>NC_143587.1:26140648-27436087 GCF_048544385.1 Mastigoproctus giganteus
TGATGTAAAGCAAAAATGTATAAATTGTATAAATATTATTATATAGTTATAAAATAGTATTGATGATTACCTATTGCTACAGATACATAAAAAATTTTCATCAGTAATTATCATGAAAATTTCTTTAGCAATACGCAATAAGTTCCTAAATGTATAGGCCATGTGAATTTAAGATAACCGAGACTAGGCTAACTTAAAGACCAGTATTGTATTAACGCCAATACCTATATGTATAAAACACCAGTACTTAAGAAAATCGAACTATTGTAAACGTATATACACTGGCACGTATAATGTTCAATTGGCCAACATGGCAATAACAATGGCATTAACGATGCACAAAAGACAGATTAAGAAACAATAGAATGATAATACAAAAGAATTATAATATATATATATATATATATAGATATATATATTTTTTTAAATCCTTAAACCTGAGTTTAAGGATTTAAAAATTAAACCTTTAATTCCTTTAAACATTTAATTGAATAAATTGTTTCAGCTTAAGAAATGACAAGGGATCTCACACAAGTACTTTTCTGAAATAAATGCTAAGATATCATATACCACAACTGAGATAGAATTGTGATATCATATATCACAATTCTATCAAACTTCAAGAAATATCACAGAGTAAAATCAAAACATCTTTTAATAGCAGATACATCTAATCAATATGAAAGAATGGAAGATATTATTTTAGATACTGTATATAATTCTTACAAGTAAAAAAGGGAAATGCAAATATTCACTGATAAACAACATATGAAACACAAACAACAATGATCTGAATTTTAAATTAAAAAAAAAATATATTAAAGAGATAAATTAAAATCAGAACTACTCTCATATGCCAGCATATTAAATAAACTGTGCTGGAACTTTCTGTTACTAATAAAGTATTTGTTGATTTAATGAACCTTTGCAGAAAAATAAAACAGAAAATTTCAGTTTAATCAAACATTACTAATCTGAAATTGCAATTACAATTTCTGGTGATCTAAGAGTAAATAAGTAGAGGTGTAAGTAGCCCAAAATGCAAGCACAGTATTCAAGATGTTATATATATAGAAAATCAAATCATTGGAAGATTATAAGCAGTGGTAAAACTACCATACTGCCAATCCACCATGTAAGGAAGGGAGAGACATCTGATTTGGTAATGATGATATGAGCCATCCAGCAAACTGGTGGGGGGAGGGGCAGAAATACAGATTGTTCTGGGCAGTGATGATAATTTTTTTTTTTTTTTGCTTCATAATCTGATAACCGGCTAACAAATTAGCAAGTTTACTATCACAGCATTGATAAAATGAAATTAAGTTCTAACTGGAACTTAATTTCATTTATCAAACTTAGTATCATTTATCATCTTTCACAAACTACTTGGCAAATTACCTCCATTATCAGCACTATTTTTAGATTGTTAATTTCCAAAAATGTTCAGTTTTTTTTTTTTTTTAAAGAGCAAATCATATATTTTTAAAAATATTTATTAATATTATAATTTATATGACAAACACTGAAACAGGAACTTTGGATTGACGAATACAACAGTATAATTCTAACTAGCATTAAAAAAATTGTACACATGGTGTGTGTGTGTGTGTGTGTGTGTGTGTGTACGCACGCACGCACATAAATTCCTGAGAAGCTACATGATCAGATCACATACACATAATGCTATACTGCATATAGATTTTATTATCTTAAGTGAAGATTTGGCACAATTCATTTTTTTTTTATAGAAAAAGATTACTCAAAATGTCAGCAAAGGTGACTATAAACAATGCAAATAGTTTCCACAAATACTATATCATTTTGCAATACACTCCCTTGCATTCAAATCTACAAAAATTTCAGGCAAAAAAAAAAACAACTACCTGAATTAAATATACAATAATGGGCAAAAAGGTTTGAGACATCCTTTGCTCCCTCTTCAGATTTTTAGTATTAATTAGAGGGATAAAACTGATAAACTAGCATCAGTAGCCATGTCAACAACTGATCTTCCAAAGTTAAAATCCTGAACAACAAATGCTACAATAACAAAAATTAAACTAGAGAACTTTAAACTTCATAATGATATTTAATCTTTTGTTTGTGAAGCACCAGCATTGAAAAAATGCTACTTTTTAATGATTAATAATGATTAACAATTGAATCCTGATTAAACTGCCAAAAACTTGAGATTAAATTTGAAGTGTGACATATTAGCAATCAAACTCATTGTTCTGTTTTGTTGTTATTATTTATAGAGTGCACTCATATCTAAAGCCATATTGTGCTGTGTGTATTATACCTGTAAAAGTGTGTCTTAATGAATTTGTTATATCTGGTAAGTGTGTTCTGATTTTCATATTGTGCAAGCTGAAAAACCAGAATAACTCACAGAAAACTGTACTTTCTACATGTGAGATAAGCTAACTATAGCTCTGATTGTAGAGGCCTTTAAGAATTCCTCCACCCTTTGTTGGGCTTTGAACTCACCAAAAGTGTGATTCTGTAAAAAACACTATACTGTCATGTAGGATAACAATCAAGCATACACAAAACCAGTTATGTATAAATGCTACCTTGATGAAACTGCTTGAACTAATTTTATTTGCAAATTAAGTAATTGTAATATAATGGGAAAAAAAATAAATAAAATAACAAAGCATGTCTCTATGTTAGTTAATGTTGATTTATTACAGAACAGATACATTCATTTATGAAACACCAGGAGTTTCCACCTTCAAAAAAAGTAGTATAAATGGTGTAAATATCATCAAAAAGTTTCAGATGAACTGTAAAACTGGACCAGTTTCAGTTCTACAATATATGTTTGAGAATGATACTGCCATGTTGTTGTTTGAAGTTTGCAGTTTTGTTAATATAATGTAATGCACTGATGCTATTATAAAATAATTTTATTATGTAAAAATTTATATCACTGAGAAAGTTAGCTAGTAATCTGAAAGCTACCAAAACATATGACACAATCATGATAATGAATTTGTTACTGACACTTTATACCAGTGTTTCTAAAGATGTAAATTCATGGCCTAACGAAAATTCTTTTCACTACTTAATGCTTTTTTGGTAAACATATAAGATCTAATCATGCTAACACAAATTTTTACAGCATCAGTCTTGAACTGTCCTGAACATCAGTCCAGTATGAGGAGAGTCTTAAGCATGTCTCCTCCTCCTCTTCTGGTTGGATCATTAAATAAACAAATTAATTAATTAAACAAATATATATACATTAAGAAAGAATTATCACTGTAATATTTCAAATCTGAAGATCAGGAGGCACCTTTAATAAAATTTTTCCAAAATTTGAAATGAAACAATGTATGTAAAAATAAAATAAAAAAATTAAATTTAGTTAAAAATGTTGATTAAAATTAATATAAACTAAAATAAACAGAAACAGAAGAAGGAATGGGTAATTTATGTGTATGAAATTTAGTTTACAGTTTAAACACAGAAACCATAAATATATAAAGAAGGAGAACAAGAACAGAACTTACCAAAATCGAGAAAGGCATGAATTATAACTAAAAACTTCAAAATATCTATATTGCTGTTATTGCCATTGCTTGCTAGCAGTTCACACCTGATGATGATGATGCCTAGGTTGTGAATTGTATGGCAATGTCCCTTCTTGGTTCAATGTACTCTTACTCGATTAATATAAATTATATGTATTATATTAAATACACTTTTTTTCACCTCTCTCTCTGCTATCTATTAACTGTAGTTTATATTTTTTTATCTTTCTTGTTTCTCCCTTTAACATTTCTTTATTATGCTCTTATTTTCTTTGCATTGTTGGGATTACAGTTTGCTACCATCAATTGCATTTGCCTACTTTCTTGCTTCCCTTTTTCTTTGTGTGTGTGTGTAAAATAATAATAAACAATAATAAGCAATAGAAGAATAACTATGTATTGTGATAAAAGACAGATGAATGTCATGGATTAGGGCTACTGCAAAGCAAAAAGACCCTATATTTTTCTGTATTAATATTATTTGTGGCAAATGACGCAAGAAAGCAAACTTATACAGCATCAGCAAAAAAAACAAATTAAAAAAAAAAAACTTTCCCATTTCACCTGTCCATCTCCTACATCAGTTTGTCTAGTTCTTCCTTGAATTTATTCAAGCTATCCACTTCCACAATATCAGGTGGAACTTTGTTCCAGCAATCAACCACTCATTGGCTAAAGGAAAACTTCTGCACTTCAATTCTGCAACCATCCTCAATTTGAATTTATGCCCCCCTCATGTGTGTAGTCTGAGCAAGAGGAAGAATCCCATCAACATTGAGCTTGCTGAATCCATTCAAAGCATTAAACACCTCAATCAGATCATTTCACAGGTGCCTAATCTCTAGATGCTGCAATTTGTAGAGCCTTTCTTGGTAAGAGCAACCTTATCAAGTTCTTCTCACCATCCCATTAAGAACAGTAATGAGATGGTGAGAAGTTCTCTATACTTGCTCCAGAAACAAAGACCAATAGATTGACAGTAGCCACTGGCAGAGGTGAAAGAGATTCTTGCACTGCTTCTATTAGAATGAGCAGAAGCCTGAAAAACAAGATGCATGGTATTTCAGAGACTGCTGGGATCCATTGCGGTACAAGTAAACACATGGGTTGTGTTAGGGTAGCTAAGAATAGAAACAGGTGCAGGTATACTTGCGTGTACACCAATGCTAGGAGTTTAGTAAATAAATTTGATGAATTTGAGGTATTGCTCAAAACATCGAAGGCAGATATTGTTGGGATATCAGAGACGTGGTGTCACACAGATATAAGGGATGCAGAACTGGAATTTGGGGAGTACAATGTCTACAGAAAGGATAGACAGGATAGAAAGGGAGGAGGGGGTCATACTATTAGTTAAGAAATACATAAAATCCAAGGAAGTGAAGCCAGTCGACATCGCTGGACAGTACAGTGTCGAGTCAGTTTGGTGTGACATAAGCATTGGGAGATCAAAATTGAGAGTAGGAGTGTGCTATAGGCCTAATGACTCTGATGAGTATAATAAGAAACTGTACAGGGAAATAGAGCGGGCCAGTAAATCAGAGAGTCATAATGGGAGGTTTTAATTTCCCAGATATTGACTGGAATTTGGGGGCTGGTCATTCACACACTAGCAAGGCTTTTGTGGATTTATTGGATGATTGTTTTCTACATCAGCATGTTCGGGAGGCAACTAGAGGGAGGAATAGTCTTGATTTGATTATCAGCAGTGATTCTTCATGCATTAAGAATCTGCAGATAAATGAACCACTAGGTGGCAGTGATCACAGTGTGCTGAAGTGGGATTTACTCAAAGAGGTAACTACCATTGGGGGTAGTTACCTCTTTACTACCATTAGTAAAGGCAACTACAATGGACTGAGACAGTATTTAAATTCTATACAGTGGGACCAACTGATGATGTTACCAACAGAAAATTCAAAAATGGGAAGCATTCAAATAACTTATCTTGGAAGCTACTAGGCTTTACATACCAACTAAGAAATATTGTTCAAGGTTTAGGCCTAAATGGACGTCAAATGAACTAATGACGCATATGCCAGAGAAGAAACATGCATGGGATACATACAAATTAACACATGACACAGAAGCCTATGATAGATACAAGTTGATATGCAACCAAGTTACAAAGGAGGTTAGGCAGGCGAAGGCAGATTACGAGAAATCCTTGGCAAGGGATGCAAAGAAAAACAGCAAAGAGTTCTTTACTTATGTAAACTCTAGAAGGAAGGGGATGAATCAGATTGGTCCACTTGATATCGATGGGTCAACTGTTGATGATCCTGCTCAGGTAGCTAACAAACTAAATGAATATTTTGCATCGACATTCACACATGAGGAGTTATTCAGCGAGGGGAATGCCAGAGGTGTATTCAACTCTAGCAGTAAGCTACAGAATCTTGAAATAACTGGGAGTAAAGTGGAGGAGAAACTTTTGAAGATAAACACAAGAAAGGCACCCGGGGTGGATGGGATCTATCCAGTTATATTAAAGGAGGCAGCAAAGGAAGTAAGCAAACCCTTAGCCATAATTATGAGAGCTTCCTTGGACTCAGGGGAGGTACCCATAGACTGGAAATGTGCAAATGTGACCCCAATTCACAAAGGAGGATCAAAGGCTGACACAAGTAATTATAGACCTGTGAGCTTAACTTCTGTTCCAGGAAAATTAATGGAGGCACTGGTTAAAGAAGCACTGCAGGATCATTTAGACAAGACTTCAGTTATAGCTCAGACACAGCATGGTTTTGTTAAGGGGAAGTCTTGCCTGACCAACTTGATTGGATACTATGATGCAGTCACAAAAGAACTGGATGCAGGGAATAACTTTGATATTATATACTTGGATCTTAGAAAGGCTTTTGATACTGTTGCACATGGAAGACTGCTACACAAATTGGAGCAGTGTGACATTGGGGGCAAATTGCTGCTATAAATAAAGGGGTGGTTGAGGGGGAGAAGACAGAGAGTGGTAATCAATGGACACTGCTCATCGTGGACTGATGTTATTAGTGGAGTCCCTCAGGGCTCAGTGTTGGGTCCATTATTGTTTTCTGTATTTATAAATGATATTGATGATGGTATATTGGGCTTAATGTCCAAGTTTGCAGACGATACAAAGGTTGGCAGGGTTGTCAAGGACACTACTGACACTATGCTGCTGCAACAGGATCTGGAAAAAGTTGAGCAGATGGGCTGAGAGGTGGCAAATGAAGTTTAACATTGACAAATGTAAAGTACTACACATGGGAAACAGCAACCCCAGAGCAACGTATCAACTCTGTGGTACTACACTGACAGTGGTAGAGAATGAAAGGGACTTTGGGGGTGGTTGTGCAGGCAGATATGAAGTTCTCTGAGCAGTGCAGACGGGCTGCAAGAGTAGCTCATGGTGTATTTTCAATGATATATAGGAATAGGAATTTTTTTAGCAGGGATAAGGAGGTGATTATTCCCTTGTATAAGGCAATGGTCAGGCCACACCTAGAGTACTGTATACAGGTCTGGAGGCCTCATTTCAAGAAGGATGTCGAGCTGCTGGAACGAGTACAGAGAAGGGCAACAAGATTAGTGAATGGAACAAAGGGGTGCTCTTACGAAGAAAGTCTTAAGTTTTGCAAATTACAGTGTCTGGAGACTAGGCACCAGCGAGGTGATCTGATAGAGGTGTATAAAGCCTTGAATGGTTTGAGCATGCTCAATGCTGATGGGATTCTTCCTCTCACTCAGAATAATCACCTGAGAGGGCGTAAATTCAAATTGAGGAAAGACAGATGTAGGATAGACGTGCGGAAATTTGCCTTTAGCCAGCGGTGGTTGGTTTGTGGAACGGACTTCCATCCCCTGTCGTGGAGGTTGATAGCCTAAATAAGTTTAAGGCTCAGCTGGACAGGTATTTCGAAAGAACAGAGGGGTGAAGTGGAAGTGGTTTTTTTTTTTTTTGGCTGATGCTGGATAAGCTTGCTTTCTTACATCAAATGCCTATACTAATACTAATTAAAATCCCCCATTATAAGACTCTGATTTACTGGCCCACTCTATTTCCCTGTACAGTTTCTTATTATACTCATCAGAGTCATTAAGCCTATAGCACACTCCTACTCTCAATTTTGATCTCCCAATGCTTATGTCACACCAAACTGACTCGACACTAGACTGTCCAGCGATGTCGACTGGCTTCACTTCCTTGGATTTTATGTATTTCTTAACTAATAGCATGACCCCTCCTCCCTTACTATCCTGTCTATCCTTTCTGTAGACATTGTACTCCCAAATTCCAGTTCTGCATTCGTTATATCTGTGTGACACCACGTCTCTGATATCCCAACAATATCTGCCTTTTATGTTTTGATCAATACCTCAAATTCATCAAATTTATTTACTAAACTCCTAGCATTGGTGCACACGCAACTATACATGCAACTGTTCTTTTTCTTAGCTACCCTAACACAATCCATGTGTTTACTTGTACCCCAATGATTCCTAGCAGTCTCTGAAATATCCTGCATCTTATTTTCAAGGCTGCTACTCATTCCAATAGAAGCAGTGCAAGAATCACTTTCACCTCTGCCATTGGCTACTGTTAATCTATTAGTCCTTGTATCCCCCCAATCTAGCAGTTTTCTGACCCACCTAACACTGTCTCGATAGCATCAGTAAACATTCTTGCTCCCTTTCTATTTAAGTGTATCCCATCCCTGTAGAAGCAGTCTCTCCTGTTAACAAGTACAGTTTGTTTGTTTCTTACGTAACTCAAAAGTAAGTAACCCAAAACGTAACTCAAAACTAAGTAGTAGTAGTAGTGGCATGTGATGCAAGAAAGCAAGTGTATGAGCTTATGCAGCATCAGCCAAAAAAAAAAAAAAATTACACACACCTGTCCAGTTCCTCCTTAAATTTATTGAACCTATCAACTTCCACAACGACAGATGGAAGATTGTTCCAGAAATTAACCACCTGCTGGCTAAAGGCAAATTTCTGCACATCTATTCTACATCTGTCTTTTCTTAATTTGAATTTATGCCCCCTTAGTTTTGTAATCTGAACAAGTGGAAGGATCCCATCAGAATTCAGCGTGCTCAACCCATTCAAGGCCTTATGCACCTCAATCAGATCACTGCGCAGGTGCCTAGTCTCCAGCCACTGCAATTTGCAGAACTTAAGCCTCTCTTGGTAAGAGGATCCCTTTATTCCTCTCACCAGTCTTGTTGCCCTACTCTGTACACGCTCTTGCAAATCTACATACTTCCTAAAATGAGGCCTCCCAACCTGTATGCGGTACTCAAGGCGTGGCCTGACCATTGCCTTATACAGAGGGACAATCACCTCCTTTTCCCTGCTAGCAAAATACTTATATATCATTCACAAAACCCCATGACCTGCCCTGGCAACTTGTCTGTATTGCTCAGAATACTTCATATCTCACTGCACAATTACTCCCAGGTCTTTTTCATTTTCTACCTCCTTAAGTGTAGTACCACGCAGTTGATACTTTTCTCTTGGGTTACTTTTACCCATATGCAGTACTTTGCATTTGTCAAGGTTAAACTTCAGTTGCCACTTCTTAGCCCATCTGCCCAAATTATCTAGATCCTGTTGCAGTAGCACACTGCCATTACTGTCATTAACAACCCTGCCAACCTTTGTATCATCTGCAAACTTCGACACTAAACCTGATATACCTTCAGTACTTCGACACTAAGCCTGATATACATCAATATCATTGATAAATATACAAAACAACAGTGGACCGAACACCGAACCGTGTGGGACTCCACTAATAACATTAGTCCACGAAGAGCAGCACCCATTGATTACCACCCTCTGTCTTCTCCCACTTCACCATCCTTTTATCCATTGTAGCAGCTTACCCTTAATACCATTCTGCTCCAATATGTCTAAGTTTCTAAATGATATGAAGGCTGTCAGGGTGATTAATGACCTTAAAAATGGTATGCTACTGCAACAGTATCTAGAAGAATTAGGATAAAAATTGAGCTGAGAAATGGCTATTGAGCTTTAACATTGACAAATGCAATGTACTGCATATGGGTAGCAGTAATCTCAGGTTAACATACCAACTCTGTGCTACTACATGCATGGCAGTGGAAAATGAAAAAGACCTGGGGATAATATTGTTCATTCAGATATGTAGTTTTCTGAGCATTGCAGACTGGCTGCCTGCCATGGCAGCATTTGGGGTTTTATCAGTGATATACAGGAATTTTGCTAGCAGGTATAAAGAGGTGATTATTCCAGTGTATAAGGCAATAATCAGGCCACATTCTGAGCACTGCATTCTGGTCTGGTTGCCTCATTGTAGGAAGGATGTAGAGTTAGCATTAGTAGAGGCATTTGATGCAAGAAAGCAAGCTTATGCAGCATCAGCCAAAAAAAAAAAAAAAAACCCACTTCCACTTCACCCCTCTGTTCGTTCAAAATACCTGTCCAGCCTGACCATCGCCTTATACAATGGAATAATCACCTCCTTATCCCTGCTGGAAAAATTCCTGTATATCATTGACAATACTCCATGAGCTACTCTTGCAGCCCGTCTACACTGCTCAGAGAACTTCATATCTGCCTGCACAACCACCCCCAAAGTCCCTTTCATTCTCTACCACTGTCAGTGTAGTACCACAGAGTTGATACGTTGCTCTGGGGTTGCTGTTTCCCATGTGTAGTACTTTACATTTGTCAATGTTAAACTTCATTTGCCACCTCTCAGCCCATCTGCTCAACTTTTTCCAGATCCTGTTGCAGGATCTGGAAAAAGTTATATCTGTGTGACACCACGTCTCTGATATCCCAACGATATCTGCCTTTGATGTTTTGAGCAATACCTCAAATTTATTTACTAAACTCCTAGCATTGGTGTACATGCAACTATACATGCACCTATTTCTATTCTTAGCTACCCTAACACAACCCATGTGTTTACTTGTACCACAATGACTCCCAGAAGTCTCTGAAATATCCTGCATCTTGTTTTTCACGTTTCTGCTCATTCCAATAGAAGCAGTGCAAGAATCTCTTTCACCTCTGCCAGTGGCTACTGTTAATCTATTCGTTTTTGTCTCCCCCCAAGCTAGCAGTTTTCCGACACACCTAACACTGCCTCGATAGCATCAGCAAATATTCTTGCACCCTTTCTATTTAAGTGTATCCCATCCCTATAGAAGCAATCTCTCCTGTTAACAAGTACAGTTGAGGCTGAAAAAAATTCTACCCCTTGAGCCTTGCACAATCTTTCCAGGGCCGAATTGATCGACAAGGCTCTCATCATATACTCCCTCCTATCGTGTCTGGGCAGAATTGCAGACACTTTCAAATTGAACCCTAACTCACGGCTTTTTTTCAACAGTGACCTGTACTTGTTAAGCAATTCTGCCGGTCTCCTGCTCTTGATATCATTTATGCCAACGTGTACAACTATATCACCTTTTGTGCCCCTAAATTTCCCAGATATTGACTGGAATTTGGGGGCTGGTCACTCACACAGTAGCAAGGCTTTTGTGATTGGATGATTGTTTTCTACATCAGCATGTTAGGGAGGCAACTAGAAGGAGTAATACTCTTGATTTGATTATCAGTAGTGATTCTTCATGCATTAAGAATCTGCAGATAAATGAACCACTAGGTGGCAGTGATCACAGTATGCTGAAGTGGGATTTACTCAAAGAGGTAACTACCATTAGGGGTAAAGGAAAGGGTTATTGCTTTCGTAAAGGCGACTACGATGGACTGAGGCAGTATTTAAATTCTATACAGTGGGACCAACTGATGATGTTACCAACAGCAAATTCAAAATGGGAAGCATTCAAAAAACTTATCTTGGAAGATACCAGGCTTTACATACCAACCAAGAAATATTGTTCAAGGTTTAGGCCTAAATGGATATCAGATGAACTAATGAGACATGTGACAGAGAAGAAAAATGCATGGGATACATACAAATTAACACGTGACACAGAAGCCTATGATAGATACAAGTTGATCTGTAACCAAGTTACAAAGGAGGTTAGGCAAGTGAAGGCAGATTACGAGAAATCTTTAGCAAGGGATGCAAAGAAAAACAGCAGAGAGTTCTTTACTTATGTAAACTCTAGAAGGAAGGGGATGAATCAGATTGGTCCACTTGATATCGATGGGTCAATTGTTGATCCTGCTCAGGTAGCTAACAAACTAAATGAATATTTTGCATGAGCATTCACACATGAGGAGTTATTCAGCGAGCGGAATGCCAGAGGTGTATTCAACTCTGGCAGTAAGCTAGAGAATCTTGTAATCTCTGAGAGTAAAGTGGAGGAGATATTGTTAAAGATAAACACAAGAAAGGCACCTGGGGTGGATGGGATCTATCCAGTTATATTAAAGGAGGTAGCAAAGGAAGTAAGCAAACCCTTAGCCATAATTATGAGAGCTTCTTTGGACTCAGGGGAGGTACGCATGGACTGGAGATGTGCAAATGTGACCCCCAATTCACAAAGGAGGATCAAAGGCTGACACAAGTAATTATAGACTTGTGAGTTTAACTTCTGTTCCCGGAAAATTAATGGAGGCACTGGTGAAAGAAGCACTGCAGGATCATCTAGACAAGACATCAGCACTGCAGGATCATCTAGACAAGAAGGACGCAGCATGGTTTTGTTAAGGGGAAGTCTTGCCTGACCAATTTGATTGGATACTATGATGCAGTCGCAAAAGAACTGGATGCAGGGCTTAACTTTGATATGATATTCTTGGATCTTAGAAAGGCTTTTGATACTGTTGCACATGGAAGAATGCTGCACAAATTGGAGCAGTGTGGCATTGGAGGCAAATTGCTGCTATGGATAAAGTGGTTGAGGGGGAGAAGACAGAGAGTGGTAATCAATGGACACTGCTCATCGTGGACTAATGTTATTAGTGGAGTCCCTCAGGGTTCAGTATTGGATCCATTGTTGTTTTCTGTATTTATAAATGATATTGATGATGGTATATCAAGCTTAATGTCAAAGTTTGCAGATGATACGAAGGTTGGCAGGGTTGTCAAGGACACTAATGACACTATGCTGCTGCAACAGGATCTGGAAAGGTTGAGCAGATGGGCTGAGAGGTGGCATATGAAGTTTAACATTGACAAATGTAAAGTACTATATATGGGAAACAGCAACTCCAGAGCAACGTATCAACTCTGTGGTACTAAACTGACAGTGGTAGAGAATGAAAGGGACCTGGGGGTGGTTGTGCAGGCAGATATGAAGATATGCAGATATGATGCAGTCGCAAAAGAACTGGATGCAGGGCATAACTTTGATATTATATTCTTGGATCTTAGAAAGGCTTTTGATAATGTTGCACATGGAAGACTGCTGCACAAATTGGAGCAGTGTGGCATTGGAGGCAAATTGCTGCTATGGATAAAGTGGTTGAGGGGGAGAAGACAGAGAGTGGTAATCAATGGACACTGCTCATCGTGGACTAATGTTATTAGTGGAGTCCCTCAGGGTTCAGTATTGGGTCCATTGTTGTTTTCTGTATTTATAAATGATATTGATGATGGTATATCAAGCTTAATGTCAAAGTTTGCAGATGATACGAAGGTTGGCAGGGTTGTCAAGGACACTAATGACACTATGCTGCTGCAACAGGATCTGGAAAGGTTGAGCAGATGGGCTGAGAGGTGGCAAATGAAGTTTAACATTGACAAATGTAAAGTACTATATATGGGAAACAGCAACCCCAGAGCAACGTATCAACTCTGTGGTACTAAACTGACAGTGGTAGAGAATGAAAGGGACCTGGGGGTGGTTGTGCAGGCAGATATGAAGTTCTCTGAGCAGTGCAGATGGGCTGTAAGAGTAGCTCATGGTGTATTGTAAATGATATATAGGAATTTTTCTAGCAGGGATAAGGAGGTGATTATTCCCTTGTATAAGACAATGGTCAGGCCACACCTAGAGTACTGTATACACCTCTGGGGCCTCATTTTAAGAAGGATGTAGAGCTGTTGGAACGAGTACAGAGAAGAGCAAGATTAGTGAATGGAACAAAGGATTGCTCTTATGAAGAAAGGCTTAAGTTTTGCAAATTACAGTGTCTGGAGACTAGGCACCAGCCTCTCTCAGTTTTGAGATTTCCGCTTCTAGATTCCATTCAAAAGAGATTAGTTAGTTTAATTAATGACTCATTTGTAAGATGAGTCACTGTCTGTCTCTCTCCACTGTCTGTCTCATAGACATCCTACTCTCTTGCATACCTTTTCTATACATGCTTCCATGGCCACTTTTCTTCTGAATTGGCTTCTATAATTCACGCTCTCTCTTCCAAAGCAGTTCGAACACATTTTACTGTCCAACTTCAAACTCACAGAACCAACTTTTCTTCTTCCTCAATTTTTCCTTCAACTTCTGTTTTCCGGAAAAACATTCCTTCATATGTATTTCCTGAAAATTACAATCTACAGAAATTCAAGTCTAATGCCAACAGGTATCTTCTTTCATTTTGTCAACCTTCAACCCATGATGGTACTAAGTACTATATGTTCTAATACCTCTTTTGTTTGGGGTTTCATAAAAAAAGGTACTATAAATGTATAAAAATGTATAATCTATAAAAATGTACACTAAAGGTTCTATAAATTACTCTCTTATTCAGAAAGTTACTAAACCAAAACCTACAGGCACAGAGGACAATTCGACATCACCCTTACTAATGTTATTTATGCACAGGGAGGCTTTCAATTCTTAGAACCAAGCTGCCCTTGTTTGCTTATTACTGCATTACAAATTACAGATTAAGACAGTGATGAGGCCACATGTTGGTTTTTGAACATAGGTCTTAGAATGAGAACAGGGAAGAACGACCAGATTAGTGAAGGAAACAAAAGAGTATGCTTACCATAAATGGCTTCAATTCTGCAAATTGTAGCATCTAGAAACTAGGCACTTGCAAAGAGACCTCAATGAAGTATTTAGCACTTTAAATGGACTGAATAAACTAAATGCTGATGGCATTCTTGCTCTTTCTTTTACACACACACACACACACACACACACACACACACACACACACACACACACACACACACACACACACACACACACACACACACACACACACAGGGGTATAATATAAAAAAAAACTCCTCAAACTGAAAAAGGATAGTTGCAGGATAGATGCTTGGAAATTGGTCAGAGAGTAACTGTATATTGGAACAAATTCCATTTAGTGTTGTGGAAATGGATAGTTTGAATAAATTTAAGGACACATCAGACAAATCATCAAAGCGATGGACAAAGGTGGGGGGGTTTGCTTTCTTGCATCATTAATAACACTAATATTAATTGGTTTCTCTGTAAAGAATGTCTCAATATGGAAGAATGTTTGCTATGAGAAATTGACAATCTCAAAAGTTTACTTTTCGTTACTCAAAAAAATAAACCAGAAAACAATTTCCAATGAAATTCATAAACTGTTTTTTGTCAGATGAAGATGAGAAAATTCTTAAGTTTTAAAAGGTGAGCCAATGTATATTTGTGTAAAAATACATATGTATTAAATAATAAATATATTGGTGTTTCATGTCTAAATTCATGTCTTTCTAAAACTAAATATATACCTTTAATTCAAGCTTAGGATTTTATATTCGGTGTATAAGTCAACCTTGAAATTTTAGACAATTTTTTTGTGCTTAAAAGGTTGAGAATGATGAGAAATATCGTATATGCCAGAATATACGATATTTTAATCAGAGTATTCCTGGTTGCAAGGAGGCTGTTGTTGTTATTTGGTTTTTAGGAGCATTAGCAACTAAGGCCATATTGCTCTGGGGATATGCGGTGGACATTCCCTGACCTTTCTGCATCCTCCGTATTTGGTGGTCACAGGCTTGAACCCTGGTCTAATCAAGAAGCGTGTGCTAGGCACTGCTGCTCCTGCCCACCTGGCTACGGAGGCACATCTTAGGACTCCTGAAGAAATATCAGTTATGAGTCATGTGAAAAAATACCAATGCAGAACCAAAACTTCACTCTGGAAAGTTAATTACATAAGCCTTTCAAAATATCAATGCACTTTATAATTCTCACTGTTTATTAGAGGAAAAGGGAAACTGTTTCATTAATTAATTTCTAAAATGATATTTCTTACCAGAGCTGGTAGATACTTCACAAGGATTTAATGCATATATTTAATTAATCAGCTCTGTGATGCTAAAGTCAGATCACTTCACCTTCTTAAATTTTAAGTGGAATGTGCAATTAGACAGCTAAAATATAAAATGTCATAAAAATTTAATATTACTGCCATAAATCATAAAATTATGCCAAGCACAATAACCCTCCCTACATGAGGGAGGAGGCTTTTATACTGTGATTTTTTAAAACTAATTTAACTTAATTATTACCAATAAAGCAAAAGGTACATTATATACCTTTAGAAAATGACAACAGTAATAAGTGTACAATATTGAATGTATAATGCCAGAAAAGATGATCTGGAGTTTCTATTGATATAGACACTACAAGGATTTACCACATGTTAATTAATATATTAATTAATCAGTTCTGGGATACCAAAGTCAGATCACTTCACTTTCTTAAATTTTAAGTAGTATGTGTATATGCAATTAAAGCTAAACATGAAAAATATCATATGAATTTAGTATTACTGCCATAAATCATAAAATTATGTCCAGCACAATATGTTGTTGTTAGGTTTTTAGGAGCATTAGCAACTAAGGCCATATTGCTCCAGAAATATGCAATGGTCATTCCCTGACCTTTCCACATTCTCCGTATTTGGTGGTGATGGGCTCGATCCCCGGTCTAATCAAGAAGCGTGTGCTATGCACTGCTGCTCCTTCCCACCTGGCTACGGAGGTGCCTTCCAGCACAATAGCTTCATCATTGTCAATGAGAGAACTGTCATAAGTTCTCTAAGGAGAGTAGCAGATGTTACATGTTCATCTATTAACCTCCTTAGATGAGTTGCATAGTTCATCAATGACAGTCTGCATTTCCATTCTTGAACTGTCAAACAATATGTGAGTAATTTTAATAACATGATCCATAATTCATACCCATAAAAAATAATCAAAAGGATTAAGGTCAGGTTCTTGAAGTGGCAGGGAACAAATGTATCTGTAGTGATTTTGATATAAAGTTGCTATAATGTAAATGAAAGAAATCCAGTATGTAATTTTGAGTGTGAGCTGTAATATTATCTGCCTAAATGAAAAAATATTTACTCAAAATATATTCCTAATTTTGAAGAATGGGAGATGAAGTCACTATGAAGGAGTGCAGATATCAGTTTATTCATTTCACTGAGAAAGACTGGTCCATTAATCACATCCTTTAAAAGCGCATAGTATATTCTGAATTTCAGAAAATGATGAGAATTTTTCTTCAGTATTCAGAACGTCAATATTTTCTACAGTCTTTTGTATATTATTCTGTTATTCGTGAATATTGGGATAGAACTGTGCATCATTTATGAACAAATTAAATTAATATTATAAATCTAATTCACAAAGGAAAAAAAATTGCAAGACTTTCAGTCATTTATCTTTAATCACACCACTAAGAGTGCAATTTATTTATTTATATATTTTTTTTTGGTAGGTATAGTTGTGTGAATTTCTGCATAGATATTAATTTTTATATTGAGTGACTGTGTTAGTGAAAGCAAGGTGTATTCAAAAAGTTTGGAGTGACTTTGTATTTTGAAATTGTGACATCAGAATGAGTTGTAGTTTGTCGCAACATGTTTGGCGACTCACCTAGACAGGGTAATATCCATGTTACAAGGTAACATGGATCATCCATTTATCTGCAGTCAGTTTGAATTAATGTGCATTGAATAGAAGGTGTTTTTTTTGCCTTTTAAAATGAGTGATTTTACCAAACAGTGAATTTGCATAAAATTTTATTTCAAATTAGAGAAAAGCACAATAGAAATCCACAAAATATTAAAACAGCTTCTGGAGAAGATGCCGTGTGTTGTTTAAAGCCTTTTCAGTGGTTCGGAAAGTTTGTCCTTTGAAGGCTGTTTGTCCATTGAAGATGATCCTTGCTCTGGCTGACCTTCAAGTTCAAAAACCAATAATTTAATCAGTTGTGTTTGTGATCAGATTGAAGTAATCAACAAAGTTGTCATATTTCTTACAAGACATTTCAATCAATTTTAGCACTAGATTTGGAATGTGACAAGTTTCAGCCAAGTTTGTGCCTTGCATTCTCACTGATACTCACAGAGAATAGCCGACCGGGCTAGCCGAGTGGGTAAAGTACCTGCCCGGCAACCCAAAGGTCGCGGGTTCGATTCCCGCCTCGGGCTTGGATCAAAGTACTGCAAAAACCTTGGGAGGTGCAATATGGCCACAGAAGCCGATGCGCCAACAACTACCAAATCAAAAAAAAAAAAAAAAAAAAATCACAGAGAATGGTAAATTCTTGCACATCAGGATCTTCAACTGATTAATTGCTTCTATCATTTGTTGATGAATAGTGGGTATGTGGCTATGGCCCAAAAACAAAGCCCCAGTTCTCTCAATGAAATCTTCTCTTCTTCAAGTTTCTACTCATATAAAAATATCTTTAATGTGGGAGTCTTCATGAGCTCATCTAAGGAGAGTAGCAGATACTGCATATTCACTGTTTTTTCATATGATCAAACAGAAATGGCTGGAAAGGAGCCAATTCTCTGGGCTTCAGACAACTGGCACTTGCATTGTGAAAATATTCCTACACACTTAGTGCTTTCAATTTAAGAATTTCTAGCAAAGCACTACATCACTGTGGTCTTGTCCACCACTCACTAGATTTAATTCTCTTGATTTTTTTCTTTTTGTGTGCCCCAAGCTTAAAGAACCCTTGAAGGTCACAGATTCCAAATGACTGAGGATTTTACTCAGATCATGAAACAAATGCACAGGAACTATTAGCAATTCTAAAAGAAGGTTAACTGAAATGCTTCTGGATTGTTGTTTGTTTGTTTGTTATTTGGTTTTTAGGAGCATTAGCAACTAAGGCCATATTGCTCCGAGATATGCGGTGGTCATTCCCTGATCTTTCCGCATCCTCCGTATTTGGTGGTGACGGGCTCGAAACCCGGTCTAATCAAGAAGCGTGTGCTACGCACTGCTGCTCCTTCCCACTTGGCTACGGAGGCACCATGAAATGCTTCTGGAAGGTGCATGTGTATGCAGTATCAAGGAGACCATTACAAAGGAGATTCACCAGAAGTGCCAGTAAGCTTTATCTTTTCCCAAATTTTCTGATCACACTTTGTACATCTGATTTTTCCTACAGACTACTCCAGTATTAAACTATCTTGCATACCACTGACCTACTTGGAGCTCATGCAAATCAAATAAATTTCAAAAAGCATGTAGTACTTGTCAAACTGGCAAGTTCAACACACTTTTTGAACTTAATCATGGAATATTTTGAAATAAACTAGATATAAATTTCGTACTGCACACAAACACTTTTACTGTTGTCTGACCTTAGGTACTTATCAATTCTAAATTCTCAACACTGTAAAGCAGTGTTACCAGATACAGCATATAAAAAATGTATATAAGAAAATGAATGGTAATGGTTGTATCTTTTTTCTGAAGACCAAGTTTTAGTCATTAAATATTAACATATAATGATATGAACAATGAGAAAACATAACAAAAATTCTGATTACTTATCATACAGGTATGTAAAAATTTATGACATCTCTTCAAAATCACTTTCATACAGAAGCAGGTAATAGCTACAGTCTATGCTTTTTCACTCTGTGCAAATTTAGTGCATATCTCCAACGAAATGTTTCCCCACATTCACTGCAGTGGAAGGCATCTGGTGAGTGCACCCGTAAATGTTGCCGCAACAAGTTTCTGGATTTGAACACTTTCATACAGACTGGGCAAGGATGTCTAGGACTGGAATGAACAGCAAAATGCTGCTTTAAATATTCCTGTTTTTTAAATCGTTTGCTGCAGTAAGGGCATTCAAATGCATACTGTTCTCTTTCAAAGAAATCTGGAATAAAAAAATAATTAAATATATTGATATCAAAAGAGAGCATATATAAGTAAGGACAAAAATGGAAATTAAAACTATAATTTTTACTAACCACTAAAATTGCAAAACAACTTTTCTTCAGTTTCAAACTGAAACCCTGGAAAATAGTGCAATTTCATAGACTCCTAAGTAAAACTGAGATTGCAATACATAATTAAACCATGCCATCTTCAGATTATATTGCCACATCAAGATTTTATGTTATGAAATAAACTGGATATAAATTATAATTTCAAGTTGACTTATGAGATAAAAATAGTTTTAAAGAACAATTCATGAAACATTAACTGCAAAATCTTGGGGGAGGGGATGGAAAATTATATTTTACTCTTCACAAAGAACATACAGACTTTCTGACAGTGCAAGAGTACCTATCTGGGTTTATATGTAGTAGATAATGATAATAAAAAAAGAAAAAAAAACTGAATAAAAAATAAATAAAATAAAAAAACATATATATTTATGCTTTATGATAATATTTAATGTTTTTATTAAACAGAACAATTATAAATGTGAAACAAAATATATTTGAGAGAGATTTATGGGGTATTCTTTATAAGAAAATGATAGGAAAGCATGTAAAAAACATTTCCAAAGAAGAAAAATTACTTTGATAGATATTTTGAATAAAGACAAACGTGAATCTCTAAACCACTGTTGTGGTTTTTAGTCTATTCCTAGAATAAAGTCATTGTATAGGTGTCATCAAAGGCATGTTCAGCAAAACGATCTTGAGATTACATTTAATAAAAATGCACTTGTATTCTTCTCATATTCTTAGTAAACCTAAATTGCCTTTGAGAAGTATGAGCAAATTTACTGAACTTCCTTTGCTAGAATAGACCTATCAAATATAGTTTCAATGTTCTGTATGAACAGCAAACGAGAATTAAACTGTGATATTAAGAGTATGGAGATAGCCTTAAACTCCACAGTCTTAACAGTCATAAAAAGTATGAAGACAATATCTGACAGGTATACTTCAACAATGGATGATAATCAGAAAAACAGATTTGTTTTAAAGATATATATCAATTATTTTAATGCAGGTGTTGGCAACCCTACACATATGTTACCACACAGCATTTTGGTGGTATGATGCTTTCTAACTTTTCCATATATTATATTTCAGATACACCAATCCAAGTGGCACATGTGAAGATTTTCATAGTTGTAATGAAGAAAAATAGCAAGTCACAAGGAAAGACTGCCAAACCCTGTTTTAACAGAGCATTATGAGCAGTGTCAACATTATAGTGTACTTTATCATAAGTGTACCTTAGTTTTCTAAATAAATTTATTTTGAGTAAAACATATTCTAAATTTTATTAAATGAGTTAATTTTAATTGATATTCTAGGCCACTATGATTCACTCCACTTCATGAAAAGACACTAACTAACGATATGATGTGTATTATTTAAGTCTGTTGACAGTTTTGTGTAACTGCATAAATGATATTGCCATTTTGAGGTCAATTTGACCTTACCGAATACAGATTTCTTTTGTTTGTAACAGAGAAAAGTAAAAAGCAAAAAGAATAAAGATAATCTTTATTATCATTATTCAGAATGATTTTCAAATTAAAACAAACAAGCAAAAAAAAAAAAAAAAACACAAGGCAAAATTAATAGGTTTATTATTATTAGCCATATGGCACAAGAAAGCCTGAGAGGCTTATGCTGCACCAGCCAAAAAAAAAATCTTTGAATTACCCCCGAGAGAGAGAGAGAGAGAGAGAGAGAGAGAGAGAGAGAGAGAGAGAGAGAGAGAGAGAGAGAGAGAGAGAGAAGTAGAAGGGAATCACCAAGAAAGAGAAGAATGATGATATCCAGCTCAGGACCCTGGGGTTATAGTAAATTTACGATTTAGTTTAAGAAAATAACACTACATTATACGGTGCTTCATTTCTGTCATGATTGATTGGAGACACTTTTATTGCTCCACTTATAATGTTTGGGCCAGACCTAAAGTACCAAATATCATTTTTAATCAAAAATCAACTAACAAATGAATGTTTTCATTAAAACTTAGAAGCACCATTGTCTAAATCTAAACTCTGTCACAGGAGGAAAAGTGTGTCGCCAAACAGTCACAACAGAAAAACAAAATGCAATGTAGCATTATTTCTCAAAAACAGATAGCATTATTTCTCAAACTATTCCAAATTAATTCACATCTTAATAGTTTTTCACTTATCACTGTATATATTTTTTATTTGAATGTGATTTTTCTCTTCATTATGATTGATGTTGATATGTATCAGTGCACTAGTTTTAACTACTCTGTTATATTTGATGTATTTTTAAAAATTTTTGATTATAAATAAGCATATTATTGCTATCTCAGTACTATTACATTTTGTGGATTTTAAATACCTTTGGTGCTGGATTATTGTATCTGCCTGAAGTAAGCAAGCAAATAAATAAAAAAATAAATAAATAAACAAGAGGGCCAATATTTTGTATAGCCCCTTGTTTATTTATTTATTTATTTATTTGCTTGTAATTTCATTGATGTAGGGACCATACTAGTGGCCCCTACATCAATGAAATCACAAGTTTCAAACTGTATACAAAAGAACCAGAATTTGGTGGCTCAAGGATTGTACTTTTTGTAAAATACTAGTTCATAATCTTATATACATTCTGCAAGATATGAGGCTCTCAGAGAAAAGAGAAAGCTTCTGAAGGATATCTGAATTAAGCCACATGCTGGTTGCATTTGAATGCCATAAAAATAAACAAAACTTAAAAATTAAAATATGCATTAGAGTGAATCATGTAAATCAAAGTATTCCCTTAGTACATTTTTCAAGCTGCATCACTACTTGTGTTAAATTCAAGAGGTATAGACATAAGAAATTCACACACCTGATGGTACAAGTTTTTTTTAAGATGACTAAACATTATTTAAAATTTTTTAATTAAAAAAATTTAAATAATGCTAAAATAATGATGAACAAAAAATCCCTCTATTTAAATTTTATTTATTTTTATTTTTTGTCAAAAGACATCTTGAATGGTGTAAAAAGCACAAAAAGATAACATAGTTAAGGTTGTTTTGAATTTAACTATAAAACATTTTCTCAGGATTCTCTAATACCATTTTTAAAATTAAACATCATGATTGATACATATATTTGAATGCAAATGAGAAAAATAAGTACTGATCCTAAATTTAATATCAGAATATCACTAACTAATAAAGTGAAAAATTATAGTAATACTGCAATAGATAAACAAAATGTTTTTTTTTTTTTTTTTTAATATATATATATTGCAGTATTACTATTTATTATATATATTTGACAGGAAGAAATAAAAACAAAGCAAAATATCAAATATAAAAGGAATAAATTTAGCAAAATTAAAGGACACATAACAGAGCAGAACCAATAATGCATAAATTAAGACACAATAAGCAATAAATAAATAAAATAAGGCACCTGGAGCTCATGGAATCAATTCAATTATAATTAAAGGAGCAGCAAAAGAGGGAAGTGAACCCTTATTTAATTATGATAGCATTTTTGAATCCATGGATACTCTCATAATTATAGCCAAGGATTTCAGTGCACATAAGTCTGTCTCTCCCAAAATGGGGTATCAAAGGGCAAAGTGAGCCAATACAAAACTGTAAGTTTGACTTCTGTTTCAGCAAAAATAACAGTCATTGTTAAAGAAGTAATGCAGGATCATCTCTAAGGGTTTGCAGCTACATGGATATCGCAATCACAGCATCGATTTGTTAATGGGAGATCTTATCTGACCCATGTGATTAGTTACTATGACACAGTGACAAAGGAACTGGATGCAAAGAACAATTTTTACATTACATACTTAGATTTGTGTAAAGCTTCTGACACTGTCCCACATGAAAGAGTGCTGTACAAATTGGAGCAGTGTAACATTAGTAGCACATTACTGCTAAAGATGAAAGGATGGTTAAATGGAAGAAACAGAGGATGGTTATAAATGGGCACTGCTCTTCTTGGAGTAAAATTATAGTGGCGTCCCTCAATGTGAAAATATAAGTAGTGGCAAATGATCCAAGAAAGCAAGCTTGCATAGCATCAGCCAACAAAAAAAAAAAAAAAACCTTCCCAAATCACCTGTCCATTACTTCCAATAGTTCTTCAATTTATTCAAACTATCCACTTCTACAACAATAGACAGAAGTTTATTCCAACAACCAACCACCAGCTGGTTGAAGGCAAACTTCTGCACATCTATTCTGCAATCATTCTTCCTCAATTTGAATTTATGCCCCTTCATGTGTGTGTAGTCTGAGAAAGAGGGAAAATCCCATCGGCATTCAACTTGCTCAATTCATTCAAAGACAAACATCTCAATCAGATCACCTCGCAGGTGCTTAGTTTCTGGACATTGAAATTGTCAGAAATTAATGCCCTTACCTTTCTTGGTAAGATTGTTTGTTTGTTTGAGGATATTTTTGGTGCATGGGGGGGGGGTATGGCCATAGTGCGCCATCTTGGTAAGAGCATCCTTTTGTTCCCCCTCACCAATCTTGTTGTCCTTCCCTGCACCTGTTCCAGGAGCTCTGTATCCTTCCTAAAATAAGGCATCCAGACTTGTATGCAGTACTCAAGATGTGGCCTGACCATTGTCTTATCCAAGGATAGTTCAATAAAGAATATCATAATTTTTTATGAACAGCTGTACTGATTGCTATTTCTAGCTGAGCAGTGGAATTTAAGAATTTATGTACCAAACCAAGATGTATCACACTGCAACTGTGCAGTCAATTCGTGCACATGGTGTGACTTTGGCAGTTGGTCAAGTTTATGCCTGTTTAGTTTTGCCTACATAATAATGCACGTGGCATGTGAGGAACAGTATGGTGCTCTCAAATTTTGTTTCCATCTCAAGAAAACATCAGCCGAAGCATAGGAAATGTTAAAAGAGGTTTATGGTGAATCCACAGCTTGCAGGTGGTATAATATGTTAAATATGGACATAGGTCAATCACAAAAATCAGTGGTCCTGGAACTCCAAACACTGCTGCCACCACAGAAATCATAAACGTTGCTTCTGTAATAATAACAGTAAAGCAGAGATGTTGAGAATATCAGTAGCAAGCATACACAGTATTCTCCCTGACCATTTGCATTTGACATGTGTTCGTGCATGCTGGGTTATAAGACTATTCACGCTTGAGCAACAGCAAATTCACATGGGTGGATAATGGATCATGACAATGCAACACCTCACATTGCTCGTATTGTCTTCGAGTACTTAGCCAGAATTAATGTCAAATGTTTTCCTCATCCACCCTACAGCCTTGATCTTGCACTCTGGGGTTACTGCTACCCCAGAGTGCAAGGTCAAGGCTGTAATGAGAGTAATCAAGGTTGTTGCAGTAGCATACCTTGATTACTCTCATTAACCCCTCTACCAACTTTTGTATCATCTGCACACTTAGACATTAAGCCTGCTATACCCTCATCAGTATCATTAATAAACAATAAAAAGAGTAAGGGGCAACCAAAAAAGATCCCCGTGGTACCCACTTATCACATTAGTTCATGAAGAGCTGTGACTGTTTATAACCACTCTTTGTCTCCTATCAACTAACTATCCCTTTGTTCACAGTAGTTGCTTGCCTTACAAGCCATGTTGCTCTGATTTATAAAACAATTTTACATTTTTCAACAGAAATGGACTGCTGGAGAAGAACAGCAAGAAAATCGAGACTGGAGAAAATAAGAAACAAACAGATTTGACAAATGATGGAAGTGAAAGCTAATATAATCCAGGTAATTGAAACAAAAAACCTGAAGTGATATGGACACACCAGAAGAATGGAGAAAGATAGACTTCCAAAAGTGATTATGAATTTGGTGGCACCAGGAAGAAGGAAGACTAAGGGAAGGTGTGGATGGAGTACAAAAAGACATGGAAAGATGAGAACTGAGGGAGGAAGTTACAGAAAACAGAGAATTGGTGGAGGAAGTTACAGAAAATAGAGAACTGAGGGAGGAAGATACAGAAAACAGAGAACTGTGGCAAAAGAGACTGGAATAATAGAAGCTTGGTTTTCTTTTTTCAGGTCAAGGAAAATCCATTGCATAATGGAAAATTTCTAATGATGATCCTACATGTGGTACAATATCAATGGCTTTACTATATATACAGTAGTATCCAAAAATATGGAGCAGCTAGTACTTAGTATTAGTATTAGTAACGGCCGCATGGTGCAAGAAAGCCTATGGCTTATGCTGCACCAGCCAAAAAAAAAAAAAAAAAAATCCGAACAAAACAATGATAAAAACAAAAACAAAAAAAAAAAAATAAATAAATAAATAAAATAAATAACTAAGTAATAATAATTAATAAATAAAAAAAAATAAAATAAAAAATAAATAAAAAGGACATTAAACCTATCATCCTATGCGCTTCCCTTACCCGAAAGTACTATCCAGATGACCTTTGAATTTCCCCAAACTGTCGGCCTCTACCACCCATGAAGGCAACTTATTCCAGTAATTTATAACTCGCTGGCTAAAATAAAACTTCCTGCAGTCCAATCTAAACATTTCCCCCCGTAACTTGAATTTATGTCCCCTAGTTCTAGCACCATTTATAATCTTGAAAATTTTGTCCTCATTCATTTTACTGATGCCTCTCAGAGCCTTAAACACCTCAATCAAATCTCCTCTAAGGTGTCTAGTTTCCAAACTCTGCAACCCACATATTCGAAGTCTTTCTTCATAAGGACACCCTTTTGCCGATCTCACCAGGCGAGTTACCCTTCTTTGCACCCTTTCAAGAAGCTCGATGTCTTTCTTTAGGTGCGGTCTCCATACTTGAACACAGTATTCCAAGTGTGGTCTAACATAAGCCTTATATAATGGGATTATCACGTCCCTATCTCTACTTGCAAAAGTTCGATAGATCATCGATAGGACACCATGGGACAACATACTTAGCTTTATGCTGTAGAAAAATATATTAATTAATAATGAATTAAACAAATGATTATTATATATTAAAATATTCATATGTTTGCAGTTTAAATTATGTATGTATATGCAGGATGCACATGTCAGTTTGCCAAGAAATAATTTATTTATACAATTTAAATCTCAAACTCGATTAAATGCTTAAATGCCCATATTAGTCTATTTATATTATATCTGCACAATGCTACTTATGACATTTAAATTAATTGTCTTCTAACTTCTCCACTAATGCTGGTGTTTCCCAAGGTTCAGTTCTGTCTCCCACTCTTTTCTTCTTGTATATTAATGACCATCTTCCATTGACTGGAAATCCTGTCCACAGTTTCTCTGACAGCAAATCCAACAAAGGAAAAGAAGAAAAGAAATCTTGCAGATCATCCCATTCTGCATTCTTGTAATGCCAAACAACACAAGGTTGAGAATGGCTATTAGAGAAAGGCTTCATTGGAGAAGAGACCATCACCAAGTTGTGATCTGAGGTGCCTAGATGACCACTCACCTTGACCGTGTACCTAGAAGGGTTGTTTGTGAGAAAAAGATCAAGCGTGTTGGCTGTGTGGTTTTGATTGTTTGGTATTCTGGTAGGTCATTAGTAGTTGCTAAAGCCTTAGCATCTCGACCACCTGGGTCCAAGTGACTAGAAAATGGAAGCCAGCTGGAGTTGTAAACAGTAAAATCACCAGGCGAGGACTGGAGAAAGTCATGTTTCAAATAGAGGAAATCAAAGGGTTCCAAGTGATTAGTTCAGTTGGGAGAATTATATAGGCAACAGATGAATTTGATAGAATGTGGTAGAGAGATTTTAAGAAGAGAAGATTGAAAACGGAATCCGGATTATTATGTCTCTGACAGGGAATATCATAGTGGACACAGTACCACCTTTGAAACGAAAGGAATCATACAGAGAACAATTCAGACACCTGAGATGAGCAATAGTTGAAACAATTGATAATTGGGATTCTGTCACAAAAAATTATATAGGGTTTGGCTTTGCCTTCCCTATATATTTTTAACTTAACAGAACCTTATAATTCTGTAAATTTACTGCATTGTAAATGAAATGTGGAAATGAAAATAATAAAAATTACAAAGAAAATTAAAAGTATTCCTATTTTTAAAGTTCTCTTAATGCATTCTTACCAACCTTTGAACAAACCCCAATAAAATGTATACACCGTTTTAAAAGCACTTGAACCCTAACATGAGATTACAATTGCAATACCATGTCATACAGAAAAAGATAGAATTTGAGTCCTGTCTTATTACAAGGAATTTCCATGAGGTTTTTATTCTTCTTTTTTAATACTGTGCTTTAGTTAGCTTTAGGCAAGATTTACATTGGTTTTCTCCTTATGGAAATTTAGAAATAAAACCTACTCATGCCTCACCAAATTCTTCAAAATAACTACTAATTCTTTTTAAATATTTTAGATGTACGTACTTAAATAATTAATTTTTGTTTAGTTCTTTCAAATTTTATACTTTTACTTTCCAGGACTTATTCATAATTCTTTTAAGCATAAATTTACAGAATTACAGTGGTGCCTCGCAATTCGACTATAATCCGTCGCCGAATTAGAGTCGAATTGCGAATTTGTTGAATTGCGGGTCAATATTTTCCATATAAGTTTATGGAAAATTGATTAATTTGTTGTCGGAGAGAAATACACAGTATTATTGACTTTACTAAATTCTACCATATAACAAACAAAATTACAAAATACATAATGAGTACATACATTTCATTGAGCCTTAGATGTTGGAAGGATGTTTTATTTATCTTGTTCTACCCTTTCTCTTCTCCTCTTGGCTTGAATGGGGATGAGGAATTGTTCAAGGATGGACTGTCTCTCGCTCTTTTTCAAGATAGCCTTGAAGTGATGCATAGTAGTTTTTAAACAAGCAGACCGCACCTTCTCCCAATGGAATAAAATTTCTTTAATGACAGCTGTTGGCATCGGCCCCTTTTCCCTGTCTTCTTCTTCTTCAAGTGAAATTTCCTTTTCTCTCTCTTTTGCTTCCTGTTCGCTGAGTGTTTTGAGTTCTTCCATGGTTGGTTCATCATCGTGATCCTCCACAAGCTCTTCCACATCAGCCTCATCAACTTCTCCTATGTTCTTTGCTGTCAAAATGATTTCTCACATGGCCGCAGTTGCTTCTGATTCTTCAGCGGCTTGGACTACATTGTTGTCATCCCGAAAAAAGGAAGGAACGAGTTTCTTCCATGATGCACGAAGGGTCCTCTGTGTCACTCCCTCCCAGGCAGTTTTAATAAAGGAAATGGCATGAAGAATATTGAACTCAGTCTTCCAGAACTCCTTCAGTGTCTTATCAGAAGAATGAGTCACGTCAAAAGCTGTGAAAACAAAGCCTTGGTGTAAAGTTTTTTAAAACAGGCAATTACTTCTTGATCCATGGGTTGGATCAGTGATGTGGTGTTTGGAGGCAAAAACTGGATTCAATTTCAAAAATGTTGCCAAGTCTTGGGGGTGGGCACTAGCATTGTCAAGAATCAGCAGTGCTTTCAAAGGTAAACTGTTGTCAATGAGGAATTTTTTATGCTCGGGGCAAACTCCTCAAAAATCCAATCTTTGAAGACTTTCTAGTCTACCCAGGCTTTTGTGGATCTCCATGTCACTGGCAGTTTGGACTTGATGATTTTCTTCCCAAAGCAGCGAGGATTTTTAGAGTGGTAAACGAGAAATGGCTTTACTTTAAAGTCTCCGCTTGCATTTGCTGCCAATAACAAGGTAAGCCTATCTTTCATAGGCTTATGTCCTGGGAGCGTCACTTCTTCTTGCGTGATGTATGTTCGATTTGGTAAGCGCTTCCAAAATAACCCAGTTTCATCCCTCTTAAAAATTTGCTGTGGCAAGTAGCCTTCCTTCATGATTAAATCTTCAAATTTTTTCACAAACTCTTCTGCAGCCTTTTTATCTGCACTAGCTGCTTCCCCATGTCTGAGAACACTATGTATACCTTTTCTACCTTTGAATCTGTAAAACCACCCACGACTTGCCTTGAATTCATCAGTTTGATCTGAGATATGTCCTGGAATTTTCTTCTGCAATTCTTCAAAAATTAACCTAGCCTTCTCACAGATCATTGCCTTACTTACTAGATCTCCTTTCATCTGTCTTTCTCTAATCCAGGTAAGAAGCAGCTTTTCCATTTCTTCAATGATTAAAGATCTGTTTCTGTCAGAAATTTTCATTGCTCCAGCGAACACCCTAGCACCTATAATCTTGTCCCTTTGTTGCCAGAAAGTTGCCACGGTTGACCTAGGGATGCCATACTCTT
Organism: Mastigoproctus giganteus; assembly: GCF_048544385.1. Taxonomy (NCBI): domain Eukaryota; kingdom Metazoa; phylum Arthropoda; class Arachnida; order Uropygi; family Thelyphonidae; genus Mastigoproctus; species Mastigoproctus giganteus. Next base: position 26,170,536 of record NC_143587.1, read on the forward strand.
GAGCTACATTTGTAACACAATATAATAGCGTAGCTTAATTTAATTTATTATGATACTCACCTCTTTATAATCTGCATTGATGTTGGAATAAATTGGATGATAATTTTAAATTTAAGTTAGCATGAATGAGTTAAGATTTAAAAACAGAATTAAAATGTGTGCAAGGAAGTCTGTAAGCTACGTATGTAATTGTTCTACCTTTCTGCACTTTTTCTATAATTTCTTTCTTCTTTTCTATGCTCAACCAAGTGTGTTTCTTTCCTGAATTATTCCGCTGTTCACTTCTCTTTGGACCCATTATCAAATTTCACTCAAAAAATAAATAACTGCCAAAGCACAAAATTTTTTACTTTATGAGAAATGCAGAATTATAAATTAGCACAAACAACTAGAGCAAACGTGAACTCAGACTACAATTATTAACGAGATAATGTTGTCTCATAACTGAGGAAGAACTGACGGCATACCTGTAGCTATCTTTGAGGGCAGCTAACGTAGCCGAACGACTGAGGGATCTATTCCTGCTTTATCTATCATTGGTTAAATGTTACTCTCACTCTTTAATACCATTGGTTAAAATGTATGAAGCAGCCGTCTAGTGCTATTTAGTAACGTTAGTGCTATTTAGTAACGTTAAACGCAGTTACGTAGTCCAGCAAAGAATTCTATCGTGCAATATCATGTAGCGTTTTCTCTGGCCCGCAAAATCTGACTGTCGAATAGCGGTACGTCGAATTGCGGTACATCGAATTGCGAGGCACCACCTGTATAAGGTTCTGTTAAGTTTAAAGCTTTAGTTAATAACAAATTTTAATACTAGTACTAATTGATTGTTTTCCCTACTAAAATATTAGGCAATTCTAATTGGCAACTTAATACTCTTCATGTTATTCTCACCAACAACCTTTCAAAGCAGTTTTTTAAGGCTAGCTGCTTTTTAGAAACCTCAGATCACAACTCAACAATGACAACTTCAAGCACTGAGTCTCTCTCATCACCATTCGCAGTCTAGCATTTGGACTACTGTTTTAAATCTCCTGACTCCAACATTTTTCCTGAACAAATCATTGAAATCACATCTTTAGGAATGAAATCTTTTATTTAGTGCTTCCTTGCTAAAGCCACTAGCAACTACTTTATCCAAATAAAAGATGACTTACTAGCAACATACTTTTTCTTGACCTCCTGCACTGATGAACTTATTAAATCTATTCATACTTTTCATTGAATTATGAAAAGATTTATTAAGGTCATCAGTGTCGGAATTAAATAAAGGAAGCATTGAATACGGTATGTTCATTACACACCCTACTCAATGTCACTCCTCTTTTTTTTTTTTTTTTTTTTTTTTTTACTGTAAGAAAACAGACAGATGCTAAATAATTGTGAAGCCACTCTTTCTCCATCACTTTTATTGAAAGTGATGGAGAAGCATTAACTTCCAGTTCTTACATTATTTGTATTTCATTTGGTGTTCCTATGCTGCTTTCAGTAACAACTAGATTTATAGATGTCTAAGGCTCATTTTTGAATAGCTCATGCTGGCTGTGGTATCGGTTTCACTTTTATATTTCTGAATTGCTTTACTTACTTTATTTTACTTTCATTCAGTTTTGAATAAACTGAGTGATTACCCTTGTAATTTGGACAAGATGGTACACTGGCTGTGCAGTCATTTGGTTTCATGAGGTACCTTGCTTTTACTCTCCTCGGGATTCTGAAGTGTCAAATGTCATGGTCTTTATCTGTATGAGAGTTCCCTTTCATCTCAAGTTCATTCTTTTAATATTTGCTATGTCCAGTGTTTCCAACTCTGCTATTTATTCCTTGAAAACATTGAAGAAGCCCTATTCAGAGCTAAGACCTATACATGAGTTTAATATGTAATGGACTGTAGTTTCAACTGGATTCCATTAAACAACATTTTTTAAAGTGCTTTTCTTATTGTTTTGAATCTGCTGTCTCTCTACCAGTATGTCTCCTGATCAAAGAAGCCTTATTGCCTTTGGAGATTCAAAAACTTTTTTTATGGATTTCTGTATTAATGAGACTAAGTGTCCCACTGTTTAATCTCTTCCTGTGTATGATCATTCTAAGCATAAAATGTGTAGTCTGTCTGTTCTCTGTTATTTGGCTGGAAAGGGGATTGTGTCTGGGTTGTATGTTGGTTTCCTAGGAACTCCTTTGGCAGTCCTGCCAGAGCAGTAGCTTATGCTCCTAGTCATTTCCAGAAACTGCAGAAAACTAAAGGGATCTTTTTTACTTTATGTTGGCTTCTATTCCAGCTTCACAAGTAATTTCTGGCTTCCCTACACCCCACAAATCTGCATCTTGTATACAGAGGCCTATGCTACTATGTAAGAAAATAGGAACAAAAGGTAATGAACATATCAATCAACATCAATGTAGGCCCTAAAATTGAAAAGCCCAGATGCTAGAATGAGCTCAGCAAATGGCAAGAATGTTGGTCAACCAACTAGGGTAGTGGTAACTAAATTGTATCCCCAGGGTTGACTTTGCACATGGCAAAACTGTCACAATATGGTTCTACCCTAAAATATTCTCTTCATATTTCACAATTTGTCATGGATTCCTAAATGCAAGTACCTGATCTTGGCCTTTCAATATTGAGGAATATCTTTGTGGAGAAAACAAGGTCTGGGTACATATGCTCTCTCAGTGCAACTAATACAATGACCAAAGAGTGCTCTTTTGCATACTTAGTTCAGGACAAGAATGTAAATTAAGAGAAAGCATGGCATCTTCATTCAGTTTAAAGACTTACCTACAAAAATCTTTCACATAGAATATTTCAGTTGCTAAGCATACAAGGAAGATCAGCAGTCATCCCATTATTCCAATGGTGACTCTAAGGCAGCCAGTTTGATTGATTCCCTGAACTTCTCTCTTCCTTCCATCCATCCTTCTTCTCCTCTCTACCCATCCCTTTGCTTTCCTCTCCCTATTATGTTATTTCCTCTGTTATTCTTTTCACAGGTGCTCACTCTCTCTCTCTCTCTCTCTCTCTCTCTCTTTTCCTTCCCCCCACTTTTTTCTAGCCCTTTGCACATGGGATGGAATTACTTTTGCTGGTGATGCAGGAACAAACCAAGGAACACTTCCAAGGGTTTGGCTTTGCCTTCTCTTGGAAATAGCATTTTTACCCCCTTCTGCTAATGCTACTAATGGGGCAGGATTACTTTTTTGCTGGAGCTATCAAGTTGGTTCCTGATAGCATGGGATACTACTTTTTTTGTCTCCTTGGAGTAGGATGCCTCCTGCTGATGGCATCCAATCCAAACCACTGGGATTCAGGGGTTTGGATTGCACCTCCTGTAAAAAGTCTCTGTTTATCACTTTTTTTTTTCATCTTCAGTACATCTTTGTTGTGATGGTCTGCTTCCTCATGGCTTGGACTGAGTATTGGGAAGCAGCTTTCCTGGTAGCAAAATGGCCAAGTACACAATGCACACAAACACTACTTTTTCCATAAAAGCGTAGTGTAGTGTAGTGCCTTTGTAGTGTTTTGTAACATGGTGGAGTTGAACTTCTGTTCATGGGCAGTGTAAGACTACATTTTTTTTTTTTTTTATGTGAACCCCAAACACGAGAGGTATTAGAACCTATAGTACTTAGTACCATGCTTGGGTTGGAGGTTGAGAAGACGAAAGAAGATATTTGTTGACATTGGACTTGAACTTCTATAGATTGTAATTTTCAGGAAATACGTATGAAGGAAGGTTGTTCCAGAAAACGGCAGTTGAATGAATAAATGAGGAAGATGAAAAGTTGGTACTGTGGGTTTGAAGTTGGACAGTAAATGGATGTTGGCTGGTGGCGGCACGTGTTCGGACTGTTTTGAAAGAGAGAGCAGGAATTATAGAAGCCAATTCAGAAGAACAGTGCCCATGGAAGTATCTGTAGAAGAGGCATGCAGCAGAAACAGTGCGTCTAGGAGAAAGCAAGTGGAGAGACTCTGTTAGAGATGAATCATTAATTAACCTAACTGCCCTCTTCTGAATGGAATCAAGAAGCCTGAGAGAGGTTTTGGGGGCACCACCCCAGATGTGGGAACAATATTCCATGGCAGGGCGGATTTGCGATTTATACAGAATGAGCAGCTGTTTGGAAGAAAGGTAACGCCGAGAGCGAAAGAGAAAACCAAGTTTTTTAGATGCAGAGGAAGCAATATTTGTAATGTGCTTGGGCCAAGAGAGATTAGAAGTCAGGGTAATCCCCAAAAGAGATATATCATTTTGCCTAGAAATTGGAGTGTCACTAAAGAGAAGCATAGGAGCAGAAGAATCCTTTTTGCGAGATATAAGACAAGACTGAGTTTTAGAAGGGTTGAAATCAACTAAGTTGTCTTTGCCCCACTGGAGAATTGCCTGAAGATCGGCATTTAAGGAATTGGCAGCAGATTTTCGAGAACTTGAAGCTGATTGAGCAGGACAAGGTTTCTCAAAATGGAAAGTTGAATGCAATGTGCTATCATCGGCAAAACTGTGGATAGGATTTCCAGTCAGTGGAAGAAGGTCATTGATATACAAGAGGAAAAGAGTGGGGGAAAGAACTGAACCTTGGGGGACACCGGCATTAGTGGAGAAGTTAGAAGACAGAGAGCCATCTACCATCACCCTCAGTGAGCGATCAGAGAGAAAACTGGATAACCAATTACTAAAAACAGTTGGCAAACCATAAGATGGAAACTTGTTTAGAAGACTTTTATGCCAAACACGATCAAAAGCCTTTGAGATGTCAAGAGCAACTACTTGTGTTTCACCGAACCTTTCCATTGAATTAGTCCATAAATGGATAACATAAGCCAGAACATCACCAGTGGATCAACACTGACGGAATCCATACTGGCGATCGTTGATCAGACGGAAAGTTTCTAGGTAATTTAAGCGTTGGCGGTTAATTGATTTCTCCATTACTTTAGAAAGAGTAGAAGTAATTGCAATGGGACGATAATTGGATGGGAGGGATTTGTCACCCTTTTTAGGAACTGGCTGGATATGAGCAAATTTCCAAGCAGAAGGAAAAACACCTTTGGAATAAGAAAGTGAAAAAAGGCGGCAAAGAATAGGAGTAAGTTCAGGAGCACAGGTTTTGAGAACAAGTGGAGAAATACCATCAGGACCTGGAGCTTTCTTAGCATCAAGATTCATCAAAATCCTTCTGATATCCTTTTGATGGAAGACCACAGGAGGCATTAAATGGAGCGTGTTAGGAATGGCGGGAGGTGTTTTACCAAGATCATTAATACATGAGTTGGAAGAAAAATGGGATGCTAGCAGGTTAGCTTTATCCTTGGCTGAAGTGACAACAGAACCATCTGGTTTGGACAGAGGTGGGAGCAGAGATGGGCAAAAGTTGCGGCCAATAGCTTTGGCAAGAGACCAGAATGCTCGGCTACCATTAGGGCAAGAAGCAAGTTTTCTACTCTTAGCCTGTTCAAACTCTAGTTTGGACTGATTAATAACTGCTTTACAATTGTTGCGAGCTTTGGTGTAGGCAGAAAATGAAACTGAAGAATTAGAATCAAGCCAATTACGATATGCAACATTCTTCTCTTGGACAGCCTTAGCACATTTATTGGAAAACCGAGGTTTAGATAAAGGACGAGATTTTAAAGTGGAGTGTGGGATAAAGGATTCCATTCCTGCAAGAATAATTTCACTGACACGATCTGAGCAAACGTTGACATCAGAATTTTTGAAACAGTAATCAGACCAAGGAAAAGAAGTCTCGCAGGTCATCCCATTTTGCATTCTTGTAATGCCAAACAACACGAGGTTCGGAATAGCCATGAGATAAAGGTTCCATTGGAGAATAGACAATCACCAAGTTGTGATCTGAAGTGCCTAAAGGCCCTCTCACTTCAACCTTGTACTTAGAAGGGTTGTTTGTGAGAAAAAGATCAAGCGTATTGGCTGTATGATTAGGATTGTCCGGTATTCTTGTAGGTAAATGAACAATCTGTGCTAAGTCATTAGTAATTGCAAAAGCCTCAGCATCTTGTCCTGCTGGGTCGGTGTGACTAGAAAACGGAAGCCAGCTGGAGTTGTGAACATTAAAATCACCAAGGAAAATTACTTCACTGTTAGGAAAGTTGGACTGGAGAAAGTCAAGTTGCAAAGAGAGGAAGTCAAAGAGCTCCAAGTGATTAGTGGAGTTGGGAGAACGGTAGAGACAACAGATGAATTTGACACAATGAGGTAGAGAGATTTTAAGCCAGAGAAGATCAAAGAGAGGAGATTCCAAATTGCCAAGTTTCTGACAGGGAATATCAGAACGGACATATGCACAAGTACCACCTTTGAGGCGAAAGGAATTATACATAAAATAATTTGCACATCTGAGATGAGCAGTAGAAAACTAAGATTCAGCCAGAAAAAGTACATGGGGTTTGAAAGACTGCAAGTGGAAATGGACATCGTTGAGATTAGAATTGAGACCACGTATATCTGTGAAATGAATTAGGAAGTCCTTGGGAGGTTTAGATATTTTCGCAGATAAGCTTGCTCTATTATTTTGACAATTCATGGTGTATTCAATAGTAAGAAAAAGTGGGTGGGACATGCTGTATAAAGTAATGAAATTTTTGGATATGGCGTACATGTGGTAAGAATATACCCAGATCCTTGACATAACATGGCCTCGACAATGCTCCCCGCATACACACTACTCGAACTCCCTCCAGTCACTATCTGGCAGAGTAGAGGAGCAAGATTATACACTAGCTGATCCGGAAGCCTCCTAGAGAGTTACCAATAGGTTTTGTCCGGTGTACTAACTAGCGGCCGGCCTGCGAACACCGTTTTAGAGCTGTACCCTCGAAATGTAAGGAATATTGGATCTTGCCACGACATTCATCATAACCTCAAAAATCATTAATCATACTGCATGATGGAAGAGATAGGGAAGGGTTGGCCGGACCTTAGCTCTAGAGACTAAACACGGGTTCCACCACTTCAAGCCTCCAATAAGCAAAGTGGTGGTATTTCACCGGTTGATGAGAGTCATCTACCACCTAGTACTGCCTGGTAACATAGAGGGGCGGCGTTCCTCCATGTGGTGTGGGCGCCACACCTCGACCCCTGCTTACGTTGGTTCACACCTGGGTGGTCACCCACCATGTACTTGTGCATGGAGGTTATACCCAGGATTACTAACAGTCCCACCATCGTGAAGGTGCAAGCAGAGAACTTGGCTGTCATAGACCGTCCAGACTTCGCCGAAATTGGGTCCACTTGACTTGAGTGTCACCCGAATATCAGTTCCATCAGCGTTTTAGACTCCCAGGTAGCAAGTACAGCTTGTCTGACATATCTGAGAGAATGTCTGTGACAATCTCAAGGACTTACTTACATACATATATACATACTTACTCACTCCACTTTTTGTTTGGTGGGGGGGGGGTGACTGTAAAGTTTCAGGTTTTCAGCATCTGCCCACAAGGAGGCAAGAGCAGTACAAAGCTCAAGGTCAGTATATGTTAAGAAAAGGAAAAGAGAAAGGAGGGGGGGTGATAGAATATGGTAAATGGATCCTTTTTTCCTTTATGTTAAAATTCCATCACTGCTGTGCTAATTGACTTTACAAGCACTATATAAGACATCTTCTTCTTCTCTCCACCATCCAAAATAACAAAGTGGAAAATGCAAAAACCAAATTTGTAATAAGGAGAATGGGACATAAAAAAATATAAACTGAATGCTTGAATGTTAAAAGGTAAACTCTTAACTATTTAGCAGTGGTGGATGGCTATAAAGTGCCACTGAAAAAACAAAAAAATAAAGTAAATAAACCTTTTCATATTTATTACTGATTTTTATTTATATTTCATTATTATTCATATTAATTTACTTTGATTTTTTTAAAACAAATTATTATACATGGTTAATGTTATACAGTTGTATTTGTAAGTCAGGAATGAAGCAACACTTTAAAACTGGTTTTCGTTGGTTCCATGCAGCAAATAACCCACACATGTGCACAGTAATACTTGGGAACTATTTCTATTGGCCAATGAATGGCAAAGTTGAGCCACAGCAGAAATAGCTCAAGTTTTAAATTTCAGATCTTATGTTAGTGTTTTGTAATAGTATTAGTAGTGGAAAATGATGCAAAGGAAACAAGTCTATATAGCATCAGCCATTCTAGCAGTTCTACCTTCTTCCTAAAATAAGACCTCCAGACCCGAATGTAGTACTCAGGATGTGGCCTAATCACTTGCCTTATACAATAGGATAATCACCTCCTTAATCCTACTAGCAAAACCCTATGAGCTATCCAGGCAGACTGTTTGCAATGCTCAAAAAACATCATATCTGACTATCCAAATCAGATATGATTTGGATAGTCAGATATGAATCCCTAGATCTCTTTCATTCTCCACTACTCTGAGTGTGGTACCACACAGTTGGTACATTAATTTTGGATTATTGCTACCTATATGAAGTATCTTGCATTTGTCAATATTAAACTTGCCACTTCTCAGCTAATCTGCCTAATTTATACAGATATTGTTTCAACAGCATAATTATTATTGAGCCTAATTATTGTTATAAGCAGCCTGCCAAACTTTGTATCATCTGCTAACTTAGACATTATGCCTGATATGCCTTTATCAATAGCATTAATAAATATTAAAAATAACAGCACCAGCACTGAATCAGAGGGAACTCCACTAATTATATTTTGTCCAAGAAGAGCAATACCCACTGATAACAATTCACTGTCTTCTCCAACTCAACAATCCCTTTACCTATAGTGGTAACTTGCCCTTAATGTCACACTACTCCAATTTGTATAGCAGCATTTTTATGTGCAACAGTTTAAAAATCTTTTCTGAAATCAAGTATATGATATCAAAAATATTTTTTGCATACAGTTCCTTTGTCATCACTACCAGGAGAAAAGTGGGGGAAAAATGCTATGTTCAGGAGAAGGCAGAGCCAAACCCATGGAAGCCAGAGAATCCTATGTTGTCAGTAACCAACCTGGCATCATCAGAAAAAGTAATCCCATCCCATGAGCAAAGGCCAACAAAAATAAATTGGGAAAGGAAGAGAAAGAGCACCTGTGAAAAGAACAGGTGATATTGTTCTACATTTGCAAATAATGACATTAACACTACACAAGGTCTACTAAGTTACTTAACAAATACAGGACAATGTTGAAAAAAAGTCGCTAGTTAGGATTACGTTTGAAAGTGTCTGCAATTCTGTCCAGACATGATGGGGGGGGGTTGTGTATATATAGATGAAGGTATATCAGACTTAATGTCCAGTTTGCAGACGATAATGTGAAGGTAGTCAGAGTTGTTAATGACACTAATGACAGTATGCTACTGCAACAGGATCTAGAAAAATTGAGCAGATGGGCTGAGAGGTGGCAATTGAAATTTAACATTGACAAATGTTGTTGTTGTGGGGGTTTGATGGCACATTAGTTGCTCTGGCCATAATGCACCTATTGACAAATGTAAATACTGCAGTTGGGTAGCAGTAACCCCAGAATAACATATCAACTATGTGATACTACACTCAGGATAGCGGAGAATGAAAAAGACCTGGGGGTAACTGTGCAGTAAGATATGAAGTTTTCTGAGCATTGCAGACAAAATGCAAGAATAGCTCATGGTGTTCATCAATGATATACAGCTCATCAATGATATACAGGAGTTTTTCTAGCAGGAAAAATTATCCCTTTGTATAAGGCTATGGTCAGGCCACACCTTGAGCACTGTATACAGGTCTGGAGGCCTTATTTTAGGAAGGATGTGGAGCTACTGAAACGAGTACAGAGATGGTCAAGAAGATTAGTGAATGGAACAAATGGTTGCTCTTAAGAAAAAAGAACTTAAGTTCTGCAAATTGCAGTGCCTGGAGACACTAGACACCTGTGAGTGATCTGATAGAGGTGTATAGGGCCTTGAATGGTTTGAGCAAGCTCAACGTTGATAGGATTCTTCCTCTTGCCCAGATTAATCGCCTGGGAGGACATAAATTCAAATTTAGGAAAGACAGTTGTAGAATAGATGTGCAGAAATTTGCCTATAGCCAGTGGGTGGTTGATTGATGGAATTAACTCCCATCTGTTGTTGTGGAAGATGACAGCTTAAATAAATTCATGGCAGTACTGTATACTACCCAAGTGCAGTATTTACATTTGTCAATAGGTGCATTAACTAGACAAACATCTGGAGGGAATGGGTAGATGAAATGGGAAGACTTTTTTTTTTTTTTTTTGCTGATGCTGTATAAACTTGCTTTCTTGCATCATATGCCTCTACTAATGCTAATTCAGTGTCACACAGATATAAGAAATGCAGAATGAGTTACTGTGGTGTGACATAATCATTGAAAAGCAGAAATGAGAGGAGTGTGTTATAGGCATAATGACTCTTCTGAGTACACCAAAGAACTGTACAGAGAAATAGAATGAGCCAATATATTTTAATTCATTATAATGGTCGATTTTAACATTACAAATATTGACTGGAACTTATGAATTGGTCATTGACACTCTAGATAGACTTTTGTGGATTAACTGGATGACTGTTTTCTACAGCAGCATGTTCAAGAGGTAACCAGAGGGAGTAATACAAGTACACAGAGGAAGTAATACAATAATACAATATCAAGTATACTCTTGAAGAATCTGCAGATAAAAGGAACCACTAGTTGGCAGTGATCACAGTGTACTGATGTGAGAATTACTTAGAGATGTAACTACCATCAGTGTTAAAGAAAGGGTTTTAGCTTTCATAAAGGTGACTATAGTGGTTTCAGATAGTTTTGAAATTCTATTCACTGGGACCAACTGATGATGTTACCAACAGAAACTTTTAAATGGGAAGCATTCAAGGAATTAATCTTGGAAGCTCCAAGCTTTTCACACCAACTAAGAAATACTCTTCAAGTTTAGGCCTAAATGGATGTCAGATGAACTAATTAGACTTGTGGCAAAGAAGAAAAATGCATGTCATGCATATAAATTATCAGGCAACACAGATATAAATTAGTCTGTAATCAAGTCACAAAGGAATTAACGCAAGCGAAGAAAGATTACGAGAAATCTTTGGCAAAGGATGCAAAGAAAAACAGCAAAGAATTCTTTACCTATGTAGACAATAAAAGGAAGGCGATGAATTAAATTGGTCCAGTTGATATCGATGGTTTGACTGTTGACGATCCTGCTCCAGTTACTGACAAACTAAATGAGTATCTTGCATTTACATTTACAAATGAGAAATTCTTTAGAGAAGAGGACAGCAGAAGTTTATCAAACTCTAGCAGACAGTTAAATGATTTTGTAATAACTGAGAGAAACCTGGAAGAGAAAATATTGAAGTTAAACTTAAGAAAGGCACCAGAGGTCGGGTGAATGGGACTTTGCAATTATATTAAGGGAGGCAATGAAGGAAATATGCAAACCCTTAGCCACAATTATGAGGAGCATCCTTAGATCAGGTGAGGTCCTTTTGGACTGGAGATTTGTGAATGTATCCCCAATTCACAAAGGAGGATATGCATAACTACAGAGCTGTTAGTTTAACTTCTGTTCCAGGGAAAATAATGGGTCACTGGTTAAAGAAGTAATGCAGGATCATCTAGACAAGGCTGCAATTATAATTTCAGACAGACCACAATATGGTCACAAACGAACTGGATGCAAAAAAAAATTCTGATATCATATACTTGGATTTCAGGAAAGCTTTTGACACTGTTGCACATAACAGACTGCTGTACAAATTGGAGCAGTTTGGCATTAAGAGCAAGTTTCTGCTATGGATAAAGGGATGGTTGAGTGGAAGAAGACAGAGTAATAATCAGTGGACTAATGTTATTAGTGGAATCCCCCAGGTTTTGGTGTTGGGCAATTACTGTTTTCTCCATTTATCAATGATACTGATAAAGGCATATCAATCAAATGTCCAAGTTTGCAGATGGTACAAAAGTTGGCCAGGCAAATTGGCTGAGAGGTGGCAACTGAAGCTTAATATTGACAAATTCTAAGTACTGTCTATAGGTAACAATAACCCCAACATTACAATTGTGCTGTACTACACTCAGGGTAGTGGAAAATGAGAAAGTTGTCATTGCTAGGTTTTCAGAACATTGGAGACTAAGGTCATATTGCTCTGTGTATATTGTCTGTAAATTGTGTATGTTCTGAGGATTTCTGTTTCCTGGATGAAAAACCATGCTAAAACCCATGCCTGAGACCAATTACCTCAACCAAGTTGTGAAAAAGACCCATAAAAATTCTTCCCGTCATCAACGGGATTCCAACTCAGGTCTTTTCTACCCAGTGTGGGGAGGATCGATCCTACCGACTGTGCTACCCACAAGTGAAAATGAGAAAGACCTAGGAGTAATTAAGCAGATATGAAGTTCGCTGGGCAATACAGAAGACAGGCTTCCAGGTCAGTTCATGGGGTTTTGTCAATGATATACAGGAATTTTGTTAGCAGGGAGGTGATTATTCCATTGTAAAAGGCAATGATTAGGCCATATCTTGAGTACTGCCTACAGGTCTGGAGCCCTCATTTTAGGAAGGATGTAAGGTTACTGGAACAAATAGAAAGAAGGGCAACAGGATTGGTGAGCAGAACAAAGGTGTGCTCTTACAAATAAATGCTTTAGTTCTGCAAATTTCTGCATCTGGAGACTAGGCACCGGTGAGGTGATCCTATTGAAGTGTTTAAGGCTCTGAATGGATTGAGAAAGTTCAATGCTAATGGGATTCTTCCTTTTGCTCAGACTAGGAAAAGGATGGCATATAAATTCAAAATGAGGAAGAAAGTTGCAGAATAGATATGCAGCAGTTTGCTTTTAGCCAGCAGATGCTTACTACTTTAACAAACTTCCAACTGTTGTAGAAGTTTATAGTTTAAATAAATTAAAGGAAGAATTAGACAAACTATTGGGGGGGAATGGAATGGCAAAATGAGAAGTGTTGGCTTTTTTTTTTTTGGAGTGATGCTGTATAAAGATTGCCTTTTTGCATCATTTTCTACTAATAATGCTAAAAAGATTTTCTTTTAAATTTCCTTATTTGTAATATGGCCTTGCCATTTCTTGCATCTCTTAGTTCCATTTATATTTTGATAAATTCCTTTATTCCTTAGTCAGCTTCATATGCAGAACTGTTCTTTGGTGTCATAGATACTCATAACTCTGAGATCTCACCATATTATCTCAAACATATAAACACAGCACTGGTAGTGGGGCACCTTACAGGTACCCTTTGAAAATAATGTTCCCACGTTAACTGTTAATAAATGATTAAAACTGGAATTTTTTCAGCCTTACTAAATACAGGAAAATTTTTTTGCAACAGTCTGAAGTGATTTTCTTACAGTTTTCGCATAAAAATTGAGAATGGTGACACGTCAGATGCCTCACCTCCATTTTTGCAATATCTAGACCCGTAATGAAAATAGCATAGTACTGGACAAGCACCAATGCTGTGTTAGGTTACTTGTTTTAACTCTCCCATTAGGTCAATAAATATCTACACTAGTTCTTGCTGAAAAATTTATTACTATTTTCACAGCATAGAGATGATAACACAAAACCCAGTATTCTCTTGAAATGGCTGTTATTCTATAGAAAGCAACATACATATTTGTTCACTGTGAAGTGTACGAAATTTGAAATAAATTTTGAAACAAACCCAAAAATGGATGTAACTAATAGTATTGAACATGCACAATGTGTTTGCTCTAATTTTTTAATATTTATATACATAATAAGTTGAAATAATAAGTTAATAGTCTTTTAAATTGGAACATGGAACAGGCTAAGAGAAACATTTATACTTTACATCTCATATGCTTTCTTGTAATTTTTAGCAAAATTAATTTTTTTTTTTTCAAAAATAAAAGGAGAAACACACTTTGTTTTTAAAACTTTAATACTTTTTTTTTTAAACTTAAAAAGTTATAAAAACGAAAATTGCAATCCATTAAGAAAAAATTAAATATCGGCAGTGTGTTCAAGCATAATAAAAAAAAAAAAAAAAAATCAAAAATGTTCTCCAAAAATCAAAAAAACAGAAAACGGGCACTGTCATGTGCACCACCATTGTTTTTGCTAAAAATGGGGGTGCCACCACCATTATTCTTACTTTCTTTGTCATTATTTTCATTGATTTTCCTAAGATATTAAATAACTCTTCTGCTGCTTCTCATACATAGATGAGTTCAACCAACTTCATCAATTTGAAGTGCTAGTTGTTTGTTTGTTATTTGGAGCATTAGCAACTAAGGCCATATTGCTCGGGGGATATGCGGTGGTCATTCCCTGACCTTTCCGCATCCTCCGTATTTGGTGATCATGGGCTCGAACCTGGTCTAATCAAGAAGCATGTGCTACGTACTGCTGCTCCTGCCCACCTGGCTACGGAGGTGCCTGAAGTGCTAGTGAAGACATCAAAGCTGATGTTGGGATATCAGAAACATGGTGTTACACAGAGATAAGGAATGCAGAATTGGAATTTGTGAACTAAAATGTGTACTGAAAGGATAGACAGGATAGAAAGGGTGATGTTGTTAGTTAAGAACAGATAAAATCTAAAGAAGTGCACCCAGTTGTCATGGGTGGACAGTGCAATGTTGAGTCTGTTTGGTGTGATATAAACACCGGGAAAGGGTAAATGAGAGTAGGAGTGAGTTACAGGCTTAATGACTCAGATGAATACAACGATTTTCATCCTGATTAAGAAATTCTGTTCAAAGTTTAGGCGTAAATGGATGTCAGATGAAATAATGAGATTCCTGGTGGAGAAGAAAAATGCATGGGATGCATATAAATTATCAGGAGGTTAGGCAAACAGAGGCAGATTACGAGAAATCTTTGGCAAAGGATGCTAAGAAAAACAGTAAAGACTTCTTTACTTATGTAAATTCTAGGAGGAAGGGGATGAATCAGATTGGTTCACTTGATATCGATTTTTCGAGTATTGATGATGCTGTTTAGATAGCTGACAATCTGAATAAGTATTTTGCATCTACATTCAACACATGAGGAGTTATTAAGGGAGAAGAATGCCAGAAGTTTCTCAAACTCGAACAGGGTGCTTAATTATTTTCTAATAACTGAGAGCAAAGTGGAGGACAAATGGTTGAAATTAAACATAAGAAAGGCAACCGGGGTGGATGGGATCTATCCAGTTATATTAAAGGAGGCGGCAAAGGAAGTAAGCTAACTCTTAGATATAATTATAAGAGCATCCTAGGAATCAGGGGAAGTCCCCATGGAATGGAGATGGGAAAATGTATCAACAATTCACAAAGGGGAGATCAAAGGGTGACATGAGTAATTACAGACTAGTTAGTTTAACTTCTGTTCTTGGGAAAATAATGGAGCCACTTGTTAAAGATGCATTGCAGGATCATCTAGACAAGACATCAGTAATAATTCAGACACAGCATGGGTTTGTTAAGGGAAAGTCTATATGGTTACAAATGAACTGGATGCAAAAAATAATTTTGATATCATATACTTGGATTTCAGTAAAACTTTTGACACTGTTGCACATGGAAGACTGATGTACAAATTGGAGCAGTATGGTATTAAGGGCAAGTTACTACAATGGATAAAGGGATGGTTGAGTGGGAGATGGCAGAGAGTAGTAATAAATGGATGCTGCCCTTTGTAGACTAATGTTATTAGTGGAGTCCCCCAGGGTTTGGTGCTGGGCCCACTGTTGTTTTGTATATTTATCAATGATATTGATGGAGGTATATCAGGCTTAATGTCCAAGTTTGCAGATGATACAAAGGTTGGCAGGGTTGATAATGACAGTAAAGACAGTATGCAACAAGATCTAAAAAAGTTAGGCAGATGGGCTGAGAAGTAACAACTGAAGTTTAACATTGACAAATGCAAAGTACTGCATATGGGCAGCAGTAACCCAAAAGAAACGTACCAATTTCACATCCCTGCACTACAAATGCAGGGATGTGAAGAATGAAAAAGACCTGGGGGTAATTGTGCAGTCAGATATGAAGTTCTTTGAGCAGTACACATGGGCTGCCAGAGCAGGTCATGGAGTTTTGTCAATGATATATAGGAATTTTGCAAGCAGAGACAAGGAGGTGATTATCTCTTTGTATAATGCAATAGTCAGGATACACCTTGAGTACTGTGTACAGATCTGGAGGCCTCATTTTAGGAAAGATGTAGAGTTGCTAGAATGAGTATAGAGAACGGCAACAAGAATGGTGAGAGGAATAAAGGGGTGCACTTACGAAGAAAGACTTCAGTTCTGAAAGTTGCAGCATCTGGAGACTAGGCACCTGCAAGGTGATCTGATTATTATTATTATTATTATCAGCCATATGGTGCAAGGAAACCTGAGGCTTATGCTGCACCAGCCAAAAAAAAAAAAATTCTGAGTTACCCTGAGAGAGAGAGAGAGAGAGGAGTAGAAGGAAATCACCAAGAAAGAGAAGAATGATGATATCCAGGGCAGGACCCTGGGCTCAAGCCCATACTCTCCAGACGTGAGCCCCTGGGGTTATTTATAGAAAGGTCGGGCAGCACAAACATAATTACCCTAACTGTCCTCTCTTGAATGGACGTTAGAAGCCTGAGAGAGGTTATGGGTGCACCGCCTTAGATGTAGGAAGAATATTCCATGGTAGAGCAGATTTGTAGAGAATGAGTAGCTGTTTAGAAGAAAACAAAATTGAGAGCAAAAGATAAAAGCCAGTTTTTTAGAGGAAGCAATATTTATGATGTGCTAATAACAAAAGTCATTAGAAGTCAGGGTAATCCCTAATAGATATATTTTACCTTGTGACCAGAAATCTGTGTCATTGAAGATAAGCATAGGAGCAGGATTTTTTTTTTTTTTTTTTTGTGTGTGAGATGCAAAACAGGACTGAGTTTTAGAAGAATTAAAATTAACCAAGTTATCTTTGTCCCAATGGAGAATTACCTAGAGATCAGCATTTAAGGAATTGGTAGTATACATTCGAGAAGTTAAAGTTGTTTTTGCAGGGCAAGGTTTCTCAAACTGTAACATGGAATGCTATGTGCTATCATAGCAAACAGTCGAGGTGTATAAGGCCTTGAATGGTTTGAGCAGGCTCAATGCTGACGGGATACTTCTGCTTGCTCAGATTAAGAACGTGAGGGGGCATAGATTCAAATTGAGGAAAGACAGTTGTAGAATAGATGTGCAGAAATTTGCCTTTAGCCAGCGGGTAGCTGATTGCTTGAACTAACTTCCATCTGTCATTGTGGAAGTTGATAGTTTTTGACAAAACTTAACATTTTCTATGCATTTATACCAGATAGATGCAGAATAAGTAACAATAGTATTATAATAATTAGTATTATTAGTAAATAGTATTATTATAACTTTATAATATACAATGAGAATTCACTTTCCAAGCCCTGAATCCGACCTAGTAATATGAATTGTTCTTAAGAAATTACAATTATAGAGGCAGTAAACTTTTTCACCTTGGAACTTAAGTAATTCAAGTGTGCAAAAAACTGTAATTTGTCACCCAAAAGTACAACTAAATACTTCACCCTAGAAACCGAAGGTATCTGTTTATTGTTAATTAGCAATGCGGTGGTCTCTCATAATTCAACTTCATTAGCATCATGACTGTTTTATTTTCAGAAATTTTGAGCTTGTGAAAAGCAGCCTGTGTTTACAGATTATTCACTATAACTTGAAATCTGTCAATAAGGATAAAAAACCAAAACCAAACTATTATATTAGACAACACAAATATTTAAATTCATCTGCCATGCTGGTGTCTTATGTCTGTTAATTACGTGCATTCTATGGTCGATTTGTCTGTTTTGCTGGACAAAAACCTTGCTCTACGCCTGAGACCGACTAACTCAGCCACACAGTGAAAAAAGCCCATTAAAGTTCCTCACGTCATCGATGGGATTTGAACCCGGGCCTTTTCCATCCAGTGTGCAAAGGACGGTGATGATACTACTGTGCTATCCATGCAGACTGTCAATAAGGATAGGTTTCAGTTCCAGTACCTGGTCGACCATCATATTTGTGGTGTTGGATCAAGCTACTAGGTGTTACCCCACCTAGTAGCTTGATCCAAAATTGCTACTTTTCCAGCACGCCATTTAATTATTGCTTCTATTTTTTTGTTTTCAAGCAGCTAATACAAACTGCCTCACTTTAACTACAAGAGCAGTTGCATGTATATTTCCTAAGCAATCACGAATTGCCAGCTGTAAAGTATGAACACCAACATTTGCTGGACTTTAGGCAGGCTTGAAATTTTATCCATAATGTCACTTAAATCCAGTTCTGCTTCTGCATCATCATCAGGTTCTAATTCTGGAGTCTCACCACTAGATTCAGCTCTTTCATTTTCATCATCAGTTATTGAATCACCTCTCTCTTGGTCTTTATTTAACTTCTCAATGGTACTTGACATTTTGGAAGTATTATAAGCCACAATGCACAATACATGCTCTTTTCTATTTCAAACTCTTGCAGAACGTCTTTCGCTAGTTGGTGAAAGTACTCGCTTGTATATCCCTTACTGCTAATATATGTGTAACAATTTTATTGTTGGCATCAACAAATCGAATGTTTATTGCAAAGTAGTTTACTCTACAGATTGTGCAAACATCCATTTAGATCATTTATAAGCGCAAACTTTTCTTCCTTTGCTTTCTCTATTATAAAACTTCGAATACTGCCTCTATCCAAACTAATTTTGAATTTTTTGAGCCATTTCTCCTATCAAACCAAGCATGACTGGTTTACAAAATACATTCAGAGATAAAGAATTCTTCCCCACTAACTCAATAATATAATTCTTGAATTTCTCTGCTGTCATGGACACAGTGATTTTTTTACTAACAAAATATTTAAAAATATTTGATTGATTTTCTTGACTATTTGATGATGAAAAACTAGAAGTGCTTGCCTTATTAAGCTCGTGTCTCTCTTCCTCTTCTACATTCTTAAGCACATCGGGATGATTAAGACTTACGTGACACTTCAAATTGAATGCTCTTGTTGAAATATTGGTCTTATTGGTCAAAGGTTTACTAATTTTTGCTCCACAAGTCAGATCTTGCCAGGTGCAAATATAGTATTCAACATCTTCAGTGACCATAAATTATTCAAATAGATTAGACTTTGTTCTAGATCCTTTGTTCATCAATGGTTTCCAGACATTTGACATTTCTGAAAAAAATAAAATGTGCATTATTCCAAAACCGCTCACTGATTTAGAAATTAAAAATAACACAAGTACATAAAAAGAATAGGAAAATGAAAACTACACTTTGATTTCTTGAAAAAATAACATAAGTAAACAAAAAGAACAGGGAAATGAAAACTAACCTTTGATTTTTGCAGCTCCGTTGAACGCTAAGTTTTTATTTATATTTACTCATTTTACTGACTTAATTGTTATACTAAATTATTTTCTATAAGTAACTTTATAGTTCTAGTCAAGCTATATCATTTATTTTTAATTTAGATAGCAATTTTGAAAGTTAATATTTAGTGTCTATAGATTTTACGTTTGTAACTTGCTGCCATTGTTATACGATACAGAACAGCGTAATGTAAATACCGAATTTCATAGTTGAACATAAAACTAGATAGTGAAATACATAGCACTGTATTAGAAATCTGTTAGATTAGTATAGTATTATCAATAAATGAGTAAAATTTATTAATCTTAATAAATTTCATTGTTAATTAAATTATACTTAAACGGAGTAATGACCCAGACTAGAGCAGCAGAGCAATGGGCACAAAGTAACAGGAGGGCTGTAACTCAGGGGAGAACAGAACGGGGCGATTCTCCAAAGCATCACAGTCAAAAAAACATGTGTGTAATGTTTGCAGACCTTTCTAGCTGAGGAGTATGTTTTTGTGTGTGCTAAGTGCACAGAGTATGAAGAAACTAGGCACCAATTCAGCATTCCTATTGGCATCTATGAGAGGTTGAAGAGTAGGGTAGATACCCTCAAAGAAATTAATATGAGAGGGGCCCATCAAGCTCTCAGCTGCCCAACTCAATGCCAGAGCTCACACCCATTCATCAGGCAACACAGTGGCAATCTCCAAAGCAGCATGTGCTGGTCCCACAGGAACTAGTTATTGTTGATGACTATATTGTCAGGGAGACAGAGAATATATATTATGCAAAAAGGATAGGTGGAACAAGACCAGGGTATGTCTGCCAGGGGCGAAAGATGATGACGTTGTAAAGCAGATATCATCTTTTAAGGGCATAAAAGATAATATTGTTGAACACACTGGCACTAATGACCTTAACAGTAAGAGATCTGCAGATTTAATTAACAAGTACAGGTCAATGCTGAAAAAAAGTCGGGAGTTAGAGTTAAATTTGAAAGTGTCTGCAATTCTATGCAGATATGATAGGAGAGAGTGTATATGATGGGAGCCTTGGCAATCAGTTCGGCCTTGGAGAGATTGTACAAGGCTCACATGGCAGAATTTCTTACAGTGTGGTCTGGGCTTGCTAACAGAAGAGATTGCTTCTACAGGGATGGGATACACTTAAACAGAAAGGGCGCAAGAATATTTTTAGATGCTATCAAGGCAGTATTAGGTGGCACCATAAACTGCTAGCTTGGGGGGATTCACAGACTAAAAGATTAACAGTAGCCACAGGCAGAGGCGAAAGCGATTCTTGGAGTGCTTCTAATGGGATCAGTAGTTGCCTAGAGAACAAGTTGTTGGGGATTTCAAGAGCTGCACGAAGTCATCATGGAACAAGTAAATACATGGGCTTTAGGGTAACTAAGAGTAAGAACAGGTGCATGTATACTTGCATGTACACCAATGCTAGAAGTATAGTAAATAAATTGGACGAATTTGAAGTGCTGATCAAGGCATCAAAGGCAGATATTGTTGGGATATCAGAGACAGAGTCACACAGATATAAACAATACAGAATTGGAATTTGGGGAGTACAACATGTACAGAAAGGATAGACAGGGTTGGATTGTTTGTTTGTAATTTGGTTTTTAGGAGCATTAGCAACTAAGGCCATATTGCTCCGGGAATATGCGGTGGTCATTCCCTAGCCTTTCCGCATCCTCCGTATTTTGTGGTGACTGGCTCAAACCCCGGTCTAATCAAGAAGCGTATGCTGTGCACTGCTGCTCCTTCCCACCTGGCTACGGAGGCACCTGACAGGGTTGGAAGGGAGGAGGAGTTATATTGTTAGTTAAGAAACACATGAAATCTAAGAAAGTGTATCCAGTTGAAATGAGTGGAAAGTGCAATGTTGGGTCTGTTTGGATGTGACAAACAGAAAAATGAGAGTAGGAGTGTGTTATTAGCATTAGCAGAGGCATATGATGCAAGAAAGCAAGCTTATGCAGCATCAGCCAAAAAAAAAAAAAAAAAAAAACACTTCCATTTCACCCCTCCGTTTGTTCGAAATACCTGTTCAGCTGAGCCTTAAATTTACTTATGCTATCAACCTCCACAACAAGGGATGGAAGTCTGTTCCACCACCCAACTACCCACTGGTTAAATGCAAATTTCCGCACATCTATCCTACATCTGTGTTTCCTCAATCTGAATTTATGCCCTCTCAGGTGTTTATTCTATGCAAGAGGAAGAATCCCATCAGCATTGAGCATGCTCAAACCATTCAAGGCTTTATACACCTTTATCAGATCACCTCGCCAGTGCCTAGTCTCCAGACACTGTAATTTGCAAAACTTAAGCCTTTCTGCGTAAGATCAACCCTTTGTGCCATTCACTAATCTTGTTGCCCTTCTCTGTACTCGTTCCAGCAGCTCTACATCCTTCTTGATGTTGTTGTTGCTATTTGGTTTTTAGGAGCATTAGCAACTAAGGCCATATTGCTCCGGGATATGCGGTGGTCATTTCCTGACCTTTCCGCATCCTCCGTATTTGGTGGTGACGGGCTCGAACCCCGGGCTAATCAAGAAGCGTGTGCTGCGCACTGCTGCTCCTTCCCACCTGGCTACGGAGGCTCCTACATCCTTCTTTAAATGAGGCCTCCAGACCTGAATACAATACTCAAGGTGTGGCCTGACCACTGCCTTATACAAGGGAATAATCACCTCCTTATCCCTGCTAGAAAAATTCCTGTATATCATTGACAAGACAACATCAGCTACTCTTGTAGCCTGTCTGCACTGCTCAGAGAACTTCATATCTGCCTGCACAATTAGTCCCAGCTCCTTTTCATTCTCTACAACTGTCAATGTAGTACCACAGAGTTGATACATTGCTCTGGGGTTGCTGTTTCCCATATGTAGTACTTTACATTTGTCAATGTTAAACTTCATTTGCCACCTCTCCGCCCATCTGCTCAACCTTATCAGATCCTGTTGCAGCAGCATAGCATCAGTAGTGTCCTTTACAACCCTGCAAACCTTTGTATCGTCTGCAAACTTGGACATTAAGCCCAATATACCATCATCAATATCATTTATAAATACAGAAAACAATAATGGACCCAACACTGAACCCTGAGGGACTCCACTAATAACATTAGTTCACAATGAGCAGTGTCCAATGATTACCACTCTGTCTTCTCCCCGTCAACCATCCCTTTTTCCATAACAGCAATTTGCGTCCAATGCCACACTGCTCCAATCTGTGCAGCAGTCTTCCATGTGCAACAGTATCAAAAGCCTTTCTAAGATCCAAATATATAATATCAAAGATATTCCCTGCATCCAGTTCTTTTGTGACCGCATGATAGTATCCAATCAAACTGGTCAGGCAAGACTTCCCCTCAACAAAACCATGCTGTGTCCGAGCTATAACTGAAGTCTTGTCTAGATGATCCTGCAGTGCTTCTTTAACCAGTGCCTCCATTAATTTTCCTGGAACAGAAGTTAAACTGACAGGTCTATAATTACTAGTGTCAGCCTTTGATCCTCCTTTGTGAATTGGGGTCACATTTGCACATCTCAAGTCTATGGTTACCTCCCCTGAGTCCAAGGAAGCTCTCATAATTATGACTAAGGGTTTGCTTACTTCCTTTTATATAACTTTAATATAACCTCATTTAATATAACTGGATAGATCCCATCCACTTTCTTGTGTTTATCTTCAACAATTTCTCCTCCACTTTACTCTCAGTTATTACAAGATTATCTAACTTACTGCCAGAGTTGAATACACCTCTGTCATTCCCCTCGCTGAATAACTCCTCATGTGTGAATGTTGATGCAAAATATTCATTTAGTTTGTTAGCTACCTGAGCAGGATCATCAACAGTTGAACCCTCGATACCAAGTGGCCCAATCTGATTCATCCCCTTCCTTCTAGTTTACATAAGTAAAGAACTCTTTGCTGGTTTTCTTTGCATCCTTTGCCAAAGATTTCTCGTAATCTGCCTTCGCCTGCCTAACCTCCTTTGTAACTTTGTTACAGACCAGTTTATATCTATCATAGGCTTCTGTTTCATATGTTAAATTATATGTATCCCATGCATTTTTCTTCTCTGCCATATGCCTCATTAGTTCATCTGACATCCATTTAGGCCTAAACCTTGAACAATATTTCTTAGTTGGTATTATTATTATTATTATTAGCCATATGGTGCAAGGAAGCCTGAGGCTTTTGCTGCACCAGCCAAAAAAAAAAAAAAAAATTCTGAGTTACCCCTGAGAGAGAGAGAGAGAGAGAGAGAGAGAGAGAGAGAAGAGGGAGGGGTCAGAAATAGAAGGGAATCACCAAGAAAGACAAGAATGATGATATCCAGCTCAGGACCCTGGGTATGCCAAGCCCATACTCACCAGATGTGAGCCCCTGGGGGTAAAGCCTAGTAGATTCCAAGATAAGTTCTTTGAATGCTTCCCATTTTGAATTTGCTTGGTAACATCATCAGTTGGTCCCACTGTATAGAATTTAAATACTGTCTCAGACCATCGTAGTCACCTTTACGAAAGCAAAAACCCTTCCCTTTACCCTTGATGGTAGTTACCTTTTTGGGTAAATCCCACTTCAGCACACTGTGATCACTGCCACCTAGTGGTTCGTTTATCTGCAGATTCTTAATGTATGAAGAATCACTACTGATAATCAGATCAAGAATATTACTCCCTCTAGTTTCCTCCCGAACGTGCTGATGTAGAAAACAATCATCTAACAAATCCACAAAAGCCTTGCTAGTGTGAGTGACCAACCCACAAATTCCAGTCAATATCTGGGAAATTAAAATCCTCCATTATAAGACTGTCTGATTTACTGGCCCCCTCTATTTCCCTGTACAGTTTTTTATTATACTCATTAGAGTCATTAGGCTTATAGCACACTCGTACTCTCAATTTTGATCGCCCAATGCTTATGTCACACCAAACTGACTCGACACTAGACTGTCCAGTGATGCCGACTGGCTTCACTTCCTTGGATTTTGTGTGTTTCTTAACTAATAGCATAACCCCTCCTCCCTTCCTATCTTGTCTATCCTTTCTGTACACATTGTACTCCCCAAATTCCAGTTCTGCATTCCTTATATCTGTGTGACACCACGTCTCTGATATCCCAACAATATCTGCCTTTGATGTTTTGAGCAATACCTCAAATTCATCAAATTTATTTACCAAACTCCTAGCATTGGTGTACACGCAAGTATACATGCACGTGTTCCTATTCTTAGCTACCCTAACACAACCCATGTGTTTACTTGTACTGCAATGACTCCCAGCAGTCTCTGAAATATCCTGCATCTTGTTTTCCAGGCTGCTGCTCATTCCAATAGAAGCAGTGCAAGAATCACTTTCACCTCTGCCAGTGGCTACTGTTAATCTATTAGTCCTTGTATCCCCCATTCTAGCAGTTTTCCGACCCACCTAACACTGCCTCGATAGCATCAGCAAATATTCTTGCACCCTTTCTATTTAAGTGTATCCCATCCCTGTAGAAGCAGTCTCTCCAGTTAACAAGTACAGTCCAGGCTGAAAAAAATTTACCACTTGAGCCTTGCACAATCTTTCCAGCACCGAATTGATCGACAAGGCTTTCATCATATACCCTCTCCTATCGTATCTGGGCAGAATTGCAGACACTTTCAAATTCAACCCTAATTCACGGCTTTTTTTCATCAGTGACCTGTACCTTTTTTTTTGGCTGATGCTGCATAAGCTCATTCGCTTGCTTTCTTGCATCACATGCCACTACTACTACTTATCAAGTAACCTGCGGTTATAGGCCTAATGACTCTGATGAGTCATTTCTCTGCACTACAATGAATAGTAGTGCAGAAAAATAGAGTGGGTCAGAAAATCAGAATGTCTGGTAATGGGGGATTTTAACTTTCCAGATATCGACTGGAACTTGTGGATTGGTCACTCACACGGTAGCAAGCCTTTTGTATATTTATTGGAGGATTGTGTTCTAAAGTAACATGTTTGAGGGACAACCAGAGGAAGTAATACTCTTGATCTGATTATCAGCAGTGATTATTCATGCATTGAGAATTTGCAGATAAAGGAATCACTAGGTGACAGTGATCACAGGTTACTTATGTGGGATTTACTTAAAGATGTTTTTTTTTTTTTTTGTTAGTTGTTGGCTTCTATGGCCGTAATGCATCTCCCAAAGTTTTTTTGCATTTTACTCTGATCCAAGCCCGAGGCGGGATTCGAACCCGCGACCTTTGGAATGCCATGCAGGCACTTTACCCACCTGGCTAGGCTGGTCGGCACTTAAAGATGTAACTACCATCAAGGGTAAATAAAGGGAAGGGTTTTTGTTTCCATAAAGGTGACTACAGTGGTATCAGACAGTTTTCAAATTCGATACAATGGGATCAACTGATGATGTTACCAATGGTGAAAATTCTAAATGGGAGGGCTTCAGGGACTTAATCTTGGAGGCTACTAGGCTTTTCATACCAACTAAGAAGTACTGTTCAACGTTCAGGCCTAAATGGATGTCAGATGAATTAATGAGGCTCGTGTCAGAGAAGAAAAATGCATGGGAAGCATATAAATTATCAGGCGATACAGAAGCCTACGGGAGATATAAGCTAGTCTGTAATCAAGTCACAAAGGAGGTTAGGCAGGCGAAGGCTGATTACAATAAATCCTTGGCAAAAGATGCAAAGAATGTCTCTTTTCTGAACAAGGACTTCTTTACTTATGTAAACTCTAGAAGGAAGGGGATGGATCAGATTGGTCGACTTGATATCAATGGTTCGATTGTTGATGATCCTGCTCAGATAGCTGACAGACTGAATGAGTATTTTGCATCTACATACATAAATGAGGAGTTATTCAAGGAGGGGAATGCTAGAAGTTATCAAACTCTGGCAGGGAGCTAAGTGATTTTGTAATAATGAGAGCAAAGCGGAGGAGAAATTGTTGATGTTAAACATAAAAAAGGCACATGGGGCAGATGGAATCTATCCAGTTATATTGAAGGAGGCAGCAAGGGAAGTAAGTAAACCTCTAGCCATAATTATGAGAGCATCCTTAGAATCAGGGGAGGTACCCATGGACTGGAGATGTGCAAATGTATCCCCAATTCAGAAAGGGGGTGCAAAGGGTGACACAAATAATTATAGATCTTTTAGTTTAACTTCTATTCCGGGCAAAATAATGGAGTCACTGGTTAAAGAGGTGATACAGGATCACCTTGACAAGACTGCAGTAATACTTCAAGCACAGATTGGGTTTGTTAAGGGTTAGTCTTGTCTGACCAATTTGATTGGATATTATGATATAGTCACAAAGGAACTGGATGCAAAAAATTATTTGCATATCATATACTTGAATTTCAGGAAAGCTTCTGATACTGTTGCACATGGAAGACTGCTGTACAAATTGGAGTGGTATGGCGTTAAGGGCAGGTTTCTGCAATGGATAAAAGAATGGTTGAGCAGTAGACAGCGGTAATAAATGGACACTGCTCTACATGGACTAATGTTATTGGTGGAGTCCCCATGGTTCAGTGCTGGGCCCATTGTTGTTTCGTATATTTATCAGGCTTAATGTCCAAGTTAAACTGAAGTTTAACATTGAAAAATGCAAAGTACTACGAATTGGTAACAGTAATCCAAGAGAAGCATACCAACTGTGTTGTAGTACATTCATGGAGGTGGAGAATGAAAAAGATCTGGGAATAATTATGCAGTCAGCTATGAAGTTCTCTGAGCAGTGCCGATGGCTTGACAGAGCAGGTCATGGAGTTTTGTCAATGATATATAGGAATTTTGCTAGCAGAGACAAGGAGGTGATTATCCCTTTGTATAAGGCAATGGTCAGGCCACACTTTGAGTACTGTGTACAGGTTTGGAAGCCTCATTTTAGGAAGGATATAGAGTTGCTAGAATGAGTACAGAGAAGGGCAAGAAGATTGGTGAGAGGAACAAATGGGTTCTCCTACCAGGAGAGGTTTAAGTTCTGCAAGTTGCAGCATCTGGAGACTATGCACCTGCAATGTGATCTGATTGAGGTGTATAAGGCTTTGAATGGTTTGAGTAGGCTCAATGCTGATGGGAGACTTCTGCTTGCTCAGATTAAGAACCCAAGGGGGCAAAGATTCAAACTGAGGAAAGACAGATGTAGAATAGATGTATGGAAGTTTGCCTTTAGCCAGCGGGTAGTTGATTGCTGGAACAGACTTCCATCTGTTGGTGTGGAAGTTGATAACTTAAATAAATTTAAGACTGAACCAGACAAATATTTGGAGTGACCGGATGGGTGAAATGGGAAGTTTTTTTTTTTTTTTTTGGCTGATGCTGTATAAGCTTGATTTCTTGCATTGTATACCTCAACTAATGCTAATGCACCATGAAGCATTAAAGAATATGATATGTGTGCGACTCCCATGATTATGACTGACGAAGTTAGTTTGAGCTACGGAGCCAGTTTTTTTTTACTGGCTCTGGCTCCACTCCATAGAAACCTCTGGATCCATGGCTCCACAAACCTGATGACAAGTGAAAGTTAACACTACTCAAATAATGGAAATACATACTGAATTTTGGTGCATAACATTGTTTGTTTTTTTATTCAGGATGGGGAGATAGATTTCCAAAATGAAGACAGTAATAATGTTGTTGAAAGATAGGCTTATTGCTACGAAATCACTAGCGGTGTGATACGGATTATTTACCTAAAACATGTGAGGGTGAAGTTCTTCAGGTTGTGGCTAAAAGAAAGGTTATATTTAACATTTCCATGCTTAGCTTACAAAACCTTGCAAGCTAAGCTCAGAAGGGTTATTAAAATGAAAGGTGGGAATTAAAGAATTTAATCAGAAGCAAATCTCCTTTATGAATATCTCTTTCTGTCCATCTTCACCTATGCCTCCAGTACTGCTGTGCCAAACCATCTCCACTGAGGCACTGCAGGGAAGACACTGGTCAATCTATTAGTGGTTTGTTCTGGCATACTCTATTATACCAAGAGGAATATCCCCAATGAGATTCTGGAAGTCAGACTGTGCCGGGAAAGTCTGGGATCACCTACGATAACACCAAACTGAAATTCAAGAGAGAAAGAAATAAATAATGAATTGATTAATACATGGCAACAAAGGTGGAACAATTCTGATAAGGTGATAAGGGGAGACAGATTTTTTCCTTCACTTCTATGTCAAATTATAATACAATTGACTATAAGAAGCTATGGTTGCAATTTCGGCTTTATGGATGTTTCCTGCTGACTGGACATGGCTTGAAAGTTAGGCTCTGTAGGTTAGGTCTGTCTGATTCTCAGTTCTGAACATGTTGAGGGCCTCAGTTCAGTACCCACATCATGTTCGATTGTGCTGACAGGGATGCTAACTTATTGGTTTGGATAAGGTGATGCACCCCTTCCCCATCCAAGTTGTTTGAGCAAACTTTGAGTTGAGCTCTTTAAATTCTTTACATTTTTTGTTGCAGAATTTTGTTATGCTAAAGTGTGTTTTTAATTAATTTGTTCTTTATATAAAGATTATTTGTGAACAAATATGAATTAAAGTGTATACAGGTCAATGGCCCCATGTGACACTCAGCAACATAAGGTCTCCTCAAATGAAACATAGTCCTAGTGTACAATAAGGCTGCATTTTGGCACACTGTAAAACTGAGCATGTATGTTTCCACAAAATATGCACAGCTGATTGATAATAACTACATATTGGCCGCCAAAAGCAGTTACAACAAAGCTGTAAGCTCCTTGAGTCATTTTAGGGTATATCACAGTATAAAGATGAAATGTTACCTGTTCCACTGGATGGACAGTGTTCACTACTATTCTTCCCCAATTATGTCATACTGTTTTATCATTTCTGGTACTGAGATTTGACTAAAAATATACATTAATAATAATATATACTAAGATAATAACATATATTAATATAATAATATACATTCCCCAGCAATTTTTGCAGAGAAATGCATATTAAATGCATTAACTAGAAAAATATCATGAAGCAAGGTTCCTGCAAGAGATGAGTGGAGAACAAAAGTAATCTTACTTCTCAACAATATTTCATTTTTACAAAGCATACATAGAAATGCAAACAAATTATTAATAAATCTGAAGTGGACTTTAAAGTAGAAGAGCAGTACACTTGCATGTTTCTGAAGGCCCTGGTCCAAATTCAGCCCTACCTTACCTCAACCTAGTTTGCATTCTGGTAATCTTGTTATATTATCTAAAGACAGAACTGACCTATTAGTATTTTGTTTTACCTCCACTTTGTGTTTAATGAACTTGAAAAGTCACCAATAAGCATATTTCAATCAATGCTGCCTTTATGCAGGAAAGAAATCAAAAATCAAAAGAATTTTAAACCATTCTGAAAGCAATGAATCTTATATGACCATATTCAGCTAAGATGTTTATATCATCAAATCTTTCTGAATCTATACAGAATATAATCGGTGGAAAATATAGTAAATATATGCCAACTGTGTTTTTTATGCCAGAAAGGCAATCCCACAAATGAATTTGAGGTTTGTAAGTGAACTAAAAAAAAAAGAAAAAGAAAAAAAAAAAGAAAAAGAAAAAAAAAAAAAAGAAAAAAAAAGACTTTTTTTTTTTGCATTATGCTTTTATTTATTTAGTTACTTTAGTTTTAGATAGAGTTTTGTTAACAGCATATTTTCTTTTTGTAGTGTTGTGTTGCAATGAGTACCAATTAAGAAAAGACTGCATATATCCTGTGGCTAGCTGAGATGAAGTTAGTGGCCAACAATTATTTAGAACAGAATACCACAAAAATCCATCAGATGAAAAACAACATACAAAAGTTGTTCACCAATTGCGTAACTCCCCCCCCCCCCCAAGAGGAGGAGTTCTGTTCTCACACCACTCAACTTTTTATGGATTCATGTAAATAATATTGTTCACAGTGAAAAGACTGGTAATATGGCTCCACTTAAAAAGACTAGAGCAAATGAAAGCATTATGTCTAAGATTCTTAAGCAAGTATGGACAAAAACTGAATACTGGTATGACGTGTGCCATACTGGCTGTTAATTCAATAGATGTAATTGTAAATCTATTGAATTAACACACACACACACACACACACACACACACACACACACACACACACACACACACACACACACACACACACACACACACAAGTTACATAAACCTCTTGAGATGAATAAAATAAAAGAACTTTTTGAGTTGACAAATCAAACAAACAAAACTATAATGTTTAGTAAGAACCAGCCTTTCTCAATTCCATTTTCTGTATTATATATTTAAAATTGAGAATCTAAGTGCCACAGAATCACTATAAAAGTACTGTACTGCCATGAAAAATTAATCTTGAATTGATTGAGATTTCAAAATCTTCAAGTGAACCAATTCCCATCTGTCCACACTAGATGAAATTCCCAAACTTCTGAAAAAATAGGAACCTACAAAAGATAAAAGAAAAAGGAGAATTATCAAACAATTAAATTTTTCTTGTCTAGTTTGTCAGGATTCTCTGGCACCTCATATTTTTTTTTTTTATGTGAACCCCACATTTCTTGCTGGATCATACTGGAACTTTACAATGTAAAGTCTCATTCATTAAGGCCAAATTTAGTATATCTCTACAGCAGTAGAGATATACAGGGTTTTCAATTTTACACTTTTTTTTTTGATTATGGAACACATTTCCATTGATTTTTGGACACATCTCCATCCAGATATGAAAATTTTGGGTCTGATTCAATACAATTAAAAGGAAACCTGCTTTTAGATTAAAACCTAATGATTTTTTAAAATAGCACTTTAGAACTTAAAATGAGTGGTTCTTCTAAAGAAACAAAAAGGAGTTTTTTGTTTTGAAAATAACTATTTCTTGTCTGATGTAATTATATTAATAATAATTTATTTTAATAATTATACTATGCAGCTGAGCTATCTGAAATATGCAGTTGAGCTATCTGAATATGCAGTTGAGCTATCTGAAACTAAAAGAGAATTAGACCTTAATTACCAGACATTCAGTGTCTTAAAAATAACATGGTGGGTTTCAATATCTTATAAAACATCACATGCCAGAAGAATATATATTATTTGTAATAGAAAGCGCAAATGAAGCAAGAAAACTAGCTTATAAAGCTTTAGCAAACAAAAAAAAAAAAAAAAAAACCTTCCCACCTCACCTGTCCATCCCCTCCAATAATTTGTCTAGTTCTTCCTTGAATTTATTCCAACCACTCACTTCCACAACACATGGAAATTTCTGCAAAATTCCTTCCTCAATGTGAATTTATGCCCCTATGTGTGTAGTTGGACTAAGGGGAAAAATGCCATCAGTATTGAGCTTGCCCATTCCATTCAAAGTCTTAAACATCTCAATCAGATCACCTCAGAGGTGCAGTCTCCAGACAGTGTAACTTGCAGCACTGAAGTCTTTCTAAGTTTCATCTATGGTAGTACAGGAAGAGGGAGGATACCCTTGAAAGATTTGAATTGAGGGCCCTATCAAGCTCTCAGCTGCCCACATCAATGCTAGAGCTTGTAGTTGATCATCAAGCAACACAGCAGCATTCCCCAAGGCAGAATATGCTGATCACACAGGAGCTAGTTGTTAGTGACTCTATTGTCAGGAAAATGGAAAATATATTGTGCAAAAAGGATAGGTGGAATAGGACCAGAGTATGTCTTCCAGGGGCAAACGTTCATGCCACTACTGCAGATATCAGAGATGTGTTGCCACTCAGGGATATCAGAGATGTGGTGCCACTCAGATATAAGGGATGCAGAATTAAACACAAGGAAGGTATCCTTCCTTGTGCTTAACTTCAACTTCCTTATGTTTAACTTCAACAATTATGGGATCTACCTAGTATTTAAGGGAGGCAGCAAAGGAAGTAAGCAAACCCTTAGCTATACTTATGAAGGCATCCTTGGATTCAGGGGAGGTTCCCCTGGACTGGAGATGTACAAATATATGTATCCCCAATTCACAGTGAGGATGTAATTATAGACTTACTAGTTTTAGTTCTGTTCCAGGGAAAATAATGGAGTTGCTAGTTAAAGAAGCAATGCAGGATCATCTAGACAAGACTTCAGATACAGCTCGGACACATCATGGGTTTGTTAAGGGCAATTACATTGGATACTATGATGTCGTCACAAAGGAACTGGATGCAAAAAATAATTTTGATATCAGATACTTGGATTTCAGAAAAGCATTTGATACTGTTGGAAGACATGGAAGACTACTGTACAAATTGGAGCAGTATGGCAAGTTGCTGCTATGGATAAAGGGATAGAAGGGTGGGAGAAGACAGAGAGTGGTAATCAATGGACACTGCTCTTTGTGGACTAATGTTATTAGTGGAGTCTCCCGTGGTTCGGTGTTGGGCCCATTATTGATATCTATATTTATCAATGATATTGATGAAGATATATCAAAGTTGGATGATACAAAGGTTGGCAGGGCTGGCAATGACAGTAAGCTGCTGCAACAGGATCTTGAAAAGTTGGACATATGGGCTGAGAAGTGAGAGCTGAAGTTTAAAATTGACAAATGCAAAGTGCTGCATATGGGTAGTAGTAATCCCAGAGTAATGCACTAACTGTGTGGTACTACATACTACACTCAGAGTAGAGGAGAATAAAAAAGACCTGGGCATAATTGTGCAGTTAGATATGAAGTTTTCTGAGCAGTTTATGGGTGTTTTGTCAATGACATATGGGAATTTTGTTAGCACAGATAATGAGGTGATTATCCCTTTATATAAGGCAATGGTCAGTCCACACCTGAGTATTGCACAGGTCTGGAGGTCTCATTTTAGGAAGGATGTAGAGCTGGTGGAATGGGTATGGAGAAGGTCAAACCAGACTGGCTGTTTTTGGTGTAAGGCTGCTTTGGACAAATTCTGCCTGTTCCTGTGAAGTGACACTGTACAAATTGTAAAAATGGATTTAGATGAGTATATATATATTAATCAATTTTAGATAGTGGAAAAATTCTGATAAATCAGGGTCGTTCTCAATAATATGACTAAGTTGAAGATACTCCTGCAATTTAGAGAGGGACCAGAATAATGTGGATTTGGCAGACTGATAAGTGCATTCGATAAGAATATGTTTTACAGTTAGTGGTGAACCACAGTGCAAGCATAGCGGGGGATCATTTCCTTGCAATAAATATATATGCATATGGTGGGAATGACCAATAAGTGCTCTTGGCAAGCACAAACCCCTTTGTGTCTGTTTGATCAGTAGCTAGATTTCCATAGCTGTGGATTCTGTTTTATGTTTTTTAATTTATTTATCTGGTTAAATCAAATTTCTGTCCATTTTTCATTGGATACTCAGCATATGATTAGTTTATATTGTGTATAAGAAACCTGGATACAGTCATTGTCTGGGGGGAAGGTTTGCTCATTTCCTGGTATTCCAGCGTGCCCTGGGATCCAACATAATATAACAAGCTGCTGATTGTTATGAGTTATTTGTTTTTTAAATGGATGTGGATAGTTAAAATTGTCTTGGAGGTCATCACAGAACTCAAAGTGTCTGTATGGATAATAGTCTTCGGAGTGAAATCATTAGCAAGAAAGGTCAAAGCCATTTCAATAGCACAGAGTTCTGCAATGAAAACACTGCGTTCCTGTGGCAATGAGAGGGACCAGAATAATGTGATGTTAGTAGAACCACAGCAGTATCATTTTTTGAGAATTAATATAAATTTTTAGAGTTTGTGAAGGAGTAAGTTGCATATAGTTTCTGGAAAGTTTGTCCACAGACTGTTTCTCCCAACAACAGAAGTAGTGATCACATGAGGGTATGCACATTTTCCACAATGGTTGTACAATTTCTGTCTTGAGTATTGGTCAGATGGATATTCCACTGCTGAATTAGCTCCTGTAGGTTTGCTTTTGTAAGGTTTATTTCTAAAAAGGTTTACACATTGAGGATCATAGAGGTATGAACAGATAGGATGACAAGGAAGGCTATGTATTTTAACAACATAATTAAGGAGAAGCATATTTATCTGAAGGCAAAGTGGAGGTTCACTGATTTCTAAATACAGGCTTTGGCCTGGGGATGTCCTCAATGCCCCAAGAGCACACTATGTTGTATTGGGTTGAGTTAGTTAGTTAGTTATTTTGGTTTTTAGGAGCATTAGCAACTAAGGCCATATTGCTCTGGGATATGCAGTGGTCATTCCCTGACCTTTCCACATCCTCCGTATATGGTGGTGACGGGCTCGAACCCCGGTCTAATCAAGAAGCGTGTGCTACACACTGCTGCTCCTTCCCACCTGGCTACGGAGACGTCCTATTATTATTATTGGGTTGAAGCATGCTACAAGAGTTTATCGAGCAGAGTCATAAACTGGGATTCCATAATGTAATCTAGATCTGATAAGGCTTGGTATAGGTGGAGTAGAATAAAGTGATCAGCTTTTTCATACAGAGATTTCACATTTGTAGTATATGTTTCTGGAATTTTCAGTTTGGTGTCAAATGACAACCAAGAATTGCATATTGTTGATAAGTGGTAATATGGTAATAAGTTCTCAGTGATAATTCAGGTTCTGGTTGTTGCTGATGCTGCTTTTGATGTGAAAAAATCTATGGCGGCACTGGAGTAAAACCGATTGGTAACAAAATTTTCTTATAGTAATGAATGGGCCTGGAGTACTGGGGTCCATAGTTTATAATAACATACACGTAAGTTATAATCCAGTTTAATACAAATATATACTAACAAAATCAGTAGCTTTCGAGACGCGTGTCTCTTCATCACGAAGAGACACGCGTCTCGAAAGCTACTGATTTTGTTAGTATATATTTGTATTAAACTGGATTATAACTTACGTGTATGTTATTATAAAATTTTCTTACGAAATTGACACAATTGATTGTTAACGAAATTTTTTATGGAAATAACACAATTGATTGGTAGCAAAATTTTTTATGGAAATGACATCACTTCCTATTAGGTCACTGTTAGATTTTAAATGACGCAAATGACCCACTTCCTAACCAGGGGCTCACATCTGGTGAGTATGGGCTTGGAACACCCAGGGTCCTGAGCTGGATATCATCATTTTTCTCTTTC
This sequence comes from Mastigoproctus giganteus, assembly GCF_048544385.1. Lineage (NCBI taxonomy): Eukaryota > Metazoa > Arthropoda > Arachnida > Uropygi > Thelyphonidae > Mastigoproctus > Mastigoproctus giganteus. The sequence goes on from NC_143587.1 coordinate 26,206,064, forward strand.
TTGGTGATTCCCTTTTACTTCTGACTCGCTCTCTCTCTTCCCTAGTGCAGCATAAGCCTCAGGCTGCCTTGTACTATATGGCCAATAATAATAATAATATAAATGGCACTAACAATGCTAATGTTGATTCGGTAGAGTAAGCAGTGGGTAGTAATATTATGCAAGAATAAAAGCTTTAAAGCCACAGAAGAAGAATCTAGAGTTGAAAAGGAATGAGTTCAAAAACATAGAGAACGAAAAAAAATGCAGAAAGAATCTGTTTCTCAAGATTTTGATCAACATCAACGCAACTAAGTAGCGTAAGTACGAAAGTTTTGATCAAACCATTCAAAAATTTAAACTGTTTTAATCTAGTGCACCATTGATGTTTTCACATAAAATAAAACATCTTTCGCGCGTACAGGGTACACACGCTGCTTTTTTTATAGGATTTAATGGCTGCAGTTTTTGAAGCAGATTGGCGATATCCATTATGTGAGGTACAAGACACTATTTTGTTTATTGTGAGCTGCAGTTGTCTTTCAATGGAATGCATATTCTGTGAATGGCAGGAAATTGCAAGGTCATCGGCAAAAAGAAAGTAGTCTACATTACAGAGTATGTTCTGCACTAAATTGTTTATTCTGATAGCATTAGTAGAGGCATATGATGCAAGAAACCAAGCTTATGCAGCATCAGAAAAAAAAATATATAAAATAAAATAAAAAAAAAACACACTCCCATTTCACCCCTCCGTTCGTTACAAGTATCTGTCCAGCTCAGCCTTAAATTTATTGAGGCTATCAACTTCCACAACAAAAGATGGAAGTCTGTTCCACCAACCAACCACCTGCTGGCTAAAGGCAAACTTCCGCACATCTATCCTACACCTGTCTTTCCTCAATTTGAATTTATGCCCTCTCAAATGATTATTCTGAGCAAGAAGAAGAATCCATCAGCATTGACCATGCTCAAACCATTCAAGGCTTTATACACCTCAATCAGATCACCTCACAGGTGCCTAGTCTCCAGACACTGTAATTTACAAAATTTAAGCCTTTCTTCGTAAGAGCAACCCTTTGTTCCATTCACTAATCTTGTTGCCCTTCTCTGTACTCGTTCCAACAGCTCTACATCCTTCTTGAAATAATTCCTCCAGTCCTGAATACAGTACTCAAGGTGTGGCCTGACCATTGCCTTATACAAGGGAATAATCACCTCCTTATCCCTGCTAGAAAAATTCCTGTATATCATTGACAAGACACTATGAGCAACTCTTGCAGACTGTCTGCACTGCTCAGAAAACTTCATATCTGCCTGCACAATTACCCCCCAGGTCCTTTTCGTTCTCTACCACTGTCAGTGTAGTACCACAGAGTTGATATGTCACTCTGGGGTTGCTGCTTCCCATATGTAGTACTTTACATTTGTCAATATTAAATTTCATTTGCCACCTCTCAGCCCATCTGCTCAACTTTTATAGATCCTGTTGCAGCAGCCTAGTGTCATTAGTGTCCTTAACAACCCTGCCAACTTTCGTATCATCTGCAAACTTGGACATTAAGCTTGATATACCATCATCATTTATAAATAGAGAAAACAACAATAGACCCAATACTGAACCCTGAGGGACTCCACTAATAACATTAGTCTACGATGAGTAGTGTCCATTGATTATCACTCACTGTCTTCTCCCACTCAACCATCGCTATCCATAGCAGCAATTTGTCTCCAATGCCACACTGCTCCAATTTGTGCAGCAGTCTTCCATGTGCAACAGTATTAAAAGCCTTTCTAAGATCCAAATATATGATATCAAAGTGATTCCCTGCATCCAGTTCCTTTGTGACCACATCATAGTATCCAATCAAATTGGTCAGGCAAGACTTTCCCTTAACAAAACCATGCTGTGTCCAAGCTATAACCGAAGTCTTGTCTAGATGATCCTGCAGTGCTTCTTTAACCAGTGCCTCCATTAATTTTCTTGGAACAGAAGTTAAACTAACAGGTCTATAATTACTAGTGTTGCCCTTTGATCCTCCTTTGTGAATTGGGGTCACATTTGCACATCTCCAGTCCCTGGGTACCTCCCCTGAGTCCAAAGAAGTTCTCATAATTATGGCTAAGGGTTTGCTTACTTTCTTTGTTGCCTTCTTTAATATAACTGGATAGAACCCATCCACCCCGGGTGCCTTTTTTATGATTATCTTCAACAATTTCTCCTCCAGTTTCCTCTCAGTTATTACAAAATCATCCAGCTCACTGCCAGAGTTTAACTCACCTTTGGAATTCCCCTCCCTGAATAACTCCTCATGGGTGAATGTAAATGCAAAATACTCATTCAGTTTGGAAGCTATCTGAGCAGAATCATCTACAGTCAAACTATCAATATGATGTGGACCAATCTGAGTCATCCTCTTTGTTTTAGAGTTTATATAAGTAAAGAATTATTTACGGTTTTTCTTTCTATCCTTTGCTAAAGATTTTTCATAATGTGCCTTCACATGCCTAACCTCCTTTGTGACTTGATTACAGACTAGCTTGTATAAATTCACATAGGCTTCTGTTTCACCTGACAATTTATGTGAATCCCTTGCATTTTTCTCCTCTGCCACAAGTCTCATTAGCTCATCTGACATTAATTTGGGTCTGAATGAGCAGTATATCTTAGTTATAAGACAAAGCCTAGAAGCTTCCAAGATTACTTCCTTGAATGCTTACCGTTTAGAATTTGCTGTTGGTAACATCATCAGTTGGTCACACTGTATAGAACCTAAAAAATCTCTGAGACCACTGTAGTCACCTTTATAAAGCAAAAACCCTTCCCTTTACTGCTGATGGTAGTAAAGGGAAGGGTTTACTTACATCTTTAAGCAAATCCCAAATCAGTACACTGCGATCACTCCTACCTAGTGGTTCCTTTATCTGTAAATTCTTAATGCATGAATAATCACTGCCTCTTGTTGCCTTTCTAACATGCTGCTGCCGTAGAAAACAATCATTCAATAAATCCACAAAAGTCTTGCTAGTGTGCAAGTGACCAACTGACAAGTCCCAGTCTATATCAGCGAAGTTAAAATCCCCCATTATCAGACAGTCTGATTTACTGGCCCACTCTATTTCTCTGTTTAATTGTTCATTGTACTCATCAGAGTCATTAGACCGAAAACAAACTCCTACCCTCATTTTTGCTTTCCCAGGGTTTATGTCACACCAAACTAAATTTTGCACTTTCCATCTATGTCAACTGAATGCAATTTTTTAGATTTTATGAGTTTCTTAACTAACAGCAAAACCCTTCCTCCCTATCCTGTCTATACTTTCTGTACTCTACAAATTCCAATTCTTCATCCCTTTTATATGAGTGGCACCAAGTCAATAATATCCACCTTGGATGTCTTAACCACCACTTCAAATTCATCAAATTTGTTTACTATACTCCTTGGTGTACATGTAAGTAGCACTGGTGTACATGTAAGTAGCATTGGTGTACATGTAAGTAGCATTGGTGTACATGTAAGTATATTTGCACCTGTTCTTACTCTTAGTTAATCTAATACAACCATGTATTTACTTGTTTCTGACCCCCAGCAGATCCTGAAATCCCCAGGAACTGGCTTCCTGGTGGGCTACTGCTCATTCCAAGAGAAGCACTGTAAGAAACATTTCCACCTCTGTCTGTGGCTTCTGGTAACCTATTAGTATAGAACTGTATAGAACCTAAAAAATCCCCCCAAGCTAGCAGTTTGGTTATAACAAGTCCTGGGTATAACCACCATGCACAAGCACACGGTGGTTGACCACCCTGGTGTGAACCAATGTAAGCAGGGGTCAAGGTGTGGCGCCCACACCACATGGAGGAATACCACCCCTCTGTGTTACCAGGCAATACTAGGTGGTAGATGACTCTCATCAACCGATGCAATACCACCACTTTGCTTATTGGTGGCTTTTAGTGGTGGAACTCATGTTTAGTCTCCACAGCTAAGTTCCGGTCAACCATTCCCCATCTCTTCCATCATGCAGTATGATTGATGACTATTGAGGTTATCATGAACAATGTGGCGAGATCCAATCTTCCTTACATTTCGAGGGTACAGCTCTAAAACGGTGTTCCAAGCTGGCCGCTAGTTAATACACCAGACCAAACCTATTGGAAACTCTCTAGGAGGCTTCCGGATCAGCTAGTGTATAATCTTGCTAACTCTACTCTGCCAGGTGACTGGAGGGAGTCCGAGTAGTGTGTATGCCGGGGGCTTGTCGAGGCTGCATTATGTCAAGGATCTGGTTATATTTTTACCATGTGTACGCCATATCCAAAAATTTCATTACATCATACAGCATGTCGAACCCACTTTTTCTTACTATTGAATACACCATGAATTGTCAAACTAATAGAGTAAGCTTATCTGCGAAAAGATGAAACCTTCCAAACACTTCCTAATTCATTTCACAAATATACATGGGCTCAATTCTAATCTCGACAATGTCCATTTCCACTTGAAGTCTGCATAACCCCATGTACTTTTTCTGATGCCCAATAATTTAGATGCCCAAATTATTCGCTGTATGATTCCTTTCACTTCAAAGGTGGTACTTGTGCTTATGACCGTTCTGATATTCCCTGTCGGAGACTTGGTAATTTGGAATCTCCTCTTTTCGATCTTCTCTGGCTTAAAATCCCTCTTCCTCATTGTGTCAAATTCATCTGTTGTCTCTACCGTTCTCCCAACTCCACTAATCACTTGGAGCTCTTTGACATCCTTTCTTTGCGACTTGACTTTCTCCAGTCCAACTTTCCTAACAGTGAGGTAATTTTCCTTAGTGATTTTAATGTTCACAACTCCAGCTGGCTTCCGTTTTCTAGTCACACCGACCCAGCTGGTCGAGATGCTGTGACTTTTGCAATTACTAATGACCTTGCACAGATTTTTCATTATACCTACAAGAATATCGAACAATCCTAACCATACAGCCAACACGCTTAATCTTTTTCTAACAAACAACCCTTCTAAGTACACGGTCGAAGTGAGAGGTCCTTTAGGCACCTCAGATCACAACTTGGTGATTGTCGCTTCTCTAATGGAGCCTTTATCTCATGGCTATTCCCAACCTTGTATTGTTTGACATTACAAAAATGCAAAATGGGATGACCTACGAGATTTCTTTTCTTATTTTCCTTGGTCGGATTACTTGTTTAAAAACTTCTGATGTCACATTTTGCTCAGATCGTGTCAGTGAAATTATTCTTGCAGGAATGGAATCCTTTATCCAACACTTCACTTTAAAATCTCATCCTTCATTCCAAACCTTGGTTTTTCTAATAAATGTGCTAAGGCTGTTCAAGAGAAGAACGTTGCATATTGTAATTGGCATATTTTTAAATCTTCAATTTCATTTTCTGCCAACACCAAAGCTCGCAACAATTGTAAAGCAGTTATTAATCAGTCCAAACCAGATTTTGAATAGGCTAAGAGTAGAAAACTTGCTGCTTTCCCTAATGGTAGCCAAACGTTCTGGTCTCTTGCCAAAGCTTTTGGCCGCAACTTTTGCCCATCTCTGCTCCCGCCTCTGTCCAAACCAGATGGTTTTATTGTCACTTCAGCCAAGGATAAAGCTGACCTACTAGGATCCCATTTTTCTTCCAACTCATGTATTAATGATCTTGGTAAAACACCTCCCACCATTCCCAACATGCTCCATTCAATGCCTCCTGTGGTCTTCCCTCAAAAGGATGTCAGAGGGATTTTGACGAATCTTGATGCTAAGAAAGCTCCAGGTCCCGATGGTATTTCTCCACTTGTTCTCAAAACCTGTGCTCCTGAACTTACTCCTGTCTCTGCTGCCTTTTTTCACATTCTTATTCCAAGGTGTTTTTCCTTCTGCTTATAAATTTGCTCATACCCAGCCATTTCCTAAAAAGGGTGACAAATCCCTCCCATCCAATTATCATCCCATTACAATTACTTATACTCTTTCTAAAGTAATGGAGAAATCAATTAACTGCCAACTCTTAAACTGCCTAGAAACCTACCATCTGACAAGGATCGCCAGTATGGATTCCGTCAGTGTCGGTCCACTGGTGATATTCTGCCTTATGTTACCCATTTATGGACTAATTCGATGAAAAAGTTTGGTGAAACACAAGCATTTGCTCTTGACATCTCAAAGGCTTTTGATCATATTTGGCATAAAGGTCTTCTAAACAAGCTTCCATCTTATGGTTTGCCAACTGTTTTTTGTGATTGTTTATCCAGTTTTCTCTCTTATCGCTCACTGAGTGATGGTAGATGGCTCACTGTCTTCTAACTTCTCCAATAATGCCGGTGTCCCCCAAGGTTCAGTTCTTTCTCCCACTCTTTTCCTCTTGTATATTAATGAACTTCTTCCATTGACTGGAAATCCTATTAATAGTTTTTGCTGATGATAGCACATTGCATTCCACTTTCCATTTTGAGAAACCTTGTCCTGTTCAATCGGCTACCAATTCCTTAAATGCCGATCTCCAGGTAATTCTCCAGTGGAGCAAAGACAACTTAGTTGATTTCAATCCTTCTGAAACTCAGTCTTGTCTTATATATATATCGCAAAAAGGATTCTTCTACTCCTATGCTTATCTTTGGTGACTCTCCGATTTCTAGAAAAAATGATATATCTCTTTTGGGGATTACCCTGACTTATAATCTCTCTTAGCACAAGCACATTACAAATATTGCTTCCTCTGCATATAAAAAACTTGGTTTTCTCTTTTGATCTCGGCGTTAGTTTTCTTCCAAACAGCTGTTTAATCTTTACAAATCCCAAATGCACCCTACCATGGAATATCGTTCCCACATGTGGGGTGGTGCCCCCAAAACCTCTCTCAGGCTTCTTGATTTTATTCAGAAGAGGGCAGTTAGGTTAATTAATGATTCATCTCTAACAGAGTCTCTCCACTCGCTGTCTCATAGATGTACTGTTTCTGCTGCATGCCTCTTCTACAGATATTTCCATGGGCACTGTTCTTCTGAAATGGCTTCTATAATTCTTGCTCTCTCTTTCAAAACAGTCCGAACATTTGCCGCCGCCACCAGCCAAAATCTATTTACTGTCCAACTTCAAACTCACAGAACCAACTTTTCATCTTCCTTGTTTATTCATTCCACTGCATTTTCTGGAACAACCTTCCTTCATAAGTATTTCCTGAAAATTACATTCTACAGAAGTTCAAATCCAATGTCAACAAATATCTTCTTTCATCTTCTCAATCTCCAACCCAAGCATGGTACTAAGTACTATAGGTTCTAATACCTATATCTAATACGTGGGGTTTACTTAAAAAAAAAAAAAAAGTTTTCCGACCCACCTAACATTGCTTTGATAGCATCAGCAAATATTCTTGAACCCTTTCCATTTAAGTGTATCCCATCCCTGTAGAAGCAATCTCTCCTGTTAACAAGCAAAGACCATGTTGGAAAAATTCTACTCCATAAGCCCTGCACAATCTCTCCTGGGCAGAAATGATTGACAATGCTCTCATCATATACTCCCTCTTATCATATCCGGGCAGGATTGAAGACACTCTCAAATTTAACCCTAACTCGCGATTTTTTTTAAGCACTGACCAGTACTTGCTTAATAAATCCGCAGATCTCCTACACTTAATGTCATTAGTGGCAACATGTACAACGATATCACCTTTTGTGCCCTTAAAAGATGATATCTGCTCTACAATGTCATCACCTTTTGCTCCTGGCAGACATACCCTGGTTCTATTCCTCCTATCCTTTTTGCACAATATATTTCCTGTTTTCCTGACAATGAGTCATATTAAGTACTAGTCAATATCACTGGCTAGTACTTAAATATTTCTCATTCATAAGAATAAACTTAACAGGGCTTGAGACCTGTAATATAAATGCACATTTATTAAACAAAAATTTTATCAATTAAAGAACATTAGGCTTTAAATGATCTGTAATATTCATTCTCTTATAAGTCTGCATTTGGTGATTAAATGTAAGAGAAGCCAGGTTAGCATGCATTTATCATATAGCAAATTAGGAAATTTATTTGGAAAAATTAATAAAAAATAAAAAAATGAGTTACCTTACTTTGGAATGATTTCCTTAGATGAACCTAATCTGCAATTTGCATATACACAGAGAATATCGCTATCCAAAAATAAACAGCCTAAGTATCCAACAAATTCTTTTCACCCACTACTGCCATACTTTGCCTAGCATACCATTTGGACCTACAGCTTTTCCTGTCTTCTTATTCAGTGCTTATTTAAGTTCTATAGTCAAAACATGATCAATCAAACCCATATTTGTTGCTACATCACAGTTTAGTTCTCACAATTTTTCTTCATTCAACAACTGTTGGAAGTAATTCTTCTATTTGTTGTTTATTTCCTCACTTTTCACCAGGATTCTTTGGTTCTCATCCTTAATACTAGGGGGTATCAAAAAGTTCGTACTCTTACCTAGAAATAACAGCCCTAGAAAGGTGAAACTTCACAGGAACTTTAATCCTTTTCTATGTACTCTCCATGTATAGCAACTTTAATCCTTTTCAATGTACTCTCCATGTATAGTAACAGATTTCTCCCCTCCAGGGCTGTCTCGAGGGTATGTGGTGCCCCTATGCCAGTTTGGTTTTCAGCCCTGATCAATTTTTTTTTTATTTAAAATTTTTAAGCTTTATAAATTTTACAAAACGGAAATGTCATAATAGAACATATTTAAAAAATCTTACATAAAATTAAATTTACAAACTTTTATTTACAAAAGGTATAATAAAAATAATCTCATATAACAACAATAAATTATTCGAAAACTAAACAAAAAAATCCTTGAATAAAATATTTAAAATTATACTTATAAAATAGGTGTATAATAATAATAAATGTAATAATTTTGCAAAAACAAAGCAAAAAAAAATCTAAAATAAAGTATATAAGCTGTGTCTATAAAGTATAAGAATAATTTATGAGGCTGCCGTAGCCTAGTGGTCAGGCGTGCAGGTGCATACGTACACGTGCCTTGAGTGACCGGGATTTAGGCCAGTGACTGCTGAATACGGTGCTGTTTCTTGTATTCTCACATACGTTATGAACTCCTCTGACCTTGTGGTCATTCTGGAGTATAAATAGAAAATGTATTTATTTATTTAATTGTAGCAAAAAACAATTTTTTAACTAAATTAAAAACTTTTCTGGCTTTTACTGTCGCAAAATGTGTTATCAATTCTTCCATATCAAATTCTTTTAAAATATCTCGTTAAATCGATAATATTGTTAAACCGTCTAATCTTTCCTGACTCATAGTTTTTCTCAAATGAGTTTTAATAAATTTCAGTTTCGAAAAACTCCTTTCCGCACTAGCCACAGAGACAGGCAACATTAGGAAAATGCAGATAGCAGTGAATAGGTTTGGTAAGGAAGATGTTAATTGCCGATCACATATGAATTGTAGAATTTTTGAGAGGTGACATTTCTTCATTCGAATATGAACAGTGAAGATATCTAATTTTGTGAAGCAAATTCGTTCCCAATATGTCTTTTTCTTTTTCTGCTGTTAAAAGCATTTCTAAATTCATACAATGTTTTAAAAGTTCTATGTCATTCATAGACTTACATTTATTTAAATTCAAAAGAATATTAAAATTATTATTGTGTTTTGCTAACAAATCAAAATGATCCTTCAAAGCAGTGATGGCGTGGTATTGAATGCCCAGACTGGTTCACAGCTGTAGAGTGATAAAACGGAGTTTGGTGCGAAAAGTAAAATAGGCGCTCCAAAAAAAAAAATTTTGACCAAATCGGAGTCCCATGCAATACGGTGCCTGGTACAAAAAATCAAATAGGCAAACCAAAAACAAAGAATGCTAAAAACGACGCCCCTTACAATACGGCTTTTGGCAGGCACTGCTCGTACCACCAACGCTTCGACTCTCTGGTCCTCTTTAATACTATTGCTTTTTTTTACGATGTTGGCACCCCTAGGCTGGTGCCTTTTGTGCCTAAGCCTAGAGCCGGCCCTGATCCCATCCATGGATCAGTTATTTAATGCATTGATCATATAAGTCTGCACTTTTTGTCTGAAACCAAGATTCCGCTTCATTGATGACTTCCTGAGACGAATAAAAGCAGCGCCCACCATTTGGTACACCCAGCCATTCATCACCAACCAATCAAAAAAGTTCTCAACATCAGCATTACACAAATCGAACAGTTGGCAAGAACATTGCATTCAACACTACTTCTGCAAAGGCATTAGCAATCTTGGAACCCATTGTGTGGAGACATTAGACATGTGCAGATGGTCATGTAAATTGATGTGGGCAGACCCAAAACTAATTCCTATTCCCCTCATACAACTAATGTGTTCCAGATTTCTGTTATTCCTTTCTCCTGTCTTTGTAAGTTTATATATCTACTTCAATCCCTCCTGCATTGTCCACTTATTATAAAGATCATCATATAACTTCAGTCCCTTATACCTCTCCAAATCTTCCACTTCCCTTAATCTTTAAAACAGCTTCTCTTCTTCCTGGCTCACTTTTGCACCTCTTTAGACTCCACCACGTCTCTCTTTGTGTATGGTATGAGGAGCTGGAAATCATTATGTAAGGTGAAAATCTGTATCTTGAAAATCTTTTCCCCTAGAAATTATTGTGATAAGGTTGGGTTATATATTCTAGAAGAGACTATTACACTTTTTTGTTTTTAATCTCAAAAGTGCCTGTTATGTTATATCAAGGTTAATAACTCATGTTAAAGGTGAAACTTGGTCTGCTATAAGCATTAAGACTACTACGCAGTTTACTTTTCAAAATTTTGAAAAAAGCCACAATTAGCATTAGGTATTTTATAATTTAAAAAATTATTCATACTCCACAAGATGAAAAATGGATAAATATAATGATAAATATACATAGCTTATTTATATATATACAGTGCTTTTTTTGAGACGGTACGCAATGGTACGGCGTACCGGCACCTTTATTAACAGTGACGTGTGACATTTGGATGCTATACACTTTGAATTTTGTAATATTCCGTAAATTTTTTCGCATGTTTACCTACTTTTCAAATAAGCTTAAAGTTATTTAACTAGATTTGCATCTCACTGTCTATTGTTAAGATATCTACTAAATAAAACTTTATAACCATTTTTAGAATTCTAAATTAATCAGTCAGATCTCTGTTTAACAAATGCCTTTTAGAGCGATTTTTTTTAATCGCCTTGGAAATTACATTTAAAATAGTTTCGGGTGAGTGAAGAAAATTTTCATATAATGAATGGCTTAGGAGAGACTTAACTGCATACACACACTGTTCGCACTTTTGGCCTTCAGGCAATTTAGGAAATTAGTGCTGCTGCTAAGCAAGAATTGAGAGAGCTAAAGGGATTACCATTCTACAACTTAGTGGTACCTGGTAACTTAGTAAAACCTATCCGACCACCTGTCCCACATACGGAGAAGTCGCGCTGGTCAACAGTGAGCAGATCAAGGAATATTCCCAATGAGATCTGGTCCACCTTCTACTGCAGTGGTATCCAACCATTTCTCGTACAAGGGGCATTTTCAAAGTTAGAATTCTTTTGGGGGCCGCACTGAGTGATTCAAGAAGAATTAGTGTGTTACATTTTTTTCCATATCTTGTTACATGTAAAAGGAAGTTTCTGTTGGTTCACAATAGGTGAACCAACAACTGCTAGAAAAAAAATTCAATTGGTACTTTGACCTAATATATATATATATAAAAACCTACTTGTGGTGTCATTGCTGTTTAACACGAAAGGGAAGCTGCCTCTTCCCAAACATATAAATACTAAAAACACACAAAAAGTTTTTTCAATTTTAACCCTTTCAAGAGTGAACACGATCTGATTTCAGATGTGGGCCATTTCAAATAACGTACCTTTTATCTGAGCAAACAATGATATCAGATGATTTGAAACAATAATCTTTCAACTGCCTTCAAATTTTGCTAGCACATGGCATTTCTTATCTTTACAACTAACAGTACACAAGGTTTTAATAATTCAAATCAAAAGGGATTATGAAGCCCAATAAGTCCTATTATTATAATAATCTTAAATTATAGGAGAAAACCTCATACCTTATTGGTAGGAATGTTAATCTCTCAACATTCAATCGCGAATGATTATAATATGAACCTACCCCCCCCCGTGCATAATCATAAATAAATCAAATTAAAATAGTTATTAATTAAAATCACCATGCTTTCAATTCTCATATCATGACAAGCGAATCGGAAAGAATTACGGAAAGACGGCAGCCGCCAACCTCCAAAAACCAACTAACATCACATGCCACCATGAGAATTGAAAAACAATTGTTGCAAAAATCTAAAAACCATGAAACAAATACATATCCATTAATACACACACAAATTAAATTTTAAAACAAACAAATTAAACTATAAAACGGTTTTAAAGTGTAATTTGTGTGTGTGAATTAATGGTTATGTATTTGTTTCGTGGTTTTTAGGTTTTTGCAACAATTGTTTTTCTATTCAAATGGTGGCATGTGACGTTGGTTGGTTTTTGGAGGTTGGTGGCTTGGCATGATATGAGAGTTGAAGGCATGATGATTTTAATTAATAATTATTTTAATTTGATTTATTTATGACTATGCACGGGGGGGGGGATAGGTTCATATTAATAATCATTTGCGATTGAGTGTTGAGAGACTAACAGTCCTACTAATAAGGTATGAGGTTTTCTCCTATAATTTAAGACAAGGTTTTAATAGATAGTGGCATGAAAATCTGATGAGGGCATCACATCAATCAGCCATTATTGGCTTATTTCGGGTTATAAAAGCAAGAATTCTTTGGATTTTTGAACCAGAGGTGGATGAAGAGTGAAGTGATACGTAAATAAATATAGATAATATTGTTTAAAAATTCTAGTTTCATTTCTGATAATAATTTTTCTTTAATAATGAGCAATCAAGTCAAAATAAGAAGAAATTATTACTTAAAAGCATGTATGACGTTTTCATTTTTAAAAACTTCTGAATATAACAAACTCATTCACTCAGGAAAAGGGTTAAAGTTGAAAATTTTTTTATGGCTACATATAACATGACATTCTAAAACCGAAATTTAACTTGTGTTTATATAATATCAGTACAAGTATTTGATAGTGAATATCCAAAAAGTTCTGTTAAAAAAAAAAAAAAATTGTAATAATAAATATTTCACTTAGTCATACCTGTACATATATCTTAAATAAGATATGAAGTGGCCTAAATTTGTCCAAACTTCACTTTCTTGTGGTGTAACCCGGTAGTAGGGAGTCAGCTATATGACTAGTGAACAAATGAGGATAGGCTGATCAAATTAGATAAATTATAGGATAAAACCTTATCACCATGACAGAAAAAAATCAACTTATACTCATTCCAACCAGAACAGTTGTCTGGCTGGAGTGATATTACAGAAAAATATTACCAGTGGATTGATGCTAACAGAATCCATACTTGTGATTGCTGATCAGGAAGATTTCTAGATAGTTAAAAAGTGTTGGCAGTTAATTACTTTACTTTAGACACTCTCCATTACTTTGGATACAGTAGAAGTAAGTACAATGGGGCAATAACTGGATGGGAGGGATTTGTCAGCCTTATTAGGACCCAGCTGGATATGAGCAAATTTCCAATCAGAAGGGAAAACACCTTCGGAAAAAAGCCAACACAGAACAGGAGTAAGTTCAGGAGCACAGGTTTTAAGAACAAGTGGAGAAATACCATGGACTGGTGCTTTCTTAGCATCAAGATTGTTCAAAATCCTTCTGACATCCTTTTGATTTCAGAAGGATTTTGAACAGGAGACACTGGGTGGAGTGTACTGGGAATGGTAGGAGATGGTTTAACAAGATCACCAATACAAGAATTAGAAGAAAAGTAGGATGCTAGAAGGTCAGCTTTATCTTTGGCTGAAGTGGCAATAGAACCATCTGGTTTTGACAGAGGTGGGAACAGAGATGGTGGGCAAAAATTGCGACCAATAGCTTTGCAAGAGACCATAATGCTCAACTACCATTTGGACAAGAAGCAAATTTTCTACTATGTTCTAGTCTGTTCAAAATTTAGTTTGGACTAATTAATAACTGCTTTACAATTGTTGCAAGCTTTGGTGTAGGCAGAAAATGAACAGGAATTTTGGATACTGGACAAGATTTTAAGGTGGAGTGTGGAATAAAGGATTTCATCCCTACATGAATAATCATTTGCTCAGATCATGTCAGTGAAATGATCTGAGCAAATGATGACATCGGAAGATTTGAAACAGTAATCCAACAAAGGAAAAGAAATCTCACAGATCAACCCATTCTGCACTCTTGTAATGCCAAACAACACAAAGTTGAGAATGGCCACAAGAGAAAGGCTCCAATTGAGAGACCATCCCAAGGTTGATCTGAGGTACCTAGAGAATCACTCACCTCGACCATGTACCTAGAAGGGTTGTTTGTGAGAAAAAGATCAAGTATGTTGGCTGCATGGTTAGGATTGTCTAGTTTTCTGGTAGGTAAATTAACAATATGTGCAAAAGCCTCAGCCTTTTGATCAGCTGGGTCCGAGCGACTAGAAATCGGAGGTCAGCTGGAGATGTGAACATTAAAATTACCTCACTGTTAGGAAAGTCGCACTGGATAAAGTTAAGTTTCAAAGAGAGGAAGTCAGAGAGTTCCAAGTGATTAGTGGAGTTGAGAGAATGATAAAGGCAACATATGAATTTGACAGAATGTAGCAGAGAGAATTTAAGTCAGAGAAGATCAAAAAAAAAAAAGGAGATTGCAAATTACTAAGCCTTTTATAGGGAATATCAGAATGGACGCATGCACAAGTACCACCTTTGGAGTGAAAGGAATCATGCAGCGAATAATTTGGGCAACTGAGTTGAGCAGTGGGTGAATCAACTGATAACTGGGGTTTTTTTTTTTTTTTGTTTTTTTTTTTTTAGCAGCATTAGCAACTAAGGCCATATTGCTCTGGGGATATGCGGAGGTCATTCCCTGACCTTTCCGCATTCTCCGTATTTGGTGGTCACGGGCTCGAACCCCGGTCTAAATCAATAAGTGTGTGCTACACACTGCTGCTCCTGCCCACCTGGCTATGGAGGCGCCTACTGATAACTGGGATTCTGTTAGAAAAGTACATGGAATTTTGCAGACTGTAAGTGGAAACAGACATATGAAATTAGAACTAAGATGACATATACTCATGAAATGAACAAGGAAGTATTTAGAAGGTTTAGATCTTTTCACAGATAAGTTTGTTCTATTATTTTGACAATTTGTGGTGTATTCAGAATTAGGAAAAGTGGCAAGGGCATGCTGTATGAAGTAATGAAATTTTTGGATATGGCCTACACATGGTAAGAATATACCCAGGTCCTTGACATAATGTGACTATGACAATGCCTTCCCCCCTAATACTCCCTCCAATGCCTATCTAGCAGAATAGAGGCATTGAGATTATACACTTGCTGATCCAGAAGCCTCCAAGAGAGTTGCCAATAGGTTTGGTCCAGTGGACTATCTAGTGGTCAACACCGTTTTAGAGCCCTACCCTTGAAATGTAAGGAAGACTGATCTTGCCATGATGTCTATCATAAAGAGATCAATCATACTGCATGATTGATGGGGAGGTTGCTTTGCTGGAGCTTTGTTCTGGAGATTAAACATTGGTTGATGAGTCATCTACCATCTAGTACTACCTGGTAACATAGAGGAGCATCATTCCTCCATGTGGTGGAATGATGCTCCACAACCCTTGCTTATGTTGGTTAGCACCTGGGTGGTCACCCCCCAGTATGCTAGGTGCCGTATTTCAGGACTTGCACATGAAGGTTATACGCAGCATTATTAACTATCCACCAATTTGAAGGCTCAAGCAGAGGATTTGACTGTCACAGACTAACTGGACTTTGTCGAAATTACCATTATTAGCAAGAAAGCAAGCTTATACAGCATTGGCCAAAAAAAAAAAACCCTTCCCATTTCACTGATCCATTCATTCCAAATGTTTGTCTAGTTCTGCCTTGAATTTGTTTAAGCAATCAACTTCCACAACAACACATGGAAGTTTGTTTCAGCAACCAATTACCCGCTGGCTAAAGGCAAACCTCTGCACATTTATTCTACAACTGTAATCTGAGCAGGAGGAAGAATCCCATCAGCACTGAGCCTGCTCAGTCCATTCAAGGCCTTATACACCTCAACCAGATTGCCTTGCAGGTACTTGGTTTCCAGAAGCTGCAATTTGCAGGACTTAAGCCTTTTTTCATAAGAGCACCCCTTTTATCCCATCACCAGTCTTGTTGCCCTTCCCTGTACTTCTTCTAGCAATTCTACATCCTTCCTAAAATGACGCTTCCAGACCATAGCATCAGCATTAGGTCCACTTGACTTGAGTGTCACCTGAATATCAGTTCCATCAGTCACCAGCGTAGTAACCCTTTTTCAGGCCTGGAGGTAAAGAACATGTTTGGGTCACTACTTAATAAATGAAAATTGCAAACACAGGAGACAGCCAAAGACATTGATCCCGGAGGCAATTGCCTTGCCTGCCTACATGGTAGCTATGCCACTACCATCACTGTTTTAGATTCCCAGGTAGCAAGCATAAATTGGCATATCTGACAGAATGTCTGTGACAGCCTCAAGGGTTCCTTGATTACAAACACAGTATATAAAGATCACCACAAATTTAAGTGGAGAAAATCTAACAGAAACAAGAAAAGTATAATTGATTATATCATTATAAAAAATACCTTAAACAACTAGTGAAGGTACAAGGATACAGGGATTATTTTGGAATGGAAGTGCCCACCACGTTGTACTGAACAAATTAAAAACGATAATTGGCATAAAAATAATAGGTACGAAAACATCAAATGAGACAAAAAATCAAAAAGCTCTCAGATTTGTCAACAGCCATTAAATGGAGAAACCCCAACTCAAAAGGATAAATAAGATGAATCCAGAAGATGGAAAAATGTTTTGGTGTTTAGTTAACACATTCACTGCCATAAATACATTTGAGAGGTCTGTTCAACATGCTGTAGTTTTCGGAATGTTGAGAAATTACAAAATTCTCAACTTTCTGAAAATTCATAAATAATGATTGAAAAAGTAAAAGTCTAGAATTCATAGCTAAAAGCAAACACTTACTTTTGGGCTGAGTGCTGTATATCAGAACAAAACTGAAAATGTTAACAAAACTTTATTATAGTATATAAACTAAACTAAACAAAAAGAAATAAAAATGTGTACCAAACTATATACAAAAACCAATCATTAATGCTCACAGCCCAGAGTTCAATCAGTGCACAGACAGAACCATGCAATTCATTTCACATGCCTTTACTTTTACACCACTTGTATATTGACTGCTTAAGAATGACTATTTCTATGTGTTACAGCATGTAAGATGATGCACTTCAATGCTTATGTGTACACTATGATAACCTAGTGTACACAATCACTGATGTGCACAAACAAGGATAACCTAATGGTTAACGTAAGTGCTGTATACAAATCAAATAGTTAACCATTCCTTGGTGTAGTGAACATGTTCAAATTCCTAGAATGAGGAAAACAGTAACTAAGGTAATCAAAAAAAAAAAAAAAGATAACAGCAAAGTAAAAACAGTAGAGAAAGTTATTTTAGAAGGTGCCGAGTAAAAGTAAACACTTTGATGATTTGGCAAATGAATGAACTAAGGAAGAGGAAAAACTTGGAAATGGAAAAAATTCTGTATACTCTTACTTTTATTCAGAAAGAAAAGGTCGAGAGTTTCATATATACTTGCTGTCGTAAAAGACAGCAGATGTAAACAAAATTAGAACTCAAATTCTGAAAGGTGGATGGAAAATAGTGTCACTGTGGTTATATGGCATCAGAAGTAGTAGAACAATCAAACACCCTCTTGCTGAAAGAAAATTTCCAGTGGGATTTACTCAAAGAGGTAACTACCATTAGGGGTAAAGGGAAGGGTTATTGCTTTCATAAAGGCGACTACGATGGTCTGAGACAGTATTTAAATTCTATACAGTGGGACCAACTGATGATGTTACCAACAGCAAATTCAAAATGGGAAGCATTCAAAGAACTTATCTTGGAAGCTACTAGGCTTTACATACCAACTAAGAAATATTGTTCAAGGTTTAGGCCTAAATGGATGTCAGATGAACTGAGACATATGGCAGAGAAGAAAAATGCATGGGATACATACAAATTAACACGTGACACAGAAGCCTATGATAGATACAAGTTGATCTGTAACCAAGTTACAAAGGAGGCAGGCAGAGGCAGAGTACGAGAAATCTTTGGCAAGGGATGCAAAGAAAAACAGCAACGAGTTCTTTACTTATGTAAACTCTAGAGGGAAGGGGATGAATCAGATTGGTCCAGTTGATATCGATGGTTCAACTGTTGATGATCCTGCTCAGGTAGCTAACAAACTAAATGAATATTTTGCATCGACATACACGCATGAGGATTTATTCAGCGAGGGGAATGCCAGTGGTGTATTCAACTCTGGCAGTAAGCTAGATAATCTTGTAATAACTGAGAGTAAAGTGGAGGAGAAATTGTTGAAGATAAACACAAGAAAGGCACCTGGGGTGGATGAGTTCTATCCAGTTATATTAAAGGAGGTAGCAAAGGAAGTAAGCAAACCCTTAGCCATAATTATGAGAGCTTCCTTGGACTCAGGGGAGGTACCCATAGACTGGAGATGTGCAAATGTGACCCCAATTCACAAAGGAGGATCAAAGGCTGACATAAGTAATTATAGACCTGTGGGTTTAACTTCTGTTCCAGGAAAATTAATGGAGGCACTGGTTAAAGAAGCACTGCAGGATCATCTAGACAAGACTTCAGTTATAGATCGGACACAGCATGGTTTTGTTAAGGGAAAGTCTTGCCTGACCAATTTGATTGGATACTATGATGCAGTCACAAAAGAACTGGATGCAAGGAATAACTTTGATATTATATATTTGGATCTTAGAAAGGCTTTTGATACTGTTGCACATGGAAGACTGCTGCACAAATTGGAGCAGTGTGGCATTGGAGGCAAATTGCTCTATGGATAAAAGGGTGGTTGAGAGGGAGAAGACAGAGAGTGGTAATCAATGGGCACTGCTCATTGTGGACTAATGTTATTAACGGAGTCCCTCACAGTTCAGTGTTGGGTCCATTATTGTTTTCTGAATTTATACAGATATTGATGATGGTATATTAGCATTAGCATTAGTAGAGGCATTTGATGCAAGAAAGCAAGCTTATGCAGCATCAGCTAAAAAAAATTAATAAATAAAAAATAACCACTTCCACTTCACCCCTCTGTTCGTTCGAAATACCTGTCCAGCTGAGCCTTAAACTTATTTAGGCTATCAACTTCCACGACAAGGGATGGAAGTCTGTTCCACCAACCAACCACCCGTTGGCTAAAGGCAAATTTCCGCACGTCTATCCTACATCTGTCTTTCCTCAATTTGAATTTATGCCCTCTCAGGTGATTATTCTGAGCAAGAGGAAGAATCCCATCAGCATTGAGCATGCTCAAACCTTTCAAGGCTTTATACACCTCTATCAGATCACCTCGTTGGTGCCTAGTCTCCAGACACTATAATTTGCAAAACTTAAGCCTTTCTTCGTAAGAGCACCCCTTTGTTCCATTCACTAATCTTGTTGCCCTTCTCTCTACTCGTTCCAGCAGCTCTACATCCTTCTTGAAATGAGGCCTCCAGGCCTCATTTCAAGCTTAATGTCCAAGTTTGCAGACGATACAAAGGTTTGCATTGTTGTGGACACTACTGATGCTATGCTGCTGCAACAGGACCTGGAAAGGTTGATGAGATGGGCTGAGAGGTGGCAAATGAAGTTCAACATTGACAAATGTAAAGTACTACATATGGGAAACAGCAACCCCAGAGCAACGTATCAACTCTGTGGTACTACACTGACAGTGGTAGAGAATGAAAAGGACCTGGGGGTAATTGTGCAGGCAGGTATGAAGTTCTCTGAGCAGTGCAGACTCTAGGCTGCAAGAGTAGCTCATGGTGTCTTGTCAATGATATACAGAAATTTTTCTAGCATGGATAAGGAGGTGATTATTCCCTTGTATAAGGTAATGGTCAAGCCACACCTTGGGTACTGTATACAGGTCTGGAGGCCTCATTTCAAGAAGGATGTAGAGCTGCTGGAACGAGTACAGAGAAGGGCAACAAGATTAGTGAATGGAACAAAGGATTGCTCTTACGAAGAAAGGCTTATGTTTTGGAAATTACAGTGTCTGGAGACTAGGCACCGGCGAGGTGATCTGATTGAGGTTTTTAAAGCCTTGAATGGTTTGAGCATGCTCAATGCTGATGGGATTCTTCCTCTTGCTCAGAATAATCACCTGAGAGGGCATAAATTCAGATTGAGGAAAGCCAGATGTAGGATAGATGTGCGGAAATTTGCCTTTAGCCAGCGAGTAGTTGGTTGGTGGAACAGACTTCTATCCCTTGTTGTGGAAGTTGATAGCCTAAATAAATTTAAGGCTCAGCTGGACAGGTATTTAGAATGAACAGAGGGGTGAAGTGGAAGTGGTTTTTTTTTTTTTCCTTTGGCTGATGCTGCATAAGCTTTCTTTCTTGCATCATATGCCTCTACTAATGCTAGTCTGAACAAGAGGATGGATTTCATCAATGCTGAGCTTACTCAATTTATTCAAGGCGCTACACCTTAAATCAGATTCTCCTTGGATGTACTTAGTCTCCAAGTGCTGCCATTTGCAAAACTGAAGCTTTTTCTGATACTAGCACCCTTTTGCTCCGTTACCAACAGACCATTCCAACAGACCAACATCCTTCCTAAAAAGAGGCTCCCAGACCTGTATGAAGTATTCAAGACATGGCCTAACCATTATACAAAGGGATAATCACTTCCTTATCCCTTTTGGAAAAATTCCTGTATATATATCACTGACAAAGCCCCGTGAACTGTCCTGGCAGTCCTGTCTGCCCTGCTCCGAGAACTTCATATCTGACTGTAAAATTAACCCCAGGTCTTTTTTCATTCTCCAATGCCCCGAGTGTGGTATTAGACAACTGGTACATTAATCTGGGATTGCTGCTCCCCATACAAAGTACCTTATTTTTGTCAATATGAAGGTTCAAGTGACATTTCTCAGCTCATCTGCCTAATTTGTCTAGATCCAGTTGCAGTAGCATACGTACAAACTTAGACAATAAGTGTGATATGCCCTTATCAACACCATTAATAAATATAGAAAAGAACAATTGGCCAATTACTGAACCCTGGGGGATGATGCTAGTAACTTAGTCCAAGAAGAGCAGTTCCCATTGATAACCACTCTCTCTCTTCTCCTACTCAATTATCCATTTATCTATAGCAGAAACTTGTCCTTAACGCCACACTGCTCCAATTTGTATAGCAGTCTTTTATGTACAACAGCATAAAAAGTTTTCTGATATCTATGTCCAAGGGGGTGGGTTCAAAAGTTTTTAGCCCAATATAGATCACAAAGGTTTTCATGAAAGATAATATTGAAAAATACTCAATTTTTTGGTACTCTTTTTTTTTTTTTTTTTTTTGGCTGGTGCAGCATAAGCTTCAGGATTCCTTGCACCACATGGCTAATAATAATAACTCTTCTTGTGTGTTCACTTAAAATTTCTAATTTATAACTATATTCTTCTCCTTTAAACACAGCATTGAAGTGTAGAAGTTGAATGAAGATGGAGTCCATCAAATCAAGTGCCATACAGTCATTGAGTATGTTCATTTAAAGGGAATGTTGCTGAACAAAATTGGTGAAGACACACAGCAAACATTAGACATATAGATATGTATAGTACCTTATGTAGGGTGGCACTTAAAGATCAGTTTAACTCTGCCTTGGTATACTGTGATGAATACAGAAAATCTGTAAAAGGCGGAAAATGTGAATAATGTTATGTTTGTGTGATGTAGTATTGTTTGTTTCTGGCCACTGTAGCAAACATTAAGAGAATCTTGTGCTTCACATGCCATGGTCAAAAACTGAGTTGCAGAATGGGTTTTGAAGGCCTGTTACTGTGTTGACACCTGAAAATGTGGCTGCTATTCATAACCTGATCATGCAAGACTGCAGAATAACACTGAAACAATATTCAACATTTCCCATGAGTGAGCTCATGATATTGTAGCGAATGTTTTAGGAAAGAATGTGTGTTTTTTCCAAAGTAGTCCCTAAAGCACTGAATGCAGAATGAATGTAGGAAAGAATGAGGTGTTATCATGAGATTATGCTGTTGTTTGGTTTTTAGGAGCATTAGCAACTAAGGCCATATTGCTCCGGGATATGCGGTGGTCATTCCCTGACCTTTCCGCATCCTCCGTATTTGGTGGTGACGGGCTCGAACCCCGGTCTAATCAAGAAGCGTGTGCTACGCACTGCTGCTCCTTCCCACCTGGCTACGGAGGCGCCAAGAGAGATTATGCAGAACCAGATCCAAGTCTATCAGCACCCTGTGAGTTTTTTTGATGTGCCCTCTCCAATTTGCTATTAAGTTTATGCATTATATTTTTACAATTGACTGAAAAAATAAGTGAAAGCCATGGCCCATGTGGTAACGGGCCCTGTGGGAAACGCTAATGGCCCGGGGCCAATTCCTGGCGAGTTGAGCAGCACATTTATTCACTCGAATGCATGATAACTGAAATCCGAACTTTCTGAATTTCTTGAATTGGAATGTAAGTTTGACTTCATATGGCGATTTGAGATTTACAGCAAATCAGTGAATTTGACCCATCCCCTAAATTATGGCACCCTGTGCGGCCACACAGCTCAATCACCCCTGCCATTTTGGAGCTAATGAAGCTACGTTTTAGGGGTGGTATGTTACTATAAACAAACATGGGTGCATCACTTTGACCCCGAAACAACGGAACAATCAAAACAATGAAAGTATTCCTCTTCCCTGTATAACATTTTAGGATGGGGGGCCCCATCCTAAAATGTTTTGAGTGCAGTAGTCACAGTATCCATCTCCTAGAATGCAGAAGGAGTGATCATGGTTGATTTCCATGGAATGAGGTGCCACTTTCAATGCCAAATATTATTCTAACCTACTGAGACATTTTCACAAGGAATTAAAGCTCAAGAGGCACAGTAAACTGGCCAAAGCAGTCATCTTGCATCAAGACAGTGGATCAGTGTACACTGCATTTGACTAAGGCAAAACTAAAAATTACAAAAAAAATTAATGCAAAGCCCAGCATCTGCCCTACTCACTGGATTTTGACTTTTCTACTTCCAAATCTCAAAAAGGACTTGAAAGGGTAGAAATTCAACAGATACATGCTGTGATGGAAGAAGCAGTCAACTGATTTGAGTGGGGTTATGAAAGCTAAGGGATTGTACCAGAAAGTGTGTTGACTTAGGGAGGACCATGCTGAAAAATAAAATGGATTTTCGAACTTTCCAACCTTCTCTCATATATGATGTCAAATTTTTTTTTTTTTTTTTTGCATCCAGTTCCTTTATTTTATCATAGTACCCAATCAGACTGGTCAGACAAGACTGCCGTTGAACAAATCCATGCTTTAACCAGTATAACTGTTCCTGGCTAGATGGTCCTGCATTAGTTCTAGTGGCTCCCATTATCCAGGGGTTGTATTCTGAAGGACAAGTTCGAGAAGACTGGAGCAAAGCATTAATTGTATTGATATATAAAAGGGCAAATAAAATTCTAGGCATAGCATTTAAAGAACAATTCAAATTCTAGTGTATTGGGTAACATCTATGCAAGTATATTAAAGAAAAGTATTTAAAGTATTACTGAATGCAATCATGGGGAGAATGGTCAAGTTTCACTGACAAATAGGGGATGCTATGATAAAATATTTATACTAAGACAAATTACACAAAAGTTATGTGAACATATCAAGGGCCTGGTAATCTTTATAAGTAAAAGGTTTGTAGAAAATGGCAGACCTACAGTGAGGACTGAATGAAGCACTGCAAAGTTTTTTAAAGTTAAAATTAGAATGAGGCGGATGTTTGGTTTTTTTTTTTTTTTTTTAGGAGCATTAGCAACTAAGGCCATATTGCTCAGGGAATATGCGGTGGTCATTCCCTTGACCTTTCCGCATCCTCCGTATTTGGTGGTGACAGGCTCGAACCCGGGTCTAATCAAGAAGCATGTGCTACGCAGTGCTACTCCTTCCCACCTGGCTACGGAGGCGCCTGAGAATGAGGCGGCGCTACACCTTATAGCTACATTAAATTTCAAGGATCACCTAATTATAAACGGACATAAGTTACTGACAAAGTTTAGCATGCAAGACTTAAAAAGCGAATCAATATTATAATGCATATGATAGTTGGCTGTTAAATGGTTGTTTGCAACAGCTTTAAGAATCTCTGAATAAATTAAAGGCTATAGAGAATTTGGCATGAAAATTAAAGCACAAACTTGTTATTCTGAATATTATCTGATTGAATAAAGAATATTCATCTGAAGAATATTTAAAGATACGAGGTTATCCACATGTTGGAAAAGATTTTTCAGCTCCAGCAAACACTTAAGTTTTTGATAAATTTTTGCTGCTTTATTAACTTATTTGTCATATTAATTTATTTTCTAAAAGTAGCTTTCAAGTTCTAGTCAAGCCCCATAGTTTATTTTGAATTTAGATAGAGATTTTGTAGGTTACTATTTAGTATCAGTAGAATCTTGTACAATTCGAAACTTGCTGCGATTGTTGTAGTCTATTAGATCGAAACAGAATAGCGTAATGTAATCTTGAACTTGATAGCATAAGGTATAATGTAAAACTAGTGTAATACGTAGCACTGTATTAGGAATCTGTTAGCTTAATACAGTACTGTCAATTATCGATTAATATATTAATCTTATTAATTTTCATTGTTAATTAAATTGTATTTAAAAGGAAATCATGCCCCAGACTAGAGCATAAAAGCAACAAGCAAAGTAGCAGAAGTCCTGTGGCTCAGGGGAGAAATGAAGGGGGCAATTCTCCAATGCATCACAGACTAAAAAAATGTGCAAAATGTGAAATGTTTGTGCAACTTTCTGGAACAGGCTATGATCTAGCCAAGGAGGATGTCTTTGTGTGTGTGTGCTAGGTGCAGAGAGAGAGAGAGAGTGTGAAAAAATTAGGTGCCAACCAAATTAGATGGGCGTATATCACAGTTTGAAGTGTAAAGTAAATGCCCTCGAAGGAATTAAAATTGAGGGGGGGACCATTGACGCTCTCAGCTGTACAACTCAAAGCCAGAGCTCACTCTTGTGCATCAGGTAACAAAGCGGCAATCTTCAGGGCAGAATACGCTGGTCCCACAGGAGCTAGTTATCGTTGGTGACTTAATTTTCAGGGAAAAGGGAAATATATTGTGTAAAAAGGATAGGTGGAATAGGACCAGGATATGTCTGCCAGGGGCAAAAGTTGATGATGTTGTAGAGCAGATATCATCTTTTAAGGGCACAAAAGGGGATATTGTTGCACATGCTGGCATTAATGACATTAAGTATAGATCTGCAGACTTAATTAACAAGTAAGTTGAAGTCTGCTTAGCTTTAGGAAGTATGTAGAGTTGCTAGAATGGGTATAAAGAAGGGCAACATGGGGAAACAAAGGGGTGCACTTACCAATAAAGGCTTAAGTTCTGCAAACTGCAGCACCTGGAGACTACACAAGGTGATCTTATTGAGGTGTGTATAAGGCCTTGAATGGGTTGAGCAAGCTGAATGCTGATAGGATTCTTCTTCTTGCTCAGATTACGAACCTGAGGGGGAATAGATTCTAATTGAGGAAAGACAGTTGTAGAATAGATGTGTGGAAATTTGCTTTTAGCTAGCAAATTTCCGCACATAGTTGATTGCTGGAACAAACTTCAATCTGTTGTTGTGGAAGTTGATAGCCTATAAAATATTTAAGGGCAAAGGCCTCGTGCTACGAGGTAGAATGACCAACATGTAGGTTAGTGCTACGTTAAAATGATGCTTTTGCACTAACCTACATGGTGCCTCCGTAGCCAGGTGGGAAAGAGCAGCAGTGCGTAGCACACGCTTCTTGATTAGACCGGGGTTTGAGCCTGTTACCACCAAATACGGAGGATGCGGAAAGGTCAGGGAATGACCACGGCACATCCCGGAGAAAAATGGCCTTAGTTGCTAATGCTCCTAAAAACCAAATAACAAACAAACATAACAACACTAACCTACATGTTAGTCATTCTACCTTGTAGCATGAGGACTTTGCCCTAAAATATTTTATAGTCTATATCACTGCATTCCATCAGGCATTTCTCATATTGTGAAATTATAGGGTGGCCACGAAAGGCTGAAGGGGTTGAAAGAGTTATAACTTGTTCATTTTTAATCTTTTTTATTTTCTTTTTTTACAGGTTATAGAGCATCCCTTGGAGATTAAAATGTGGCCACTGAAAGGCTGACCACCCTTTCAGAATCTTCTGAAGCGATGTTCTGGCGATGCCTAGTTGAGCAGAGCAACGACGGGCAGAGGCAGATGTATCCTCAAGGACACTCTGCCGTACAGCTTCCACCGCTGCGTCAGTGCACTTAGGACCTCTTCCAGGAAGATCGCCGACTGATCCAGTTCATTCAAACCGGGGGATTAGGTTCCGAATCATGTTACCACTAGGAGGACTTTAAAATGCTGCCGGTATTTTCTCTGAGTTTCAATAATTGATCTTTCATTGGAATAGAAAACCCAACGAGTTTTATTCGTTGCTGGACATCATATGTAGCTATTTTAATCTCCAAGGAATGCTCTATAACCTGTAAAAAAAGAAAATAAAACATATTAAAAATGAA
The DNA here is from genome assembly GCF_048544385.1 of Mastigoproctus giganteus. NCBI lineage: Eukaryota > Metazoa > Arthropoda > Arachnida > Uropygi > Thelyphonidae > Mastigoproctus > Mastigoproctus giganteus. Next base: position 26,232,925 of record NC_143587.1, read on the forward strand.
CAAGTTATGACTTTTTCAAACCCTTCAGTCTTTCAGTGGCCACCCTGTATAACTTCATAACTGGGTTGTCACTATTGCAACACCAGGGTACCTGTCCACCCACTGAAGAGACGCCAACAAGCTTTGAAACGGTGCCATCTGGGTGGCGGTATCCACTGAGAATAAATAACAGTAGTCTTCTCCACTGGTGAAGTGTTATTTATTCGAGGTAGTACAATACCATGGCAACTCATTGTGGAGGAATTCACAATATGAGATATAACCAAATGATGCCAATTTAATTAATTAATTAAACTACTTTGGTAGACGGCTATATTAAAATGATGCTTTTGAACTAACCTACATGGAAGTTGATAGCTTAAATAAATTTAGGGCAGGGCTAGAGAGGCATATCGAATAAATGGAAAGGTGAAATGGGAGTTTTTTTTTTTTTTTTTTGGCTGATGCTGCATAAGCTTGCTTTCTTGCAACATATGCCTCAACTATTGCTAATGCACAAGTTTAATGTTGAAACTAGGTTACGAGTTAGGGTTGAATTTGAAAGAGCTTGCAGTCCTGCTCAGACATGATAGGAGGGGGTATATGATGGGAGCAATGTCAGTCAAATGGGCCCTGGAGGAAATTGTACAAGGCTGATGGGGTAGAATTTTTTTCGGTGTGATCTGTGCTTGCTAAAAGGAGAGACTGCTTCTACAGGGATGGGATACACTTAAATAGAAAAGGTGCAAGAATATTTGCTGATACTATCAAGGCAGTGTTAGGTGGGTCAGAAAACTGCTAGCTTGGAGAGATTCACAGACTAATAGAATAAGATTAGCCGCATCAGAGGTGAAAGTGATTCTTGCACTGCTTCTATTGGAATGAGCAGCAGTCTGGAAAGCAAGATGCTGGGAGTCATTGTGGTACAATGTGGTAAATACATGGGCTGTGTTAGGTCAACTAAGAGTAAGAACAGGTGCATGTATACTTGCATGCACCAATGCTAGCAGTTTAATAAATAAATTTGAAGAATTTGAGGTGCTTGTCAAAACATCAAAGGTGGATATTGTTGGGATATCAGAGACATGGTGTTACACTGATATAAGGAATGCAGAAGTGGAATTTGGGGAGTACAATGTGTTCAGAAAGGATAGGAAGGGAGGAGCGGGAACCGCATCCATTTGACATGGGTGGACAGTGAAATGTTGAATCAGTTCGGTGTGGCATAAACACTCTGAAAGCAAAATCAAGGACAGGAATGTGTTATAGGCATAATGACTCTGATGAGTCATTATGCCTATAACATTATAAGTTAAATTATAAACAGCATTATAAGTCTGATTATAAGACAATCTGACTTATAATGCCCCATTGACTTGTGGACTGGCTCAATACACTAGTATTTTGTGGATTTATTGGCTGACTCTTTTCTACAGCAGCATGTTTGAGGCAACCAGAGGGAGTAATACTTTTGATCTGATTATCATCAGTGATTCTTTGTGCTTTAAGAATCTGCAGATAACGGAACCACTAAGTGACAGTGATCACAGTGTGCTGATGTGGAATTTACTCAAAGATGTAACTACCATCAGGAGTAAAGGGAAGGGTTTTTGCTTTTGTAAAGGTGATTACAGTGGTCTCAGACAGTTTTAAATTCTATACAGTGGGCCCAACTGATGATGTTGTTGTTGTTGTTGTTGTGGTGTTTTCTGGTACAAGGGCAACTCAGGCCATATTGCTCCTCCCGAATCAATTGAATTTACATATAAGAACTGCTTCTAGTTCAAATCTATCACCATCTCTAACAGCAATTAGAAACAGTGATACATTTGAATTTGTTTTAAACAGCAAAAAAATTAGGAGAGATTTGCTTTTTTACCTATGACGTTGGTGAGATACAGAGTTTGTTGTAGATCTGAAATGAAACTAAAAGCCGTTTGTCGGGAATTGTTAAACAAAGCTACATTCAAGGAGTATATGTTTTACTGTAAGTATCTGCGAGCAGTGCGCACACTGAGGAGGATCATTCCCTGGAAGCAGATATAGATGTGTGATGTGAGTGTGACCTATTCGAATTCTGGCGAAGATTACTTTCCTTTTCTATTTTTACGAAGGCTAGAAGTCCATAATTGTGGTTCGGTTTTTATTGGAAATACCTTGTTATTTATTTGCATTTTTCACAGAAGTGTCCATTGTTTCATGCATGTTCTCTGTATTTTGTTCCTATAATCAGGATATGGGACTAGATCATTTGTTGAGGCTATGTTGGAAGGATGCTTTCCAGCATCAAACTGATGATGTTACCAACAGCAAATACTAAATGGGAAGCATTCAAAGAATTAATCGTGAAAGCTACTAGGCTTTTCATACCAACTAAGAAATATTGTTCCAGGTTTAGGGCTAAATGGATATCAGATAAACTAATAAGACTCGTGGCAGAGAATAAAAATGCATGCAATGCATATAAACTATCAGCAGACACAGAAGCCTATGGCAGATATAAGCTGGTCTGCAAAAGGAAGTTATACAGGAGAAGGCAGATTACAAGAAATCCTTGGAAAATAATGCAAATAAGAACAGTAAACAGTTCTTTACTTATGAAAACTCTAGAAAAAAGGGGATAAATCAGATCGGTCCATTTGATATCGATGGCTTGTCTGCTGATGATACTGCTCAGGTAGCTGACAAACTGAATAAGTATTTTGCATCTACATTCACACGAGGAGATATTCAGGGAGGGTAATGCCAGACGTTTATCAAACTCTGGCAGGGAGCTAAATGAATTTATAATAACTGAGAGGAAAGTGGAGGAGAAATTGTTGAAATTGAACATAAGAAAGGCACCTAGGATGGATGGGATCTATCCAGTTATATATAAGGAGACAGCAAAGAGAGTATGCAAATCCTTAGCCATAATTATGTGAGCTTCCTTGGACTCAGGGGGGGGAGGTCCCTGTGGACTGGAGATGTGCAAATATGTCCCCAATTCACAAAGGGTGACAGGAATAATTACAGACCAGTTAGTTTAACTTCTGTTCCTGGGAAAATAATGGAGTCACTGGTTAAAGAAGCACTGCAGGATCATCTAGACAAGAGAGCAGTAATAATTCAGAAACAGCATGGGTTTGTTAAGGGGACGTCTTGTCTGACCAAATTGATTAGATACTATGATGTGGTCACAAAGGAACTGGATGCGAAAAATAATTTTGATATCATATACTTGGATTTCAAGAAAGGATTTGATACTGTTGCACATAGAAAACTACTGTATAAATTGGAGCAGTACAGCATTAATAGCAAATTGCTGCTGTGCCTAAAGGGATTGTTGAGTGGGAGAAGACAGAGTGGTAATCAAAGGACACTGCTCTCTGAGGAATAATGTTATTAGTGTATACCCTTGGGATTTGGTTTTGGGTCCATTGTAGTTTTCAGTATTTATTAATGATATTGATGAAGGTATATCAGGCTTAATGTCCAAGTTTGCAGACACTACAAAGGTTGGCAGGGTTGTTAATGATACTAATGACAGTACGCCACTGAAACAGGATCTAGAAAAATTGAGCAGATGGGCTGACAGGTGGCAACTGAAGTTTAACATTGACAAATGTAAAGTACTGCATGTGGGTAGCAGTAACTCTGGAGTAACATATAAACTATGTGCTACTACACTCAGGATAGTGGGGAATAAAAAAAGACCTGGGCATAATTGTGCAGTCAGATATTAAGTTATATGAGCAGTGCAGACATTCTGCAAGAGTAGCTCATAGTGTCTTGTCAATGACACACAGGAATTTTTCTAGCTGGAATAAGAAGGTGATTATCCCCTTGTATAAGGCAATCGTCAGGCCACACCTTGAGTACTGTATATAGTTCTGGAGGCCTCATTTTAAGAAGGATCCATAGAGAAGGGCAACGAATTTGGTGAATGGCACAATGAGTTGCTCTTACAAAGAAAGACTTAAGTTCTGCAAATTGCAGTCTGCAGACACTAGGCACCTGCGACTGACCTGATAGATGTGTATAAAGCCTTGAATGGTTTGAGCAAGCTCAATGCTGATGGGATCCTCCTCTTGTCCAGATTAATCTCTTGAGGGGACATAAATTCCAATTGAGGAAAGACAATTGTAGAAGTGATGTGTCGAAATTTGCCTATTGCCAGCAGGTAGTTGAATCCTGGAACAAGCTTCCTCCTGTCATTGTGGTAGTTGACAGCTTAAATGAATTCAAGGCAAATCTGACCCCAATTCACAAAGGCGGATCAAAGGCTGACAAAGTAATTATAGACCTGTGAGTTTAACTTCTGTTCCAGGAAAATTAATGGAGGCACTGGTTAAAGAAGCACTGCAGGATCATCTACACAAGACTTCATTTATAGCTGGGACACAGCATGGTTTTGTTAAGGGGAAGTCTTGTCTGATCAATTTGATTGGATGCTATGATGCAGTCACAAAAGAACTGGATGCAGGGAATAACTTTGATATTATATACTTGGATCTAAGAAAGGCTTTTGATACTGTTGCACATGAAAGACTGCTGCACAAATTGGAGCAGTGTGGCATTGGAGGCAAATTGCTGCTATGGATAAAGGGGTGGTTGAGGAGGAGAAGACAGAGAGTGGTAATAGAGTGGACACTGCTCATCGTGGACAAATGTTATTAGTGGAGTTCCTCAGGGTTCAGTGTTGGGTCCATTATTGTTTTCTGAATTTATAAATAATATTGATGATGGTATATCAAGCTTAATGCCCAAATTTGTAGACAATACAAAATTGGCAGGGTTGTTAAGGGCACTATTGACACTAAGCTGCTGCAAAAGGATCTGGAAAGCCTGAGCTGATGGGCTGAGAGGTGGCAAATTAAGTTGAACATTGACAAATGTAAAGTACTACATATGGGAAACAGCAACCCCAGAGCAACGTATCAACTCTGTGGTACTACACTGACAGTTTGTTTGTTTGTTATTTGGTTTTTAGGAGCATTAGCAACTAAGGCCATATTGCTCCGGCATATGCGGTGGTCATTCCCTGACCTTTTCACATCATCCGTATTTGGTGGTGACGGGCTCGAACCCCAGTCTAATCAACAAGCGTGTGCTACGCACTGCTGCTCCTTCCCACCTGGCTGCTGAGGTGCCTACACTGACAGTGGTAGAGAATGAAAAGGACCTGGGGCTAATTGTGCAGGCAGATATGAAGTTCTCTGAGCAGTGCAGATGGGCTGCAAGAGTAGCTCATGGTGTCTTATCACTGATATACAGGAATTTTTCTAGCAGGAATAAGGTGATTATTCCCTTGTATAAGGCAATGGTCAAGCCACACCTTGAGTACTGTATACAGGTCTGGAGGCCTCATTTCAAGAAGGATGTAAAGTTGCTGTAACGAGTAGAAAGAAGGGAACAAGGTTAGTGAATGGAACAAAGGATTGCACTTACAAAGAAAGGGTTAAGTTTTGCAAATTACAATGTCTGGTGTATAGGCACGTGCGAGGTGATCTGATTGAGGTGTATAAAGCCTTGAATGGTTTGAGCATACTCAATGCTGATGGGATTCTTCCTCTTGCTGAATAATCACCTGAGAGGGCATAAATTGAAATTGAGGAAAGACGGTTGTAGATTAGATGTGCGGAAGTTTGCCTTTAGCCAGTGGGTGGTTGATTGCTGGAACAAACTTCCATCTGTTGTTGCAGAAGTTGATAGCTTAAATAGATTCAAGGCAGAACTTGACAAACATTTGGAGCGGGAAATAATTTTTTTTTTTTTTTTTTTTTGGCTGATGCTATATAAGCTTGCTTTTTTGCATCATGTGCCTTTGCTAATGCTAATTGGGTGGACCTAGATAGTGATCTACAAGTTACTACAGCTTTAACAGACAAAGAAATTGCCCACTTTCTTACTGATAATTTCTTCGAGGAGGAGGAAAATGAAGATGAACCTGAATGAATACCAATTACAAAATGACAAACTCGTGAAGCTATGGCCATCCTCAGGAGAGCGTTGGAAGAAATTGGTGCAAGTAATCTTGAATATAGACTGTTATACAATATTCAAAAATCCATAAATCGACTCTGTAGTGATAATTTAAAGCAATCTAAAATAACTGACTATTTTAAATTATAATTATATTACAAAGTGTTATGTTTAATTAATATGTATATTAATTAAACTATGTACATAAGTATAAATTTATTTTTATTTTGCTAACATGTGGATAATTTTATTTTTATTTTGTTTGGAACATAAAAATCAGAAGAATATTCTGATTTTTACATATCTTTTAATTTGTAATAAACCTTTGGTAATAAAATGTAAATTTTTGCTTTATATCTTTATTTTTAAAGCCTCTGAATAATATTTGTCGATTTTTGCTTATTAGAATCGCTGTTTATTAGAATCCAAATTCTGATAGAGGTGTATAAAGTCTTGAATGGTTTGAGCATGCTCAATGCTGATGGGATTATGCCTCTTGCTCAGAATAATCACCTGAGAGGGCATAAATTCAAATTGAGGAAAGACAGATGTAGGATAGATGTGTGGAAATTTGCCTTTAGCCAGCGGGTAGTTGGTTGGTGGAACAGACTTCCATCCCTTGTTGTGGAAGTTGATAGCCTAAATAAATTTAAGGCTCAGCTGGACAGGTATTTCGAACAAACACAGGGGTGAAGTGGAAGTTTTTTTTTTTTTTTTTTTCTGGCTGATGCTGCATAAGCTTGCTTTCTTGCATCATATTAGCATTAGCATTAGTAGAGGCATTTGATGCAAGAAAGCAAGCTTATGCAGCATCAGCCAAAAAAAAAAAAAAAAAAAAACCACTTCCACTTCACCCCTCTGTTCGTTCAAAATACCTGTCCAGCTGAGCCTTAAACTTATTTAGGCTATCAACCTCCACCACAAGGGATGGAAGTCTGTTCCACCAACCAACCACCCGCTGGCTAAAGGCAAATTTCCGCACGTCTATCCTACATCTGCGTCTATCCTATATATGCCTCTACTAATGCTAATGCTAAACTAGACAAACATTTTTAATTCAATGTATGGGTTAAATAGGAAGGTGTTTTTTTTTTTTTTTTTTTTTTGGCTGATGCTGTATAAACTTGCTTTCTTGCATCATATGTCTGCACTAATGGTAATGCTAATCTGAGCCGCTATTATGAATGAAATTTCTGTCAACTGAGTTGCCGAGCCAATGCAAAAATAAAATAAATAAATAAAGCTAGAAGTTAGAAAGAAAACACAATTAATCCAAACGTGAAAGATTTTGTATTGGTTAATAGTCCTTGTCTCAGAATTGTTTATTCAGCAGTATGTGGATCAGTGTTTCACTTCCAACTAGAATTTGAGCTGATATATCCTATAGATAATCAAATTTGGTAACAAAACAAGATAATATGTTTTCTGACTAAGGTTGATCCAGTACCTGCAAATATCCAGATGTCATAATTAAATTCAAATGTGTGCTCAAATTTTTAACATGGAATGACCATCTTCAGATTAAGGAAAACAGCCAGAACATTTTGCACTTAATTTTAAAAAAATCAGTATGCTTATTAACCAGAGTTTTTGAACAAGAGTTTTACTAAAAATCTTTTTTATTAAAAAAAATACCATAATAAAGAGTAAGGTTACAATGCCATTAATTTAGTTGCATACTATGTACTGCACATTTTATATATTAAACTATATTTGTATCCATTATTGTTTAATAAAAAAACCTTTACAATTTATTTTTATTGCAGCTACATAATAATGGATACTCTAAGAAATGAATAGTAAGAAAGTAAGAAATGAATCTCTAGTACCTGTGAAAAAAAGCAGGTTTCTATTATCTGAGACAGTCTCAGTCTCATTCATTTTAGATAATCAAGCACTATTTCTTACACAGTAACAAAAGATACAAAACTTGGAAGTGGCAAGCAAAATTTGAAGTGTAGATGAAATAACTAAAAATTGGAAGAAGATTAGTGTGGTACTGAAACAGTAAAGCAGAAAGTGGAAGAAATTAATTAAACAAATTAATTAGAAACAAAACAGAAATTAGCTGTTTATAATCAATCCCTTTTTAGATTACACTACTTTAAACTATTAAGCCAAGATTTGGTAAAAAAAAAAAAAAAAAAAAAGATTGATCAAAAGTTAGGAATTCAAGAAATAACAATTAAAAAAAAATTAATGGAAGAGATAAATAAATCCATAATATTTCTTAACACTAACTGGGGCCAAACTAAGTTCACAATTTACAAAATTCATTACTAGCCAATGTAATACAATTGAAGTTCTTTATAGCAATCCTCTTTTTTAATGTCCCAGCACATTATAACAATTTATGTTATAGGTACTGCCTGATTTACCATATTTGTGACAATAACAAGGCTTGCCAAAAAAACGGATATTCTGTTCACGTTATCGACAAAGCCATAGAAGAAACTTCAAAGACAGTCACACAACCCCGACCCCGCAGGGACAGAAGAACCTCCATATGTATACCTTACATACCATCAGGCAGCACTAAAATAGAAAAAGAAACCAGGAATTTTGGTATCATCACCTTTTCAAGAGTTCAGCCTTCATCAAACAGATCTTAAAACAACAGCCCAATAACCACTAGAATCCTAGAGGTCCTATCTATAAAATAGAATGTAGGTGTGGGGGTACATATATAGGAGAATTATTGTTTGTTTGTTTGTTATTTGGTTTTTAGGAGCATTAGCAACTAAGGCCATATTGCTCCTGGGAGGTCATTCCCTGACCATTCCGCATCCTCCGTATTTGGTGGTCACGGGCTCAAACCGCAGTCTAATCAAGAAGCGTGTGCTAAGCACTGCTGCTCCTGCCCAGCTGGCTATGGAGGCACCAAGGAGAATTATACAGATGTCTAAACTGTAAATCGCAAAAAAGATGTACAATATGGAAGAGTTCAAAAGTCCAGTACAACCTTTCATGCATTCCAATGTGGTGACACTTGGGATTTCAACAACACTAGAATCTTTTCTACAGACAGCCAATAATAACAGTAGGAAATTCAAAGAAGCCGTCTTCATAAAAATGTTCAGAGCCTCGGAAATCAATAGAAAATAGGGGGTGGAATTCAGCGAGCAATATTTCCATCTTTCTGATAAGAAATTTGAAGAAATGAAAAACCAGGAAAAGAAAATAAGCCAGGTGTTCAGAAGAGTAGCCCACATTCAACCCCCCTTCCAGACCACCAGAATCAGCATGCACATCAACCCTGATGGTCAGAGTATGATATCAAAGGTCACTTCAGGCTTCCACTACACAAGAACCCCGGATCTAGGAAAGAAAACTTGGCACAATTCTATTGGCTATTGGACTTAATAAATCACCTATAAATTAACTGCTGGCAGCACTTCTTGCCTGCATGCACATCAGATTTCTGGGAGCATTGGCAAGGGGAGTTTGTCAGCAGGTAAGAATTTAATCTCTTTGTATTTACCTAAGATTTACTTAATTTAATATCTGGTTTCTATTGTAATAATTCAAACTTAATACTTTATAATCATATATTTGTAACATTACTTAAAATTGTAATATATTCAAATTTGTAAACCTTTCTTATCAATAATAACCCTTTCTTAAAATATCAATTGGTACATCATCGGTTTCTGTTCTGCAACAGCTTGACTATTGGTAAGATGACTGAAATGTCACCTTAATGTACAAGAGTTTAGACAAATAGCTTAATAAACTTTAATATTAATTTCACATGGTATATGCATGGTATTAAATATAGTAATAACCTTAATGGAAAAAAACCACATAATGTCCTTCCCTGACTATAATTGATTTTTTTTTTTTTTTAAGTTGCTACTGAACAAAACGATTATATTTAAAAGTGAGAAATACAGTGGGTTAACAATGGATTACCATTCTCCTAGTGGCAAATATGTCTGGTACAGAGAAGTTTCCTCTCTTCTTTCATTAGGAACACCGAGAAGCCCCCAATACTTTAAAGAATTGAAACGTTGCCAACTATGTATCAAGCAATTCAAAGGCTTGGCTGTCATCAAAAAATCTATAAAGAATGCATCAGAAACTTAGCCCGCAAGATGAGTGGGGGGAGAAGAGAAAATTTCTGTTGTTTGTGGATAATTGCACCTCTCATTGTAAAGTAAATGGCCTATGTGTAATCACTGTTAAGTATCTGCTGCCTAAAACGACATCAGTTCTTCAGCCACTTGATCAATATGCAATCCAGTGCTTCAAGAAAAACAATCAAATGCTTTAAAAAAAATTGCGCTGTGTCTCAAGGCACAAGTTTTGGGAGACAGCAAATATGCAGCATAAACAAAACACAATGCAAAATCAATGTGCTGTAAGCACTGTATTTATGTGTTTTAGCATGGGATGAGGTTGATGGAAATGTGATTGACAAATTCAGACTTCAAAACAGGCTGAATTTGTCGACTTGATACAACGAAAGAAACTTCATATGCTTCTTCCTCTATTAATCATAAAAAACAGTCCAATAACAGTGAAGAAATTTTTGAGAATATGTGTCAATACCTAAGCTTACAGGAAAAGGTTTTAAGACTATTTCAAATTAGGTATGGACATTGTTTTCAGGATATGGATGAGTGAAGGCTTGCAGGGTTGCAGATGTAATGAAACCTCAAATTTGTAATGATGAAGAAGATGAACCTGCTGTGGTTGAACAAGAAGTTTTACTGAATGATGCACATCAAGGAATAGAACTACTACTTTTTTTTTTCTAGTGCAGCCTAACTGCAAAAGTGAATTAATTGCTGTTATTTGCCTTCATAATTCTCTTTTAAAACATGTTCTCTCACTGAAACAGCATATTTTGAGAGATATTTTAAACCAAAGTGTGAGATCCAATCACAATGCCCTTGTCTACGGTTAGGCCTTGATATATACAGTATATATATATATATATAGAAGTAAAAATTAAAAACTTTCATGGATTAAACCCTTATCATGGCTAGAGAGTTGTGTGTATCAATGAAGGTAAGAACTATGCCATTGGGTGTGTATACCCTTAACAGGGTCACATATGATGGAAAGATCAGAGCTAAGACACCAGACTAAATGAATATAAAATCTGACAACCTGCAATGGACCAGACTGGCAGATTATGGGTCATTCCCTCAACATGGTTTTACAACAAAATAAATGGCCCTCATTCCCTGGAGGCCTGTGACCTACTACTTACAGCAGCAGGAAGATCAGGTCAATGGCAGAGGGTGTTAAGAATCACTGGACTTAATCAGGCTGCCTTTGGACTTTAGCCATTGGAATGCTTAACATTTGATCTACTAGTACAGACTCATGCCTAGAAGAACTACTACAAGAGTTGAAAAATATCAATTGGTACATCATCGGTTTATAAGAGATTTGAAGAAAAGGTGAAGATTTGATCAAACTGGAAGATGGACATTAGCTGTACTACAAAGAAATAAATAATGGATGGTGTGGTGGAATTGGTTTTATGATCAACAAGATTAACAGATTAATTGATAAAAGTAAAGTATTATTGAAACAATTGCTTCCTGTGCTATTACGCTAAATTGCTGCTATTATCTTGAAATTGTTCAAGCTTATGCTCCTACACGTAGACATAGCGATGATGAACTTGAAGAATTTTATGAAGATATATTGTGCTCTTACAAGCAAGACAACTACCACTATGAAATTGTAATGGGAGCTTTCAATGCAAGAACTGATAAGATCCAAATGAGGAGAGATCTGTCGGCCCATATGGAAATAGAAAAAGGGATGAAAGAGGCAATTTACTCACTGAATTTGCAGAGGAACAAAATTTGTTACTCATAAACTCATTCTTCAAGAAAAGGTCCAATGAAAATGGATGTTTCAAACAATAAACGATATTTATTTCAAACAATAAATATCATGTATTGTTTGAACTGACTGCTCAGTCCTGAACTATTATAACGTTGGAAGTGAATCATCAGTTGCTGAGAGCAAAAATCAAAATTGATTGCAAGAAAGAAAGAAATTGGTCAGGTCAACTAAAGTGAAGATCAGCACTAACCAACCACTGAAAAATTGTCAAAACTTTGAACTAGAACTGTCCAATTGTTTTTGTGTGCTGCACGACATTCCTGATGCAGATATTTCAACCGATAATGATGAAGTCATTGAGCCTATTGCAGACACTGCCTTTGCCTTTTTTACACCTACTGTAAAACAAGAAAAACCAATCAGAATATCAAAAGAAACAACTGTCATGATGAAAAAGTGAAGAGAAGTGAAGCAAAGTGGTAGGATGAGAAACAAGGTAGAATATGTAGAAATGTGCATGACCATAAGCAAGCAAATAAAAGAAGAAATGTGCAAGTTCAACGCTGATCTCATCAAAAGAACACGAGAAGAAAATCAGGGGCTAAAAGAAAGCAAAAAAAAAAAAAAAAAAATGTTGACACATATGAGCCAAATGTTTGCTTTGAAGCTTGAGGATAGTGTAACAACAAATACTAAAATCAGTTGAAGAATTTTATTCAAATCTTTATAAGGATAAAGGACAAAAACTGGCTCCAACACCACATGCAGAAGCTATACTAGAAAATTTGGTGGAAGAAATAGAAGATGCTATAAAATCAATGAAAAATGGCAAAGCAGCAGGAACTGATAGTCTGTTGAAATGTTGAAAACTGGAGTTCAGCCAGTATGTAAAGCTGTAGAGAAACTATTTTAAAAATGCCTTCTACTTAAAAAAGCATCCACAGCATGGAAAAATGCAGAATCCATCCTACTGCACAAAAAAAGGGCAACAAAGCAGATTGAAAAAACTATTGATCAAAAAGCTTATTGCAGCTGGCTAAAAGGTTTTTGCAAAGATACTTTCAGAAAGAATAGGCACACTTGATACAGCACAACCTAAAAAACAAGCATGTTTCAGAAGTAGCTTCAGTACAAGGGATCACACTGAAATAGTGCAGTAAATTAGAGCAGCATAACAAAGATAACCTTCCATTATGCACAGCCTTCATTGATTATGAAAAAGCAATTGAATTAGGCACGAAACAAGCACTAATCAACACCCTAATCAAAAAAGGTGCAGACAGAGATTACATGAATATTTTTGAATCGATATATGGAAAGGAGACTGCATCAATAAGGGTCAATAATGATAAAAGTTCAGATTAACACAGAAAAAAGCATCCGACAAAGAGACTCAATCTCGCCAAAATTTTTTTCTGCCTATTTAGAAGAAATTTTTAGCAAGCTAAACTGGGACAATAAAGGGCTCAAGATAAATGGAGATTACCTGGAGTCACTTACAAGTTGTCAGATTTCCTTGTTTTTTTTTGGCAATGAAGCAGAATTGCAGAAAAACATTGAAGAACTGCAGCATGAAAGCAAGAAGTTTGGTTTGCTGATGAATAATCAAGAAAACATAGGTTACGTTCAACAAATTTACCAAACCAAAAAAATTATGGCTGATGGACAAGAAGTGGAAAGGTATGTTTACCTTGGACAAGAAATTTCAACAGATGGAAACTGAAATGTGCATAAAATTCAGATGGCAAGCATTCAGAAAGCTTAATATAGGCTTCAAGTTAACTTTCCACTGTCCCAAACGAAAACTTTTTCATCAATGCATCCTCCCTATCTTAACATATAGTTGTGAAAAATGGACACCAAATGCCAAAGCTATTTAGGGTTGAATTTGAAAGTGTCTGCAATTCTGCCCAGACACGATAGGAGGGAGTATATGATGAGAGCCTTGTCGATCAATTCGGCCCTGGATAGATTGTGCAAGGCTCAAGGGGTAGAATTTTTTTCAGCCTGGTCTGTACTTGTTAACAGGAGAGACTGGTTCTACAGGGATGGGATACACTTAAATAGAAAGGGTGCAAGAATATTTGCTGATGCTATCGAGGCAGTGTTAGGTGGGTGGGAAAACTGCTAGATTGGGGGCGGGACACAAGGACTAATAGATTAACAGTAGCCACTGGCTAGAAGTGAAAGTGATTCTTGCACTACTTCTATTGGAATGAGCAGAAGCCTGGAAAACAAGATGCAGGATATTTCAGAGACTGCTGGGAGTCACTGCGGTACAAGTAAACACATGGGCTGTGTTAGGGTTGCTAAGAATAGGAACAGGTGCATGTATACTTGCGTGTACACCAATGCTAGGAGTTTGGTTAATAAATTTTATGAATTTGAGGTATTGCTCAAAACATCAAAGGCAGATATTGTTGGGATATCAGAGACGTGGTGTCACACAGATATAAGGAATGCAGAACTGAAATTTGGAGAGTACAATGTGTACAGAAAGGATAGACAGGATAGGAAGGAAGGAGGGAGGGGTTATGCTATCAGTTAAGAAGCACATAAAATTCAAGGAAGCGAAGCCAGTCGACATCACTGAACAGTGCAGTGTTGAGTCAGTTTGGTGTGACATAAGCATTGGGAGATCAAAATTAAGAGTAGGAGTGTGCTATAGGCCTAATGACTCTGATGAGTATAATAAGACACTGTACAGGGAAATAGAATGGGCCAGTAAATCAGAGAGTCTTATAATGGGGGATTTTAATTTCCCAGATATTGACTGGAATTTGTGGGTTGGTCACTCACACACTAGCTAGGCTTTTCTGGATTTATTGGATGATTGCTTTCTACACCAGCATGTTCGGGAGGCAACTAGAGGGAGTAATACTCTTAATTTGAATATCAGTAGTGATTCTTCATGCATTAAGAATCTGCAGATAAAGGAACCACTAGGTGGCAGTGATCACAGTGTGCTGAAGCGAGATTTACTCAAAGAGGTAACTACCATCAGGGATAAAGGGAAGGGTTTTTGCTTTTGTAAAGGCGACTACGATGGTCTGAGACAGTATTTAAATTCTATACAGTGGGACCAACTGATGATGTTACCAACAGCAAATTCAAAATGGGAAGCATTCAAAGAACTTATCTTGGAAGCTACTAGGCTTTACATACCAACTAAGAAATATTGTTCAAGGTTTAGGCCTAAATGGAGGTCAGATGAACTAATGAGACATATGGCAGAGAAGAAAAATGCATGGGATACATATAAATTAACATGTGACACAGAAGCCTATGACAGATGTAAGTTGATCTGTAACCAAGATACAAAGGAAGTTAGGCAGGCGAAGGCCAATTACGAGAAATCTTTGGCAAAGGTTGCAAAGAAAAACAGCAAAGAGTCCTTTACTTATGTAAACTCTAGAAGGAAGGGGATGAATCAGATTGGCCCACTTGATATCGATGGTTCAACTGTTGATGATCCTGCTCAGGTAGCTAACAAACTAAATTAATATTTTGCATTGACATTCACACGAGGAATTATTCAGCGAGGGGAAGGCCAGAGGTATATTCAATTCTGGCAGTAAGCTAGATACAAAGGGTACTAGGAAAGTTTTGCAATATGACGCAACAATGAATCACAGGAAGCTGCTTGTTGCTGCGTGTTGAGACATGTTCATACGTGCATAGTAGCCGCCGCGCCAAGTCGATGGGCTCAGTTATTCATTAGTGAGAGTGTAAAGTGCTTGCGATGGCATGGTGGTCACGAAATGAAATAAGGACAGTTTTGCGGTATAATTTCGTGCGTGGTTTAACCACAGACCAGTGCTTAGAAGAAATGACTCTTGTACTAGATGATGATTGTCCACATCGTACAACGATATTCAGGTGGTATAGAGAATTCCAAAGGGGAAATTTCACTCTGGAGGATTCCGAGAGGCCGGGAAGGCCACGAACGTCAGTTATGGAGGAAAATGTTACTGCTGTGAGGAAAATGCTTGACGAAAACAGGCGAGTGACCTACCAACAGATAGAGGATACTTTGGGCCTAAATGCACCAGCAATTCGTTCGATTCTGCAAGATCATTTACACGTGAAGAAACTTTGTTCTCTCTGGGTGCCGCATCAACTGACTGAAGAGCAGATGACACAACGTGTGACTTGGTGCCGGGAGATGTTAAAAAAGTTTGATAAGGGACAATCTCGGTATGTGAACAACATCGTGACAGGTGACGAGACTTGGCTGTACTATTACGATCTGCCTACCAAGGCTCAAAACAAAGTTTGGGTCTCTGATGATAACGACACACCCGTAATTGTCAGAAAATCCCGATCTGTAAAGAAGAAAATGATAGCTGTATTTTTCAAATCGAGTGGAATTGTGGAACGTGTCATTTTGGACACGCAGAAGACAGTCACAGCTAAGTGGTATACTGAACAATGCCTGCCTAAAGTCATTGGATCTATGAAGAACCTGCGGCCAAAGTCAAGAATGGACACCTGGTACCTCCATCACGATAATGCTGCAGCTCACCGTGCCAAAGCCTGCACCGAATATTTGACCACAACAGGACTGAAACTTCTCGAGCACCCTCCCTACAGTCCAGACCTTGCTCCCTGTGACTTTGCACTGTTCCCGCATGTGAAAATGAAGCTAAAAGGGAGGCGGTTTTCCAGTGATGAGGACCTTCTACGGGCTTGGGACAACGAGTGTGCTTTACTCCCTAGTGAAACTTGGCAGAACTGGTTTAAAGATTGGTTTCGGAGGATGGAGAGGTGTATTGAATGTAGAGGAAATTACTTTGAAAAAATTAAATAAACAAAGCTGTATTGCAAAACTTTCCTAGTACCCTTTGTAATCTTGTAATAACTGAGAGTAAAGTGGAGGAGAAATTGTTGAAGATAAACACAAGAAAGGCACCTGGGGTGGATGGGATCTATCCAGTTATATTAAAGGAGGCAGCAAATGAAGTAAGCAAACCCTTAGCCATAATTATGAGAGCTTCCTTGGACTCAGGGGAAGTACCCATAGACTCCACATATGTGCAAATGTGACCCCAATTCACAAAGGAGGATCAAAGGTTGACACAAGTAATTATAGACCTATGAGTTTAACTTCTGTTCCAGGAAAATTAATGGTGGCACTGGTTAAAGCACTGCAGGATCATCTAGACAAGAATTCAGTTATAGCTCAGACACAGCATGGTTTTGTTAAGGGAAAGTATTGCCTGACCAATTTGATTGGATACTATGATGCAGTCACAAAAGAACTGGATGCAGGGAATAACTTTGATATTATATACTTAGATCTTAGAAAGGTTTTTGATACTGTTCCACATGGAAGACTGCTGCACAAATTGGAGCAGTGTGGCATTGGAGGCAAATTGCTGCTATGGATAAAGGGGTGGTCGAGGGGGAGAAGACAGAGAGTGGTAATCAATGGACACTGCTCATTGTGGACTAATGTTATTAGTGGAGTCCCTCAGGGTTCAGTGTTGAGTCCATTATTGTTTTCTGTATTTATATATAATATTGATGATGGTATATCAAGCTTAATGTCCAAGTTTGCAGACGATACAAAGGGTGACAGGGTTGTTAAGGACACTAGTGAAGCTATGCTGCTGCAACAGGATCTGGAAAGGTTGAGCAGATGGGCTGAGAGGTACCAAATGAAGTTTAACCTTGACAAATGTAAAATACTACATATGGGAAACAGCAACCCCAGGGCAATGTATCAACTATGTGGTACTACACTGACAGTGGTAGAGAATGAAAAGGACCTGGGGGTAATTGTGCAGGCAGATATGAAGTTCTCTGAGCAGTGCAGACGAGCTGCAAGAGTAGCTCATGGTGTCTTGTCAATGATATACAGGAATTTTTCTAGCAGGGATAAAGAGGTGATTATTCAATTGTATAAGGCAATGGTCAGGCCACACCTTGGGTACTGTATACAGGTCTGGAGGCCTCATTTCAAGAAGGATGTAGAGCTGCTGGAACGAGTACAGAGAAGGGCAACAAGATTAGTGAATGGAACAAAGGGTTGCTCTTACGAAGAAAGGCTTAAGTTTTGGAAATTAGTGTCTGGAGACTAGGCACCGGCGAGGTGATCTGATTGAGAGGTATAAATCCTTGAATGGTTTGAGTATGCTCAATGCTGATGGGATTCTTCCTCTTGCTCAGAATAATCACCTGAGAGGGCATAAATTCAGATTGAGGAAAGACAGATGTAGGATAGTTGTGCGGAAATTTGCCTTCAGCCAGCGGATATTTGGTTGGTGGAACTGACTTCCATCCCTTGTTGTGGAAGTTGATAGCCTAAATAAATTTAAGGCTCAGCTGGACAGGTATTTCGAACGAACGGAGGTGTGAAGTGGAAGTGTTTTTTTTTTTTTTTTTTTCTTTTTGGCTGATGCTGCATAAGCTTGCTTTTTTGCATCATATGCTTCTACTAATGAAATCCAAGAAAAAGACCAAAGGTCTTTTTTTGGATTTCATTTCATTTCAATTTCATTTCTTGTATTTCTTGTAGAAATGAAATTGTGAAAATTGCTGGTGCACAATGGCAACAGAAAAGACAAAACTATAGTTGCTGGAAACTTGTTGAGGATGCCTTCACCCTGCAATGGCTGAAGATAATGATATATGTGTGTGTGTGTGTACAAATAGTACTACTTTATACAGTAATTATTGTATACATATAATTCACAAATTAAACTTTAATTACTACACCATATAATTAATGAAGCCCTCATTTTCTGTACAATCCTGATTTTCTTGTTTAATGCTGTATTACATATTCGGAATGAGATTATACTATATTGTGTTAGCAGAATTACAATAAATATTCAAAATTCTTTGTTCTTTTGCTGATATTATCAACTACTAAGAATCCTTTCAATATAAGCCTATTTTTCTCATTCCTCTGGAGGTATTACAAATAACAAAATAAAAAATACTGAAGTAACAAAAAGTCAAAAGTAAGTGAATCAAAATTAGGTTGGTGGGGACAATCTTAAGATGATGTAGAAAGAATTTAAGAAGAGATATTAGCTAAACAGATGTTTGGGAAAAAAATGAATGTAACAAGCTCAGAGGCAAACCAAAAGAGGAGGGTGGATCAATGATCAAGCAAGCAACAGAAGAAAGAGGGCTTAGGTTACACATCTAACAGGAAATAGAATAGCATGGAAGAAAATAGTGAATAGAAATCTGAGAGTCCAAAACTGATTTGTATGAGCACAGCAACCTATACACCCAATGGCACAGCTGCCAACTTTTGACTTTCTCAAAGCTTGAAATCAGGTAACTGTGAGGAGGAGAAAAACAGGATATTTTTTGGCCAAAATGCAAAAAAAAAAAAAAAAAAAGTTTTTCAGAAAAGCAGGAATTCTATACAAATAAAGAAGAAAAAAGGAGAATTTCAGAAAACGTAAAGGGTTTTTGAAGTCTACACTGCAATAGCATTAGCTTACTAGGACTTGAAGTAATCGTAGCCAGTTGATGTCTGTTAGACTACTGATTACGATTGCTTCAAGAAAGATACAATAGCAGACTACCTTCTGAAATATTGAGTCATAGTTGTGTTTTTAACAGTTAGACTTGCTGTCAATAGCATTTAGAAATCTTCAGAAGGTAGTCTTCTACAGACTACCTTCTTTGATTGCCATAGGGCAGTCAGAATTCAAATTTATTCATAAATTCATAGGTTCTGCTGTGAACGTATTAAATATTTGAAGTTGTATCATTCAGGTCATATCAGCCCAAAAATCACCTTGATGGCACAATGTTGGCAGAACTGTAGCAATGCTTTTTACTATTAGCATTAGCTGATGTTTCTCAACCTGTGTTCCACGAGTATGCTTCAAATGTGCTGCAGAAAATGCAAATAAAAAAAATTAATAAATCCAAGTTTTATAATAAAAATTAATTCAAATAAAAAATTCATTTATTTACACTGCGCCGATCCAAGTTCCTTCCAGAGGTCAACGTGACATCACTTTTAATTCCTAGTATAGATCTGTTCACCTTTATTCAACTGTTGATTCTTAGTACTAGATTTATTGACCTTTTGATTTCCAGTACTAGAATTGTTCACAATTATTTGGCCATTTTTATCACTTGAGTGTCTCTCCCAGGCACCCCACAGTTCATTTTGCAGTTGTATATATGTGTGTGTAAAGCACAGGAATTGAATTAAGTGAAACTTGTAAGCAGCACAGTAAGAAATTTCCCCTTTGTTTTAAAAGTACTTTTTGTGTATTCAGTTATTCAGTTAATTTATATAGAAGAGGTATTTTAAATTAACTGTATTAGTTTTTAGAAGTAACTTTAATTTTTGTTGTAAAGAACTCACTGAAAGAACAACTGGCCAAGATATTTTCGAAGTACATGTAATGAATAATTATTTACAAAACAGACGTCGTGTGTTGACATTTGTATCGACGGTGCTCCCGCAATGACAGGAAGGATTAAAAGGATTTGTTAACTTAGTAAAACAACACAATTCAAAATATTATTACAACACACTGTTTTATACATAGAGAAGTTCTAGTAGCAAAGACAAATTTTACTTGATCTAGTGATTAAAATGGCCAATTATATCAAAACTAGACCACAAAAAATATATGAATTTTCGGAAAATTATGCGAGGAACAGGAGTCCAATCGTTTTTCTTTAAAAATGCATACTGAGGTTCGGTGGCTATCAAAATGAAATGTACTTATGCATATGTACAAGTTGTGTGAGGAAATGCTCATATATTTTTCGCTGGAGCAATCAGAATTTTGTGATTAGCTAAGTGATGAAATTTGGTGCTGTAAATTAGCTTTTATAGTGGATTTATTCGAGCAGCTAAATAAATTAAATATCAGTATGCAAGGCTCAGAGGAAAATTTACTCACTTCTACTGACAAGTTGTTCGCCTTAAAAAAATTGAGTATAAGGAAAAAAATATGTAAATTAAAAAAAAAATTAGAAATGTTTTCCTTGACTGCCAAAAGAATTATACTAAAATAATTAATGTAATAAGCGAAACATTAGAGCTATTAAAGACAAAATTTGAGCATTACTTCCCATCCATTGATACAAAAAAGTATTTGTGGGTAAGAGACTTTCTAATGTTAGAACTTAATTTGCAAGAGGAAGAATTGGCTGAGATTCATAGTGACCAGTCACTGGAAATTCACTTTAATAATGCTAATAATAGCAAATTTTGGATCAAAATTCAAAACGAATTTCAGAAAAGGCAATTAGAATTTTATTGCCGTTTTCCACTTCCTACTTGTGTGAAACAGGGTTTTCCGCTTTAAATGAGATTAAACAAAAAAATAGAGAAAGATTAAAGTCAGTAGAAGAGGAGTTGAGAGTAGGCCACAATAAATCCTCATATTAAAAAACTGTCTTCCCCATCAGTGGTGTATTCAGGGGTGGGCAGAAGGGGCATATGCCCCACCCCCACCAAAAATTTGAAATTTAAGAAAAAAGCACACAGCAGGCATTCTAAAAAAAAAACTCAAAACCCTGATCGCCATGCCCCACCTTGCAATAATACCTGGACCTGGTCACCATGTCCCCCCACTTACAATGACACCTGGATACACCACTGCTTCCCATCAAACCCAACTGTCTCACTAATTAATATGTTATAATTGTATATTTTTTGTTTTATTTAATTATGTTAAATTTTTTATATAATTTTCTTTTAAATTTCATGCAATTCATTTATGTTAAAAAAAAAAGACATTAAAATAATTTAAAAGAATTTTTTTTTTTTTTTTATGTAAACCCCAAACACGAGAGGTATTAGAACCTATAGTACTTAGTACCGTGCTTGGGATGGAGGTTGAGAAGACGAAAGAAGATATTTGTTGACATTGGACTTGAACTTCTGTAGACTGTAATTTTCAGGAAATACGTATGAAGGAAGGTTCTTCCAGAAAACGGCAGTTGAATGAATAAACGAGGAAGATGAAAAGTTGGTTCTGTGAGTTTGAAGTTGGACAGTAAATGGATATTGGCTGGTGGCGGCACGTGTTTGGACCGTTTTGAAAGAGAGAGAGTGGGAATTATAGAAGCCAATTCAGAAGAACAGTGCCCATGGAAGTATCTGTAGAAGAGGCATGCAGCAGAAACAGTACGTCTAGGAGAAAGCGAGTGGAGAGACTCTATTAGAGATGAATCATTAATTTACCTAACTGCCCTCTTCTGAATGGAATCAAGAAGCCTGAGAGAGGTTTTGGGGGCACCACCCCAGATGTGGGAACAACATTCCATGGCAGGGCGGATTTGCGATTTATACAGAGTGAGCAGCTGTTTGGAAGACAAGTAACACCGAGATCGAAAGAGAAAACCAAGTTTTTTAGATGCGGAGGAAGCAATATTTGTAATGTGCTTGTGCCAAGAGAGATTAGAAGTCAGGGTAATCCCCAAAAGAGATATATCATTTTTCCTAGAAATCGAAATGTCACTAAAGATAAGCATAGGAGTAGAAGAATCCTTTTTGCGAGATATAAGACAAGACTGAGTTTTAGAAGGGTTGAAATCAACTAAGTTGTCTTTGTCCCACTGGAGAATTACCTGAAGATCGGCATTTAAGGAATTGGAGGCAGATTTTCGAGAAATTGAAGCTGATTGAGCAGGACAAGGTTTCTCAAGATGGAAAGTGGAATGCAATGCGCTATCATCGGCAAAACTATGGATAGGATTTCCAGTCAATGGAAGGTCATTAATATACAAGAGGAAAAGAGTGGGGAAAGAACTGAACCTTGGGGGACACCGGCATTAGTGGAGAAGTTAGAAGACAGAGAGCCATCTACCATCACCCTCAGTGAGCGATCACAGAGAAAACTGGATAACCAATTACTAAAAACAGTTGGCAAACCATAAGATGGAAGCTTGTTTAGAAGAGCTTTATGCCAAACACGATCGAAAGCCTTTGAGATGTCAAGAGCAACTACTTGTGTTTCACCGAACCTTTCCATTGAATTAGTCCATAAATGGGTAACATAAGCAAGAATATCACCAGTGGATCAACACTGATGGAATCCATACTGGCGATCGTTGATCAGATGGAAGGTTTCTAGGTAGTTTAAGAGTTGGCGGTTAATTGATTTCTCCATTACTTTAGAAAGAGTAGAAGCAATTGCAATGCGATGATAATTGGATGGGAGGGATTTGTCACCCTTTTTAAGAACTGGCTGGATATGAGCAAATTTCCAGGCAGAAGGAAAAATACCTTTGGAATAAGAAAGTGAAAAAAGGCGGCAAAGAATAGGAGTAAGTTCAGGAGCACAGGTTTTGAGAACAAGTGGAGAAATACCATCGGGACCTGGAGCTTTCTTAGCATCAAGATTCGTCAAAATCCTTCTGACATCCTTTTGACAGAAGACCACAGGAGGCATTGAATGGAGCGTGTTGGGAATGGTGGGAGGTGTTTTATCAAGATCATTAATACATGAGTTGGAAGAAAAATGGGATGCTAGCAAGTCAGCTTTATCCTTGGCTGAAGTGGCAACAGAACCATCTGGTTTGGACAGAGGTGGGAGCAGAGATGGGCAAAAGTCGCAGCCAATAGCTTTGGCAAGAGACCAGAATGCTCAGCTACCATTAGGGCAAGAAGCAAGTTTTCTACTCTTTGCCTGTTCAAACTCTAGTTTCGACTGATTAATAACTGCTTTACAATTGTTCCGAGCTTTGGTCTAGCCAGAAAATGAAACTGGAGAATTAGAAACAAGCCAATTACGATATGCAACATTCTTCTCTTGAACAGCCTTAGCATATTTATTGGAAAACAAAGGTTTAGATAAAGGACGAGATTTTAAAGTGGAGTGTGGGATAAAGGATTCCATTCCTGCAAGAATAATTTCACAGACACGATCTGAACAAACGTTGACATCAAAAGTTTTGAAACAGTAATCTGACGAAGGAAAAGAAGAAAAGTCTCGCAGGTCATCCCATTTTGCATTCTTGTAATGCCAAACAACACGAGGTTGGGAATAGCCATGAGATAAAGGTTCCATTGGAGAAGAGACAATCACCAAGTTGTGATCTGAAGTGCCTAAAGGACCTCTCATTTCGACCGTGTATTTAGAAGGGTTGTTTGTGAGAAAAATATCAAGCATATTGGCTGTATGATTAGGATTATCCAGTATTCTTGTAGGTAAATGAACAATCTGTGCAAAGTCATTAGTAATTGCAAAAGCCTCAGCCTCTCGACCAGCTGGGTCGGTGTGACTAGAAAACAGAAGCCAGCTGGAGTTGTGAACATTAAAATCACCAAGGAAAATTACCTCACTATTAGGAAAAGTTGGGCTGGAGAAAGTCAAGTTGCAAAGAGAGGAAGTCAAAGAGCTCCAAGAGATTAGTGGAATTGGGAGAACAGTCGAGACAACAGATGAATTTGATGCAATGAGGTAGAGAGATTTTAAGCCAGTGAAGATCAAAGAGAGGAGATTCCAAATTGCCAAGCCTCTGACAGGGAATATCAGAACGGACATATGCACAAGTATCACCTTTGAGGGAAAAGGTATCATACAGCGAAAAATTTTGGCATCTGAGATGAGCAGTAGTTGAATCAACCGATAACTGAGATTCTGTCAGAAAAAGTACATGGGCTTTGGCAGACTGCAAGTGGAAATGGACATCGTTGAGATTAGAATTGAGACCACGTATATTTGTGAAATGAATTAGGAAGTTATATGTATTATTTATACACTGATGAGTCAAAACATTATGACCACCTACCTAATATGATGTTGGTCCTTCACATGCAAACCAACCAGCTGATACCCGCGAGGCATGGACGCCACAAGATTTCTAAATGTGTCTTGTGTCTTCTAAATCTGTTAATTAGAAGTTAAAGGATCTGTTAGTTACCAACATGTAACTAACAGATCCTTTAACTCCTGTAAGGTCTGTGGTTGAGATGCTGGAGATCAGAGTTGTTGTTGCAACACAAACCACAGATGCTCAATGGGATTGATGTCTAGAGAATTTGGAGGACAAGGCAATACCTGGAAGTCTTCCTCATGTTCTGCGAACCAGTCTCGAACAATCTGGGCGGTGTGGCATGGCACTTTATCCTGCTGAAAGATGGCACTGCTAGAGGGGAAGACTGCTGCCATGAAAGGATGTACCTGGTCAGTAATGATGTTTAGGTAGACGTCAGAGTGCCTGGTACATGGATGACTAGACCCAGGGTATCAAAGCAGAACATCGCCCAATGCATGACACCTCTGCTACTGGCTGTTTTTGTCCCACAGTGCATTCAGGCGCCATCACTTCCTCGTTCGTCCACATGGTGCAACAGGAAACATGATTCATCGAACCAGACGACCTTCTAAATCACTCACGGTCCAGTTTAGATGCCCGCTTGCCCATTGTAGGTGCTGTCGCTGGTGAACTGTGGTTAGCATGGACACTCGGAGCAGCCTGTGACTATGCAGCCCCATTTTTAGCAGGGTTCGATGTACTGTCTGTTGTGACTCATTACATTCCAGGAGAGCCTTTGCTTGCCTCGAGCACTAATGAGCCGTGGTCGTCCAACACCTCGCTGGTGGTTCGTGGGTTTCCCCTCCTCGGACAACTTTCAGTAGGTACTAACCACGGCTGACTGTGAGCACCCCACCAGCCGTGCCGTTTCGGATATGCTCTGACCCAGTCGTCTGGCCATTACAATTTGGCATTTGTTGAACTCACTTAAGTCTGCTGCCTTTCCCATCTGAAGAACAAGGGTAACACTGATTAACGGAGCTCAGTATCAGGTGTTTTTTATATCGTGTCCCGACCTGTGCCGTAGTTCATCTGTAGTTGCTTCGATTTGCATAACAACTCGCTGGTCATAATGTTTTGGCTCATCGGTGTATATTATCTATAATTTATTTATTTTTATTTATAATATTTATAAATTATATATTTATAATGTTTACTAGGGGGCTCTGCCCTCTGCTTGCCAACCCCACGCATGCTTTTCTATGTAATATGTAGAAGTATGACAGAGTAAGTCAAATCTTTTCTACGTAAAAGACACCCCTGTCGAAACGCACTGATCGATATCTAATGTAATACAGTGGATTCCGGTTATTTGGGCCACCGGTTAATTGGGGCAGCTGTTTATTTGGGGCAAATCTTAAAAAAACAGAAACCAATCGAGAAAATAGCCACGTTTACTTTGCTTAACTGGGACAGCATGCCGTTTAATTGGGGCAGGAGACCGCAGCACTGGAGATTACCCTACAATTGTCTCCGATTGAACCACGTGGTTCAGTCGAAATTCTGGAAGTCACAACCATAAAACAATAAAAACAATTAGCAGTCACCTGTTTATTGGGCTTTTCTGTTAGTGAAATGTATCATAAACGGACAGTAAACTCAAATTCTGTGGGTTATTATGGTGAAATGTGTTTACACTTCCATGAAATCTTCAATCATATAAAAAAATTAATTTTCAGATCTTCTCTTTATTCCTATTTTTAAAGCTTCGTAACTCGTTACTCCGTTTTCACTTGCGCATATTGTGTTACTTGCAATTTGTGGGTGCCGTGTTCTTTGTTATTGATTGCTTATCTTTTTACTGTTTTAAATTTTAATCCCTACCCACAAATGTCAGTGAACAGAACTGTCAACTAGTTCGTATGTACATATTACAGTACATATTAATTATTCCGATTATCATGTATCATTTAATTTTTTAATTGGTAAGGTAATAAAGGCTAAATTTGTGCTTAATATATCTTTAATTTTATAGCCTGTGGATAATATTCCTCCTATTTTCACTAATTAGAATTGCTGTTTAATAGAATTAAAATTCAATTCACAAACGTGATCACAATGACTGGTGCTTACTGCACATCGCATAATGAACGGTACTTTACTATGCTGAGTTCATCGTAACATGATTTGATTGTACAGTGAACCAACTGTAAAGGGGGGTACATTGTATTTTTAACTATTTACGTGAAACTTCATATAATTGGGGCAGCCGCTTAATCAGGTCAAAATGCACTAGTCCTGATGTGTCCCAAATAACCGGAAGGGACTGTATATAAAAGAAAATAGAAAGTGTAAGACAAAATTATAAAAAGTAAAATTGTGTGAATGTTAAGTGAATTAAAGTTATTATTAATTGCATATTCTATCTTAGCCTCTTCACTGGACAGACTGATGGCTATACAGGCCCTCATCATTATCCAAAAGCTGACACCAGGCTGTAGCTTTTCCTAGCTCGCATGATGTGGGATGCTTACAATGGCCATTAAGGTAACCCTCAGGCCAGTGTAGGACAGAACTGCAAAAAGCACACTCTCCCACAGGAATCTCTTTCCCTATGTTCTTTTATTCCTTCCACCTGGGATGGTTGAGTCTTTCCCCCCATCCTGTGGCCCCCTACCCCCTTTTGCATGGTGGCTCAACCTACCACCCAATTTCAATTCCCACCCTCTGGACCAAGATGAGCGTCATGTACTAGGGGGTCTCTTAATATCTCCACTTTTAAATCAGGTTAGTGCCTCAACACTACCCCCTCTGTTCTCTACCTCTTTTATCCCACCCTCTTCTTATCTCCCCATTATCTCCTTTCCAATATATATATTTTTTTTTTTGGGCTCTCCTTGGATGTCTAGGCTACCGCAAGGTTCACCCCATCAGAGCTTTCTTCTCTCCTAATGTGTCCTGGCCCGCTTCCCTGCAGTGGTGATGGAAACTAGGGTTGTTAGTGGCTCTCCACAGTCCACCTCCCCCAGGCTAAGTGGCTAGAGGAACAATACAACCCAGACTTCACAAAACACATACTAGCACTCACCTTGCCCTTATGCAGAGTATTGTATTCTACACAGAGCAAAAACACGGAGCTGGGGGAGAACCGCGGTCCGCCAAACAAAAAAACCCTATGTCAATGTGATCGACATCGAATCAGGAAATGACCTATGTAATTATTTACCTTTGCATTTGTAGTGCACAGCATTTTCAAGGTAAAATAAATATCGCTATTTAATTATTTACCTGCATTCACACAGGTCACTTAGGAAAAGGCCTTTTCCTTCGGGTTTCCATAATGCACGAGGAATATTGTTGCATCCGAAAGAGCAGGACTAAGACATTTAACTAAACTACAAACTATGGGCGAGTTTCATTTAACTAACTAAACTGCAAACTATACAAATATTTAAAATATTTACAAATTACTAAACTATTTGTACAAATATACAATATTCATTAATATACAAAAAATGTTACAATGGAACATCATATGTTAGACACTGAAGCACATGCACGAGGTTGGTGAACGTTATGTTCACAGATATCAATAATTAATTGCATTTGTAGTGACGTAATTGCCTCGCTCTCTTCTCCCACTGGCTCGAATAAATATCACTAGGAGGAAAACTTTTTAATGTATGGAGATATATATATTTATATATTATAAATATATATTATATACACTGTACTGCCACTTTATTAAGTACACCTACCTAGTAGCATGTTGAGCCTAATTTAGCCTTCAAAACAGCCTGAATTCCCACCCTCCAACATTGCCAACACCATAACACTGCCCCCACCACTTTGCACAGTAGTCGTCAGATATGACAGATCCATGGATTCATGTTGTTTTCGCCAAATTCTGAGCCTTCCATCAACACAACATTCCTGCACAACCATGCGTCTAGGCATGGTTGTGCAGGAATGGAGTACCATGCAGACATGAGTGTGTCACACAGTTCCTTGAGATTCGACGGAGGTGTAGGCCTGCAGCGAACAGCCCTTTACAACTCATCCCAAAGTTGTTCAATAGGATTGAGATCCAGGGACTGAGCGGCCCACTGAAGCAAAGAAAAGTCATTGTCATGTTCCTGGAACCATTCCATAGTGATTTGGGCTTTGTGCACCGGCGCATTATCTGCTGGAAGTAACCATCTGACTGAGGATACACTGTCAACATGAATGGATGCACTTGGTCAGCAATGATGTTTAGGTACGATGTGGCATTCAGACGTGAATCTATGGGTATCAATGGACCCAGCGTGTGCCAAGAAAACATTGCCAACACCATAACACTGCCCCCACCACTTTGCACAGTAGTCATTAGATATGACAGATCCATGGATTCATGTTGTTTTCGCCAAATTCTGAGCCTTCCATCAACATGATGCACCAGAAACTTCGACTTGTCAGACCAAGCAACTGTTTTCCAATCCTCAATAATCCAGTGCTGGTGTTGCTGTGCCCACAAGAGGCATGCTCTTTTGTTCTTCATTGATAACAAAGGTACGCGATGTGGTCGTCGGCTGTTGTAGCCCACTCGTGACAAAGTGCGACTAGTGGTCCGTTGCGATATTTTGTCCTGTGCACATATATTGTTATATGTATTCTGATGTGATGTGCGACCTTGTGGCCTGTCTGTTTGCTTGCACAATTCTAGTCATCCTCCTCTGACCTCTCTCATCAATAAGCGATTTTCTTCCACAGGAGTGCTGTTGAGAGGATGTTTTCTGTTCGATGCACCCTTCTTGATACACCCTTGAAACTGTGGTGTGTGAAAAGTTCAGGAGAACTGCTGGTTCAGAGATGCTTTGTCCAGCATGTCTTGCACCTACTACCATGCCACGTTCGAAGTCCAGTAGACCACTGCTTTTCCCCATTCTTGCTAAAGTTTGTACGCTTAACTGGACTTGCAACATTGTGGGACAAACTATTTGTATGCACAGCAGGAGTGTACGTAATAAAGTGGCAGCACAGTGTATATGTATATATTACATATATGAGTATAATAGTGATTGTAGTGTGCCACAAAATTTTGGCATCTTGAAAAGTGTGCCGCAACAACTAAAAGGTTAAGGAGTTAGTATTAGTAGAGGCATATGATGCAAGAAAGCAAGCTTATGTAGCATCAGCCAAAAAAAAAAAAAAAAAAAAATCCTTCCCATTCCCCCCATCCATTGATTCCAAATGTTTGTCTAGTTCTGCCTTGAACTTATTTAAGTTGTTGACCTTTACTACAACACAGGGAAGTTTGTCGCAAATATCAACCACCCGCTGGGTCAAGGCAAATTTCGGCACATCTATTCTACAGTTGTCTTTGCTCAATTTGAATTTATATATCCCCCTAGGTGAGTAATCTGAGCAAAAGGAAGAATCCCGTCAGCACTGAGCTTGCTCAAACCATTCAAGGCCTTATACACCTAAATAGATCACCACACAGGTGCCTAGTCTCGAGATGCTGCAATTTGAAGAACTTAAGCCTTTCTTGGTAACACCAACCCTTTGTTCCACTCACCAATCTTGTTGCCCTTCTCTGTACTAGCTCCAGCAGCTGTACATCCTTCCTTAAATGAGGCCTACAGACCTGTATGCAGTACCCAAGGTTTTGCCTGACCACTGCCTTATACAAAGAGACAATCACCTCCTTTTCCCTGCTAGAAAACTTCCTGTATATCATTGACAAGACACCACGAGCTGCTCTGCTCAGAAAACTTCATATCTGACTGCACAATTACCCCCAGGTCCTTTTCATTTTCCACTATCCTGAGTGTAGAACCACTGGTATGTTATTTGGGGTTAATGTTACCCACATGCAGTACTTTACATTTGTTTGTTGATGTTAAACTTCCGTTGCCACCTCTCAGCCCATCTTTTCCAGATCCTGTTGCAGTAGTGTACTATCATTACAGTCATTAAAAGCCCTGCCAACCTTTGTATTGTCTGCAAATTTAGACATTATCCCTGATATATACCTTCATCAATATCAATGATAAATACAGAAAACAACAATGGACTGAACACCGAACCCTGGAGGCCTCCACTAATAACATTATTCCATGAGGAGCAGTGTCCATTGATTACTACTTTCTGTCTTCTCCCACTCAATCATCATTTATCCATTGTGGGAACTTGCTCTTAATGCTATACTGCTTCAATCTGTACAGTAATCTTCCATGTGCAACAGTATCTAAAGCTTTCCTAAAATCAAAGTATATGATATGAAAATTATTTTTTGCATCCAGTTCCTTTATGACCACATAATAGTATGCAATAAAATTAATCAGACAAGACTTCCCCTAAACAAACCTATGATGTGTCTGAACTATAACTGTTGAACTGCAGTCTTGTCTAGATAATCCTGCAATGCTTCTTTAACTAGTGATTCCATTATTTTCCATGGAACAGAAGTTAAACTAACAGCCTTACTTCCTTTTCTGCCTCCCCTCTATCCCGGGTGCTTTTCTTATGTTCAATTTCAACAATTTCTCCTCCACTTTCCTCTCAGTTATTACAAAATCATTTAGCTCTCTGCCAGAGTTTGATAAGCTTCTGGCCTCCACTTCCCTACAGATTTCCTTATGTGTGAATGTAGATGCAAAATACTCATTCAGTTTGTCAGCTACATCAGCAGGTTCATCAACAATCGAACCGTTGATATCAAGTGGCTCTGTCAATAATAAAACACTTACAAGAAAGTTTGCTATGAATGTTGTGGCATACTATTAATCAGTTCATCATCCATGACCTGTTTTAATAATTGTGATGTACTGTCTCTATATTTATC
This sequence comes from Mastigoproctus giganteus, assembly GCF_048544385.1. NCBI lineage: Eukaryota > Metazoa > Arthropoda > Arachnida > Uropygi > Thelyphonidae > Mastigoproctus > Mastigoproctus giganteus. The sequence continues at coordinate 26,264,204 of NC_143587.1, forward strand.
TTTCACTGGTCTTCTGTGATTAACAACAAGGAAGGCAATCTTTACAAATTAATTGACAGAAAATGGTAATGTTTTGGCTCGTATTGCTAGACTCTACTGGCATGCAAGTTAGAGCACTTTCAATCCCATACTACAAGTGCAATCTTGCTTTTAAAATAAATTTAAAAATTTTAATTTTTAAAAGTTCATTTTTTAACTTTTACTGTCTTCTAAATTAAGAGAATGTCAATTGCATTGGATATGAAATACGAATAGTTTTTTTGTTGTTGTTGTTTTTTAATGACTACCCGAATGATAATTATGGCAAACTACTCTGAGATGTTTTTTCTCCCCATTTATCAATAATGTCTTGCACTCAGAGTGTGAAGTGATGAAGAATATGCTCCAATGTTTCCTCTGGTACAGAAAAAATTATCTCCAATTACTTCCTTAGTGCAGGAATGGTTAATGAATTCTTCTGAAACATACTGTTGCATGGAGCCTTGCAACAGTATGTTTCAGAAGAAATGCCAATTGCCATAATCATACAGAAAAAAATAATACACAAAATTGTTATCCCTAAAGACACAGAAGTAGACATTACTTGTGATGTACCACAAGTAATGTCTACCTCTGTGTTTATTCCTCTCAATAAACACTGGCCAAACAAAAAAAGCCAAATGCAAAGTGTGGACACAACACAGTAACATTTGTGCATGTAATGATTTGCAAATGTGTAGACTCTCCAGAGCCCAAAATCTTGTATTATGCTTGTATATACCCATCTAAAAGAAAGTGCACTTTGTCAGAAAACCAAATTTTGCTTATAATGTTAAGTTCTCACACTCTAAGAGTGAACTGAATTCTGTGGTAAACTGAACATGCTGTTCTTTCAGTATTAGTGACTGGCTAAGTTGAATTTTGTAAAGATGTGCAGAAAAGTCATTTTGATAAATCTACCTTACTATGCTATAAGACATCCTCATCTGTCGTGAAAGTTTACTCAAACTCTTCCTTGGTCTTTGCAGCAAGATTTCCTGAGATTCATCAACCTTATCTAGCATTCTTAATGAGGGTTGGCCTGCATGATAATTCCTTTAGTTTTAAAAAAAAATCCTATCTATCAAATTTTTCTATCAAATTAGTCTATTAACCTGAACACTGTTTGGTTTTATTGGTCCATCATGTATGCTGAAGTAGTGTTTCTGCAGTTAGGACAGCAATGCAGAAAAGAGCAAGATGTAGTTTCATTTAGACAAAATCCTCCTGTTTTCTGCTCTTTTTTTTTAAACAATGTTTCTAAACTATTTTTTTTATCACAAAAAATGAATCTTTTTATCATAACAGTAATTTTAGTTTTAAATTCTTAATTTATCATACTGAAGGCCTCCAGATGGAATTTTAACGTTTTGTTTTATGTTGTTCTAAGAATACAGTCAAACCTACACCACTTTATAATGATACGTTTTACTGCAGTTTTGCAGTGCACAAAGTTCTGATAAAAAATGTCTTTATTCAGAAAAGGAGAATAAAAACTTTTTTTTCTTATCCATTAGCATTAGCTATATAATATCGGTGTGTAGATACACCATAGACAACTCTTAAGAAACTACAAAGTAGTTGTTGTAGGCATCATTTGCTCTTTCTCATATTGTGCTCTGCCTTCACGACGAGTTGCCATGATATTGCACTACCTCGAATAAGTAACACTAATAGAGAAGACTATTGTTACTTATTCTCAGTGAGTACCACCACCCAGACATGTTTCAAGGCTATTGGCCTATCATCAGTGGGTGGGCAGGTACCCTGGTATTGCAGACATGACGACCCAGTTGTGAAGATAATCACACAATATGAGAGATGCCAAAAGGTGTATATGACAATATTTAAAGTAACTAAATGCACAAGGCATAATACATTAAGAGTTTAACTAGATATTAAACTCTTAATGTATTATGCCTTGTGTATTTGGTTATTTTAATTAGCATTAGTATATGATGCAAGAAAGCAAGCTTTCTTGCATCATATCAGCCAAAAAAATAAAAAATAAAAAGAAACTTACCATTACACCCATCCATTCGCTCAAAAATTAAGCTATCAACTTCCACGACAGATGGAAGTTTGTTTCAGCAAACAACTATCTGCTGGCTAAAGGCAAATTATAAGTATTCTTTATAATCTGTTCTAAGGCCACTTTTTAACATTTAAAATGATGGTATGTCTCTTCTCAGGTATTATCCTCAGCTGTATCTGTGATGGCATGCTTTGCTTTGCTGCAATTATACTTGAGAGACAACAGTTATGGGTGGACATATGTAGTCTTTTTTTTACCATTACATTATTGTTGCTGCTGCTACTAGTCTTTTTTAAACTATTTAGTGGTTTCATATCTTTTTGAATGAATTAAAAACAAACTAATAGTGTTCGTGTAAGATTTTGCAAGTACTGTACAAGAAAAGACCGGAAAGTTATTTCTATGAAATCAAAGACTAAAATAATTGATACTCAGAAATATGGTGACCATGATAAAAAGACTATGTGCAGAATGTCAATTACCAGCTCCAAAAATAATAAGTTCCATTTCAAGTCAGAATCTGTTTCACGAGAGAGGCCTAGAACTAAACCTAAAGTGAAATTGTTACCATTCAGTAAAGTAAAGGCAAATCCCAGTACAGCCAAGCTAGAGGAGTTCACATGATTTAAACGATAATAATAAAATATAAAACATGAATGTAGCTTTAACAAAGAAATAAAATAAAAATGCAACAAGCTCAATGAAAGCAGAGATAATAAATCTGCAAAAGTTAAAAGTTTGATATGAGTGAATCTAAAATTATTTTTATCCATATATAGAATGGTGTTCAAAAAAATATAAAAATACAGTATATACAGGTTATATTAACCACGTTTGTCTTTGTGGCCAGTCATATATACATATATATGCTATTTATGAGGTTTCTGTATTTGTGTATATCAACTCGCCTATCTTGCGACTGGTCACAAAGACAAACCTTGTTAATATAACCTGTATTTACTGTATTTTTATATTTTTTGTGTACCCATTGTTTATTTTATTTTGTTACACAGAGCATTAAAACTATGATAAATGAATTAGCTTTCGGCTGGGTGGCAGTCTTCGTCAGATTAAAATACTCCATTCAAAGTATTTTAATCTGATGAAGGCTGCCACCCAGCCGAAAGCTAATTCATTTATCATAGTTTTAATGCTCTGTGTAACAAAATAAAATAAATTATGAATCCAGAGCACGCAGGCGTGTTTTATTATGTACCCATTGTGATTATAGGATTGTATAGCAGTTATGCTAACAGGAGGCGAAAATAGTATGTAATTTGGATAGATACTCCTGCTCTTGTATTACACTAACAGCTCAGAACGTGGAAAATTTTAGTTGTAGGAAAGTGAACTTTATATATATATATATAAGGTCATATACAGGATGACCAGATTTTCGGGCTTGAAGATCAGGAGATGAAATGAATAATGAAGATGAAAAAATCTGGACAAAGTGAATTCTGAAAATGAAAAAAAAAAATTGGGTCAAATGCATTTTGAAGAAGAAAAATCATGATATTCCTGCGATCAATTTATAAAAGTCTGAGTGACGTCAATTTTTACTGCCCTGGCTTTTGTAGAACTGATGTTTCTTTATTGTTTTATGAAAATATTAACAAAATAATACTATTTCATAAAACAATACACAAAAAAGATCTGCAATTTTATTTTTGGTTTAAGTAAAATTATCAATCAGTTAACTGTAAGAACACAAAAATCTTAATTCAGGTATGATAATCACTTTTACATAAGAAAACATTACTAAGAAACTAAAAAATCACAATACATTTTATATTAAAAAATGCCATATAATCCTATTCATAGCTGTATTTTTAGCTGTATTAGCTAAGTTCTTCACTATATCTTATTTTGTTTAGAATTTCTGTTTTAACAAAGTTAAAACTTCCAAACAAGTTGGTCTGTAATCAACTGATACTTGCAATATTGTTTTCAGTTTAGAGATTTCTATCTTCTGTCCAGCATATATTCAAAGAAAATATTATTTCCAAAATTAGCATGATGTTAAGGAATTGAGTAAAAAAAGATTTGGCACAGCTTCAATCAGAGAATGGAAATGGCTCGGGTTCGAATTCTGTCTAACAAGAGAAACTTTTTTCAGCCTTTTTACAATACAGCTGAATTAATCAGTCTTGGGTAATGGTTGTATGATTTAACCTCCCAGAAACTTGAGGTTTTCATCCAGCAAACAAGAAAACCAACTGAAGAATACATGTAGTTACAACACAATATATTGATGCCTCACAGCCTTAGTGGTTTTGGTGCTTAACACATACACAACATCCTCGCAACACAGCAAGGTTAGATGTAAAATGTACTGAGTGTTGGTTTTATTACAACAAATGTTAATTGTCATACTAAACTAACAAAATTATACATCATTTATTCTAACATCATAATAGTTCAGCAAAATAGCTTTAGTATGAATTTTTTTATACTGGTAAATTATGGCAAAAATTAGCATGTCTGATCACCTATTTGCCTTTCTCCAAATTTTAATACATAGTGAAAAATATTGAATTTATAAATAATTTGATGCTATTTCAAAATGAGAAGAAATATTATGCAATAGCTGAAGAAATAATTGTATAGTTTATTGAACTTTCCATTTCTAGTGTTTCCTAACTATTATGCACACTTGCAAACTTTCAGAAATCAAAAGAGGAAACTTTTTAATAGCAATCCTGCTTTAGTCAGAATGCTTCAGAATTGCATTCTAGCATAGTTTGAATGGCATTTCCAGACTTTTTTTCCAAATTAATGGTAAACTAATGATTGCACCACAATATATGCTGCACCAGGTGTGTTACGCATATCACCATAAAATGAAAACAGGTATATTTTAAACTTGTTCTGGTTAATTACGTAGTGTTAATTCCAAAATCTTTACGTTTCACGACCTCGTCAGAACTGACTACAGTACACTCTCAACTTTTACAATTTGATTATGCAGTACAGTTACATCATTTAACAAATTCAAGGTATCTAATCTTCTTTCAAAAATAACTTTTTTAAAAAATCAAAATACATACTTAAACTAACCAAACCTTTTAACACCAAACACTACTGGTGCACTATACTTGACCTGGCTCATTAACTTGACTTACAAAAAAACTAGCAATGAAATTAAGATGCTAAATTTAATAGCATATTAAATAATACTATTAAATTCAGTAGATCCTTATGTAAAAAAATAATATATCTGTATATTTGAAATATAAGGAAAACTTGACAAAAAGTCTGAAGAAAACAAAATGGGGAAAATTGGCAGATAAATTTGATAACTGGAAAACTTCTGACAAAATTGGAAGAGCGAGCTGGCAAGTATGTAACATTATTTCTCCTCCATAATCAGTATAGTTTTTTTTTAAGTGACATGCCTCTCTCTCTCTAAATATAATTAATTATAATTTTTTTTTTCTTTTTCAACCATTTAATATTGTCATTCAGTTGCTTGCTTATGTGACAAGTCTAGTACAATATGCACTCTTTTAAATAGTAGGACCTTATGTTTGTACATTGGTATTATACTGTATAGGGTGGGACAAAAATCAAAAAACATGTTTTATGTTTAAAAATGGAAATATTTAAAACAAATATTTATAAAGTTAATGTAATAATAGTTTGTTTGTTTTAGGTTAACTGACAATGTTTCATATTGAAACTAACAATCAAAGAAAAATAGAAATCATCAAGTTACATGCAAAATTTGGGAATGTTGCAGGGACTGCTCATCAATTAAAAAAATGTTTTGCAAAAGTGAGGGTGCAAGAAAGGTTCTTCAAGTGATTGCAGACAACTTTGATGCAATAAGAAGAATTCATGCTCTTCTAAGGTTGGACATATATGAATTTACTTTTTTTTTATATAGAAGATGTTCTATGGAATTAGAAATTTCTAGGAGAATGTCAGAGAAGAATAACAAAGCTTTCAAACTAATGATAATTTATCATTATCTAGCACATCAGTACAATCCCTTAAGTAAAAACCCTTAATGAAGAAGATCCTGACCACAGATTGAAATATGCAGAAACACTGAAAGAAAAATGCAAAGAACACCTGGCATGGTTAATGAGTTAATGCTTAAATTACATGGGCAGGTGAATAAGCATAACTGTGTTCATTATGCATTAGAGAATCTACGTGTAAAATTTCAAAGGAACTGCATTAGGAATAACTTAATGGGTCAGAAGATGTTGCTAGACTTTTCTTTTTTGCTTACACAACCATAAGGTGAAAATTACACCAATGAGCCAAAACATCATGACCAGCGAGTTGGTATGCAAATCGAATCAACTGCAGGTGAACTACGGCATGTGCGTGAGTTGGGACATAGTAAAAAAAACACCTGATACTGAGCTCTGTTAATCAGAGTTACTCTTGTTCTTCAGATGGGAAAGGCAGCAGACTTAAGCAAGTTTGACAAAGGTCAAATTGTAATGGCTTGGTCAGAGCATATCTGAAATGGCATGGCTGGTGGGGTGCTCATGATCAGCTATGGTAAGTACCTACCAAAAGTGGTCCAGGAGGAGGGGCACAAACTGCCGGCGAGGTGTTGGATGACCACGGCTGATTGATGCTCGAGGTGAACGAAGGCTCTCCTGGATGGTATGTGGTAACAGAATGGTGACTGTGGCGCAACTCACCAATAATTGGAATGCTGGTGATGGGAGTAATGTGTCACAACACACACAATACATCGAACCCTGGTGAAAATTGGGCTGTGTAGCCATAGCCCGCTCCAAGTACCCATGCTAAGCACAGTTCACCGGCAACAGTGCCTACAATGGGCACACAAGCATTGAAACTGGACCTTGAGTGATTGGAAGGTCGTCTGGTCCGATGAATCACGTTTCCTGTTGCACCATGTGGATGGCCATGTACGTGTGCATGGTTCACCTGAGGAAATGACGGTGCCTGGATGCACTGTGGAACGAAAACAAGCTGGTGGTTGTGGTGGTGTCATGCTGGGATACCCTGAGTCCAGTCATCCATGTGCCGGGCACTCTGATGTCTACCACCTACCTAAACATCATTGCTGACCAGGTACACCGTTTCATGGCAACGGTCTTCCTCCTCTAGCGGTGCCATCTTTCAGCAGGATAATGTGCCATGCCATGCCACACTGCCCGGATTGTTCGAGACTGGTTCGCGGAACATGAGGAAGATTTCCAGGTATTGCCCTGGCCTCCAAATTCCCCAGACATCAATCCCATCGAGCATTTGTGGTTTATGTTGGAACAGCAACTCCGATCTGCGGTGTCTCCACCATTACAGGAGTTAAAAGATCTGCTGGTTATGTGTTAGTACCAGATACCACAAGACACATTTAGAAATCTTGTAGCTTCCATGTCTTGCCAGGTACGAGCTGTTTTGGCTGCATGTGGAGGACCAACGTCATATTAGGTAGATGGTCATAATGTTTTGGCTCATTGATGTATTTGGATATGCTAAAAATAAATTCAGAAGTCATAAATTGCAGTGAAAGTCAATCTACAAGATGCATTTTGTCATGCAAGGCATCGTATAAAGATTTTAGATTGAAGACAGGTAAGTTGCTAGGATGCTACTGAATGGCAACCACATAGGTGATTTAAATCTTGTGCTATTTTTACATGGGATCAAAGACAGAGACTACCATATTAAGGGGAGGATCACTACAGATCTTTAGTATGCAACTGTTACAAAATGTGAATCGTTATGCACATCTGTCTGTCAAAATATTACTATAAAACTAGTTTTATGAAGTTTTTATGATGGGCATTTTGAATAACTAGCTTATTAAAATTTATATTCAACATAAACTTATGTGTAATGTTCAAATAAATGCATTTTCTGACCTACCTTGATCTACTTTGATCACTCTGTATATAGTACCTACTTACTTTGATCTACCCTGTATATAGTTACAGCTTATAAAGACTTATACATCAAATATTTTATCTGCAACTATATTGGAAACATAACTCTATGCATCAATTTTTGGACATGTTCTTATTGCCTGTATGTCCTCTTGGTTGCACAGTTGTTCCCATGCTAGACAGCTTTGTACTTTAATTTTTCACCTCAACCAAAAATTACCTTACAATTTTAAATATATAATCAGAAAAACCCAATAAATTTTTTTGAACCTTGGTAAAAAGTTCATATTAATTTCATTAAAAATATGTTTATGCAACTACTTATATACACATTTGAACACAATAACACCCAAAAAAGTGGAAATAAGTAAATAAACCACATCACTAGGATTGTGCTAGTTTTTTTTTAGTGTGCTGGATTTATAAATGCATGACATATACAACTATATACATTTTATTCTGATTTCAACATAAAATTTTTATTACATTCTTTTTCAACAGAAATATACTGCTTAAATATCTTCATGGGAAAAGCCCATGTTTCTACATGATAATTATCTATGAACGAACTGTGTGACCAGTTTTAAATCTCTGTATTGGTATTTCTTACTAAAACAGTTAGTGATGAATGGAATTTATAGAAAAGAAAGTCTTCCAGTTTTGTAGGTACACAAACTTCTCTACAGTTAAATATATTACAAGCTAACTGTTTCCTGAGAAGAAATTTGTGTATGGAGGCAGCCGACCTTGAGAATATTCACAAGGTAAAGGAATAAATACTAATGCCATTTCTTTAAATGTCTCAGTAGGGTGGATCGCCATCTAAAAGTTACTCCACAATGTTGACAGTGTTGTTTATCTTCCTCATGCATTCTTTGATGCTGTTTTAGAAGTCTTTTGGCCTTAAAAAGTTTGCCACATGCTGAACATGCAAACATGGGCTCCATGTGAGAAAACTGATGTTCTTTTAGAGTCTGCCATCTTTTGAATGTTTTTCCACAGAAGGTGCAAGCTACAGGATTACCTGGTTCCTCAACTGAAAAAATAAATAAAATAACAGCTTATATTATAAATGTATTGCTATTTTAATTATATACAATATAATTATATATAATTATGCAAAAGTAAAACTGTTTCTCACCTGATGAGTCAAATACTATAATCATTAAAGTGGCAGATTATAACTGTGTTTATCTATTATAAATTCATATTACAAAATATTCCAGTGGTTTTTAAGCAACCTAAGTATTCAAAGCCATCAAACATCTTTTAAATGGAAACAACTATTTTCATGCTTTCAAAAAGTTTCTACATAACAACAAATATTGCAAGGCTGTATCCAAAAATTTCCAGTACGTTAAATAAACATACTCTGACAATAGAAATCACAGATACATAATATGACATAATGGTTATATTTGTAGACAGAATTTTCACTATTTACTCTTCAAAAATACACATCTAAAATTTTATTCCACAAAAATTTATAATAAATGCAGTACACACAAAAATATTACTGTCATTAAGAATAAAATAATTTTTTATTCCAGTAGCTACACTAATATGCAATCTTATGAGTTTTACATCATGTTTGATAAATTTTTTGTGTAAACATGAAGGAAAAAATATGCTAAATATCATTTCCTTGTGAAAGTTTTTATATTTATGTGGAAAAATCGAAAATGTTAACGTTTTTTTTTTTTTTTTTTTTTTCATATAAGTTGTTGTTATTTGGTTTTTAGGAGCATTAGCAACTAAGGCCATATTGTTCCAGGATATGCGGTGGTCATTCCCTGACCTTTCCGCATCCTCCGTATTTGGTGGTGACGGGCTCGAACCCCAGTCTAATCAAGAAGCGTGTGCTACGCACTGCTGCTCCTTCCCACCTGGCTACGGAGGCGCCTTTCATATAAGTATAAGATATATACACAAAACATCATTGAGAGTGAAACTGCCAGGTTCTATGTCCTGGATACAACTTCTCAGGAAAGGTGTCAAATTGAACTTTTATTATACACTTGTACTTTATATAATATGAATGATGATGAAACTAACATTTCATGTTACAGTACTCAACTAATAATATGTATAAAAATGATGACAATGAACATGAATTAACTGAAAATGTTCACAGTTTGAAACGTTACTTGGTTTCAATGAAAAGGGAAAAATTAGGAAGAAAAAAAAAATTTTAAATTGCTAAAGCAAAAATTTTATTATAAATTTTCTTCATACGTATATTTGCAGTTGTCAGTGAACCAAGAGAAATTTTCTGGCTTGCCAAATACAATACACTTAAAACTAAATTTCAGTAACATCCTAAATATTTGTTGCAAATACAGCTCAAAAAATATTCCTTTAAAATAAACAGCATCTGTTTTTTTAGTTCATCCAATAACTTTGTGTTTGCAAATTATTATGTACATAGAATTTTTTCATTCATTTCTTTGTCCTCTTCAACAGTAAACATATTGCTTGTGTATCTTCTGGGAAAAGCCCATAAATACATGCAAGAATTAATAAAATGTAATTTACCAACCAATATTTTTATTGCTTTAAAAATACATTTAATAGATACAAGAGCCAAGAAACTCTTCTGGCATTATCTGAGAGGTTGAGTTTCAAATTGTAGCCAGATAAGGAATAACAGCAAGGGGAAAATATGTAATCTGAAAATGTTTTCTATCATATGCATGTAACTTAATGACTTTTCACTGGCCCAAAGCTATTCTGATCAGCTCTGGTCAACTAATCACAACTTTTTTCCAAGTAAAAAAACAACCACAGTACAAAAAGTAAAATAACATCAGTGGCCTAACAATGCTAGTTAATATACTACAATAATTTGTTGAAGTATTTGACTAATGTATTTTGTTTAATACACACACTACATGAATACCAAAATATGTTTAGCTTAGAAGTTGAAGAGCATGTTCTCCTGTACATTTTAAGTGGAATGCACAAATTTTAGTAATAACTCTATAGGACAGGGGTAAACAGATGAAAGGGATATTGAACTTGATACACTATGAAATTTATTTTAGAACGCACCATATAGCAACTAAAGCTTGCCAATGTACATAGATTCTATTCTATAAATCTTCAAGATGTCTGATATCGTTTTAGAAAGTAATGAGGATTCTGAATACATATAATATAATAATATGTATTCATAATTATATTTACATATAATTATATGTAAAAAAAAATTAACTTCAAGGAATAAATGTACAAAAATTGATATATGAACCTTATTTAATATAATAAAATAGATTATTAGTGAAATTATTCATATTCACTTAATTTACCAACCAACTTCTGTGTTGAGCATACAGTGTAAGTTGTTCAAATAGGCATTTTTAGATCTCAACAGATGACGTCTTTTGAATTGAACTGTCACCACATTACATCAACAGGACAAAAATGCCATCAACAGGGCATTTTTCAAAAACAGGGAAAACATTGAAAATTCTTTCCCTAAAAATTTTTCAAGTTTCCAGGGAAAGAATTTTCAATGTTTGCCCTGTTTGTGACATGCTTATAAGATCTGCGCAAATACACACATATGCATTCAAAATGGCCATAAAGTCACCATACTTATTTATCTAAGTGCAGATACCACAACAATCCACCTAGAGCTGGATGAATTGTCAAGTACTTTGTAATATCTTCAGCAGAGTGTCAAACTCATAACTGATCATGAGCTGCAAAATGGATTCTCAGGAGGTGAGCAGGCTGCACAGTTTTCATACGACTAATGGGCCATATTAGTGTATACACAGAACACACCAGTGGCATTACTGAGAGAAATACATTAAATATTACTCCAATGTGTAATCTCATGACCATCAACATTTATGAAGGTTCTTATAAGTTATGAATTTTATTTAAACGTTATATTAGTGTAACTCTTTAAAATATCACCATTTACCATTAATGTCAACCTGCTAAAGCTAAAAATATTTAAGAAGCAGCACAACAAAAGTTTGAGGGCTGCCAGTTTGATATGCCTGATCTACAAAACAGAAAGTGCATTCCACAGGGGCACATACCTCATCATTGGTGTTATATCAATATGCAGCAACCTTGCCCTTGATGAATCCCCAAAAAAAGATGTTATCAGATGTGGATGTTATAATGACTTAAGTTACATTATTCTGCCCAGTCTACATCACTGATTTTAATTGAAGGCAAGATTAAGAAGTTAGTAACTAACTGACCATCAATTATGCCAATTTATTGCACTGAAAAAGATTTCCAGATATATAGGTCATAAAACAGATCTCACATCTGGAAAATGGGCTGGTTGTCCATTTTCTAACATACAAAACTTTCCAAAAATTGAAATTATTAAAAATCAATCATGACAAATATAATTAGGCCAGGTTACCACCAAAACATACTCTCCATTTCTTTAGAACAGTTCTCATTTTTGTGTTAAACTGGGACCTAAATGCACACCCCTTATCATGCAATAAACAAACCTTTTCTAAAGTATAATAACTGATCAAATGAGATATATATATATATTTTTTAAAGGAAGATTTATTTAAGACCATGTTCACCAATCAACTGTTATGTCTCTCGATAACTAGTTCATATCAAAAAGATTGCTATAATTTACAATTATCTTTAATGTATCACAGTAATTAAAACTTATAAAGTTCAAAACAATGCAAGTATCATGGTTAAAAGGATAATGGTGTCACACGAAGTGATTACGTACATTAAGGAACATTAATAAATTCAAAGTTAAAAAGTCATAATGTAATAAGATCAATGAATATGATGACTGATGAATGAACATCATGAAAGTAAGATTATACTTCTTCAGATAGTGTTTGTATATTGCACAAAAACAACTTTTGCAATATAAATATGGTGATTGATTAAAACACATGCTGCATGCAGTATTCAAACAACTTGAATTTGAAAAAAAAAAAAAAAAAAAAATCATATTTTGGCATATAACTGGATATCCTATTTCTTTGGCGTTATTTCAAACATGGAGGTCTCCAATGATGTAGTGCTTCCTCAGCCACAGTTGTTTTTCTGAGGGTCTCATATATCAAATGTAGTGTCTATCCATATGAAAATGACTATAAACTGCATGAATTCTAAGGGCCTGTCTATCTTGGATTAAAAAAAAAAAAAAATTATTACCTTCAGTTCAAGGGACTGATTAACTCAGCAAAAGACAAAACTGTCTAGAGGAATTCATTCAGTTTTCAACAAAATCTTAACCTACATCTTTCCAAACAGCTGTTGTTGTTGTTTTGGTCGTTATTCATCAGTTCACAGTCGTACAGTCATTATGAATTATGTCTGTACAAGTGCGTATGTTCACAGGCAGATTTGCATGTTTTGAGTTGAAAAACGTGGAATATTGTAGGAAAACTACTCTCTCTCTGAATGAGATTGGCTAATGCAAACTTGGCTGAAGAGACCATTTAAGAATTCTTCCACTGTCCAATGGAATTTAGAATAGACCTCTCTAAATGGGTGATAAGTGGTGAACCCACTATACTGTCATGGGGGCTTTCCAAACAGCAGGCACACATCAAACTAAATAGCATGCAGTGAACTATATGAGAATAAATGAATATAATAAAAAAAACTTTATATAAAAAATATAAAAAAATGGTATATTTGATATACTGTCAGAGAATAATTGTCTTGAATTCTAATGAAGTATCATAATATTAAATAATTTCTGAGGAAAAAAATAATAATTTTTAATTACCTTTTATTAGTGCATATTATTTTTAATTATTTTTATCTCTTATTAAAAAAAATCATTATTAGAATATACAGAATGATGATTTAAATTTATCTAAGAAATTACCTTATAAACAGAAAGTGCTGGGGATGAGGATGATTAAGGGTGACATTAATCCAGAAGAGGAAGGGCTCATTTATTTCTTGAAAAAACCTTAAAATTTTTAATTCTACTTGACATATACTAATTCTTGATCTTTTTATTAATGGATTTCATTAATTACCAGTAAAAACTGGATAACCAATTACAAAAAAAAGTTGGCAAACCATTAGGTGGAAGCTTGTTTAGAAGACCTTTATGCGAAACACGATCGAAAGCCTTTCAGATGTCAAGAGCAAATGCTTATATTTCCCCCAAACTTTTCCATTGAATTAGTCCATAAATGGGTAACATAAGCCAGAATATCACCAGTCGATCGACACTGACGGAATCCATACTGGCGATCGTTGATCAGACGGAAGGTTTCCAGGTAGTTTAAGAGTTGGCGGTTAATTGATTTCTCCATTACTTTAGCATTAGCATTAGCATTAGCATTAGTAGAGGCATTTGATGCAAGAAAGCAAGCTTATGCAGCATCAGCCAAAAAAAAAAAGTAACATAAATAAATAAAAATAACCACTTCCACTTCACCCCTCTGTTCGTTCGAAATACCTGTCCAGCTGAGCCTTAAACTTATTTAGGCTATCAACTTCCACGACAAGGGATGGAAGTCTGTTCCACCCACCAACCACCCGCTGGCTAAAGGCAAATTTCCGCACATCTATCCTACATCTGTCTTTCCTCAATTTGAATTTATGCCCTCTCAGGTGATTTTTCTGAGCTAGAGGAAGAATCCCATCAGCATTGAGCATGCTCAAACCATTCAAGGCTTTGTACACCTCTATCAGATCACCCCGCTGGTGCCTAGTTTCCAGACACTGTAATTTGCAAAACTTAAGCCTTTCTTCGTAAGAGAACCCCTTTGTCCCATTCACCAATCTAGTTGCCCTTCTCTGTACTCGTTCCAGCAGCTCTACATCCTTCCTGAAATGAGGCCTCCAGGCCTGTATACAGTACTCTAGGTGTGGCCTGACCATTGCCTTATACAAGGGAATAATCACCTCCTTATCCCTGCTAGAAAAATTCCTATATATCATTGACAATACACCATGAGCTACTCTTGCAGCTCGTCTGCACTGCTCAGAGAACTTCATATCTGCCTGCACCACCACCCCCAGGTCCCTTTCATTCTCTACCACTGTCAGTGTAGTACCACAGAGTTGATACGTTGCTCTGGGGTTGCTGTTTCCCATATGTAGTACTTTACATTTGTCAATGTTAAACTTCATTTGCCACCTCGAAGCCCATCTGCTCAACCTTTCCAAATCCTGTTGCAGCAGCATAGTGTCAGTAGTGTCCTTGACAACCCTGCCAACCTTCGTATCGTCTGCAAACTTGGACATTAAGCCTGATATACCATCATCAATATCATTTATAAATACAGAAAACAATAAAGGCCCCAATACTGAACCCTGAGGGACTCCACTAATAACATTAGTCCACGATGAGCAGTGTCCATTGATTACCACTCTCTGTCTTCTCCTCCTCAACCACCCCTTTATCCATAGCAGCAACTTGCCTCCAATGCCACACTGCTCCAATTTGTGCAGCAGTCTTCCATGTGCAACAGTATCAAAAGCCTTTCTAAGATCCAAGTATATAATATCAAAGTTATTCCCTGCATCCAGTTCTTTTGTGACTGCATCATAGTATCCAATCAAATTGGTCAGGCAAGACTTCCCCTTAACAAAACCATGCTGTGTCCTAGCTATAACTGAAGTCTTGTCTAGATGATCCTGCAGTGCTTCTTTCACCAGTGCCTCCATTAATTTTCCGGGAACAGAAGTTAAACTCACAGGTCTATAATTACTTGTGTCAGCCTTTGATCCCCCTTTGTGAATTGGGGTCACATTTGCACATCTCCAGTCAATGGGTACCTCCCCTGAGTCCAAGGAAGCTCTCATAATTATGGCTAAGGGTTTGCTTACCTCCTTTGCTGCCTCCTTTAATATAACTGGATAGATCCCATCCACCCCAGGTGCCTTTCTTGTGTTTATCTTCAACAATTTCTCCTCCACTTTGCTCTCAGTTATTACAAGATTCTCTAGCTTACTGCTAGAGTTGAATACACCTCTGGCATTCCCCTCGCTGAATAACTCCTCATGTGTGAATGTCGATGCAAAATATTCATTTAGTTTGTTAGCTACCCGAGCAGGGTCATCAACAGTTGACCCATCGATCTCAAGTGGACCAATCTGATTCATCCCCTTCCGTCTAGAGTTTACATAAGTAAAGAACTCTTTGCTTAGAAAGAGTAGAAGTAATTGCAATGGGACAATAATTTGAGGGGAGGGATTTGTCACCCTTTTCAGAAACTGGCTGGATATGAGCAAATTTATAAGCAGAAGGAAAAACACCTTTGGAATAAGAAAGTGAAAAAAGGCAGCAAAGACAGAGGTAAGTTCAGGAGCACAGGTTTTGAGAACAAGTGGATAAATACCATCGCGACCTGAAGCTTTCTTAGCATCAAGATTCGTCAAAATCCTTCTGACATCCTTTTGACGGAAGACCACAGGAGGCAATGAATGGAGCATGTTGGGAATGGTGGGAGGTGTTTTACCAAGATCATTAATACATGAGTTGGAAGAAAAATGGAATGCTAGCAGGTCAGCTTTATCCTTAGCTGAAGTGATAACAGAACCATCTGGTTTGGACAGAGGTAGGAGCAGAGATGGGCAACAGTTGCAGCCAATAGCTTTGGCAAGAGACCAGAATGCTCAGCTACCATTAGGGCAAGAAGCAAGTTTTCTACTCTTAGCCTCTTCAAACTCTAGTTTGGACTGATTAATAACTGCTTTACAATTGTTGTGAGCTTTGGTGTAGGCATAAAATGAAATTGAAGAATTAGAAACAAGCCAATTACGATATGCAATGTTCTTCTCTTTAACAGTCTTAGCACATTTATTGTAAAACCAATGTTTAGATAAAGGATGAGATTTTAAAGTGGAGTGTGGGATAAAGGATTCCTTTCCTGCAAAAATAATTTAGCTGACACGATCTGAGCAAACGTTAACATCAGATGTTTTGAAACAGTAATCCGACCAAGGAAAAGAAGAAAAGAAATCTCGCATGTTATCCCATTTTGCATTCTTGTAATGTAATGCCAAACAATATGAGGTTGGGAATAGCCATGAGAATAAAGGCTCCATTGGAGAAGAGACAATCACCAAGTTGTGATCTAAAGTGCCTAAAGGACCTCTCATTTCAACTCTGTACTTAGAAGGGTTGTTTGTGAGAAAAAGATCAAGCGTGTTGGCTGTATGGTTAGAATTGTCTGGTATTCTTGTAGGTAAATAAACAATCTGTGCAAGGTCATTAGTAATTACAAAAGCCTCAGCATCTTGACTAGCAGGGTTGGTGTGACTAGAAAATGGAAGCCAGCTGGAGTTGTGAATATTAAAATCACCAAGGAATATTACCTAACTGTTAGGAAAGTTGCAAAGAGAGGAAGTCAAAGAGCTCCAAGTGATTAATGGAGTTGGGAAAACGGTAGAGAGAACAGATGAATTTGACACAATGATGTAGAGAGATTTTAAGCCAGAGAAGAATGAAAAGAGGAGATTCCAAATTACCAAGTTTCTGACAGGGAATATCGGAAAGGACGTATGCACAAGTGCCACCTTTGAACGAAAGGTATCATACAGCGAATAATTTGGGCAACTGAGATATGCAGTAGTTGAATAAACCGATAACTGAGATTCTGTCAGAAAAAGTACATGGGGCTTGACAGACTGCAAGTGGAAATGGACATCGTTGAGATTAGAATTGAGACCCGTATATTTGTGAAATGAATTAGGAAGTGCTTAGGAGGTTTAGATCTTTTCGCAGGTAAGCCTGCTCTATTAGTTTGACAATTCATGGTGTATTCAATAGTAAGAAAAAGTGGTAGGGGGCATGCTGTATGAAGTAATGAAATTTTTGGATATGACATACACATGGTAAGAATATATCCAGATCCTTGACATAACGTGGCCTCGACAATGACCTCCGCATACACACTACTCTGACTCCCTCCAATCACTAACTGGCAGAGTACAGGTAGCAAGATTATACACTAACTGATCCGGAAGCCTCCTAGAGAGTTACCAATAGGTTCGGTCTGGTGTACTAACTAGCGGCTGGCCTGCGAATTCCGTTTTAGAGCTGTACCCTTGAAATGTAAGGAAGATTGGATGTCGCCACAATGTTCATGATAACCTCAAAAGTCATGAATCATCCTGCATGATGGAAAAGATGGGGAAGGGTTGACCGGAATTTAGCTCTGGAGAATAAACATGGGTTCCACCACCTCAAGTATCCAATAAGCAAAGTGGTGGTACTGCACCGGTTGATGAGAGTCACCAACCACTTAGTACTGCCCGAGAGTAGGCGTGTGTGTGCGTGTGTTATAGTACTAATGAATCTGATGAGTATAATGAGCAATTGTGCAGAGAAATAATGTGTGCCAGTAAATCAAAATGTCTTATAAGGGGGGGATTTTAACTTTCCAGATATTGACTGGAACTTGTGGGTTGGTCACACGCTTTTGTGAACTTATTGGATTACTGTTCTACAGCAATATGTTTGAGAGGCAACCAGATGGAGAAATACTCTTGATCTCATTATCAGCAGTGATTATTCAGGCATTAAGAATTTGCAGATAAATGAACCACTGAGTGACATGATCACAATGTACTGATGTGGAAATTACTTAAAGATGTAACTACCATCATGGCTAAAGGGAAGGGCTTTTGCTTTCATAAAGATCACTACAGCCATCTCAGACAGTTTTTAAAATCTGTATAGTGGGATCAACTGATGTTGCCAACATTGAATTCTAAATGGGAAGCCTTCAGGGACTTAATTTTGGAGGCTACTTGTCTCTTCATTCCACTAAGAAATACTGTTCAAGGTTTAGGCCTAAATGGATGTCAGAGGAATTAATGAGGCTCGTGGTAGAGAAGAAAAATGTATGGGATGCATAAAAAGTATCAGGTGACAGAGAAGCCTATGGCAGATATAAGCTAGTCTGTAATCAAGTCACAAAGGAGGTTAGGCAGGTGAAGGTAGATTATGAGAAATTTTTGGCAAAGGATGCAAAGAAAAACAGCAAAGAGTTCTTTACTTATGTAAACTCTAGAAGAAAAAAGGGATGAATCAGATTGGACCATTTAACATAGATATGTTGACTATTGATGATCGTGTTCAGGTAGCTAATAAACTGAATGAGTATTTTGCACCTAGATTCACACATGAGGAGTTATTCAATGAGGGAAGTGCCAGAGGTTTATAAAACTCTAACAGGGTGCTAATTGATTTTGTAATAAGTGAGAGCAAAGTGGAGGAGAAATTGTTGAAGTTAAACATAAAAAAGGCACCTGGGGAGGATGGGATCTATCCAGTTATATTAAACGAGTCAGCAAAGGAGTTAAGCAAACCCTTAGCCATAATTATGAGAGCTTCCTTAGACTCAGGCAAGGTCCCCATGGACTGGAGGTGTGCAAATGTATCACCAATTCACAAAGCGGGGTTCACAAAGAAAGGTTGTTAACTACAGTATGATACTCCAACTGGTTCTAGATAAGTTGGGCAAATGGGCTGAGAAGTGGCAACTGAAGTTTAACATTGACAAATGCAAAGTATTGCATATGGATAGCAATAACCCAAGAGAAACGTATCAATTGTGTGGTACTACATCAGATAAGTGGAAAGTGAAAAAGACCTGAGGGAAATTGTGCAGTTAAATATGATGTTCGCTGAGTAGTGCAGATGGGCTGCCAGGGCAGGTCACGGAGTCTTGTCAATGACGTACAGGAATTTTGCTAGCAGGGACAGGGAGGTGATTATCTCATTATACAAGACAATGGTCAGGCCACACCTAGAGTACTGTGCACAGGTGTGGAGGCCTCATTTTAGGAAGGATAGGGTTGCTAGAATAAGTACAAAGAAGGGCAACAAGATTGGTGAAGGGAACAAAGGGGTGCTCTTATTAAGAAAGGCTTAAATTCTGCAAATGCAGCACCTGGAGAGTAAGCACCTGCGAGGTCATCTGACTGAGGTGTATAAAGCCTTGAATGGGATGAGCAAGCTGAATGCTGATGGGATTCTTCCTCTTGTTCAGATTAAGAACCTGATTAAGATTATGGGGCATACATTCAAATTGAGGAAAGAGAGTTCTAGAATAGATGTGCAGAAATTTGCCTTTAGCCAGCGGGTAGTTGATTGGTGGAACAGACTTCCGTCTTTTGTTGTGGAAGTTCATAGCCTAAACAAATTTTAGGCTGAGCTGGAAAAGCATTTGGAACGAATGGATGGGTGAAATGCGAGGGTTTTTTATTTATTTTGGCTGATGCTGCATAAGCTTGCTTTCTTACATCGTATGCCTCTGCTAATGCTAATACACAAAGCAACAATGAGCCCAGCACTGAATCCTGGAGGACTCCACTAATAACATTAGTCCACGTAGAGCACTGTCTATTTATTACCTCTCTCTGCTGTCTCCAACTCAACCATCCCTTTATCCCTTACAGCAACTTGCCGTTAATGCCATACTACTCCAATTTATAAAGCAGTCTTCCATGTGCAATAGTATCATAAGCTTTCCTGAAATCCAAGTCATTGTTCAACATATTATAATAAAAATGTCTAATAAAATAATTTTCTCATTTTTTGGTTTCTTCTTCCATTTTTTACTATGTACAAGTACACGATAAACATTGCTATATAATATCGGTGTAGATACACCAGAGACAACTCTTAAAGAAAAACTACAGTAGTAGTGTGAAAGGCATCATTTCATCTGTATCTCATATTGTGCTCATCCTTCATAACCAGTTTCCCATGTATTGCACTACCTCGAATAATAATACTTAATAGAGAAGACTATTGTTACTTATTGACAGTGGGCCCACCAACCACATGGCACCGTTTCAAAACTATTTGGCTTTTCATCAGCTTTTCACCCAACAATCAAAAACCAACTAGTTTTGAAACGGTGCCATCTGGGTGGTGAGATATTTTTTGGATTGTAATACCCAAATGGAATATAGCAGAACCACGACACAACATGATTACAAAACTCTGTATGTGATAAATAATTTAAAAAAAAGTACACAAAATTTGAAATAATTATAAAACAAATGCAAATTAACATTTACATATTGATAAGCAACGGGCACAAAGTAGTGGAGTGCTGTGGTTTGGGGGAGAACTGAAGGGATTGATTCTCCAACACATCAGTCTAAAAAAAAATGTGCAAACTGTGACATGTTTGCAGACCTTTCAAAAACAGGAAATGATCTAGCCATGGAGGATGTCATTGTGTGTGGTAGGTGCGGAGCATATGAAGAAATTAAGTGCCAACTCAGTTCTGATGGGTGTCTATGAGAGTTTGAAGGGGGCTTAGAGGAGAACAGGCATTCTGTGTGTTATCAGACTCTCAGTCTAAAACACTGATGGATCCAATATCTTTCTATCTCAGAAAATTTAGGAGAAGTCCGGTTGGCCTGCCTTCTTAAAATCCACTTATGCACAACTTCTTGATAGCAAGCCCTGTTACATCATTTAGGTGGCAACAAATGTGTAGAGTTGTTCTCTTCAAGATGCCAGGTCAGCGTGAAGAGGAAAAGACCAAACCCAGCAGCACAACGAAACAAATGGCCCTCAGTCTCCAGCGGCTTTCACTCCCCGTCTTATGGCAGCGAGAGGATCAGAGTGAAAGCAGGGGGGTGCCAAGAAGCTCTGGGTACGACCACGCTATCATGCATGGAAACTGAACTTGGCCTGTTACAATATAAGATTGCTCATCGGTGAAGACAGGATATTAGAGCTGGAAAAGTAATTAGAAAATGTGACTTGGAATATCATCGGTTTGGCTGAAACAAGAAGAAGAAGAAGAAGAAGAAATGAATCACTTCTTAAGTTCATCAAGTGGAAATCTGCTGTACACCAATGGAAACAGTGAAAGGAGCAAAGGTGGAGTTGGCTTTCTGGTCAATAAAGATATAAAAAACAACATTTTGGAATTCAAAAAGTACATCACCAAGGGTGTGAAGACTACTAATACTCAGGATTTCTAAGAAGTACAAGCTAAAGGTTATAATGATTTATGCACCAACATCAAGCCATGAGGATAAAGAGGTTGAAGAAATGTATACTGAAATTGAGTCTTCTAGATTGGTTGTTTGGGTTTTAATGGCACATTAGCAACTAGGGCTATAATGCACCAAAACCAAGCCCCATACTGGATAACAGTAAAAATTGTAGTGACGTAGTTGCTTAGGTCACTATGTCAATATGTATAAAAATATAAATATGTACAAGGTAAACTAATATAAAGATATATTTACATACAAACAAAAAAGTTTTATTGATTTTAAAAACCTAAAAACAGCTGACACATTGTCTTTGTCAGATAAAATCTGACTGAGTGTATAAGGCTCAGTCAGATGGCTAAAAACATTAAAATATGTAAAAAGTTGATGTCTATATCGTGGACATTCGGTTAAAATATGATGAATGGTTAAAAAGGTGTCACAATCCTCACACAAAGGAGAGTCATCTGCCCTTAGCAAGAATGCATGTGTAAGATGACTATGTCCTATGCGGAGGCGAGCTAAAACAACTTACTCTCTAAGGTTCCTGCGCAGACTCAACTGCCAATGTTGAATAATAAGCTTTATCTGATATAACTTGTTAATGACCTGCTCATGGCAAGATTGTTGCCATTGAAAGAGTAACACAGAATGTATTAGCTGCCTGTAGTCTGTATAAGGGACTAACAGGCTGCTGTTGTTGTTGTTGTTGTTGGGCTAAGGTGATTTGGCAGTGTTGTCAGCCAATTCATTACCCTTGATCCCAATGTGGCTTGGGATCCAGCAGCAGAAATGGATGTCAAAGTAATGGTCAAAAAGAGCATGTAACCTCTGCTAGACAGGTCAGTAATAGGTGAGGATTGTACCCAATCCCTGATAAAGCCTGCAGTATAGGTCAGGCCACATCTTGAGTACTGTATACAGGTCTGAAGGCCTCATTTCAAGAAGGATGTAGAGCTGTTGTTGGGTGGGTGGTTGAGGGGGAGAAGACAGAGAGTGGTAATCAATGGACACTGCTCATCGTGGACTAATGTTATTAGTGGAGTTCCTCAGGGCTCAGTGTTGGGTCCATTATTGTTTTCTGTATTTATAAATGATATTGATGATGGTATATCAAGCTTAATGTCCAAGTTTGCAGACGATACAAAGGTTGGCAGGGTTGTCAAGGACACTACTGACACTATGCTGCTGCAACAGGATCTGGAAAGGTTGAGCAGATGGGCTGAGAGGTGGCAAATGAAGTTTAACATTGACAAATGTAAAGTACTACACATGGGAAACAGCAACCCCAGAGCAACGTATCAACTCTGTGGTACTACACTGACAGTGGTAGAGAATGAAAGGGACTTGGGGGTGGTTGTGCAGGCAGATACGAAGTTCTCTGAGCAGTGCAGACGGGCTGCAAGAGTCGCTCATGGAGTATTGTCAATGATATACAGGAATTTTTCCAGCAGGGATAAGGAGGTGATTATTCCATTGTATAAAGCAATGGTCAGGCCACACCTAGAGTACTGTATACAGGTCTGGAGGCCTCATTTCAAGAAGGATGTAGAGCTGCTGGAACGAGTACAGAGAAGGGCAACAAGATTAGTGAATGGAACAAAGGGGTGCTCTTATGAAGAAAGGCTTAAGTTTTGCAAATTACAGTGTCTGGAGACTAGGCACCAGCGAGGTGATCTGATAGAGGTGTATAAAGCCTTGAATGGTTTAAGCATGCTCAATGCTGATGGGATTCTTCCTCTAGCTCAGAAAAATCACCTGAGAGGGCATAATTTCAAATTGAGGAAAGACAGATGTAGGATAGACGTGCGGAAATTTGCCTTTAGCCAGCAGGTGGTTGGTTGGTGGAACAGACTTCCATCCCTTGTGGTGGAGGTTGATAGCCTAAATAAGTTTAAGGCTCAGCTGGACAGGTATTTTGAATAAATAGAGGGGTGAAGTGGAAGTGGGTTTTTTTTTTTTTTTTTTTTTTGGCTGATGCTGCATAAGCTTGCTTTCTTGCATCAAATGCCTCTACTAATGCTAATGCTAATGTCAAGGAAGATGAAAATCGGATCCAAGATTCCTTTTGGCTCTGATGTACTGTGCTTTGGCACGTGCATGTTTGAAGGCTATTAAATTATCTGTGCTGGGGTAACGACGAAATATTCCCCATGCTTTGTTTTGAGCCTTCCTAGCTGCTGTGCATTCTCTATTCCACCATGGTTTTGGAAAACATGAAAAGCAGGATGATGTCCTTGGAATTGCAACTGCCGCTGCCTGGACCATACTTTCTGTGATGAGCTTTACTGACTCATTAATTGGCTCCTGGCCAACTGTAGTGGTATTGAATGCTGCCAGAATACAAAAGGCATTCCAGTCGGCGTGATCTGTCTTCCAACGTGGTATCCTCGACTGGTGACGTTGTCTCCCATTAGAAACGGTGGATATCACGGGGAAGTGTTAACTTCCCCGTGATATCCACCGTTTCTAACGGAAGGTTGAAGAAAACCATAAAGGTTTTCTTCAATCTTCTATGTACACACAGGCAGGAGGGAAGCTGAGCAGATGGAAAGATCAATAGCAGCAAAGGTTCGGGTAGCAATGTGGAAAAGGGTATTAGACCCCACATTTAGAAGGGCCGGATCATTATTTTCAAGCAATTGCTTGATACTCTGACCTCTTCTGTTGATGTCAGAACTACCCCACAGATATGTCCACTGAAATCCAATAATAGAAAAGGGGGTGGTAGTTGCTTAATGAGATCATCAAGTTCTGCCTGGGGGTTGTCGTTCCCAGGTGGCAAATAGATGGAACAAACTGTTAAGAGGAACCCTACTGTAAGACGAACTGCTACAGCCTCTAAGTTGGTGATAATTGGCATAGCTTGGAAGGGGGTGTGTATACCCACAAGGATGGTGAATCCTCCGTGGACAGGACAATCCCTAGTTCTGTCTTTGCTAATAACTGAATAGTTACGCAAGTAAGGATCCTCATTTACCTTAAAATACATTTCATGTAAGCAAAAGCAAATTGGCTAATGCTCACTCAGGAGAGTCTTGATGTCATCACTATTTCTACGGAATCCACGATAATTCCATTGTAGAAATTTATATGTACCCATTATTTGGATTTATTGGGTCTGTCTGGTGGCTTCAGAAGTGCTGAGGGCTTTGTTTTCTTAGTCCTGGATTTCTCTTTCTTAGGAAAGACTGGATGATGGTTCGTATCTATTTCTTCTTCTTCTTCTGCAAAGAGTTCCAGGACTGATTCTTCCTGTACATCCTTATCTTCCACATCCATTGTTTCTTGGACTACAGGTGGTTGTTTCAATTTCTTTGGAATTTCTTTAGCACTGTGTTTTGGAAGTGCTGGGGCATTAGGAGGTATGGATATAGGAGTGGCAGGTGAGTGAGATTTTTGGGTGGGCTTTTGATTCCCTAGGTGGAATTGTCATATTCACCTGAGTCCCAATGGTACTCTTCCCAGACGCTATCTGGGCATAAGAAGACTTGGTGCTATTTACTGGTTGGATGCATTTTCTAGCCTCCTGATAGGATATGTTCAGCTGTTTTTATTTTTTGAATTTCTTTTCGTCCTTCCACTGCTGGCATGCTCTAGAGTATGCAGGGTGCTCTCCTTGGCAGTTCATACAGTTTGGCTTTGAAGCTAAACATTCTTTGCTCTCGTGGTCTAACACAACAGCGAGCACAGGCAGGAAAGCCACAACAAGCTGTTTGGGAGTGGCCGTACTTTTGGCATTTAAAACACCTCAATGGGTTCGGGATGCAGATCCTCACTGGGCAGATTAAGTAGCCTGCCTTGATCGAAGTTGGAGACTGTGGGGTGTTGAATGTTAAGATGAGAACTCGGGTAGGGATGAGATTCCCATCCTTATGCATCGATATCCTCTTGACAGCTGTCACTCCTTGGTCTCTCAATTCAGAGATCTCTTCTTCAGAGACGTGAAGAAGGTTACACACTGAAATGACACCATGTGAGAAGTTCAGAGTTTTATGGGGAGTAACAACGATTCTTCCTCTTGCTCAGAATAATCACCTGAGAGGGCATAAATTCAAATTGAGGAAAGAGATGTAGGATAGACGTGAGGAAATTTGCCTTTAGCCAGCGAGTGGTAGGTTGGTGGAACAGACTTCCATCCATTGTCATGGACGTTGATAGCCTAAATAAGTTTAAGGCTCAGCTGGACAGGTATTTCAAACGAACAGAGGGGTGAAGTGGAAGTGGTTATTTTTTATTTATTTATTTTATTTTATTTGTTTTTTCGCAAAGGCCAAAAAACCACACACAATAGCCAAAACTTTGCTAATGCCAGCTTGTTGTAAACAGATGGTAAAAATAGTCATGGGCCCAGAAGCTGCTAATGAAATTTCGAAAATTCCACTCTCAGCTGACACAATCAGTCGGTGAGTCAGTGATCTGTCCAGTGACATTGAAGACATTATGCAGGAGAAAATCAACAGCAGTCAGAAGTTCTCACTTCAGATCGGTGAGTCCACAGATGTTAGTGGCCACGCTCAAATTCTTGCCAACATGCAATTCATCAATGGAGATGTAATTGAAATAAATTTATTTTTTGCAAAGTACTACCCGAGCAAACTACCGGTGAAGAAAAATTGTGTTACCAGAGAATATATGCTCCAAATTGAATTAAATTGGAAGGATTGTGTTAGTGTTTGCACAGGGCAGAGCCGCTTCTATGACAGGTCGAGTTAAAGGCTTTGTGGCCAAAGTGTGCGAAATGAATTCCGACATACGATGTGACCATTGTCTTATTCACTGCGAAGCTATTATTGCCAAGTTTTTGCTATCTGGTCTGAAAGTTGTGCTAGATGAAGTAGTAAAAGTCATTAACTTCATCAAATCACGGACCCTCAATTCGCATTATTTTTCCTTTTTTGTGTCAGGAAAATTAGATCTGAAGACACCACACTCCTGCCACATACAGAAGTACGGTGGTTTTCACCTGGCAATGTGTTAATGTGCCTTTTTCAACTTAAAGAGGAGGAGATACAGATGTTTTTAACAGTTGAGGGACACAAGTATGCAGATGATGAATGGGTGACCAAGTTGGCATTTTTTTTCCGATATTTTCGTTCACTTGAATGAGCTGAACCGAAAAATGCAAGGAAAGAATGAAAATCTTTTTACTAGTGGGGATAAGATTCAAGGCTTTCAGAAAAAGCTGGATTTGTGGATACAACATATTGCAAATGGGTCATATGAGATGTTCTCAATTGTATGGCTTCTTGCTGCTGGTAATAAAGTGATGATGGACTTCTTTTTTTTTTGGTAGTTGTTGGCGCATCGGCTTCTGTGGCCATAATGCACCTCCCAAGGTTTTTGCAGTACTTTGATCCAAGCCCGAAGCAGGATTCGAACCTCGACCTTTGGGTTGCTAGACAGGCACTTTACCCGCCCGGCTAGCAGGATCAAAGTCCGGAACAGTCGGATTTAAAATCCGACTCTTCCGGACTTTGATCCTGCCCATTCTCCTTTACGGATCGGAAACATGGATTTGTCTCAAGCTAGATTTAAACAAACTTGAGGTATTCCAAATGCGATGCCTGCGGCAGATCCTGGGCATCTCACTTTGCGACCACATCACTAATGATACCATCCGCGCCAGATGCCAACAGCAACCAACCATCGCCGAC
Source organism: Mastigoproctus giganteus (assembly GCF_048544385.1). NCBI lineage: Eukaryota > Metazoa > Arthropoda > Arachnida > Uropygi > Thelyphonidae > Mastigoproctus > Mastigoproctus giganteus. The sequence continues at coordinate 26,291,743 of NC_143587.1, forward strand.
CAAATCCAGAAGCAAAGGCTTAGATGGTTTGACCACGTATGTAGAATGGGCACGAATAGAATACCATCCACACTCTTTTGGAGACAACGACCCACCCAATGGAGCATTCAACGGACCGCGCCTAGGAAAACGTGGGCCAAGCAAGTGGAAAATGACCTGAAGAGCCGACGCCTCGACCTTAATCAGGCCAGGACTGATGCCATGGATCGTAACGCATGGAAGAACATCACAGAGCAAGTCCGAAACCCTGCGGCACCTACAGCAGCATACTGGTTGTGTGACCAACCGCCTCCTCCAGCTGCCAGCTAAGGACCAAAGAAGAAAAGAAGAAGCCCGGTTGGCAAATGATGGACTTCATTGAAGAACATTTAGATAACTTGAAGCAGAAGTTCAAGAATTATTTTGGAGAGAGAGAGAGTGTTGAAGATTTTGACTGGGTTCATGATCCATTTATTGCAGATGCAAAGTCTCTTCTAATGAATGTACAAGAGGAACTACAGATCTCAAGGCGGATAGAACATTGTGATTAAAACAACATGAAGCGCAGTTGGACACATTTTGGTTGTCAATAAGGAAAGAATACCCGGCTAGCTCCGAGATGGCAATTAATATGTTATTACCATTTTCAACTACATATTTGTGTACTGGGCTTTTCGACCTTGACTGAAATTAAAACCTCAATGAGGAAGAGACTGAGATCCATTGATGAAGAAGTGAGGCTTGTATAGCGAGGCACAAATATCACATTGAAGGTATGCTTAGTTATTTGGTGTAATACTAACAGAATTTTTTTTTTTTTTTGATTTTGCTTTGCTTTGTTTTGTACAGTGATTTAGGGTTCATAAAATGTTAATATATTTATGAGCAAATTTCTGTTGAAACAATAATAATCGATTCTATTGTGACATAGCATATTTAGGTCAACACTACCGTAACTATGCTTTTTTGGGATTAACATTTTGATGTACTGTGTCATGGATAACTGAAGGTGTGCTGGGAAGAGAAATAAGTTGCGGAACACTGAGCTAGTGCAACAGGATCTAGGAAAGTTAGGCAGATGGGCTGAGAAGTGAAAACTAAAGTTCAACCTTGACAAATGTAAAGTACTGCATATGGGTAGCAGTAACCCCAGAGTAATGTACCAAAATTGTGGTACTACACTCTGGGTAGTGGAGAATGAAAAAGACTTCGGGGTTATATTGTGCAGCAAGATATGAAGTTTTCTGAGCAGTGCAGACAGTCTGCAAAAGTAGCTCATGGTGTCTTGTCAATGATATAAAGGAATTTTGCTAGCAGAGATAAGCAGGTGATTATTCCTTTGTATAAAGCAATCAGACCACACCTTGAGTACTGCATACACATATGGAGGCCTCATTTTAGGAAGGATGTAAAGTTGCTGAAATGAGTACAGAAAAGGACAATGAATTTGATGAGAGGAATGAAGGGTTGCTCTGACCAAGAAAGGCTAAGTTCTGCAAATTACAGAGTCTGGAGATTAGGCACCTGCTGGGTGATCTGATTGAGGCAAATAAGGCCTTGAACAGTTTGAGCATGATAAATGCTGATGAGATTCTTCCTTTTGCTCAGATTACACACACGAGGGGGCATACATTGAAATTGAGGAAAAGCAATTGTAGAATACATGTGTGGAAATTTGCCTTTAGCCATGTATGATTTTAAAGAAAATCATACAGCGTGGTTGACTGCTGGAACAAACTTCCATCTGTCGTTGTGGAATTTGATAACTTAAATAAATTCAAGGAAGAACTAGTGAATGGATGTGTGAAATGGCGAGTATTTTTATTATTTTTATTTTTTTGTCGCTGATGCTGTATAAGCATGCTTTCTTGCGTCATATGCCTCTACTAATGCTAATGCTGAAATTTTTAAATTTGAATACAATGAATATTGGAAATTAAAGGGACTAGTTACATAAAATAATTGTCTCTTAACTACTGTAAGGAGTTACTTTGTATGGATTTTTTTCACTGTTAGAAGAAATTCTGACTATAATTTTGATATATAATAAAATCATACATATATAATAAATCTATTTTTTCTCTGCAATCTCATGAACTAGACATTCAATATAAATTAATAAAAATAAATCAACCAATTTCTTGTACTGCCTATATACCAGGTGGTTATAAAATAAGTTTCCCTATTGAGGAGATCATATTGTCAAAATGATTAAAGATAGCACAGTGAAAATCAGTGGGTATGTCATGAAGGGTATGGGGAAGTGATCTGCAGAAAAAAAAAATTTAGTTTAAATTTCCACCACTAGGGGAGAAACTGGCACTGTATATGTGAGATGGAATACTTAACTTAGGATTAGATTTTAATATCAGAACTTAGAAATCTACAGATATTGTTCTATGCGTTTTCCTTCACTTAAGATGACATTCTGAAAACAGAGGACTGTGTGCAACAGTTTCTCCTAGCATCTCATTGGGGATGTTGGCTACATGCTGTTTAATGCTTGCTTTCAAATTGACAAGTGTCTGTATGCCGCCATGGTAAACTCTGCCTTTCAGGTATCCCCATAGCCAGAAATCACAGGGACTGAGATCTGTGATCAGGCTGGCCACAACTGTGGAAAGTCTTTAGAAATTATGTGATCATTTCCGAATGTTGAATGGAGCAGTTCCTTCACTTGTCGGCCAATGAGCAGTTCTTTCCCTTGTTGACCAACGTGGGGAGGAGCACCATCTTGCATGAACACTACGGTCCCCAAGCATTCTTGCAAACCTTTCTTGTAGAGCGGGAATAATGTGATCTCTTAGAGAGCGCAGTAGTAGTAGTAGTGGCATGTGATGCAAGAAAGCAAGTGTATGAGCTTATGCAGCATCAGCCAAAAAAAAAAAAAAAAAAACACACCATTCCCTCCAAATGCCTGTCCAGTTCCTCCTTAAATTTATTCAACCTATCAACTTCCACAACGACAGATGGAAGTTTGTTCCAGCAATTAACCACCCGCTGGCTAAAGGCAAATTTCTGCACATCTATTCTACATCTGTCCTTTCTTAATTTGAATTTATGCCCCCTTAGGTTCATAATCTGAACAAGTGGAAGGTTCCATCAGAATTCAGTGTGCTGAACCCATTCAAGGCCTTATATACCTCAATCAGATCACCGCACAGGTGCCTAGTCTCCAGCCACTGCAATTTGCAGAACTTAAGCCTCTCTTGATAAGAGGATCCTTCATTCCCCTCACCAACCTTGTTGCCCTTCTCTGTACACGCTCAAGTAAATCTACATCCTTCCTAAAATGAGGCCTCCAGACCTGTACGCAGTACTCAAGGCGTGGCCTGACCATTGCCTTATACAGAGGGATAATCACCTCCTTTTCCCTGCTAGCAAAATTCCTATATATCATTGACAAAATCCCATGACCTGCCCTGGCAGCCTGTCTGCATTGCTCAGAAAACTTCATATCTGCCTGCACAATTACTCCCAGGTCTTTTTCATTTTCTACCACCTTAAGTGTAGTACCACACAGTTGGTACGTTTCTCTGGGGTTACTTCTACCCATATGCAGTACTTTGCATTTGTCAAGGTTAAACTTCAGTTGCCACTTCTTAGCCCATCTGCCCAAATTATCCAGATCCTGTTGCAGTAGCACACTGCCATTACTGTCATTAACAACCCTGCCAACCTTTGTATCATCTGCAAACTTCGACACTAAGCCTGATATAACTTCATCAATATTATCGATAAATATACAAAACAACAGTGGACCTAAAACCGAACCCTGTGGGACCCCACTAATAACATTAGTCCAAGAAGAGCAGCACCCATTGATTACCACCCTCTGTCTTCTCGCACTTAACCATCCTTTTATCCATTGTAGCAACTTACCCTTAATACCATTCTGCTCCAATTTGTACAATAGTCTTCCATGTGCAACAGTGTCAAAAGCTTTCCTGAAATCCAAATATATGATATCAAAATTATTTTTTGCATCCAGTTCCTTTGTAACCACATCATAATATCCTATCAAATTTGTGAGACAAGACTTTCCCTTAACAAACCCATGCTGTGTCTGAATTATTGCTGCAGTCTTGTCTAGATGATCCTGCAATGCATCTTTAACCAGTGACTCCATTATTTTACCAGGAACAGAAGTTAAACTAACTGGTCTGTAATTATTCATGTCACCCTTCGATCCCCCTTTGTGAATTGGGGATACATTTGCACATCTCCAGTCCGTGGGAACCTCCCCTGAGTCCAAGGACGCTCTCATAATACCATGAGAGCGTCCTCGTAACAGTACCATGCACTAGTTACCACACACCTTACAGGGCCATGAGGTGTAGACTTTTCAAAGAAAAATGGTCCGATTATAAACTCTGCTGTGAATCCACACCATAATGTAACATATAGACTTTGTAGTGATCTTTTATACACAGCAAATGGACAAGAAGTTCCCTATATTTAGCAGTTTTGTGCATTTATAGCCCCGTGAAGAGTGAAATGTGCCTCATTAGGCCCCAAGATCATTTGAGCCCAGGTATCATCAAGTTCCATACAAGCGTGAAATTGTAGAGCAAAGTCTATTCATTGTTGCTGATCACAAGACTAGTTTTTGCGCTACGTGAATCTTGTATGGGAACCAGCGTAAAATTATTCAAACACTTTACGTACAGTTAACCAAGGAAGGTTCAAGTTTCTTGACACACCTCCGGCACTACTGACTGGTAGTGTGTTGCATTCTGACCTGGAGGCAATTGTAACCATCACTTCATCCACTACCTCCGCCTGGAATTATACCTAACTGCCCGGTCACTTCAAATTTCTTTATTAGTTTTTTGACGCCCGACCAAAATCAAAGGTCCTTTATGCAAATCTTTAAGTTTCTGACATTCACGTAGTGTTGCATTAGCATTACTATTATTCTGGTAGAACAATTTTACTAAAAGAGCACATTACTTTTTTGTAAGAGCCATAATGGTTATTGACGGTGGTATTGGCTTTTCTGCTTTTATCTAACAGGATGTCATATGCGTAAGCAGCATGTCTTGAAATAAATGACAACTTTTTCATATGTGCTGTGCCATTTTCTCCTGGTGGCAGAAATTTGAAGAAATTTTTTTTCTTCTACAAATCGCTTCCGCATACCGTAAATGACATATCCACCGATTTTCACAGCGGTAATGCTAACAGTTTTGACCACCTTTATTTTTTAACCACCCAGTATATATTACAATCACAGTATGGTGTGCAAGGAATTGTATACAATATATTTGTTTAAAATCCATTATTTCATTATTGTTTTTCGAATTTTTCTGGTATGAAAATAGTTTCTTTGAGCTGCCAAAGGCTAAGTTTGTGCCCGAATATTGGAATATATTTTTTAAAGATTCTTAGTATGTTTCAACACATGGGAGATATATTCATTGTTTTTTCATCGCTTCTTGTTTTGGTTTTTCTTTACTATTTTGTTTGGTGGCATTTAAGGCAGCACAAGAACTTCGTTACATACGAGAATCCAAAAGCACAAAAGTAGTTTAAAAGCAGCTTCAAAAAATAAAGAAAAATTAGACTGGACAGAAAAAATTAATTCTGAGTTGGTAGCTTGCCAATTATAAACAGGGCACAAAGTCTTCCTTTAAAAACACTACATTAAACAAACAAGATACAAAAGTTAAGTTAGAAACCAGTGAGACTCTAGCAATAAGACGATGAAGTCAATGAAAATACACAGACCCAGACTTATAATAATTTCTGTGGAGTGGGATCTTAAACAAATATCCTATAAGTCTAGATTTAACAACAAAACAATGTTTTATAACATACACTAGGCATGTTTTCCAAATACTAAGTCCATCTACTTTAATTAATTCCATTCTATAATTGAATATTGTGCAGTTTTATACCATACCTTGAAGCAGTCATTATGGGTTCCCCTTTCCTGAAGAACTGGACAAAACTTGAAAATCTCAGGTAAGACAATTCCTGGCTTAAAATTTTTACGTTTATAATACAGCCACTCCCCGGCTTACATAATACTCGACTTACAGAAATTCAACTTTACGTAAGTTTTTGCCAGTCAGTGCAAACTTAAAAAAAATCATGGAAATATCGTAATGTGAATCTAATAACAAATTGTTTTTTTTTTTTTTTTTTAAATTTGTTCCAAGTCCTTGTAAGTTGAAAATTTCGCTATATTACTCAGCTATTTATATAAAAGGTCATTTTTATAATGGAAATTGGGCTAAGGTAAAGAAATCCAACATGACAATGATGAGAAACATTGGCTAGCTTATGCAGAAAATTAGTTTCCTGACACCGGACTCTAGCGATATTCGATCGGTAAACAGCTGGTAGGTGTTATCAGTCTGGAGCCGAAATCGAGAAGGATATATTGATTGACAGGTAGGTGTGGCAAACAATGAAATGATTGGTGGTGGGCGCAATATAATAGATGACAAGCTACTGTGTAGTGATTGGTTGGCATTATAATGTTTATTTATAAGTAAAGAACGGTGCATAATAGTTTTGTGATGAATGGTAAACAGGTAATAGTAGCGATGAATCTTTTAAAGATGGAAGAAATTTGTGAGGAAAATAAAACGTTGGTTGATTTTTTGATGAAAACTAAATTAATAAAAGTTTCATTCTGTTCATTTTTGTTTTTCTTTATGTTTTTTTCTCATTATTAAAAGCAGATTTTTGGAGTTCATGAGTGTTTGGCTGAGATTTAGGTTTGGTTACGAAAAAAGGAAAAGGTTTTTTTATTTTTCATTATATTTTGTAACCTGACCTCAAAAATAAAGGCACAGTAATAAAAAATTAATATTTTGTTAATAAACAATTTATGCGCTAGTCCCCCCATGATTCTAAAGAAAAAAAGTTAGGTTACCCCGCCTCCATTTTGGGAGGGGTTCAAGCTCCTGTGGGATTCAAGTGGGAAAGCGTTCATTAGGGCAAGTTACCATTAGTGCTTCTGAGTGCTACTAAAAGTGATACTAAACCGATGTTATCGTGTGCACTAATCAGCACATCGTTTTCCACAACTACCTGCCAATCAATACATCGTTCTTGACTTTGCTCCAGACTGATAACACTTACCATCTGTTTACCGAGCAAGCAGTATCGGAAAACTAATTTTCTGCATAAGTTATCCGACATTTCTCGTCATTCTTGTGTTGGCTTTCTTTACCTTCGCCGGAAATTGCACTACACTTTCATTGTTATCAATGTTGCATTATAAGAATCAATTTTGAACACCTTTGTGATATTTTTCTAAAACACATTTTTGTAGGTCACTACCATAAAACAATAAAAACAATTGCACTTTCTGGTTTATTGGGCTTTTATTTTTACTACCCAATTATAATTGGGCAGTAAAAAGTAAACTTGATCTTATTGCATTTGCGATAATACCTATAACTGCAATTGTGTGGGTTTTTATGTACAGTATTATGGTGAAATGAGTTCCCCTTCACTGAAATCTTAAATCATATAAAAAACATAAATAAATTTTCAGAATCTTCTCTTCATTCGTATTTACTTATTACAATGGTGAAAGGAAAGGGACCAACGAAAGTGCAAGTGCTGGCAGTGCTAGGAAACAAAACGAAATTGATTTTCAAATGAAGATGATTAATTAAGTATGAAGCAAGACAAAGTTTGTCATCTATTGCACGGAATTAAGTCTCACTACTTCAACAGTGAATACTATTTTAAGGGACAGTGCACATATAAAAGAACATGTTAAAGGATCAATGCATTTAAGATCAACAGTGATCACAAAACGGCATTCAGGTGCAATATCAAAGATGGAAAACCTATTAATAATATAGATGGAAAATCAGATTCTTAAGCGAGTGCTCCTGAGTCCAAAGGCCATTCAAGCAAAAGCAAGAAGTATTTACGATAAGGATAAGTACGGCGAACCCAAGCCAAGGTCGTGGCAAGGAATGGGTGGTTTAATAGGTTCAAGGATCGCGCTGGTTTCCAAAACATTAAGTATGTGGTGAAGTTGCCAGTGCCAATTCTGCAACTACAGAGAAATTTTGTGATGTGTTGGAATAAACCCCTTCTAAATCTCCACAGCCTTCAATTTCTCCAGTGCCGTGCTTATCAGCTGGAGAGTTAATTCTGGCACCGATGCTTGAAAGGTAAAACTTGCTGAAGTTATGCCTGTCCCCTCTTTCTCTCTTTATGTAATTTTATAATTTTGAAATTTTTGTATTTTGCGGAACACGTAGAGTTCCGCAGAATGCAACCCTAATGTAAGTCGGGGAGTGGCTGTATTTAAAAAAAAATCCACTTGAGATCTTAAATTAGTTTAAAACAGCAGTTTCTGGGCTTTTTTTTAATAATGGCACCCTTAAGTAATTTATTCTATTTTGTGGTACCCCTACTCAATTTTCTGCCGACTTTATATACTAAGTGTATATGTATATATATATATATACACTTAACTTATTAATACATTTCTGTTTTTAAATTGTTGTACTACTTGGGAGCATCAGGTTTATAGTGACCCCAACCAACCCACTAGTTATATTTAAACCTAGCCCTAGTGTGGATAGCCTTACATATAAAATATACATTATATATAAAAATTTAAAAAAGAAGATACTTATAATGCTACATATAAAAAGAACAAAATTAATGAAATTTTAAAGAAAGCTGGAGAAATTGGCAAAAGTTAGTGAAAATTAACATTCTTCTTTATAGCCATACCTCTGCAACTCCTAAGGAGCTTTGAGCAGATATATAGCCATACCTGTTTCTGTAATCTCTATACCAGTTTTGCTGGGTTAATTACTTGATGGATAATTTGGAATTATAAGAGTAATATTATAGAATATATGTACTTATTTTTATATAAGTACTTAATTTTAAATAAACAGTGTGGTTTACATATATTACAGCAAACTGATAGGAGATTCAAAGCCCTACAGGTATGTAACAGATTGAAATGTCATAGTATATTACCTCCATGTCCTGTGGTGGTCAGTCTGAAAATATTCAATTTCCTGCCAAGGTTTAGATTTTATGCGTGTGTGTGGTACAGTCATATTAGATTTTGACCGTGGCGTGATAGTTAACCTTGCCATAGGCAACGTCACATTCTTTGCATTCCTGAGGTTGAGCTGGTGTTGATTGTAATTTAGAGCTTGTTGTATTATTGTGGGAAGCAGATACAATATGATATCTAACCATGCTAAAAATGATAGAAAAATTATAGAAAAAAATGATAGAAATAAATAGTAATATTGAAATTGTGTTTATTAAAATAAGTGGGAAATGATGGGGTGGTAGTTATTAAAATCAAATTAAATGTGTTATCCATAGGGTGTGGACTGGCAAAGCTTTTCTAAGGCACGACAGCCCTGCATGTGCCCTTGAGGATAACTATTTACAAATATATACACAGCCTCTTTCATTGTGAATATAAATTCTGTGTTTCTGTACTTCTAAATAAATCTCGATTTAGTGTAAATGCATTATACCTGTATGGTGATGTAGACCTGTATATTTACTTTCTGGTGCTAATAACTCTGCTTGTGGATAATTATGAATTTGGACATCCAGGTACTGTGCGGATAGGTGTCGAGCCGCACCTATATGATTTCTAAATTATTCTTTGCATCCAGTTCCTTTGCAACCACATCATAGTTTCCAATCAAATAGATCTGATAAGACTTCCTCTTAATGAACCCATGCTGTGTCTGAACTCTTGTCTAGATGATCCTGCAGTGCTTCATTAACCAGTGCCTCCATTTTATTCCCCGGAACAGAAGTTAAACTAACAGGTCTGCAATTACTTATGTCACTCTTTGTTCCTCCTTTATGAATTGGGGTGACATTTGCATATCTTCAGTACATGAGTAGCTTCCCTGAATCCAAGGAAGCTCTCATAATTATGGCTAGGGGTTTGCTTACTTCCTTTGATGCCTCCTTTAATATAACTGGATAGATCCCATCCATCCCAGCTGCCTTTCTTATGTTTATCTTCAACAATTTCTCCTCCACTTTGCTCTCAGTTATTACAAAATCATTTAGCTCATTGACAGTTTAATAAACTCTGGTATTCTCCTCCCTGAATATCTCCTGATGTGTAAATGTAGAAGCAAAATACTCATTCAGTTTTTTAGCTACCTGAGCAGGATCATCACAGTTAAACCATCGATATCGAGTGGACCAATCTAATTCATCCCCTTCCTTCCTTCTAGAGTTTACTTAAGTAAAGAAGTCTTTGCTGTTTTCCTTTGCATCCTTTGTCAAAGATTTTTGAAATCTGCCTTTGCCTGCCTAACCTTCTTTGTGACTTGATTACAAAGACCAGCTTATACCTGCCATAGGTATAAGCTGGTCTGTAATCTTCTGTGTTATCTTTTAATTTATATGTATTCCATGCATTTTTCTTCTCTGCAACATATCTTATTAGTTCATCTGGCATCCATTTAAGCCTAAACCTTGAACAATATTTCATAGTTGGTATGAAAAGCCTACTAGCTTCCAAGATTAATTCTTTGAATGCTTCCCATTAAGAATTTGCTGTTGGTAACATTATTGATTAGTCCCACTGTGTAGAATTTAAAAACTGTCTCAGACCACTGTAGTCACCTCGTCGAATAAATCCCACATCAGCACACTGTGATCAATGACACCTAGTGGTTCCTTTATTGGCAGATTCTTAATGCTGAAGAATCACTACTGATAATCAGATTAAGAGTATTACTCCCTCTAGTTGCCAACCGAACATGCTGCTGTAGAAAACAGTATATCCACAAAAGTCTTGCTAATGTGTGAGTGACCAACCGTAAGTTCCAGTCAATATCTGGGAAATTAAAATCTGACAATCTGATTTACTGGCCAACTCTCTTTCTCTGTACAGTTGTTAATTATACTCATCAAAGTCATTACGCCTATAACACACTCCAACTCTCAATTTTGCTTTCCCAGTGCGTATGTCGCACCAACCTGACTTGACACTGCACTGTCCACCTTGTCAACTGGCTGCACTAGGCCCATGGTGTCCTATCGATGGCTTTTCAAACATTTGCTACAAGCCTATTGATAGACCATACTTGGAATACCGTATTCAAGTATGGAGACCACACCTTAGGAAAGACACTGAGCTTCTTGAAAGGGTCCAAAGATGGGTAACTCGCCTGGTGAGATTGGCAAAAGGGCGTCCATATGAGGAAAGACTTTGAATATGTGGGTTGAAGAGCTTGGAAACCAAGCACATTAAAGGAGACTTGATTAAGATGTTTAAAGCTCTGAGAAGCATAAGTAAAATAAATTAGGCCGAAATTTTCAGTTATAAATGATTCCAGAACTAGTGGCCATAAATTCAAGTTACTAGACTGAATTGCAGGAAGTTTTATTTTAGCCAGTGTGTTAGTTATAAATTACTGGAATAAGTTACCTACGTGGATGGCAGAGGCTGACAGTTTGGGGAAATTCAAAGGTCAGCTGGACAGTTACCAACTGGATGGGTAATGGATAGATTGTCTGTTTCCTTTTCTTTTATTAATTATTTATATTTTCTTCTTATTATTATTATCATCATTATTTTTATTTACTTATTTATTTTTTTGGTTGGAGCAGCATAAGCTTCCTTGCACCACATGGCCATTGCTAATACTAATACTGAAGCAGTGTGGTATTTAGGGGAAAATTATTGCTATGATAAAGGAATAACTCAGTAGAAGACAGAAAGTGGCTATCAATGGGCACTGCTCTTCTTGGACCGATGTTATTAGTGGAGTTCCCCAAAGTTCAGTGTTGACTCATTGTTGTTTTCAGTATTTATAAATGATACTAATAAAGGCATATCAGGCTTAATGTCTATTTTGCAAATGATACAAAGGTTGTCAGAGTGGTTAATGATAGTAATTAGGGTACTCTACTACAACAAGATCTAGGAAAATTAGGCAGATGGGTTGAGAATTGACAATTGAAGTTTAACACTGACATGAAGTTTAACACAGCCCTAACACATACATGGGCTGAGTTAGGATAACTAAGAATAAGAACAAGTGCATGTATACTTGCATATACCCTAAGCCTAGAAGTATAGTAAATAAAACTGATGAATTTGAAATGCTGATCAAGACATCAAGGCAGATATTGTTCGGATATCAGAGACATGGTGTCACACAGATATAAGCACTGCAGAATTGGAATTTGGGAAGTACAATGCATACAGAAAGTACAGACAGGGTAGGAAGGGAGGAGGGGTTATGCTGTTAGTTAAGAAACACATAAAATCAAATCTAAAAAAGTGCATCCAGTCGACACTGGTGGACAGTGCAATGTTGAGTCTGCATGGTGTGACATAAACACTGGGAAAGGGAAAATGACAGTAGGAGTGTGTTATAGGACTAATGACTCTGATGAGTACAACAAATAATTGTGCAGAGAAACACAGTGGGCCAGTAAATCAGAATGTCTTGTAATGGGGGATTTTAACTTTTCAGATATTGAAAGAAACTTGTGCTTTGGTCACTCGCATGCTAGCAAGACTTTTGTGGATTTATTGGAGGATTGTTTTTTACAGCAACATGTTTCAGGAGCAACAAGGGGGAGTAATACCCTTAATCTGAATATCAGCAATGATGACACATGCATTAGAAATTTTCAGGAAAAGGAATCACTAGGTGACAGAGATTACAGTGTACTGACGTGGGATTTTCTTAAAGATGTAACTACAATCATGGGTAAAGGGAAGGGTTTTTGTTTTCGTAATGTGACTACAGAGGTCTCAGATAGTTTTTAAATTCTATAGTGGATCGACTGATGATGTTACCAACAGTGAATTCCAAATGGGAAGCCTTCAGGGAACTTAATCTCGGAGGCTACTAGGCTTTTCATACCAATTAAGAAATACTGTTCAAGGTACAGGCTAAATGGATGTCGGATGAATTAATGAGGCTCGTGTCAGAGAAGAAAAATGCATATTTATATGCATATAAATGTATTATATATATTATATATATATATATGCATATAAATGCATATGAATGCATATAAAAATACAGAAGCCTATGGCAGATCTAAGCTAGTCTGTAATCAAGTCCCAAAGGAGGTTAGGCAGGCGACAGGAGATTACGAGAAATCTTTGGCAAAGGATGCAAAGAAAAACAGCATCGAGAGTTCTTTACTTATGTAAACTCTAGAAGGAAGGGGTTAAATCAGATCGGACCATTTAACATAGATGGTTTGACTATTGATGATTCTGCTCAAGTAGTTGATAAACTGAATGAGTATTTTGCATCTACATTCACACATGAGGAGTTATTCAAGGAGAGGAATGCCATAAGTTTACCAAATTCTAACAGGGAGCTAAGTGATTTTGTGATAACTGAGAGCAAAGTTGAGGAGAAATTGTTGAAGTTAAACATAAAAAAGGTACCTGGGGCAGATGGAATCTATACAGTTATAATGAAGGAGACAACAAGGGAAATAAGCAAACCCTTAGCATAATTATGAGAGCATCGTTAGAGTCAGGGGAGGTCCCCGTAGACTGGAGATGTGCAAATGTAACCCCAATTCACAAAGGAGGCTCAAAGGGTGACACAAATAATTATAGACCTGTTAGTTTAACTTCTGTTCCGGGGGAAAATAATAGAGTCACTGGTCAAAGAAGTGATATAGGATCACCTAGACAAGACAGCAGCAGCAATAGTTCGGATTGCTGCTGCTGCTGTCTTGTCTGACCAATTTGATTAGATACTACGATGTGATCACAAAGGAACTGAATGCTAAAAATAATTTTGATATCATATACTTGGATTTCAGAAAAACTTTTGATACTGTTGCACAGGGAAGATGGTAGTACAAATTGGAGTGGTATTGCATTTAGGGCAAGTTACTGCAATGGATAAAGGGATGGTTGATTCGGAGATGGCAGAGAGTGGTAATAAATGGACACTGCTGTACATGGACTAATGTTATTAGCGGAGTCCCCCAGAGTTCGGTGCCGGGCCCATTGTTGTTTTGTGTATTTATCAATGAAGAGGTATATCAGGCTTAATGTCCAAGTTTGCAGATAATACAAAGGTTGACAGGGTTGCTAATGACACTAAAGATAGTATGCTCTGCAACAGGAACTAGAAAAGTTAGGCAGATGAGCTGAGAAGTGGCAACTGAAGTTTAACATTGAGAAATGCAAAGTACTGCATATGGAATATGCAGTACTTTGCAATTTCATTCTCCACCTCCCTGAGAGTAGTACCACAGAGGTGGTACTACTCTCAGGGAGATGGAGAATGAAAAAGATCTGGGGGTAATTGTGCAGTCAGATATGAAGTTTTCTGAGCAGTGCAGATGGGCTGCCAGAGCAGGTCATGGAGTTTTGTCAATGATATATAGGAATTTTGCTAACACAGACAAGGAGGTAATTATCCCTTTGTATAATAAGGCACGAACCCCAGTCTAATCAAGAAGCGTGTGCAATGCACTGCTGCTCCAGCCCACCCAGCTACGAAGGCGTCGCTGAGCAAGAGGAAGAATTCCATCAGCATTGAGCTTGCTCAAACCATTCAAGGCTTTATACATCTCAATTAGATCACCTCACAGGTGCCTTGTCTCCAGCCACTCCAATTTGTAGAACTTAAAAGCCTTTCTTGGTAACAGCAACCCTTTATTCCATTCACCAATATAGTTGCCCATCTCTGTACTATTCCAGCAGTTCTATGTCCTTCATAAAATGAGGCCTCCAGACTTGTATGCAGTACTCAAGGTAGGTGTGGCCTAACCATTGCCTTATACAAGGGGACAATCGCATCCTTATCCCTGCTAGCAAAATTCCTGTATATCGTGCTTTCAAGTCTCTCAACAACTATTTGTAATCATTAGCTAAACAGAATGCTTATTATCTGACATCCAAGCTTTCCATTTATAAAACTGATAAGTCTCTGAACCCTCTGGTACAGTACTAAATATTTTTTACTTGTTCCATACCTTTGCTGAAATTTTGCTAGAAACATCAGAAGAAACTGAAACAATTTTGATAAAAACAATTCTTCTTCAAATATCATTTCTACATTTTTTTTGTTAAAATAAAGAAACTAATTCCTAACTTGCCAACTTCCTTACAGTCTACTTCTACTGACATTTTTTATGAAGCATAGAAATTTGTTCATACACAGCCTATTTCTATAAAATATATGATAATCTTTTGCTCTCACTTCTGTTATTTCAACTCTGTCTAAAATATAAAAGAACTCCAAATAGAAACAATTTATGCTACCTTGAAACTTCAGGCTTAACCAATGACTGCAAATACATAATGCTGTCATTTTGGATATATGGGTGCTTTTGCATTATACAAATTTGTATTACTCATCAATGGACAGATACCATGGATCACATGTCTTTATTGTTCTAAAATAAAGGCATGTGATCAGGTTTAACATAATGATCAAACGTTAGAATATAATAATGATTCTAATAACAATGTTAGAATTACTGTATACAGTACTCAAGATACGACCTAACTATGGTCTTATACAAAGGGACAATCACCGCCTTAGTAAAGTTTCTGTATATCACTGACAAAACTCCAAGAGCTGTCCTGGCAGCATGTCTGCACTGCTCAGAGAATTTCATGTCTGACAGCACAATTATCCCCAGGATTTTTTCATTTCCCACTATCCTGAGTGTAGTACCACACAGTTGATAAGTTACTCTGGGGTTACTGCTACCCATGTATAGTACCTTGTATTTGTAAATGTTAAATTTCAACTGTCATTTCTCAGCCCATTGACCCAAGTTTTCTTAATCTTGTTGCAGTAGCTCACCATGATGACTGTCAGGCCATCTGCAAACCTCTATATCATTAGCAAACTCAGATATTTAGCCTGATATACATTCATTAATATCACTGATAAACATTGAAAACAACAATGAACCCAGCACCTAACCCTGAGGAATTCCACTAATAACATTAGTCTACAAAGAGCAGTGCCCACAAATAACCACTCTCTGTCTTCTTCCACTTAACCATCTCTTAATCCACAGTAGTAATTTGTCCTTAATGCAGCATTGCTCCAGTTTGTACAGCAGTTTTTATGTGCAACAGTATCAAAAGTCTTCCTGAAATTCAAATATATGATGTTAAAATTATTTTTTGCATCCAGTTCCTTAGCCACCGCATCACAGTAACTTTTCATATTGTTTAGACAAGACTGCCCCTTAACAGACCCATTCTGTGATTGCAGTATAATTGCGTGCCTGTCAAAATGGACCTGCATTACTGCTTTAACCAGTGATTACATTATTTTCCCCAGAACAGATGTTATGCTAACAGGTCTGTAACTGTTCATGTTACCGTTTGATCTCCTTTATGAATTGGGGATATATTTGCACTTCTCCAGTCCATAGGGACCTCTCCTGAAAGGATGATCTCATAATTATGGCCAAGGGTTTGCTAACCTCCTTTGCTGCCTCCCTTAATATAACTGGATTGATTCCATCTGCCCCAGGTGCCTTTTTTATGTACATTCTCAACAATTTCTCCTCCACTTCCCTTTCAGTTATCACAAAGTCATTTAGTATCTCGTTAAAGTTTGATAAACTTTTGGCATCCCATTCCCTAAAGAATTCCCGATGTGGGAATGTAGATGCAAAATACTTATTCAATCTGTCTGCAGCCTGAGCAGGGTCATCAACAGTTAACCGTAGACATCAAGTGACCTAATGTGATTCAATCTCTACCTTCTGCTGCTAACATAAGCATAGAAGCCTTTCCTGTTTTTCTTCACATTCTTTGTAAGAAACTTCTCATTATCTGCTTTAGCTTGCCTAAAATCCTTTGTGACTGATTAGAGACTAATTTATATCTATCATAGGCTTCTGTATCACTTGATAATTTATATGCATCCCATGCACTTTTCTTCTCTGCCACACATCTTAATATTTCATCTGACGTTCCTTTAGGTATAAGCTTTGAACAGTATTTCCTCGTTGCTTCCTATTTCCTAGTAGCTTCTTTGATTACTTCTGTGAATACTTCCCATTTAGAATTTGCTGTTGGTAACATCATCAGCTGGTCCCACTGCACACAATTTAATACCTGTCTGAGACTTCTGTAGTCACACTTACGAAAGGAAAAGCCTTTCCCTTTACCCATGTTAGTAAACTATGATCTCTGCTATCCTACTTTTTTTATCTGCAGGTAAAAGACCCACTGCAGGTGGGTCTTTTACCTGCAGATTCTTAATATATGAAGAATCACTGCTGATAACCAGATCAACAGTATTACTTCCTCTTGTTGCCTAACATGCTGTTGTTGAAAACTGTCATCCAAGAAATCCATAAAAGTCTTGATAGTGTATGAGTGACCAACCCACAAATTCCAGTCAACATCTGGAAAGTTAAAATTTCTCATTATGAGATATTTTGATTTTCTGACGCACTCTATTTCCTTGTATAGCTGTTTTGAATACTCATCACATTCATTAGGCATATAACACAATCCTAACTCTCAATTTTGTTTTCCCAGTGCTTACATCATACCAAACTAACTCAACAATGCACTCACCACCCAAGTCAACACAATGCACTGCCACAGATTTAATATTCTTCTTACCTAAGAGCATAACCCCTCCACCTCTCCTATCCTATCTATCCTTCCTGTATACATTGCACTCCCCATCACTTATGTCTGAGTGACACCATGTCTCTGTTTTTCAGTCAATGTCTGCATTCAACGACTTAATCAGTACTTCATATTCATAAAATTTATTTAAAATGCTCCTAGCATTAGTGTACATGCAAGTGTTCTTACTCTTAGTTACTCTAACACAGCCCATGTATTTATTTGTTCCATGATGACCCACAGCAGGGCCTGAAATCCCAGACACCTCGCTTTCCAAGCTGCTGCTTGTACCAACAGTAGCAATACAAGAATCATTTTCACCTCTGCCTGAAGCTCTAGTTAAACTATTTGCCTGCGTATCTTCCAAAAGCTAGCAGTTTTCCAACCCACTTATCATTGCCTCGGTAGCATCAGGATGATGCATCAGGGGAAACAGGATAATGTACATTAAACAATTTATAAGTAAGTTGCCATTGCTTATCTTGCAAAACTATCACTTTCATAAGAGAGCCTATGCGGGTGCTTCAATTATGATTAATATTGGGATCTGCCATACATATATTGAGAGTCTCTAATCATGAGTGATGGCAAAAACCATGGGAACAATCTAATATCAAAATATTCACATAAGGGTTAAGATTACATGCTACCTGTATATAATCTTAACCGAATACTTGTAGGTTAAGATCAGAAGATTAGAACCAGAAAGAATCAAGAACAGCTTGATCCTTGCTGGTTCCAATATGTCACTACTGTTGTAAACACAATACAACTTTCTACTGTAAATATGAACTGTTTTTTCTTAATATTATATTATAACTTTATATTTTTCTATACTGCAACAATATGATCTGTAAGGCTGTTTAATTGAATAAGTCTTACTTTAGGTTTAAAAAGCAAAAGAAGTCAAAAAGAAAACAATGCAAGATGGTATTAAATAAAAATATATCATAAAATTCCAATAAAAAATATAAAAGATAAAAGCCAGAAAGAGGAACTCACAGCTACCAATATGTAGTAATGAGTCACAATAATTTAATTCTGACTTACATACAATTGAAAATCCTTACTGCTATATATAAAAATAATTTTTAGTGATACTTGATGCATAATTTGCATGAATATGCATCTACAGCTGCCTGTCGTTTGGAAATTTCAACTCATCATGTTGGCTGGGCCTTAGCACAATTCCTCCTGCACTCCATTTTCATTATACCTTATGGGAAAACTGCAGCCATTATCAACCCACTACAGGATGGAAGCCTCCTGAACAATTCATGCTGAGGGAAATGGACCATAATCTGCCATGCTGGTCCAGTGCTGGTTGGCAGATCGACCATATTTAGCAGTCAGGGGCTTGAACCCCGGTCTATTCAAAGAGTGTATGCTACTGCACTCCTGCTTCTGACCACTCGGCTACGGAGACCGTACCTTATGGGAAATTATTTCTCAATCCATGGGTACTTTTCAAAAATGAATTTCTCACTTAAATTGAGACATGACTGTACACTTTTTTCTGAATAATCCATTTGTAATCTTCCTACATACAGTATTTTTTTAATATTAGTTTACAATGTAATTAAATGCAACTCTGCATTAGGTTTTACTGTTGACTGTCTGTAGATGCTACTGTCCTCTGATGGTGACAGCACTTGTACTTAAGGCTCTTTAGAAATAACTACATTATGTATGTAATGAACCAAAAGAAACTAATATTATTTTAATTTAATATCCTTGCCCAACATGGCAAATATATTATCTGTTAAAAACTAAAGGCACTGCTGTTACCGGTTTCAGAACTATTTGGTTCCACCGTCAGACAGCAAGGTTGCTAAAAAATATTTACATCTAGGAACTTATAAAACAAGGCTGGGAATTTAAATTAAAGTTAAGTTTGGTATCAACACATTAATTGTCATGAGATACAATTTTGAGTCGCATCCATTTTTAAGCATTATATCATGTGATACAATTATCACATTCAATTGCTTTACAATTCAAGCAGTATGACTCTACTGTGGCATCACAGAAAGAATGCTCTTTAATACAATATGAATCTAGATGACCTGGAAGACCCAAATATGATTTGGTGTCAATTTTTTAGAGGTAGGTATACAAAAAATTGACACCAAATCATATTTGGGTCAAAATTATTATATTTATACAATTATATTTTTGGGGAAAAAAAATATATATATATATTTTTTTTTTATTTGTTTATTTAAAAAAAATAAATATATGTGTTAGTACATAAACCGAAAAATAAAATATACCACAAATCACTGTATGGAGCAAGAGGCCAATCTTTGGCTAGGGATAGTCTCATCTCATAGTATGCAACAAATGAATGTGTAAGATTTAGCAGAAACCCAGGAAGAGACTGAGACTACTTTGTTCATAGTGTGGAGTTAGTAGTGGTTCCCTGATTAAAGAGAAAACATATCCAGAATTTTCTCTATAATTTGTTCTCACTAGGTTGTTCATGGTGAATTCTGGATGATAAATGACTTGCAGTTCCAAGCTGCACACTGTGGTTGTATCTGAGTTGTATGAATCTATTACTATGCTTGAATCTGTTCAGCCTAGGTTAGAGAATGGGTATTACTGTGAATCACACACAGGTATATGACAGAGCAAAGGTCATTGATGGTTTTTGGAGGTATATATATATATAAAACAATATTTATTGAACTATATACCAAGGGAATCAAATGGCAAATTAAATTTAATAAACATATGAAAAATAGGTATTCAGAGTAACAGTATACCAATAGAGCCATAAGGCTAAGTATTTAAGTTACCTAAGTTGGACTTCATTGTTATACCCTATAATTAAACACACAATTTATAGTAAAATACAATAAAATAATATAATAATAATAATAAAATGATGATGAAGCAAAGCAAATTACTGATAAAAGAATACATTGAATGCTACGTTGATGAGGGCTAGCACCACTCAGTACATCTTATCAATAATTGGCTAAGGCTATCTGTTTCTGTTTGCCAGTCAGTCTAGTTCAAATAATAAAATTATGAATTCAAATACTAATACTCTAAAATTATAGATGTTTTACTCTAATTCACTAAAATTATAGATGCAAACTCTGTTATTAGCAGCAAACTGGCAGAATAACAGCTAGCCCAACAGACAGCAGTGAATCAATAATAATGAAAGTGAGTGCCAACTAATAATTTTCTTATAGGTTTATTTATTGGTGAAAAATAATTATGTAATGAAAAGGAAAGGCTTTTGCCAAATTAAGGCGAAAAGGAGGAAGAGTAAGGATAGCAGTAGTACCTCAATTTCCCTTGAATTACTCTAATAGATTTTGAGGTATAAAATTTAGAGTTTATACCTCAAAATCTATTAGAGTAATTCAAGGGAAATTGAGGTACTGTTGCTATCCTTACTCTTCCTCCTTTTTGCCTTAATTCGGCAAAAGGTCCTTTTCACTACATAATTATTTTTCAATTTTAATAAACCTATAAGAAAATTATATCACTTTCATTATTTTTGATCCACTTCTGTCTATCAGGCTAACTGTTATTCTGCCAGTTTGCTGCTAAATTTAACAGAGTTGGCATCTATAATTTTAGAGTATTTGAGCTTAGACTAACTGGCAAATAGCAAACAGAAACAGATAGCCTTAGCCAATTACTGATAGGATGTATTGGGTGGTTCTAGCCCTCGTCAATGTACCATTCAATGTATCCTTTTATCAGTAATTTGCTTTGTTTCATCATCATTTTATTATTATTATAAATTATGTGTTTAATTATAGGGTATAACAATGAAGTCTAACTTAGGTTACTTAAATACTTGTCCTTATGGCTCTATAGGTATACTTTTACTCTGAATACCTATTTTCATATTTTTATTAAATTTCATTTGCCAAATTTGCCATCTGATTCCCTTGGTATACAGTTCAATAAATATTGTAATATATGTTTTACAGACTAATGTAATGTTTAAATAATATTTTGATGGCATTAATCTGGTCTGAAAATCTATTTCTAATTCTGTGTCTTTTACATTTTGATCACTTATTTCATATATGTCTATGTATATATACTGTTTATATATATATATATATATATATATATATATATATATATATATATATATATATATATATATATATGTACAAGGGTGGATCAATAAGTAATGCTCTATTACTCACACATACATGTGCATAAAGAAGTAATGGGAAATTTATGATGTTCACTTGTTGTACTACAATTTACCCATTAACACACCTAATATCATTTTTTGGTGTTTGAAGATCTGAAGATATGGATGGACAAAGTGACATCTGTTTCTTGCAATGGTGTGTATGATGGAGTTCCTGTTCAAATTGGGTGATCAGTCAGCCACATCTATCCATCAAAAGTGATTTTTGAGAAGTGATTTCGACAGCAAGGGCAAACCAAGAGTTGGAAGACCAATGTCTATCACAAACAGTAAAAACAAACATGTTTTCACTGTTTCTGACAGAAAGAAAGTCAAAGAACTCATTGACCAGCTCACCTGAAATGACAGGTGCATAAACAATAGACAAGTGATGGATGCTGCAAAAATGTCAAAGAAAAGTGTTTTTGACTATCATCAACAGACTGGCATTACAGAAAAATCTTTTCTCAGAGGGTGCCTAAGCCACACACACAAGATATCATGGCTGCAAGGAAAGAGATCTGTGAAAACCTTCTGGAGAGGTTTGGCGCTGGAAATCCTAAATGCTTTAAAGAGCTTTTCATGTGTGATGAAACTTGGCTCTTCCATGGACCTACAAACCAAATGACAATCCATGAAATGGGCACAATCGATATCACCTGTAATCAAAAAGTCAAAACTTTCCAAATCATTGAAAAAACTTATGGCCACCTTCTTCTGCATCAAAACGACATAATTTTTAAGTTTCTTAAAAGTGGAACAACCATCACCAAAAAAAGATACTGCATGTTCCTGAAAAAGCGAGCTCTGAAAATCAAAAGATGTGAACTGAATTGGCAGAACGTCACATTTCATCAGAATAATGCAAGGCCACACACACACACACACACACACACACACACACACACACACACACACACACACACACACACACACACACACACACACACACACACACACACACACACACAGCACAGAAGGCACTGTCAAAGATCAGATGACTGAGGTGGAGCATCATGTCTCACCCACCCCTGACCTTGCTCCCATCAGATTTTTTTTTGTTAAGTAGACTGAAGACATACCTGTGTGGTATGGCGTTTGAGAGTGATATGGAACTCATTTCTAACATTAAACATTTTTAACATCAGCATTATGATTTTTACTTTAGTGCATTCACTGTCTGGAAAGAATGGTGGAGAAAATGCAGTGAGTATGGTGGTTTTTATGCTGAGTGATATTTTCACAAGTTGAAAGATTCCATTTCATGTATGTGAAGTATGGTTACAATGTTTCAGATAACAGAGATGTTACAGCTTATAGTGCATTACTTACTGACCCACCCTTGTATATAGTACATTAAAAAAAAAAGTACAGTATAATATTATGCAATGATAGACAATGCAATTGTCCATCACTGTATAACATTAACAACTACTTATTAACACTGCATTCCAAAATTTAATAATGGTCTAATCTCAGGATCTTTATATAAATTCTGTGTTTATTTATTCATATACTTAAATTTTTTTTCTCCAAAAATTTCCTGGATGTGTTTAATAATGACACTTTGCCACTTAATGCTCTATCTGCACCATACAGCAGCCTACTGCACCATCAGGGAACTCTGTAGTAGACTGTACAGGCAAGTGCTTCATTAGTTTAATTATGCCAATGCACACATCACTACAAATTGACAGTCCCTATTACTTATGGCAGTCTGACTTGCTCTTTTTCTTATTATATTTTACCACACAGTTAAAATACAGGAAAACCCTCAATTTTATGTACTTTAAATTTAACAGATGAAAAAAGTTTCACTGGTAGCCAACAGCAAGCATCCAACTCTGTTTACGGGTAAGCTTGCTATCATATCACAGTGAGTCATTATGGAAGTAAGAAAACAGGCGAAAAGTGAAAGTGTGTGCTCATCTGAGGGCTGGAGGGAGATTAAAGCTAGTAGAAAAGTTGTACTCTGCTGCGTTTGTTTCCCACATCTGAGAAATATAGCATTAAAAAAAAATAAAAAAAAACCCTAAATCAGACTCCTTAAAAATCTGAGTTTTTAAAGAGTCTGGGCCACCAATATCTCAATTTCTTCTCAGCTCTGACTCTGAACAAAGTTTTTCCAAGCAACACAACACTCACAGCAAATTATCTTTTATTGATTATGTATTATGAAGATTAAATAAAAGATTGCTTTTTATTGTTTAACTTTATTTCAGAGTTTCTAATACACATCTGTACAGAGCAACTATTTAAATTTTCAATTATGTGGAGTATAAATAATCTTGAAAAATAGTTTTAATTTAAAGGACATTTTCCAATAACGGACACTCTCCCCTCCCACTTCTGCATATAGTTCATAAAATCTAGAGTTGACTCTACAGAACTAATACATGCAAATTTATATACAAGAAAAGTTTAAACATCTGCACCATAATTTTGTTAAAACAAAAAAATGAACTTATAAAAAATTTTTAAAAATACACTTACAGCATGTTGCAGATACAGTTCCACTTCCAGTTCTACACAAAGGAATATACATCGTCCAGTCAGTTTGTTTCCCACATCACTCCAGTGCTAAATGTCTGTGCATTTTTGGTGACTTTAATCTGCCTTAAGTCTGAGGACTACATGTACAATTTTCAAAATCATTTTACTTATCAACTACCTTAAGTTTGCTGATACTCACTGTATGTTAACCAAGCACTACTGACACCCAAATGTAAACCTTACAGTTATCAACATAACTAATCTAGATCTTACTGAAGCAGCACACCCTTATTATTGTCATTAACTACCTTAATATCTAAAAATGCTGATGTCGCAAACTTTAAATACCAAAACAGTAGGGGAAGCTTTAGCACTGAACTTTATGAAACTGTTCTCATGACACTAGTCACAAAGAGATGCAGCCTCTTATAATCACTTTCTCTTTTTACTATATCACTATCCCTTTATTCATTGTAGTAACTTGCTGCCAATGTCATTTTGTATTAATTTATACAAAATTTGTTCACACAGAACTACATCAAAAGCTTTGCTGAGGTCTAAGTAAATTCAGTCAAAATTATTCTTTACATCTAGCTTCTGTGACCATTTTCATAGTAGCACATGAGACTGATCGCATATGATCTCCCCTTAACAAAAGCCATGCTGCGATTCTCTCATAATTCCATTCTTACCCAGATGAGCCTGTATATTACATCCTTAGCCACATGTTCTATAATTTTCCCTGGCACATAGTTCATCCTTTGGACCTTCGTAAATAGGAGAGCACAATTTTTTTTTTTTAGGTTTGCAGTTCTCTTCTCACATTAAACCTAAATTATTGTATTTACAGCCCAGTTGGTAAAATTATAAAGAGAGAAATAAAAAAAAATAAAAAACATTAAGAAGCATTCATAATACATCAGATCATACTGGATTTTTTTAGGACTTTGTAATACAACTGTGTATGAATGCTTTGTGTTAATTTCTTTCTTATCAACAATGCTATACCCATTATTAAAATACTACTTTCGTAATAGCAATATTTATTTATTAATTTATTTATTTTCTTGTAATCTAAATGGTTGTAGCAGTTGATTTTCATGTACCAAGATTTAAAGCCTATAATGCATCTACATATCATTTCTAAATGAATTTTGTTTTCCTGTTCTTGAATACTAAGTGCTACAAATATATGTATAATTAGTTATAGTTGTAACTGTTATAATTTAGTTTTAAAAAATGCAAATAAAAAATTCATAACATCTCCAATATATTAAATATTTCTAATTCAGGAGCCTATAATGCACATAAATACAGGAAAGTTTCTTTTTTTTTTTTTTTTTCTGGACTTCATATGTTATAAAATAATATCTTAATTGCAAAAGCAAATTATAAGCTAAGCAATTACAGCTGTTGATCACAAAAAACTCCCATTTTAAAAAAAAAATTATAAAGCAGATGTAAATAAAGTTGTTTTATTTTTAAGTTTTTATCACAGTTATTACAACAAAATTCACTGAAAAAATAAAATATCTTATAAAACAAAGTGTTTGTTCCTTTTTTTATTTCTTAAACTAAGTGATCACTTTTTGGCAAATACAACTATTAATTTTAATGATAATATCACCACTGTAAATACAGATAAAAAAAAAAAATTGTTCTCTTTGCATTTAGAATATGAAAGAAAGATTGTTTAGCAATAATGTTTTAAAATCTTTTATTAACCCATCACCAGACATGCAAAATCAGCAAGAAATAATTCAAAATTGTTCACTTTTTTGATACTACCTTTATTTAAATATTTTCTGAACACGATTGTGAAAAATATTTTTTATATTAAAAACATATATTTAAATTGATTTTCGAAATTAAAACTTCCTTTAGACCTGTTGGCAAGTGAAATGAAAATTGAAATCACACATACTTCAACAAGCATGTGCAATTGGACACCAGCCTGTGAATAACAGGAGCAGCCAATGCATGATACATGAAGTGTTTCCATAAATAAAGCCAGCTAACTGTCAATAATTGTATGTGTGCCACTAAACATGGGCACATAATCAGGTTTAAATTAATTCCTATATTCTTCCCAAATGTGTAATAATTAACATGATATGTGGAATGAGCCTGTGCAACAGGCTCAAGGTGAAACATAATAACTGCAATATTTTGTTAGTTTACAATGAAAATCAATGCACACAGAATCTCAACTGATTATGATATGGACTAGAAGCTTCAGTATATAGGCACAACCAATCATTGAGTAAAAAATCTGAAAGTTAAGATTTAGTTAAAAAAAATAATGCTGCCCATTCCTGGCTTTACGGTTGTTAAAGGTAGCTTCAAGATTTTGGCATCTCTGTATTCTGAAATTGGAATAAAGAATCTCTCTCTCTTTCTCTCTCTAATATTTTCTTCAAGTCAATTATCAATAACAAATAAGGTATCTTTTGTAAACTGCAGTCAACAGAGAGAGCAAAAATGAAACCTATCTTCCCATTTA
The DNA here is from genome assembly GCF_048544385.1 of Mastigoproctus giganteus. Classification (NCBI taxonomy): domain Eukaryota; kingdom Metazoa; phylum Arthropoda; class Arachnida; order Uropygi; family Thelyphonidae; genus Mastigoproctus; species Mastigoproctus giganteus. The sequence goes on from NC_143587.1 coordinate 26,318,485, forward strand.
AGAACACTGTTAGAGGCAAGATTTAGTTATACAGAATCAATGAGTGGACTTTTGTTGATGGAGATAGTGAGCAATTTAGAGAATGACTGGCCATATTGTATATAAATAAAATGTAAAATTCCATTTTATATCTTTTAACATCAAGTGCCAGAAGCCATATAAAAAAAGTTGTTGCAACTAACATTTTGATTTTTGGAACTGTAAAGTTTTGAAAATTGGATGCAAAAGTGATTTTTCTGCCAGAGCTTCCTTCAATTACAGCTCTAGTCAGCTCACCATGGTAACTATGACTCTGACTGTGGAAGCCTTTCAGAATTCCCACACCCCCATTTCTGAGGGACATTTGAACCTACAGTGCCACTGAGTGGCAAGTGGAAAACCAATCACAGTGACAAGCAGGACATATTCTGATCTGGCTCTATTCGTCAGTCATGTGATCTAATAATATACTCTTATTCGCATTTTTATTTTTTCAATTCTTAATTCAGAAACATACATCTGATAAGTAATTAATAGTTATTACTAATCAGGTGTTTCTGAATCTGAATTTTTTGCCCAAAAGAATAATTTGTCCCCATCTAACCCTCTCTCACAAAATCAATCATGAATCTTTTTATTTTTTTGGGGGGTGGGCACAATGGGGTGTCTGCAGGGACCACTGACTACTTTCCTAACAAGTTTATCCTTTCTGCAGACACTGTACATACCAAACTGAAATTCTGCATTCTCTATATCAAAGCGGCACTATGTTTCCAATATTTCTAATTGCCAGCATTTGATAACTTCTTTTGTGGATCTACACAAAATATACTTTTTTCTTCCTATATATACTAAATTTTTATCTACAAGGACAGTGATAGTTAAGAATAAGTAAGATTTAACCCCCCTCCCCCAGAATCCATTGTCTTATTTTTTTATCAATCTTAAATTTAAGCAATTAACACATTAACCAAGTACTTTTTTTTTTTTGGATGATCATTATATGTTGCATGTACACAGCCAAAACATTATAACGACCTACCTAATATGATGTTTGTCCTTCACGTGCAGCCAAAACAGCTCGTACACTGCGAGGCATATATGCTACAAGATTTCTAAATGTGTTTTGTGGTATCTGGTACCAACACATAACCAGCAGATTCTTTAACTCCTGTAAGGTCCGTGGTTGAAACGCTGCAGATCAGAGTTGCTTTTCCAACACAAACCACAGATGCTTGATGGGATTGATGTCTGAGGAATCTGGAGGCCAGGGTAATACCTGAAAGTCTTACTCATGTTCTGCAAAACAGTCTCAAACAATCTGGGCAGTGCAGCATGGTGCATTATACTGCTGAAAGACGCCAGGCCAGAGGGGAAGACAGTTGCGATGAAAGGGTGTACCTGGTCGGGAATGATGTTTAGGTAGTTGTTTGTTATTTTGGTTTTTAGGAGCATTAGCAACTAAGGCCACATTGCTCCGGGGATATGCGGTGGTCATTCTCTGACCTTTCCGCATCCTCCATATTTGGTGGGCATGGGCTCGAACCCCAGTCTAATCAAGAAGCGTGTGCTACGCACTGCTGCTCCTGCCCACCTGGCTATGGAGGTGCCTATGTTTAGGTAGGTGGTAGACATCAGAGTGCCTGGCACATGGATGACTGGACCCAGGGCATCCCAGCAGAACATTGCCCAAAGCATGACATCGCTGTCACCGGCTTGTTTTCATCCCATGGTGCATCCAGAAACCATCACTTCCCCAGGTGAACGACGTAAACGTATCCGGCCATCCACATGGTGCAACAGGAAATGTGATTCATTGGACCAGATGACCTTCTGCCAATCACTCAAGGTCCAGTTTCGATGCTCGTATGCCCATGGTTCACCGGTGACAGGCACTGTCACCGGTGAACCGTGTTTAGCATGGGCACTCAGAGCAGCCTGCGGCGACCCAGCCCCATTTTCAGTAGGGCTTGATGTACCGCGAGTTGTGACACATTACTTCCGTCACCAGCATTCCAATTACTGGCTAGTTGCACCACAGCTGCCTTTCTGTTGCCATGTACCATCCGGGAGAGCCTTCGTTCACCTTGAGAATCGATGAGCCATGGTCATCCAACACCTCGCTGGCGGTTCGTGGATTTTCCTTCCTCGGACCACTTTCGATAGGTATTAACCACGGCTGACCATGAGCATCCCACCAGCCATGCCGTTTCAGATATACTCTGACCCAGTCGTCTGGCCATTACAATTTGGCCTTTGTCAAACTCGCTTAAGTCCGATGCCTTTCCCATCTGAAGAACAAGAGTAACACTGATTAACGGAGCTCAGTATCAGGTGTTTTTTGTACCATGTCCCAACCCGCGAATCTGCAGTTGCTTAGATTTGCATAACGACTTGCTGGTCATAATGTTTTGGCTCATCGGTGTATACTGTAATAAGTATAGATATTTTATTGTTGTTTGCTATATAGAATACTAATGATCTAGATGCAGAATAAAGTATATTTTTACCATTCATTTAGGTTGTTAGTATTTTTTTTTGAATAATTAGTTATGAACTATAAAATAGCTAATGCTATTTTGGGCATTTTAAATTTCATCCTCTCTTGTTTCCACTTTTCTTGAACGAAATGATTTTAATGCTCACAACAGAATTGCCTTCACTGTTGAACTGCTTTTACACTGACATTTATAACTCACGAAGAAAGCAAAGTTCATTTTGTGTGTGTGCGTGAGAGAGAGAGAGAGAGAGAGAGAGAGAGCAAAAAAAAAGATTTCCTACTTTTCACAAATAATCATTTATGTTGTAACTTTTAAATCTTATTAAACTTTAACTAAGTGAGCCAGTGTTTTATGAGGATAACAGAAGAACTTATATAAAAAGTTACCCTATTTATAACCTTTAAAATTAGCAAGAAATAATTCAATTCATTTTTTGATATCACCTTTATTTTCAATTTAATATGAATAAAACTGTGAAAAATTCATTTTTATATTTAAAAAACATTTTAATTATATTTTTAAAATACTCCCCTCCACCAAAAAAAACAGTGCTTTAGAGATATATGTATATATATATATTTTTTTTTTTATCATTTCCCTTATTTGGGCAAGGAAAATCCAATTGAAAATACTTTTCACTTGGTGAGCAAAATGTAAATCAGAAAACCAGCATGCTTCAACAATTGAATACAAGCCAGACCCTTCAATAACACGAAGCCAGAGAGTGTTACAATTGGAGGCACTCGAATAAAACATAAGGCCTTATATATAAATACATATAAAATATGAAACTCGATCCTGCATTTTTCCTGTTTTCACAAGAACTAATTGAGATTTAAGAAATTTTCTGATGGTGAAATCAAAGAAAATGCTTTTGTTGAGATATATTGGCAATTGGATAGACCAAGATTGTTAAAATTGCATGGTGATCTCAAAGAACCTGAGATCCTGGATGATTTAATTTGCCTCTAGGCATGTATGTGTGAATATGAAGGGAATCAATACCATGCCTAGTACAGCAGTTTTGAATTTTGTTAATAAGAGAACTATATTTTTAAAAAATATATGTATTGCTTTTATAACTGTGGTAGTTTTTTTTTTTAAATAATTTTATAATATGAGTGGTTACACTGGATGATTTTAGTACCTCAGCATTTATAAATTAATAACATAGCCACATATCAGTAAATCACCATGCTTTAGTTTCTTTTTGTCTAGTTAATGATTATATGCTGACCTCGAGCTTAAATTATTTTATTCAGTATCAACAGTTAAAATTATACAGAAAATTAAAATATCATTTTTGTATTGGAAACAGTTTATTTTATTTTATTTTTAAATCTCAGTAGTTGTGCAATTATTATTCCTCAGACTTTTTTTCTGTTTTAGAACACTTTAAGTTGTATGGGTAAAAATAATTATATTCATAACAGCAGATGTTTGGTTTTAAAAAAAATTAATAAATCTTTCATAATATTGGCTCATATGTTCAAATTTAGTAGCTTATAATGTGGGTGCAAATAGAGATTTTTTCCATGACAAATACCACTATATATATTATGAAATGTAAAAATAACCTTTTTTTATGCTTTAAATATTTTACTTTAATAAGCAGGTAATTATCTTAACCGCAGAACTCTATTTCTAGAAAATTATGACAGCCAAAAATAGAAAATTTTATTTTTCAGTTAGTACAAATATATATAACATAAAAATATATCATGCTTTATAAAACCAGTTATCATTATTATTTTTAAATTAATAAATTAAATATTCATTTTCTGTTAATCACAGAAAACTCTAGTTTAAGAAAACTATAATGGAGCTATTAATGAATGTTTTTTGTTAAAATTTCTCCCTGGTTTAGTACAACTCTATGCACATAAAACAAAGAGATATTTATGCTTTTTTATTTCTTAACTTAAGAAATAACTGCTTTTGACCAACAGCACCCTTTAAAATGATCATTCTAAATAAAAATCTAATATATACAGAGATTTTTATAATTTCTCTGTAATTATAAACTAAACTATTTTGAGAAATTTGTAAAACATCTCTGAAAAAATCAAAGAGAAATGTGAAATGGTATCATTCACTAGCTAAAGAGAAATCTTTGGGTTATGAACTATGAGAAATCTTTGACAAAAGATGCAAAGAAAATCAGAAAAGATTTCTTTCCTTATATAAGCTCTAAAAGGAAGGGGATGAATCAGATTGGTACACTTGATATCAATGGTTTGACTGTAGATGATCATTCTCAGATAGCTGCCAAACTAAATGAGTATTTTGCAGCTACATTCTCACATGAGGAGTTATTCAAGAAAGAGAAGGCCAAATATTTATTAAACTGTAACAGGGAGTTAAATGATTTTGTAATACCTAAGAGCAAAGTGGAGGAGAAATTGTTTAAGTTAAACATAAGAAAGGTACCTGAGGTGGTGGTGGGATCTATAATTATAGCCATAATTATAAGAGCATCCTTGGACTCAGGGGAAGCCCCACAGGCTGGAGAAGTGCAAATATATCTCCAATTCATAAAGGGGGATCAAAGGGAGACATGAGTAATTACAGACCTGTTAGTTTGACTTCCATTCCTGGGAAAACAATAGAGTCACTGGTTAAAGATGCACTGCAGAATCATCTAGACAAGACACAGTAATGATTCAGACACAGCATGGGTTTGTTAAGGGGAAGTCTAGTCTGACCAATTTGATTGGATAGTGGTCACAAAGGAACTGGATGCTAAAAATAATTTTGATAGCATATACTTGGATTTTAGGAAAGCTTTTGATACTGTTGCACATGGAAGACTACTGTACAAATTGGAGCAGTATGGTATTAAGGGCAAGTTGCTACAATGGATAAAAGGATGGTGGAGTGGGAGAAGACAGAGAATAGTAATCAATTGACACTGTTCTGTGTGGACTAATGTTATCAGTGGTGTCCTTCAGGGTTTAGTGTTGGGCCCATTCTTGTTTTGTATATTTATCAATGATATTGATGAAGGTATACCAAGCTTAATGTCAAAGTTTGCAGATGATACAAAGGTTGGTAGGGCTGTTAATAACAGCCATGACAGAATGCTGCTGCAACAGGATCTGGAAAAGTTGGGCAGATGGGCTGAGAAGTGGCAAGTGAAGTTTAACATTGACAAATGCAGAGTACTGCATATGGGTAGCAGTAACCCCAAATAACGTACCAACTGGATGGTACTGCGCTCAAGGTAGTGGAGAATGAAACAGCCCTGGGGGTAATTGTGCAGTCAGATATGGTGTTTTCTGAGCAGTGCAGACAGGCTGCCAGAGTAGGTTATGGGGTCTTGTCAATGATATACAGGAATTATGCTACCAGGGATAAGGAGGTGATTATACTCCTTGTATAAGGCAATGATCAGGCCACATCTTGAGTACTGCATACAGGTCTGGAAGCCTCAATATAAGAAGGATGTAGATTTACTAGAATGAGTACAGAAAAGGGGAAAAAGGCCGGTGAGGGGAACAAAGGGGTGCTCTTACAAATAAAAGCTTAAGCTATGCAAATTGCAGCATCTGGAGACTAGACACATGTGAGGTGACCTGATTGAGGTGTATAAGGCCTTGAATAGAATGAGCAGGCTCAATGCTGATGGGGTTCTTCCTATTGCTCAGATTTTAAACCTGAGGGAACAAACTGAAATTGAGGAAAGACAGTTGTCAAACAGATGTGCAGAAATTTGCCTTTAGCCAGTGGGTGATTGATTGCTGGAACTAACTTCCATCTGTCTTTGTGGATATTGATAACTTAAATAAATTCAAAGAATAAGTGGACAAACTTCTGGAGTGAATGGGTGAGTGAAATGGGAAGGTTTTTTTTTTTTTTTTTTTGGGTGATGCTGTATAATAAGCTTGCTTTCTTGAATATGCCTGTACTAATGCTAATGTAAATCAGAAACTGTGCTTTATTAATCATTCCATTTGGAAAGCAATGCAAGATGCATAAAATAATAGGGAATTGCAATTACAAAAAAGCTATATAGGTGATTGCACTGGGCAAGAGATTCACCCAATCAAGACATTTTGAATTTTTTTTTTATGGAGATAATTTTAATTAATATTTGCAATTAGGATGTTCAGAATGTTCTTGAAAGGTGCTAACAGTAGAGTTACAGTGGGATGATTTATTTTTTTTAATGTACTATTTTTGATAGGAAATGAAAATATTCCTGTGCAACCACTGCTAGATTAAAATTAGAGAACACTATTTAAAAATTATATGCGAAATTGAGAAGAATAAAATTCTCTATTCTTGGACATATTTCAAATGAAATTAGCAAAATATTTAGTTTATTTATTTATAATAGAGGCAGCAATATTTCCTACATCCAGCACATTGAATATACTAAATTAATATCCTATTTGCTAGGAAAATTTCTGAACCCACTTTGGGACTCTTGTTTTTAAGAACTGAAATTCCTTACCATGTGACAAGCAGAGTTCCTGACTTTGATTTTGCTCTGATGATAAATAAGATTACCCATTAGTCATCTGTGAATATTTTCTAGTCAATACTGGACACCCTTATTTCTGTGAAATTTAAAAACAAAATCCCGGAGTCAGAAACATAATCAGCAAATTGCAAGAATACAAAATGTGTGGGTGTAGGAAATTTTGATTTCTATATTACAGAGATCACCAAATTAATTATTTTGTTAATTTCCTATGGACTACAGGGTTTTTATATAAGTACAACTTGCATGACATATTTCACTCAATGCATTAGAAAAAAACTCATTTTAAAAATAAGCACTTTTGTTCCAAATGGTAACATTCTGATGGAAGGCTATCGAAATTCAAATCTCAAAACCAAGCTCTGCCACATTAATATTTATCAAATCCTTCATTAAATTTATTCAAACTACCCACTTCCAGCACCAGATGGAAGTTAGTTCCAACAATCAACCAGTCTAAAATGTTTGCCTTTTTTCTGATTTAATTTATGCCGTGTGTGTGTATGTGTGATCTCAGAATGAGCATGGATGCTATCAGCAGAGGCATTTGATGCAAGAAAGCAAGCTTATGCAGCATCAGCCAAAAAAAAACCACTTCCACTTCACCCCTCTGTTCATTCTAAATACCTGTCCAGCTGAGCCTTAAACTTATTTAGGCTATCAACTTCCACGACAAGGGATGGAAGTCTGTTCCACCAACCAACCACCCGCTGGCTAAAGGCACATTTCCACACGTCTATCCTACATCTGACTTTCCTCAATTTGAATTTATCCCCTCTCAGGTGATTATTCTGAGCATAAGGAAGAATCCCATCAGCACTGAGCATGCTCAAACCATTCAAGGCTTTATACACCTCTATCAGATCACCTCGCTAGTGCCTAGTCTCCAGACACTGTAATTTGCAAAACTTAAGCCTTTCTTCGTAAGAACACCCCTTTGTTCCATTCACTAATCTTGTTGCCCTTCTCTGTACTCGTTCCAGCAGCTCTACATCCTTCTTGAAATGAGGCCTCCAGACCTGTATACAGTACTCTAGGTGTGGCCTGACCATTGCCTTATACAAGGGAAATATCACCTTCTTATCACTGCTAGAAAAATTCCTATATATCACTGACAATACACCATGAGCTACTCTTGCAGCCTGTCTGCACTGCTCAGAGAACTTCATATCTGCCTGCACAAACACCCCCAGGTCCCTTTCATTCTCTACCACTGTCAGTTTAGTACCACAGAGTTGATACATTGCTCTGGGGTTGCAGTTTCCCATATGTAGTACTTTACATTTGTCAATGTTAAACTTCATTTGCCAACTCTCAGCCCATCTGCTCAACCTTTCCAGATCCTGTTGCAACAGCATAGTGTCAGTAGTGTCCTTGACAACCCTGCCAACCTTCATATCATCTGCAAACTTGGACATTAAGCTTGATATACCATCATCAATATCATTTATGAATACAGAAAACAATAATGGACCCAACACTGAACCCTGAGGGATTCCACTGATAACATTAGTCCACGATGAGCAGTGTCCATTGATTACCACTGTCTGTCTTCTCCCCCTTAACCACCCCTTTATCCATAGAAGCAATTTGCCTCCAATGCCACACTGCTCCAATTTGTGCAGCAGTCTTCCATGTGCAACAGTATCAAAAGCCTTTCTAAGATCCAAGTATATAATATCAAAGTTATTCCTTGCATCCAGTTCTTTTGTGACTGCATCATAGTATCCAATCAAATTGGTCAGGCAAGACTTTCCCTTAACAAAACCATGCTGTGTCCAAGCTATAACTAAAGTCTTGTCTAGATGATCCTGCAGTGCTTCTTTAACCAGTGCCTCCATTAATTTTCCTGGAACAGAAGTTAAACTAACAGATCTATAATTACTTGTGTCAGCCTTTGATCCTCCTTTGTGAATTGGGGTCACATTTGTGCATCTCCAGTCTGTGGGTACCTCCCCTGAGTCCAAGGAAGCTCTCATAATTATGGCTAAGGGTTTGCTTACTTCCTTTGCTGCCTCCTTTAATATAACTGTATAGATCCCATCCACGCCAGGTGCCTTTCTTGTGTTTATCTTCAACAATTTCTCCTCCTCTTTACTCTCAGTTATTACAAGATTCTACAGCTTACTGCCAGAGTTGAATACACCTCTGGCATTCCCCTCGCTGAATAACTCCTCATGTGTGAATGTCGATGCAAAATATTCATTTTGTTTGTTAGCTACCTGAGCAGGATCATCAACAGTTGACCCATCGATATCAAGTGGACCAATCTGATTCAGCCACTTCCTTCTAGAGTTTACATAAGTAAAGAACTCTTTGCTGCTGTTTTTCTTTGCATCCCTTGCCAAAGATTTCTCGTATTCTTCCTCCGTCTGCCTAACCTCCTTTGTAACTTGGTTACAGACCAACTTATATCTATCATAGGCTTCCATGTCACCCATTAATTTGTATGTATCCCATGCATTTTTCTTCTCTGCCATATGTCTCATTAGTTCATCTGACAACCATTTAGGCCTGAACCTTGAACAATATTTCTTAGTTGGTATGTAAAGCCTAGTAGATTCCAAGATAAGTTCTTTGAATGATTCCCATTTTGAATTTGCTGTTGGTAACATCATTAGTTGGTCCCACTGTACAGAATTTAAACACTGTCTAAGACCATCGTAGTCGCCTTTACGAAAGCAATAACCCTTTCCTTTACCCCTAATGGTAGTTACCTCTTTGAGTAAATCCCAATTCAGCACACTATGATCACTTCCACCTAGTGGTTCATTTATCTGCAGATTCTTAATGCATGAAGAATCACTACTGATAATCAAATCAAGAGTATTCCTCCCACTAGTTGCCTCCCGAACATGCTGATGTAGAAAACAATCATCCAATAAATCCACAAAAGCCTTTCTAGTGTGTGAGTGACCAGCCTCCAAATTCCAGTCAATATCTGGGAAATTAAAATCCCCCATTATAAGACTCTCTGATTTACTGGCCCACTCTATTTCCCTGTACAGTTTCTTATTATACTCATCAGAGTGATTAGGCCTATAATGCACTCCTACTCTCAATTTTGATCTCCCAATGCTATGTCACACCAAACTGACTCGACACTGCACTGTCCAGCGATGTCGACTGGCTTCACTTCCTTGGATTTTATGTTTTTCTTAACTAATAGCATAACCCCTCCTCCCTTCCTATCCTGTCTATCCTTTCTGTAGACGTTGTACTCCCCAAATTCCAGTTCTGCATTCCTTATATATGTGTGATACCACATCTCTGATATCCCAACAATATCTGCCTTAGATGTTTTGAGCAATACCTCAAATTCATCAAATTTATTTACTAAACTCCTAGCATTGGTGTACACGCAAGTATACATGCACCTGTTTCTATTCTTAGCTACCCTAACACAACCCATGTGTTTACTTGTACCGCAATGACTCCCAGCAGTCTGAAATATCCTGCATCTTGTTTTTCAGGCTTCTGTTCATTCCAATAGAAGCAGTGCAAGAATCTCTTTCACCTCTTCCAGTGGCTACTGTTAATCTATTAGTCTTTGCCTCCCCCCAAGCTAGCAGTTTTCCGACCCACCTAACACTCCCTCAATAACATCAGCAAATATTCTTGCACCCTTTCTATTTAAGTGTATATCATCCCTGTAGAAGCAGTCTCTCCTGTTAACAAGTACAGTCCAGGCTGAAAAAAATTCTACCCCTTGAGCCTTGCACAATCTTTCCAGGGCTGAATTGATCGATAAGCATTTAGTGCCTTTTATCCATTTAAAGGTTTAAAAATTTCCATCAGGTTTCCTTGCAGCTGCTGCAATTTACAGAACTCAAGTCTTTCCTGATAAGAATACCCTTCTGTGCACCTGCTCAAACAAATTCACATTTTTCCTAAAATGAGGCTCCCAGAACTGTGTGGTAATGAGATGCAGCCTAACCATTGCCATATCCAATGGGATAATTACATCCTTGTGCTAGTTGGCAAAATTACTGTATATCACTGCCAGACACCCATAAGTTATCTCCGCAGCCTGTCTGCAATGCTCAGAGAATTTCATATCTATTATCCCCAGGTCTTTTTCAGCCTCCCCTTTTAACACTAATCAAATGTTAAACCCCAACTGACGTCAAATCAAATGTTAAACCCCAACTGGTTTATCATCCTAATTTATCCCTGTCTTGCTGGAGCAACAAATCATACAACATATCATGATTACTGTAATTTTCCATTTTGCCAGCCTTTTTATCATCAGCAAACTTAGATAAGAACTTGATATGACTTTATGAATATCACTAATAAAGATTTAAAACAGTAAGGGGACACAGCATGAAACCCTGATGGACTCTACTAATAACATTCATTCATGAAAACCAGTAGCCATTATCAACTCTGTCTCCTGCCACTCAACCTTTCCTTTATCTAGCCATTATCCAGTTATTAGAATGGATAGAACTCTAGTACTATACATGGGTTGAACATCGAGAAGTCAGGTGATACTTGTCAATGGAGTTGAATTTATGTAGATCATAATTTTTAAGAAATACAAATTAAATGTAAAGCTGAATATGACAGACTGTAACTTCACAAAAAAAAAAAAAAAAAGCAGAATTTTTTAGTGATTTCAATGATCACACCCTTTATGTACCTGGATGATCTTTTATCTTGCACTTATGCAGTTGTGCTCTTATTGCTGGGTTTAGGTGAATTAGTGACTTAGAACATACCATGCTATTGTGTATTATGTCTGTACAACTGCATATTGAGGAGAAAAACCCTCACAAAGTCATGGATAATATTGTGGAAAAACCCATGTATATTGCAGAAAAACCCTCACTAAGTCATAGATAAAATGCTATTTCTTCTGACTGTGGCTAACTGTAGATTGAATACGATTTCAGGGTCTTCCAGTCACAAATAGAAATCAAATCTAGATCTCACCAAATGAGTGACAAGTGAAAAAAAACACTAGACTGCAAGGTGAACACTTATGCAGTGAACTGAAAATGTTATACACATACAGCAATTGACTGCAGGTTCAAATTCAGTTAAATTTGATACTACCAAAAATACAAAAGGTATTCAAAACCCACTGTGCTTTAGTATCATGTAGGCTGAAGGTCAAAATTTACAGAAGGTACTTGTTAAAATTGCCCTTAATTTTCAGGAAATATATATATATATATAAATATGATCAAATTAATCCAAAAATTAAATAGAGAAAAATAATAGAAAAAGCTAACATCAGTGGCAGCAGAAAAGCACAATCCACTATATGTTGCTTATAATAAGCTAAATTAAAATAGGATTTTTCCAGTAGCATGGCAAACCAGTAGAGTGAAAATGAACTAAACCAAATAAAATAACAATAACAGAAAAATACGAAGGGGGGGGAGGATAGAGAAAAAAGGTAGTGTTGCAACAACGGAATGATACTAAGATCAAACTGCCGATGCAATAGATTTGCATAGTGGTGGTCCTTATGCAGCAAAAAATAATAAATATTATTATTATTTATTATTTATAAATATTTTTATATATATCGCTGCATAAGGACCACCGCTATGCAAATCTATTGCATAGGCAGTTTGATCTTAGTATCATTCCGTTGTTGCATGGATTTGTTTAGCATTTGAAATGCAGTGATTCCCTGTCTATTATTGACCTCGTGGTCCTCTGTCGAGATGGGGCATAATGGTCAGTCTATTTTATTTTATTTTATTTTATTTGGTCATGTAACGTTGTTAGTTTATGTTTCCACTTTAGTGAGATTTCACATAATTCGGAAACGAGTGCCATCGAGGGGGCACCGCTAAACTTCTTTTAATTGGCTTAATTTCTAAATTATTTTAGGAACATTGCTTCAACACTACTCTTTTCTTCTTTACCTCCCCTATATTTTTCTGTTATTGTTATTTTATTTGGTTTAGTTCATTTTCACTCTACTGGTTTGCCATGCTATATCCTATTTTAATTTAGCTTATATATATACATATATATATATATATATAAAGGTTGTTGTAATAGTAGCAGGAGGATAAATAAGGAAAAGGATAATTCACATTGGTGAGTTATCAAAATGTATATTTAATTTAATTTTTTATATTAAATACTTAAATATGAAAATCCAAAAATTATCAAATAACATTCTTATTATATTGTTATAATAATATTGTTAAATATGGAAGAAGATACATCAAACAGCATAAGAAATTAATACAGAAAAAGTGAATATAGGCAACCCCCATATAACACGGTTTCGCTCTAACATGATTGATAAATTGCGACAATCCTTGCACAACATGGTACTTATATAACATGGTTTCGCTCTAACACGGTTAGAGAATTGTAGCAAACCTCGCATAACAGAGTATTTTTGAGCTTTTGTGCTATTATGTTGGATGTAATTTTTCAACGTTTCCACTCTTTTTGAATTTCTGCTGTTAACTCACTAGTCAAAAAAAAAAAAAAAAAAAAAAAACAATATTGAGAAATCCCTATATTTTATTTTGTTGGGAAATCCCCGTGTTATGTTCTGTGCTATTAAACTTGTGAAAAAATATAGATTTCAAAGTTTTTTTACCATTGGATAGCATGCCAGGCCATCCAAACATTGAAGTTAAGGTTCTACCACCAAGTTGTACTAGGTTAATACAACTTCTTTCATTCAGCTAGTTCAACACAGCTTCTTTCATCCAGATCAAGGTATTATATCCACCTTTAAAACTCATCACATCAGAAAATTGTTACAAATGGATTTTGGAAAAAAATTTATTTCAAATCTACTGATGTAATGGAGGCATGGAAACATTTCTCAATTGTGGACTGTATCAGAATCATAGCCTTATCGCTCAAAGAAGTAAAACCGTCAAAGTTAAATGCGTGTGGGAAAATATTGTTGTTGTTATTTGGTTTTTAGGAGCATTAGCAACTAAGGCCATATTGCTCCAGGAATATGCGTTGGTCATTCCCTGACCTTTCCACATCCTCCGTATTTGGTAGTGATGGGCTCGAACCCCGGTCTAATCAAGAAGCGTGTGCTATGCACTGCTGCTCCTTCCCACCTGGCTACGGAGGCGCTCCTGGAAAAATGTATCACCACAGACGGGTCATTCAGGAAATATGGTCAAACCAGCAGAAAATGGAATTGGTGCAACAGTAGAACTTGCTACGTCGGTAGTGAGGGGGGGGGGAGGTTTTCATGACACGACTACTGAAGCCCTCGTGGGTACACAGTTGATAGAATCACCCTCCTTCACACACAGGGTGGAAAAAGACCTAAGTTCGAATCCCGTCAATGACAGGAGGAATTTTTATGGGTCTTTTTCACAACATGGCTGAGTTAGTCAGGCTCAGGTGGGGTAGCTTGGTTTTTTTTTTTTTTCCCGGAATGTTGGGTGTTTCGTCCATCAAACCAGAAACTCAACCTCAGGACACATGCAATTTATATACAATATACGTAGAGCGACATGGCCTTACTCACCTATGCTCCTAAAAAAATAAAAAATATATATGATTACTGAAGACGTTCAAGAATTACTGGTAGCAAAAGGGGCTGTTGAAGTGGATTTGGTGGAAAAGGCATCGGATGCAAATCAAATCAATTCAGAGGATGATAGCGCAGATGAAAAACTTCCAAATTTTACACTAAAAAGCATACGGGAAGGTATAAAGTTATCTGAGCAATTAGAATCTTATTTTTCGAATGCAGATTCTTGAATGAAAGGAGCCCAAAGTTCAAAATGGTGATTCAAAAATGCTTAGTTCCACACGATGAAATTCACAAAGATTTATCAAGCAAAAGCAAACAAAACCAGATTACAGATTTTTTTAAAGAGAGCAGAAGATACATGAAATCTAGAATGGTGTATTTTTGTTAGCTTTTGGAACGTAACCCCCCTTTTTGTACTTTTTCTTAGTCCCATGGTTTCACACAACACGACATTTTATAGGAACCTAACTACCGTGTTATACGAGGGTTACCTGTATTATTAAACACAGGTATTTTCAGAAGTCAATATCAGAATATATTTTTATGAGATTCTAGTTTTAAACTAGGTGGATCAGAACACTTAGAGCTGCCTATCCAGCTGTGGGCCACATAATGTGATGTAACAAGCTGAAACCCACAGGTTAAGCGCTCCTGCTTTAGTAGAATGGCTTCCCAATAATAGCTTTGACCACCTTCTCCATTATTATGTAATAAAATAACAAGTAATTTTGATTTATATATTACAGAAATTTCAATAGAATATCAAGTAACATTTATAATGAGAAAAAAAAAAGTCCTGTGATCTCCCTCACACACACACACACAATAATGTATCATCATAGCATGTTATACATGCTTGCGTTTCCTTTCCCAACCTTGTGTTACACAATTTGTAAACAGCTCCAACCAAAAAAAAAAAAAAAAAACAACAATGAGCATTCAATAAAAACATCTACTGTGTGAATGTGTTAATTAATGTACACTCTCCTCTTCCCCATGCTAAGCCATGAATGTGCCACTGTTATCAGCCCACTCAATCCACACAGTACACTAATCATGTACAAAATGTAGGATGACACAAGGAATCAAACTTAAATTTTCTATTTTTACTATAAGTAGATGTATCATGATGCTGTAGCAAACGCCTGGAGAGCACCAAGCTGGAGAGTACCAAGCCAGTACTATGGGAAGGATAGGAAAATGTCTTCCAATGCCAAATTTTCAAAAGGTCTGATGTGGCATGTGCTTTTTGCAACAGTAGCAAACATTTCAATAGAACACTAAGCCTCTTATTTCAAAAAGCATTCTTTGGTCAGGTCATACGGCTTGATATGGTAATCACTGCACCATGTAAGGTGAAATCCACCAGAATGACTCCCTAGCATTGAAAAAAATGGTTATCACCTTTCTTGCACTTGGCAATCATTTTGAGCTGGCAGAGGCAACACGATTATTCCATATTATGGATGAAGTCTTAGACTCGGAACAATAGTGAAACACCTTCATTTTGTCCATGATAATGTGACTCCAAAATTCCTTGCCTACTTCCATATATTGCTGTAGATTAGTGATATGTTATCATGCATACTTTTCTGTCAACTGGAGATCCATCCATCTGCTATAGACTTTCTAATAGCCCAGATGCTCAGGCATAATGTTCCATATGGTTCCAAGTAAGAGTGAAATATATGCTCTAACTGCATGAGAGGTAAGTCTACCTGCACTGCCTTATCAGTCTCTGACAAGCTGAGAGATTATTTAATCACTGGCAAACACATAACATGTGTTTGCCAGTATACAGCAATAAGTTCCCAGGGGATTTTCACTTAGTGGAGTGTGTTTTGCTACTGAAACCAAATAATGGCTTAAATCTCAGTGTGCACACATTCTGTATGGTCACCATGTTTCAGCTAATGCAGCATTGCACAGACTAACCTGCAGGTGCAGTTGACTGCCACCTACTTTTGGAATCACATACAAATAAATTCCTACGTCACAGCCCACTAATTGTTTGTTACCATGGGATAAATCAGGCACATTAATTTTTGACTTTTCTTCATAGATAGTGTGGAACTAACAGACCTTCATGGCATAATACACTGCTATCTGCCACTCATTTGGAGAAGTATAGGTTTGATTCCCATCAAAGACTGGAAAATTCTAAAGTCTTCTTCAAAAGAGGCTGTAATTACTGATCTCAGGGAAAATGGAGTAGGGTTCCCTGAAGCTATTTCTGTCCACGAGCACACACTTCTACAGATATGGGTGACAAGCTCTGGTGGTGGTAAAGGAATTTGAATTCCCCTTTCAGATGTCTTCCATGACAAATAAGTTACCATGACACATTGTTTTCAGCCAGTCATTTGAATAGGTCTTAGTTTATTGCCTATCAATGAATGGAGTAATATTTCATCTTCTGCAATCAAGGCTGTAGTTCATTAATTTCAGGTAGAGGGGATAGATCTTTCCTCTTGAGTTATGCCAGGTTTATCAGCATACACAATGAAAATTAGCCCATGAATCTCACTTCTGAAGATAAATATGCAATATGAATATGAGCAACAAGTACTGATGTCATTAAAATAATAACTTGAATTTTCCACTATAGATTAAGCATGATTTAAGTTATAACAGCATGGATTATGATAATAAATTACCTGGGCATGTTAGAAGTGAGTCAAAAATAGCTCCAAAATTTTGTGTGGCCAGAAAAAAGCAGAATGTATTACTAAGGATATTATTACTCCAAAATTTGCAGAAAATGTAGTTTTAAAAGTAATAAAGACAGAGAAGTGTTTAAAATACATGTGCACTATTTTGCAGTGAAAAATGGCATACAAGTCAAATTACTAAACTTCACCAAAAATCCAGAAGAAACATCTGTACCTATTCTTAAAAATATCACAAGACTGGATAACAATAACCTTCCATTCCATTCATAAAAATTGATAAATGCTTACGGTAAGTGCCAGTAACCTCTACTGAATTCTGATAGAAAACAGATTTAAAACATTACTAAAATTTGGTGACAAAAATGTAATGAAAGAAACTCGTTCAGCAAAATGGAGGCAAAAAAAAAAATAAAATAATAATAATCAGGTTGACACTGACGTTGAGATAATAGTTTAAAAATTATATTTCCATTATTAATCTTGTATGAAAAAAAAAAAAAAAAAATTACGTGATTTTTTTTTTTTTGATTTTGCAAAATTGAAATCTTTTTCAACATAACCCAATAGGATAATGCATGTGCTCTTTCTCTCTCAACATAGCCATGGAAAGAATTTTAAGCAATTATCTGGCTTTATTATAATATTTTATAAGCACAGATAGGGAGTGTCTAAAAATTTTGGTTAAATATGTTTGCATAGAAGATAAAAACAATATGAACTTGAAAACAGAAATTTATCTCTATTTATGCAATATTATTTTAGTTCTTGTTGAAATGCTCACCATATTTAGATGCTCACTTTTAGATAAAAGTAATATGAAAATTAATATGAAAATTAAATTACATTTGGTAATATGAAAATTAAAACACAAACTGAATACCATACCAAAAAACAAGTTCTTGTGAATAAAGTTAAAAGTAATAGAGGCATGTGATGCAGGAAAGCAAACACATGAGCTTATGTAGCATCAGCCAAAAAAAAAAAAAATCACACAACTATTCCCTTTAAATGTTTGTCTAGTTCCTCCTTGAATTTATTTAAGCTATCAACTTCCACGACAGATGGAAGTTTGTTCCAGCAATTAACCACCTGCTGGCTAAAGGCAAATTTCCACACATCTATTCTACAACTGTCTTTCCTCAATTTGAATTTATGAGCCCTTAGGTTATGCCCCCCACTCTAGCCACTGTAATTTGCAGAACTTAAGCCTCTCTTGGTAAGAGGGGCTTAAGTTCTGCTCATTCCCCTCACCAATCTTGTTGCCCTTCTCTGTACACGCTCAAACAAATCTACATCCCTCCTAAAATGAAGCCTCCAGACCTGTACGTAGTACTCAAGGCGTGGCCTGACCATTGCCTTTACAAAGGGATAATCACCTCCATTTCCCTGCTAGCAAAATTCCTGTATATATCACTGACAAAATCCCATGACCTGTTCTTGCAGCCTGTCCCCTTTTCTCTTGATCTGGTTATCAGCAGTGATCAATCGTGTATTAAGAATTTGCAGATAAAGGAATCACTAGGTGGCAGTGATCACAGTGTACTTAAAGATATAATTACCATCAGGGGTAAAGGAAAGGGTTTTGCTTCTGTAAAGGTGTTTACAGTGGTCTCAGACAGTTTTTAAATTCTGTACAGTGGGGCCAAACTGATGATTTTACCAACAGCAAATTCTAAGTGGGAAGCAATCAATGATTAATCGCTACTACACATTTCATACCTATTAAGAAATATTGTTCAAAGTTTAGGCCTAAATGGTTGTCAAATGAACTAATGGGACTCGTGGCAGAGAAGAAAAGTGTATGGGATGCATATAAATTATCAGGCAACACAGAAGCCTATGGCAGATACAAGCTAGCCTGTAATCAAGTCACAAAGAAGATTAGCAAGCGAAGACAGATTACGACAAATCTTTGGCAAAGGATGCTAAGAAAAACAGCAAGGATTTTTTTTTACTTATATAAACTCTAAAAGGAAGAGGATGAATCAGATTGGTCCACTTGATATTGATGGTTCGACTGTTGATGATCCTGCTCAGATAGCAAACAAACTGAATGAGTATTTTGCATCTACATTCACACATGAGATGTTATTAAGGAAGGAAAATGCCAGAAGGTTATCAAATTGTAGCAGGGTGCTTAATGATTTTGTAATAATTGAGAGCAAAGTGGAGGAGAAATTGTTGTAGTTAAACATAAGAAAGGCATCTGGGGTGGATGGGGTATATCCAGTTATATTAAAGGAGGTGGCAAAGGAACTAAGCAAACCCTTAGCCATAATTATGAGAGCAGAAGTCCCCGAACTGGAGATGTGCAAATGTATCTCCAATTCACAAAGGGGAATCGAAGGGTGACATGCATAATTACAGACCAGTTAGTTTAACTTCTGTTCAGGGTAAAATAATGGAGTCACTGGTTAAAGATGCATTGCAGGATCATCTAGACAAGACTGCAGCAATAATTCAGAAACAGCATGGGTTTGTTAAGGGAAAGTCTTGTCTGACAAATTTGATTGGATACTATGATGTGGTTACAAAGGAACTGGACGCAAAAAAATATTTTGATAACATATTCTTGGATTTCAGGAAAGCTTTTGACACTGTTGTGTGAAAGACTACTGTACAAATTGGAGCAGAATAGTATTAAGGGTAAGCTGCGACAATGGATAAAACGACGGTGGTTGAGTGGCAGAAGACTGATGGTGGTAATCAACTTACACTGCTTTTTGTGGACTAATGTTATTAGTGGAGTTCCACAGGGTTCGGTGTTGGGCTCACTGTTATTTTGTATATTTATCAATGATATTAATGAAGGTATATCAGGCTTAGTGTCGAAGTTTGCAGATGATGCAAAGGTTGGCAGGGTTGTTAATGACAGTAATGGCAGTGTGCTACTGCAACAGGATCTAGAAAATTTGGGCAGATTGGCTGAAAAGTGGCAACTGAAGTTTAACATTGACAAATGCAAAGGTGGAAGTAACCCAAGAGGAATGTACTAACTCTGTGGTACTACACTTAGGGTGGTAGAAAATGAAAAAGACCTGGGAGTAATTGTGCAATTAGATGTGAAGTATTGTAGCAGGGTGCTTCATGATATTGAAAATGCCTACAAAATGTAGGCATTTTCAATATCATGAAAACAAGATTAAACAAGAAAAATTCAGAATTTTTAATGATTATTTAGAATTTAGTATTAATTTTATAATACTTTTTTTATTCTATCTGAAAAAGTAGTGGAATTTTGAAAATGAATGTAAATATTTACAATGTTTAAATCAGAAAAATTCAAATATATAATATTCTGACTTAGAAAGTATAATATCTTGAATTTGAATTAAAAAAAAGTGATGAATTTTTAAGAAAGTTTTATTTTTTAAAACATTATTCAATGTATTATTGATATTAGGTAAGGGGGACTTTGGGGCGAGGTACGAAACAGATCATCAGTGGAACTAATTAAAGCAAAATTAATTATTCTTAAGTACGATATTATTTGTAACGTTTAAATTTTGATTTTTAATCTGCAATTTGAATTGTCTTGCTCAGAATTTATACAATTGGAGCAAAATGATAAAACTACCACCTGCTGCTAAATGAGGAAAAATGTGCATTCAAAAAATACATTGAATATTTAATTTTTATAATGTATATGATGTTTGCATTACTAATTTTATTTCTTTAGCCCAGTTTTTTTCTATATATTTTTGTTCAACATTTGCTTTGTCAGTGGTTTGGTTATGCCATGCAAGTGCTTGGATTTCTGTTGTATTATTTTTCCACTGCATAAGGACCACTCTTATTCAAATCCATAGCACTGGCAGCTCGATCTTTGGATCATTTTGTAATTGCACTGATTTGTCTAACATTCGAAATGCAATGATTCCCTGACCATTATTGGCCTTTTGGTCCTCTGTTGAGATGGGGCATAATGGTCAGTCTATTCTATTTTATTTTATTATTATTTTTAGTTAATTTGGTTCCGTATCGTTGGTAGTTTACGTTTCCATCTTTTGTGTTATTTAACACAATTCGGACCTGGGTGCCATTAAATTCTAATCAATTGGCTTTCAGATTCTAAATTATATTAGGAGTGTTCCTTCCACAGTACCCTCTTCTTGACTACTTCCCCCTCCCACCCCTCCTTTGTAATATTTCACTGGTTTAGTTTATCATTTTGCTCTACTGGTTTGCCTTACCCCAGGGGCCCACATCTTGTGAGTATGGGCTTGGCACACCCAGGGTCCCGAGCTGGATATCATCATTTTTCTCTTTCTTGGTGATTCCCTTCTACTTTTGTCTCTCTCTCTCAGGGTAACTTGGTAACTTTTTTTTTTTTTTTTTTTCCTGGTGCAGCATAAGCCTCAGGCTTTCTTGCACCATATGGCTATTAATAATAATAATAATACTACTGGCATACATTTTATTTTAGTCTTTTAGTTTATTTCTTTATTTCATGCCACATGTAGTGGAATGCCATTTATTGCCACTGATGTTTGCATTACTAATTTTATTTATTTTCCTTCAGTTTTTCATTTTAATTTGTTAAACTTTAAATTATATATATATATATCTCTGAGAATGCAATTTATAACAATAATGTAAAAGATAAAGAAATAGAACTAGGAGAACAACAATACAAAAATACATAGCCCAAAGGGAACAAAATAAAATAACAGCAAAAAAGAATACAGTTCTATTTTCTGCCTGTGCTGCATATTGCAGCAAAGAATGAGCAAATCCCAATGGTACACCAAACTATGACTCTTGAATAAAAAAATAAAAAAAAATAGGTAAAATGAACATAGTAAAGTATAAAAAAATAACACTTTTTTTACCCTCAAATAACCTATCAGTTTGGAAAGCGTAAAAATAAGAATTAGAAAGGGAATATATAGGGGTGAAACTGGGTTTGTAAAACATTTTTCCCTCTGGTAAGGAAATGGAAATTTAAAAAAAAATTCTTTTTCTCTGTTTATAATTTAAATATCATAAAACACAGAGTATTTGTTCCAATTTACTCAGCTTCTGGGGGATGATTGCCCCTATCTTCCACTGCTTCAGAAGAAGATTTCGCTAAGAGCTGGCAAAATTTGATGTTTGCATGATTTTCCAAATTTGACATTTTTCAGAATTGGAAATTATGATGAAATAAATTTATTTCACACACATAGCAATGAAAAAAGGTACTCAACGATTTCAGAGTATATGTTGGTTAAAACTTGCAGTTTGATAACAGCAATTCACACTGCATTTATTGACTGGCTCTGTGGGCTAGTTTTGTTCTTTTTGACTTAACCTTCCCTTAGAAAAAAGTTAATATGACATTTGTTATTCTGAAATCTTTGTTCAAACTGATTATAACTGTAATAGTATATTTAACAGAGAAAGTTTCTTTTAATATTAATACCTTGTACTACCATCTTGAAATTTGCTATTTAAATAATATTATTTATTAACTGCATAAGATGTTCTCCTATTTTTAGTTCTTAAATAATCTATTTTTTTTTTTTTTTATTCAGAATTTCTGTGTAATGTAAGTAAACGCATTGTTTACATTTTTATACTCTAAAGCAGTGGTTTCCAACTAGGGGGTCATGAATTTCCAGAAGGGTACATAAACAATAGTGTATATCTATCAATTATATAAGACAAATTATATACAGCAAACTCTGTAAAATCCAGCACTCATATTAATGATTACATTTGTCTTTAAGAATCTATTAAAGAATGGTAATATTTCTCTCTTTATAATATAAAATGTTTGTAGGACTATGTTGTCCTGTTTTTGAGGTCAGTAGGATTTAAATGGATAGATAATGCAATGGTCTTAATTTTTGCAACAGAACAAATTTGCTTTTTCAGTGAGTTGCTCAGATTTTGCACTACTTTCAAAGATTGCCGCCTGTGCCTCCCACAGGTGGTAATGGCTAGCCCAAAGCTACAAAAGTGGTATGACCCTGGACTTTTCACAACATTTATATTGACAAGTCTTGGCTCCCTAAAGGCTGACTGATAACCCAAACTGTACCTGTGACAAAAGTGAAGACTGGGCACACATTCTCTACAAATGTATAATTTATGATATAGAACTCAAGTAATAGTAGAAATTGACCCCCTACCCAGGGGACAAGAACATTTATTTATAATAGAAGAAAATAATTATAAAGCTTTCACAAGCTTTACACAAAAAGTATTTGAAATGCCTAGAAATATCGAGAGATGGGCCTTACAGCCTCAACAGCAAAACACCATTACATATCTAAAGTGCTCAAGTCTCTTACCATGCCCAGATGTGACTTTTTAAACTGACTGGGCAGCTGTATCCAGCTCCATGACAGATAGCCAAATTTGACTAAATCAGATTGACTAGGGCCCTCAGGATTACCTTGCCCCCAGTGGGGGACCTGGGGGCCCACACCAAATAAGTAAACAAATAGGGAGGGAGGGAGATGTACAGGCAGTCAGCGAAGCAGCTTAGCTGAAAAATATTAGTAAGTTAGCAAGCAAAAAGATGCAATGTGGAATGAAAGAAGAATGAATGAATGAAAGGAAAGAATGAAAGAGTGTGAAAGACTGAGAGAATGGGTACTGAATGATAGAGTGAAATAAGAATTGTGGTAAAGGCGAATGAATGTTAGTTTTGGCGGAAGAGAGCGACCCAGCAAGAGAGTGAATGAGTGTTTATGGTAAATGGGATGGAGTAAAGGAATGAAAGAAATTGGCTGCAAGAACAGACAGATAAAGAGTGTATTTATCAGAAATGCTAACACAATCTCTAATCTCTATACTAACAACAACACAAGCACTGCAACCTCCCTTCCCCCACCACTTTAAAATACTGAAAAGTATTAGTAATTTGAAGTGCCTGGGGAGAGCAGTGCAGTAAGAATGATTCAGCAAATGAGAGAAATGATAGCAGAATAAATGAGAGTATGTCTGTGAGTGTGAAAGGGCGCAAACCACATAATAATTAATTTAAGTATTTACAAACCTTAGTCTTTAGCAACTTAATTTTAATTATTAGATGTTTAGTACAGTAAGTTCACTATATACCATTGCATTCTCACCTAGTGTAAGAAAAAAGATGGATATGTGTGAGAAAAACAAAAAAAAATTGCACAACCGAAAAGAAAATGTAGAAAAAAAGCAGAAACACAGTAAAAAATGTAAAAAAAAAAAAACTATAAAACCAGAATGAAAGCAGAGAGTGAATGAGGTTTATGAGTGGATAAAATTGCCTGCCTTCCCCTCATTCCACCGCCACGGCCAATGGGCATGGTGTCTGCCTACCCAAGCAGACACTATGCCAGTACCAGCGTGGTGTAGATGCTGACACTGACCCACAGGGCTAGCCCCTTGGACAGTGTGGGATAGAGCACAAATGCAGGTGCTCCAACATAGGCATGGGGGGCCTTTTATCTATGACCCTTTATTTCTACCACCTCGGATGAGGTGGTAGAAATAAAGGGTCATACCTTGTTTTCTCACTCCTCCCCTCCTTTGCCTGGTGGGTAATCCCACTGCCATCTGTCAACTCCCACCCTGAGGCAGGATGGGGATTCTGCCCTGGGAGACCATCCTCTGTCCCCTCCCCCTTTTCCTCTACCACGTTAATCCCCTCTTCACTTCCTTTTCCCATGATCACCTTCAATCTTTTTTTTTTTTTTTTTACTCTTGGCTACCACAGGGTTCACCTCGCCAGTGCTTTACGTTCCCTACTGCCCGGCACTGGACAGTAAACTAGAGGTTTTTGTATGAAAACACAGGCCCTTAGGCTAAGAGGCCAGATAAACAACACAATCACGCACTAATACAACACAAACACACACTAACCTATATAAAACTGGCCTTTATAGAGTTTTGTATTAGTCACATTGCCTGACAAAGAGTTGGAGGAAACCCCAGGAGCCGCATTACAACTATTACTACTTTCAAAGAAATGGCCTCACAAAAAGGTTAATTAGCACTTTCTTTAAAAATTGAGAAACTGCTAGCGACAGCCTGTTTTAGGACTAACTAGTCTCTCATCAAATGGCAGATGGTCCCTAGTGGCAAGACTCAGACAAAACAGTTGGAAAAAAAAAAAAAGTTTTTTGGTGCAAGCAGTAAATGAAATCAGACCTTCAACACTAATATTATTACTTTTATTATTACTACTAGCCATATAGTGCAAGGAAGCCTTATGTTTCACCAGCAAAAAAAAAAACTTTAACTTTTAATCTTTTTGCAAAGCCATCTGTTTTGAAAGGGCAAATAAAAAAAAAAAAAACACATGAAAGGTCAAAATAGTTCTGCAAATCTCTTCTGATGCCACTTTTATTCAGTAAGCTCTATAACTCAGTGAAAACTGCTCTTGCAAATTAGTTACATGGCTGGTCATCCATTTGGCATTATTTAAGAGCAAATGATGATGAAGAGAGATACAGAAAATGCCAGTGTGTGTGTGTGTGTGTGTGTATATACAGTTGGAAAATGTCATATAAATATGCTTTATTGTTAATCTCTTCTATAAACAAAGATTTGCTAATATCCACAAACAATAGATTTAATTCCACACCACTGATGTTTTTGCTGCTATTATATCTAGTATACAGCTCATCAGCTGCATGACTCAAGGAAGGGAAAGGAAGTAACAAGCAGCTCAAGGTCACTCACTTGGCTCCCCACTCCTCATTAATGTTATGGAAGAGAATGCTTATTGGGTGACCTAGATCTGCTATAGTTGTAACAGTGACAAAAAAAAATGAAACCTAGCAATCCATATTATTACATGTGAGAAATCAACTGAATTTCTTTCACTACACATTAGTAAAATCAGTGTCATGTAATTTCATAAAGATCGCATGTGCCTCATTATAATTATTCCTTATAAAGAATAGTTAACTTTTTTAATCCTACAAAGCGAAAGTATTCTTCTTCTTCTCTGAAGCACAAAGAATTCAATGATATTCACTCTGACACTGTACAAGGCATGCATTTAAAATTGGCCTTACAGTCCATGACATTTTCTGTTACTTTGTTTACTGTTATTCATTTACGTTTAACAAACTGAACTCTTATTTATATTTTTAACCACTAGCACTATTAGCACTAAGCCAGTTATAACAAATGTTTACAGCAAACGTAAAATTCACTGAAATACGAATATTTCATCAAAATTGCTCAACTGTTAGGTATATCATTCTAAAATCTGGCACGTCTCAATTCCTGAAGGTGCCATATTTTGAAGTTTACTGTACAAGCAACTTAAGGATTCCAATTCAGAGCAAATGTGGAACTTTATTTTTTAATGATTATAGAGAATAATATAATTTCAAATAAAATTTGTACACTGCACTGTGTTTGATTTTCATTCATGGAGGATCGTTCTACTTCTATTGAGGACCAAGGCTTAGACTTAAATTCAACTTACAGACAAACAGCATTATCCAGGTTCTGCATAAGTCACTAAATATATATATTTTTAAATTGCATGGTATCACTTCTAAAAGTGAATCTGCTAATTGAAAATGAAATGCAGTAAATCATTCCATTTTCAGTTATTTTATTTGATTTCAAACTATACTGAAATAACTGTGTGAAACATCAATCATATAATTTAATATAATTTATTGGAGACTATATATAATTTTTAAATATTTCATTAAAATAAGGGAAAATTGTTAAAAATATTCACTTTAAAGCAGCAAAAATGCACAAACAAAACACATAATTTTTAATTGAACAAATTATATTTATGAATTAAATTTAATATAACATGATGCAGAAGTTGAAGTACTCACAGGAGAACAAACCTTTACTTCTTGCAGACACAAGCCATAGCTCTGGGTATGTTGAAGTTATCATCATACACTCTGAACCAGAACTTAATTAATTCCATAACCATTTCATCTCAGTACCACAGAGTGGGTAGTCAGTTTTCTCTCTAACCGCTTACTGCAGGCGAGATGAAAATGGCTCTCTCTCTCTCTTCGAACATCACAAGTTATACTGGTGACATAACTGACATCAATGGATAACAGAAAACCAATCGGTCACCTTCAATGGCGATCTCCTGATCAGGAATCCTGACAACATTGGTACAAAGGTTTACTGTAAGCTGAAAAATGCTGGCAAACCCCATGGAAGTGCATAAATCTCTCATTCTCAGAGCATCAAGAGTTTGCAATCCAGTCCTTAGCAAAGAACAACGCTGAAAAATCCCTTCTGACATGTGCCACATTTGCAAGGCAACTGGCACCAAACTGGATAGCTACAACAACAACAACAATCTATGAGCAGATCTGAACAGACTAGACCTCTCTCCATACCTGCTGAACATTCACGACAAGGTAAACTTTCCATATGAACAATAATCACCAGTGTGGATTCCATCAGTGTCAATCCACTGGTGATACCATGGCTTCTGTTACTCATCATTGGATAAATTCAATGGAAAAGTTTGGTAAAACTCAAGCAGTTGCTCTTGATATTTCTAAATCTTTCAACCATATTTGGCATAAAAAGTCTTCTAAACTATCTTATGGTTTGCCTATTGTATTTGCAAGTGGGTAGTCAGTTTTCTCTCTAACCGCTTACTGCAGGTGATGAAAATGGCTCTCTCTCTCTTCGAACATCACAAGTTATGCTGGTGTTCCTCCCCAAGGTCCTTTTCTTCTTTTGCTCAATCCTTTTCCTCTGTATATTAATGACTTTCTTCCACTGACTGGACTACCTGTCCATAAATTTGCTGATAACAGCATACTATATATTCATCCAGTTTGACAACCCCTGCTCTGCACAAACAGATACAGCTTCTTCAATATATCATCACCAGTTCTTTAAAAGCTGATCTTCAGGTAATTCTTCAATGGGGCAGAGAAAACATCAATCCTTCTATAACTCAGTCCCACCTTATTTTTCACAAAAAAAAAGTGTATTACTCCCTTGCTCACCTTCAATAACGCTGAAAACTAAACAAGATCACATATCTTTATTGGAAGTAACTCTGACTTTTGACCTTTCTTGGCATAAGAACATCACAAATATTGCATCCTCTGCACTGAAAAAACTAGGTTTTATTTTTCCCTCTCAGCTTTACTTTTTTTTCTAAATAGCTACTGACTGTACAAATCTCAACTCTATCCTACGACAGAGAGAGATAGAGAGAGAGAGAGAGAGAGAAAATAGTGTCACTGACTAACCTGACTGCCTTATTCAAAAATAGGGCAGTTAGATTAGTTATAACACTACTCTCTCTCTACTATCTATCACACAGACATCCAACTTCTGCTGTTTTCTGTAGATCTCTGCACAGCTGCTTTTCTTTTTAATGTGCATCTGTAATTCCACTGCTCTCATCCAAACCTTTTCTTTTTAATGTGCATCTGTAATTCCACTGCTCTCATCCAAACCTGTCGAAACAATGTATCTAAATTAGTCCACCTGCTGTTCAAGTCCAAACTGACTTGATCTTCCTCATTTAACTCTTCTACTGCTGTTCTTTGGAACAATCCTCCCCACATGTATTTCTTGAAAATTATAATCATTAGAAATTCAATTCAATGTCAAGAAATATTTTGTCTTCTTAATCCAAAGCCAGTACTAAAGAACCATAGGTTCTAAAACTTTTCATGTTTGGAATCATCATAATAAATAAACAAATAAATGAAAAAACTTGGCACATATATATGGCAACTGTATTAGGTTTCCTTTATCCAGATGAATCAAATATCCCCTCCATCTCCTCCCATAGGGATTTTTCAGCTATATTTTTGGGAGGATTAGTTCTGCCATTTTCATGGCACCAATTGTTACTACAGTTGCCTCATCTGAGGTTGCCATGTCTGGCTTTTTTGGGATATAGTTCCAAGAAATAAAACCAACCATTCTCCTCCTCACCCTCCCACTAGTACTAACACTTTCAATAATTTATTCCTAATATCATCAAGGCAACTGGAAAACAAACCTTTACTTCTTTCAGACACAAGCCATAGCTCTGGGTATGTTAAAGTTATCATCATACACTCTGAACCCAGAACTTAATTCCATAACCATTTCATCTCAGTACCACAGAGCTGACCTGAATGGGTAACAGGAACCACCTTCTTCTCCGTCTCCACTTCTAACTAGAATCTATCTGCCTTTCACTGCTGTGTTTTTTCTTCTTCCTTGTTCTGGTTTACACATCCTTCATTGACTTGAAACTGGTTAGGATCAGGTGCTGGAGTAGAGAAAGCCCCATGTGTTTGTGTGTGTGTTGGGGGGGGGGTGTAGTTGAAATGTAGTCTTGACACTCTTTGAAAGACCCCCTGATGTTTTGGGTCTGGTTCCATAATTTTTGTGCCTGTGGAGTACAGATAGCGAGACATTCCTTAATACTGGCAATGCCTTGCACTTTGAAACTGAGGAGTAACTTGTCTGGGGGTCTGTTGCCAGTTTGTCTTTGATAGCAATCCTTTTGACCTCTGCTGATTTCTGGATTCATAGACATATCAAGATGCTACATGCATCTAGATTATTGGCAGCTTCCTCAGCTGCCAATAATCTAAAAGCAGTAACAGTATCCACTTTGATCTTGTGCCTTGCTTATGCAGGGTCACATCACCTTTCCTTGAACAGTTTCTAGATGAGTCTCCTTTTTCTTTGTTTCCACAAATTTCTAGCAATATTTCTGCAATTATAAAAATGCACACTTTACGATTTTACATTTTTTAAGCTTTTTGTTGGTTATTTTCTGTTTCTCACATTAACTCCTCCCTTCCCCAAGAAACAGTGAGACCTGCATTGACAGGAATAAATCTTTTTCAGTACCAGTTATATTATACGACTAGAAACTGAAGAAAGTCAAAGTTCTTATTTGAACAGTACAGTTTTAGTTTCATAAAATCTAAATTAACTGTTCAGTATTATTACAGAAAAAAAAAAAAAAAAAAAAAAGGGGGAGGACTAACTATCTGTATAAATTAAATTATTTAGAAAGTTTAATTCATTCAATTTTAAATAAAATTTATTATCTATTTTAATTATAATGCATTAAGGGCTTATGCCTCAGACTGCGAGAGAATTAGACCAGGTACAAGTTAGTGCAACTGCATCATATAAGTACGCACCCACCTACCCACCCACTGAAGAAGGGCCAAATAGCCCTGAAACGGTGCTGTCTGGGTGGCGGCATCCACTGAGAATAAGTAACAACAGTCTTCTCCCTTAGGTGAAGTGTAATTTATTCAAAGTAGTGCAATGTTGTGGCAACTCATCGTGAAGGTATTCACAATATGAGATATGACTTAAACGATGCCGCTTTTGCAATTAATTTGCTAATTTAGAATTGGTTGCGTAGTAATATGATGCAGTTGCACTAACTTGTACATATCTATTTTAACTAAAACGATTATTTTGTTAATATTTATTTCAGTTAAAATAGTTGCCACTTGAGGATAGGCTAACAAAAGTAAAGGAATGTATGGATTAGTAATTTTAACTTGTATAGTTTAGTAATATTCCAATAAATTCTTTTCTTCCAGAATGCAGTGAAGTGTTCAATAATATATACACTAGGCATGCAATTTATTAGGCACACCAAACTAATAGTGAATAGCATCTCCTTTAACCCTTAGAATAGCCTCAAGTCATCTGGGCATGGCCTCCACAAGCTGCCAAAAGCATTCCTCAGGGATGCTGACTCAAACACAAACTCAACTCCATTCTGCAGTTGCCCCAGATTGGTTGGCAGGATCCGACCTGCAAACATCTTGTACCAATACCCAAAACACTATGATGATTTGCTAAATGAATTAGCTAAAAACATCACAAAAAAGGAAAAGACTGAAATGGGGGAAAGAGGATTTGGATGCTAATCAGGTAGAATCGGTCACAGAAAATACCAAGTGTGGAAGACAGCATGTAGATGTAACTACAATGCAAATGCTGAAAATGGGTAGAAAAAGTGTCATGTGGTTACATCTCCTTTTCTAGAGGTTGTTTTCCAAAGGACAAGTTTCAGAAGAGTGAGGCAAAGCATTAACTGTACCAATACATAAAAATGGAACTAAAGCTGAAAGTGACATACACATAATTATTTGAGTCCACAGTGTGCCAAGTAAGATCTGTGCATGTCTCTTAAAGAGGAACATTATATGCACTGTTGAATGCAACCTTGAAGAAACACAATCAGGTTTTTAGTAATAGCAAATGACACAAGGAAGCAAGCTTATACAGCATCAGCAAAAAAAAAAAAAAAAAAAAAAAAAAGAAACTAGCCACATAATTTCTCCATCTTCTCTAATAATTTTTCTAATCTTTCCTTAAGTTTATTCCAGATACCCACTCCTACAATACAAGATTTGTCCCAGCAATTAACTGCCTTCTGGCTGAAGCCAAATTTCTGCACATCTATGTCAACCATTTAAATTATTATTATGTATAAAAATATATATATTATTATTATAAGTGGAATATGGTGCAAGAAAGCAATCTTAATATTATTATTATTATTATAATTAGCCATATGGTGCAAGGAAGCCTGAGGCTTTTGCTGCACCAGACAAAAAAAAAACTTGAGTTACCCCTGAGAGAGAGAGAGAGAGAGAGAGAGAGAGAGAGAGAGAGAGAGAGAGAGTCAGAAATAGAAGAGAATCACCAAGAAAGAGAAGAATGATGATTTCCAGCTCAGGACCCTGGGTGTGCCAATCCCATACTCACCAGATGTGAGTCATAAAGTATTAGCACAAAAAAAAAACAAAAAAACTCACAATCATCTGTCCATCTCCTCCAGTCTACATAGCATTCAATGTTTGTAAACTAATAGCTGTTTTTAACTCAGTTTTTTATGCAGACTTCAGAAAATGTTATTCATTTTTTTTTTACCATGTACCACTTTTTTCACAAATCACTTAATTTGATGTCATGAGTTACATTATTGATTGTATTAAGTTAGGAGTAAATGATGGGAATTTGTAAACTAAATCTTCACATGTTAGCAACACTGCCTTCAGTTATTTGTATGCAGCAGTGTGTATCAGTGTGAGCTCAGTTTATTTTTGAGGTTATTATGTCAAACTTGTGCTAAAATGTGAGTAAAATGTCTTCATGCAGGTGTTTGAAACTTATTTTTTTATATTTGTGAAAGTTATGTAGTTCTAAGGTAAAGACAAGATATTACAGAATTTGTAAAAAATGTATATTGTGCTTATTTTGGAGTGAAACATGATGACCAAGATAAACAATGGGTTCCACATAAAATATGCTGAAACTTTGTTGAAGCATTGAGATTGTGGGAAAATGGTAAAAGGAAGGCTATACCATTTGCAATTCCCATGATTTTATGGGAGCCTATAAACCACTGTGATGACTTGTCCCACAGTGGTTTATAAAAAAAAATCAAAAAAAAAAAAAGAAAAATAAACTAAAGTCAACATGCTGGGAAACACTGAGTCCAGTCCACAACCGTTTTCACAACATGAACTCAATGATCTGGTAGGAGATTTAAATTTACCAAAGGAATCTGCAGAATTCCTTAGTTCTAGACTTAAGTCAAAAAAATCTTCTATCACATGGGGCGTTTTTCTCATGGTGCAGATACAGAGAATAAGCACTAGTCCACTACTTTTCTGAGGATGATGCATTGGTTTCTTGCAGTAATATAAATGACTAAATGAACTATTTAGTAATTAGTTACAATCCTACACAGTGGAGACTTTTTTATTGACCCATCAAAGAGGAGTCACAAAGGTGTGTTGCTCCACAATGGAAATAAATAGGGTCAATTCCATAGCTCACTCTGTGCATTTGAAATAAACATATGAGAACAGTCAAAAAATTTGTAGTACGGCAATAGCCTACTTTATCGGTACTCACCTCAAATTATCCGTGTATTATCACATTAAAGTTATAAGAAAGGTAAAGACATTGAAATATAATTAATTATAAGTTAAGCCACATTAGTACTTTAAGATTAGGCCTAGAGGAAGAAGAAGTGCCCACCCAATTCCCCCAGTTGTCATCTATAAAATCACTATGTAAATGAAACTAAAAAACTTTTAGTTTTTTCATTTACATAGTGATTTTATAGATGAAAACCGGGTGAATTGGGTGTGCACTTCTTCTTCCTCCGGGCCTAATCTTAAATTACTAATATGGCTTAACTTTTCTATTTTTAACTTTTAACTTTAAATTAATTATATTTCAATGTCTTTACATTTCCTATAACTTCAATGTGATAATACACATATAATTTGAGGTGAGTACCAATAAATCAGGCTACTGCCATATTATTGATTTGACATATGAGAACTTGAAGAAATTGTTGACAAATATTAAGTATGAAAAACATGGTTGGTTGGTCTGTTAAGCATGTTATAAGTGATAAACATGTTATTCGAACAGATCTACACAAAAATGCCTTGAAGTCAGGTAAGGAGTCAGAGTAAGCACTAGGATGCCAGAGTCTAGCCAAAGAGGGGCAATTTGTTGTTTGGATCAAAGAACACAGTTCACAAACCACTGGTAGACCCCCAAAACTGTCTTCCTTCCACACCTGCACATCAAACTGGGTTTGATGGAATGATTTGTGAAAGCTTTACCTCAAGAAGGTCCCTGCTTTAACTACCTGTGTACTAAATTTCCACTGATCGCCCAAGAGATGCCAAAATAAGGTATTTTTGTTGGCCCTCAAATTTGCAACTTGATGAGGGAGCAAGAGTTTGAGGGAACTATGAATAAAAGAGAAAAACAGGCATGTTTTAGCTTCAGATCTGCAGTTGAAAACTTCTAAGGGAAAAACAAGGACCCAGACTACAAGAATATAGCTGAAAATATGCACTTCAAAGTAGCTGAACTGAAAAATGTACCTTGTAAAAGAGTGTCAATGTACATTTTTTACACTCCCACATCAACTACTTCCCTAAAAACCTAGGAAGTGTTAGTGAAGAACAAGGTGAGAGGTTTCACCCTGTTCTTCACTAAAAACATGGAGATGAGGTACCAGGAGAGGTGGAATATTAACATAATGGCTGACTATTGCTGGATGCTGAAGAGGGACTGAAAAATATCAAGATCTAAAAAAAAAATTCAAAGAAATGAAAATTTGATCATTGTAGATCAGCTTTAAAATAGTGAGTGATTAGTGGACTTTTTAACCACACTGCCCCACAGTGTGGTAAATTGTGGCAGTGTGGAAAACATCTATTTAAATATGAAAGTCTAGTAATTTTGTTATAATTTCAGTGCACAAATTCTGCCAAAATTAATAAAAATTTGTAAAAAATCAAAATTTATTTTGACTTTTGAATAAACCTGACATGATGGAAACAAATGGAACTAATTTTTGAAATCAGCATTATAAAATTATTCAGAAACACCTTTTTTTGAGAAAGCGTCAGTGAATTATTTTTCAAAATGCAGAGTAGTGTAATTTGTCTAGTTATTTATTCAAACTGTCCACTTCCAACAACACCAGATGGAAGTTAGTTTCAATAATCAACCATCTGCTGGCTAAAGGCAAACCTCCACACATCTATCCTGCAACCATACTTCCTCAATTTGATTTTATTCCTCCTATGTGTGTAGTCTGAGCAAGCTCAGTGCTGAGCTTGCTCAATCCATTCAAATCATTAAACACCTCAATCAGATCACCTAGTATGCAGTGCCTAGTATCCAGACCCTGCAATTTTCAGAACTGAAGCCTGTCTTGGTAAGACTACCCTTTTTTTCTCTTCACCAATCTCACTGCCCTTCTGCACCTGTTTTGGCAGAACTAAGTCTCTCCTAAAATGAGGCCTCCAGACCTGTATGCAACAAAGATCTCGATGCAGCATAACCATTGCTTTGTACAATGGGATAATCACTTCCTTAGCCCTACTAGTGAAGTTCCTGTATATCATAGATAAAACTCCATCAGCTGTCCTGGCAGCCTGTCTGCTTTGCTCAAAGAACTTCTTATCTAACAGCATAATTATTCCCCCAGATCTTTTTAATTTTCCAAAACTCTGATTATAGTACCACACATTTGGTACATTAATCTAGGATCACTGCTATTTATATGCAGTGCCTTTCATTTGTCAATATTAAACTTCAACTGCAATTTCTCAGCCCATTTGCCTAATTTTTTTAGATCTTGTTGCCCATTCATCATCTGTCATCGTTCTGCTATTCCACGGATTGACTTATGAAGCCTAGCCACCATGCCTTGTCCATGTACTTCTCTCCCTCGTTGATTTCACTCCAGTTTCCTCCTCTTTTAATGACATTGGTCTTTATCATGTTTCTTGCCATTACTTGTTGCTCATTACTTTCATTCACCATTCCTATCAACCTATGTATCATCTGCAAATTTAGACATTATGCTTGATATACCTTCATCAATATCATTAATAGATATACAAAACAACAATGGGCCCAGCATTGAACCCTGGGGAACACCACTAATAACATTAGTCCATGAAGAGCAGAGTCGATTAATAACTATTCTCTGTCTTCTCCCACTTAACCATCCCTTTATCCAGAGCAGTAACTTGCCCTTAATGGCATACTGCTCCAATTTGTACAGTAGTCTATGTGCAACACTATGAATAGCTTTTCTGAAATACAAGTATTTCAGGAAGGCTTTTGAAAATGTTGTTGCACTTTCCTCATTTATACGATGTCAAAATTATATTTTGCATCCAGTTCCTTGGTCGCTGCACCACATTAAACCTATCAGATTGGTTAGACAAGATCGCTCCTTAACAAATCCATGCTGTAACTGCAGTATAAGTGCACTCCTGTCTAGATGATCCTGCATTACTTCTTTAATCAGATACTCCATTATTCTGTAATTACTCATGTCAGCATTTAAACTCCCTTTGTTAAGAGCATATCCAAAGATGCTCTCTGCCCCTTATGTGTGTTGGCTCATTTACTTAGTGGCTGTATAGTGAAAATATCGTCATTAGCATTAGCATTAGTAGAGGCATTTGATGCAAGAAAGCAAACTTATGCAGCATCAGCCAAAAAAAAAAAAAAAAAAAACCCACTTCCACTTCACCCCTCTGTTTGTTCAAAATACCTGTCCAGCTGAGCCTTAAACTTATTTAGGCTATCAACCTCCACCACAGGGGATGGAAGTCTGCTCCACCAACCAACCACCCGCTGGCTAAAGGCAAATTTCCGCACGTCTATCCTACATCTGTCTTTCCTCAATTTGAATTTATGCCCTCTCAGGTGATTTTTCTGAGCTAGAGGAAGAATCCCATCAGCATTGAGCATGCTTAAACCATTCAAGGCTTTATACACCTCTATCAGATCACCTCGCTGGTGCCTAGTCTCCAGACACTGTAATTTGCAAAACTTAAGCCTTTCTTCGTAAGAGCACCCCTTTGTTCCATTCACTAATCTTGCTGCCCTTCTCTGTACTCGTTCCAGCAGCTCTACATCCTTCTTGAAATGAGGCCTCCAGACCTGTATACAGTACTCTAGGTGTGGCCTGACCATTGCCTTATACAATGGAATAACACCTCCTTATCCCTGCTGGAAAAATTCCTGTATATCATTGACAATACTCCATGAGCTACTCCTGCAGCCTGTCTGCACTGCTCAGAGAACTTCATATCTGCCTGCACAACCACCCCCAAGTCCCTTTCATTCTCTACCACTGTCAGTGTAGTACCACAGAGTTGATACGTTGCTCTGGGGTTGCTGTTTCCCATGTGTAGTACTTTACATTTGTCAATGTTAAACTTCATTTGCCACCTCTCAGCCCATCTGCTCAACCTTTCCAGATCCTGTTGCAGCAGCATAGTGTCAGTAGTGTCCTTGACAACCCTGCCAACCTTTGTATCGTCTGCAAACTTGGACATTAAGCTTGATATACCATCATCAATATCATTTATAAATACAGAAAACAATAATGGACCCAACACTGAGCCCTGAGGAACTCCACTAATAACATTAGTCCACGATGAGCAGTGTCCATTGATTACCACTCTCTGTCTTCTCCCCCTCAACCACCCCTTTATCCATAGCAGCAATTTGCCTCCAATGTCACACTGCTCCAATTTGTGTAGCAGTCTTCCATGTGCAACAGTATCAAAAGCCTTTCTAAGATCCAAGTATATAATATCAAAGTTATTCCCTGCATCCAGTTCTTTTGTGACTGCATCATAGTATCCAATCAAGTTGGTCAGGCAAGACTTCCCCTTAACAAAACCATGCTGTGTCTGAGCTATAACTGAAGTTACTCAATTACTCAGTTACTCAATTCATTCAACTCAATTAGATCTTGTAGGCACCTACAAGGAGATCTGATTCAAGATGCTGCAATTTGTGAAGTGAAGAGTACCTTTTTTATTCCCTCACTAATCTCATTGCTTTTTTAAATATCCAATTGGCATTCCAACAAATCCACACCCTTCCGAAAATGGGGCTTCCAGATCTGTATGCAATCCTCAAAATGTAGTGTACTAATTGTCTTATACAATGGGATAATCAGATCCTTATTCTTGTTTGCAAAATTCTAGTACATCATTGATAAAACACCGTGAACTGTCCCAGCAGCCCATCTGCACTCTCAGAGAACTTCAAGTCTCATTGCATAATTATCCTCGGGTCTTTTTCATTCTCTATTACAATGAGTACCCACACTACCATCACACAACTGGTATGTTATTCTGGAATTATAGCTACCCATATGAAGTATTTAGCATTTTTATTAGGACTGAAGATGCACAACTATATCTCCAACTCACAAAGGGGATCAAAGGGTGACGCAAGTAATTACGACGCCTCCGTAGCCAGGTGGGCAGGAGCAGCAGTGCATAGCACACGCTTCTTGATTAGACCGGGGTTCGAGCACATGACCACCAAATACGGAGGATGCGGAAAGGTCAGGGAATGACCACCGCATATCCCCGGAGTAATATGGCCTTAGTTGCTAATGCTCCTAAAAACCAAATAACAAACAAACAAGTAATTACAGACCTGTTAATTTTACTTCTGTTTTGGCGAAAATAATGAAGTCGCTGGTTAAAGAAGCATTGCAGGATCATCTAGACAAGATTTCCGTAATAATTCAGACACAGCATGGGTTTGTTAGGCAGAAGTCTTGTCTGACCAATATGATTGGATACTATGATGTGGGGATGTGCCGCCTCCGTAGCCAGGTGGGAAGGAGCAGCAGTGCATAGCACACACTTCTTGATTAGACCGGGGTTCGAGCCCGTCACCACCAAATACGGAGGATGAGGAAAGGTCAGAGAATGACCACCGCATTTCCCGGAGCAATATGGCCTTAGTTGCTAATGCTCCTAAAAACCAACCAACTAACTAACTATGATGTGGTCACAAAGAAACTGGATACAAAAATTAATTTTGATATCATATAATTTGATTTGAGGAAAGCTTTTGATACTGTTGCACATGGAAGACTAATTGGAAGACTAAGTACAAATTGGAGCACTATGGCATTAAGGGCAAGTTGCTACAATGGATAAAAGGATGGTTGAGTAGGAGAAGACAGAGCGTGATAATCAATGTACACTACTCTTCGTGGACTAATGTTATCAGTGGTGTCCCTCAGGGTTTGGTGTTGGGTCCATTGTTGTTTTGTATATTTATCAATGATATTGATGAAGATATATCAGGCTTAATGTTGAAGTTTGCAGACGACACAAAGGTTAGCAGGGTTTTTAATGACAGTATGCTACTGCAACAGGATCTAAAAAAGTTGAGCAGATGGGCTGAGAGGTGGAAACTGAAGTTTAACATTGACAAATGCAAAGTACAGCAGTAACCCAAGAGAAATATACCAACTGTGCAGTGTTACACACAGGGTAGCAGAGACTGAAAGAGACCTGGAGTAATTGTGCAATCAGATATGAAGTTTTCTGAGCGGTGCAGACAAGCT
The DNA here is from genome assembly GCF_048544385.1 of Mastigoproctus giganteus. Taxonomy (NCBI): domain Eukaryota; kingdom Metazoa; phylum Arthropoda; class Arachnida; order Uropygi; family Thelyphonidae; genus Mastigoproctus; species Mastigoproctus giganteus. The sequence goes on from NC_143587.1 coordinate 26,357,468, forward strand.
GCCAGAGGAGGTCATGGGGTCTTCTTGTCAATGATATATAGGAATTTTCCCAGCAGGGATAAGGAGGTGATTATCCCTTTGTATAAGGCAATGTTCGGGCCACACCTTAAGTACTGTGTACAGGTCTTGAAGCCTCATTTTAGGAAGGATGTTGAGTTGCTAGAATGAGTACAGAGAAGGGCAACAAGACTGGTGAGGGGAACAAAGGAGTGCTCTTGCAAAGAAAGGCTTAAGTTTTGCAAATTGCAGTATCTGGAGACTAGACACCTGTGAAGTGATCTGATTGAGGTGTATAAGGCCTTGAATGGATTGAGCAGGCTCAATGCTGATGGGATGCTTTGTCTTGCTCAGATTACAAACCTGAAGGGGCATAAACTGAAATTGAGGAAAGACGGTTGTTGAAAAAATGTGGGGAAATTTGCCTTTAGCCAGCGGGTAGTTGATTTATGGAACAAATTAATAATGTTCAGTTTTGTCAGCAACAGGGTTCCAGTTAGTTCACTTTCAGCATAAATATATGGTGGGTAAACCTAAAATGTTAAAATAGTTACCTCTTTATTTCATGCATGTATAAAGTAGATCATCTGTTCAAGCAACTTCTTTGCTATTCATCTGTGTATCACACTACTAGGAAACTTTTAATAATCCACACTTTAGATATCTTTTTTGCAGAGCACAAATAAAGGACACTACACAGCAGGCACATAGGCATAACCTTTTACCATGGAAGTTATGTTATTACTATTTTATAGTGATTTATATATTCAGTAAACTGTGTGGGGGAGGGGTGAGTTCTTAAAAATGCAACAGCTTTTTTACATATATTACTTAAACCAAAAATGTTTCCACGTTGCCCATTCATCCTTCCAAATATATTGTTTATTAACATGATAATAAACATAACGTATAGTGATTCAGCTACAATATACAATATGTGGATAGCCTATATGATTTGTATAAAAAACATATTAAAAATAATAAAAATAATAATAAAATAAAAAAATAATAATGCTGTATTTTTTTTTTTGTTCAATTTTAATGAAATTTAGGATGGCTTAATATCATAAAAAATATTTCCACTGGGAGTCAAGTTATTAAATGCAGTTGGGTGGACAGGTGGATGAACTAGTGAAGACAACAAGTGATTTACACACACATGAGAATGCCTAAAAACTCAACAGTACTTTGTAATTGGTTTTGGAACTATTTGGCAACAGCATCAGACACCAGGTATACTCAATCAGCCCAATTTTTTTTTTTTTTTTTTTTAGACACCGCTTCGCTGCTTGTTTAGATGTGATATACAAGGGTGGTTCAATAAAGAATCGCCCTGAGCTAGCTTCAGAGGTACTAGCCTTTTGATTCTTGGCACAGGTTTTAGTCCTTCTCTACACAGCAACTGTGCAGATTTACACATTTTCCCCATTGATGGATGAGGCTACGGATACCATTTTTGTAGAAGTGGTGAGATTGGTCTTTGAACCATAATTCTGTTGCAGTAATGAGTGTCTCGTCATCAGGGAAACGGGTCCCCTGAAGAAATGATTTAAGGGAAGGAAACAAGAAGAAGTCCAATGGTGCAAGACTGCGTGAGTAGGCTGGATGCGGCAGTATTTCATATCCACAAGTGGCCGCTTGTGTTGTTGCAATTTCAGAAGTGTGAACTGGAGCATTATCTTAAAGCATTCTCACACCTTTGGACAGCATGCCACGCCTACATGTTTTGATTTTCTCCCATAATTTTGTAAGTAAGTTGGCATAATAGGCACCTGTAATTTTTCTACCTTTCGGCAGGTAATCAGTCATTATTACGCCTTTCTCATCCCAAAACACTGTCAGCAAGACCTCTCCTGCTGATGTTTGGACTCTTGCCTTCTTGGGGGTGGGGAACCATGATGTCACCATTCCATGGACTGCTTTTTACTTTCAGGGTTGAAATGGTGTATCCAACTCTCATCCTGAGTGATTAGAAGAGAGAAAAAGTCTTCCTCATTTTTTTTTGCCACAACTCTCGTGATTTCTGTTGTCAATCAGCCTTCTGGAAACGAGTCAATAATCGGGGAATCCATCTTGCACTCAATTTCCATAAATGGAGTTAGTTATGAAGGACTGTTTAAACAGAGCCCACATTAATCTTCGCCTCCTGGGACAATTCATGCACAGATATCTGGCGATCTTCCATGATTAACCACTCCACTTTTCTGATCGTGCTGTCATGAATGGCTGAATGGGGACGACCTGGAATGGGCTCAGATTCGACTGATGTCCAACCATACCTAAACTGTCTATGACAGTGCTTCACAATGTCATAGGTTGGGGCTTCATCCTTATATATACAGCATCTTCTCATGGATTTCTTTAGGAGATTTCCCCTGCAAGAACAGATATCGGATTATTACAGCTCTGGCTTCAACTTTGTCCATGATGATACTTCGTCACACGTTCAGCGCTGTAAGAGAAAAACAAATTAAGACACAGGGATGAAATTTTACAACTTTAGTACAGAGATATGTATGATGCTACACACAAAATATTATGAGTCTGCGATATGTGGAAGTAGGTGAGGGCAATTCTTTATTGAACCACCCTCGTATTTATTCGCCATTTAGCAAAAATTTGCTAAATGTGACCACCTGCTGCCTGACAATACAGCCAAACAGTTCTGAAATCAGACAGACAACTTTTGAGTTTTTAATGAATAACAGATTCACTTTTTCTAATTAAAAATAATATTAGTAACTTTAGGTCAACTTGTGGATAAAGATGTTGTTTTTCATTTAGAATTTTCCAAAGAGTGTAAGACAAAGCTCTGTCATGATCACAAAGGGAAAAGAATGTTGTCAGAGACACACTTGGGCAGAAAAACAAGGAAAAGTAGTATTATTTTCTCAAACTACTGCAATACCCATCTACATATTTGGTGCAATTTTACCATTTGGTGAAATTGCACCAAAACTTCTTTGCTCAATTTTTATACACACTTTTCAATAAACCTTTCATGCAATCACACATACAAAATAATAGGCACTTCAATCTAAAGTAGGTTTTAACATTTTCTCAAAGTAGAGTGCAGCACCAATTATCCACTAATTCAGGACTGACCAGATAATCACTTTTATTTCTCTCCTATTTTTTTAAATTTTTTTTTTTTTTTGATTTTCTTACTCCATATTTCATAGCTCTATTAGCACCATTCTTTTGTCACTGATGAACCACTTTTTGTAAACCACTATATGTTTACATTTTGTAGACACTTTTTCAATGGAATGAATGATGTAACACGACATACACTTCTTTATGCTATAAGTATGGAAAGCAGACTTTGCTACAAGGAGAGAGTCACTTTATGTCACCCTCACTTAAAATATATATTTTACTATTCTTATTCAAGATACTGAAAGCATTACTGTAAGCTTAAGTTATTATGATAACAAAATTTCTTATGAGCACACAATTAGCACAAGAAATTGTGCACACCAAATTTTGCGGAGCATTTCAAAATAGTGACATCACTAGTAAGAGAAAACTGAAAAAAAAAAAAAATAAAATAAAATAATAATAATAATAAAAAAAAAAAAAAAAAAAAAAAATATATATATATATATAAATATCTTCATGTGTGGAAAATCTTCTTTACCGAGATTGCTAAACAAAAGTCAGGTCAGCCTTCTTGTAAGTAGTAAGTTAAATCTGCTTTACTGTTATTGTTAAAAATATTTTAACTGAGGTAAAATAAACTAATATACGTATAACTTGTGTGGGTGACATTACCTGTGTTAGTTCCTCCAACATTTCAAGATAGTCAACGTTTTAGATAACCGGTGGCCTGTTGCATCAAACTTGAAAAGAAGAAAAAAAAAAAAAAAAAACCCTCCTGAATAGCAATAAAGTACCCTCTTTCACACATTAATATAAATTTGCTGTAGCCCATTACTAAAAAGGATTTGGATCCACTTGACCACAAAATTCAGGGAATGATGATATGCTTTTCAATTGTCAAGCTGTAAACTCTTCTAATCTGTGTGGCTTGATATTAAAAATAAGCATTAAAACCAAACTGTTTGAGGCATAAAATGGTCACACAGATCAGAGGAGTTTACAACTGATAAATAAATACAATTTATGAATTGAAAAATACAATAGATCAGAGGGATTACATATGTATTTATTTTTTTAAAGTAATTTTTTAAATTTTATTTTCAAATATTGTCATTCTGTAGTTACAATGGGAGGTGCATTATGGCCACAGAAGCCGATGTGCCAACAACTAACAAAAAAAAAAAAAGTACTGTTAGCAATTACAATCAACTTTTTCCTTTTATTAAGAAAAAGAAAGAAATTAAAAAAGGATATCTAATTTACTCTTTCAATGCTAATATTAGAGTAAAAAATCATAAGATAAGAAACAAATCCAGCATATACTGATGATAACCGTCTTCAGATTATAAGAAGTTGGCATATTGCTGTATTCTGAGAACAGAGGGGGGAAGAGAGGAAGTGTATGAGAGGACACAGAAATTTCAATTCCTTACTGCACAAAATGAGAGTTACAGGATAGCAAAACATCTCTGAAAATCTTTACAAAAATGCCATTTTAAGATAATGAATTATTGCCAACCCTCTTGTGTAATTCTGTGTAAATATCAGGCTCACTGATTCCATTTAATCTACCCATTCTGCAACACATGTGCAGCTACAAGGTTGTGGGCAACAATTAATTTCCCATTCAAGACATTCAAGTCAAAGTCCAAGTTTCTTTGGCCATCAAATATATCAACAGCTGCATCTATTATTGTTAGAGATAAATACCATAACTCCATAATTTATAAGTTTGTATGAGGGAAAAATGTAAAAAGGATTCCATATCATAACAAAGATGAAGTTATATGAAAGGTGCAAGGCAGGGTTTTTGCTCAGATGCAAATATGACATATAAGCTAGCAAAAATCTTTCACAATCAAAACAGCTCGCTCTCTCGCTCTCTCTCTCTCTCTCTCTCTCTCTCTCTCCCTCCCTTCCTCCCTGTGTGTGTGTGTGTGTGTGTGTAAGAGAGTTTGGCATCAAATTTTGTAAACCACTGGAAGCAGCTTTTAACACAGATGGTGTGACATAAAATCTGTCATCCAAACACTGAAAATTTTGCTTACTTCAATTTTCAGCTAGCATAAATTAACATGCAAATAAATGGTTTCAGATGGGAATATCTTAAAAAAAAAAAAAAAAACTGTATGTTTCATTCAAAGGAAGCATATGGTTTTTGCTCCCCCCCCCTTTTTTTTTAATTTCAACATGACATGCAACTTGAATATTGGTAACTTCAAATGTTTTATCATTTATAATTCATTATGCATCTTCATGTTCAACAAAAGATGGCAGCAAAACTTATCTTCATATAAGATCAGTATGTTTTTTCACTAATCAATAAACCACATATCACTGATAATCTTTTTCAATAAATATGAAAAATGTTTACACTATTAATAAGTTTCATACAAACAGCATGCGCATAATTTTAAATTAAAAAATTATTTTAAACTATACTCTCAGAGATGATATAATCTTCGATTAATAGCACTAGATATCATACCAAAATGGAAACAAAATTCATTCAGTATGATAATTAATAGAAAATGTGCACATGTAATCATTCCAAGAAGTAAATAATATAAGTGACCTTAAATTTTTTATGCAATATACACTATGGCACCAATTCATTGTGATTTTGAATGGTATTATCAAGTGCTTTACAAATCAAAAAAAAATACTGAAAAAATTCAAAAATTATTAATATTATTTCATGTTGTGAAAAACAACAACATATTATATACATATATAACCCTATCTTCATTATAAAGTTCAGATGGTTACAGTTTAATTATATATATATAGATCAAATATTAACTTAAATACCGTTTGTTTTCAGGTAAAAAACGTTCTGATGCTATTATAAAAAGAAATAAAATTATACACTGTGAAAATAAAGTAATTTGAAAAATGCAATGCTAGTGTAAACAACTACCTCAAAGCATTAAAAACCTAACCAATAAGTGAAATCTGCTTGCCTTATACTCTCTATCAAATTAGTTTGCACCAATTAATTTATATATTTAAGCTGCACAAAAATCAGAAAGCCTGATATTAAACTGTCTGGTTATCCAATGGTAACAATGGTTACCAGTGTAACTAAGTAAGTTGTACTGGCAAATTATAACCTGTATAACATTTGAGTTGCACTTCTAAAACAAATCATACTGTCCCACCTCACCTAGGTTTTTTGAGAGGGAGGAGAGGACCAGGTAGGCAAAAATTTCTAATTTCTATTTCTTAACAAAATATTGTGCTTTAGATTGCATTTTTTTGAATATTAGAAAAAAATCCTTGATATCTTTAGCTCATAATTAGAATATTTAACCAAGTGAAATTGAACATTTGTGAGTTTTCTTAGACAAAGTCTATGTATATTTTAAGTGAGCTGAGATACCAGAAATTATTTTGTCTAAACACAGCCATCAATCTTCCAGATGTAAATGTTAAAGAAATTCTTTTATTTCATCACTTCCAACTTTGACAGTTATATTAACCCATGATGTGATTTAAGAAATTTAAAATTGTCATTATTCAACATATGCAATGAAAAAGAACAAGCATATTCTCTCCCTCTCACCTGCTTATTTCAAGCAATGGAATAATAAAATACCATTTCAAAAAATAAATAAACAAACACTCCTTTGGCAAAAGCAATATATAGCACTGAAAACAAGAGGAAATATGAACATGTAAAAAATTTCCTATTCTGGAAATCAAAGGACAAAACTAAAATCATAAGACCAACTACCAACTTTATATGTATTCTTAAGTGTTAAAGTGGGGGGAAAAATAACAAATAAAGCAGCAGCAGCAAAAAATAAATAAACAAATAAAATGTAATAAAATAACAACTTGAGAGCAGAAATGTAAAAAAAAGTCAAACCAGTAAACGCTGATACTGTAATAAATCACTTCAAATTACAAAAAGAAAGATCTTTATTATTTTTGTAGTATTTATTACAGCCTCATATTTACGGAAAAGAATTTACACATTTTATGGCATTGCCAACAACACTCCTCCTTACTTCATAATAATATTTCTAGAGGTAGAATAGTGTGTATTCTATTTTTGCTTTAATCCAAATTTGTAAAAAAGAAAAAAAAAAAAAAAAAAACAGATAACACAAATTCATTTAACAAATTGCAAACATGATGATGAATTTTAAATACATATGAAAAAATATGCCTTAATTCTTAAGATAATATACGATATTAGAGCAAAATTCCACATTTTATAACCTGAATTAATTAAAAAAAAAAAAAAAAACAATTCAAGTAAGCTTTGTGGATTCAAGTTGGTTTTTCGTGAACAATATCTTCAATTTATCATTAATACTAGAAATGATTATTTCAGTGTTAAACTTTCTAAAAAGAATTACTGCATTAAAAAGTAAGACTATTCCCACCACACCCTCACCAGACATAGCAGCATTTTCCATCTTGCATTTTAAATAAAATGAATCACTGTATGTAGATATTTCTAATCAATTAAGAATAATGAAATTTATTAAGGAACTTATTGTACCAAAAGACAAAATATTTCAGAACAGGAAAGAACTAAATGCTATCAAAATATAGACAACAGCTAATCAATATACAGTTTTTATTCTATACACTTGGTGAAAATATTTACCATCAATGATAACAGAATAACATAATTAGACTTGAGATACAGTCAAAACTTCTAGCAGCTATTTAAAAGTTCCTGTTGTCAAAGTTAATTTCAACAGTTTTGTTGAACTGTTCTTTCTCTTTTATCCTCCCTTATTTTATTTACAACCAAATTATGACTGATAGTGAAACTTCTTAAGGTGCATATTTAAGCTGCATCGCCATCGAAAGGCTTTACCACATAAGCTGCACTGGTAATTATAGCCTGTATGACTTTTGAGATGTTGTCTTAAAAGTCGCTTTGCCTTGAATACTTTAGGACATATAGGACACTGCAGATTTTGATTGGAGTGAACAAAAAAATGCTGCTTCAAGTAGCTCAGTTTCTCAAAATGTTTTCCACAATAAGGACAAGGATGATAAGGTTTGTCTCCTATAATAGTAATAAAAAGATTAATCACAAATAAGGAGTAGTTACAAGAATACCACAATAAGTAAGCCAATTATGTAACTTAAGATAAAATCCACTCATTTAATGTCAGAATTTAAATAATTTTTCATACAGATGACATTTTAAAAATACTTTTTCATGAGTAAAAAAATTTTTACAGCATCAGTGAGATTAATAATTGTTAATAAATCTCCTGACTCTGTTACAAAAATGGCCATTCTAATTCCCCAAATCTGTATAATTTGCATGAGAATAATATTAATTTTGAATAATTCTAGATTTCTTTTATTTTTTCTTTCAAGTATCCAGGGGTTCTTGTATCACTAGTATGCATAGTTTAAATCTGGTCATAACCAGATTTAAACTAATTAAAAAATAATACAATCATTTACTAAGAGCACTGACCACTTCTCTTTTAAAAACAAAGAAATGATTTATATTTCAAAGCAGGGTTCTCATCAGATAAGTAAAAATGACAATTTGTCACTGCTGATTAAACACTCATTTTGTTGTGAAAATATAGCAAAAGTTTCTCAAGTACAGCCATCAAATTTCATAAAGAATATTATTAACATAAAAGCTTAATATTTCTGTGTACTGTGCTTGGCACTGCGCAAAGTGTCTGCAACAATGGACTCTAATGCAATCAACGTTGGCATGTTGGTCATGCCTGTGAAATTATGGTATTGAAGGATTTAAAGAGAATGCCATGTGGTACATGAAACACTCTCTTATGGCAGGAGTATCAGCTGATATGATATAAAAATAATAATAATCCAGTATACATTTTACTGAAAGTATAATGCAAATGGCACTTTTTATAATTATTTCAAAGGATTAGAGACTATACAAAAAGTGTATATTAACATTTGATAATTCGTATTCAGGGATTGTCCAGCATATTTCTATGGTTTGTTTATGAATTTTTTCACCTTTCAATAAATTTATATCAAAGCATACGCTGAGATATCAAATATCTAAAAGGTTTATAAGGTGATTATTATTAACCTATTAACCTTACAAAAACCAAACTACCACATTGTGAAGCTGGCATTTTCTGCCATAATAGGAACTTAGCCAGTGCTTTGATGTCATGACATTCAAAGAGTACAATGAGATATATAAAACACTTGATTATGGCATACAGCCTTAGTGGATTACAATGTATCCAATATAAGCTGAAGTATTTTATTGAGAGTAGAGTGTGAAATGAAAATTTTTTTAATTATTGATCATGAAATTTTGTATATATATATATAAGCATTTGACTGCTCGTAATCGGGTATTCTTCAGAATATTTCTACAGTATTAGTGACTACGCATATTAGCCAATGACTCTTCATCCTCAGGGGTTCTTCATCATATTTTTAACATATTTTACAGACAGTTCTTTTTCATTTTCAATAATGTTTCATAAGGTACAATAATTTCAAAGCATACGTTGGGAACCAGTTATTTATAAGGTGAATGGTAATTTAAAATAAATATTTAAGATAGAAGCAAGCAATGAATCCTTGCAAGCCAAAGAACATAACATTCATTGCAGCATCCAAGGCTGTAAACTTGAAAATGGATAAGACAAGCTTGGCAACGTTAGGCACATACATTTCAGAGAAATCATAAGTTACAATAATGAGCTATAGCATCTGCTCATGAAGTAGATATAACAAGATATATGGTGAAGAGTATTAATACAGAAAATCTATGGTAAATAATGGAGGAACTTTGACCCACCCCTACACCCAAACAAAATCTTTAAAAATAAATTTTCCATTTATACTCCAGGAGACCCATGTAGGGTAACAGAAAACTGTAAGGCATATAAAAAGAGGTCTGACAGGGTGGATTGCACATTAATTTTTCTGTTGTAATATTATGGGTTATATACTAGTAGTAATATAAAAGGCTAGGGGACAAATCTGAAAATTAGTGTAATTATAATTTGGTAAAAATACTATCAATAATAATATAACATAATGAGAGTTGGAATACAGTTGAAACTTCTAGCAGCCATTTATTATACATGCAACATGTGGTCTATTCTCTAAACATGCTATATGTAATCAGTATTGTTATATGGGCCTTTATACTTGAAGAACAGGATAGATGATCTCAAAGGATTTAAATTGGGGGCCCATCAAGCTCTCAACTGCCCACATCAACACCAGGCCTTACACTTGATCATCAGGCAACACAGTGGCAATCCCCAAGGCAGAATACGCTAGTCCCACAGGAGCTAGTTGTGGTTGGTGGCTCTATTGTCAGGGGAACGGGAAATATATTGTGCAAAAAGGATAGGTGAAATAGGACCAGTGTATGTCTGCCAGGGTCAAAAGATGATGACATTGTAGAGTAAATATCATATTTACAGGGCACAAAAGGTGATATTGCAGTACACATTAGCACTAATGACATTAAGAGTTAGAGATCTGCAGTTTAATTAACAAGTACAGGTCAATGTTGGAAAAAAAAAAAAAAGTGTCTGCAATTCTACTCAGACATGATAGGAGGGAGTATATGATGACAGCCTTGTCAATCAATTTGGCCCTAGAGAGATTGTGCAAAGCTTGTGGAGTAGAAATTTTCTCAGTGTGGTCCGTGCTTGTTAACAAGGGAGACTGTTTCTACAAGGATGGGGTATACTTAAATAGGAAGAGTGCAAGAATATTTGCTAATACTATCGAGGCAGTGTTAAGTGGATCTGAAAACTAATGGGGTGGATTCAGAGTAGCCGAAGCCAGTCGTGAAAGTGATCCTTTTAGTGCTTCTTTAGAATGAGCAACAGCCTGGAGTGCAAGGTGATCAGAATTTCAAGAACTGCTAGGAGTCATCACAGAACAAGTAAATATATGGGCCATGTTAGGGTAACTAAGACAAGAACAGCTGCATGTATACCGATGCTAGGAGTATAGTAAATAAATTTGATGAATTTGAAGTGCTGGTCAAGCCATTTTGTTCCACTTGGCATCGCTAGTTTGGATGTTAATGATCCTGCTCAGGGAGCGGACAAACTGAATGAGTATTTTGCATCTACATTCACATGAGGATTTCTGCAGACAAGTGGAGGCCAGAAGTTTATCAAACTCTAATAGGGAGCTAAAAGGAAAGTGGAGAAGAAATTATTGAAGTTAAACATAACAAAATCACACAGGGTGGAGGGGATCTATCCAGTTATATTAAGGGAAGCAGCAGCGGAAATAAGCAAACCCTTAGCCAAAATTATGAGAGCATCCTTGGATTCATGTGAGGTCCTTACGTAACGGAGAAGTGCAAATATATATCCCCAATTCACAAAAGAGTGACACGAGTACTTTCAGACCTGTTAGTTTAACTGGTTAAAGAGGCAATGCAGGATCATTCTAGACAAGACAAGTTATAGTTCAGATACAGCATGGGTTTTGTTAATGGGAAATCTTTCTTGATCAATTTGATTGGATACTACGATGTGGTGACAAAGGAACTGTATGGAAAAAATAATTTTGATATCAGGAAAGCTTTTTATACTTTTGCACATGGAAGACTACTGTACAAATGAGTGGGAGAAGACAGAGTAGTAATCTAGGAACCCTTCTCGCTGTATACAAATTTTATTAGAGGAGCACCCCCCCACCAGGATTTGGTGATGGGACCATTGTTGTTTTCTATTATTATCAATGATACTGATGAAGGCATATCAGACTTAATGTACAGGTGTGTAGATGATACAAAGGTTGGCAAGGTTGTTAATGACAATGTCGACAGTACACTACTGCAACAGGATCTGGAAAGTTATTCAGATGGGTTGAGTGGTGGCAACTGAAATTTAACACTGACAAATGCAAAGTACTGCATATAGGTAGCAGTAACCCCCAGAGTAACGTACCAACTGTGCGTTACTCTGGCACTACACTGAGGGTAGTGGAGAATGAAAAAGACCTGGGGTAATTGTGAGGTAATTGCCACATATGAAGTTTTCAGAGAAGTGCAGACTTTGCCAGAGCAGCTCATGGGGTTTTATCAATAATATACAAGAACTTTGCTAGCAGGGATAAGGAGGTGATTATCTCTTTGTATAAGGCAATGGTCAGGCCACACTGAGTTCTGCATACAGGTCTGGCCTCATTTTAGAAAAGATGTAGATCTTCTGGAACGTGTACAGAGAAGGGCAACAAGATTGGTATGGGGAACAAAGGGCAGTGCTCTTTTTGTAAAAAAATAGGTGCCGGTACTCATTCTTTGCTATCAGGAAAAATTGAAAATTAAAAGGATATGAAAAGTACTCTAAATTTTTTTTTTTTTCTGATATTGTTACTTTCGTAGTAATGTTTTTGGAATAAGAACAACAAATTTAGTATATTAACACAGTTTATTAAGTATAAATTAATTATTCAAGTATATATAGAAAAATAAGTAAAATGTGAATAAAATAAGTAAATAAATCGGTCAACTGCTGAGTGCTGGGCACTCAGAATGACACAAATGGTCATTAGTGTAGTATCTCACATTGAGAGCTTTATGGTGACTGAAAAAAAGTTTCTAGTACCCCGGTTTGGCCTAAAACTTGGAAAATAATGAAAACGTTGTCTATTTGAGTATTTCCAGTTGTTGTGAATGCCAAGGGTGGGAGAAGCGACTGGCAGGTGAGGGCCGTGCAAGACTCCGCACAGGTGCCTCTCCACCACCACCGCCTCAATACTGGCTCTCTGAGTATCTCCTTGCCGGGACAACTCCAGCTTTGAAAAATCTTAAAAATACTTCTGGTCACAAAATTTATAAATGACCTTTATAGAATTATTAACTAACTATTTAGCAAACTTTTTGTCACCAAAAGGAGAGTTACTTAGTACAAAGAAGCGTGCTATCGAAGTGCAATAAAAAATTGTTTTTTTAATTTTAACACAAAAATAAATGATAGATTTCAATCGGAATAGTTTTCCCTTGATAAGCATCAAATAATGCATAGCTAATGTGATTTTTAAATTTTTAGCTCCGTTAGCGACGGAAATAGAGGGGGACATGAAAATTACTCACATTTTCCTGTCTGGCGCCGCCATTTTTAATTAAAAAAATATTTTAAAATTATATTTTAAACATACTCGTTGAGCCCTTTCCAACGGTGTAGCTATAGGTTGTCAACAACATTTTTATCCCCCCACATTTTAACCCCCTCCATTTCTCAGGCAAATTTTTGTCGATAATGATCAATATGGTATTATGTTGGCTCACTTGATGTGCAAACCAATGCAAAATTTCTAGTCAATAGGTTGAGTGGTTCCAGGGATACAATGCTGTGACAGACGGACGGACAGGCAGACAACCGAGTGACATTTTAAGGGTCCTTTGTTAGACTATGGCCCCTAAAAATAATAAGTAAAAATAAATAACATAAGTAAAAATAATTTTATAATAAAGTTTTTGTAGAATATTATAAATTTTTATTAAGTTTTCATCCAACACCCTATGCCGACTTTTTTTCTTCCTCTTTGTGTGTTGGTTGCTGAATGACGTTTCCGAAGCAGACATTAATCGACATATTTTGCTGGATCGAAGCAGGTCAGCGGTAGTCATACAATTTTAAGAAACAGTAGTGAAGAAACTGTTTTTGTCATCAACGAAGCTCTGGTTGGGCTGACAATCAGATTCATTTGTGAAAATCCTCGTTCACATTCACTCAATGAAATTGGTATCGTACTCAAAGCGTCCATCAAATTCTTCAATTCTTCCAAAACCATCTTTTCAATTAGGTACCCCGAAATCCACGAATTGCATTTAACTGTAACCTAATTGACAATCTTCTAACTTCATTTTCACCAAATGCCTAGATGCTTAGAAGCATCTAGGCATAACAATTAATGCTTAGAAGGTTTAATACCTTTTGCTGTCCTTGTTTTCCTTCTCTCTTCATCGGTATTGTCACTAGTTCTTAAATTTTATTTTATTTTATTTTTTTATTTATTTTTTTATTTTTTGAAACTGTCCAAAATGTCAGTGTCATTCAGATATTCAGGTGCTGTGACCATGTAAACAGAGAAAGGGAACAATGTGGATAACGCACTTCTGCTAAACAACAGATGATTATTTGTCGGGGTAAAAGAAAATCACTTTTCTAATTCTTGAACGGGGTGCTTACAGTTGATTCACAGCGGTGTCTAACCTACGGCCCACCTGGAAAGTGAACTAAAACAGCATTTTAAATTTTGTTAATTATCAAAAAAAATCTCATTAAATGTTTTGTTCAGTAAATGTAATTGTGTAATGTACTTAATAAATTTTTCGAATATTTTCAATTTTACTTTTACATGCAACAAGATATGGAAAATGTAACACACTAAAGAAATCTAACTTTGAATTTTTTTTGAATATGGCCTCTGTATGGGAAATGTTTGCACACCACCGCAGTAGAAGGTGGACTAGAGCCCATTGGCAATACACCTTGATCTGTTCACTGCAGACCAGCACGACTTCTCCGTATGTGGGACGCATTTCTACCAGGTACCACTAAGTTATAGAATGGTAATCCCTTCAGCTCTCTTAATTCGCGCAGCAGCACTAATTGCCTAAATTGCCTGAAGGCCAGAAATGTGAACAGGGCGTACCAAGTTAATTCTCTCTTAATCCGTTCGCTATATGAAAATTTTCTTGCTCAATGGAAACTATTTTAAATGTAACTTTCAAGGGGAATTCAAAATAATTAAACAGAGGTCCAACTGAGTAATTTAGAATTATAAAAATGGTTATACAGTTTTATAAGAAAATATCTTAACAATAGACAGTGAAAGATGTAAATTTAGTTAAATAATTTTAAGCTTATTTGAATAGTAGATAAACATGTGAAAAAAATTTACAGAATATTACAAATTTCAAAGTGCACTGCATCCAAATGTCACACGTCACTGTTAATAAAGGTGCCGGTATGCCGTACCGTTGTGCACCGTCACAAAAAAAGCACTGACAAAGGGAGTGCTTTTATCAAGATACAGGGAGCCTAGGCACCTGCGAGGTCAACATTGGTGTATGAGGCTTTGAATGGTTTGAGCAAGCTCAATGCTGATGGGATTCTTCCGCTTGCTCAGATTACCCACCTGAGTGGGCATAAATTGAGGAAGGGTAATTGCAGAATAGATGTGTGGAAATTTGCCTTTAGCCA
The DNA here is from genome assembly GCF_048544385.1 of Mastigoproctus giganteus. Taxonomy (NCBI): domain Eukaryota; kingdom Metazoa; phylum Arthropoda; class Arachnida; order Uropygi; family Thelyphonidae; genus Mastigoproctus; species Mastigoproctus giganteus. Next base: position 26,372,743 of record NC_143587.1, read on the forward strand.
GTGAGGGGGTTGATTGCTGGAACAAACTTCCATTTGTTGTTGTTGTGGAAGTGGGTTGTTTGAATAAATTCAAGGAAAAACTAGATGTATTATTGGAGGGGATGTGGTAAGTTTCTTTTTTTGGCTGATACTTTATAAGCTTGCACCATTTGCCACTACTAATAATACTGATATTCCACCAAAAGAAGATTTTTAATGTGGGAGGAGCAGCGATTGACCATATATTAACAGCATATAAGATAAAAGAATGAAGATAAGTATTATATAACAATGAATGATAATTGGGTTGGAGACACAAAAAAGCTGTTGTCTCGAAAGGTACATCTTAGGGTGACATAGGATTTTGAAAAAGTTTATGTAAGAATGAAAAAATGTTTAGTGTCGGGGAATACACAAAGATCTTCATAACAGAGAGCTAATAAGAGGGGTAAGTTCAAATGGAGATGTGGGCATATTTATTTTATGTTTAGTATGAAGGCAAAACATGCTAAAATAATAGGTAATCACAGCAGTAGCCTTAATGAGTTGTTTTGTTGCGCCTTCTGAACTGATGTGGAGCTAGGCTAGATTTTAATATCATTAGCATTAACTGATGACGGGCATTTGCATATGCAGAATACTTCTTTAATTAGAAAGAAATCATTAAATTTGTAACAGAAGGGTTCTGTGGAGGAAGGATACTTGACTGAAAAAACAGCAAAAATTCCTTGTAAAATTTATCCAAAGGCACATTTAACACAGAGAGAAGCACTGATGGGCAAACAGCATTAATGCAGAGGATAAATCAAGGTAAACCTGGCCAAGTTGGCCATTGCAGTTAATGGCATCAGACACAAGAAAAGTAGTTTCTATAAGATCAGCAATGATGGAGACACTTCTTTCCATTGTGAATGTCTGCGAGTTGCACAGTATGGGAAACCACTGGTGGCACTTCACCCCAAGTACTATTCCTCTACTATGTGAATGTGGGAGAAAGGAGAACAGAATTTGTGAAATTAGAAGAGGCAGATGAATCTTTGAAACCCTTTAAGTAGCGAGGAGGATATGAAAATAAGCTGTCAGACTTTTAATAATTTAGGATCACGGACTTCAAAAATGAGAAAGATAGAACCAATAAGAGGGGCAAGGTTAAATGGAGATGTGGACACATTATCAGGATTAGTATGAAGGCCAAACAGGCTAAAATTTTGTAACATGTTAGGATTACAGGCAAGATTTTAATATGGATCACAGGTTGGCTGCAGAAGGTTGTGATTAATGGATATTCTTCTGATATGGTGTAATGTCAGAAGTAGGGGTCCTAAAATGATTGGACTGCTGTTTCTGATTTTCATAAATGACATAAGATGAAGATTGAGAGAGTCGGTAATGATCATAGCCAAGCAGAGCTCCTTCAGGATGAATACAGAGCTTTTGGAACAAGTACAGAGAAGGGTAATGAGATTGGTGTGGGGAATGTTCCGGGATTCAGCAAACTCTTACTGACTGATTAGACTCACTGCAGGAGAGTAACTGATAGTGAATAGTTTTCAGTGTAGGAAGAGAAATTTCCCTTTACGGCAGAGACTGCAAGTGAGAGAATCAATACAGATTAGAGCATGTGAAATGGAAAGTTCAACAATGTGGTCAAGTGCTAGCTTTATGGACAGGATTCAAGGATGGTTCAAAAAGGTGGCAGCTATGTTTCAATACAGCAAAAAAGTTCTTACACTTGTGGAATAGCAACTCCAAAACAATTATGCACTCGGTAGGGTGGAATTAAAAACAACAGACAAAGAAAGGGACCTGGGCTTTATGATATGGGTGGATATGGGGTTTGAACAGTGTAAACAGGCAGCCAGAACAGCACACAGTATCACATCAAGGATTTATCAAATAGTAGCCTGCAGAGACAGGGAATCATAATCACTCTGTATAAGAAAATTGGTAAGATCACAATCGGAATACTGTGTCCAAGTATGTGTCTATCTAAAAAAAAAGACTGAGCTTCTTGAAATCTATGACAGAAAAAAGGTCCAAAGACAGAAAACCCACATGGTGAGATCTGCAAGAATGTGACTGTACAAAGAATAACTTTAATCATGTGGGAAATAGCAAACAGGCAACTCGGAAGGAGACTGACTGGGGTGTATAAGGCTCTAAGAACTCTGAGAGGGGATAGTAAAATGAATGAAGGGATAGTTATTGTTTATACTCCAGGACAACCACTAGGCCAAAGGAGTTTGAAGCTAATTATTTGGTAATATAAAACAACTCTTGACAACATTTAGCAGTCACATGACCTCAAATGGTCACTCAAATGTGTGCATCCTGTACTCTCGCATTGACCACTGAATAAAGGCAAAATTTTCACTCTTATAAAATATTCCCCCACTGATGGTATCTTTACGTTGTCGTGGTGGTGGGACTTGCATGTCTCCATGATTTACAGAGCTATGCTGGTGGTAGCTTACTACCAGAAGGGCCTCCCAGACCAGAAAGGTTTGCAGCTAGAGACCAGATGAAAAAAGATACCCTGGTCATCCAGGTTTGGAGGTTGATGCAATGGGCTAGCTCCCCACTCATCATAAAACATCCTTTCGATGTTAAAAGACCTAACAGAGTAAAAATTGGACGGACAAACAGAAAAGGTTTATGAATTTTGGATGCTGGAATGTACAAGGAGTTAGTACAAAACAAGATGAAATTGTATTGGAATTGGGAAAATATAAATGGGTTGTGGCAGTCTTAACTGAAACAAAGAAGAAAGGGAGAGGTGAAGAAATGACTGGAGAATATATTTTCCTTTGGTCTGGTTTTGATCGACATGTCAGAGCTAAGGCAGGAGTGGATGTTCTTATAAACAAGAATCTCTGAAAGTTTACTGAAAAATGGAGCTTTGTTAATGAACGAACCATGACATGAAATTAAAATATATGGAAGAGAAATTACTATTATTGGGGTTGAGTCTCCTACAGATATTAAATAAAATTTCTGGGAGAAGTAATAGAAGCAATTTCACACTGCAGAGAGATAGTCATAATGGGGGATCTGAACTCCAGAGTGGGACATGTTGTGGATAATGAAGTGGTGAAAAGACATGGAGAAAATGTAAAGATTGATAATGGAGAGAGACTGATAGAATTCTGCTCTCAATATAAGCTGAGGATTAGTAACACCTTCTTCCAATATAGAGATATTTATAAGTTCATATGGTTCCAAAAAACAAAAGTACTAAAATCAATACTTGATTATGTGATCACTAAATGACAGCACAATTTTTGTCTGTGATGTTAGGGCCCAGAGAGGAGCAAATTGTGGTTCTGATCACTTTTTGGTGAAGGCTACATTGTCGTTCCCATGAGTGTGCCAAAAAAGAAAGGAAAAAAGGAGGAAAGACTTTGAGAGGAATGAGCACTGAAAGATTCAATGTGGACTCATTAAAAGATGAGAGCACTATATGTTTGTATCAGTGAAGATTAGACTAAGAATTAGATGAAACTTACAGGGAGAGTGCAAAAGACATATATGAACACCCAAAGGAAACAGTGAAGAAAATTGCTAGAGAGGCAATAGGAAAATCTCAAAAGATAAAACAAAATGATTGGCTCAACATGGAAATTAAGGTGTTAATAAAGGAAAAAAAGGAAGCATACCAAAGATGGCTGAGCTCAAAAAACGAAGTTCACAGAAAAATATATAAAGGAAAAAATAAAGAAGTGAAAGCAGAAGTCGTCAAGGCGAACAATGGGTCCTGGGATAGAGCATGTGCTGAGGTAAACAGCAAACTGGGATGTACAAGATCTGCAGAAGCATGGAGAGTATTGAACAGTTTAAGGAAACCTTATAAGCAAAATGCAAGACTGGAAATGATAGATCTGGAGGAATGGGTCAATTATTATGAACAGCTATTGAATGAAGGAAAAGAGGAATTTAGAGAAACTAAAACAGACAGTTGTCATGAAAAGAGGATTGAACATCTGAATTAAGGAAGTGGAACTGGAAATAAAAATGACAAAAAATGGAAAAGCACCAGATCCAGGTAGAATTAACATGGAGCTGCTTAAATATGTAGGTCAAAAAGTTATAAATCTACTAACTCAACTGTTCAACAAATTGTGATGGTGATGAAATACCACATGAGATGACAATTGGATACATTACATTAATTTTTAAGGAAGGTGACAGAAGAAGATGCTCCAACTATAGAGGAATTTGCATTATGAGCTCTATTGCTAAACTATTTGGGAAAGTGATAAAATCTAAACTGGAACAAGAGATTATAATTTCTGAGGAACAGTGTGGCTTTTCGAATGGATGCTCATGTATAGACCATTTATTCACTATTAAACAAATTCTGCAAAAATGTCAGGCTACAGACCAAGATGTAGGTATGCTGTTCATTGAGTTAGATAAAGCGTATGACAATGTGCCAAGAAATCTTCTGTGGAAGGCTAAGGAAAAATGTCAATAAGCCCACCATTAATTGATATAATTAGAAAAATCTACAAGAAAAATACATGTTATATTAAAATTAGTTCAAAATTATCAAGAAAATTTAAAACTTCAAAAGGACTACTTCAAGGATGCTGTTTGTCACCTGCTTTGTTTAAGCTATACCTGGAAGTTGTTCTAAGACTGTGTCAGTGAAGTGCAGTTCAATGGGTATTCTTATTGGTCAAAATAAGTACCTTTACAATCTACCGTTTGCCGATGACCAAGTTGTGGTAGCACAGGATGGTGATGATGCAAATTACATGGGCAGAAAGTTACTAGAAGAATATAAAATATGGGGACTGACAGTAATTTTAATAAGACAGAGTACATGAATCGAAGTGATGATGTTCTGGATTTGGATGGAATACAGGTGAAAACTGTACAGCAATTTAAATACTTGGGTGCTATTATTCAGGCTGACTGATCGTCTGAGCAGGAAATTGAGAGAAGACTGGATGAAGGTTTGTTTGTTTGTTTATTTGGGGATTTATTAGGTGCATCGGCATCTGTGACCATAGTGTGCCACTGGGTGAAGGTAGAAAGGTCACAGGAATGCTCAATCCTGTGCTATGGAATAAAAAAATTATTAACAAAACTAAACATGAAATATATAATGCAATATTATAAAGTGTTTTTTTATATGGATGTGAGACTTGGACTTTAAATGAAAGACAAAAAAAAAAAAAAAAAACTATTGGCTATTGAGATGGATTTCTGGAGAAGATCGGCAAGAAAGTCTAGGACTGAAAAAGTTATAAATGATGTGATAAGGAATACAACGAACGTCCAAAAAACCATCATTGATAAAATAGAGGAGAAAAGATTGGAGTGGTTTGGCCATGTGAAGAGAATGGAGTACGACAGATTGCCCAGAGGAGCCATGGAGAAGGAAAAAGAGAGGAACACTAAGAAGGACATGGATAGAGGGTGTGAGAGCATCTATGAATAAGAAGACTGGTGGATGGAGATTGGGAAGATAGAAGAAAAAAGAATAAAGGAATGATTTTTCAACGTTAGGTTGAGGAGAACCGTTGTAAAAACAGAATAAATCTGAAGATGAAGAAAAAATATTTCAGAACTAGGCACCATAGTGTGACGTTTAAATCAGATAAGTGAGACATTTTAAGGTAGTAATGACCTCATTAACATAATTTTACTGTTGATTATGCTGTTCACATAGGTGACAAATGACCAACCTGAACAGGATAATCAACAAATGAATAGGTATTTTGCAGCTACAATCACATTAGGAAATTTTTATGGATGGGGATGCTGGAAGTGTGCCAAATTCTGAAAGAGAGCTGAATGATTTTGTGATAACTGAGAGAAAGGTAGAGGAGAAACTGTTGAAGCTAAATGTGTAAAAAAAAAAACCACACCTGGGATGGGGTCTATCCAATTATATTAAGGGTGGCAGCCAAGGGTTAAGCAAACCGTTAGCCATGAGTATGAGAGAATTCTTGGATTCAGAGGAGGACTGGAATGTTCGAATGTATCCCCAATTGATAAAGGGGATTTAGGGTGACACGAGCAATTACAGACCTGTTAGTTTAACCTCTATTACAAGGAAAATAATGGAGTCATTGATTACAGAAATAAAGCAGGATCATCTCGACAGGAATGCAGTTATACTGCAGTCACAGCATGGATTTACTATGGGTAATTTATTTTATTTGTTATTTGGTTTTTTTTTCTTAGGAGTATTAGCAACTAAGGCCATATTGCTCCGGGATATATGGTGGTCATTCCCTGACCTTTCCGCATCCTCCGTATTTGGTGGTGATGGGCTCGAACTATGGGTAATCTTGTCTGACCAATCTGGGAGGATACTATGACACAATAACAAATGAACTAGATGCAAAAAATAATTTTGACATCATATACTTAGATTTCAAAAAAGCTTTTTATACTGTTGCACATAAAAGACTACTATACAAATCACAACAATGTGACATTAAGTGTAAACAACTGCAATTAATCAGAGTAATCAAGATATGTTACTGCTATGCATAAAGGGGTGGTTGAGTGGGAGAAAAAACAGTGTGGTTATCAATGGGAACTGCTCTTCTTGAATTAACATTATTTGCAGAGCTTCCCAGGGTTCAGTGCTGAGCCCACTGTTGTTTTCTATATTATAAATGATATTGATGAAGGCATATCAGGCTTAATGTTTAAGTTTGAAAGCAATTTGAAGGGTGGCATGGTGGTTAATCACAGTAATCAAGGCAAGCTACTGCAACAAGATCAAGACAATTTAGATAGATGGGCTGAGAAGTGGCAACTGAAGTTTAATATCAACAAATGCAAATTAATGCATAGGGGAACAGTTATCCCACACTAGCATACCACGTGGAAGTGGAGAATGAAAAAAAGAGCTGGGACAATTGTGCTGTCAGATATGAAGTTGCTGTCCAGGCAACCATTGCAGATAGGCTGCCACAGCTCAAGGGTTTTGTCAATGATATGCTGTAATTTTGCAAGAAGGGATAAGGAGGTGATTATCCCATTCTATAAGGCAATGGTCAGGCCACACCTTCAGTACCACATACAGATCTGGACATCTCATTTTAGGAGGATGAGGATCTGTTGGAATATGTGCAGAGAACAAAAGGATAGTCTTACAAGGTTTCAGTTCTGCAAACTGCAGCACTTGGAGACTAGGCACCCACAAGGAGATCTGATTGAGATGTTTAAGGCTTTGAATGGATTGAGTAAACTGACGGAATCCCTCCTTGTTGTTGTTGTTTGTTTATAGGCTTTATGGTACAAGGGCAGCAAGGACATAATGCGCCTAACTATGGTAATGTTAGCACACAGTTTTATCTATATAGATTTTATTCAAGTTTACATTGCATTGTACAGTTTTATCTGTTTGAGGAAACTAAAAATTTTGGTCACATGTAGCATGTCTGCTAGGAGGTCAGTAATGCTATGACAAAAACGTTGTGGAAAATGAGGTAAACATAGTTTGTCAATCACTATTGTTTGGGGCAATCAATAAGTACATGTTGGACAGTGAGCTGGGTGTTGCAGTTTATGCACTGTGGTGGATCAGTGCCTTCAAGCAGGTAAAGATGTGTTAGGTTTGTATGGCCTATTCATAGTTGGGCTAATACTAATACTTCACATCTGTTCTCACGTATACTTGACTTCCAAGGTTTGAGATCTTTCTTTATATGGAGTAGCTTGTTACCCAACTTGAATTTGTCAGATGTGTTGTCATTGCACAAGACATCACTTCTTTATAATTAGTTTGTAACCAGAGACCAGTATAGAAAAGGATTGATCTACAGAATCTGTAGCAGTTTTGGCAGTACGTTGATTTCCAGCAACTCCATCATGATCTGGGATCCAACAAAAGATAACTCGTTGTTTGTTCTTATTTAATCTCGTCATGGTATCCCAAATCTGTATGAGTAAGGAGTTATCGTGAGTTTTATTCTGCTGTATAGCTTGGATAGCACTAAGTAAGTCTGTATAGATAACTATGTGCAATATATTTGATAAGAAGGTGAAATTTAAGGCTATGCAGATAGCACAGAGTTCTGCAGCATAGCTACTACATTCAGTGGAGAGTTTTGTGGTTATGGTATGGTTAGAAAATACTGCTGCTGAACCAACATGGAGCGTAAATTTTAGATCCATCTGTATAAACTGAAGGTAAGAACTGTGGTGTAGGGATCAAGCTAACGTAGTCCAGATGTGATCGTATTAAGGCATGATACAAATGCAGCAGTGTGCAATGTAATGGTTGGCTCCACATGTTCTGCAGAGAACAAAAGGGTAGTCTTAAGATGTTTTAGCTTCTAAAACATCTTAAGATGTTTTAGCGACAAGTAATACGGAATCCCTCCTCTTATTCAAATTACACGAGAGGGCATAAATTCAAACTGAGGAAGGATGGTTGCAGAGTACAAATTTGCCTTGGTAGAAATTTGCCTTCAGCCAGCAAGTAGTCAACTGTTGGAACAAACTTCCATCTGGTGTTGTAGAGGTGGGTAGTTTGAATAAATTTAAGGAAGACCTAGAAAAACTGTTGGAAGGGATGGTGATGAGGGTAGTGATAGATTTTTTTTCTTTTTGCTGATATTATACAAGTATACTTTCATGCATCATTTGTCACTATTAATACTAATATCCAGTGATATAGTGCATCCTCGGTCACATTCTTTAACATAACTGAATACAGATTATCCCACCCCCCAGGTGTTTTAGCATCTCTCAGCCACACAGTTTTTTGACAGGTTCATCTTCTCACTGAGATAATGAAACTCCTTTAGACTGGCAAATTAATGAGATCATTATGTCATCAATCTGAACAGTCATTAGCATTAGCAGAGGCATATGATGAAAGAAAGCAAGCTTATAAAGCATCAGCCAATTTTTTATTAAAAAATCCATTACCATTTCACTGATCCATTCGTTCCAAATGTTTGTCTAGTTCTGCCTTGAATTTATTTAAGCTATCAACTTCCACAACAACAGAGGGGAGAAGTCTGTTCCAGCAATAAACTATCTTCTGGCTAAAGGCAAATTTCTGTACATCTATATTACAACTATCTTTCCTCGAATTGAATCTATGCCCCCCCCCCCAGGTTTGTAATCTGAGCAAGGGGAAGAATCCCATCAGCATTGAGCCTGCTCAATCCATTCAAGGCCTTATACACCTCAATCAGTTCACTCACAGGTGCCTAGCCTCCAGAAGATGCAATTTGCAGAACTTAGGCCTTTCAATTGTAAGAGCACCCCTTTGTTCCCCTTGCCAGTCTTGTTACCCTTCTCTGTACTTGTTCTAGCAACTCTACATCCTTCCTAAAATGAGGCTTCTAGGCCTGTATGCAGTACTAAAGGGGCGGCTTCATCATTTCCTTATACAAGGAGATAATCACCTCCTTATCCCTACTAGCAAAATTTTTGTATATCATTGACAAGACCCGCATGACCTACTCTGGCAGCCTGTCTGCACTGCCCAGAAAACTTCATATCTGACTGCACAATTACTCCAGGTCTCTTACATTCTCTGCTACCCTGAGTGTAACACCACAGAGTTGGTACATTTATCTGGGGTTACTGCTACTCATATGCAGTACTTTGCATTGGTCAATGTTAAACTTCAGTTGCCACTGCTCAGCTTATCTGCCCAACTTTTCCAGATCCTATTGCAGCAGCATACTTTCATTACTGTTATTAACAACCATGCCAACCTTTGTATCATCTGCAAACTTTGACATTAAGCTTGATATACCTTCATCAATATCATTGATAAATATACAAAACAACAATGGGCCCAAAACCGAACCCTGAGGGACACCACTAATAACATTAGTCCATGTAGAGCAGTATCCATTGATTACCATTCTCTGTCTTCTCACACTCAGCCATCCTTTTATCCATTGTAGCAACTTGCCCTTAATGCCACACTGCTCCAATTTGTACAGTAGTCTAACATATGCAACAGTATCAAAAACTTTCCTGAAATTTAAGTATATATCAAAATTATTTTTTGCATCCAGTTCTTTTGTGACCACGTCATAGAATCCAATCAAATTTGTCAGACACAACTTCCCCTTAACAAACCCATGCTGTCTGAATTATTACTGCTGTCTTGTCTAGATGATCCTGCAGTGCTTCTTTAACCAATGATTCCATTATTTTTCCTGGAACAGAAGTCAAACTAATAGGTCTGAAATTACTCGTGTCACCCTTTGATCCCCCCCCTTTATGAATTGGAGATACACTTGCACATCTCCAATCCGTGGGCCTTCCCCTGAGTCCAAGGATGCTCTCATATTATTATGGCTAAGTGTTTGCTTACTTCCTTTGCCACCTCCTATAATATAACTGGATAGATCCCACTATCCCAGGTGCCTTTCTTACATTTAACTTCAACAATTTCTCCTCCCCTTTGCTCTCAGTTATTACAAAATCATTTAACTCCCTGTTACAGTTTGATAAACATCTGGCCTTGTCCTTCTTGAATAATTCCTGATGTGTGAATGTAGATGCAAAATACTCATTCAGTTTGGCAGCTATCTGAGAATGATCATCTACAGTCAAACCATTGATATCAAGCGGACCAATCAGATTCATCCCCTAACTTTTGGAGTTTATATAATTAAAGAAGTGTTTGCATCCTTTGCCGAAGATTTCTCACAATCTGCCTTCACTTGCCTAACCTCCTTTGTGACTTGATTACAGACTAGCTTGTATATTCCCAGGGGCTCACATCTGGTGAGTATGGGCTTGGCACACCCAGGGTCTCCAGCTGTATATCATCATTCTTGTCTTTCTTGGTGATTCCCTTCTACTTCTTTCTCTCTCTCTCAGGGTAATTCAGCATTTTTTTTTTTTTTTTTGGTTGGTGCAGCATAAGCCTCAGGCTTCCTTGCACCATATGGCTACCGTAGGCTTCTCTGTTGCCTGACGATTTATGTGAATGTCATGCATTTTTATTCTCTGTCAAGAGTCTCATTAGTTCCTCCAACATCCATCTGACATCCTAAACCTAGAATGGTATTTCTGACTTGGAACAAAAAGCCTAGTAGCTTCCAAAATTACTTCCTTGAATGCTTTCAATTCAGAATTTGCTGTTGGTAACATCATCAGTTGATTCCATTGTATAGAAAAAATCTCTGAGACCACTGTAGTCGCCTTTACGAAAGCAATAATCCTTCCCTTTACCCCTGATAGTAGTTACATCTTTAAGTAAATCCAACGTCAGTACACTGTGATCACTGCCTCCTAGTGGATCCTTTTTCTGTAAATTCTTAATGCATGAATAATCACTGCTGATAATCAGATCAAGAGTGGTACTCCCTCTTTTTGCCTCTCTAACATGCTGCTGTAGAAAACAATCAGCCAATAACAGCACAAAAGCCTTGCTAGTATGCACGTGACCAACAAGTTTCAGTCTATATCTGAGAAGTTAAAATCCCCCATTATAAGACAATTATTCCCCTACTTCAAATATATTTTCAATTAAACACATTTAAAGGAGGAAAAACAAACGAGAGCCTGTTCAAGTCATCTCCAACTGAAATGGACTTTGTACAATGTCAACACTTTTGAGCTGGAAGGGATTAATGTGATTTATTGACTTCTTTTTTTTGCATTCAGATACAAGAACTCCTTTTCCTCTTTTCTTTTGGCCAGTGATTTCCTAGACTAAGTCTAAATTGGAACCAAACAGAACAGTTGCCAATGTTTGTGATTTTTAATTCCATTTAAAGAATGGTCTTCACAGAGAATAGTAATTGTGTGTGCTTTATTCCTTTGGCTAAGCAAAGTTGCCAACTTTTGATTTTCATAAAGCCAAAGATCTGGTGACTATAATCATGAAGAAAGTGGAAAAATTTTTTGCCAAAACAGCAGAAAACAGGAGCATTTTCACAAACATGCAGGAGAAAAGCACACAATTTTCCCTCTTCAGAAATGTTTATGTCAAAGAATTTTTTTTTTTTTATTATATTTTTTTAAACTATGGCTTGCTGTGAAGAGCATATCAAAAAGCTTTACCAGAAAGAGAAGATATGAACTCACTGCTAAGGTAAAGAAAGCTTGCACGAGAAGCATGCAAAAGTTCAATGAAAGTTCAATGAAAAGTTCAAGCGGCTCTTGCTCGCTCAGTAAACAGACAGTGGTTGTTATTGGTCTGGAGTAGAAGGTGAATCCCACAGGAGCTTGAAACCCTCCTGAAGTGGGGGGAGGGGTAACCTGACATTTTTTCTTTAGAATCATTAACTGAATCACGAACAGAGTCATATTGGAAGTTTTTGGCATCCTAAAAAATTTTCGTAACGTAGTTTCGCCGGTAAACCTTTTGGAAGTTTGCCATGCTTCTCATGTGGGCTTCCTTTGCCTTTTTTTTTTTTTTTTTTTTTTTCTTAATAAACAATTTATCCACTAGTCCACCAGTGATTCTAAAGAAAAAAGGTCAGGTTACCCTCTCCACTTTGGGAGGGTTTCAATCTCCCATGGGATTCAATTTCTAATCCTCCTGTTCGATAACACCCACTGTATGTTTACTGAGCGAGCAACAATACAAATGCTGTTACGGCAAAGTACTTTTACCGGTAAATTTCATCGAACTTTTGTTGCGTGCTTTTTGTGATGGCTTTCTTTACCTTTGCTGAACTCAGTTTTTGTTTTTCTCACCAGACAGAATATCCTCTCACAATTAGCATTGCTATGAATAATTATTAAAATACCAAGCATGACTTGGGATAATCTGTTATATTTAAAGCTTCCTTGTATATTTGTCAGCTCACCAACCAAGGCCTAATGCACTTTAATTTTTTTTTCGTTCTTTCTTTCTTTCATAATAGCAACTGCTAGGTGAACAACTGAAACTGACAAAATGGAGGCTGTAAGAAGCTTACTAGTTCATCTATTTCTTTATCTTTAATGACACTAAGAAGTACTGGAAACTTGTCTAACAAAAAATTTTAAATTTGAAAATTATGCACTGCCAACTGATGAAATCTGTGCACCATGTATTCACATACAGCAATAAAATACTTCTTAACTGGACAAAACAAACAGAATCTTTTCCATATTGTTGTTGGTATGATGTTTAATGACACAAGGGCAACTGAGGCCAAAGTGAGTTTATATTATAGATACTGAATTATATTGATGTGTATAGGCCAATATGCTTCAAGTATATTAAGATTTATTCTATGTTAGCATGATTTCCAAGGAAATGGGATAAAATCTGAGTTCTATTCAACCTTCAGAATGACTGGATGATATGTGCAAGAGGATGGATTTTCTCTCAATAAGAAAACAACAGGTGTAATCCTGGGTATAACCTCCATGCACAAGTACATGGTGGGTGACCACCCAGGTGTGAACCAACGTAAGCAGGGGTCGAGATGTGGCACCCACACCACATGGAGGAACGCCGTCCCTCTATGTTCCCAGGCAGTACAAGGTGGTAGACGACTCTCATCAACCAGTGAAATACCACCACTTTGCTTATTGGAGGCTTGAAGTGGTGGAACCCATGTTTAGTCTCTAGAGCTAAGTTCCGGTCAACCCTTCCCTATCTCTTCCATTATGCAGTACGATTGATAACTTTTGAGGTTATGATGAATGTCGTGGCGAGATCCAATATTCCTTACATTTCGAGGGTACAGCTCTAACACGGTGTTCGCAGACCGGCCGCTAGTTAGTACACCGGACCGAACCTATTGGTAACTCTCTAGGAGGCTTCCGGATCAGCTAGTGTATAATCATGCTACCTCTACTCTGCCAGATAGTGACTGGAGGGAGTCCAAGTAGTGTGTATGCGGGGAGCATTGTCGAGGCCACGTTATGTCAAAGATCTGGGTATATTCTTACCACGTGTAAACCATATCCAAAAATTTCATTACCTCATACAGCATGACCCACCCACTTTTTCTTACTAATGAATACACCATGAATTGTCAAACTAATAGAGCAAGCTTATCTGTAAAAAGATCTAAACCTCCCAATCACTTCCTAATTCATTTCACAAATATACGTGGTCTCAATTCTAATCTCAACGATGTCCATTTCCACTTGCAGTCTGCCAAACTCTGTGTACTTTTTCTGACAGAATCTCAGTTATCGGTTGATTCAACTACTGCTCATCTCAGATGCCCTAATTATTCGCTGTATGATTCCTTTCGCCTGAAAGGTGGTACTTGTGCATATGTCCGTTCTGATATACCCTGTCAGAGACTTGGCAATTTAGAATCTCCTCTCTTTGATCTTCTCTGGCTTAAAATCTCTCTACCTCATTGTTTCAAATTCATCTGTTGTCTCTACCGTTCTCCCAACTCCACTAATCACTTGGAGCTCTTTGACTTCCTCTCTTTGCAAAATTGACTTTCTCCAGCCCAACTTTTAATAATAGTGAGGTAATTTTCCTTGGTGATTTTAATGTTCACAACTCCAGTTGGCTTCCGTTTTCTAGTCACACCGACCCAGCAAGTCGAGATGCTGAGGCATTTGCAATTCCTAATGACCCAGCACAGATTGTTCATTTACCTACAAGAATACCGGACAATCCTAATCATACAGCCAATACGCTTGATCTTTTTCTCATAAACAAACCTTCTAATTACACAGTCGAAGTGAGAGGTCCTTTAGGCACTTCAGATCACAACTTGGTGATTGTCTCTTCTCCAATGGAACCTTTATCTCATGGCTATTCCCAACCTCGTGTTGTTTGGCATTACAAGAATGCAAAATGGGATGACCTGCGAGATTTCTTTTCTTCTTTTCCTTGGTCGGATTACTGTTTCAAAACTTCTGATGTCAACGTTTGCTCAGATCGTGTCAGTGAAATTATTCTTGCAGGAATGGAATCCTTTATCCCACACTCCACTTTAAAATCTCGTCCTTTATCTAAACCTTGGTTTTCCAATAAATATGCTAAGGCTGTCCAAGAGAAGAATGTTGCATATCGTAATTGGCTTGTTTCTAATTCTTCAGTTTCATTTTCTGCCTACACCAAAGCTCGCAACAGTTGTAAAGCAGTTATTAATCAGTCCAAACTAGAGTTTGAACAGGCTAAGAGTAGAAAACTTGCTTCTTGCCCTAATGGCAGCCGAGCATTCTGGTCTCTTGCCAAAGCAACTTTTGCCCATCTCTGCTCCCACCTCTGTCCAAACCAGATGGTTCTGTTGTTACTTCAGCCAAGGATAAAGCTGACCTGCTAGCATCCCATTTTTCTTCCAACTCATGTATTAATGATCTTGGTAAAACACCTCCCACCATTCCCAACACGCTCCATTCAATGCCTCCTGTGGTCTTCCGTCAAAATGATATCAGAAGGATTTTGATGAATCTTGATGCTAAGAAAGCTCCAGGTCCTGATGGTATTTCTCCACTTGTTCTCAAAACCTGTGCTCCTGAACTTACTCCTATTCTTTGCTGCCTTTTTTCACTTTCTTATTCCAAAGGTGTTTTTCCTTCTGCTTGGAAATTTGCTCATATCCAGCCAGTTCCTAAAAAGGGTGACAAATCCCTTGCATCCAATTATCGTCCCATTGCAATTACTTTTACTCTTTCTAAAGTAATGGAGAAATCAATTAACCGCCAACTCTTAAACTACCTAGAAACGTTCCGTCTGATCAAAGATCACCAGTATGGATTCCGTCAGTGTCGATCGACTGGTGATATTCTGGCTTATGTTACCCATTTATGGACTAATTCAATGGAAAGGTTCGGTGAAACACAAGTAGTTGCTCTTGACATCTCAAAGGCTTTCGATCGTGTTTGGCATAAAGGTCTTCTAAATAAGCTTCCATCTTATGGTTTGCCAACTGTTTTTAGTAATTGGTTATCCAGTTTTCTCTCTGTTCGCTCACTGAGGGTGTTGGTAGATGGCTCTCTGTCTTCTAACTTCTCCACTAATGCCGGTGTCCCTTCAAGGTTCAGTTCTTTCCCCCACTCTTTTCCTCTTGTATATTAACGACCTTCTTACATTGACTGGAAATCCTATTCATGGTTTTGGCAATGATAGCGCATTGCATTCCACTTTCCATTTTGAGAAACCTTGTCCTGCTCAATCAGCTTCAACTTCTCGAAAATCTGCCTCCAATTCCTTAAATGCCGATCTTCAGGTAATTCTCCAGTAGGGCAAAGACAACTTAGTTGATTTTAACCCTTCTAAAACTCAGTCTTGTCTTATATCTCGCAAAAAGGATTCTTCTGCTCCTATGCTTATCTTTAGTGACACTCCGATTTCTAGGCAAAATGATATATTTCTTTTGGGGATTACCCTGACTTCTAATCTCTCTTGGCACAAGCACATTACAAATATTGCTTCCTCTGCATCTAAAAAACTTGGTTTTCTCTTTCGCTCTCGGCGTTACTTTTCTTCCAAACAGCTGCTCACTCTGTATAAATCGCAAATCCACCGTGCCATGGAATATTGTTCCCACATCTGGGGTGGTGCCCCCAAAACCTCTCTAAGGCTTCTTGATTCCATTCAGAAGAGGGCAGTTAGGTTAATTAATGATTCATCTCTAACAGAGTCTCTCCACTCGCTTTCTAATAGACGTATTGTTTCTGCTGCATGCCTCTTCTACAGATACTTCCATGGGCACTGTTCTTCTGAATTGGCTTCTATAATTCCGGCTCTCTCTTTCAAAGCAGTCCAAACACGTGCCGCCACCAGCCAACAATCATTTACTGTCCAACTTCAAACCCACAGAACTAACTTTTCATCTTCCTCATTTATTCATTCAACTGCCGTTTTCTGGAACAACCTTCCTTCATACGTATTTCCTGAAAATTACAATCTACAGAAGTTCAAGTCCAATGTCAACAAATATCTTTCTTTCGTCCTCTCAACCTCCAACCCAAGCACAGTACTAAGTACTATAGGTTCTAATACCTCTCGTGTTTGGGGTTCACATAAAAAAAAAATAAAAAAAAAAATAAATAAGTTGAGTGGCCCAATTCTCAGAGTCTCGCCAATACCATTTCTTCTCATCTGTTTTGTTAGAATGTGGAGAGCCATAACTTTAAATCTTGTTTTATCTAGCAGAGTTTGTTGTTGGTATTACTTTGCTAGATCTGTGACCAGTTATTGTAACATTTCTTGTGAATTTCAGGATTGTAATCCATATAAGGAACCTGAAGTTGTAGTAACAATATGGGAAGAGGTTGTTTAGAGGCAAAATCAACACACTAATTTCTTAGAATTCTGGAATGTTCCGGGATTCAGCAAACTCCTACTGACTGATTAGACTCACTGCAGGAGAGTAACTGATAGTGAATAGTTTTCAGTGTAGGAAGAGAAATTTTCCTTTATGGCAGAGATTGCAAGTGAGAGAGAGTCAATATGGATTAGAGCATGTGAAATGGAAAGTTCAACAATGTGGTCAAGTGCTAGCTTTATGGCACACAGTTTGGCAGTGAAAATACTGCATTCAGCAGGTAATGAAGCTGTAACTGTGAATGAAGGAAAAACTGCCGCAGCACCTACTGCATTGTCAGTTTTCGATCTGTCTGAGTATATTGTAATGGCAATGGAGTTGAGGGAGTCTGATATTGGAGAAAGATAAAATCTATCCGCACTGGCAAAAGTGGTCATTATGAGAGGCAGGAGCATAAAACCAGGGAGAGTCGTGTCCTGAAAAATGTTACTTGCTATCTAGTATTAGGCTGAGAAATCTGATGATATTAACCAGTAGTATCAGACTATTGTTTAGTTGTAGCTCAGAATTAGGGTGCAGAGTACTTTGCTTACAAAGTGAGTGGTGGTAGATTTCCATTATGCTGGTCGTTATCCATTGTTTGAAGTATAGAATTCAATTTTGTTTATACCAAGTTGGGGTTGACTTTGGATGATGTTCATGCTTTGCAACTGGCAGGAGATAGTGAGGTAATCCACATACATGTAAGCTTCAAGAGTTTTGGAATGCCTTGTGTCATGTTTTTGACATAAATTGCGAATAAGGTTGTGCTGAATATAGATCCTTGTGATAATTCTACTTCCTGAATATGAGATGTAGACAGAAGGTTTTGATAGCAGATCTGTAAAGAGCAGAGGGGGAGAAATTTCTGAATTATCTCAGGTAGATAATTTACCATCCTTAGATACTTTTACCTTCCTTAGCCCGGATGGTAAAAGTGCATAATAATACCATGTCGCCAGGTGGTGTCAAATGCCTTTTCGATATTTAAGTTGACCATGACTAGATGTTATTTCATGGCAAAGGCATTGCAAATACTGGATTCAGCTTTAATGAGTATGTCAAGAGTGGATCTGTTCTTATGAAAGCAAGACTGATGATTCGATAAAAGATTCTCTGATTCTAAGATCCATGTAAGTCTCGTATGAACCATTCTCTCAAAAACGTTTTCCGTGTAACTTGTAAGAGATATTGGGCTATAATTCTGAACAAAGGAAGGATCTAGGCCTGGATTTAGTAGGGCAAGAATGAAAGAATGGCACTAGGTTTTTGGTTTTTTTTTTTTTTTTTTTTTTTAGGAGCATTAGCAACTAAGGCCATATTGCTCCGGTGTGGTGGTCATTCCCTGACCTTTCCGCATCCTCCGTATTTGGTGGTGACGGGCTCGAACCCCGGTCTAATCAAGAAGCGTGTGCTACGCACTGCTGCTCCTTCCCACCTGGCTACGGAGGCGAATGGCACTAGGAAAGAGGATTATTTTATAAGTGGATCTGATTAAAAATAATCAGTACAGTACGTAAGTCCTCTCCAAGCAGTTGTTTAGTATAATGTACTGAATGCCATCAGGGCCTACAGTACTATTTGAATATTTATTTAAAGATTCCGTAAGTTCTGTTAAAGTAAATGGTTGATTGTATGGAAGTGAAAGATGTGTGGAGAAGGTAATTTATTTTGTGGGGTTCTGAATCTGCCCTGATGTTAAAAGGAGATGGAGTAGGAGGCAGAAGCAGACATTGCAGAGAATGATTCAGCTAATGCATTGCTGATTTCTTTAGGAGCATACAGATCTTTCCCATTCCAGCAGGGTATTGGAGAGGGTGGTTGAAATAATTATCCATTTAGCATTTGTATTCTTCTCCAGATGAACTGTGGGGCAGTGCCTTTGTTGACAGCTGAAGCAAATGAAATCCAGGCGTTACATTTGGCTTTCTGCTCAATTTGCCTTTAAGTCTTTCATATTTGTTTATGATTACTGGTGGTAGGAAACTTGCGGAAGCTGTTCCAAGAACAGTTTTTCTTTCATTTGGTATCAGAGCAATCTGTATTCCACCAGCTGTTTTGGTGGAGCAATTGTGAGGTAGTGGTTTTGGAATGGAATCTTTAGCTACAGTTAGTATATGATTGGTAATGTAAGTAGTTATTGTCAATGGAATGTTGTTGAACATAACTCCTGTCTAATTGGACCTGGATGGAGTAATTATAGCAGTTTGCTTTGTCAAACTTCCAGGTGGATTGCTGCTCAAGAGTTAAGTTACAGGTATTTGTAACAAGCAATTGATTGAAAAGTGATCGCATTTAGAGGATTGTTTATCACTAACCATGTTATAGTTGGAAAAATTGATGGTGAGCAGAATGATGTCTACTACTCAGGTAGATCCTGTGTGTAGGTGAATATAGGTGAGAGATCCAGAGTTCAGTGTAATTAGGTTGTTATTATTCAAGAATGTTTCAATAAATTTAAAGACAAATTGGAGATTGGAATTGCATTAAGATTATCAAGTTCTGTATTGGGAAATGGTTGGAAGGTGGAATATATATGGAAACTGGAGTCACTGATACACCAATTGAAATATGAGCTGCCATAGCTTCTACAGCAGTTTGTAACTAAACATGTGTGGAGGGTATATATTTGATTTCACAGTTACTCCTCCAACAGGCAGGAGACTGAACTCCTGTCTTTCCTATATGTGGTGTAATATTTAAATTTTGGTGAAGTCTATGATGATAAGAAAGTTTCCTAAAGACCTGATCCTATCAGATTGAATTGAATTAGTAAACCCTTAAGTTGTCAGAATTGTTGTTTAGTCCTCTGCAGTTCCATTGTACGATGTTGGACATTATTTGGGTTTAGTTGTGGCAGATTGGTCTGAATATTTTAGGTAAGTGGAGCATATTTGTCTGTATTGTCTCTCTTTGGGGGGGGGGGGGGGATCCAGAATCCATAGTATCATTAATGTAGAGTTCTAAAATGGGTTCATCATTATCTAATAATTCATCCACTGCTGATTCGAGTTTTTGTAGCTTCCCTAGTTTTCCTTGGAGAATATCTTTTTCTAGAGGTTGATAGTGTAGATTTTACCCAGTTAGACAGGGAGGTTTTCAGCAGAAGTGATACATTTATCTAGGCTGTGACAGAAACATAGCTTCTAGTATGAGCAGCAAGGAATAAATACTAGGCATGCTCAACGAAACTTGCCTGTGCCTCAGGAAATGTGACTATTTTCTATTTTATATTTTTGAATTTTCGTTCCAGTTATTCATAATTCAAAAGCTTTGGAAAAGGCTGGGTGGCTTCCTTTGCAGTTTGGGAAAACTGGGGTTGCAACTGCAATCTGCTTGAGTGTGCTCTTTAGAAACACAGTTAGTAATGACTAGAACATGCAGGGAATGAATGTATTTCTGGCATTTGGAATGTAGGGTCAAAACTCTGGCATACTGAAAGTTAGTTGGAACTAGTTCTACATGGAACTAGTTGGAACAAGATTTCCATCTTTTAATCAGCATGTTCGTGAGGCAACAAGAGGGAGCAATACTCTTGATCTGATTATCAGTAGTGATTCTTCATGCATTAAGAACCTGCAGATAAATGAACCACTAGGTGGCAGTGATCACAGTGTGTTGAAGTGGGATTTACTCAAGGAGGTAACTACCATCAGAGGTAAAGGGAAGGGTTTTTGTTTTCGTAAAGGCGACTATGATGGTCTGAGACAGTATTTAAATTCTATACAGTGGGACCAACTGATGATGTTACCAACAGCAAACTCAAAATGGGAAGCATTCAAGGAACTAATCTTGGAGGCTACCAGGCTTTACATACCAACTAAGAAATATTGTTCAAGGTTTAGGCCTAAATGGTTGTCAGATGGACTAATGAGACATGTGGCAGAGAAGAAAAATGCATGGGATACATACAAATTAATGGGTGACATGGAAGCCTATGATAGATATAAGTTGGTCTGTAACCAAGTCACAAAGGAGATTAGGCAGGCAAAGGCAGACTATGAAAAATCCTTGGCAAAGGATGCAAAGAAAAACAGAAAAGAGTTCTTTACATACTTGAACTCGAAAAGGAAAGGGATGAATCAGATTGGTCCACTGGATATTGATGGTTCAACAGTTGAGGATCCTGCTCAGGTGGCTAACAATCTAAACGAGTATTTTGCATCTACATTCACGCATGAGGAGTTATTCAGGAAGGAGAATGATGTAGGTAAAGTAAACATTGGCAGTGAGCTGGATGATTTTGTAATAACTGAGAGGAAAGTGGAGGAGAGATTGTTGAGGATAAACATAAAAAAGGCGCCTGGGGTGGATGGGATCTATCCAGTTATATTAAAGGAGGCAGCAAAGGAAGTATGCAAACCCCTAGCCATAATTATGAGAGCTTCTTTGTACTCAGGGGAGGTACCCATAGACTGGAGATGTGCAAATGTAACCCCAATTCACAAAGGAGGATCAAAGGCTGACACAAGTAATTATAGACCTGTTAGTTTAACTTCTGTTCCAGGTAAATTAATGGAGGCACTGGTTAAAGAAGCACTGCAGGATCATCTAGACAAGAATTCAGTTATAGCTCAGACGCAGCATGGTTTTGTTAAGGGCAGGTCTTGCCTGACCAATTTGATTGGATACTATGATGTAGTCACAAAAGAACTGGATGCAGGGAATAACTTTGATATTATATATTTGGATCTTAGAAAGGCTTTTGATACTGTTGCACATGGAAGACTGCTGCAAAAATTGGAGCAGTGTGGCATTGGAGGCAAATTGTTGCTATGGATAAGGGGATGGTTGAGTGGCAGAAGACAGAGAGTGGTAATCAATGGACACTGCTCGACGTGGACTAATGTTATTAGTGGAGTTCCTCAAGGTTCAGTGTTGGGTCCGTTGTTGTTTTCGGTGTTTATGAATGATATCGATGATGGGATATCAAGTTTAATGTCCAAGTTTGCAGATGATACAAATTTGATTTGATTTGATTTGAGTTTTATTGGCGCATAAGCAGCTGAGGCTATAATGCGCCAAATACCAATGATACAAAGGTTGGCAGGGTCGTTAAGGACAATACTGACGCTATGCTGCTGCAACAGGATCTGGAAAGGTTGAACAGATGGGCTGAGAGGTGGCAAATGAGGTTTAACATCGACAAATGTAAAGTGCTGCATATGGGAAACAGTAACCCCAGAGCAACGTATCAACTCTGCGGTACTACACTGACAGTGGTGGAGAATGAAAAGGACCTGGGGGTAATTGTGCAGGCAGATATGAAGTTCTCTGAGCAGTGCAGACGAGCTGCAAGAGTAGCTCATGGTGTCTTGTCAATGATATACAGGAATTTTTCTAGCAGGGATAAGGAGGTGATTATTCCCTTGTATAAGGCAATGGTAAGGCCACATCTTGAGTACTGTATACAGGTCTGGAGGCCTCATTTCAAGAAGGATGTAGAGCTGCTGGAACGGGTACAGAGAAGGGCAACAAGATTAGTAAATGGAACAAAGGGTTGCTCTTACGAAGAAAGGCTTAAGTTTTGCAAATTACAGAGTTTGGAGACTAGGCACCGGCGAGGTGATCTGATAGAGGTGTATAAGGCTTTGAATGGTTTGAGCATGCTCAATGCCAATGGGATTCTTCATCTTTCTCAGAATAATCACCTCAGAGGGCATAAATTCAAATTGAGGAAGGACGGATGTCGGATAGATGTGCGGAAATTTGCCTTTGGCCAGCGGGTGGTTGGTTGGTGGAACCGACTTCCATCACTTGTTGTTGAAGTTGATAGCCTAAACAAATTTAAAGCTCAACTGGACAGGTATTTCGAACGAACTGAGGGGTGAAATGGGAGTGGGTTTTTTTTTTTTTTTTTTTTGGCTGATGCTGAATAAGCTTGCTTTCTTGCATCATATGCCTCTGCTAATGCTAATGCTAATTCATGATCCATTTTGCATTGATTGCTTTTTGACTGCTGAGTTCATTAAAATAGTTCCTCTTCGGAGACTGTAAGTAGGTTCCACTCACTGATGACACCGAATGAATTTAAGGTGTTGTGAGAAGTAATGGATACCGGCAACCCACCAAATGTTGTTGTCTTTAACAGCTGCATGGAAAGATTTTGAGGTGGCTGTTTCAATCAGGAGGTCTCTGAATCATTTTACCAATTATGGCAATCTGGTGATAAATTCCATATATTTCTGAATCAAGAACAGTGATAACTTGCCCGCATACAGGTTGGGTGGATTGTGAATGTATCACCAGGAACTTTGGTAGGTCATAACGAAGCCTTTTAGGTTGAATAGAATTAGTGTCATCACAAAGTTCTGGTTTTGTGAAGGCTTTACAGGTGAAAATTACTTCAGCCCTTGATGGCTCCATTTGGTCCTGGGGTTTTATCTTTGCCACCCAGGTTATCAGCTATGCCATAGGGTGGCAGGAGCAGTGCCACTTGGTGGCCAAGCATAGAGGTTAGTACAGTTAGTAAGACTAATAACTTTCCTTCTTCTGGGCTCTCTTCTTTGTGCTTTTAAGAGAGAGGAGCTACTTAAAAAGAATTTAATAAGCAAGAGAGAAAACAAGGAAAACTCTCAGTTGCAGGAGAGAAAAATACTGCATTTTGCCGTAAAAAAAAAAAAAAAAAAGGTTTCCTCTTTGGCTGTTAGCATTACTTTTCTTCTAAACAGCTACTGAATGTACAAATCTCCTCTGCCATGGAATATTATGCATACATCTGGAGTCGTGCCCCTAAAACCTCTAACTCCTAGATTCTATCCAAACAAGGGCATTCAGGTTGATTAAAGATTCCTTATTTACAACCTCACTCCAATCCAAGATGTTCAGTTTCTGATGCACACCATTTCTGTAGATATTTCTATAGGCAATGTTGTTTTAAATTATCATCTGCAATTCCATCTCTTTCTTCCAAATCAATTTGAACTGCTGCATAAACTGGTCGACATCCATTCTAACCCACAAAACTCACTGGAAATACTTTTCCTCTTCCTCATTTATCCATTCTACTTCTGCTTTGAACAACATCACTTTGGATGTATTTCATATAAATATATAATCTATAAGCACATTAATAAAAAAAAAATTAATTTAATTTTAATTTCAATGTTTTGTTTTGCAAGCAGCATTAACTAATAATCCTTGCCGTTCACATGTTATATATTATACTGACTACATGCTATTGAATGTTTGTGCAAATGCCTTGTGTAAATATAAATAATACAAGGTGTGATTTTGAAGATATACTCAGCACATGAACTTTTCCTTAAATGTCAATTGGTAAAATGCAACTGGTTACAATGCAGTTTAAGAAAAACTTGCTTTCATCAAATGAAAATATTCTGTGAGATAATTGGGTAACTTGAACTGTGTATGTTTTGACAAATGTTTCTAGATTCTCTGCTGTTTCCAGATGATCATCTGTCTTAGTAAATTTACAATCCAGTGACTTATTTCCTAAGATTTTATTCCTATTAAAAGGAAGAAGATTTGAAGACAATTAAAGCACACAAAAATGACCCAATTATTCAAACAAACAATTAAAAAAAAAACAGTTTATGAAGGACTCACCTAGTCATGGAATTTAATTTTCTCTTCACAACAACTGCATTCTTATGTTTTACACAAAATAATTCACATATTTCAAAAGGATCAAGAACTAACAATTCACAATCAGCACCTCTAATAGCATTTTTAAATACGACCTGCAATTATATTCTCATAATAATTACAACTCTCAAAATTTTTTACATTTCTATACTGATTGAACTTCTTTATTCTGGAGTTTGTTGGGTACAGGGTTATTATTATTGTGCAGTTTTAAATTTTCATAACTTCCGTTCTATACATGATAAAATGAATCTATAAAAAATGTTAGAAAATTAATTTTGTTAAGTTTAGTATGTACTACGAATGATTCATTTATTTTATTGTAGTTTAGCAAAAATTTTATTATTATTAATTTTTGTGCAGAATTAGGCTTCACCAAATGACTTCAATAGAAGAGAAAGTAAATTGTGTGCTGTGGTTGGCACAGTACAGAAAAGATTTTAGAACCCATTACAGCAAAGACGCACCACACAGAAATTCCATAACTAACTGGATGAAAAGGTTTAAGGAAACAGGTTCTGTCAATGATAAACCACGATCTGGAAGGCCAAGGATAGGCCTTCCAGTGAAAGTAATAGTGAGAGTTTTCTGGAAATGCTGCAGAATTACTTTATTCCTGAACTAACACATTTAGGACTTATAGGTGATACAGTGCTTCAGCAAGATGGTGCACCTTGTCATTTGGCTCTCAGTGTTAGGCAGTTTCTGAATGAAAATTTTCCTAACAGATGGACTGGAAGAGTTAAATTGATCTCTTGGCCATCATTTTTATCAGATTTGAGCCAATTGGATTTTTTTCTATGGGGGACATGTTAAGACTATTGTTTATTCAACAAAACCTCACTCTTTAGATGATCTCGGACTAGGATAACTAATGTGATTCAGGGTATTACTGAAAATCAACTGCAAAACGTATTTGTAAAATTTCAGAATCGTATATCAGCCGGTATAAGTAATGACGGTGGGCATGTTGAGAATTAACAATCCCAAGAATAAAAGTATGTAAAACTGTAATAAATTTTTTCCCTTATCCTTTTTATAGATTGATTTTATCATGTATAGAATGGAAGTTATGAAAATTTAAAACTGCACAAGGACTATAATGACCCTGTACTTTAGCCATAATAAGTTTCATTTTGGCTATCACAAATACATTATTCAAGTATTCTGCAATAATTACAGTAGAAATTATCATTTCCTATGACACTAATATGCTCAAGGTTGGAGGCCTTGTTTCATCTGTCAGAATCATAGCTGTCACTTATTTTTTTAAATTTCCTTTGACCAAATACCTTCCTGTTGAACTTTTACTGTATTATAAAGTGAAAAAAATTTAAGGGAAAACATTAAGTGATTACATTTGGCTTAACTGCTTATCCTTTGCCTACCTTGTTGAGTTATTGCAGAATAAAACCATTTTAAATAGTATAGCGTGGTGCCTGTGTATTTATGAGGTGTGATCTAATAAGTTCTAGGAATGGTCATGGTGCTGCAACAGCTGCAATTAGTCATGAATACATGACTGATGACAAAACCCTGAGTATGTGTTTTATGTTTCTTCATCAAGTTATAACAGTAGTTGTAAGTTGCTGTGCATTTACTGAGTGATTTGTTGCTTCAAAAATTTAAAATGTATGAAAAATCATATCATAACAGTTTCTATCTGTTACAAGAAGCTTACTGGAAATCTGCAATATCAAAGAAACAAGTTTTATAAGTGTGTACAATATTTTTGAAGAAAAAATGTTCAATTATTCTTGAAACAGCAATATGATGACAGTGAAAAAGTGTGAGAAAATTGTACTGAACCAAGAATGACTATCAGAATGATAACAGAACAACAAGAAATGGACATATAATGTTCATCAGCAATTTTTACCATCAATTTTTAAATGAAAATGGCAAAAATATTTACTTTTTCAACAAAATTCAAGTAGAATAAAACTTTAAAAAAGCAGAGCAAACAGTGGAAAATAGCAAGTTCTATAAGAGGCTAAAAAAATCAAAGATATGCAAATCTAAATTCAGGGCCATCCTCATCATTTTCTTTACTAAAAAAAGTAGTGTCCATACAGAACTCATCCCCCAAGGACAGACATAATAAAAAAAAAAAAAAGCCTGTGTGTACCCTGTATGTATGCACAAAAGATATTTTATGTGAAAACATCTGAAACCATTGCTTTTGAAAATGTTGGAATGGATGTATTTTTGACAAGTATTACAAGCCTTCATAGTTGTTAAGCTGCAGTTGGAAATTCTACAAGTAAACGGGCTCCAA
Source organism: Mastigoproctus giganteus (assembly GCF_048544385.1). NCBI lineage: Eukaryota > Metazoa > Arthropoda > Arachnida > Uropygi > Thelyphonidae > Mastigoproctus > Mastigoproctus giganteus. The sequence continues at coordinate 26,399,779 of NC_143587.1, forward strand.
ATGTATTTTTCAGAGTTTAATAAAATCTGCTTCTCAAAATCTTGAGAAGCAGATTTTATTAAACTCCGCATTTTTTTTTTTTTTTTGTTCTCTATGTTTTTGAACTGGTTCTTTTGTTGACATGCAAGGCTTCTTCGGTGGCTTTGAAGCTTTTATTCTTGCATACTTCCCTCAATTTCACTCAGTTGGAGTTTTAGCCATCACTGAAATACTCTTATAGATTATTAACTGAAATTTCATTTGGTATTTTCAAAATTCAATAGTTAGCAAAATACATTTGTAGCCTAGTATGGTGTCGTAACCAAAAACTACTGCAAGAAGTGACTGTTTGTTCAAGTGATTGTTTTATTGTTGCATTCTTGAATCAAAATCATTTAAATTTTTAAACGATTTAATTGAAACTTACTTACTTACGCTACTTAAAAGTTTTTGGTTTTTAAGGCGCATGGGCAACTAAGGCCATGATGCACTAAGTTCAATATTTAAGGAAGACACAGGTTAAATAAACAGTAATATATTAATGTGTATAAATGGTTAAAAGGCAAGTAAAATGCTGATAAAAAAGAAATATATATAATGCGTAGTAAAAACATTTATATACGTGTATAGAGGTAGGCAATTTTTAAAAAGTTAAAAATTGCACACATATTGTCTTTTTCAGTTAAAATCTGATGGAGTGTATAAGGCTCAGTCAGAGGGTTAAAAGTAGTAAAACGGCGTGCATTTAAAAATCTTGGACAGTCAATAATATGTTTCAATGTTAAAATGGTGTCACAATTCTCACACATAGGACAGTCATCAGCCCTCATCAGAAAAGCATGCGTCAAATGACTGTGTCCTATGCGGAGCCAAGCTAGAACAACTTCCTCTTTACGGTCCCTGCGAAGGCTAGACGGTCAACGTTCGATTACAGGCTTAGTCTCATATAGCTTATTTTCAGCCTGCCCATGTCAAGAGTGTTGCCATTGGGAAACCAGTTTCTTTCTAATTACTTGCCTGTAGTCTTTATAGGGGACTAACAGACAAGAGTCATAACGGGTCACCGAATTGGATACAGAGTCTGCCAAATCATTTCCAGGATCCCAATGTGGCTGGAGATCCAGCAGAAGAGAATATCACATTTCAATTCAGAAAGGGATTGTATCCTCTGCTGTACCTGGGACAAGACTGGATGAGGATTGCACCTCATCGATGACAAAGCCTGTAGTGAACTAAGAGAATCGGTATATATAACACATTTTTGGTGGTGGTTGTTGTTATTTGGTTTTTAGGAGCATTAGCAACTAAGGCCATATTGCTCCGGGATATGCGGTGGTCATTCCCTGAATGACCTTTCCGCATCCTCCGTATTTGGTGGTGACGGGCTCGAACCCCGGTCTAATCAAGAAGCGTGTGCTACGCACTGCTGCTCCTTCCCACCTGGCTACGGAGGCGCCTCATTTTTGGTGGTGGTGGTGGTGGTGTATTTGTATGTGATCCAAGGCCATATCAATTGCGTGCAGTTCCGCAGCAAACATGCTGCATTCAGCAGGGATCCGCCCAGACAAAGTAGCATTCAGAAGACAGTCGCAGACCCAACAGACACCTCCGACCTCAAACCACACACAAAGACTGGCAAGAAGCCAGAATGCTGAAATCGATGTCAAGCAGAGCTGCAAGTAGACATCAGATGGAGTATTATCCCCTGCCCTTTTTGCCAAGAGAGAAGTTGCAGGTGGGAACACGAGCATGCCAGGGTGGAAGGGATTGCTCAGGCAACGGGGTAACGCTGTCTATGGCGATGTCCAAATTTCTGAATAGGCCCCAGACACAAACACCAAACGGATGATCAGCCGCCCTACAAGTGCTGCACAGATGTGGCCCAAACACAAATTAGCATTAGCATTAGTAGAGGCATTTGATGCAAGAAAGCAAGCTTATGCAGCATCAGCCAAAAAAAAAAAAAAAAAAAACCCCTTCCACTTCACCCCTCTGTTCGTTCAAAATACCTGTCCAGCTGAGCCTTAAACTTATTTAGGCTATCAACCTCCACCACAAGGGATGGCAGTCTGTTCCACCAACCAACCAACCACCCGCTGGCTAAAGGCAAATTTCCGCACGTCTATCCTACATCTGTCTTTCCTCAATTTGAATTTATGCCCTCTCAGGTGATTTTTCTGACCTAGAGGAAGAATCCCATCAGCATTGAGCATGCTTAAACCATTCAAGGCTTTATACACCTCTATCAGATCACCTCGCTGGTGCCTAGTCTCCAGACACTGTAATTTGCAAAACTTAAGCCTTTCTTCGTAAGAGTTGTTCCATTCACTAATCTTGTTGCCCTTCTCTGTACTCGTTCCAGCAGCTCTACATCCTTCTTGAAATGAGGCCTCCAGACCTGTATACAGTACTCTAGGTGTGGCCTGACCATTGCCTTATACAATGGAATAATCACCTCCTTATCCCTGCTGGAAAAATTCCTGTATATAATTGACAATACTCCATGAGCTACTCTTGCAGCCCGTCTGCACTGCTCAGAGAACTTCATATCTGCCTGCACAATCACCCCCAAGTCCCTTTCATTCTCTACCACTGTCAGTGTAGTACCACAGAGTTGATACGTTGCTCTGGGGTTGCTTTTTCCCATGTGTAGTACTTTACATTTGTCAATGTTAAACTTCATTTGCCACCTCTCAGCCCATCTGCTCAACCTTTCCAGATCCTGTTGCAGCAGCATAGTGTCAGTAGTGTCCTTGACAACCCTGCCAACCTTTGTATCATCTGCAAACTTGGACATTAAGCTTGATATACCATCATCAATATCATCATCAATATCACTAATCCCTGAGGGATTAGTCCATTCTCTGTCTTCTCCCCCTCAACCACCCCTTTATCCATAGCAGCAATTTGCCTCCAATGTCACACTGCTCCAATTTGTGTAGCAGTCTTCCATGTGCAACAGTATCAAAAGCCTTTCTAAGGTCCAAGTATATAATATCAAAGTTATTCCCTGCATCCAGTTCTTTTGTGACTGCATCATAGTATCCAATCAAGTTGGTCAGGCATGACTTCCCCTTAACAAATCCATGCTGTGTCTGAGCTATAACTGAAGTCTTGTCTAAATGATCCTGCAGTGCTTCTTTAACCAGTGCCTCCATTAATTTTCCTGGAACAGAAGTTAAGCTCACAGGTCTATAATTACTTGTGTCAGCCTTTGATCCTCCTTTGTGAATTGGGGACACATTTGCACATTTCCAGTCTATGGGTACCTCCCCTGAGTCCAAGGAAGCTCTCATAATTATGGCTAAGGGTTTGCTTACTTCCTTTGCTGCCTCCTTTAATATAACTGGATAGATCCCATCCACCCCGGGTGCCTTTCTTGTGTTTATCTTCAACAATTTCTCCTCCACTTTACTCCCAGTTATTTCAAGATTCTGTAGCTTACTGCTAGAGTTGAATACACCTCTGGCATTCCCCTTGCTGAATAACTCCTCATGTGTGAATGTCGATGCAAAATATTCATTTAGTTTGTTAGCTACCTGAGCAGGATCATCAACAGTTGACCCATCAATATCAAGTGGACCAATCTGATTCATCCCCTTCCTTCTAGAGTTTACATAAGTAAAGAACTCTTTGCTGTTTTTCTTTGCATCCCTTGCCATGGATTTCTCGTAATCTGCCTTCGCCTGCCTAACCTCCTTTGTAACTTGGTTGCATATCAACTTGTATCTATCATAGGCTTCTGTGTCATGTGTTAATTTGTAAGTATCCCATGCATTTTTCTTCTCTGCCATATGCCTCATTAGTTCATCTGACATCCATTTTGGCCTAAACCTTGAACAATATTTCTTAGTTGGTATGTAAAGCCTAGTAGCTTCCAAGATAAGTTCTTTGAATGTTTCCCATTTTGAATTTGCTGTTGGTAACATCATCAGTTGGTCCCACTGTATAGAATTTAAATACTGTCTCAGTCCATCGTAGTCGCCTTTACGGAAGCAATAACCCTTCCCTTTACCCCTAATGGTAGTTACCTCTTTCAGTAAATCCCACTTCAGCACACTGTGATCACTGCCACCTAGTGGTTCATTTATCTGCAGATTCTTAATGCATGAAGAATCACTGCTGATAATCAAATCAAGAGTATTACTCCCTCTAGTTGCCTCCCGAACGTGCTGATGTAGAAAACAATCATCCAATAAATCCACAAAAGCCCTGCTAGTGTGTGAGTAACCAGCCCCCAAATTCCAGTCAATATCTGGGAAATTAAAATCTCCCATTATAAGACTCTCTGATTTACTGGCCCACTCTATTTCCCTGTACAGTTCCTTATTATACTCATCAGAGTCATTAGGCCTATAGCACACTCCTACTCTCAATTTTGATCTCCCAATGCTTATGTCACACCAAACTGACTCAACACTGCACTGTCCAGCGATGTCGACTGGCTTCACTTCCTTGGTTTTTATGTGTTTCTTAACTAATAGCATAACCCCTCCCCCCTTCCTATCCTGTCTATCCTTTCTGTAGACGTTGTACTCCCCAAATTGCATTTCTGCATCCCTTATATCTGTGTGACACCACGTCTCTGATATCCCAACAATATCTGCCTTTGATGTTTTGAGCAATACCTCAAATTCATCAAATTTATTTACTAAACTCCTAGCATTGGTGTACATGCAAGTATACCTGCACCTGTTTCTATTCTTAGCTACCCTAACACAACCCATGTGTTTACTTGTACCGCAATGGCTCCCAGCAGTCTCTGAAATACCATGCATCTTGTTTTTCAGGCTTCTGCTCATTCTAATAGAAGCAGTGCAAGAATCTCTTTCACCTCTGCCAGTGGCTACTGTCAATCTATTGGTCTTTGTCTCCCCCCAAGCTAGCAGTTTTCCGACCCACCTAACACTGCCTCGATAGCATCAGCAAATATTCTTGCACCCTTTCTATTTAATGGAGCTTTCTATTTAATTTAATTAAATGACCACGGGATGGTCTGGCAGGGATTTAAGCTTGACGGCACTTAGAAGGTTGATATTGATCAAAATCTTGAGAAGCAGATTTTATCAGTCTGCATTTTTTTCATTCTCTATGTTTTTGAACTTGTTACTTTTTGACACAAGGATTCTTCGGTGGCTCCGAAGATTTATCTTGCATAATACAATATGATTCGGTTGCATAATAATAGTAATATTATGCAACTGAATCACGTTAGTGACTGAGTTAGTGTCATTTAGGAAGTGACATCATATCTGTCTCTTAGTATGAACAGTGCAATGCTTTATGCTCACACCTGCTACTTACTTTACCAAACTGACGTTAGCATCACTAGTGCCATTTAAGAAGTGATGTCATCTGCATCATTTAAAATCTAACAGCCACCTAATAGAAAGTGACATCATTTCTGTAAGAAATTTTCGTTAGCAACTGAAGTGCGCCATTTTCATAAGAACATTTCGTTACCAATCGGTTGTACTTCAGTGTTGCCACAGATATTTTCACATCAAAATTGTGACCAGTCAAGTTGGTGTTGAATCATGAAAACATGGTAGCTCTCTGCATTATAAGTGAGGCAATTTATCTGATGGAATAAGTGATCCTTCAGATGGAATGTCTTCCCACTCCCCCATTTCACTCCATCTAATTTCTGTCTATTTTTAAGTTTCAAAACTTTGAAAGGGACACATTATGAATTTCTGATACACTGAGACCAATATAAGTAAATGGAATTCCAGAAATGCATCCAATTGTGACAGAAGGGTATGGCACTGTGTAAAAATATCCAAGGGGAACACTTTGAAGGGAACAAAAACAAATAATCTGTATATTAAATATTAAATTACTTATGAAGTTATTCTAGGAATGAATTTGCTAACCAATATATTTCTTAGATGTGTTTATGGAAGAAAGATGCCACACATCTCAATGGAGAAAAAAAGGGTAATAAAACAAGGGTGTTTGTATAGACAACAAGAAATTATAAAATAAAAAAAGGGGAAGGGAAGGGGGAAGTTATATGTTCATTGCAGCTCACATGAGGGATGCTCAAAAAAAAGTTGTGAGAACTGGAAGAAGGAGGAAAAAGGAGGAAAATATATTATTTTTGAAAGTTTAAGGATTCATAATTTCACAAGAAAATTTTAAAGATCAAATATATTATAGACTTTCAATTAAATGTCACTCTGCAATAACATTTTTAACAAAGGACAATATACTCTGAATGAGTACAAAAAGGGCAAAGAGACTGGTGAGTGGAACAAAGGGTTGGTGTTGCCAAGAAAGGCTTAAGTTCTGCAAATTGCAGCTTCTGGAGACTAAACACCTGCAAGGTGATCTAACTGAGGTGTATAAGGCTGCCTTGAATGGTTTAAGCAAACTCAATGCTAATGGGGTTCTTCTGCTTGCTCAGATTACTCACCTGAGGGGACAAATTCAAACTGAGGAAAGAAAGTAGAACAGATGTGCAGAAATTTGTCTTAAGCCAGCGGGTGGTTGATAGTTGGAAAACTTCCATCTGTTGTAGTGGAGGTCAACAACTTAAATAAGTTCAAGGCAGAACTATACAAACATTTAGAGTAAATGGATGGGTGAAATGGGAAGGGTTTTTTTTTTTTTTTTTTTTTTCGCTGATGCAGTATAAGCTGTTTGCTTTCTTGCATCATATGCCTCTACTAATGCTAATGCTAAATAAATATATGAAGGAATGATTACACTATAAGAATAAGCAAAGAACCATGTGCAGCCCACAGCCACTAATCAAATGAAATGAAAAGGTAAAGCCAATGGGAACAATCCCTGTACTGGACATGTTAAATTGTATAATATTGTGCCTAAATGTAGCCCAATATAAAAGTGATAATATAGAGGCAAAAAAAGGCTGATGGAGCAGAAACAATATTGCTAAGTTTCATTATGCTTGAAATTAATATAATGCCCCTGTGAAAAAATATTGCCTTCTAGATGTCACTAGAGCATACTGGCTCTATATTTTAATTTCTTTCAATGGTAGCTGTACTATAAATGTCGTTCTATATGGGGCATGGTATGTTTACTCATAGCTCGAAGACATGATGAGAAATGGACTAAGAAAATAACAGAATGGTATCCAAGAGGAGCTAGAAGAAAACCTGGAAGACAAAGGCAGAGATGGATAGATGAAATTCATGAGTTTGTGGGTAGTAAATGGATGGCCAGTGCTCACAACAGAAGGAACTGGAAATTGCTGGAGAGGCCTTCATCCTGCAGTGGATTGATAATGGCTGATGATGATGATGTTTACTCATTACTTCTGTTCTTAAATATTTTCCTTTGGTTTTCTGACAGATCAACAATAATTAATATGTAGACATTTTAATATAACTGATTAAAATGTTTATTAATATTCTTCATACTTCATTTTTTTTTTTTTTAAGAAAACCCCAAACACGAGAGGAATTAGGACCTATAGTACTTAGTACTGTGCTTGGGTTGGAGGTTGAGAATACGAAAGAAGATATTTGTTGACATTAGACTTGAACTAATGTCAACAAATATCTAACTTGAAGTCAGGATAATCCCCAAAATAGATATTTCATCTTGCCTAGAAATCGGAGTGTCACCAAAGAAAAGTATAGGAGCCGAAGAATCCTTTTTGCGAGCTATGACAAAACTGAGTTTTAGAAAGATTGAAATCAACTAAGTTGTCTTTACCCCACCAGAGAATTACCTGGAGATTGGAATTTAAGGAACTGGTAGTGGATATTCGAGAAGTTGAAGCTGACTGAGCAGGGCAAGGTTTCTCAAAATGGAAACTGGAAATCCTATCCATAGTTTTACCAATGATAGCACATTGCATTTCACTTTCCATTTTGAGAAACCTTTCCCTGTTCAATCAGCTTCAAGTTCTCAAATATCAGCTACCAGTCTCTTACTTATGAAGTTATTCTAGGAATGAATTTGCTAACCAACATAAGAGTGTGGAAAAGAACTGAACCTTGGGGGAGACCAGCATTAGTGGAGAAGTTAGAGAGCCATCTACCATCACCCTCGGTGAGCGATCAGAGCGAAAATTGGACCAATTACCAATTATAAGATGGAAGCTTGTTTAGAAAACCTTTATGCCAAACACGATCAAAAGCCATTGAGATATCAAGAGCAACTGCTTGTGTTTCACCAAACTTTTCCATTGAATTTGTCTATAAATGGGTAACATAAGCCAGAATATCACAAGTGGATCGACGCTGATAGAATCCATACTGGCGATCGTTGATCAGACGGAAGGTTTCTAGGTAGTTTAAGAGTTGGTGGTTAATTGATTTCTCCATTACTTTAGAAAGAGTAGAAGTAATTGCAATGGGACGATAATTGGATGCAAGGGATTTGCCACTCTTTTTAGGAACTGGCTGGATATGAGCAAATTTCCAAGCAGAAGGAAAAACACCTTTGGAATAAGAAAGTGAAAAAAGGCGGCAAAGAATAGGAGTAAGTTCAGGAGCACAGGTTTTGAGAACAAGTGGAAAAATACCATCGGGACCTAGAGCTTTCTTACCATCAAGATTCATCAAAATCCTTCTGACATCCTTTTGACGGAAGACCACAGGAGGCATTGAATGGAGCGTGTTGGGAATGGTGGGAGGTGTTTTGCCAGATCATTAATACATGAGTTGGAAGAAAAATGAGATGCTAGCAGGTCAGCTTTATCCTTGGCTGAAGTGACAACAGAACCATCTGGTTTGGACAGAGGTGGGAGCAGAGATGGGCAAAATTTGCGGCCAATAGCTTTGGCAAGAGACCAGAATGCTTGGCTACCATTAGGGCAAGAAGCAAGTTTTCTACTCTTAGCCTGTTCAAACTCTAGTTTGGACTGATTAATAACGGCTTTACAAATATTGCGAGCTTTGGTGTAGACAGAAAATGAAACTGATGAATTAGAAACAAGCCAATTACGATATGCAACATTCTTCTCTTGGACAGCCTTAGCACATTTATTGGAAAACCAAGGTTTAGATAAAGGACGAGATTTTAAAGTGGAGTGTGGGATAAAGGATTCCATTCCTGCAAGAATAATTTCACTGACACGATCTGAGCAAACGTTGACATCAGAAGTTTTGAAACAGTAATCCGACCCAGGAAAAGAAATCTCACAGGTTAGCCCATTCTGCATTCTTGTAATACGAAACAACACAAGGAGGCGCCTTCGTAGCCGGGTGGGAAGGAGAAGCAGTGCGTAGCACACGCTTCTTGATTAGACCGGGGTTCGAACCTGTCACCACCAAATACGGAGGATGCAGAAAGGTCAGGGAATGACCACCGCATATCCCAGAGCAATATGATCTTAGTTGCTAATGCTCCTAAAAACCAAATAACAAACAACACAAGGTTGGGAACAGCCATGAGATAAAGGCTCCATTGGAGAAGAGATAATCACCAAACTCTGATCAGAGGTGCCTAAAGGACCACTCACTTTAACCGTGTTCTTAGAAGGGTTGTTTGTGAGAAAAAGATCAAGCATGTTGGCTGTATGGTTAGGATTGTCCAGTATTCGTGTAGGTAAATGAACAATCTGTGCAAGGATATTAGTAATTGCAAAAGCCTCAGCATCTCGACCAGCTGGGTCGGTGTGACTAGAAAACGGAAGTCAGCTGCAGTTGTGAACATTAAAATCACAAAGGAAAATTACCTCACTGTTAGGAAAGTTGTACCGAAGAAAGTTAAGTTGCAAAGAGAGGAAGTGAAAGAGCTCTGAGAATCCTGAGTTACCCAGAGAGCGAGAGAGAGAGAGAAGTAGAAAGGAATCACCAAGAAAGAGAAGAATGATGATATTCAGGTCAGGACCCTGGGTTTGCCAAGCCCATACTCACCAGATGTGAGCCCTTTGGGTTAAGCTGAAGCTCAAAAAGAGGAGATTCCAAATTACCAAGACTCTGACAGGGAATATCGGAATGGACAAATGCACAAGTACCACCCTTGAAGCGAAAGGAATCATACAGCAAATAATTCACAAGTACCACCCTTGAGGTGAAAGGAACCATACAGCGAATAATTTGGGCAACTGAGATGAGCAGTAGTTGAATCAACCGATAACTGAGATTCTGTCAGAAAAAGTCCATGGGGTTTGGCAGACTGCAAGTGGAAGTGGACATCATTGAGATTAGAATTGAGACCACGTTTATTTATGAAACAAACTAGGAAGTGTTTGGGAGGTTTAGATCTTTTCGCAGATAAGCTTACTCCAAGGGCAGACTTTGGCCTAAGCAGACTAGGCAACTGCCCAGGGCCTGTAAAACGGTTTTATTATACATTTTTTTCATTATTTTATTTTATTTTAAATAAATTCATAATGTTCCGCTTGTTTCACGCCGATCAATCAAAGCATCTTTGCACGCCGCACTATCTGGTGAATCATCGTAAACACATGATGATTATTGATTAGGTAGACTTAGTTACTGATCCGGAAGCCTCCTAAAGAGTTACCAATAGGTTCAGTCCAGTATACTAATTAGCGGCCAGCCTGCGAATACCATTTTAGAGCTGTACCCTCAAAATGTAAGGAAATTTGGATTTTGCCATGATGCCCATCATAACCTCAAAAGACATCGGTCATACTGCATGATGGAAGAGATGGGGAAGGGTTGACCTGAACTTAGCTCTGGAGACTAAATATGGGTTCCACCACTTCAAGCCTCCAATAAGCAAAGTGGTGGTATTGCACCGGTTGATGAGAGTCATCTACCACCTAGTATTGCCTGTTAACACAGAGGGGCGCCATTCCTCTGTGTGGTGTGGGTGCCACACCTCAACAGTTGCTTACATTGGTTCACACCTGGGTGGTCACCCAGAGTGGGCTTGTGCATGGGGGTTATACCCAGGATTACAAACAGTCCCACCATTGTGAAGGTGCAAGCAGAGTATTTGTTTGTCACAGACCGTCCAGACTTCACCAAAATTGGGTGCACTTGACTTGAGTGTCACCCGAATATCAGTTCCATCAGCATTTTAGACTCCCAGGTAGCAAGTACAGCTTATCTGGCATATCTGAGAGAATGTAAATTATAATAAGATAATCTAAGTTTATGTATGTACATAACGATAGACATTTTTATACATTTTTATATTTTCATTATAATTTTAGCAATTTTCAACATTATTTTACTTGTTTGAATACCATTGATTTACCTTTGTATTGCTTTCAGATTATGGTCTACTCTTATTCATTAATAGAATTCCCCAGGGTTCAGTGGCTAAGCCCCTTACTGTTTTCAATATTTATTAATGATATTGATGAAAGCATATCAAGCTTAATGTGTAAGTTTGCAAATGATACAAAGGTTGGTAAAGTGATTAATGAAAGTAATCGTGTATGCAATTGCTACAAGGCCTAGAAAAATTAGGCAGATGGGCTGAGAAGTAATAATTGAAGTTACACACTGACAAGTGTGAGGTGCTGCACACAAGAAATAGTAATCCCAGAACAATATACCAACTGTTCTCCATTACCCTCAGTGTGGTACCACACTGAGGGTAATGGAGAACAAAATAATAATAATAAACTCTTACTAAGAAAGGCTTCAGTTTACTTATATAAACTCTAAAAGGAAGGGGATGAATCTGATTGGTCCACTTGATATCGATGGTTCGACTGTTGATGATCCTGCTCAGATAGCAAACAAACTGAATGAGTATTTTGCATCTACATTCACACATGAGGAATTATTAAGGTTTGAAAATGGCAGAAGATTATCAAGTTGTAGCAGGATACTTAATGATTTTGTAATAACTGAGAGCAAAGTGGAGGAGAAATTGTTGAAGTTAAACATAAGAAATGCACCTGGGGTGGATGGGATCTATCCAGTTATATTAAAGGAGGTGGAAAAGCAACTAAGCAAACCCTTAGCCATAATTATGAGAGCGTCCTTGGACTCAGGGGAGGTTCCCACGGACTGGAGATGTGCAAATGTATCCCCAATTCACAAAGGGGGATCGAAGGGTGACACGAGTAATTACAGACCAGTTAGTTTAACTTCTGTTCCGGATAAAATAATGGAATCACTGGTTAAAAATGCATTGCAGGATCATCTAGACAAGACTGCAGCAATAATTCAGACACAGCATGGGTTTGTTAAGGGAAAGTCTTGTCTGACAAATTTGATAGGATATTATGATGTGGTTACAAAGGAACTGGATGCAAAAAATAATTTTGATATCATATATTTGGATTTCAGGAAACCTTTTGACACTGTTGCACATGGAAGACTATTGTACAAATTGGAGCAGAATGGTATTAAGGGTAAGTTGCTACAATGGATAAAAGGATGGTTAAGTGGGAGAAGACAGAGGGTGGTAATCAATGGGTGCTGCTCTTCTTGGACTAATGTTATTAGTGGAGTCCCACAAGGTTCGGTGTTAGGTCCACTGTTGTTTTGTATATTTATCAATGATATTGATGAAGGTATATCAGGCTTAGTGTCGAAGTTTGCAGATGATACAAAGTTTGGCAGGGTTGTTAATGACAGTAATGGCAGTGTGCTACTGCAACAGGATCTAGATAATTTGGGCAGATGGGCTAAGAAGTGGCAACTGAAGTTCAACCTTGACAAATGCAAAGTACTGCATATGGGTAGAAGTAACCCCAGAGAAACGTACCAACTGTGTGGTACTACACTTAAGGTGGTAGAAAATGAAAAAGACCTGGGAGTAATTGTGCAGTCAGATATGAAGTTTTCTGAGCAGTGCAGACAGGCTGCTAGGGCGGGTCATGGGGTTTTGTCAATGATATATAGGAATTTTGCTAGCAGGGAAAAGGAGGTGATTGTCCCTCTGTATAAGGCAATGGTCAGGCCACGCCTTGAGTACTGCGTACAGGTCTGGAGGCCTCATTTTAGGAAGGATGTAGATTTGCTTGAGCATGTACAGAGAAGAGCAACATGATTGGTGAGGGGAATGAAGGGATTCTCTTACCAAGAGAGGCTTAAGTTCTGCAAATTGCAGTGGCTGGAGACTAGGCACCTGCGCGGTGATCTGATTGAGGTCTATAAGGCCTTGAATGGGTTGAGCACGCTGAATTCTGATGGGATCCTTCCACTTGTTCAGATTAAGAACCTAAGGGGGCATAAATTCAAATTAAGAAAAGACAGATGTAGAATAGATGTGTGGAAATTTGCCTTTAGCCAGCGGGTGGTTAATTACTGGAACAAACTTCCATCTGTCGTTGTGGAAGTTGATAGGTTGAATAAATTTAAGGAGGAACTGGACAAGCATTTGGAGGGAATGGTGTGATTTTTTTTTTGCCCGATGCTGCATAAGCTCATACACTTGCTTTCTTGCATCACATGCCACTACTACTACTACTACTACTAATAATAATAATTCTGCATAATGATAGCAGCATCTGGAAACTGGCAGTCCATCCAAAGCATTAAATATCTCAATTGGATCTCCTCTGCAAGTAGAAAAATTGAGGTATTTAGTGCTTTGAATGGATTGAGAAAGCTAAATGCTGATGGCATCTTTTCTTGATCTCTCAAATATTATAGTGTGTGTGTGTGTGTTTTTTCCAGACCGCTGAATATTTCCAGGCTGTTAAAATATTCAAGTTATTTTTTGCTGAATGCCTACAACAAGAGAAACAACAGCAGATGACTGACAGGATGTTATGGAACTGATTATGTTAACCCTATTCATAGAAATAGGTATTCTTGGATCTTCCAAGAAGTATCCCAGTTTTTAGAAACCTATAGTGATATATATATATATATATATATATATATATATATATATAATTAATTATAGATAAGAAAATTGCATAGTGTGAAAAAACTAGATTTATTTTTAAGTTATCTGCATGGGGATAATCATACAGGGTTCCTCAAGAATATGGGTGATAACTTTATGACATGTTGTGGGTTGCATTACATTCTTCACAACTTCTAGCTTTCTATTTCTATGACTGCAAGTCAACTGTAAAAGACCTTACCTGCTACCTCTACTACCATACCTTAAAGTTGTACTTTTTCCCATAGCAAAATTTTAATATTCCTATATATCACAGTTACCATCAACCAGCAAAGTTCTGCAGAGGTAAAATATCATAATCATAACAGCAAAAGGGCTGTTATGATTATGATTTCTACGTATAGCCAAACATAGAAATAGCGTTACAAATTTTTCTTACCCTGCCTGTAACAGTAGCTTATTGTGAAAGGTGATTTGGTAAACTTAAATGGATTAAAAATCACCTTAGATCAACAACTGTACAAGAATGACTAACCAACATATCAATTATATCCATTGAAAATCACATTGCACAAAACTTTATCAATAATTTTATCACAAACACTGTGATAAAATTATTGATGATTTTGCTTCGGCAAAAGCGAAAAAAATTAAATTAAAAAATACATCTTCATCGCAAATTTTTAGTTGGTGTTATAACGTTCAACGTATTCTATATTATATTTTGCAATATTTTGTTTATGACTTTATTCTAGATAAAAAAAACTTACAAACTATCTATGATATGTGTTTTTTTGTTTTTTTTTTCATTTCTTTGTAGTTAGCATTAGCATTAGTATAGGCACATGATGCAAGAAAGCAAGCATATGCAGCATCAGCCAAAAAAAAAAAAAAAAAAAAACACCAAGCTCCGACTTCACCCCTCCATTCGTTCCAAATCTTACAACGGTCTTTACTCAATTTGAAGTTATGCCCTCTCAGGTGATTATTCTAAGCAAGAGGAAGAGTCCCATCAGCACTGAGCATGCTCAAACCATTCAAGGCTTTATACGCCTCAATTAGATCACCTCATAGGTGCCTAGTCTCCAAACACTGTAATCTGCAAAATTTAAGCCTTTCTTCATAAGAGCAACTCTTTGTTCCATTCAGTAATCTTGTTGCCCTTCTTTGTACTTGTTCCAACAGCTCTGCATCCTTCTTCAAATGAGACCTCCAGACCTGTATACAGTACTCAAGGTGTGGCCTGACTATCACCTTATACAAGGGGATAATCACCTCCTTATCCCTGCTAGAAAAATTCCTGTATATCATTGACAAGCCACCATGAGCTACTCTTGCAGACCATCTGCACTGCTCAGAAAACTTCATATCTGCTTGCACAATTACCCCCAGGTCCTTTTCATTCTCTTCTACTGTCAGTGTGGTACCACAGAGTTGATACGTTACTCTGGGGTTACTGCTTCCCATATGTGGTACTTTACATTTGTCAATGTTAAACTTCATTTGCCACCTCTCAGCCTATCTGCTCAACTTTTCTAGATCCTGTTGCAGCAGCATAGTGTGATTAGTGTCATTAACAACTCTGCCAACCTTTGTATTGTCTGCCAACTTGGACATTAAGCCTGATATACCATCATCAAATATCATTTATAAATACAGAAAACAACAATGGACCCAACACTGAACCCTGGAGGACTCCACTAATAACATCAGTCCACAAAGAGCAGTGTCCATTGATTACCACTCTCTGTCTTCTCCCACTCAACCATCACTTTATCCATAGCAGCAATTTGTCTCCAATGCCGCACTGCTCCAAAATGTACAGCAGTCTTCCATGTGGAACAGTATCAAAAACCTTTCTAAGATCTAAGTATATGATATCATATATTTCCTGCAAGTTATTCTCTGTATCCAGTTGCTTTGTGATCACATCATAGTATCCAATCCAATTGGTCAGACAAGACTTCCCCTTAACAAACCCATGCTGTGTCCAAGCTATAATTGAAGTCTTGTCTAGATGATCCTGCAGTGCTTCTTTAACCAGTGCCTCCATTAATTTTCCTGGAACAAAAGTTAAACTAACAGGTCAATAATTACTTGGGTCGCCCATTGATCCTGCTTTGTGAATTGCGGTCACATTTGCACAACTCCAGTCCATGGGTACCTCCCCTGAGTCCAAGGAAGCTCTCATAATTATGGCTAAGGGTTTGCTTACTTCTTTGTAGTTTATATAGGAACAAAGTTTCTGTATATAAAAATGAGTATTTGTAAGTTTATTTTTATTTGATATTTGAAAATCAAATATCAAACGAAAAAAAAAAGAAAATAAACCAGCAATGATGAAAGTGGTTTTTGGCAGCAGTCAGGTAGACGTCAGTGAGCTTCTGGCATAGGCAACAAGTAATATTGGAAGTGGCAACTTAAGTGCTTCCACAAGTGAGAAGGAAAGGTTTTTAAAGGAAGATTTTTTTTTTTTTTTTTAAATTTGATATAAGTGTATATTTAGGGGGAAAACCAAACAAGTCTAAATTTAATCTTGTAACCAAATCCAGGAACCATCTTCAGAATTTAATTTTTTTTAAAAAAACTTCCTTTAGCTGAGCAAATAAGAACTGCAAATCCAAACTATTTATGGAGATCCCATGTTTATCTTACGTCGAAGCTTTAATTGGAGTCATTTATTTCATTTATTGATTTTGTATGCTCTTTTGGCTAATGTTGTCCGGTCAGAACAAACTTAGACCTTTAGTAAATGTCTTTATGTAGATACAAAAATATTTTATCTGACTGCAAGAATCAATCTGAGAGAAGATATCATAAATAAATCTGCTATAGTATTTGCTGAAGAATTTCTAAATGTTTATGAAGGAAAACAGGAGAATACAATGAAATAACTGGACACTAGAAGAAAAGCTGTAGTTGATGGGTAGAGAAAATAGTTTTTGTCTATAACAGAAATGGTGTTTCCCCAATGGTTATCACAGTGATGGGATGATGATGACCAGTGAACCTCAGAGCACAGAGGATAAGAGTCTCAGTTATGAAACATGAATTGGAAATTTCCAGGAACTGCTGAAATTTAGAATTCAAGATGGATATGAAAATTTTAAGTTTTGCCTTTTAAATGCTAAATAAAATGCCAAGTTTACAAGCAAAACTGAGCATATCTTAACAGAGGTGTCAGAAAACTATTACAGATTGCAAAATAAAAAACAGATTGGTGATCATGACTATTATTTGATAATTTCTCTTGACACAAAATCAGTTAAAAGGAATAGCTTTCAGTTTGAGCTATGTGCATAAGGATCTTGTGAGTGAAGATTTTGCTTACATTGTTAAAATAGATGATTTGTCTGGTTTAGCAAAAACTTTAATGAGTAAGTTGCAAGAGTTAGACAAACTTAAAAAGGTGTGGTCCAGGATATGATGTTCAGGAGCAACTAAATGAAAACTGGAGATCAAATGTAAGTACAGCAGCCAACTCAATTCAACAAAATATTTTGAGTCCATAATATTTTTATAATTAGTTGCAAGTGCTTTTTCGTAACACACAATCTTCCAAAATTGTTGCAGTCTCCCATATTGGACATGCATAAGCTAATTTTGATGACTGATCAAAACTTATTTGAACAGTCATCAAAATCAGCAAATGATTTTTCAGTTTCAGTGAGCCTTCCCAGTGCAAAGAAATATTTGTCAAGTGACAACATTTCTTGAGACACAGCAGAAGCAAACATCAAAAAAGCAGCAATTATATCCCATTCTTTGATTTCATCATACAGTCAGTTCTGCTATAACGTGAATTTCGCAATGCGAATTTTCTCCAATGTGACTAATATATTAGGGAACAATGCGAGTATAATGCAATTTCTGCATTGGCTCATGTGCGATTTCATCGGCAAGTAACACCAGGTGAATGCAAAACTTGGCACCAAGCTGAACAAAGCAACCTGTGCACAATACATACAAGTTTACAAAGCTTAAAAAATGTCAAATGTCAAATATGTGACAGCTATATTTCCCATTTCCTGTAGTTGTATTGGTCAGAGACACACTATTGTCATTTGCTGTATTCACAAGATAACACGTGACATCGAAGGCCGACTCATGTTTTCAGGAGCTCGCATTTTTCTGCTCAAACAGAAATATCACGAAGGGTGAGCAGAGGAGCAAATTTCTGGAGGTGACTACCATAAAACAATTTGCATTTCCCACTTTATTGGGCTTTTCAGTTAGGCCAATCTAATTATAAACGGGTAGTAAACTTGATCTTACTGCACTTGCAATAATACCAATAGCTGGAATTCTATGGGTTTTTATGTTATTATGGTGAAATGTGTTTCCCCTTCCATGAAATCTTTAACTGTATAAAAAAAAAACATAAATAAATTTTTAGAATCTTCTCTTCATTCCTATTTTTTTAAGCTTCGGAAACTTGTCTCACTCGTGGAATTTGTGCATCCCATGACCATCGTTATTTGCTTATCTTTTTTACTGTTTTAAATTTTACAATCCAAAAAATAAAAATAAAAAAAGAAAGAAAGAAAATGTCAGTGAACAGAAATATCATTCAAGCAAACTTCGTATCTTGTCAAGGTAAAGTGCTATATTTATTCATTAGAAATTTAAGATGTTTAAACCTGTGTTATCAATTTTACTGGGTTTCTAACTTTTTTTTAGTGTTTTACTTAACAGACTGAAATTTTTTTTTGAGTGCTCTGCCCCTATCCCTATTTTTCCCATAAGCCCTGTTGTTTTTAATGTGCAAAATACCATAATGCGGTGATTTTTAGGAACATATGTACTGCCTTACAGCAGAACTCACTATACATGAAATTCAGCATCATTTTTGAATTTCAGGGAAACAGCTGCTTTCAAGCTTCAGCTTGTTATTTTGAAAGAAATGAAAAGTACTTGGTGTTTTAATTAAATATTGCCTGTCTAAAATTTTAGAATGAAGACATCACAGACATAAAAAATTTTGTTACAGAAGAATTTGAAGTTACTTAAAAAAAAAAAAAGGAACCTTAATATACTATGCTCAATTATACTGCAGTTTTAGATATAATGAGAGCGTGATCATAAAAAAAAAAAAAAAAATGCAGTTTACAGCAAAACACAAATTTTGCAATAGATACTAGAAGAAGTAAACTCCAAGTCACAGAGGGGAATCAGCTACTGCAATGGGTTCCAAAGTGTGGAGACTGAGCTATTGTATTCTCTTCTGAATATATTCCCTCAATTAAATGTAGTTTAAATATAGTTAACAGTAGCATCTGAGAGTAATTACTGCAGATGTTCAGTTTCTTATGCCTTGCCTCAACCTGAGATGCAATAAAAAAATACATTGATGAAAGCACACTGGATGCTTGCAAAACTAAAAATTTCCTCTGAAAAATTTCCTCGAAAGGAATTTCAGGAAAAAATTTCAGGAAACTGATTTCCTGAAAGGGGAGAAGGGAACCATTTTCAGTTGCAATACATTCAGTTATAAATTTCTGTGAACAACAGCATATGACATTGTTATCAAAAATGAAATCACATTTCAAACGGTAAAAATTGCAGAAGTAAATTCCTGTAGTTGTAAATTCACCTGTTTATAACCCAAAACAGTACATCTGGGGGGGGGAGCCTTCCATAGACTTATCAAGAATGCAACCCAGCCACATTACACTATTTTCTGTTGAAACTGATTTCCAGGAATACCTTAATCATGTAACTCGAAGGTAGCTGTTTAAAAACATTTTTTTTTTTTTTTTTTCCAGTAAGCCGCTGCCACAACATTGTAGCTGAGTTGTTTCTTATTTCCTATTTATATACTATACCGAAATGGATCCCCTAAATATGCCTTATTTGGAAGCATGGGACCATCATAAGAAATTTACAACTTTGTTTTTATTTTAAAATACAGAATTATTTAAAAAAAAAAAAAAAAAACCACCTAGTGATTCGATTGTACTTTCAAATATTCGAGTTGCAAATTCGCTTTATACCAACAATATCCAGAACAAAGAATTTACCTTTGATGAGTTAACCTCTGTTGCTAAAAAGATTAATGTTGACATTAATTAAAGACTAATGTCAACATTAATCTTTAATTTAAGGGTGCATATGAAATTTAAAATGTTTAGTCCATTTCATCCACTGACAACAAAATAGTAAACACACGGGCAAAATGAAATTTGTTCATATAAAAATACTTGCTTAATAGTAGCCTATTATTCACTGCGTATCCATGTTAAAATAATTAGGAAAAAACTGGAGAAATTTTATTTCTACTGATAACACTCTTCACTTTTAACACAGAGTGTTAAAGTTGTCCCTGACATCCATATTATAATTGCACTGTATTATAATACTGTTAAATATATTAGCCATACTTTCTGTAGAATCTGTCCTACTGAAAGAAGCTTTTCTACCCTTCAAAGAATTAATACATATTTAAGAAGCATGATGGGACAAGCTAGACTGGCCTTACTCCACATTCACAAAAATTTCTCCATTAACGCAAAAGTGTTGGATGTCATTACAAAGAAATATTTTAGGAAGATAAAATTATTGTAAATATATTTCATTACAAGCGGTAAAAGATAGTACTACTCTTTTTTTTTTTATTTATTTTAAATTATTATTAATTATGAATCTTTTGTATGCTACCAACAAAAAACTTAACTGTGTACTTCTCTAAATCTATTTTTTAAGCACTATATCTGTCTATGTCATGTCACCCACTAATAATTAATTTTACAACCCATTGTTTTTATTCTCAACCATCAAATAACTCTACCAGAGATGTACGAGGCCCTAGGATTATTCTGTATATGTTTCTAATTAAAGTAATATGCACATTCTGATGAAGGGATCATGGAACACTGGGAAAACATGGTATGTAGGAAAAATATGTATGTGTGTGTGTGTGTGTGTGTGTGTGTGTGTGCGTGTGCATGCATGTGGCCCATTATCCCCAAATCCTGGTTATACTCTTGTGCCATAGCATCTTTTTTTTCAAGCATGGTCTGTGAAACTATAAAATCAAGGCCAGATGGAGTTGTGAAAGATAATCCCAGAGAAAATTACTTCGCTGTTAGGAAAATTAGACAGGAGAAGGTAGAATTTCAGAGAAAGGCAGTCAAAAAATTCATACATCAAAAAGATAAGTTTCCAGGTTAGGAACTCTCTCACAAAGAATAAAAGCATAAAAAATTACAGCAACTGAGATGACTAGTGGCAAATATGAATTGAGACTCTTTCAGAAAAACTACATATACCTTGGCAGATAGTTGGTGGAAATGGACAGTGATGTCCATTTCGACCAATGTTAGGTCCAGTCACAGTCAGGATTCATTACTGTGGTTGGAACTAATACCAAATGAATGAGGAAGCTAGTGTGAGGTTTGGATTTTTTTTGGGTTTATTCTGTTACTTTGGCTATTAATGATACATTGTGCATATAAAGTAAAAGCAAAAAGGGAGACACAAGTGAAATAACAAAATGTTTGGATATGGTGCAGGTGCAATGAGAATGCCTTTCTCCCTGACAAAACATGATCTTGACAGTGCCTCCCACATACACACTATGTGAACTCCCTCCAGTCACTAGATGGAAAAGTACATGGAGCAATATTATACTAGTGGATCCGGATATCTCCTAGACAGTTATCATAAAATATACTGTGTAGCCGAGTGGGCAGGAGCGAGAGTGCAGTAGCACATGCTCTTTGAGTAGACCGGGGTTCAAGCCCCTGACTGCTGAATACGGTCGATCTGGCAACCCACACTGGACCAGCGTGGCAGATTATGGTCCATTTCGCTCAGCATGAATTGTTGAGGAGGCTTCCATCCTTCAGTGGGTTGATAATGGCTGCACTTTACTTTTACTTTTTATACTGCAAAAACATTTAAAGTTACACCTTGAGATATAACAGAATATTGAATCTCACCAAGATACCCATCATAATCGCAAAAGCCACGACTCATACTGCATGATAAAAGAGATGAATGGTGGATGCCAGAGCTTTTCTCTGGAGACCAAACATGATTTTAACCACTTTAAGCCTCCAATAAGCAAAGCAGTGGAACTACAGTGGATGATAAGAGTCATCTACAACCAAGTACTGCTTGGTGACAAACAGGATAAGCCAACATCTTTCTGTGATGTAACAATACACAGACTCCTGTTTAAGTTGAGTCACACATGGGTGGTCAATTCCTTTATACTGGGAGAAGTGTTTCTGGCTTTCCATATGGGATATATCTAGGGTTAACAGCCTCACAACTGTGAAGATGCAGGCAGAGGATATGGTTTTTACTGAATGACTGGACTTTCTTGAAATCCAGCACACTTGATTCACAATTAACAGGTGAACATCAGCTGTCATTATTTTAGATCCACTGATAGCAGCCATAGTTGTCATACCTTGAGGTTGTCACAGACATTCTCTCAGATATGCCAGACAAGCTGTACTTGCTACCTGGGAGTCTAAAACGCTGATGGAACTGATATTCGGGTGACACTTGAATATCAGACACCGCACGGTCTGTGACAACCAAATCCTCTGCTTGCACCTTCATGATGGTGGGACTGTTAGTAATACTGGGTATAACCTCCATGCACAAATACATTGTGGGTGACCACCCAGGTGTGAAGCAACATAAGCAGGGGTCGAGGTGTGGCACCCACACCACATGGAGGAATGCCACCCTTCTATGTTACCAGGCACTACTAGGTGGTAGATGACTCTCATCAACCGGTGCAATACCACCACTTTGCTTATTGGAGGCTCAAAGTGGTGGAACCCATGTCTAGTCTCTAGAGCTAAGTTCCGGTCAACCCTTCCCCATCTCTTCCATCACGCAGTATGATTGATGACTTTTGAGGTTATGATGAACATTGTGGCGAGATCCAATATTCCTTACATTTCAATGGTACAGGTCTAAAATGGTGTTCGCAGGCCTGCCGCTAGTTAGTACACCGGACCGAACCTATTGGTAACTCTCTAGGAGTCTTCCAGTTCAGCTAGTGTATACTTGCTACCTCTGCTCTGCCAAATAGTGACTGGAAGGAGTTCGAGTAGTGTGTATGTGGGACATTGTCGAGGCCACATTATGTCAAGGATCTGGGTATATTCTTACCATGTGTACGTCATATCCAAAAATTTCATAACTTCATACAGCAGGTCCCACCCACTTTTTCTTACTATTGAATACACCATGAATTGTCAAACTAATAGAGCAAGTTTATCTGCAAAAAGATCTAAACCTCCCAAACACTTCCTAATTCATTTCACAAATATACGTGGTCTCAATTCTAATCTCAACGATGTCCGTTTCCACTGGCAGTCTATCAAACCCCATGTACTTTTTCTGACAGAATCTCAGTTATCGGTTGATTCAATCGGCTCATCTCAGTTGCCCAAATTATTCGCTGTATGATTCCTTTCACCTCAAAGTTGGTATGTGTGCATATGTCCGTTCTGATATTCCCTGTCAGAGACAGGGAATATCAGAACCATGTTTGTTGTTTATAGTGCTGTATCTTATTCCCTTCTTCCTTGTGAAGTGTCTAATTTTGTTGAAAGCTAGATCTTATCTGCCTTTTTTATCTAGATCTTCAATGAATCTACACCTCTCGCTCCACCATGTTTCCCTTGTTTGCCTACACTCTCTCTTTGTAGTTCATTCCTTAATTTCTTATATTTTGCTACACCTTCTTCAGTATTGTTGGTTTTCCATTTCCTTTTTTCCTCTACTTTTGCCCATATTTCTTGTGAGATCCAGGTTTCCCTCGCTTCTGTTCCTTTGAGGCCTACAATTCCTGTTGTTGCTCTGGTGATGGTTTCTTTAATAAACTTCCATTTTTCTTCTACTTTTGTTTTCATTAAGGTTTTTTTGTACCACTTCGCCTATTGTGTCTTTGAATTTTTGCTTTGCTTCTTCTTGTCTTAATAATTCTAAATTCCACTTCTTCCTGTTGCTCCTTTTCTTTAGTGTTTCAAATTTTAGTCTGCTCTTTAATGTTACAAGATTGTGATCACTATCTGCATCTGGGTAAGCTATGGACTTTCTGACTTGATTTCGATATCTTTCTTTTACTAGGATATAATCAAGCTGATATCTATTTGAGTCTCCTGGGTTCTTCCATGTATACCTTCTTCTTTTGGGAATCTTGGTACTTTGGGAATCTTCTTGGTACCATTTATTTGTGATGATGAGTTTCTCTTGTCTGCAGAAATGTACAAGGCGCTGCCCTCATTCATTTCGGTTTCCTAGTCCGTAATTTCCAGTGATCTTGTCTTCTCTTTCTTCTCCTACCGCATTCCCATCTCCCATGATTACCACATTGAGGTTTGATGGTGTGTCTTTGAATACTTCCTGCAGTTGTTCGTAGATGTGTTCTACTTCCTGTTCCTCGTGGTTTGACGTTGGCATGTAAACTTGGACGATCAGCATGTCTGTTGATACTGCTACTATTCTTGCTGTTATTATTCTCGTACCTATGACTCGTATGTCTGTTATTTCTTTTCCGATTTTTCTTTCCATAATTAGTGCTACACCTCCTTATCCGTTTGTGGCACAAGAGTGAATTACTCTGAATTCATCACTCCAGAAGTCTCCTTCTTCTTTCCATCTGACCTCACTTAATCCTAAAATCTTGAGTTGGTATCGTCTCTTTTCTTTTTTAATGTATACTTTATTTTTTAATAAGGATTTCGTTGGTTGACAGCCTGAGAAGCTTTACATCTCCTCCTGATGGACATGCCACCTGGTGCTTGACTAACCAAGGTCTCGTTGGAGTCACCTGCTGAAGAAATGTGTGCAAAATTCATGACACTAAAACATGGGATAGATAATGTGGTAGTTTCCCCCTTGCTCTCCACATCGCAGTAGCAGAACCAAAGTCCTGAGTATGCCAAGGGTGCTTCTGCAAGTTCACTCTGAAACCAAGTCCATTTTCTGCCTTCAGGTGATGCTGAGGGGTACTGCTGCCCTCCCTCATGGTTTGGCTGTGATTTGATTAAGGTGGTGGCACAGGCTCGCCACTGTCTCAGCACGGTCGTAGTTTGTGTGGCATTTTGTAGGGACAACTTACCAGGTTTGTCCAACCACGCTCTGATAGTAGCTGGCACTGCTTGTCCAGGGCCATCAAAGTAGCTAGCCTCCATATCTGAAAGCCATCCCCCTATCCGCAACCTGGGAACCTGTCTGGTGACATGCAGCACTGCCCCTGAGAATTATCCCAGAACCATAAATGCTAGGATCACTGCAAATAAATTTGATGAATTTTAAGTACTGATTAAGTCATCAAATGCAGATATTGTACGAATAGAGGAAACCTGGTGAGTACAATGTACAGCAAGGACAGAAAGAGCAGGAGGGATGAAGCTCTTAGTTAAGAAGCATATTAAATCTAAGGCAGTGCATCAAGTTGACATGGGTGACAAGTGCAATGTTGAGTCAGCTTGGCTTAATATAAGCAAGGGGAAAACAAAATCGAGAGCAGAAGTGTGTTATAGGCCTAACGACAGTGATGGGTATATCAAAGGGCTAAACAGAGAAATAGAGTGGGCCAGAAAATCAGGAAGTCTCATAATGGTGGATTTTACCTTTTCAGATGTTGACTTTATATGCATGGGATGCATATAAATTATCAGATGATAAAGAAATCAATGGTAGATATAAATTAGTCTGTAATCAAGTCACAAAGGAGGCTAGACAAGCTAAGGCAGAAGTCTCTGGCAAAGAATATAAAGAATTTTTTATATAAGCATCAGATTTCTATGCTTATATATCAAAGTAGAAGGAAGGGGTTAAATCATATTGGGCCACTTTATGTCTAGAGGTTAACTATTGATGACCCTGCTCAGGTTGCAAACAAATTGAATAGGTATTTTGCATTGCATCTACAATCACACATGAGGAATTCTTTAGGAAAGGAGGTGCCAGAAGTTTATTGAACTCTAACAAGGAGCTAAATGAATTTGTGATAACTGAAAGGAAAGTGGAGGAGAAATTGTTTAAGATGAACCTAAGAAAGGCACCTGGAGAGAATGGAATCTATCCAATTATACTAAGGGAAGCAGCAAAGGAGGCAAGAAAACCCTTAGCCATAATATGAGAGTATCCTTAGATTATGGGGAGGTCGCTATGGGCTAGTGAAGTATGATAATATCCCCAATTCATAAAGGGGGGAATCAAAAGATGACTTGAGTAATTACAGACCTGTTCGCTTTAATCGTAAGGAAAGATTAAATAAATTTAATCTTACCTTACGATTAAATTAAATAAGATTAATTAATTAAAAAAAATTATAAACCAATCTCAGAAAACAGAAACATCCAACCAGGCATTATTATGATTTTTATACACAACAATAAAATTAGAAAGATTTTAAATGCTCTTGTTTTTTTAACATCGATAACAAGCACGGACAATTTGTGCGTCCCAGTGGCATTTGCACACGTAGCAATTGTAACTTGCACTTTTCTCATCTTAAAACTTGGTGCAGGCTCTTTTAGCGGCTAGGGTTTTTCTCAATAATCCTTTCCACAATAAGCCTGTCTCATCAACATTATAAACGTTTTATTTCTCATAATTTGCTAAAACTGAAGCCAACTTACTTTTCAAAGGACTCCGCTGCGGATTCGTCTGCAGAAAGTTTCTCGCCTTGAATATCTAGTTCATGTATATCGTGTCTCAGTTTAAAGTTTTTTAGACAACCTGTGCTTGCCTTAAAATCTTCATTACCTAATCATTTTCAATTAAAATCCAATGCTTTTTCACAATATTGGGCCAGACACTGGTTCACCTAAACTTTGCTCTGAAGAAAACAAAAAAGTAAACTGAGTGCACTCTCGAAAGTGGCATTTTCAGGTTTCGACATTTTTTCCTTCTAGATCCTCTTCACTATCCATAATCTACACAAATTCTGTTATAGCATTAGAATTTTTTTTTGATGTCATAAATTGTTGAAATCCCCACATTAAACTCTTTGGAGAGCTTTCCTAAATTTTCTCCTTTTCTAATTCTATTAATAATTTCCGTTTTTTGTTGCAATGTTAAAACTACGTGTTTTCTTTTCATTCACATTTTACTATAAAAAAAAATAAGAAAAATAATAAATCACAGTTTCGGGCCGATATTATTCTTACCAAATCTGGAGCTAAACTATTCTGAAATTCACTCATGGTTTCCGAGAAAACCCAATAGTCTCTGTGATATTTTTCTGAAGCACATTTCTGAAGGTCTCATAGAATTCTAGAAGTCACAACCATAAAACAATAAAAATAATTTGCAGTTTTCGGTTTATTGGGCTTTTTGTTTGTACAATCTGTTATAATAGGGTAGTAAACTCGATCTTTCGCTTATTATAATCAAAATTCAATTTGCAAATGTGATCGCTATAACCAGAGCTTACTGTACTACTGTTAATAAAAAAGATGAAAGATCGGCCTTTCAAATTATTCCGGTTAACTGATGTCTACTGTACTTGAGTTTCAACGAACTGTTCCATTGAATTTGTCCATAGATGGGTAAAATAAGCCAGAATATCACAAGCGGATCGATTGGTGGAATTCATACTGGCAATCATTGATCAGATGGAAGGTTTCTAGATAGTTTTATAGTTTAAATGGAATGAAGCGATAATTGGTTGGATGACAGAGGTTTGTCATCATTTTTAGGAACTGGCTGGATATGAGCAAAGTTCCAAGCAGAAGATGAATAAGAAAGTGAAAAAAACGACATGAAACAGGAGTAAGTTCAGGAGCACAAGTTTTGAGAACAAGTGGATAAATTCCATCAGGACCTGGCACTTTCTTGGCATCAAGACTGTTCAAAAATATTCTGATTTCCTTTTGACAAGGACCACAGGAGTTACTGAATGAAGTGTACTGGGAATGGTAGCAGGTAGTTTACCAAGAACATCAATACATGAGTTAGAAGTAAAATAGGATGCTAGCAGGTCAGCTTTATCTTTGGCAAAAGTACCTAGTTTGGACAGAGGTGGGAATAGAGATTGGCAAAAGTTGCAACCAATAGCTTTGGCAAGAGAGCAGAATGCTTGACTACCATTTGAACAAGAAGCAAGTTTTCTGCTCTTCGTCTGTTTGGAAACTAGATTGAACTGACTAATGACTGCTTAGCAATTGTTGTGAGCTTTGGTGTAGGCAGATGGCCTTTCAGTTTTCTATCTTCTCCACTAATGCTGGTGTTCTCCAAGGTTCAGTTCTTTCTCTCACTCTTTTCCTCTCTTGTATATTAATGACCTTCTTCCATTGACCTGAAATCCTATCCATAGTTTTGCTGATAATAGCACATTGCATTCCACCTTCCAGTCTGAGAAACATTACTCTGCTCAAACAGCTTCAACTTCTTGAAAATCTGCTACCAAAAATGCTGATCTACAGTTAATTCTCCAGTGGGGCAAGGCCTAATTAGTTGATTTCTATCCTTCTAAAACTCAGATGTGTCTTATATCACTCAAAAAGGATTCTTCTAATTTCTAGGCAAGATCATATAACTTTATTGGGGATTACTCTGACTTCTAATCTCTCTTGGCATAAGCACATTACAAGTATTGCTTCCTCTGCATCTTAAAAACTGGGTTTTCTCTTTCATTCTTGGTATTACTTTTCTTCTAAACAGCTGTTCACTCTGTACAAATTGCAAATCTGCCCTACCATGGAATATTGTTCCCACATCTGGGGCAGTGCCTCCAAATCCTCTCTCAGACTTCTTGATTCATTTGAAAAGAAGGCAGTTACGTTAATTAATGACTAATCTCTAACAGTGTCTTTCAACTCTCTGTCTCATATATGTTCTGTTTCTGCTGC
Organism: Mastigoproctus giganteus; assembly: GCF_048544385.1. NCBI lineage: Eukaryota > Metazoa > Arthropoda > Arachnida > Uropygi > Thelyphonidae > Mastigoproctus > Mastigoproctus giganteus. Next base: position 26,428,299 of record NC_143587.1, read on the forward strand.
ATGCCTTTTCTATAGATACTTCCACGGGTGCTGTTCTTCTGAATTGGCTTCTATAATTTCCACTCTCTCTCTTTCAAGTCAATCCAAACACGTATCAATCCGAACTGCAGCAAGTCAACATCCTTTTACTGTCCAACTTCACACTCACAGAACCAACTTTTCTTCTTCCTCATTTATTCAATCAACTTCTGTTTTCTGAAAAACCTTCCTTCATACGTATTTCCTGAAAATTACAATCTACAGAAATTCAAGTCTAATTTCAACAAATATCATCTCAACCTCCAACCCATGCACAGTAGCAGGTTCTATAGGTTCTAATACATCTCGTCTTTGGGGTTTTCATTAAAAAAAAATAATTAAAAAAGGCAGAAAATGAACATGGAGATTTGGATATAAGTTAATTCTGATATACAGCAATCTTAACTTGAACAGCCTTAGCACATTTATTGGAAAACTAAGGTTTAGATATTGGATGAGATTTTAAGGTGGAGTGTAGAATAAATAATGGATTTCATCCCGTACATAAGTAATTTCACTTATAAGATCTGAGTAATCGTTAACATCAGAAGATTTGAAACAGCAATCCGACCTAGGAAAAGAAGTGTTGTCTCTCTAACATGCTGGTGTAGAAAACATTCATCCAATACATTCAGAAAATGTTCTGTTACTGTGCGAGAGACTATGTTTGTTATTTGGTTTTTAGGAGCATTAGCAAACAAGGCCATATTGCTCTGGGAATATGCGGTGGTCATTTCCTGACCTTTCCACATCCTCCGTATTTGGTGGTGACGGGCTAGAACCCCGGTCTAATCAAGAAGCATGTGCTACGCACTGCTGCTCCTTCCCACCTGGCTATGGAGGCGCCATGTGCGAGAGATTAACCCACAAGTTCAGTCGGTATCGCTAACATTAAATTGCCCATTATAAAACATCCTGATTTACTCTCCTATTCTATTTGTCTGTATAATTTACCATAATCATCAGCGTCATTTGTGCTTATGTCACACCTGACTGATCATTATACTGGCCACCAACATCAAGTGGGTGCACTGGATTACATTCTATGTACTTCTTAACCAAGATCATAACTCCCTTGCCCTCTCCCCCAACCATTTGTCTTTTCTGTACAAATTGTACTCAATGTATTCAAATTTCACATTCTTGATCTGTTATGCAATTGATGATTTAATGAAAACTTCAAATTCAAATTTATTTACTTTAGTCCTACTATTAGAGTAAAAGCACATATACAAGTACCTGTTTTTGTTCTTAGCAATCCTTACCCAGCCCATGCATTTGCTTGTGCCATGAGTACCCCCAAGCAGGCCTTGTAATCCACCACTCTTTGTTTTCTAGGTTATTGTATGCTCCAATAGAAGTAAGCACAAAAATCCATTTTACCTAGGCTTGTGGTTATTTGTTTTAGTTTGTGTCATCATCCTCATCATCATCAGCCATTTTCAATCCACTGCAGGATCAAGGCCTCTCCAGCAACTTTCCAGTTCCTTCTGTTTTGAGCACTGGCCATCCATTTACTACCCAAAAACTCATGAATTGCATCTATCCATCTCCGCCTTTGTCTTCCAAGTTTTCTTCTAGCTCCTCTTGGGTACCATTCTGTTATTTTCTTAGTCCATCTGTCATCATGTCTTCGAGCTATGTGTCCTGCCCAAGACCATTTTAGTTCTTTAGTTTTGATAAGAATATCCTTTACTTGAGTTTGCTGCCTAATCCATCTGTTTCTCTTCTTATCTAACAGTCTGATTCCAAATATAATTTGTTCCATTCTTCTCTGTGTAGTTCTCAGCTTCTCTTCCATTCTTTTGGTGAGTGTCCAAGTTTCACTTCCATAAGTCATGGTGGGGAGTATACATTGGTTCATTATTTTACGTTTCAGACAAACTGGGATACTACTCTTCAGTATGTGTATCTCCTTTAGTTTGTGTACCTCCCTCCAAAAAAATAGCAGTTTCTTGACATGATTAACAATGGCTGAATAGAATCAGCAAATATTCTCGCACCCATTCCCTTAGAGTGTATCCACACTAACAGATCTTAAATGGATTCTGAAATAAATGCATTGATAAAATCCTTTAAGAAGCATATTAAAATTTGCCACCATGGTTTAATTACCCAGCAACTTTCAATAACTATTTCAGTAAATGGGGGAAGCAATCCCTTGCAAAGATTAACATTAGACAACTTCATAAAGCACATGTGCAGAATTAAAGTCAATTCCTGGAAATATGTATCGACAGTGCAAAGTTTGGGTTGCGTGCGTGTGTGTGCACGTACAGCTCCTTACCGAATACAGTAATTGTGCTGCTGAACTCTACATGGCAAAGTTAGCAGAAAAAAGTATAATCATACTGTCTCATTTGAATCAAATAATAAAGAGCTCATCTTATTATACATACCATCTTACAACACACATGCATCAACATTCAAAGTTTTGCAGTAATTCACTACTATGTTACACTCTTTCCCACGAGTGTCATTTCAGTTTATGATTGTCTGTGAGCATATGTTGCATATTTTGATTTGTTATACACTGAATGATCAGTGTATTATGACCTCCTACCTAATACCATGCTGGGCCACTGTTCACATGAATAACAGCACTATTTCCCTAGGTATTGACTTCACTAGAGGTCTGAAGACATCTGTAGGGATCTGCAACCATGCTGCCTGTTAAGCTTTCCAGTGTTGGAATGCATGACAGTTGCATGTCCATATTCCTCATTTCCTGTTCCAAAACATCTGACAGTTGTTCAATTAGATTGAGATCAGGTGCATCTGGAGGCCAATCATGATGGGCACTCATGCACAGTGTGTGTGCCCAAGAAGTGCATTATCACCTTGGAATATCATGTTTCTGTCTGGGAAAAATATGCAACATGGCAGGGTATACACGGTCTCTTAAGAGCTGCTGGTAGACCTCACTAGTGAAACAATGGTCCATATGCACTAGTGGTCTTAGTTCTTGCCAGCAAAACATGCCCCATATTAAGTAACCACAATCACTTGCCTGGATAGTGGACACCATACACGATGGGTCCCTGAACTGATGTTTTTTACACCACACACCAAGGTATCCATTGGCATTTTGCACCAGGTATTTGGACATATCCAAACAGCAAACTCATTTCCAGTCCTCCTGTATCCAACCAGTGTGTTGCTGACACCACAGCATTCACCACTGATGATCAGCAGTGAGGAGACAGTATCTCTCGAGTTCTGCTGTGGAACCACATTCCTGAGTGTGGGGAACATTGCCATTTGGGATATTGTTTTTTTCGTAATCAGAATAAGGACAGTTGTCAGCAGGAGGTGTTTGACTCGTTTGACACCATTCTTTGTTCACCTTAACCAAAGTGGTTTATACTGTGATCAATTGTCATAGTCCATTATGTATGGGGTGGTCATAATTTAGTGATCAATGAGTATATATTTTGTGTGTAAAGATTAATATACAATTCCTATATATATATATGTGTGTGTATTTTTTTTACTATTTGTACTAGAAATCACGAGTACAAAAAAAAAAAAAAAAAAGACTATGGCATTTCAAAAAAAAAAAAAAAAAAACAACCATTTGAAATACTGAAAGTTTTGGCAAAAATTGTTTCTCACATAGATTTCGACATTACACATTAAAAAAAAAAAACTGATGAACAGCTAAATATTTATTTTCTCCACCACCTCCAATTTAAAAATTAGCCATCTTCAATGAAACAATATTTCTCATATTGCATGTTTTATTTCAATAAATTTTTATATAATAACCTTTGAGTTTTAATGTCATTTAAAAAAATAAGTGTGAAAATGGGTAAGTATCGATGCTTTATAGTCTCTATGGGACCTATCCCTGACTGTTATCTGAAATGTTCATCTGTAGTTTTTTTTTTTTTTTTTTTTTGAAGTGTATGTCATGTTATAGCAGGTTGACTGTATACTGACTCTCAAAGTATAATAGCTACATTGCAAAACAGCTATTTCCATTCATCTCATCTTGAATAAATTATATCTATCCTAAGCTTAACTGACACCACAAATTGTTGAAAGAAATGAAATACACAGTAACAAGAATGCAATTGCTTTATATTAAAGAAAAACAATTTAATGGAAAAGAGTTTACAAAAAGCTTACATTACAAATATACAAAAATCCACACTTGTTTCTGTTGGAACATTCTGCCAACTGTCTCCGGTGGAAGTTATACACTATCGAAGAAAAAAGAACTAGGAATAGTAGGAAGAACTACAGGAAAGGTCAATAATGTTTCAGTGTGATCAACAATGGCAAGGTTTGTTTGTTATTTGGTTTTTAGGAGCATTAGCAACTAAGGCCATATTGCTCCGGGATATGAGGTGGTCATTCTCTGACCTTTCCGCATCCTCCATATTTGGTGGTGACGGGCTCGAACCCCGATCTAATCAAGAAGTGTGTGCTACGCACTGCTGCTCCTTCCCACCTGGCTACGGAGGCGCCTCAATGGCAAGGTGTTAAATCGGACGAAACAATACATGCATATGGAACAACACAAAATACTTCACAAATCTGTATAGTGTAATATATGGATGTAAGCATGGTTTTGCTTATACCCAACACTTTGCCACTACTAGCCATACTGAAAGATCATTACTGTATGAGTTTGAATAAAACACAACAGTTTCATTTATTATTTGTCCTTCCTGCAATACAGCTTCTTCCTAATCTGAAAACACATTCTTTTTTTGCAGAATATCAAAGTAGCAACACTAGCATCACCTTTTATTATTGATCTGCTAAGGGAGTAAATCAATAATAAACCCAATAGTGAGCCATTACTGTGCTACAGAAGAGGGTAGCACAGTATGGCTCATCCAGGGTAAAAAACTGTAACACTACGGACTGTGTACCCATGATTTCCAAAAACTTTCCCCCCTTTCATGTTTTGGTATTTTGCCAAATAACAGACTTCTATGGAAGCAGATTTATAGGACACCTACATATATCCAGTGAACATCTGCACAAAAATAGCACTTTCACTAATAGTTATTTACCTCATTGCATATTAGGAGTTACATTTCGGTTTACACCCCGGTTTCCAATTTTCTGTAATAACTATTTGTTCACTCAGCAAAGTTCTAGGTGTGACCTTCTTTCTCAAAATGAATAATTTTTGTAAACATTAACAGTATATTAAAACAAATTGAATGTTACAGCATACTGTAGGTAATATTTGTGTGTTTTTAATGATCTTAGGGCCCTGTAAATCTAAATTTCTTTCAAGAATAGAATATAATAAAATATCTGTATTGAACCACAAACTGAATCATACTGGGCATAATATACAGAATATGTAAATTAAAATAAAGATGACTTGCAGAAAATGTTTCATACCAATTAAGAAATACTCTTCAAAGCTTAGAAATAAATGGAGGTGAGATGAACTATTCAGACACATAGCTGAGAAGAAAAACGAATGATATTGGTCTGCTTGCTTTCAATGGTTTATCTGTTAAAGGTGTTAATTGCTAAAGTTTAAATTGTTTACCAAACTTTAACAGGCAGCTAAATGATTTTGTGATAAATGAGAGAAAGGTAGGAGAGAAATTGTTCCAGCTAAATATAAAAAAGTCACCTGGGGTGGATGGGAATTATACAATTATATTAAGTAATTTGAAAATGAAATGCACAAGGCATAATTGTAATGGGTTTTGGTATTTAACTAAATAAAATTGGTGTAAATACACCACAGTTAACCCATAAATTTGAACTACATAAGTAGTATAGAAGGCATCGTTTAATTGTATCTCATATTGTGGTTGCCTTTACAACGAGATAGCAGTATTGCACTACTTCAAATAATGCTTCTCTAGTAGAGAAGACTACTGTTATTTATTTTCAGAGGATACCACCAACCAGACAATCGTTTCGAAGCTATTGTGAATTTAATGTGAAAAAAAAACCACTGGACCAAATCTATTAAACCAAACCAACGAATTATAAAATCAAAACCTAAATCATGAAAAATCTTAATTCAGACGATCATTTCAAAGCTATTTGTGAATTTAAAGTGAAAAATAACCCATTGGACCAGATCTATTAAACCAAACAAATGAGTTACAAAATTTAAACCTATATCATGGAACTGTTTTGATGAGAGCCTAAGAGATCTAGATTTTTATCAAGAAAACTGAATTTTGTAATAAACGAAAAAAAACCCAAGTGCTTTTTTTTTTTTCCCTCCAAATAACTAAAACCAGTACTTAAGATGAACCTCATCTCCAACCAAACTGCACAGAAGAGGTGGCTATCCCCACCTTTTCAGAAACTTATCAGACCCTAAACACCATTTTTCCAACAGTAAAAACTTTTACATGGAAGCAGATATTGTTTGTTTCAACTCCCAAAGAGATCCCCTAAAGGTCCCAAACCTTTTCCGTTTTTGAAGCTTCCACACATGATATTTTGCCTCTGTAATTAAAAATATCGTGAACATTATTTTCTTGCCCAAGGGATGATTGAATTGCAAGTAAATTACCTCCTCCAGTGTGAACTGTCTTATCCTCAAAAATCTACAAATTCTCTTCCAAACTTCCTGCGCGAATCGACAGTAATAAAATAAATGGTACACTGTTTCAATTTTGGTACAAAATTCACATAATCTGTTGCCTGTCTGACTAAATCTATACGTGATAACGTTCATTGGTATGTTTCTGTAACCAACCCTCCACAAAAAATCAATATGCGATGGGTAGTTTCCGCCAATTTTTAGATTTTTAAAATACAACTGCGCATTATGGTTTCCTAAATTTTGCTTTTCTGGATTTTCTGAGTTAAACAGTGCCCAGTAGAGTCGTTTTAAACTACCCTTAAAAGGATCTATATCTTTCTCCCTTAACTGCGTGCACATATCCCGAATTTTTTTGTAATATATAGGAATTGTCTCTGCTTTTGGCCCTAGATAATTGCCGCCTTTAATTAAGGCTGTATTAAATTCCATAAAATATTTTATCAGTACCGCTACTAAATGGTTAGATTGCACCATATTAGCCACGTTCAGCAGTCTCTTACAGCTACACCTCAAATTAATTTTTGGAATACTTATTCCCCCATCTTCCCACGGTAAAAATAAAAATTTCTGCGCTATCTCTTGCCATTTTCCTCCCTATAGAAACTGAAATGTTGGAACGTAAAATCGTCTCATTGTCCTAGCTGTGATTCCTGTTATAAACACCAAGTATAAGATTTTAGGAAGAATTACGGTTCTAACAATAATGGATTTGTTCTCAAAAGAAAATTGTCCCACTTCCCACTCTTTTAAACTTTCCCATATTTTAGTGGTGAGCCCTCCTACAGGTAGCATGGGACTCTCTCTAAACGGAACTCCCAATATTTGAATTGATTTATCCAACTCCACTTCTCGTTGTGGTAAAGGCTGATGTACCCATTCCCCTAACAATGTGATCCTAGTTTTATCTTCGTTTATGTTTAACCCCGACATCTTACCAAAAGAAGTAACGAGTGACATGAATTCTTCCACCGCATAACTCGTAGTGAGAGTGGCGGTAACATCATCCGCATACACTATACATTTACACTGCTCTGCTGGCTTTGGCAACGGTATTCCCTGAATGGCCTCAGTTCTGTCTATTCTTCCCAGTAGTGGTTCTAGTGCTAACGTAAATAACAAAGGACTAAGCGGACATCCTTGTTTTACTCCCCTATCAATTTTAATGTTTTTCGAAATTTCTCCATTTATCAAAAGTCGTGTGCTACTATGTGTATATAGATTTCTCAGGACTGTAAAGAACTGAGATCCTATGATCGTATCTTTAATTATAGAGAAAAGGTAGTCGTGGTCGATTCTATTGAAAGCCTTTTCTAGGTCGATTGCTACTAACGCTAAATTGTAACTCTTTCGTTTCCGATATTCTAATATATCTTTTAATAGCCAAAGGTTATATTCTATCCGCTTCCCCAATATACCGTAGCACTGTGTGCTTCTAACTACCTGAGTTACGTCGCGTTTTAACTTAGCTGTCAAAATCTTTGAAAATATTTTGTAGTCGCAATTAGCCAACTTTATAGGTCACCAGTTACCAATTTTCGTTGAATCCCGTCTATGCTTCGAAATGAAAGTAGTATAGGCATTTAAAAAGCCTTTGGGTACAAGCCCTTCCTGAAAAAATTTGTTAAAGACGGCCAGAAGAATAGGCGCTAACAAGTTCCAAAACTTCTTATAAAATTCAACCCCCAAACCATCCGGTCCCAGCACGCATTGTAATTTACATGATTTTAGAGCCACGGTTAGATCTCCCATAATTATTTCCCTGTCCTATAATGCTTTTTGCTTGGGTGTGAATTGTCCAATCGTCCAAATGGAGTTGTCTCTTTTTTCTGCAAAGCAAGCTCTTTTTCATAGTAATTTACAAAACTATTCATAACAGTTAGCTTTGTTGAATGTATGTTGTCATTGTCTTTAATTTCCTGAACCGTTTTGGCTAAATTGTTTAGCCTTAGTCTTCTTTGGTAAAACGCAGCTGAAGGACTATCAGCCTCCCTAAATTTCAGCTGTATTTTTTGCGCCTTTTCTTTCTCTTCTTCCAATATTATACCGTCAATAATCACTTGTACTTCTGCTGTTGCCCTTTCATCCCCGCACCGTTGGTAAATTCTTTTTTTCTTGTAAGAGATCTTTCAGTCTATTTCTGCGTTGTTTGTTTCTTTCCTTAATTTTTGAGTAATAAAATGATTTAGCACTTTCTTTAATTTTCGTCCACATTTCCCACTCATTTCCACCTTGCTCTACTATCTTTTTAATAACTGTTGTAAAGTCCCAATCTTCTCTCTCTCTCTCTCTCCAGAACTGCTGGGTTGAGCTTCCAATAGCCTTTTCCCAGACTAACGTTTGTAAATAAATCTCCCTTCCACATTACTGCAATGTGATCTGAAACTTGTCGACCTCGCGCAAATTTCACATGCCGTATCATTGTCATCTTATCCTTCAACTGACTCGTTACATAAGTGCGATCTATCCTAGTTCCTATATTATTGGCTATTCTAGTGGCCGCTCGTTTCCCCTGATTTTTTTCCCTCCAGACGTCTACCAAGTCCCATTTAGTAAAAACCTCGATTAATTCACGACCCCCCCGTACCATGATGCGAGGTACCCCCCCCCCAGAATTTTGTCCATAATGGACAAAATGGGGTTAGGAACGCAGTTCCAGTCCCCTGCCATTACAACCCACTGCACCCCCTCATATAGTTGCACAGTCCCTGAAACAGAGTTTTCCTTTCTAAAGTGGAATATGAACTATAGACACAAATTAGTCTAATTGTGTGCCCCCATAACTCCAATCCACTGCCACAACCCGACCTTCTGTATCCCTACCCACGTCGTATGTTCATCATAATTTGCCATATTATCCTTTTTTTGTTAACCGCTCTCAGACCCTGTACATTTAACGACATAAACGTTATTCCGGACATTATGAGCAGAACTTTACTAGAACTTCTGCTAAGATATTCCTATGTTCGGCATTTGACTTTAACTTGTTATTGGTGAGCAACACAGTGATATCTCCAACATTCTTGTTTCTAATATTGGAAATAACGAAATCTCCCCAAGCAAACTGTATATAGTAAACCCCCGCTATTTGCAGTATCTGTATTCGCGGTTTCGCGTATTCACGGTCGCTGATTTAATATAAAATGAAACCTAAAAAAATTGAATTTTAAATCGCCGTGAACATTTTCCGCCAAAAAAAAAAAAAAACATGGGCATGGCTAAAATTATCTTTCCCGGTCAAAACAGCGCTCAGTGGGTGGGGGGAGAGGAGTGACAAAATCGCGAGCGTGGATGTTTCTCGCTAATCCTTGTTCAGTATGTGCTATTCGCTTGTCATGGAAGAATTCATTCGTCGTTTACTTTTAATTTATATGCTTATAAATTGAATAAATTTATCAATTTATATATCAATTTATAAATTGATATGCTTACAAAAGCGAAAAATATACCGTTTTGCAGCGTGTTAGTGAAAACAGACTTATTCGAGTGTGTTAACAGAAGAAAGTGACGTTATTGTGGACAAATTCTTTTTTACCCTTACAAAAATATCGCTACGAATAACAAGGGAATTGTGAAAAGATCAAAGAAGGTGATGACATTAGCGAATAAAATTCAGTTAGACAAAATTTCTAATGGTGAAAGTGTCTCCTCAGTGGCAAAACATTATAAAATCAATGAGTCAACGGTACGATCAATCAAGGAATCGGAAGAAAAATCCACCGTAGTGTCCATGAAAACGCGCTAATTGCTTCAAAAATTTGCTCTGTAACTCGTGATGTTAAATTAGAAAAAATGGAAATGGAAACCGAACTCAAAATAAAATTCCGTTAAGTTCACTCATCATTCATGAAAAGACAAAACTCCTTTATCAACACTTTAGCGAAACTGGTGATAGCACTGGCAGGATAAGTTTTTTAGCTAGCAAAGGCACTGGTTTGAAATTTCTAATATTACATTTAATATTAAATTGTTTCTTATTTTCATTTCGATGCCTTATGCTTGCATTTCACTATGTACTGTCTATGTTCATAGCCATATTATGAAGGTACATATAATAGATACATAGACAAAATTTTAGACTAGTTTTTCTTATATATTTCATACTTTGGAACGGAACCCCTTTATTACTATGGGAGCCATAACTCAGTATTCGCGTTTTCTGTATTCTCGGCATTTCTCAGGAACGTAACCCCCGCGAATAGCGGGGGTTTACTGTATTTACTACTTCACCCTCCTCATTTTCATTCCAAAAAAAAATCGGTTCTCCTCGAGTTTTAACAATTTCTGCCAAGCTTCGCCTATGTTCCCTGTATTCTTTTGTGTTTCCTACTACATTTAACCATTCTATTTCCTCGCTCGTATGCCATCTGAATCCGAATCAAACCCCAAACGTGTTTTGCAATCTTTCTTACCGCCTGACAAAATTGATACCTCTTCCCCATCTATTTGTTTTGTTTCGGTCTCTTCTTGAATTTCCTCTGTTCCCCTTTTGCTCTTTTAGTTTTACTGCTTATTTCTTCCTTCTCCCCCCCCGCTTATGTACATTTTGTGCTGTATTTTCCACTTCCATGTCCTCAGTTAGTTCCGCGTGTTCCAATTGTGTTGCCAACATATCGTACGCTATTGTAAACGTTGGCGTGATTTCTTCAATCTGTGTTTCCATGCTCTCAGTGTCAGGTGTATCTTTCGGCAGCTCGCTCACTTTCTGCTGTCCTCCCCCACCAGCAACTCTTTCAGCAAACGTGCGTTCCGGGCATTGAATGAATTTATGCATGGAAGCTCCGCATTTTTTTACAATTATTAAGGCAGTTGGCCGTAATATGACCTGTGCCATTACAATTAAAACAACGTGATTTTTGGCATTCTGCTCCCAAATGGTCTTTACCTCCACACCTCAAACAAACTTTCTGAACTCCTGGGTAATTTATTAATAACCTATGACCCACCAAATCAATGATGTTTGGCATGGGCGTTTTCACGTCAATATGAATTTGCACTGTACCTGTTTCTACACCTGGCCATTCCTCATATTCTTTCCTGTGAATCTTAACAACCTTACCAAACTTGTTAAAAAAGCTATCGACAGGATTATTAGACATTTCTACCGGAAGCCTGTCAATAGTAACCACTTTGCGTATGTTACCAATTTGCACAGGTTTGATCATTACGTTTCTAATAGAAAACCCTTTCAAAACCTTTTCTCTTGCCTCTATTGTTTTCAAGACCAACTGATATTTCTGCCTCGTTAATGGAGTTAATCCTTTTATCTCGTGAACCAAAACAACCTGAGTCACTCCCCGCATTACTTCTATAATTGGACAAACCTCTGTAGTCTGAAACTCCACTGTTCTTTCTCTAAAAAAGAACTGTGCCATAATTAATCTCGGTTCCTTAAGGAAAATGAATAGTTAAAAATCCCGTGTGCTGCCTGACACCAGCAAAACAAAAAAAAGAAAATACCTAACTTGGCAGAAATAAATTTCAAAGAAATGTAAAACAAAAGAAAATCAATCACTTACTACACTCCAAAAGGAGGTTCCCCACAACGGGGTAAACTCAGCTGAAAGGACTGCCGCTAACCTCTTGATACGATCGGACACTTTCCTCAACCTTAGGAACGAAACAATTCACAAACTAGCCTCTAGACGATCGTTTCGAAGCTAGTGCATGTATGTATGTGAATATCTACTCGATTATCCACTTGTCCCTATTAGACTTAGAAAAGCAAAAAGTAGAGGGTAAGTTATAGTAGTAGCGGACGAGGAAGCGAAACGATGCAGAAGAATGAAAGGGACAGTAACTCCTTCAACTCACACCACTCAAAAACTCATAAATTCCTCGAATAGGCAACGCTTCTCCAGTAGAGAAGACTATTGTTACCTATTCTCGGAAACTCCGTGATTATCCGGCTCCCCTGTCGACCGTTTCAAGACTCTTGGTCTATCATCATCAGTGGGCGGGCAGGTACCCTGGTGATGCAATGCCATCACAGTTGCGAAATTATATCCACAATATGAGAGATGCCAAAGGGTGTTGGTAAAAATGTAATTTGAAAATGAAATGCACAAGGCATAATTCTAATGGGTTTTGGTATTTAACTATATAATATTGGTGTAAATACACCATAGTTAACCCGTAAATTTGAACTACATAAGTAGTATAGAAGGTATCGTTTTAATTGTATCTTATATTGTGGTTGCCTTCACAACGAGATAGCAGTATTGCACTACTTCAAATAAATAATGCTTCTCTAGTAGAGAAGACTACAGTTATTTATTTTCAGAGAATACCACCACCCAGACGATCGTTTCGAAGCTAATGGTGAATTTAACTATGGTGTATTTACACCAATATTATATATAATTATATTAAGAGAGAGGCAGCAAAAGAGGTAAACAAACTCTTTGTTCTCTTAAGACACAGAACAAAGGAACTGGATGCAAAAAATAATTCTGACATCATATACTTAGATTTCAGAAAAGCATTCGATACTGTAGAGCGGATATCATCTTTTAAGGGCACAAAAGGTGATATAGTTGTACACGTTGGCACTAATGATATTAAGAGTAGGAGACCGGCAGAATTACTTAACAAGTACAGGTCACTGATGAAAAAAAGCCGTGAATTAGGGTTGAATTTGAAAGTGTCTGCAATTCTGCCCAGACGCGATTGTGCAGGGCTCAAAGGGTAGAATTTTTTTCAACCTGTTCTGTACTTGTTAACAGGAGAGACTGCTTCTACAGGGATGGGATACACTTAAACAGAAAGGGTGCAAGAATGTTTGCTGATGCTATCGAGGCAGTGTTAGGTGGGTCGGAAAACTGCTAGCTTGGTGGGGGGGATACAAGGACTAATAGATTAACAGTAGCCACTGGCAGAGGAGAAAGTGATTCTTGCACTGCTTCTATTGGAATGAGCAGCAGCCTGGAAAATAAGATGCAGGATATTTCAGAGACTGCTGGGAATCATGGGGGTACAGGTAAACATGTGTTTACTTGTACAAGTACAAGTAAACACATGGGTTGTGTTAGTGTGGCTAAGAGGAAGAGCAGGTGCATGTATACTTGCGTGTACACCAATGCTAGGAGTTTAGTGAATAAATTTGATGAATTTGAGTTATTGCTCAAAACATCAAAGGCAGATATTGTTGGGATTTCAGAGACATGGTGTCACACAGATATAAGGAATGCAGAACTGGAATTTGGTGAGTACAATGTCTACAGAAAGGATAGACAGGATAGGAAGGGTTTGTTTGTTTGTTAGTTATTTGGTTTTTAGGAGCATTAGCAACTAAGGCCATATTGCTCCGGGATATGCGGTGGTCATTCCTGACCTTTCCGCATCTTCCGTATTTGGTGGTGACGGGCTCGAACCCCGGTCTAATCAAGAAGCGTGTGCTACGCACTGCTGCTCCTTCCCACCTGGCTACGGAGGCGCCTGGATAGGAAGGGAGGAGGGGTTATGCTATTAGTTAAGAAACACATAAAATCCATGGAAGCGAAGCCAGTTGACATCGCTGGACAGTGCAGTGTCGAGTCAGTTTGGTGTGACACAAGCATTGGGAGATCAAAATTGAGAGTAGGAGTGTGCTATAGGCCTAATGACTCTGATGAGTATAATAAGAAACTGTACAGAGAAATAGAGTGGGCCAGTAAATCAGAGAGTCTTATAATGGGGGATTTTAATTTCCCAGATATTGACTGGAATTTGGGGGCTGGTCACTCACACACTAGCAAGGCTTTTGTGGATTTATTGGATGATTGTTTTCTACATCAGCATGTTCGGGAGGCAATTAGAGGGAGTAATACTCTTGATTTGATTATCAGTAGTGATTCTTCATGCATTAAGAACCTGCAGATAAATGAACCACTAGGTGGCAGTGATCACAGTGTTCTGAAGTGGGAGTTACTCAAAGAGGTAACTACCATTAAGGGTAAAGGGAAGGGGTATTGCTTTCGTAAAGGCGACTACGATGGACTGAGACAGTATTTAAATTCTATACAGTGGGATCAACTGATGATGTTACCAACAGCAAATTCAAAATGGGAAGCATTCAAAGAACTTATCTTGGAAGCTACTAGGCTTTACATACCTACTAAGAAATATTGTTCAAGGTTTAGGCCTAAATGGATGTCAGATGAACTAATGAGGCATATGGCAGAGAAGAAAAATTCATGGGATACATACACATTAACACGTGACACAGAAGCCTATGATAGATACAAGTTGATCTGTAACAAAGTTACCAAGGAGGTTAGGCAGGCGAAGGCAGATTACGAGAGATCCTTGGCAAGGGATGCGAAGAAAAACAGCAAAGAGTTCTTTACTTATGTAAACTCTAGAAGGAAGGGGATGAATCAGATTGGTCCACTTGATATAGATGGGTCAACTGTTGATGACCCTGCTCAGGTAGCTACCAAACTAAATGAATATTTTGCATCGACATTCACACATGAGGAGTTATTCAGCGAGGGGAATGCCAGAGGTGTATTCAACTCTAGCAGTAAGCTAGAGAATCTTCTTGTAATGACTGAGAGTAAAGTGGAGGAGAAATTGTTGAAGATAAACACAAGAAAGGCACCTGGGGTGGATGGGATCTATCCAGTTATATTAAAGGAGGCAGCAAAGGAAGTAAGCAAACCTTTGGCCATAATTATGAGAGCTTCCTTGGACTCGGGGGATGTACCCATGGACTGGAGATGTGCAAATGTGACCCCAATTCACAAGGGAGGATCAAAGGCTGACACAAGTAATTATAGACCTGTGAGTTTAACTTCTGTTCCCGGAAAATTAATGGAGGCACTGGTTAAAGAAGCACTGCAGGATCATCTAGACAAGACTTCAGTTATAGCTCGGACACAGCATGGTTTTGTTAAGGGGAAGTCTTGCCTGACCAATTTGATTGGATACTATGATGCAGTCACAAATGAGCTGGATGCAGGGAATAACTTTGATATTATATACTTGGATCTTAGAAAGGCTTTTGATACTGTTGCACATGGAAGACTGCTGCACAAATTGGAGCAGTGTGGCATTGGAGGCAAATTGCTGCTATGGATAAAAGGGTGGTTGAGGGGGAGAAGACAGAGAGGGGTAATCAATGGACACTGCTCATCGTGGACTAATGTTATTAGTGGAATCCCTCAGGGTTCAGTATTGGGTCCATTATTGTTTTCTGTATTTATAAATGATATTGATGATGGTATATCAAGCTTAATGTCCACGTTTGCAGACGATACGAAGGTTGGCAGGGTTGTCAAGGACACTACTGACACTATGCTGCTGCAACAGGATCTGGAAAGATTGAGCAGATGGGCTGAGAGGTGGCAAATGAAGTTTAATATTGACAAATGTAAAGTACTACATATGGGAAACAGCAACCCCAGAGCAACGTATCAACTCTGTGGTACTACACTGACAGTGGTAGAGAATGAAAGGGACCTGGGGGTGGTTGTGCAGGCAGATATGATGTTCTCTGAGCAGTGCAGACGGGCTGCAAGAGTAGCTCATGGTGTATTGTCAATGATATATAGGAATTTTTCTAGCAGAGATAAGGAGGTGATTATTCCCTTGTATAAGGCAATGGTCAGACCACACCTAGAGTACTGTATACAGGTCTGGAGGCCTCATTTCAAGAAGGATGTAGAGCTGCTGGAACGAGTACAGAGAAGGGCAACAAGATTAGTGAATGGAACAAAGGGGTGCTCTTACGAAGAAAGGCTGAAGTTTTGCGAATTACAGTTTCTGGAGACTAAGCACCGGCGAGGTGATCTGATAGAGGTGTACAAAGCCTTGAATGGTTTGAGCATGCTCAATGCTGATGGGATTCTTCCTCTTGCTCAGAATAATCACCTGAGAGGGCATAAATTCAAATTGAGGAAAGACAGATGTAGGATAGATGTGCGAAATTTGCCTTTAGCCAGCGGGTGGTTGGTAGGTGGAACAGACTTCCATCCCTTGTCGTGGAAGTTGATAGCCTAAATAAGTTTAAGGCTCAGCTGGACAGGTATTTCGAACGAACAGAGGGGTGAAGTGGAAGTGGTTATTTTTTATTTATTTATTTTACTTTATTTTTTTTTGGCTGATGCTGCATAAGCTTGCTTTCTTGCATCAAATGCCTCTACTAATGCTAATGCTACTGTTTGACATAAACAACTGCTACACAAATTTCAGCAATGTGGCTTTAAGGGCAAGATACTGCTACTTTGATACTGCTACTACTCTTCTCTCACTCAACCATCCCTTATAAAGGGATGGTTGAGTGAGAGAAGACAGAGAGTGGTTATTAGTGGACTCTGCTCTTCATGGATTAAAGCTATTAGTGGCATTCCCCAGGTGCTGGACCCACTGATGTTTTCTAAATTTATCAGTGATATTGATTAAGGTATATCATGCTTATTATCTAAGTTTGCCGATGATACAAATGTTGGCAGGGTGGTTAACAGTAATCAAATTATGCTACTGCAACATGAACTATAAAAGTTAGGCAGATGAGCTGAGAAATGCTAGCGGAAAATGAAAAAGACCTGAGGGTAATTGTGCAATCAGATATGAAGTTGTGTGAGAGCAGTGCAACCAGGCTCCGAGGACAGCTCATGGGGTCTTGTAATGATACACAGGAATTTTGCTAGCAGGAATAAGGTGATTATCCCATTGTACAAGCAATGGTTAGGCTGCATATTGAGTACTATATACAGGTTTGGGAAGGTCTCATTTTAGGAATGGTGTAGATCTGCTGGAACAGGTGCAGAGAAAAGCAATGAGATTGGTGAGAGGTACAATGTACTCTTGCCAAGAAGAGCTTCAGTTTTGCAAATTGCCAAGTCTGTTGATTAGGCATCTGCCAAGTGATCTGATTGAGGCTTTCAATGGATCGACCAAGCTGAATGCTGATGGTGCTATTCCTCTTGATTTTACTACACACATGAGGAGAGCATAAATTCAAATTGAAAAGGGATTACCGCAGAAGTTTGCTTTTGGGTGAAGTCAACTGTTGGAACAAATTTCCATCTGTTACTGTGGAAATGGATAATTTCAATAAATTCAAGGAGAAACTAGACAATCTAATGGAGCAAATAAGCAGGTGATGTGGGAAGGGTTTTTTTTTTTTTTTTTGTTTGATGCTATCTAAATTTGCTTTCTTGTATTATTTGCTACTTCCAATACTAACTTCAGCACTGTTTAACTTTATTTCACTAAAGCTTTTTACATGGTTCTGCATGCAAGTATTATTAGTATTACTCTTTTGCTGCACTTGCCAAAAAAAATAAATAAATAAATAAAATACTTATGTAATTCGGTCGTAATATACATACTACATATTCTACTGAATCTCAATTTCCACAGGCTATCAGCATTCAACTTTTCAGTAAATTAGATGCTAGCTAAAAGAACACTTCCTACAATCTGATCTAAACTTCTTTCCTCCAAATTTTAATTTATGACCATTAGCATATAATGCAAGGGGGAAAAAAACCCATCACTTGTCTATCCTCCCTAATAATTTGTCTAGTTATTCCTTCAATTTACATAAAATTATCATTTTTTACAACACCAGAAGTTTGTTGTTACAAACAATTACTGAGGTCTGAAGGCAAATTCCTCACATGTATTCTACTACAATCCTTCAATTTGAATTTATGCCCTCTCACATAATACTTGAACAAGAGAAAAGATGCTCATCAGCATTTAGACTACACAATCCATTTAAAGCCTAAATTAATTCACAAGTGTCTAGTCTCCAGATTCTGCAATTTGCAGAAATGAAGCCTTTCTTGGAAAGAGCACCCTTTTGTTCTCCTCATTTATGTTGTTGCCTTTCTCAGCACTCCCATTTTGACAGATCCACATTCTTCCTAAAAGTTTCCAGACCAGTATGTAGTACTCAAAATTTGGTCGAACCATTTCTTTAAACAATGGGGTAATCACATAGTTGTCCTAGATGGCAAAATTCCTGTATATATCTTCGAAAAAACCTATGAGCTGTCCTGGCAGCTTGTCTGCACTGCTAAGACAACTTCATCCCTGATTTTCCTAGATCTTGTTGCAGGAGCCTAACCTGATTACTGTAATCAACCACCCTGCCAACCTTGAATCATCTGTAAGCTTATATTACTCTAGCTTTCAGCAATATCATTAATGAATACTGAAAACACTAATAAGCACAACACCACTCAACCTCTTATTTATACATAACAGTAACTTATCCGTAATGCCACACTGCTTCAATTTGTACTGCAGTCTTTTATAAAAAGCTTTTCTGAGACAAGATTAAGACAACATTGCCCCTAAACAAATTCATGTTATGATTGAAGTATAATTAAATTCTGTCTAGATGGTCCTACATTACTTCTTCAACCAGTGACTACATTATTTTCCCTGGAAAAGCAGTTTAGCTAACTGGTCTGTAATTACTCATGTCACTTTTGATCTCTCTCTTTGTGAAATGTGGATACATTCACACAATTCCAGTCCACAGGGACCTACTCTGAATCCAATGTTGCTCTTAAAATTACGGCTAATGGTTCAGTTACCTCTTTTGCTGCCTCCCTTAATATAACCCCAGGTGCCTTATTTATGTTTGGCTTCAACAATTTCTCTTCTATTTTCCTCTCAGTTATCACAAAATCACTTAGCTCCTTGCTAGTATTTGATCCACTTCTGGTTTCCTGAAACATTTTTCATGTGTGAAGAGATGCAAAATACCATTCAGTTTTTCAGCAACCTGAGCAAAATCATCAACTATAAAATCATTCATATCTAGCATACCAATGTGATTCATCCACTTCCTTTTAGTGTTTACATAAGTTAAGAAGCCTTTTCTGCTTCTCTTTGTATTCTTTATTTAACACTTCTCATAATATGCCTTAGCTTGCCTGATGACCTTTGCAATGTGATTACAGACTAGTCTATATCCCGGGATCATCTGATAATTTATATGCATTCCATATTCATTTGACATTCATTTAGGTCTAAGCCTTGGTATAAAAAGCCTAGCAGCTTCTTGTTCTTTGAATGTATCCCATTTAGAATTTGCTATTAGTTACATTGTAAATGGGTCAATCTCTGCTAAATGTGTGTGTAAGAACTGTCTCAGATTACTGCAATCACCTTAACAAAAGAAAAGACCTTTCTTTTGCCGTTCACAGTAGTTATATCTTAAATAAATCCCACTTCAATATAATGTGATCACTGCCACCTAGTGGTTCTTTTAAGCAGAGATTCTTAATGCATGAAGAGTTTCTGCTGATGATCAAATCAAGAGTTTTGCTTTTTCTTGTTGCCTCTAACATTCTGGTGAAGAAAAAAAAAAAAACAATCATCCAAAAAATCTACAGAAGTCTTGCTACTATGTGAGATCAACTTGGTCCAGAGCAGACCTGGCCAGGCCCGGGCCAGGTAACACGAATGATGTTCGTAATCTAATGAATTTAATGTTTCTTAAACTCATTTGGCAACTTGTTATTATGAATTCCATTTTGAGCCAACAAACTTCAAGTGTGCTGCAAGGAAACATGCTTTGATTTTAAGGATTCATGAAAAAAGTCTAATTTAGAATTCCTGCTAAACTACACGGAGTGGACAGAAATCATGGATTACCTACCTAGTAAAGGGTAGACCCACCTTTTGCACAGACAAGGGCAGTCGCATGGCGAGGCATTGAGTCCACTAGTTCACAAAAGCGTTCCACAGGTATTTCCATCCATGCTTGCTGCACCACTGTCCATAATTCTGTCACATTCCTGGGTGGAGGATCAAAGCTCGAATGGACCTCCAGAGCATCCCAAAGATGCTCCACAGGGTGGCCATTCCATGGTGGTAAAATCTGCGGAGTGCTCTTTGAACCATGTTCTAGTCACCACGGCTCTTTGGGAAGGCACATTGTCCTGTGGGTGCACAATGGTCATGAACGGATGCAGATGGTCTGCAAGGATGGACACAATCTTGCAGACCAATATGTTCAGAGATGCATCTAGATGTACCAGAGGTCCCAACATGTGCTAGTTGAACATGGCCTAGTCCATTACCGACCGTCCACCTGCCTGAACAGTTCCTTGTTGACATGACAGGTGCATAGATTTGTGCGGTTTCCACCAGATAAGCACCCTCCTGTCTGCTCGAAATAAATGGAAAAGGGACTCATCGGACTGGGATACCTGCCTGGGATCATCCAAGGTCCAGTGCCAATGTTCTTTCACCCAGTTGAGGCGTACAGTCGTGTGTCGTGGTGTTAGCAATGGGACTCTGGTGGTTCGGTGGCTCGCATAACCTATTGCGGCTAATGATTGACTGATGGTCTTGGTAGAGATGTTTCTGGCACTTTCCTTGTTGAATTCGGTAGTGATTTGTGGCACTGTCGCTCTCCGGTTGGCTGACACAATGTGTGACAGATGTTAATGACCACGTCCATCCACCACCTTTTTCCGCCCACAGTGCTGTCTATGGCAAGATGTTATTCTGGAAATGGCGTATTCTCGATACATTCTTGATATTGTTAAACAGGGATGGTGCAATTTCTGTACCACTTCTGTGATAGAAGTGACCCATGCATCAAGCACCGACTATTATCCCTCTTTCAAAGTCGGTTAACTCATGATGTTTATCCATAATGATGCCGCATTACTGTCTATGAATGCAGTAATGCAGTGTACCTATAAACTTGCCAAGTGGTGGGTTGGTCCATTAGCGGCGTGAAGCGCAGCGTTGTGTTCCCGAGAAAGCAGGTAACTCACGAATTCTGTCCATTCAGTGTAAGTTCACAAAGGTAAATTTATTCCAAGTCATACAGCTTCTTCTATGCATGTGTTAAATATGAAGTTGTAGCAATTCAGTGGATCGTGTCAGAACATACCAAGGGCACAACATCAGTAGAACTGCAATAATGCAGTTTTTTTTTTTACTGTACGTATAAAACACTTGCAATAAAGTTTGCCACAAATTTTGTGGGGTATTATTGATCAGTTTGTCGTTAATTAATCTGTTTTTGATGTATTTCATGGCATATTTTCTCTGCACCCATTTCTTACTGGTATTTTATAACTGTGACTGATGAGGAAGGTGGACTTCAGTAATTTATTGACAAGAGAAGACTGTGTTTTGGCTTTATTTCTAGACTATCGGCAAATTGAATTAGAGCAGTGGCTCCATACATTTATTTACTTTGAAAATAAATCTTTAGTGATAGTAAATAGTTTTTAATAAACTTTAACTCCTACTGTTAATTGATAATGCTTTCTAAATTCAGAGAAGGCATCACCCATGGATCCTATTATATCCACTGCATTGGAAATTTCATTTCCAATGCAGTGGATAAGTGGGCAGAATAAGTGGGTTTTTACCCCCTTCTTCCTTAGTAAACTGAATAGTAAAGGAAAACTATTTTTAAAAAATTCCAATTTTATATGTATTTTTACTTTTTTTTTGCAAAAAGAATGAGAAAATTATGCTACTGCAAAAAGATGGAGAAGGAAGCAAATTAAGTTGGATACTCCATCTTAAAACAGTGAGCTGGCAGCTATGAACACATGGAATTTAAAAATTACATTCATGCATGTAATTTTGAATTTTGCCCATTTTATTTGAAAATAAATAACAATAATCATCATCTTACACAATAATATTTTATTTTATTATAATAAATAAATCATTTTATATAATAATTTTAACATAAAGCAAACAAGATCTAGCAACATATAGTACAGTGGATTTCGGTTATTTGGGCCGCCGGTTAATCAGGGCAGCCGTTTATTTGGGGCAAATCTTAAAAAACAGAACCCAATCGAGAAAATAGCCAGGGTTTAATTCGTTTAATTGGGACAACATGCCGTTTAATTGGGGCAGGAGATTGCAGAACTGGAGATTACCCTACGATTGTCTCTGACCGTTCAGTTGGATTTCTGGAGGTTTGTTTGTTTCGAGATTTATTAGGCGCATCGGCAACTATGGCCATAGTGCACCATATTTCTGGAGGTCACAACCATAAAACAATAAACAATTAATAGTCACCTGTTTATTGGGCTTTTCTGTTAGTGCAATCTATCATAAACGGATAGTAAACTTGATCTTATTGAATGTGCGATAATACTGACAGATGGAATTCTGTGGTGAAATGTGTTTACACTTTTATATGAAATCTTCAATCATATATAAAAATTAATTTTCAGAATCTTCTTTTCAATCCTATTTTTAAAGCTTTGTAACTCGTTACACCATTCTCACTTGCATGTATAGTGTTACTTGTAATTTGTGTGTGTGCCGTGTTCTTTGTTATTGATTGCTTATCTTTTTACTGTTTTAAATTTTAACCCCCACCCACAAATGTCAGTAAACAGAAATGTCAACTAGTCGATATGTACATATTACAGTACATTAATTATTCAGATTATCACGTATATTCTTCCAATTTTCACGTATCATTTAATTTTTAATTGGTAAGGTAATAAAGGGTAAATTTGTGCTTTATAATCTTTATTTTTATAGCCTGTGGATAAAATGCCTCCTATTTTCGCTAATTAGAATTGCATTGGTGTTTAATGAAATTAAAATTCAATTCACAAATGTGATCATAATGACCGGCGCTTACTACACATCGTATAGCGAACGGTATTTTACTATGGTGAGGCCATCGTAACGTGATTTGATTGTATAGTGAAGCGCGCGGGGGGGAGAGTTGTATTTTTACCTTTTTTTACGTGAAACTTCGGATAATTGAGGCAGCCACTTAATCGGGCCAAAATGCACTAGTCCCGATGTGTCTCAAATAACCGGACTCGACTGTATATAGCAATAGCATCAGCATCGGCATTGCTACTATGCAAGTTTACTTTCTTCTACGTTGGATACACTTTTGCCACTGAGAATGACAAAAGCATACCCAAAGTAGAAGAAAAAATATAGTAAATAGTAATATTTGTAAAAGAATAAGAGAAGTTTACCTCAATATGATACATACTCCAGAAATTAAAATGAAAACAATTTTAAAAAAAATCGAAAATCTTACATTACAGTAAGAAATAGTTAACAATAATTAAAAATCAAATGAACACAATTAAAAATTACGTAAAAAATTAAGGAAAATCATTTTGCATTTTTTTCATTAAATTAATTTTTTACTTAATTTTTAATTGCATTAAAATTGATTTTTAATTGTGTTCATTTGATTTTTAATTATTGTTAATTATTTCTTACTGTAATGTAAGATTTTTCGATTTTTTTTTTAAAATTGTTTTCGTTTTAATTTCTGGAGAGTATCATATGGAAGTGTTCTACATATAATATTGAGGCAAACTTCTCTTATTCTTTTACAAATATTGATATCAACGTAGAATGTATTGAGCATTATAGCTCTGGTTCATACTAGTAAATAGTAATATAAATGGTGATGTCTCATCTATCAGGCACTGGCCTTAATAGCCCATGTGTCAATAAACATACATACAAGGCATGGCAATAAAGATCCTGGTGCTGTTGCAGCCATGTTTGGCGAGTTTGAAAAAAAAAAAAAAAAAAAACAGAGGTAGTATGTTGTAGCTTCAAACTTCCTCTAACAGATGCTGTTACAGATATTGTCCAGTAGGCTGACAGGATGCAATTAACAACCAGTTCTATCAGTAGTGTTAATATTCTGTGACACAACTTTGCAATGGGGCAATAAACAAATATCAAAATTTTCTTTAAACTGGGAAAATCTGCAACAGAAATGTATGAAATGTTAAAATCTGTTTATGGTGATGATATGTTAATTTGTACCAGTGTAATTGAATAGTATAAGTGGTTCAGAGACAAATGTGAGGATAATTGCTATGACTCAAGAAGTGGGCATCTGGCAACCTCTTGAACTGAGGACAGAGTTGCAAAAGTGTGGGTAATTGTGGCAAGAGATTGTCATTTAACTCTCAGAATGATGGCTGATAAGTTGGATATGAATAAAAAGATGATTTGTCATATTCTACATGAATATCTAGGGAAAAGGAAAGTTTGTGCAAAATTTGTGCCACACAGCCTCCAGAAATGAGCAGAAGCAATGAAGAATGTCATCATGTGAAGACTTTAACCAGACCCGTCAAGATAATCCTCATGTGTACAGGTAACCATTGTATAATTGTAATTTTTAATATTTAGTGTATAATAATAATAATAATAGCAATAAGAGCTTAATTGACAGTACTCACCTCAATTGATCTGTTTAGTTACATGGTATTGAAGTGGTTTGTTTGTTTGTTTGTTATTTGGTTTTTAGGAGCATCAGCAACTAAGGCCATATTGCTCTGGGAATATGTGGTGGTCATTCCCTTGACCTTTCCGCATCCTCTGTATTTGGTGGTGACGGGCTTGAACCATGGTCTAATCAAGAAGCATGTGCTACGCACTGCTGCTCCTTCCCAACGGCTACGGAGTCGCATATTGAAGTGGAACTGAATTTTAAAATAAGTTTAAATAAAGATGGAATTGTTAAAAACCTGTAATTGAAATTTGCTCAAGGAAGAAGAAATACACTACCTCGTCCCTGGTCGTCATTTATAAAATATTAATATGAGAACAAGTTGAAGCAAATAGTCAACAACGAGCAACTTTCCTGAAAAACGTCTTCAGTTGGCAATGATAGGAGAAAAGGAATTCCTTTTCTCCTATCTTTGCTCGCTGTGAAAAGGAATTCCTTTTCTCCTGTCATTGCCAACCAAAGTTGTTTTTCACGAACGTTGCTTGTGACTATTGGCTTCACCTTCTTCTCATATTAATATTTTATAAATGACAACCAGGGACGAGGTAGTAGTAGTAGTAGTAGTAGTAGTAGTAGTGGCACATGATGCAAGAAAGCAAGTGTAGCAGCTTATGCAGCATCAGCCAAAAAAAAAAAAAAAAAAAAAATCACACCATTCCCTCCAAATGCCTGTCCGGTTCCTCCTTAAATTTATTTAACCTATCAACTTCCACAACGACAGATGGAAGTTTGTTCCAGCAATTAACCACCCGCTGGCTAAAGGCAAATTTCCGCACATCTATTCTATATCTGTCCTTTCTTAATTTGAACTTATGTCCCCGTAGGTTCGTAATCTGAACAAGTGGAAGGATCCCATCAGAATTCAGCGTGCTCAACCCATTCAAGGCCTTATAGACCTCAATCAGATCACCGCGCAGGTGCCTAGTCTCCAGCCACTGCAATTTGCAGAACTTAAGCCTCTCTTGGTAAGAGAATCCCTTCATTCCCCTCACCAATCATGTTGCTCTTCTCTGTACATGCTCAAGCAAATCTACATCCTTCCTAAAATGAGGCCTCCAGACCTGTACGCAGTACTCAAGGCGTGGCCTGACCATTGCCTTATACAGAGGGACAATCACCTCCTTTTCCCTGCTAGCAAAATTCCTATATATCATTGACAAAACCCCATGACCCGCCCTAGCAGCCTGTCTGCACTGCTCAGAAAACTTCATATCTGACTGCACAATTACTCCCAGGTCTTTTTCATTTTCTACCACCTTAAGTGTAGTACCACACAGTTGGTACGTTTCTCTGGGGTTACTTCTACCCATATGCAGTACTTTGCATTTGTCAAGGTTGAACTTCAGTTGCCACTTCTTAGCCCATCTGCCCAAATTATCTGCCCAAATTACCTATTTGAGGCCTATTAATGACAGTAATGGCAGTAGCACACTGCCATTACTGTCATTAACAACCCTGCCAACCTTTGTGTCATCTGCAAACTTCGACATTAAGCCTGATATACCTTCATCAATATCATTGATAAATACACAAAACAACAGTGGACCCAACACCAAACCCCGTGGGACTCCACTAATAACATTAGTCCACGAAGAGCAGCACCCATTGATTACCACCCTCTGTCTTCTCCCACTTAACCATCCTTTTATCCATCGTAGCAACTTACCCTTAATACCATTCTGCTCCAATTTGTACAGTAGTCTTCCATGCGCAACAGTGTCAAAAGCTTTCCTGAAATCCAAGTATATGATATCAAAATTATTTTTTGCATCCAGTTCCTTTGTGACCACATCATAATAACCAATCAAATTTGTCAGACAAGACTTTCCCTTAACAAACCCATGCTGTGTATGAATTATTGCTGCATTTGAATTATTTTTCTTCCTTGAGCAAATTTTAATTACAGGTTTTTAACAATTCCATCTTTATTTATTTTAAACTTCATTTCCACTTCGATACCATGTAACTAAGCAGATCAATTGAGGTGATTACCGTCAATTAAGCTCTTATTGCTATTATTATTATTAAGTTGATTATGTAACGGTATATTAAGAAGCTCTATAAATCAGCTAAGTATTTAGTGTATATTTTAATGTTATGTATTTTAATTTTATCTATATTTTTATCGCTTCTAAATCTACAGTTGTCAGTGTATTTTTTTTTAACATCTTATTTTATCTTGTTTTATTAAAGCTTTGGTCATATATGTATTCAACTGCAGTTAGTACAAGTCAACTTTCCCAACCCCTGAGGCCTATTTGAAGAATTCAGATCTATGTTTACATGAACTTTTTTCTTATTGTTTTTAGGTCTCATCCATGAAGTGGGTCCCATATGTTATGATACACCCTGTATAAAGAAAATTGTGCTATAAAGATTCTGAACCATATAGTTATTGTTATATTTATTATATAAGGATGTATAAGAACATGCACCTTGCTCTAGAAATCACAGAAAACTTAATCAGAACATTCCACACAAAAAAACTGCTTCCCATTGAAAATGCTCTTTAGTTTAGGAATTTCAAAGAGCTTCTGCTGAGGTTAGGTGTAGACTATTCATTTTGAATGCTAAGTCAAAAAATCTATGCCACTGATGTCATTCACAAACTTAGATGATGAACTTCCAATATGAGTTAAAGGGTATACCAGTGCTTTTTTTGGGATGGTATGGCGTACCGGCACCTTAATTAAAAGTGATGTGTGACATTTGGATGCAGTATTTGAAATTTGTAACATTCCCCCCTTTTTTTTTTCACATATTTACCTACTCTTCAAATAAGCTTAAAGTTATTTAATTAAATTTGTATTTTTCACTGTCTATTGTTAAGATATTTTCTATATAAAACTTTATAACTATTTTTAGAATTCTAAATTACTCAGTCGGATCTCTGTTTAACAAACTCCTTTTATAGCAATTTTTTTTAAATTCCCCTTGAAAATTACATTTAAAATAATTTCTGTGGAGCAAAGAAAATTTTCATATAACGAATGGCTTAGGAGAGATTAACTGGGCACGCACTGTTCGCATTTCTGACCTTCAGGCAACTTAGGAAATTAGTGCTGCTGCTAAGAAAGAATTATTATTATTATTAGCCATAAGATGCAAGGAAGCCTGAGGCTTATTGCTACACCAACCAAAAAAAAAAAAAAAAAAATCCTGTGTTACCCTGAGAGAGAGAGAGACAGAGTGAGAAGTAGAAGGGAATCACCAGGAAAGAAGAATGATGATATCTAACACAGGACCCTGGGTTTGCCAAGCCCATACTCACCAGATAACTAAAGGGATTACCATTCTACAACTCAGTGGTACCTGGTAAAACTATCTGACCACCTGTTCCACATACGGAGAAGTCGGGCTAGTTAACAGTGAGCAGATCAAGGGGTATTCCCAATGGGCTCAGGTTCACCTTCTACTAAAGTGGTGTCCAATCTTTTCCTGTACAGTGGCCATATTCAAAGTTCAATTTCTTTCGGGGTTGCACTGAGTGGGTCGAGAGAAATTAGTGCATTACATTTTCCATATCTTGTTACATGTAAAAGGAAGTTTCAGTTTTCATGTTACCCTTTTTTATTTTCATGCTATATATAGAAAATGCATAATTTTCAACACTTTTATGTGTAAAAAATCATGCCACTAATTTATTTTTCAGATTTTATTAAAATTATAAAAAATATGGCTTTCTTTTGTTTTTCAAAAAAAAAACCTCACTTTTGCCTTTAAATTGCTCAATTTAGAAAATTTTCAACCTGAAAGGATCACTGCTTAAGATGAATATAAGGTGAAATATCTGTAAAAGAGGCATACAGCAGAAACAGTACATCAAGTGGAGAGACTCTGTTAGAGATGAATCATTAATTAACCTAACTGCCCTCTTCTGAATGGAATCAAGAAGCCTGAGAGAGGTTTTGGGGGCACCACCCCAGATGTGAGAACAATATTCCACGGTACGGTGGATTTGCGATTTGTACAGAGTGAACAGCTGTTTGGAAGAAAAGTAACGCCAAGAGCGAAAGAGAAAACCAAGTTTTTTAGATGAAGAGGAAGCAATATTTGTAATGTGCTTGTGCCAAGAGAGATTAGTAGCCAGGGTAATCCCCAAAAGATATATATCATTTTGCCTAGAAATTGAAGTGTCACCAAAGATAAGCATAGGATTGGAAGAATCCTTTTTGCAAGACATAAGACAAGACTGAGTTTTAGAAGGATTGAAATCAACTAAGTTGTCTTTGCCTCACTGGAGATCGGCATTTAAGGAATTGGTAGCAAATTTTCGAAAAGTTGAAGCTGATTGAGCAGGGCAAGGTTTCTCAAAATGGAAAGTGGAATGCAATGTGCTATCATCAGCAAAACTATGGATAGGATTTCCAGTCAATGAAAGAAAGTCATTAATATACAAGAGGAAAAGAGTGGGGGAAAGAACTGAACCTTGGGGGACACCGGCATTAGTGGAGAACTTAGAAGACAGAGAGCCATCTACCATCACACTCAGTGAGCGATCAGAGAGAAAACTGGATAACCAATTACAAAAATAGTTGGCAAACTATAAGATGGAAGTTTGTTTAGAAGACCTTTATGCGAAACACGATCAAAAGCCTTTGAGATGTCAAGAGCCACTGCTTGTGTTTCACCAAACGTTTCCATTGAATTAGTCATAAGCCAGAATATCACCAGTGGATCGACACTGACAGAATCCATACTGGTTGTTGTTGTTGTTGTTATTTGGTTTTTAGGAGCATTAGCAACTAAGGTCATATTGCTCCGGGATATGCGGTGGTCATTCCCTGACCTTTCCACATCCTCCGTATTGGGTGGCGACGGGCTCGAACCCCGGTCTAAATCAAGAAATGTGTGCTACGCACTGCTGCTCCTTCCCACCTGGCTACGGGGGCGCCATCCATACTGGTGATCGTTGATCAGATGGAAGGTTTCTAGGTAGTTTAAGAGTTGGCAATTTTTCCTGATAGCAAAGAATGAGTACCGGCACCTATTTTTTTATAAAAAAAGCATTGGGGTATACCACGAGACACCTTTCCTTGCACATTAAAAACAACCTTAATCTCTAACAGCATATGATTTTTAGCATGGAATAGCAGAAAATTTTATCCCAATACACAATTTCTTTGAAACTGTTATCTGAAGTAATATTTACCCTGAAACAAGTAGTAGTAGTAGTAGTAATGGCAACTGATAGAAGGAAGCAAGCAAGCAAGCTTATATAGCATTAGCAATAAAAAAAAAAACAAGTTCACCTATTCATACTTTCCAAGAATTTGTTTACTTCCCCCTTGAATTTATTCAACCCATCCACTTCCACAACAACAACAGATGGAAACATGTTACAACAATCAATCACATGCTGGCTGAAAGCAGACTTCCACACATCTGTCCTACAACTATCCTTCCTCAACTTGAATTTTTGCCCCCTCATATGTGTAGTCTAAGTAAGTAGAAGAATACCATGAACATTCAGCTAACTCAATCCAGTAAAGGCTTTAAACACCTCACCTCAATCAGATCACCCCCACAGGTGCCTAATCTCAAGAAACTGCAATTTACAGGATTACCTATCTTACCTAGGTAAGAGCACCCTTTTGTTCCCTTTACCAGTCTGGTTGCCTTTCTCTGTTTAAATATCTACATCGTTCTTAAATTGAGGCACCCAGAACTGTATACAGTACTTATGGTGCGGCCTAACCATGGCCTTATAGAAAGGGATAATCACCTCGTTATCTCTGCTAGCAGAGTTTCTATATATCACTGACAAAACACCATGAGCTGTCCTGACAGCATTTCTGCACTGCACAGAGAATTTCATTTCTCACTGCACAATTTCCACCAGGTCTTTTTCATTCTCCACCTCCCTGAGTGTAGTACCACACAGTTGATAAATTACTCGGTTACTGCTACCCACATAGAGTACAGCACATTTGTCAATGTTAAACTTCAACTGCCATTTATCAGCACATCGACCAAATTTTCCTAGATCTTGTTGCAGTAACTCACTATTGATGACTGTAGGTAAAAATCTTGCCAAACCTTTTTATCATCTGCAAACTTAAACATTAAGCCTGATATACTTTCATCAATATCACTGATAAATACTGAAAACAATGGACCCAGCACTGAACCCAGGGGAACTCCATTAATAACATTAGTCCATGAAGAGCAGTGCACACTGATAACCACTCTCTGTCTTCTTCCACTTAACCATCCCTTTATCCATAGCAGTAACTTGCCCTTAATGCCATATTTCTCCAGTTTGTACAGCAGTCTTTTATTTGTAAAATAATAAGAGAAGTTTACCTCAATATAGTACGTAGAACAATGCCTACAAATATTCAATGACTGAATCTGCTTTGGGCTCAGAAATACAAACATTAACCAGCAGATTCCCCTTGCTACAATAAACCGAATTAGGGTAAGGATAGGATACAAAATACTACACTAACCAACAATAGTAATATCAAAAATACTTTATTTCTGTCCCATATGTTGAACGGCGCCACAAACAGCTTAACAAATTCAATAAAGATACCGAATTTAAAATTGTACAATCACTCAGTCTTTTCCTCGTTCGCAACACAAATTAATGACCTGGTATACAACATTTCTTTTGGCGATTGCGACTCATCTTACCAGGGTTCAACGCGTTTTCCTTTGAATATTCGTGTTAATCAACATGCGGCCTCAGTTCGTGCTTCTCATTCAGCAGCGTCAGAATTAGCCTTTCACGCCGTTAACAAAAAACATACTTTTTTATTTAACGAGACCAAAATACAGTGGATTCCGGTTATTTGGGCCACTGGTTAATCGGGGCAGCCATTTATTTGGGGCAAATCTTAAAAAACAGAAACCAATCGAGAAAATAGCCAGGGTTTACTTCGCTTAATTGGGACAGCATGCCGTTTAATCAGGCAGGAGACCGCAGCACTGGAGATTACCCTACGATTGTCTCCGACAGTACCACGGGGTTCGGTTGAAATTTTGGAGGTCACAACCATAAAACAATTAGCAGTCACCTGCTTATTGGGCTTTTCTGTTAATGAAATCTATCATAAACGGACAGTAAACTCGATCTTACTGAATTTGCGATAATACCGACAGCTGGAATTCTGTGGGTTATTATGGTGAAATGTGTTTATACTTCCATGAAATCTTCAATCATATAAAACAATTAATTTTCATACTTCTCTTCATTCCAATTTTTAAAGCTTTGTAACTCGTTACTCCGTTTTCACTTGCGTGTATTATGTTACTTGCAATTTGTGTGTACCGTGTTCTTTGTTATTGATTGTTTATCTTTTTACTGTTTTAAATCCCCCCCCCACCCACCCACAAATGCCAGTGAATAGAAATGTCAACTAGTTCGTATGTACATATTACAGTATTAGTAAACTAATAAACTAATAAATAAAAGTTGCAAACATTATCGAATAGTTCAAGACACGTTCATGCGAATTCTAACACATTGTCGCGAGCTTGCGACCAAGTTCACACGAGTTGGGTGACATCCCCCCCACAGACACATAACGCACTACCAGAGAATATGTCGGCTAGTTCACGAACACCCCCTCACCCAGTATCCAACGAACCGACATATCAACAGGTTACTAATCTTTCCTCGTGTACACTATCGCAGGACCAGATTTCACTTTTATCCAAAGGATTAAATTATAATTTACCACCTCGAAAGCTGCCAAAAAAACAATGCGTAATTGATATTGAATTTGGACTTCGTAGTGTTCCACAAAAAGATGTATTTATTCAACAAGTTAACCAAGTAGTGAATAACATAAAAGAAACGCGACTTCCTAAATTGAAGAAAGGAAAGAAAGGAAGGAAAATCGTTTTGAATATTTTCGTTAGATTCTTTTAATTGCGTTAATTTGAATTTTAATTGTTTTTGAATTGTGTTAAATTGATTATTTATATTTTTCTTTAATTATTTATATTTTACTTTTATGTACCGGTAAGTTGCGATTTTTTTCGTTTTTTCCGTTTTAATTTCTGGAGGGTATCATACGGAAGTGTTCCACGTACGATATTGAGGTAAACTCCTCTTATTAGTTTACTAATATTATTATCAACGTAGAACATATTGAGTATTACATCTCTGATTCATACTATCTAAGTACATATTACAGTATGTATTCATTATTCCGATTATCATGTATATTCTTCCGATTTTCACGTATCATTTAATTTTTTAATTGGTAAGGTAATAAATGGTAAATTTGTGCTTTATCTTTGCTTTTATAGCCTGTGGATAATATTCCTCCTATTTTCGCTAATTAGAATCGCTGTTTAATAGAATTGAAATTCAATTCACAAACGTGATCACAATGACCGGCGCTTACTGCACATCGTATAGTGAACAGTACTTTACTATGTTGAGTTCGTCGTAACGTGATTTGATTGTACAGCGAACCAATTGTAAAGGGGGGGTACATTGTATTTTTAACTATTTACATGACACTTCGGATAAGTGGGGCAGCCACTTAATCAGGCCAAAATGCACTAGTCCCGATGTGTCCCAAATAATTGGAATGGACTGTACTTAGTGTCCAAAATAATTATAAGCGACTATTAATTGCAGAAACTGTAGAAATTAAATTACACGAAAATTCTGTTAATGTTCGCCGGCCATATCTGATCGCCGATTCGTGGGCTTTTACGCACCTGCGCGAAGACTAATAATCCCTATTAAAGTTTCATGGCAAGCCTATTCGGTAATTTTCATTCCTGTGATCATAACATACAGTCGAAAAGCGTTGTCAGCTTCAGGAAGGAAAATCATTTTGCAATTTTTTCGTTAAAATTCTTTTAATTAATTTTCTTATTTTTAATTGTGTTAAATTGAGTTTTAATTATTTGTTACTCTAATGTAAGTTTTTCAATTTTTTCATTTTAATTTCTAGAGAGTATCATATGGAAGTGTTCTACATACTATATTGAGGTAAACTTCTCTTATTATTTTACAAATATTGATATCAACATAGAACGCATTGAGCATTACAGTTCTGGGTTCATACTATCTGAGCAGTCTTTTATGTGCAACAGTATTAAAAGCATTCCTGAAATTTATGTATATGATATTAAAATTATTTTTTGCATCCAGTACCTTGATCCTGTATCACAGTAACCAATCAGATTGGTCAGGCAAGAAAGCCCCTTGACAGTTACGTGCTGTAATGCATTATAATTGCATACTCTTTCCAAATGGTCCTGTATTAATTCTTTAATCAATGATTCCATTATTTTCCCTTGGAACAGACACAAGCTA
This sequence comes from Mastigoproctus giganteus, assembly GCF_048544385.1. Classification (NCBI taxonomy): domain Eukaryota; kingdom Metazoa; phylum Arthropoda; class Arachnida; order Uropygi; family Thelyphonidae; genus Mastigoproctus; species Mastigoproctus giganteus. Next base: position 26,462,364 of record NC_143587.1, read on the forward strand.
ACAAGTCTGTAATTACTTGTGTCACCTCTTGATCCCCCTTTATGAATTGGGGATATATTTGCACTTCTCCAGTCCACAGGGACCTCCCCTGAATCCAGGGATGCTCTTATGGCTAAGGGTTTCCTTACCTCCTTTGCTGCCTTCCTTAATACAGGTGACCCCCGCTTAACACTGATAATTCGTTTCGGAAAAACAGAGCGCTAAGTGAATCCATGCTAAGCGAGCACCACATTACCATACGGTAACATATGTATTTGTGAGATGCGGTCGGTGCAATAGGATATTTCCTAATCAATAATAAACAGTATTAAAAAGATGAACAAATGTCGGTCAAAATATTTAATATTCAAATATTTGTACATATAAAATATTCTGCATTACAAAATATTATAAAATATTCTGATATGTAAATTACATATCAAAATTAAACTTAAAATTCCAATTAAATCATGAATTTAACTGATCTAAATTGATTTTAATTGATTTAATTTAATCATGAAAAATGTGTTGATTTTGGGTTGTAATTTGGCCCTCTTCCTGGTAAATTAAAACCCCTTGTAGTGTTAACACCCAACAATAAAGTCAACCGATCCTTTGCCGCTTTGAAACCTGGCATGTGTTTTTTCTTCTTTCAATATGAAACTGCTTTTAGGCATTCATTTCCAAAAAAGTCCTGCTTCATCTATGTTAAAAACTCATTGAGAAGCATAACACATAATACCCCTCTTCAACAATTTTAACAAGTTCTTTTTTTGAAAGTTTTGGCTCCTTGATCTGCACTTGCAGCTTCTCCCTGTATTTTAAATCAATTCAACCAGCCCTTACTAGTCTTAAATGGTTCAACATTTTTTTTTTTTTTTAGGTCATTTGTTTTCAGATCATCATATAGGCTAGTCTCTCTCTCTCTCTCTCTCTCTCTAATAATATTTAACTTAACTGAATTCTGCATTGGATATTATATTCAATAAAATTAGTTAAAGTCTCTCCATTTCAATCCTAATAGCTGGACTAGCCCTAGTTGCTTGCAGTTGAACAGCTGTCTTCCCCACTGCTAAAATTAATTCTTTATTTTTTATAATTGTTCTTACAGTTAAACTTGCCAGTCCTAAATGATGACACACACATCCGATTGTCGTTGACTGGAATCGATTCGCTTCAAAATGACTAATTTAATTTTCAAATTCAGTCTTTTCCTTACATTTGTAGTTTTCGTACTGCATCCAGACGTTTCTTTTTCATTCTTATCCGCCATTATTAAACTCTTCAAATATGTAACTGCATTGGTTGCATTAATTTGATACACCGTTCGAGTAAACTGTCCGTTACGCATGATATCTAATACTGTACTGAGTGATGACTAGACTTCGAATAAATGCATATAACACAAATATTACAAGCAATATATTGATCATTTTTTAAAATGTTGATCTCGGAATACGTAACAAGTCACTTAATGCAATTAAATTAGCGTGCAAGAAAATTTCATTGAGTGTGGGAAACATTTTAATGCTGTTTTGCTATTCATTTTCAAGCTATTGAACCCATCAGATGAAACGTTTTCTTTAAATATGCCAAAATTGCAATCTGTACGCTGGTAAAAGAGCTTTATAGCGATTTGTGATAGCGTTATAGTCAGATATGGGTTATAATATATGAACAGCGTTATAACGAGGGCCTGCTGCATAACTGGATAGATTCCATCCGCCCCAGGTGCCTTATTTTATGTACATTCTCAACAATTTCTCCTACACTTTTCCTTTCAGTTATCACAAAGTCATTTAGATCCTCATTAAAGTTTGATAAACTTCTGGCATCCCTTTCCCTAGAGAATTCTTTGTGTGTGAATGTAGATGCAAAATACCTATTCAATTTGTTTGCAACTTGAGCAGGGTCATCAACAGTTAACCCCTAGACAAAGTGGCCCAATGTGATTATACCCTTTGCTTGCTTTGCCAGAGAATTCTCATAATCTGCCTTGCTCATAATCTAACATACTGCTGTAGAAAACATTCGTCCAGAAAATCCACAAAAGTTTTGCTATTGCGTGACTGACCAACCCACAAATTCCAGTCAACATCCCCCATTATGAGACATTCTGATTTGCAGGCCCAATCTATTTCCCTGTATAGCTATTTGGTATATTCTTCAGTTATTAAACCTATAACACACTCCTACTCTCAATTTTGTTTTCCCAGTGCTTATATTACACCAAACTACCTTAACATTTCACTAGTCACCCATGTCAACTGGATGCACTGCCTTAGATTTAATATTCTTCTTAACGAAGAGCATAAGCCCTCTACCTCTCATGCCCTGTCTGCCCTTCCTTTATACATAGTACTTCCCCCTCTTTCAAATTCAGCATCACTTATGTCTGAGTGAGACCATGTCTCCACTATTTCTACAATGTCTGCATTCAACGACTTAATCAGAACTTCAAATTCATCAAATTTATTTACCATGCTTCTAGCATTAGTGTACAAGCAAGTATACATGCACATGTGCTTATTTTTAGTTAGCCCATGTATTCATTTGTTCCATGATGACTCACAGCAGGGCCTGATATCCCATAAACCTTGCTTTCCAGGCTGCTGCATCAGAGCTAACATTAAAATTTACAATCATATTGGGGAACTCTTACTGCCCATTACTTTAAACAGATGTGGTCTGCCTATGGTTAGTAGTAAAAAAAAAAAAAAAAAAAAGGAAACATGCTTGAAGAAACAATCTTTGGCCGAAATGATCTTGCATCGAATGTCTGTTGATACTAGTCTTTAGGTTAAGCATGCCATATTTATATTTGGGCTCCATATTTTGATATAATTTCTCTAGTCATGGAAAGAAAAAAAAATAATAAAATAAAATTTCCATTCTATTTTGAAGCAAATGAAATATTACTGTAAATCATGTTCAGTATTAGAAATGTTTTTAGAATGTTTGTAACTTGCAGAACTATTTAATGTTTGTATCATGTAACATTGTTTAAATGATGGCACTAATCCTAAATTGTGGATTTAAAAGCTATACATTTAAATATTTATCACAAAAGTTTGTGGCAATTTTTTTTCCCTAGTGAATAATATTTCACAAATTATATTTTAGTTAAAGTATTCAAAAAAATGTGCATTTTATGTGAAAAAATTTCATGCTTGCTTTCACCTTCATCTCCCAATTATTTCTAGGTTAAAGATTTTGGAAAAGTTGCCAACCTAGTTGATAGCCCATTGATGGAAATTAAATATTATTCACAGGTAAACTATGCTTGCTAAATTAATTTTCCTACAGATGGTATTCAAGAAGTATTAACAGTGTTATTTTATCCAAAAGTGTCCACCCTCTCTCTCTTCTGGCTTCAGCAGAAGTTGCTCTGAGGATGCTTAAATCACCAATCTGCCAAAAAGGTCAATGGAACAGAGAGAATATTCAATGGTGAATAAGCTTAATACAAGAAAATAGACTTTTAACCCATGTGAAAAGGAGCATTTCTGATTTTAACATGTTCTAAAGAAAAATGAAACACCACTTACTACACACTACTGACTTCTATGCATGCTGGCTCAACACAATGACACAATGGATTTCCACCAAGAAATAAACTATTCTAACACTTCATTACACCACAATAAATAATTTTAATATTTTTAAAATAAAAGCTACATTAAAAATCCTTTACAAGTTCCTTGTTCATGTGCATGATGAGTAAGAACAAGGATTACAAATTTGCCTTTCTGAAACTGCTGATGCCATGTCATGTCATGTCACGTCGTAAGTGTTTAATAGTGTTTAGCATTTTCATAACCTATTATTCTCTGGGCTTGCCATGCTGTTAATCCCTACTTAATTTTATTTTTGAGAAGGCCATAAATTTCTGTGTATTACCACTGCCTATGAAATCACTACCACTCTTTTGTAATCCATATTCTGCATTATGTTATTGTTTAAACATGAAATGGAAATGATGACAAAGACATGATTTCTTTTCTTAACTGAAAATGGACACTACTGAGGAGTGTAATGTCCAGCAAAATTCATAATTCTCTCTAATAAAAAAAAAAAAAAATAGTAATATAAAAGGTGTGGTTATATTCCAAACTGGAATTTCATAATAATACAGTTAGTCTCTGATTTATGTAAGCTCGAGTTACATAACTTCGGACTCATATAAATTTTTTTTGGTAAAATTGTAAAAATTCTTTCTGTATAATTTTTAAGAGCGAAGTCAGATGAAGAAACAATAAGTACAAGTTTTTATTTTCATTCTCATATAACAAACTATGTTGGATAATAACCTGTGGAATAACTAGAATCTAGGTAAATAACTAGAGTTAATATTTCATTTTCTATTTTAAAAATTCTGAAAAAAATATTCGACACGTGTTTCAGAGACAGGCGAACTGCATCCAAACCACGTGAACTGTGCCCCATCTGCTATTTCTTCGGAGAATTACCTTGTAGCCCTTCGTCACTACACCCTTTCCTTCCTTTCTTTCTGGATTTTAGAGTCAGTTCAGTTTTGTTTGAGAACAAAGTGGGAGCATTTGTTTGCATTTTATATGTAATATTTTTTACACATGTCAGGTTATTGTGGTGAATTGAAATTCACGTTGTCCTACAATTCCCAACGATTTTGCATCAAACTTTCATCGTGTAGTGCTTGCTTCATTTGCACATTATAAGGTGTGACAGCATCTCTTGTAACTTAACCCTGTGAAGTTCTTTACAGAAAATTTCATTTTTACCACTATCATGGTGCCGCCTAAGAGAATAAGTGACAGCGGTACTAGTAAATCTACCAAGAAAAGGAAAACAATCCATTTGGATCACAAAATTAAAATAATAAGGATGTATGAAAATGGTCAAATATCGTGCAGAATTTAGATTTGTCAGTATCAATGGTGAACACAATAATAAAGGACAAAGACAAAATATGTGAAGGGATCAGCAGCAATGAGGTCAACCATAATAACCAAAGCTAGAATGGGACTAATCAGCGAGACAGAAAAGTTACTTATTGTGTGGATGGAAGAGCAGATCCAAAAACACATCCCTTTAAGCCTCATCACAGCAAAGGCTTGTGCCATTTTTGAGGATCTTAAGAAGAAGAGTGATGATACTGAAACCACCTTTGTTTAGAGTCATTGTTGGTTTGATAGATTCTGTAAGAGAAGTGGATATCATAACATTGCCATAAGTGGTGAAGCAGCAAGCACAAATGGAAAGACCAGATGGTGTCTTCTGTTACCAAAGAAATTGTAAACTTAGCCCAGGAGTTGCAGCTAGCCCTGGAGGATGAATATGTAGACGAACTTGTGGATGAACAAGGTGAATATTTAACAACAAAAGACCTAACTTGAACGCGCAAAGAGTTGAGGAGCAAGGGAAAACAGAATTCGTTGAGGAATCAGAGCAATCCAAGAAGCAGCTCAAATCAAAGGAAATGGTAGAAGCGTTTTGCAAAATTCAGGCAGGTCTCTCTGTTTGATGGAATGGATGAAAACACCAAACGTTTCTTGAAAATAGAAAGAAAAATTCAAGACTGCTTATCGTGAAATTTATGAAGAGAGAAAAAAAAAAGCAGCATACGAAACAGATGAAGATCGAAGAGTTCATAGCATGTACTACCTCCCTGACCTCTACTCAGCTTACAACACCCTGTGATTAATGTGTTTTATTAATGCTTCAGGTTCATTTTAAGTTACCTTCAGTTCCTCACCTGAAGTGTATAGACTTTGATTCATTGTGTGGTTTAGACTAATTTTCTTAAATATGTACACTTTGGTTTTGATTCCCTTATTAACGCTTATAAAGCTTACATGGCATACGAAATACATAGTTTTTGCAATACAATAATAATGTTTTTTATTCCTTTTATGTTTTATTTTCTTATGTGGCACTCCGGCTACTGCAGTGCTGTCCCCAGATAAAGTTTTTAATTGTTATGGTATATAACTTTTTTTTTTTTTTTTTTTTCATTCTTCTGAGGATATTATGTGGTTTTTGCAATTTTAGCATATCAGGGAGTAGTAACAATATTTTATTAGTGATTCCTAAGTTACGCAAAAATTGACTTACGTAAGAGGTCCTGGAATGCATCTCTTACATATATATCTTTAAACATGCTACCATCATCTCTCTTTCACATGCACACTTCTGCATGCGAGAGAGAGAGAGAGAGAGAACATTTCTTTTCACATGCATATCCTTGGGGATGTCCACTATCCAGAGAAATAAAGAGATATTTTGCTTTTTCTTTTTGACTTTCAGAAGCCCTTAGTCACTTGTTGGTTGCTTACCACCAAGGCCAGCTGGATATTTTTGGGATCCACTTGCTCCATTAATTAATGGTCAGGTGCGAGGCACATAAGTACACATGCCTTGAGTGACCGAGATTGAAGCCCATGATTGCTAAATATGGTGCTGTTTCTTGTATTCTCTCTATTTTTTGAACTCCTATGACCATGTGGTCATCCCAGAGTATAAACAGAAAATTTATTTATTTAATTATGGATACATTCTTCTTTATTTCCTTCACACACTCACACCAAATTATCAGCAGTTGTAAGCCTAATCATTGCCTTGAAAGGTATCTGCAATGATTTTATACAGAAATACCCATGAAGAAGCATTTGCTTAACTTTTCTAGTAAAGTTTTTAAAACCATAAACAGAAAAGCTGCAATAAGAGCAACATTGATGGAAATATTTTACAATCACAAGGTTCATTCAAATGACAAAGTGATTTACTTGATAAAAAAAAAAGTTTCTTATTATGGATGGTTTTACTATGATTTTAACTTCAGTGGAGCCCCTAGACAGGTTCAGCTAGAGGGCATACACCAGCCTTCAACCATTCATTATTTGAATAGATCAGTCAGAAGGTCGCTTCACGCCCTTCTGCCTTTATATCACACAAACCTGAATTATACGTTTTTATATTTTATTTATTTTTTAAATTAAAATATAAAAACACACCCCAACCTTAGATAATGTTTGATCTTGACTTTTGTTTATAGTCATACTAAAAGCCAATTTCACAGGAAACGGTGTTCACTGAAAAATGAATTTATATTCCCCTTTGTTTGAATACATATGACTCCATGGAATATATGCTTTCGATCCAGCTCTGTCACCATTTCTTCCTTATTTCCACTACACGTAGTCTTGTGATAGAAAGGTAGTCTTTCGTTTTTTGTATCTTTCCTTTCTTAATGATGAAGCCTTTACCCTATTATTATTTTCATATTTTTCAATAATTGCTTTGTTTTCTTTGATATCAGGATTTTTAAGTGCTGCTTCATACTCAAGATCTTTTCTTTTCTTCTCAGCCTTTCTGATAAGATCTTTCTCTTTTCTATTACTGATATTATTAACAACATTGCTAATAGCTGCAGAAAGTTAAAAAAATTGAATCATTGCCTTGAGACATGTAGAATTCTAAAAATTAAAAGCACTATAAATATTCTTTTATATACAGAAAAATTTAAAGACTGTAAAAAATTAAGAGTTCGTAAAAGAGTCTTTGAGACAGACCTGTCAATCACTTTGTCGTAGTATGATGCAATTAGCCCTACCTTGCAGAAAGCAAAAAAGTGTGCAGGTGAAAAAATAAAATATTCTTTTATATATATATATATATATATATATATAGATAGATAGTACGAATTAAAATCATGATAAAATATAAGGATAAAACATATCACGCTAAATATAAAATATATCACGATAAAATATAAGGATAAGGTAGACATGACTTACATGTGCAAATAAATATTAAGGAATAAAGAACCTGGTATCGTGGCATGACATGTATCACATAACATACATACATAAATAAATAAATACACCCATTACTGAGAATTGCTGAACAATAAGTCACAGGAAATTACCTTAGTCACCCATTCAAAAAAAAAAAAGGCATTTTCAGCATTATGTGAAAAACATTCCGTAACAGAAAATACCACTTAGTAATCAAAACACACTATATAAAAAATTACTATGATAAAAGTACAACACATTGATTCGAAATCAATAAATAAAATTGTTGTTGTTGTTGTTTGGTTTTTAGGAGCATTAGCAACTAAGGCCATATTGCTCCGTGAATATGCGGTGGTCATTCCCTGACCTTTCCGTATTTGGTGGTGACGGGCTCGAACCCCGGTTTAATCAAGGAGCGTGTGCTACGCACTGCTGCTCCTTCCCACCTGGCTACGGAAGCGCCTATAAATAAAATTAGTCAATGTTCAAATTTCACACTTGGTATTTTAGTGACAGGGTGCGTGCATTTTGCTTGCTGGCATGGCCATATTTTGTAATTAATAGCCGAATAATTCCTGTTCTGAGAATGACTTATGTTGTTTTATAATCACGAGAATAACTGTTAATATCCCATTCTCCAAACTGTTCACATGAATTTTATAATTTCAATTTGTTAGTTCAAAAAAAAATAAAAAGAAAGAAAAAAAAAAGCACATTTAATATTAACCAACAAAAAAAAAATAGATTTCATTAGCTTGGTGGTGAGGAATAAACATTTAAAGGAGATTCTGATTCAAAGATAATGATTAAAAGTTTAAAATATATTAAACTTTGAATATTTATAATGAAAGTAAACATTTTAACATTGTTCTGAACTTTTTTTTTAAGAATTCTATTTAAATAATATTTGATGTTACCAATTCAAATCTTTCTTACAATCCAGTCTTCTAATTAAGGATATAGTTTTCATATTAGCTTAGTTTATTTACAATGAAATAATCTAAATGCAAAGAAAGCAATCCAAAAAGTTTAAATCACATTTAAAAATTGAAGCCTACCACCTGAGTAAACTTTCTAAGCTGACTTCATTTCATATGGAACTTAGTCATATGCCTCTGTAATGCTGATCTCCACCGAAATGTTTCTCCACAAAATTTACAATGTAAAGTATTTTCTTGGTGCATCTGGTGGTGTTGTTTTAATAACCTTTTGGCCTTGAATGTTTTTCCACAAATTAGGCAGGTAAACAACTGGTCAGAATGTGAGAAAAGATGGTCCTTTAGGGAATGGTGATTCTTGTACAGTCTCTTACAAATTCCACACTGAAAACTTCCAGAAACTTCTGAAAAAGACAGTTGAGTATAGTTATAACACATGTTCACTACATAAAGTAATATTATTAAACCTATTTCTAAAATAACATAATATAGAACAACAAATTTTAAAGCAAAACAATATCAAAAAAGTGCATTAATCAGAATCAGTGGCACAATGGCATTTACTTATGAATATAAATGACATTGTAAAAATAATAAGGAGAATTAGATGCATATAATTCATTTAAACTGCTAATTGATTGATAATGATAACACTAACATGTCATATTTCGATCAGATACTTCCAAACGGTAGTTTCAAAAAGTCCAAATAATAAACATTTTATTACTTTTTTAGGGTGATATCAATTTATCAATGGGAACATGATAATTTTAATTAAAATGTTCTTATAGATGGTTAATTTCTTGCTACTGAATCATCACAATGGTGATTCAATAACAAGAAATTACGGATGTTTTATATTTTTAATTTATTGCATGAATTCACTCAAACCAAACTATCTAAAAATTAGCAGCTGCATATTTTTTTTTATTAAAATGGCACATAATGTAATCAAAAATTTCTAATTTAAATGAAAAACAAAAATAAAATAAATTGTAATCTATTTCATTATTCACCCTAAAAATTAATTTCAGATAGGGAAAAAGAAAACAAAAATAATTCTGAAGAAAAAAAACAAGAAAAAAAAAACAAAATCGGCGAACATCATCCTTTTATTTGCATTAAATGGAATCAAATGCTTGTTCAATTATTCTGAATTTAGCATTATATCACATAAATTAGTCAAATAGCAAAATTCATTCAGGAAACTACAACTTTATGGAAACACCTAAATATAACGATAATAATAATAATAATTAGGGGACTCCACCTCCTGCTCACTTTGGTCGCCAACGCTTTTCTAAGTAATATGTAAAGGTGTGGCGGAGTAAGTCAAACCTTTTCTATGTAAAAGACACACCTGTCAAAATGCACTGGTCAATATCTAATCAGAAAATGGCCTATGTCATTATTTATCTGTGCATTTGTAGTGCACAGATAAATAACACTATGTAATTTTTTACCTGCATTTAAATAGGTCGCTTAGATTTTCAATGCTTGATAAAAATTCAGATCTCGGGTATCACTACATACTTAGACTAAAAGCCAGGAAGAAGGCAGTGATTGGCAAGTGCCACTCACTGTTTAGCCCTGCCCACTTTCCTCCTAGGTTGGCATGCCTAGGGTGTTTATCCCCCCCCAACTTGGTGCTGTTTTAAAATCGGGAACTCATTTTCTGATTTTCAAAAGGTGGAATGGGGGATAAATACCCTACCTAAGCTGAGCAGCCCCCCAACCCCTCTTCGACAAAACAAAACTATCAGAAACAAAACGCATTCACAATAATCACCCAAGCACAGAACTTGACTGTACAATCACTCTGTACTATGACCGGAGACAAGTGGTATCCAAATAATAGATTTTAGCCTAAGGCCTTTTGCTTCACGTTCCATAATGCATGAGGAATATTGTTGCATCTGAAAGAGCAGGACTAAAATATTTCATTGAAATATTTACAAACTATACAAATATTTAAAATACTGTATTTACAAAATGCTAATTTCACAAATACACAATATTCATTAATATACAAAAAATATTATGATGAAATATCAAATGGTAGACAGTGAAGTAATAAGGTAGACAGTGAAGTAAGACATAAGGTTGGTGGACAGTATTGAGGCAGTTGTCAATAATTAATTGCATTTGTAGTGAGATAATTGCCTCGCCCTCGTAATTCCCATTGGCTCGAATAAATATCACCAGGAGAAAAACTTTTTTAACATATAGAGAGAGAGATAATAATAATGATTTGGCAAGAAAGGGAGGAGACATAACTTCATTATGTACAGAAAGCAGCTTCACAAGAAAGAAAAGTTCAAAAATGCAATAAAATGGCAGAAATTCAAAACTACATTATATGTGCATGTATGCAATTAATTTATTTCAAAGATTTCACTTAATAGGTGGAAATAAGTCCTATATAAATACCAACAATTCATAGTGAGAGATTCAATAAAAATTAAATTCAAATTATTTTGTGTATTCTATGTGTTATCATGCATCCAAATTGAAAATTTGCATATATGATAACACATAGAATTCACCTAATCTATAAAAATAACAGTTATAACAGTTATAACAGTTTTACAATCTATAAAAATAACAGTTATAAATGAACAGTTATTTTAGTATTTGTGTGTGGAGTGCTTCAGAGTAAGTAAAAAAATTCATATAAACATTTGTCCAGAAATAAATGCTTTGCTCTAAGTTACAGCTCTTTTTTATATTTGCAAAGTAATAAGAAAAAACACTAAAAAATTTTAAAATTGTGATCAAACCCTCTCTAAATTAACAGAGAAGTTCTGAATAATCATAGGAACAGTTTGAGCATGATGGTGAACCACCCATTTCAACGTGGTTGTTTGTAACTATCTGATTGTGATGAACCAAGAGAAATTTACTGGGAATGATGGCAAGGCCAGTATGGTATACTAGCCCAAATCCACAATTTTAGGCACATAAGCACTTATTGTCGTCATCACCACCATTGTTCATCCACACTCAAATCTCAGCAGACGGATTTTTGTGAAATTTTATGTTTTATTCTTATAGAAAAATTTATTGAGCCATCCCAATTTTTTTATAAAATTGGGCAAACAGAAATCCAGCAATAATTTTTTCTTTCTTCCATACAATTTGTATGGAAAAAAGTAATTCACAGATTAAATGTAGTTTTAATGCAGTAATTAACTTTAGATAGCTGATGCATGCTTCATGTGTACTGTCATATAAGACTTGTGAAAATGGTATTGCTTGTAAAGAGATACATTTTGAGAAGACACTCAAAAATAGATATATTTTTAGAATTTCTTCTCTAAAGTATATATAAAAAGAGAAGGGACTTTAAAAAAATCAGAGAAGAGCAATATATATAACTACACAGCTAAGATAACTATAATAACTATATTTACCTTTCACTTCAGTTAATCAAGAAAAAAAAAAAAAAAAGGAAAAAAAAATCAATTAATTAAAAAAAAAAATGTGCCCGAAATGTAACAAACTGCATACATTACCTAGCTTGTAATGGAAGCATGTTAACAGATGTTTAGACATTACTTAATAAGAAAAAGTTCAATCGATATCACACTTTCAGCATAGGTTTCATTGGTCACTGGAAAACTTTTAAGATCATAGCTGCCCCCAAACAAAGAAGTCTTTCATACACATGAAAGTATATTTCACATATTACTCTAGAACTAAAAGTCAGATCAAGGAAAACTTTTAAACCTACATTCTATTGGTCCTTGGGAAAACTTCATTTCCAGTTATTATTTTACAGCACTCATTCCCACCACATACAAAAATCAGCATAAATGAAAGTGTGTTTTCACATTAATTGACAAGAATCAGCTGGGATGGTTCTATTCTCAAAGTTCAAATCTTTTTCATTCTCCACTACCCTGAGGAATATACCACACAGTTGGTATATTCCTCTGAGGTTATTGCACATTAAAATCCAATGGATTATCCAGTATTAAAATCCAGTCGAACTTACTGTAGTAAAAGATCGTGCTTCAGTTTGACTGAAATACATTAGTACTTCAGTCAAACTGATGCATGATCAAAAGAAATATCACAAAAGGAGAGGCTTCAACATGGTATGAGAAGCAATCCCGAACATGTGTGAGTAGCACTGTGCTGACTTTAATACCAGCGGCAGCTTCATGGATGCGATTCAAGGAGTCATTTCAGTTGTTAACCTCTGTGGAATAAACAATTTGTTTCATGTGACCCCACACATTAAAATCCAATGGATTATCATGAAGAGAGTGTGCAGTCAAGAAATGGGATCTCCAAGATTGATTGAATGATTCCAGTAACGATCATTTTAGAATGTTATTACTTGTTGATTCCAGTACAACAGAGTACCTCTGCACACTGTTGTGCTGAAACCACATATTGGCATGTATACTTAAATGAACACCTTCCAGAAGTGTTGGCAGTGTCCTTTGCAAAAAATAAGTAATGAACAGTGTTTAGGTTCCACAGTAATTGAGGGAATGGAGTACAGTGAAAGAGCAACAAGACTGAGGCCGGTCCTGATAAATAACATTCAGTGTTAGTTTAACTTCTGTTCCAGGAAAAATAATGGAGTCGCCGTTAAAGAAGCATTGCAGGATCATCTTGTCAAGACCGCAGTTACAATTCAGACACAGCACAGGCTTGTTAAGAGGAATTCTTGTCTAACCAATTTCATTGGATACCACGATATGGTCACAAGGGAACTGGATGTAAAAAAAAAAAAAAAAAAATTTGATATCATATACTTGGATTTCAGGAAAGCTTTTGCTCATGGAAGACTACTGAACAAATTGGAGCACTATGGCATTAAGGGCAAATTGCTACTATGGATAAAGGGATGGTTGAATGGGAGAAGGCAGAGAGTGGTTATCAATGGACACTGCTCTTCGTGGACTAACGATATTAGTGGACTTCCCCAAGATTCAGTGTTGGGCCCATTGTTGTTTTCTAAATTTATTAATGATCTTGATGAAAGAATATCAGGTTTATTAGGTAGGAAGCAAACTCATGATGAATCAAGTTCTCCTACAATGCTGGCCAAAATATTGAGGCTAAACCCCACTTGGAAATGGGACTGCTTAATGGGGTGATGATTTTCCACTGATCATGTATGGAGATTGTTCATGTTAAATAGCCTATCTCATGTAAATGTTGCCTTGTTGGTCCACAGGATACTGGCAAGAAAGTCAGGGCTGTTATTAATACAATTTCATACACAAAACTGCTCAAATACAAGTGAATGTCCTGCCAGCATGCCTGAACTTTATGCATATGATATACATACAGCCCACATTCACACAGCGTGATCCAAATGAGAGTTTTAGGATGACTCGTTCTTGCAGCAACACTGGCACCTCCGTAGCCAGGTGGGCAGGATGAGGAAAGTCATGGAATGACCACCACATATCCCCTGGGCAATTGGCCTTAGTTGCTAAAGCGCCTAAACACCAAATAATAACAACAAAAGCAGCAGCAACATTTTGTATGCTGGTGGAGAGATCTAATGTCATGATATCTAACACCTCTTCCTCTGCTTGCATAGAATATCGGGACCGGCCTCAGTCTTGTTGCTTTTTTACTGTGGACATTGACAAGCAAATGCCAATTAGGGTGTTGTGTTATTGGAAAATGACATTTTCCAACTGATATTCAGTGGCTGCAGCTCCAGCATTTCTTTCACATTGCCATACACAAAGTGAATGTCAGCATATTCTGCTAACATTAATGCTCTTCTACTTGACATATATGTAAAGAAGTTCGTGTACCACGAACTTCTTTACATATATGTCAAGTAGAAGAGCATTAATTTACGTTTTCACCAGGCATTTTATAAAAAAATACAGTATAAAAATTTAAATAACATTTTGTGCAACAATCAGAACTGAACCTCACTTTGTGATGTTTGCAAAACACTAAAAGTGGGAATGATTTTCCTTACAGACTAATAGATTAACAGAAACTGCAGGAAGAGGTGAAAGTGGTTCTCTCAAAGCTTCTATTGAAATGAGCAGCGTTCTGGAAACAAGTTGCTGCGGATTTCAAGAACAGCTGAGAGACATTATTAGCATTAGTAGAGGCATTTGATGCAAGAAAGCAAGCTTATGCAGCATCAGCCAAAAAAAAAAAAAAAAACCCACTTCCACTTCACCCCTCTGTTCGTTCAAAATACCTGTCCAGCTGAGCCTTAAACTTATTTAGGCTATCAACCTCCACCACAAGGGATGGAAGTCTGTTCCACCAACTAACCACCCGCTGGCTAAAGGCAAATTTCCGCACGTCTATCCTACATCTGTCTTTCCTCAATTTGAATTTATGCCCTCTCAGGTGATTTTTCTGAGCTAGACGAAGAATCCCATCAGCATTGAGAATGCTCAAACCATTCAAGGCTTTATACACCTCTATCAGATCACCTTGCCGGTGCCTAGTCTCCAGACACTGTAATTTGCAAAACTTAAGCCTTTCTTCGTAAGAGCACCCCTTTGTTCCATTCACTAATCTTGTTGCCCTTTTCTGTACTCGTTCCAGCAGCTCTACATCCTTCTTGAAATGAGGCCTCCAGACCTGTATACAGTACTCTAGGTGTGGCCTGACCATTGCCTTATACAATGGAATAATCACCTCCTTATCCCTGCTGGAAAAATTCCTGTATATCATTGACAATACTCCATGAGCTACTCTTGCAGCCCGTCTGCACTGTTCAGAGAACTTCATATCTGCCTGCACAATCACCACCAAGTCCCTTTCATTCTCTACCACTGTCAGTGTAGTACCACAGAGTTGATACGTTGCTCTGGGGTTGCTGTTTCCCATGTGTAGTACTTTACATTTGTCAATGTTAAACTTCATTTGCCACCGCTCAGCCCATCTGCTCAACCTTTCCAGATCCTGTTGCAGCAGCATAGTGTCAGTAGTGTCCTTGACAACCCTGCCAACCTTTGTATCATCTGCAAACTTGGACATTAAGCTTGATATACCATCATCAATATCATTTATAAATACAGAAAACAATAATGGACCCAACACTGAGCCCTGAGGGACTCCACTAATAACATTAGTCCACGATGAGCAGCGTCCATTGATTACCACTCTCTGTCTTCTCCCCCTCAACCACCCCTTTATCCATAGCAGCAATTTGCCTCCAATGTCACACTGCTCCAATTTGTGTAGCAGTCTTCCATGTGCAACAGTATCAAAAGCCTTTCTAAGATCCAAGTATATAATATCAAAGTTATTCCCTGCATCCAGTTCTTTTGTGACTGCATCATAGTATCCAATCAAGTTGGTCAGGCAAGACTTCCCCTTAACAAAACCATACTGTGTCTGAGCTATAACTGAAGTCTTGTCTAAATGATCCTGCAGTGCTTCTTTAACCAGTGCCTCCATTAATTTTCCTGGAACAGAAGTTAAGCTCACAGGTCTATAATTACTTGTGTCAGCCTTTGATCCTCCTTTGTGAATTGGGGTCACATTTGCACATTTCCAGTCCATGGGTACCTCCCCTGAGTCCAAGGAAGCTCTCATAATTATGGCTAAGGGTTTGCTTACTTCCTTTGCTGCCTCCTTTAATATAACTGGATAGATCCCATCCACCCCGGGTGCCTTTCTTGTGTTTATCTTCAACAGTTTCTCCTCCACTTTACTCCCAGTTATTTCAAGATTCTGTAGCTTACTGCTAGAGTTGAATACACCTCTGGCATTCCCCTTGCTGAATAACTCCTCATGTGTGAATGTCGATGCAAAATATTCATTTAGTTTGTTAGTTACCTGAGCAGGATCATCAACAGTTGACCCATCAATATCAAGTGGACCAATCTGATTCATCCCCTTCCTTCTAGAGTTTACATAAGTAAAGAACTCTTTGCTGTTTTTCTTTGCATCCCTTGCCAAGGATTTCTCGCAATCTGCCATTGCCTGCCTAACCTCCTAATAATTTAACTTCGTCATCAAGGGTCAGCAGTTAAAACCAATGGAAATATAGCAATAAGCAAGGCTTTTGTTTCTTATATGAAATATACATAGCAAGCAGTGGCGTAGCTACCATGCAGGCAGGAAGGCAATTGCCACAGAGACTGGGCCCTTTAGAGGCCAGGTGTCTTTGGCTGCCTCCTCTTTTTGCAATTTTCATTAATTAAATAGGGGCACAAACATGTTCTTTGCCTGCGGGCCTGAAAAAGGGTAGCTACGCTACTGGTAGAAAGCTGACATATTTCATAGCCGAACAAACAGACCAACAAGGAATGGAATGGAATGAAAATAAGATCAAATCTCAAATAAAAATTAAAATTAAAAATTAAGATAAATGTATATAAAAAGAAATAAAATAGAATAGCAAGCCACCCAAGAGGAATTTAAAATTTACTGCTTCTACAGGGATGGGATACACTTAAATAGAAAGGGTGCGAGAATATTTGCTGATGATATCGAGGTAGTGTTAGGTGGGTCAGAAAACTGCTACCTTGGTGGGGGGAAACAAGGACTAATAGATTAACAGTAACCACTGGCAGAGGTGAAAGTGATTCTTGCACTGCTTCTATTGGAATGAGCAGAAGCCTGAAAAACAAGATGCAGGGTATTTCAGAGACTGATGGGAGTCACTGCGGTACAAGTAAACACATGGGTTGTGTTAGGGTAGCTAAGAATAGGAACAGGTGCATGTATACTTGCATGTACACCAATGCTAGGAGTTTGGTGAATAAATTTGATGAATTTGAGGTATTGCTCAGAACATCAAAGGCAGATATTGTTGGGATATCAGAGATGTGGTGGTACACAGATATAAGGAATGCAGAACTGGAATTTGGGAAGTACAATGTGTACAGGAAGGATGGACAAGATAGGAAGGGAGGAGGGGTTATACTATTAGTTAAGAAACACATAAAATCCAAGGAAGTGAAGCCAGTCGACATCGCTGGAAAGTGCAAGGTTGAATCAGTTTGGTGTGACATAAGCATTGGGAGATCAAAACTGAGAGTAGGAGTGTGTTATAGGCCTAATGACGCTGATGAGTATAATAAGGAACTGTACAGAGAAATAGGATGGGCCAGTATATCAGAGAGTCTTATAATGGGGGAATTTTAATTTCCCAGATATTGACTGGAATTTGTGGGTTGGTCACTCACACACTAGCAAGACTTTTGTGGATTTATTGGATGATTGTTTTCTACATCAGCACGTTCAGGAGGCAAGTAGAGGGGGCAATACTCTTGATCTGATTATCAGTAGTGATTCTTCATGCATTAAGAATCTGCAGATAAAGGAACCACTAGGTGGCAGTGATCACAGTGTGCTGAAGTGGGATTTAATCAAAGAGGTAACTACCATCAGGGGAAAAGGGAAGGGTTTTTTCTTTCGTAAAGGTGACTACAGTGGTCTGAGACAGTATTTAAATTCTATACGGTGTGACTACCTGATGATGTTACCAAAAGCAAATTCAAAATGGGACGCATTCAAAGAATTTATCTTGGAAGCTACTAGGCTTTACATACCAACTAAGAAATATTGTTCAAGGTTTATGCCTAAATGGATGTCAGATGAACTAATGAGACACGTGGCAGAGAAGAAAAATGCATGGGATACATATAAATTAATGGTTGACATGGAAGCCTATGACAGATATAAGCTGGCCTGTAACCAAGTCACAAAGGAGATTGGGCAGGCAGATTATGAGAAATCCTTGGCAAAGGATGCAAAGAAAAACAGAAAAGAGTTCAATACCTATGTAAACTCTAGAAAGAAAGGGATGAATCAGATTGGTCCATTGGATATTGATGGTTCAACTGTTGATGATCCTGCTCAGATGGCTAACAAACTAAATGAGTATTTTGCATCTACATTCACCCATGAGGAATTATTCAGGGAGGGGAATGCCAGAGGTCAGTTAAACTCTGGCAGTGAGCTGGATGATTTTGTAATAACTGAGAGTAAAGTGGAAGAGAAATTGTTGAAGATAAACATAAAAAAGGCACCAGGGGTGGATGGGATCCATCCAGTTATATTAAAGGAGGCAGCAAAGAAAGTATGCAAACCCTTAGCCATAATTATGAGAGCTTCTTTGGACTCAGGGAGATACGCATGAACTGGAGATGGGCAAATGTGACCACAATTCACAAAGGAAGATCAACGGGCAACACAAGTAATTATAGACCTGTTATTTTAACTTCTGTTCCAGGAAAATTAATGGAGTCACTGGTTAAAGAAGCATTGCATGATCATCTAGACAAAACTTCAGTTATAGCTCGGACACAGCATGGTTTTGTTAAGGGAAAGTCTTGCCTGACCAATCTGATTGGATACTATGATGTGGTCACAAAGGAACTGGATCCAGGGAAAAACTTTGATATCATATATTTGGATCTTAGAAATGCTTTTGATACTGTTGCACATGGAAGACTGCTGCACGAATTGGATTAGCATGGCATTGGAGGCAAATTGCTGCTATGGATAAAGGGATGGTTGAATGGGAGAAGACGGAGTGTTAATCAATGGACACTGCTCTTCGTGGCCTAATGTTATTAGTGGAGTCCTCAGGGTTCAGTATTGGGTCCATTGTTGTTTTCTGTATTTATAATTGATATTGATGATGGTATATCAAGCTTAATGTCCAAGTTTACAGACGACACGAAGGTTGGCATGGTTGTTAAGGACTATAATGACAGTACGCTGCTGCAACAGGATCTAGAAAAGTTGAGCAGATGGGCTGAGAGGTGGCAAATGAAGTTTAACATTGACAAATGTAAAGTACTACACATGAGAAGCAGCAACCCCAGAATGGCGCCTCCGTAGCCAGGTGGGAAGGAGCAGCAGTGCGTAGCACATGTTTCTTGATTAGACCGGGGTTCGAGCCCGTCACCACCAAATACGGAGGATGCGGAAAGGTCAGGAAATGACCACCGCATATCCCGGAGCAATATGGCCTTAGTTGCTAATGCTCCTAAAAAACCAAAATAACAATAACAAGCAACCCCAGAAGGACGTATCAACTCTCTGGTACAACACTGACTGTGGTAGAGAACGAAAAGGACCTGAGGGTAATTGTGCAGGCAGATACGAAGTTTTCTGAGCAGTGCAGATGGTCTGCAAGAGTAGCTCATAGTGTCTTGTCAATGATAGAGAGGAATTTTTCTAGCAGGGATAAGGAGGTGATTATCCCCTTATATAAGGCAATGGTCAGGCCACAACTTGAGTACTGCATACATGTCTGGAGGCCTCATTTTAAGAAGGATATACAGCTGTTGGAACGAGTACAGAGAAGGGTATTAGCATTAGCATTAGTAGAGGCATATGATGCAAGAAAGCAAGCTTATTCAGCATCAGCCAAAAAAAAAAAAAAAAACCCCTCTCCCATTTCACCCCCCCGTTCGTTCGAAATACCTGCCCAGTTGAGCTTTAAATTTGTTTAGGCTATCAACTTCAACAACAAGTGATGGAAGTCGGTTCCACCAACCAACCACCCGCTGGCCAGAGGCAAATTTCCGCACATCTATCCGACATCCGTCCTTCCTCAATTTGAATTTATGCCCTCTGAGGTGATTATTCTGAGAAAGATGAAGAATCCCATTGGCATTGAGCATGCTCAAACCATTCAAAGCCTCATACACCTCTATCAGATCACCTCGCCGGTGCCTAGTCTCCAGACTCTGTAATTTGGAAAACTTAAGCCTTTCTTCGTAAGAGCAACCCTTTTGTTCCATTTACTAATCTTGTTACCCTTCTCTGTACCCGTTCCAGCAGCTCTACATCCTTCTTGAAATGAGGCCTCCAGACCTGTATACAGTACTCAAGATGTGGCCTAACCATTGCCTTATACAAGGGAATAATCACCTCCTTATCCCTGCTAGAAAAATTCCTGTATATCATTGACAAGACACCATGAGCTACTCTTGCAGCTCGTCTGCACTGCTCAGAGAATTTCATATCTGCCTGCACAATTACCCCCAGGTCCTTTTCATTCTCCACCACTGTCAGTGTAGTACCGCAGAGTTGATACATTGCTCTGGGGTTACTGTTACCCATATGTAGTACTTTACATTTGTCAATGTTAAACTTCATTTGCCACCTCTCAGCCCATCTGTTCAACCTTTCCAGATCCTGTTGCAGCAGCATAGCGTCAGTAGTGTCCTTGACGACCCTGCCAACCTTTGTATCATCTGCAAACTTGGACATTAAACTTGATATCCCATCATCAATATCATTCATAAACACCGAAAACAACAACGGACCCAACACTGAACCTTGAGGAACTCCACTAATAACATTAGTCCACGTTGAGCAGTGTCCATTGATTACCACTCTCTGTCTTCTGCCACTCAACCATCCCCTTATCCATAGCAGCAATTTGCCTCCAATGCCACACTGCTCCAATTTGTGCAGCAGTCTTCCATGTGCAACAGTATCAAAAGCCTTTCTAAGATCCAAATATATAATATCAAAGTTATTCCCTGCATCCAGTTCTTTTGTGACTACATCATAGTATCCAATCAAATTGGTCAGGCAAGACCTGCCCTTAACAAAACCATGCTGCGTCTGAGCTATAACTGAATTCTTGTCTAGATGATCCTGCAGTGCTTCTTTAACCAGTGCCTCCATTAATTTACCTGGAACAGAAGTTAAACTAACAGGTCTATAATTACTTGTGTCAGCCTTTGATCCTCCTTTGTGAATTGGGGTTACATTTGCACATCTCCAGTCTATGGGTACCTCCCCTGAGTCCAAAGAAGCTCTCATAATTATGGCTAGGGGTTTGCATACTTCCTTTGCTGCCTCCTTTAATATAACTGGATAGATCCCATCCACCCCAGGTGCCTTTTTTATGTTTATCCTCAACAATCTCTCCTCCACTTTCCTCTCAGTTATTACAAAATCATCCAGCTCACTGCCAATGTTTACTTTACCTACATCATTCTCCTTCCTGAATAACTCCTCATGCGTGAATGTAGATGCAAAATACTCGTTTAGATTGTTAGCCACCTGAGCAGGATCCTCAACTGTTGAACCATCAATATCCAGTGGACCAATCTGATTCATCCCTTTCCTTCTCGAGTTCAAGTATGTAAAGAACTCCTTTCTGTTTTTCTTTGCATCCTTTGCCAAGGATTTTTCGTAGTCTGCCTTTGCCTGCCTAAGCTCCTTTGTGACTTGGTTACAGACCAACTTATATCTATCATAGGCTTCCATGTCACCCATTAATTTGTATGTATCCCATGCATTTTTCTTCTCTGCCACATGTCTCATTAGTCCATCTGACAACCATTTAGGCCTAAACCTTGAACAATATTTCTTAGTTGGTATGTAAAGCCTGGTAGCCACCAAGATTAGTTCCTTGAATGCTTCCCATTTTGAGTTTGCTGTTGGTAACATCATCAGTTGGTCCCACTGAATAGAATTTAAATACTGTCTCAGACCATCATAGTCGCCTTTACGAAAACAAAAACCCTTCCCTTTACCTCTGATGGTAGTTACCTCCTTGAGTAAATCCCACTTCAACACACTGTGATCACTGCCACCTAGTGGTTCATTTATCTGCAGGTTCTTAATGCATGAAGAATAACAAGCATGAAGGGTAACAAGATTAGTGAATGGAACAAAGGGTTGCTCTTAGGAAGAAAGGCTTAAATTTTACAAATTACAGTGTCTGGAGACCAGGAACTTGCGAGGTGATCTGATTGAGGTGTATAAGGCCTTGAATGGTTTGAGCATGCGCAATGCTGATGGAATTCTTCCTCTTGCTCAGAATAATCATTTGAGAGAATGCATGAATTCAAATTGCAGGTTAGATGTGCGGAAGATTGCTTTAGCCAGCAGGTGGTTGGTTGCTGGAACAGACTTCCATCCTTTGTTGTGGAAGTTGACAGCCTAAATAAATTTAAGGCTGCTGGACAGGTACTTGGAGCGAACTGAGGAGTAAAATGGGAGCAGTTTTTTTTTTTTTTTTTTTGGCAGTTGCTTCATAAGCTTGCTTTCTTGCATCATATGCCTCGACTAAGGCTAATGCTAAAATGCCACAATTTCTCTGATGAAAAAAGGCTGAAGTTCTGAAAAATGCAGCTTTCGAGACTAGGCACCTGTGAGGCAATCTGACTGAGGGGTATAAGGCCTTGAATGGATTGAGCAGGCTTAATGCTGAGGGGAATCTTCCTCTTGCTCAGAATTACAAACCTGAGGGGGCATAGATTCAAACTGAGGAAAGACAGTTGTAAAATAGATGTTATTATTATTATTATTATTATTAGCCATATGGTGCAAGGAAGCCTGAGGCTTATGCTGCATCCCAGAAGTTTGCCTTTAGGCAGTGGGTAGTTGATTGCTGGAACAAACTTCCATCTATTGTTGTGGAAGTTGATAGCTTAAATAAATTCAAGGCAGAACTAGACAAACATTTGGAATGAATGGATCAGATAAATGAAATGGGAAAGGGTTTTTTTTTTTTTTTTTTTCTTGGCTTAAGCTGTATAAGCTTGATTCTTGCATCATGTGCCTCTACTAATGCTAATGTCCACAACCATTGTTGCTTTTTGCCATTCTGACAATCTGGGACTCAATGGTCATCTGTTCTCTATTTCTAGTTTTTCATTTATTTGTTTTGAAAAAATTTCATAGAAAGCACTCCTAGACCTTTGCCCCTTTAATGCAGTAATATGAGATTAAATGAATTTTAGCATGAAAGTATGTCGATTAGCCAGACAGTTTAGTGGAAGTTTGGCAAAAGTTTTGTTAAATTATCTTATTTTAAAATTTTGTATATTAGCATTAGTAGGAGGCATATGATGCAAGAAAGCAAGCTTATGCAGCATCATGCAAAAAAAAAAACAAAAAAAAAAAAAAAAACACCACTCCCATTTCACCCCTCCATTCGCTCGAAATACCTGTCCAGTTGAGCCTTAAATTTATTTAAGGCTCAGCTGGACAGCTGGAAATTAACAAGGGATGGAAGTCTGTTCCACCAACCAACTACCCGCTGGCTAAAGGGAAATTTCCACACATCTATCCTATATCTGTCTTTCCTCAATTGGAATTTATGCCCTCTCAGGTGATTATTCTGAGCAAGAGGAAGAATCCCATCGGCATTGAGCATGCTCAAACCATTCAAGCCTTTATACACCTCTATCAGATCACCTCTAGAAAGACTCTCACCGGTGCCTAGTCTCCAGACACTGTAATTTCCAAAACTTAAGCCTTTCTTCGTAAGAGCAACCCTTTGTTCCATTCACTAATCTTGTTGACCTTCTCTGTACACTTTCCCGCAGCTCAACAACGTTCTTGAATGAAGCCTCCAGACCTGTATACAGTACTCAAGGTATGGCCTGACAATTGCCTTATACAAGGGAATAATCACCTCCTTATCCGTGCTAGAAAAATTCCTGTATATCATTGATAAGACACAATGGACTACTCTTGCAGCCCATCTGCACTGCTCAGAGACTTTCATATCTGCCTGCATAACTACCCCCAGGGCTTTTTCATTCTCTACCACTGTCACTGTAGTACCACAGAGTTGATATGTTGCTCTGGGGTTACTGTTTCCCATATAGTACTTTACATTTGTCAATGTTAAGCTTCATTTGGCACCCCGCAGCCCATCCTTTCCAGATCCTGTTGCAGCAGGATAGTGTCAATAGTGTCCTTAACAACCTTGCCAACCTTTGTATTGTCTGCAAACTTGGACATTAAGTTTGATATCCCATCATCAATATCATTAATAAATACAGCAAACAACAAAGGACCCAACACTGAACCCTCAGGAACTCCACTAATAACATTAGTGCACGATGAGCAGTGTCCATTGATTACTACTCTCTGTCTTCTCCCCTCAACCATCCCTTTATCCATCGCAGCAATTTGCCTCCAATGCCACACTGCTCCAATTTGTGCAGCAGTCTTCCATGTGCAACAGTATCAAAAGCCTTTCTAAGATCCAAATATATAACATCAAAGTTATTCCCTGCCTCCAGTTCTTTTATAACTGCATCATAGTATCCAATCAAATTGGTCAGGTAGGCAAGACTTTCCCTTAACAAAACCATGCTGTGTCCGAGGTGTAACTGAAGTCTTGTCTAGATTATCCTGCAGTGCTTCTTTAACCAGTACCTCCATTAATTTTCCTGGAACAGAAGTTAAACTCAAGTCTATCACTTGTGTTGGCCTTTGATCCTCCTTTGTGAATTTGGGTCACATTTGCACATTTCCAGTCTATGGGTACCTCCCCTGAGTCCAAAGAAGCTCTCATAATTATGGCTAAGGGTTTGCTTACTTTCTTTGCTGCCTCCTTTAATATAACTGGATAGATCCCATCCACCCCAGGTATGTTTTTTATGTTTATCCTCAACAATTTCTCCTCCACTTTACTCTCAGTTATTACAAAATCATCTAGCTCACTGCCAGAGTTTACTTCATCTCTGGCATTCCCCTTCCTGAATAACTCCTTATGTGTGAATGTAGATGAAAAATACTCGTTTAGTTTTTTGGACACCTGAGCAGGATCCTCAACTGTTGAACCATCAACATCAAGTGGACCAATCTGATTCATACCTTTACTTCTAGAGTTTACAAAGGTAAAAAACTCT
This sequence comes from Mastigoproctus giganteus, assembly GCF_048544385.1. Lineage (NCBI taxonomy): Eukaryota > Metazoa > Arthropoda > Arachnida > Uropygi > Thelyphonidae > Mastigoproctus > Mastigoproctus giganteus. The sequence goes on from NC_143587.1 coordinate 26,487,639, forward strand.
TTTCTGTTTTTCTTTGCATTCTTTGCCAAGGATTTCTCATAATCTGCCTGCCTAATCTCCTTTGTGACTTGGTTACAGACCAGCTTATATCTATCATAGGCTTCCATGTCAACCATTAATTTATATGTATCCCATGGATTGTTTTTCTCGGCCATATGTCTCATTAGTTCATCTGACATCCATTTAGGCCTAAACCTTGAACAATATTTCTTAGTTGGTATATAAAGTCTAGTAGCTTCCAAGATAAGTTCTTTGAATGCTTCTAATTTTGAATTTGCTTTTGGTAACATCATCAGTTGGTCCCACTGTATATAATTTAAATACTGTCTCAGACCATCGTAGTTGCCTTTACAAAAGCAATAACCCTTCCCTTTACCCCTGATGGTAGTTACCTCTTTGAGTAAATCCCTCTTCAGCACACTGTGATCACTGCCACCTAGTGGTTCATTTATCTGCAGATTCTTAATGCATGAAGAATCACTACTGATAATCAAATCAAGAGTATTGCTCCCTCTAGTTGCCTCCCGAACATGCTGATTTAGAAAACAGTCATCCAATAAATCCACAAAAGCCTTGCTAGTGTGTGAGTGACCAACCCACAAATTCCAGTCAATATCTGGGAAATTAAAATCCCCCATTATAAGACGCTCTGATTTACTGGCCCACTCATTTCTCTGTACAGTTTCTTATTATACTCATCAGAGTCATTAGGCCTATAGCACACTCCTACTCTCAATTTTGATCTCCCAATGCTTATGTCACACCAAACTGATTCGACACTGCTCTGTCCAGTGTCGAGTCAGTTTGATAGTCCAATAGAATAACTAGAAAATGGAAACATGAAGGCATAAAAATGGAAAAAGGAGGAAGCAGTCTAGTGCAATCAAACAAAGGCATCAAATACTAATCAAACATAAAATAAGGTATTTATTAATCATAAAATAAGATATTTTATCAGAGCATAGACAATAAAGTGAAAAAAAAAAAATGAGGGAGATAGAGTTATAGAAGGGGGATAGACGGTTTTATTAAAAATAATTACAAAATAGATAAAATAAGAATGTTACCACACAACTTACAATACCGGCCTCTCGTTAGATGAAACGACTAGGATTGCAAGCAAAAATAACGTCTTCATTTCTGATTTGAATAAAATGGATTGTGAACTTTACAGTTGACACTATGAAAACTTAAAAACTGTATTTGACAACAGAATTTTCTAGAAAAATAACTTATTAGTCTAATCCAAGTAAAAAGTTTTTTTTTTTTTTTTTTTTTTTTTTGTTATTTGGTTTTTAGGAGCATTACAACTAAGGCCATATTGCTCCGGGGATATGCGGTGATCATTACATGACCTTTCCGCATCCTCCGTATTTAGTGGTCACGGGCTCGAACCCCGGTCTAATCAAGACGCGTGTGCTACGCACTGCTGCTCTTGCCACCTGGCTATGGAGCTTCCCCAAGTATAAGTAAAGAGATAGGAAAACACAGTAAAATGATGTAGCCTTGGAAAAAATAACTTACATTGCAGAGACATGTGAGGTGGGAACAGAACTGTACGCAGGACACAACTAAAATTGAATAAAGCACGCCAATGAGAAACAAATACAAAGTTATACAGCAGCAGCCCCTAGTGATATAAATAAGCAGAAACTAAAAAAAAAAAAAATCCGTACATTGCATAGAGGAATCATACAATATGTAGTTATAAACTATTAAATGTATGCTATGTACAAGCCTAGAGTAAAGAATGCAAAAAATGGTGATAAATAAAGATATAAACAGATATAATGTGGGACAAAGAGACAGAGTAAGACAAAGGATGGAAAAAAAAATTCTTTGAAATATTTATTTAAAATAATTTTTTTTACAGATTAAATTTTATTTTTAATTAATTAATTAAATTTTTACAAAGAATTTTTACTAATTAAGCAAAAAAGTGGAAATTTAGACTGGCATCTGACAGTAATGCCAAAACTGTGAAAAATCACAATGAGAGATAATGCAAACCACAAAAAAAAAAAAAAAAAAAAAAAAAACACACAGATAGAAAATATGTATTAGTTAATTTTCTTTGAAAAAAAAAAAAAAAATTATCGTTGATTATATTTAAGAGCTTAATGAAGATGATAATTTAAATAAAATAAAGGAAAAAAATTCCCAATAAATTTTTTTCAGAAAAAAAAGTTTTAATACCAACATTGCAGTTCATCTGGTAGCAATTCTAACACACTGGAAAGTAACATTAGAGTGGACACTATTAGAAATACAGCAGACTCTCGATTTACCGGGATCGGTTTAACTGGGAAGCGGATTAACTTGAACACTTCAAGACTCCAAATAGAATTTAAAAAATAAAAAAAACTAACCAGAAATCATAAAATTAACCCCAGGGGTTCACATCTTGTGAGTATGGGCTTAGCATACCCAGGGTCCTCAGCTGGATATCATCATTCTTCTCTCTCTTTCTCAGAGTTACTCTGGAATTTTTTTTTGGCTGGTGCAGCATAAGCCTCAGGTTTCCTTGCACCATATGGCTAATAATAATAATATTAATAATAATATTGATAATAATAATAATAATTCAAGTAATAACTAGAATAGGTATAAACAGATGTTTTGCAAGTCGTAAATAAGCAACAAGCGGGATGTTATAAAGTCATCATTGAGAGATTATTATCTTCCAACCCAACTGTCTTCTCACCCGAGGCTCAAAAAAAAAAATAGAGAACAAATATTTAGTTTGTCTTACTGCATCGCTTCAATTGCTCTGTTTCGTCACACCTCAAAGAGAAAAATGTTGTTTCGTTATTTATGTCAGGGATAACGAAAATTTTTTTTTGTTTAGAAATCGCGAAAATGATGGGCAAACGCAAACGAGTTGCACTATCAATTAAAGAAAAACTTGAAATTATTCAAAAGTTTGAAAACGGTGCATCCGTTAAATCTCTGAAGAACCATTATAATGTTGGTGACCAAACCATGCGCAAAATTGTAAAAAATAAAAGGAAGTTATTGGATTTAAAATCAACATCAAAAAAAATAAAGGGAAGCATCGTATTGGACACGCGAGTAGTGTGTGTGTTAAGTTTTTTATCCATCGCCATATTTTTTAAATAGGTTGCTGAATATTTTTGGATATCCTGTAGAAAGTCCCCGACTTACATAACTACAAACTTACGTTAATGTTTTTCATTCTTTTTGTTTTTTTTTTTTTAGAATAGTAAAATTCAAAAAAGGATAATAATAAGCAATCAATAATGACGATCACGGCACGCACAAATTCCACAAGCGGGATACAGAGTAACAAGCTTAAAAACAGGAATGAAGAGAAGATTCTTTAAAGGTTTTTTTTAATATGACTGAAGACTTCAGTGAATGGGGACACATTTCACCATAATAACATAAAATCTCACAGAATTCCAGCAATCGGTATTATCGCAAATGCAATATGATCGAGTTTACTACCCTTTTATAATTAGATGCACTAACGAAAAGCCCAATAACCCAGAAAGTGCAATTGTTTTTGTTTTATGGTAGTGACCACCAGAAATGTACTTTAGTAAAATGTGAGCTCGCATGGGGGATAATAGTGAGTTTTAGCCATAACCCCGTAAAATTCTTTCCAGAAAATTTAATTTTGACTGTTATCATGGTGCCAACTAAGAGAATAAGTGAGAGCGGTACTAGTAAATCTATCAAAAAAAAAAAGCGATCGATTCGGATCAGAAAATTAAAATAAGGATGTTTGAAAGTGGTCAAAATGAAGAAGTATTGCGCAAAATTTAGATTTGTCAGTATCAACAGTGAACACAATAATAAAAGAGAAAGACAATACGAGAAGCAGTGAAACGATCAGCACCAATGAAGTCAACTATGATAACCAAAGCTACGAAATACATACCACTTTTTACTGTACAGTTTCTTCCTTTAATGTTTTCTTTTCTTATGTAGCACTCTACAACTTTACCGCTGTCCCCAGATAAAGTTTTTAATTGAACTAATTAAAAATATATAACTATTTTTCTTCATTCTTCTGAGGATATTATGCGGTTTTTGTAATTTTGGTGTATCAGGGTTATAGGAGCAATGTTCTTTTTGGTCATTCCCGAGTCGTAAAACTTGACTAACGTAAGAATTCCTGGAACGTACATCGGAGACTTACTGTATTTTTGGATTAACCGGGAAATCGATTATCCGGGATTTTTAATTTACCATCTATCCCGGAAAATCGAGAGTCTACTGTATTGGAAAACCAATAGGAAAAATTTCAACTTCAAAGTTTCAAAGGTCATGCTTCAAAGATCTATTTCATAGATCAGCTGAAGCATGACCATTAAAATACCAATCTTAAGGTCCAAATAAGTAGCGGTGTTATAACAGAAATTAGATTTTTCTAGAGCAAGTTCATGAGGATACAAATGACCAAAATCCTTAATAAAGTTAGGATAACTGATTACGCAAAGGCCATCAATATACCTAAATAAACAGGATATTTTGAAGAAAAATTTTGGACCAGTCAAGATATAAATTTGCAAGGATTACCCACGAGAGTGCCCTTGATCTGTTTATAGACCTGGAAATCATCAAAACCAGTTACTAAAGACGGGAAGATTGATCAAGTTGTTTCGAAAAGTGATTACAATAATTTCCATAAATATAACATGATTATATTTATCGAAAATTTCTAAAATAACTGTTTTTAAATTAGCCAGATCTATACTAGGAAAGAGACTATGGAAATCAAAAGTTTGAATATCTTGTAAGTTATTAGATTTTAATAATTTTGTGTTTAGGTGAAACACTCAAAGTAACTTTTCTAATGTAATTCCAAGAAGATGAACATAACTATTTTTATAAGTAATAAATCTGAATTTGACAGGTGTGTTATGAAACCTTGCAATAAAGTAAACAAAACAATCTCAAAAATTTAAACTTATTAATATTTAGTTTTAATTTCTTACTTAAGCCAATAATTTTTTAATGATAAAGTTAGGAGAGGAAGGCACCAGTTTGTAATTATCACTGTCATGTAGCTCTTTGTTTAAGGTATCAATACAGAGAGTCTCTTACATATAAAGACATAGCTGTTGCAGGCTTTGTCTACCTGTGTAATGACAAAATGCTCATGTATTTCATGCAATTGTGTTTTGTATTTTAATTATGTAATTATGTTTGAAATTAGAAACATTCTAATTTCTATGGAAATTTAGAGTACACTTTGGAAAAATTATATAAAAGTTCTGAAAAACATTGCTAATCCAAATTTTAAAAGCCTTAATTGGTGTATTATGTTTATATGCCAAAATAAAACAAAAGTTTAAGAGGTTTCTATAAAGTTGTTTCTTAAAGAAGAAAAAGTTAAATTTAGGAATTTACCTAAATTTAAAGCCATAAGAAAGAATCTCTTTGAGTTCTGAATGGAGTACAATATCAAGATTTCCAGAAATCATGTGTCCATACTTAGGACTTTTTGGCACCTTTAGCATTTTTGGCTTAATTTGTAACTTTATTTATTTCAAAAATTTCGCACTTTATCATCTTATTTCGCATTTTGTACTCTAGGTTTGTACATTATGTATACACCATAAATTTAATAGTTTATGACTATATTTAGTATGATGTCTCTATGCAATGTATGCATTTTTTTTTAGTTTCAACGTATTTCTAGTTTTTACAAAATTTTTATCACTAGATGCCACTATTGTATAACTTAATATTTGTTTATTATTATTATTATTATTATTTATTTGGTTTTTCGGAACATTAGCAACTAAGGCCATATTGCTCCGGGGATATGCAGTGGTCATTCCCTGACCTTTCCGCATCTTCTGTATTTGGTGGTCACAGGCTCGAACGGCGGTCTAATCAAAAAGCATGTGCTATGCAATGCTGCTCCTGCCCACATGGCTACAGAGGCGGCCCTTAATATTTGTATCTCATTGGTGTGCATTATTCAATTTTGGTTTTGTTTTATCCTGTATACAATTGTGTTGGCACCCTCACATGCTCTACAACAGGGGTCAGCACCCTTTTTGAGAGAAGATACATTTTTGATCTAAAAAAAAAAGAGAGAATCTGAACAGCCACACTTCAGCTAAAGCTTGGGGGCTGGGGAGTTTAAGAAATGGAATAGAGTGGGAAAGTGGTTTACTAAAAATATATATATTTTGAAATATTATTTAATAATAATATTTCTAATTAATATGACTTTTGCTGCTGAACTCCTTGAGCGAGTCTCTCAATATCAGGGAAGTATGCCATATTTTCATCTTTAAGCATGCTGAGAGACTCGCATTGTTCAGACGGTTTCTTGATTTATATTTAATACAGTTCATGCTCAAAAATATTTGCCCACAGAAATTCGTCAAACCAAAAACTGAGAGACGTTCAAATGCAAACATTTTCAAATTTATATATGTGTCCAGTAAGCTACACCACGCATCAACACAATTTGGTCTTGCTTTTTCAACTCATCTATCGACATCCATTTATGTAGAATTTCAAGGGCAGCCTCTTGCCTCTCTAAATCCTCGGTTTCAGTTTTAAGGCATTTTAGTCTTGCACTCCAGATGTGCTTAATTTTTAAGTCCTTTAACTCCAATTCAAACTTTGCTTCATGTCGGCTACATGCTCAAAGCTTGTAACTGCGGCTTCAAGAGCCGCAGTTACATGCTCAAAGATCCGCATGCGGCCCACAAGCCGCAGGTTGCTCACCCCTGCACTACAATGTAAGCTATTTTTTCCAAGGCTACTTGCTTTTTACTGTGTTTTCAGATCTCTTTACCTTTACTTGGATTAGACTAACAAGTTATATGTTTCTAGGAACTTCTGTTGTTGATCCCAGTTTTTAAGTTTTCTGCATACTGTCAACTGTAAAGTTCACAAGTCATTTTCAAAAAACCCGTCCTTTTAAAACTTGTAAAAATTTTTATTTTGTTCACAATTTTATTTTCATTTTTATTTATGTTTATGCTTTTTACCCTTTGTCTTGTAGTTTACATCAGAAATGTAGTTTACATCAGTGTTGACACATGACGAGAGGCCGATTTTATAAGTTGTGTGGCAACATCCATATTTTATGAATTTTGTAATTACAGGCAATCCCCCTATATAATATGGTTTTGCTCTAACACAAATGATAAATTTTGGGAATCCTCGCACAACACAGTACTTATATAACACAGTTAAGCTCTAACCTGGTAAGAGAATTGCGGCAAACCTTCCAGAACACTGTATTTTTGAGCTTTTGTGCAAAGAAAACATTTCTGTTCTTTTTTGTGAATCTCGTTGACATGCTAGTCATTATGCAAAAAAAAAATATATATATATATATATATTGAGAAATCCCTGTGTTGGGTTCTGTGATATTGAACCATAAAAAATTGTGACTTCGAAGTGTGCAGTTCATAACTTTTAAAGTTCATGTAAGGTTATTTTGGTTTTTACTTAATTGTTTATAATGTTTACAGGTATGTATTACTAAACTTTATTCTTAAGAACCGTATTGTAATAATTTCTTTGTTGTGAATTATATTCCAGCCCTAAATTATGCTTAAGAAACTTAGGCATAATTTGGGTAATTGCCGATTTATTTAAAGAATGGTTTATAAATTGATTTATACAAGCTGTGGAAAACTATTTAAATTAGATAAATCTCAATTTAAAAGTTTTATTACTATTGGATAATGCGGCAAACCAACTAAAAGATTTAAATCATCCAAAATGTTGAAATAATGTTCTTACCACCTAATAAAACTTATTTAATTCAGCTATTCGATCAAGGCATTACATCTACCTTTAAAACTCATTACATCAGAAAATCGTTAAAATGGATTTTGGAAAAATTTTATTCCAAAACCTATTGAAGTGATGGAGGCATGGAAACATTTTTCAATTGGGAATTGTATTAGAATCATAGCTTTATTACTCAAAGAAGTAAAACAGCCAACACATGAGTGTCGGAAAAATGTATGGCCAGAATCAGCTTGTTCGAGAAATACAGTCGAACTGAGAGAAAACAGAATTGGTACGATAAGAGAACTTGCTAAGTCCATAGGAGGGGAAGGTCACTTTGATTAATATGACTACACTGAAAACATTTTTCAATTAGCATTAGTAAAAGCACATGAAGCAAGAAAGCAAACTTATATAGCATCAGCCAAACAAAAAAAAAAAAAAAAACCCTTCTCATTTCACCCATCCACTTGCTCCAAGTGTTCGTCTAGTTCTGCCTTCAATCTATTTAAACTAACAACTTCTACAACGATAGATGGAAGTTTGTTCCAGCAATCCACCACCAGCTGGCTAAAGGCAAACTTCCGCACATCTATCCTACAACTGTCGTTCCTCAATTTTAATTTATGCCTTCTCAGGCGATTATTCTGAGCAAGAGGAAGAATCTCATTAGCACTGAGCATGCTCAACCCATTCAAGGCTTTATACACCTCAATCAGATCACCTAGCAGGTTCCTAGTCTCCAGACCCTGTAATTTGTAAAACTTAAGATTTACTTAGTAAGAGCAACCCTTCGTTCCATTCACTAATCTTGTTGCTCTTCTCTGTACTCGTTCCAGCAGCTCTACATCCTTCTTAAAATGAAGCGTCCAGACTTTATATACAGTACCCAAGGTTTTTATATACAGTACCCTAATCCCTGATAGAAAAATTCCTGTATTTATCATTGAAAAGACACCATGCAGACTCTTGCGACCGTCTGTACAGCTCAGGAAACTTCATATCTGCCTGCACAACTACCAAGTCCTTTTCATTTTCTACCACTGTCAGTGTAGTACCAAACAGTTGATACAATACTCTGGGGCTACTGCTTCCCATAGGCAGTACTTTACATTTGTCAATGTTAAACTTCAGTTGCCACCTCTCAGCCCATCTGCAAAACTTTTCTAGATCCTGTTCCAGCAGCGTACTGTCACTAGTGTCATTAACAACCCTGCCGATCTTTGTATCATCTACAAACTTGAACATTACGCCTGATATACCATCATCAATATCATTAATAAATACAGAAAACAACACTGGACCGAACACTGAACCCTGAGAATTCCAGTAATAACATTAGTTCCCAAAGAGCAGTGTCCTCCATGTGCAACAGTATTAAAACCTTTCTAAGATCCAAATATATGATATCAAAATTATTCTTTGCATCCAGTTCCTTTGTGACCACATCACAGTATCCAATCAAATTGATCAGACAAGACTTCCCCTTAACAAACCCATGCTGTGTCCGAGCCATAACAGAAGTCTTGTATAGATGATCCTGCAGTGCTTTTTAACCAGCTCCTCCATTAATTTCTCTGGAAAAGAAGTTAAACTTGTGTTACCCTTTGATCCTCCTTTATGAATTTGGGTTACATTTGAACATCTCCAGTCCATGGGTACCTACTCTGAGTCCAAGGAAGCTCTTATAATTATGGCTAAGGGTTTGGTTACTCACTTTGCTGCCTCCTTCAATATAACTGGATACATCCCATCCACCCCAGATGCCTTTCTTATGTTTATCTTCAACAATTTCCCCTACACTTTGCTCTTAGTTATTACAAAATCATCTAGCTCATACCAGAGTTTAACTCACCTCTGGCATTCTCCTCCCTGAACAACTCCTCATATGTGAATGTAGATGAAAAATACTCATTTAGTTTGTTAGCTACCTCAGCAGGATCATCAACAGTTGAACCATCAATATCTACCATAGGCTTCCATGTCACCTGTTAATTTATATGTATCCCATGCATTTTTCTTGTCTGCTACATGTCTCATTAGTTCATCTGACATCCATTCAGGCAGGAACGTTGAACAATATTTCTTAGTTGGTATGAAAAGCCTTGTAGCTTCCAAGATTAATTCATTAAATGCTTCCCATTATGAATTTTCTTTTGGTAACATCATCAGCTGGTCCCACCGTATAGAATTTAAATACTGTCTCAGATCACGGTAGTCACCATTACAAAAGCAAAAACCCTTCTCTTTACCCCTGATGGTAGTTACCTCTTTGAGTAAATCCCACTTCAGTATACTGTGATCACTGCTACCTAGTGATTCCTTTATCAGAAGGTTCTTAACGTATGAATAATCACTACTGATAATTAGATCAAGGGTATTACTCCCTCTAGTTGCCTCCCAAACATGCTGCTGCTGTAGAAAACAATGATCCAATAAATCCACAAAAGCCTTGCTAGTGTGTGAGTAGCCAACCCACAAATTCCAGTCAATATTTGGGAAATTAAAATCCCCCATTATAAGACACTCGGATTTACTGGCCTTCTCTCTATACAGAGAAATAGAGTTTATTACACTCATCAGAGATATTAGGCCTATAAAACACTCATTCTCGATTTTGCTTTCCCAATGCTCATGTCACATCCAACTGATTTGGCACTACCCTACCAGTTGACTGGCTGTACTTCTTCAGATTTTATGTTTCTTAACTAATAGCATAACCCCCTCTTCCCTTCCTATCCTGTCAATCCGTCCTGTACACATTGTACTCTCCAAATTCCAGTTCTGCATTCCTTATATCTGTGTGACACCATGTCTCTGATATCCCAACAATATCTACCTTTGATGTTCTGACCAACACCTCAAATTCATTAAATTTATTTACCAAACTCCTAGCATTGGTGTACACGCAAGTATACATGCACCTGTTACTATTCTTAGCTACCCTAACACAGCCCATGCATTTACTTGTTCTGCAATGCTTCCAGCAGTCTCTGAAATCTTCTGCAGCTTGTTTTCCAGACATTCACGGATGACTGGTAGAAAAAGAGGCTGGAGAAGTGGATTTGGTGGAAATGACATCGGAGGAAAACCAAATCAAACCAGAGGATGATAGGGGCAGATGAAAATTCTGAAGTTTCAAATTATACACTAAAAAGCATATGGGAAGGCATATATTTACCGAGTAGATAGAATCATTATTTTTGAATGCAGATCCATTGACTGAAAAGAACACAAAGTTCAAAAATGAGCTTCAAAAATGCTTCAAGCAAAAGAAAACAATCCCAGAATATTGATTTTTTAAAGAGAGCAGAAGGTACACAAAATCTAGATGCTGCAGAAGAAAGTTCAAAAGGTGAAGATATTCTGCAACAGAGAAAACATTCTCGTTTGATTGTACTTAGCAGCAATGAAGAGGAAGAAAATTAAATGAACATACATTATCTGAATCATACTGTAACATACATTATCATGATACTATGATGTGTGACCACATCATAGGATCCAATTTGATTGGATACTATGATGTGTCACAAAGGAATTGAATGCCAAAAATAATTTCGATATCATATACTTGGATTTCAGGAAAGCTTTTGACACTGTTGCACATGGAAGACTGCTGTACAAATTGGAGAGATGTGGCATTAAGGGTAAGTTGCTACAATGGATAAAGGGGTGGTTGAGTGGGGAATCAATGGACACTGCTCTTCATGGACAAATGTTACTGTTGGGCCCATTGTTGTTTTGTATATTTATCAATGATATTGATGAAGGTATATTAGGTTTAATGTCCAAGTTTGCAGATGATACAAAGGTTGGCAGGGTTGTTAACGACAGTAAAGACAGTATGCTACTCCAACTGGATCTAGTAAATTTGGGCAAATGAGCTGAGAAGTGGCAACTGAAGTTTACCATTGACAAATGAAGTTTACCACTGACAAAAAGTACTGCAGTATGGGTAGCAATAACCGAAGAAAAACGTGCCAACTGTGTGGTACTACGCTCAGGGAAGTTAAAAGTGAAAAAGACCTGGGGTAATTGTGCAGTCCAATATGGAGTTCACTGAGCAGTGCAGATGGGCTGCCGGGGCAGGGCAGGTCATGGAGTCTTGTCAATGATATACAGGAATTTTGCTAGCAGGGACAGGGAGGTGATTATCCCATTATACAAGGCAATGAGTACTGTGTACAGGTCTGGAGGCCTCATTTTCGGAATGATGTAGAGTTGCTAGGACGAGTACAAAGAAGGGCAACAAGATTGGTGAGGGGAAACAAAGCGGTGCTCTTACCAAGAAAGGCTTAAGTTCTGCAAATTGCAGTGCCTGGAGAGTAGGCACCTGCAAGGTGATCTGATTTAGGTGTATAAGGCCTTGAATGGGTTCATCAAGCTGAATGCTGATGGGATTCTTCCTCTTGCTCAGATTAAGAACCTGAGGGGGCACAGATTCAAATTGAGGAAAGACAGTTGTAGAATAGATGTGTGGAAATTTGCCTTTAGCCAGCAGGTAGTTGATTGGTGGAAAAGACTTCCATCTTTTGTTGTGGAAGTCGAAAGCGTAAATAAATTTAAGGCTGAGCTGGACAGGATTTGGAACGAATGGAGGAGTGAAATCGGAGGGTGTTTTTTTTTTTTGGCTGATGCTGCATAAGCTTGTTTTCTTGCATTGTATGCCTCTATTAATGCTAATGAACGTACATGTATCACGGTTTGTAGTGCTCACATTTTTTCAGTTCTCACTATTTTTAATAAAAATTAAGTTTCCAATGGTTATAAAAATAATGATATATATTTGTTAGCTTTTGGAACGTAACCCCCCCCCCCCATACTCATAAAGCGGCTTCGCACTACCCAAGAATTTATAGGAAGCTAACTGTGTTATACGAGGTTACTTACATTTATCTTTCATTATAGAGTTTTTTTTTGTTTTTTTTCTCTCCATCACTCTGTCTCCCATTTTTCCCCCCTCATTTTATATATATATATATATATATACAGACACTGGTATGCAAAATTTAAGGACCAGTCAGGTTTCACCAGTAGTTTCTCACAGGTGTGGCCTGGAAATGGGAAAAGCATACCAAAGGATCTTTGTGAGGTACATAAACAATGAAGGAAACAACACCAACACAACAATGGAAACAAAAAGGTACAGAGGGACTTTATTCAAAAATGGCAATGTAGCTCTGGCTGCCATGATACAGATGCATCACTGCCAAATATTTGCAGGCTTTGCATCACCTGTCCATACTTAGAACAATGTTGTTGTTTTTTTTTTGGTTTTTAGGAGCATTAGCAACTAAGGCCATATAGCTCCAGGATATGCGGTGGTCATTCCCTGACCTCTCCGCATCCTCCGTATTTGGTGGTGACGGGCTCGAACCCCGGTCTAATCAAGAAGCGTGTGCTACGCACTGCTACTCCTTCCCACCTGGCTACGGAGGCGCCAACACAATAATGTTGTTGATAAGTTCTTGCGGTAACATTGTCCATTCCTCTGTCAGTGCCATCTTCAGCTGGTGAACATTTTCTGGTGAGTGTGGACATGCCCTTATGCATCTCCCCATAGTGTCCAATATGTGTTTGATGGGATTTAGATCGCTGGAACGGGCAGGCCAATCCATACGAACAATGTCCTCCCTTTCCAAAAGCATATCAACAGCTGAAGGGCAATGGCACCTCAGAACAGACACACATGAGGAAGGATTACCTCCGTACAGTAGCGTGCACCAGTTACAGTACTGCCTTCCAGTATCTGGAGTTGCGTACATCCATCCAAGATAATGCCTCCCCAGATGACAACACCTCGTACACCATATTGATCCCATTCAGTGATGTTTGCGGGTGATACCATATGTCAACCTCTCGCCAGATTAGCTGACGTCCTGAATCGCTGCTGAGACTGAATCTACTCTCATCAGTAAAGAGTACTTTAAGTAAAGATTTTTTGGTTGTAACCTTTGGAAAGTGTATATATCTGCAGCCATTGTCAAGTCACTGCAAGATGGAGGCCACTTCAAAAAGTCACATTGAGGGAAATGAACCATAATCTGCCATATTCGTCTAGTGTGGGCAGGCAAATCAACTGTATTTAGCAATCATGGGCTTGAACCCCAGTCTACTCAAGGAGCGTGTTCTATTGCACTCCTGCTCCTGACCACTCATATGCAGAGAGGCCTTATAATGTGTTTTGAAGGCTGTTTCAATGGTGTTGAAAATACTTTCAAAACATGAAAGGAAAAATAATTATCACTGCAATTTAAAGTATGTATTATTATGGCAAGTTATATGTGATTACACAATTCACTTATTATTGCAGTATTTCTCTCGATTATTAATGAACTGACAACATACAGTGTCTGGAGACAAATTACAGTGTCTGGAGACTAGGCACCGGCGAGGTGATCTGATAGAGGTGTACAAAGCCTTGAATGGTTTTAGCATGCTCAATGCTGATGGGATACTGCCTCTTGCTCAGAATAATCACCTGAGAGGGCATAAATTCAAATTGAGGAAAGACAGATGTAGGATAGATGTGCGGAAATTTGCCTTTAGCCAGCGGGTAGTTGGTTGGTGGAACAGACTTTCATCCCTTGTTGTGGAAGTTGATAGCCTAAATAAATTTAAGGCTCAGCTGGACAGGTATTTCGAAAGAACGGAGGGGTGAAGTGAAAGGGTTTTTTTTTTTTTTTTTTGGCTGATGTTGCATAAGCTTGCATCATATGCCTCTACTAATGCTAATGCTAATAATTGGCTTACTTCCAAATCTCCACATTCATTTTCTGCCTACACCAAAGCTTGCAACAATTGTAAAGTAGTTATTAATAAGTGCAAAATAGATTTTGAACATGCTAAGAGTAGAAAACTTGCTTTTTGTCCAAATAGTTGCCGATTTTCCTTCACAGCTATGGAACAAAGCAGAGCGACACACATGATGACTTCATAAAACACAAAGTATTTAATAGCAATAAATAGTTCCTCCACAGTAAAGATAGAATATGAGGAGGGTAGTACAACAGAACTCGTACTGGTGTAGTAGTTGTTGAAGCAGGAGTTCATATAGTATGAGGAATGCAATAATTTTTCATGATGATGAAGCGGATGCAGCAGTGGTTGATTAAACCACAGTTGTTGTAGGAACAGTTGAAGCTGTAATTATTGAAACGTCCACACAAGTTGTATTATTTCAATCGCAATTAAGAAATACTCTTCAAACAAAAACATTTTGGACAAACAATGGGAATGCATGAAAAAGAGTTAATATTTTGTACTAAGTCGCTTGACTAGGAGAGATATTTTCAAATGACTAAGATAAGCCATCTCTTATATAATTGTACAGTTGACATTCATAGAGGGCGTATTTCCAATTTGCAATTCTATCACAACAACAGAGACAAGCAGGACAGGAGGGGGAGGAGTACATTCTTAGTTAAGAAACATACTAAATATAAGGTAGTGCATACAACTGATATTTTTTTTTTTTTTTTTATGAAAACCCCAAACACGAAATGTATCAAAACCTATAGTACTTAGTACCGTGCATGGGTTGAAGGAGAAGTATGGGGGGAGGGTGGTGTCGAAAACTTTGCTCTAGAGACTAAACATGGGTTTCACCACTTCAAGCCTCCAATAAGCAAAGTGGTGGTATTTCACCTGTTGATGAAAGTCATCTACCACCTGCCAGTTCAATGCTGAGTCAGTTTGGTGTGAAATAAACACTGAGAAAATGTAAATAAGAATAGCAGTGTGTTATAGACCTAACAAGTGTGATGAGCATAACAAAACTATACAGAGAAAAAGAATGGGTCAGTAAATCAGAATGTCTTATAATGGGGATTTTAACTTATATATATTTACTGTAACATGTGAGTAGGTTACTCACACACTAGCAAGACTTCTGTGTATTTACTAGATGATTGTTTTCTACAGCAGCATGTTAGAGGACAACAAGATGAAGCAATACTCTCGATCCAATTACACTGGTCAACATGTAAAATGTTACAAAAACGAACATACCTAATCTGGACTAATTTTATGCTGCTGAATACAAAAATCACATTAAAATTTGCCGATTGGCTCTTGTTTTTGAATTACAGTTCTAGATAATTCTGTGAAAATGACAACATTTCATGCTTGAAATAAAGACTGTGATAAATTCTATTAAACAGGTCTAATAGCAGGCAATGTTGATGGTCTAATAGCAGGCAATGAGCATGAGGCACGTTTCTGAAGAATGACGACAATTTATACACACTTCTAAAGTTAGCTAGCCTTAAGGCTGTGTTATTACACAATAGAAATATACTGCCTTCAATACCTCTTGCACATGCCATCCACAAATAAGAAACATATGCAAACATCCCCTTTGGTGTACACTAACAGATTATGACTGGCAGATATATGGTGATTTAATGGTAATCACTATTTTATTAGGCCTACTGGGAGAGTGAAATGTCATTCTCATTCAGGATGTGAAGAAGAATATTTACTGTATATTTTACCAATATTTTTTACAGATAGTGTGTGATTTAGTAGACCTAATCATAGAAGTAGTCTTAGCAGTAGAAGTAAACATAATCATAGAAGTGAAATGTCTCCATGACCCTTTGGCTTGTTCTCTGAATGTGCCTGGTATTAGCTCTGGCTCTCTTAAACAGCACTAGATTTTCAGGATTAGGGTGATTGCAGTAGTTATTTTGGGCTATGTTTTTTTCTTGTTTGGCTTGTTTGCATTTGTTGTTCCACTGGGGTTTAGCCATATTTACCAACTTGTGAACAATCCTTGGAATTGTTATTTCAGTGGCCTTCATCATTCATTTTGCTAATACAACAAAATGAATACTGCAATCCACTTATAAGGGATGCGAGCATTAATTGATGCATTTGATACAACTGATTTGTTAGTTGCCTAGATTTCACCAAATCAGCTTTTGAAATGGGGTTAGATTTAGTTGGTCAAGAAACTTTTCTAAAAATTGTTCCCATTTATCAAGTGTCTTATCACTACACAGAAGATGATGTGCAATAAAGTCACCCATGATGCATAGGTGAAAGGAGACACAAGACTTTCAAGATCACCATAAGAGATGGTTTAGCAAGGGCAAAGATGTAAGAGTGAAAGAAACAGAAAGTTGTTCAAGTGACCACAGCTTCTAGATTTGTTTGTAGCATTACTAGTCAAGAAGAAACAGGGGTGCTGATAGAATAGCAACTCCTCCAGGAGCTGAAACTGGTCACAGAGAGACAATCTTTTTCTGTGGATGACATAATGACTAAGCAATATTGTAATAGATGGTGTTAAGTTAGTTTCTTGAAGACAAAAGACAAGTGGACTAAAGGAAATTACACATTATTTACATTTAGCGCGACCCTCAGTTGATTTCCTGGCAGCAGATAGCTTACAGTAATCAGAATTGTTCATTTTTTTTCAGAAAGTAATGGCTTTCCTGTGTCCATCTCCTACTTTGTGAAATAGTCAATTAATTGGTCTTCTTGATGTTTTTTCTTCAATTTCCATTCTGCTGAGTCAATTTATTTTGTATCGTCAACAGCAATGCTTTCTGAATGCTTTGGATAAGTATTAGTAAGCAGAGCAGTGACTAGTGTGTTAATAACCTTGTTTATCTTAGGTGGGGAACTAAGATAAACAAGGTAGGGGAACATTTTCCAATAGCGACCAAGCCCTGTTTGACATCTGTTTGTGGTCAAAGTTACTTCTTCTCTTTGGACAGCAGTTATTGTTGTTCTTTGCACAGTGGTAATTATTGGTCCCACCTCTAAATTACTTGAACAAACACAGGTCGAGAGTGAGACTGAGCCTGTACCAAATTTTTTTGCATTTTGATATGCAATGTTTTGTTTGGCTCTAACAGGTTTCACATTTTTTTCATCTTTCTAGCGAGATAGCAATCCTTGGCATAGGTAGTGTGTGAGCCCCTACAATATGAGTATTTATACTGCTCAGCTTTACAGTTTATTTAGTGTTCACAAGAACTGCAAGCAATAAAAGTGGCTAAACTTCTGCAGACATTAGCATAGGCATATGATGCAAAAAAGCAAGCTTATACAGCATAAGTTAAAAAAAAAAATCCCTTCCCATTTCACCCATCCATTTGCTCCAAAAGTTTATCCAATTCTTCGTTTAATTCATTTAAGCTATCAACTTCCACAACGACAGATGGAAGTTTGTTCCGACAATCAACTACTGATGGTAAAAGACAAATTTCCACAGATCTATTCTACACGTATCTTTCTTCAAATTGAGTTTATGCCCACTCAGGTTCATAATCTGAGCAAGAAGAAGAATCTCATCAGCACTGAGCCTGCTCAAACTATTCAAGGCACTATACGCCTCAATCAGATCACCACACAGGTGACTAGTCTCCAGACATTGCAATTTGCAGAACTTAAGCCTTACTTGGTAAGAGCACCCCCCTTTGTTTCCCACACCAGTCTTGCTGACCTTCTCTGTACTTGTTCCAGCAACTCTACATCCTTCATAGGGCGCCTCCGTAGCCAGGTGGGAAGGAGCAGCAGTGCGTAGCACATGCTTCTTGATTAGACCGGGGTTCGAGCCCGTCACCACCAAATATGGAGTATGCGGAAAGGTCGAGGAATGACCACCGCATATCCCGGAGCAATATGGCCTTAGTTGCTAATGCTCCTTAAAACCAAAAAACAAACAAACAAACAAACATCCTTCATAAAATGAGGCCTCCAGACCTGTATGCAGTATTCAAGGTGTGAACAGACCACTGCCCCCCCCAAAAAAAGGGATAATCACCTCTTTTTTGCTGCTATCAAAATTTCAGCACTACCTGTACTACTAAAAAAAGTTCACATCTGATTGCACAATTAACATACCCATGTCTTTGTCATTCTCCACTACCCTGAATGTAGTACCACACAGTTGGTACATTTCCCAGTGCTTGTCTAGATGATTCTGCAATGCTTTTTTAACCAGTGACTCCATTATTTTCTCGAGAACAGAAGTTAAACTTCAGTTGCCACTTCTCAGCCCATCTGCCCTACTTTTCTAGATCCTGTTGCAGTAGCATACTTTCATTAACAACCCTTACAACTTTGTATCATCTGAAAACTTCAACATTAAGATTGATATATCTTCATCAATCTCATTAATAAATATACAAAACAACAATGGGCCCAATGCTGAACCCTGGGAGACTCCACATCAGTCCACTTACTGTCTTCTCTCACTCAACCATCCTTTTATCCATTGTAGCAACTTGTCCTTAATGCCATAGTGATCCAATTTATACAGTAGTCTTCCATGTGAAACAGTATCAAAAGCGTTCCTGAAATCAAAGTATATGATATAAAAATTATTTTTTGCATCCAGTTCCTTTAAGACCATATCGTGGTATCCAATGAAATTGGTCAGAGAAGAATTCCCCTTAACAAACCCATGTTGTGTCTGAACTGTAGCTGCAGTCTTGTCTAGATGATCCTGCAATACTTGTTTAACCAGTGACTCAATTATTTTCCCCTGAACAGAAGTTAAACTAACAGGTCTGTAATTACTCTTGTCATGCTTCGATCTCCATTTGTGAATTGGAGATACATTTACACATCTTCAGTCTGTGGGGACTCCACCCTGAGTCCAATGTCACTCTCATAATTATGGCAAAGGGTTTACTTACTTCCTTTGCTGCTTACTTTAATATAACTGGATAGATCCCGTCCACCGCAGATGCCTTCCTTAAGTTTAACTTCAGCAATTTATCCACCACTTTTTGCTCTCAATTATTATAAAATCATTTAGTTTATTAAGCTTTTCTCCTCCATTTCCCTACAGAATTCCTCATCTGTGAATGTAGATGCAAAATTCTCATTCAGTTTGTCAGCTGATTCATCCATTTACTTCTAGAGTTTATATAGGTAAAGAAGTCTTTGCATCTTTTCCCAAAGATTTCACATAATCTGCCTTCACTTGCCTAACCTCCTTTGTGACTTCATTACAGACTAGTTTACATCTACCACAGGCTTCTGTGTTGCCTGATAATTTACATGCATCCCATGCATTTTTCTTCTCTGCCACAAGTCTCATTAGTTCATCTGGCATCCATTTGGGCCTAAACCTTGAACAGTTTACTTAGTTGGTACGAAAAGTCCAGTAGCTTCGAAGTTCTTTGAATGCTTCCCATTTAGTATATGCTGTTGTTAACATCTTCAAACAGGCCTATGGGGCTGGGAAATTCCATACTGCAATAATTAAAGACAAACACGAGTCAAGGAATAAAAATTTTTACTATAAAAATAATGTGATGCACTATCGGAAATATTACAATAAATTACGATAAAACGTTAAAAATATAGTTAAAAATATACCAAAGCAATAAAATTATCTAAAATAAACTGGATTAAAAGCGATAAAACCTGAAGCTTGCTTTCGGAGGCTGCTGTCTCCTTCTTCAACAGTATACTATTACTGCAATGACACATCCTTAAGTAGCAGACCCATGGCACTCATGCACGTGGTCCATCAGACACATGGTCGGCATTCCCCATGCGCGCATCGGAAACGGAAGTGGCTCGGGAGCGTGTCAAACAGAACCGGTCATCCCGTCTGAGGACAACCGCCTCAAACAGGGGGTGTAAACGTGTCCCCCCATCCCTGTTAATAGTATTACGACTGGATGAACCGATTCACAAGCTCTCGAGCCACTTGCGTTCCCAAAATCCATGGGCACAGTCCGTAATGACCGCGTCTTCAGGGGAGATCCGATGCTGCTTCTCCCAGAAATGCTCTGCCACAGCAGACCTCGCATAATTAGCAGTCTTAATAGCGGTCATGTGCTATTAAGGTCAAATTTTTATTCCTTGGCTGGTGTTTGTCTTTAATTATTGCAGTTGTTAACATCATCAGTTTGTCCCGCTGTACAGAATTTAAAAACTGTCTGAGACCACCATAGGCTCCTTTACGAAAGCAAAAACCCTTCCCTTTACCCGACAGTAGTTTCATCTTTAAAATATTTCCCATATCAGTACACTGTGATCAATGCCACTTAGTGGTTTCTTTATCTGCAAAGTGTTAATGCATGAATAATTACTGTTGATAATCAGATCAAGAGTATTACTTCTGGTTGCAGCTCGAACATGCTGCTGTAGAAAATAATCATCCAGGAAATCCACAAAAGTCTTGCTAGTGTGCAAGTGACCAGCCCACAAGTTCCAGTCAATAACTGGGAAATTAACAACCCCCATTATGAGACATTCTGATTTTTTTGCCCACTCTATTTCTCTGCATAGTTGTTAACTGTACTTATCAGAGTCATTAGAACTATAACACACTCCTACCATCATTTTTGTTTTCCATGTGCTTATTTCCCATCAAACTGATTCAACGCCTTAGATTTTACATGTTTTTTAACTAACAGCATAACTTTTCCTCCCTTCCTATCCTTTCTGTACACATTGTACTCCCAAAATTCCAATTCTGCTTTCTTTATATCTGTGTGACACCATGTGTCTGATATCGTAATCAACCTTATATCCCTAACAATACCTGCCTTTGATGTCTTAATTAATCAATAATAATAACTGTGAGATGAAACTGCACACCACACTGTTACCCAGTCACAGTGCAATGGTTGCTGGTGGAATTGGCAATTTTTTTTGTTTTGGTTTTTTTTTTTAGGAGCATTAGCAACTAAGGCCATATTGCTCCAGGATATGCAGTGATCATTCCCTGACCTTTCCGCATCCTCCGAGCTCGTCACCACCGTCCTGGTGGTGACGAGCTTGAACCCCGGTCTAATCAAGAAGCGTGTGCTACGCACTGCTGCTCCTTCCCACCTGGCTACGGAGGCACCTGGAATTGGCAAGGGTTTTCTTCTGGCCAATAATGACAGTTTTGTTTATTCACAAAACTGTTCAGATGAAAAAGCTTCATCAAACATCCAGAGATCATGAATAAAGCCTTTATCATGATCCATTTCAGTTGGCACTTCTTCACAAAAAATTTTATGGGTAAGGAGTTCACAATTTTTTTTAATTTCTGCAGCACCCACATCTGCTTTGATATAAATTTAAGTCCTTGTGCAATATTTACCATACACTCTTAATGGATAAGTTTGATGACAGTGCATGCAAATGTGCAAACAGACCCAGTATTTCTGCAACTGCCAACATCTGACCAGCACACTCCTTCCCAGTTCTCCAATGTCCAACCAATGTGATGTTGACACCACGTTTGCCATCGATGATGATCAGTGGTGAGGAGAGGTATGTCTCTTGGGTTGTCTGCTGTGGAAACTCATACATTTGAGTGTATGGTGCTTTGTCATATGGGATATTGTTCTTGCATTCCCCTATTGTATTGTGATGAAAACTGTTGCACAGTGACCTGCCATTGAGTCCATACAAGGCACTGCACCATTTGCTCACCACGAACACCTTGCATCATCCTTTGCGGTTCTGTCAACAGGAGGTGGTTTTACCCATTCAACACCATTCTTTGTACATCTTAACCACAGTGGTCCATTAGCAACTAACAAGACATGCTGTTTCTGATATGGAAGCATCTGACACATGAGGTCCCACAATCTTTTGATTCTTTACTGTACCCCATAACTGCTACTTTATCACTTTGATAATTTTGATAATAATGCTACTTTATCATTTTGGTAATTTGCATGACCAGATGCAAATTACCACTGCTCTAACATATGAAGCTGTTTGGCTTTTTATACTACAAGCTATGCAGCAGTCCATTACAGATGGGATGGTTATAAATCAGTGATCACTGAGTGCATAATATCTATTTTTTTTTTCTTCTTCTCCTTGAAACTAATTTCAACTGTGTGTGTGTTTGAAAGGTATCAGAACCCTCAGTACCACTCACGGGTTGAAGGCTGAGAAGAGACAGAAGATACTAATACAAATTAGACTTGAATTTCTGTAGGTTGTAATTTTTGGGAAATGTGTGTGTTAAGGAAGGCAGTTTGAGAAAACAGAAGGAGAAGGAATAAATGAGGAAGAGAAAAAGTAATTTGTGTGGATTTGGAAAGAGACAGCAAATGGATTACTGGTTGTGGTATGTGAAATGTTTTGGAAGAGTGTGGGAATTAAAGATGCCAATTCAGATGAAAAGTTCCCATGGAAGGATATACAAAAAAGGTACAGAGCAGAAACTAAACATATATGAGACAGAGTGAAGGGAGTTTGTATGAGATGGGTCATTAATTAACCAGAATGCCCTCTTTTGGAGTGAGTCAAGAAGCTTTAGTCTAGTTTTGGTGTTGTCATCCGAAACATGGGAACAACATTCCACAGAAGAACAAATCTGAGATTCGTAGAGAGTGAGTAGTACAAGAAAAGTCACCTATTTCCTTAAAATATGAAATCTGGAGTTCTGTTTTAAAACATTATCAAATTTATTAATTTTCTTTCCTGTCTCTCCAGGAAAGGACAAAATTTATATCTAAGCTTTCTCTACCTCTCAAACTGCACTGCTAAAAGAAAGTAAGTCCTCCTGTTTCATACTCTTTTATAGAATTACATAACTAAGCAGAATGAGTTTTGATAAACAACAGATGTTTCTAACAAAAGGATCTTCTAGAACCCTTAGCAATACAAATAGCTGCAGCATCAAAATTTATCAATAATATTTTTTTGAAAAATAAGTTTTTGGCATAAAACTGCCCATGTAACTGTTTCTCAACTTTAGGCTCTGGTTAAAGAGGAAGGCCAGGTTGCATATCTCTGGAAATTGCTATTCAGGTTAAGGTTTTTACAAAACTCTTTTTTTTTTTACATAAGAAATAACTATTAACTATGCAAAAATTGTCCCAAATTGTTTCTGCCAGCCTATGTAAGCCATGAGTTAAGCAAATAAGGTGGATTAAGTTCAGCCAGAAAACTTGTAAGGTGGAAGTTACTTTTATCATATACACAGCAGTGTCACACTAACAAAAATGCAGAATTTTCATCATGGATCAATTCTTGGTGGTTGTTGTTGGAATTAACGACACAAGGGCTACTGAGGCCAAATTGTCTGTTCACAGTTTATTTGCAGGCAATGTATCGTTAGAGATGTTAAATTATATGTGTTTCAAATACCTGAAAAGTTCTTCTATATTGGCTTCAATTCTTAAGAAATGAGATAAATTATATAAGATGTTCAACGTCAAGAGTGACTGGAAAGTGTTTGATTGGATAGTTGAATGTAAGGAACAATCAACCAGAAAATGACGGACCGTAAGTAGTCTCTGACAGGATGAGCACTGAGGTGGGTTTTATCCCAACATGAGTGTGTCCAATTCTCAGTTTCGCCAACACCAATTCCTCTCATCTCTTTCATCGGAAACCAGAGAGCGACAGCTCTGGATCTTCTTTTATCTTGGATCTCCATTTATTGCAGAATGCTTTGCAGATGACAGACATGTAGTCGGTGTAAGGAACCTGAGGATGTTGTGAGAAAGCCGGTTGAGGATGTTTAGCAGCAAAGTCAGCACTTTCATTTCTCAGAATGGCCAGGGATCCAGCAAAAACTGATTGGACACATTGCAGGAGAATAGCTGAGAATGAATGTATTTCAATGTAGGATGAGAAGAGGAGAAATTCTTCCTTATGGCAGAAACAGCACTGAGGGAGTTTGTGTAAAGTATGGCAAGTGAGATGAAAAGCTCAATAATCTTACTAAGCAATAACTTTATAGTGCATAATTCAGCAGAAGATGCTACCGGTAGGGTTGCTGTAATTTTACATGATGGAAAAACTGTGGCAGCACCTACCATATTGACAGTTTTCGATCCATCAGTATAGATTTGACAGGTATGAGGGTTCAGAGTAGCGTGGGCTGAGTGCAGCTGCCTGATATTGCAGGGAGGTATGACATTCATCCCCCATTGAAGAAAGCAAACATCATAAGAGGCAGTAACGTACGTCCAAGGTGGAACAGGTGCAGTTGTGTCCTGAAAAATATCACTTAAATGCAACTCTGAAAAAGCATTTTAATCTCCTGAGTGAAGCAGATCAATTTTCATTTGGCTTGCTTTCATAGAAGAAATCCCACCAAGTGTTATAAAGATACTCCAACTAGGGTGCAATAGAAAACTCTGGATCTTAGCAGCATAGTGGAGCAGTAATGTTTTCCTATGAAGATCTAATGGACAATCATGTGCTTCAATATAAAGACTTTGGAATGGAGAAGTCCTGAAAGTGCCCAATGCAGTTCTCAGAGCACTCTGCTGGATCGCATTTAATCGTTGTAAAGCAGTGCTCCTGGCAGAGTCATATACTGGACAACCATAATCTAGGTGTGAACAGATTAAAGTTTTGTAAAGATGCAGTAGAGTATACCAATCATTTCCCCATGACATGGACGAGACTGATCGAAGTATATTCTCAAATGCTTTAGACAAGCAGTTCTTTAAAATGAGTGATGTGAGCTTGGAAATTTAGCTTGCAGTCTAATAATAGCCCAAGAAATCTAACGGTATTAACAAGTGGGATTGGAGTTTTGTTTATTTCTAGTTCAGGATCTGGATGGAGAGCTTGTAACTTGCAGAAGTGAGTGGCAGTGAATTTCTTTTCTGACAGATGATAACTATTGTGTGAGGTCCAAGATTCAATTTGGTTATGGCTAGTTGGAGCTCCCATTCAATGGTGTTCATACTTTTGGACTGACATGAAATGGTAAGGTCTTCCACATACATGTAAGGTTCAATGGTTTTTGTGATGTCCCATGTCATGTTGCTAATCCGAATTGTGAATAGTGTTGAACTAAGAGGCACGCCTTCCTGCTGAATGTGAGATGTAGAGAGTATGTTTTTATAACAGACCTGAAATTAATGCAGGCGAAAGAAATTCTGAAATATTTCTGACAACCGTCCCCTAAGCCCCAGTTGGTAAAAGTTCATAATAATACCATGACGCAGGTAGTGACAAATGCCTTTTTAAGATCTAAGTTGACTATAACTAGACGTTTCATGACAAAGGCATTGAGGATCACATTTAGCATTGATCTGTTTTTCCGAAAGCCCTACTGATGATCAGGTAGGAGATTTTATGATTCCAGGATCCATGTGAGCCTTGTATGAACCATCCTTTCAAAAATTTTTCCTATGTAGCTCATGAGCGATATGGGCCTATAATTTTGAACCAGGGAAGGATCTTTGCCTGGTTTTGGTAAGGGAATAATGAAAGAATGCCGCCTGGAAGAAGGATAGGCATTTTCAGAAA
The DNA here is from genome assembly GCF_048544385.1 of Mastigoproctus giganteus. NCBI lineage: Eukaryota > Metazoa > Arthropoda > Arachnida > Uropygi > Thelyphonidae > Mastigoproctus > Mastigoproctus giganteus. Next base: position 26,513,577 of record NC_143587.1, read on the forward strand.
AGATCCAATTATAGAAAATCAACAAGATACAAAGGTCTTGTTGATGTAAGTGCTTCAACATAATGTAATGAACACAATCTGGGCCTGCAGCACTATTGGAAGATATATTTAATGATTCTTTAAGTTCTATTATTCTAAAAGGTTGGTTGTATGGAAAGGAACAGTGCATGAAGAAGTTGATTTTATACTGATCTGCACCTGCTTTTGATGTTTTGGAAGGAGGATGCATAAGAGGCAGAAGCTGAGATTGTGGCCAACGATTCTGCTACATTAGCAATTTCTTCCAAAGTAGACACGTCTTTCCTTTTCCAATAAAGTATCAGAGAGGGCAGCTGAACAAATTGGCCATTATCCAGATGATCCGTGTGTCAGTGTCTTTTGTGATGGGTGAGGCAAAAGCAATCCACGAATCACATTTGGCTTTCCAGTCAGGCTTTAGCTTTAAGTCTTTTATAAGCAATTAAGTTACTAGTGGTAGGATACTTGCGGAGTTTAATCCAAGCACAGTTTTTCTCCTGTTTGGCCTGAAAGCAATCTGTATTCCACCAGTGATTTTGGTGAATGCAATTTTTCTTGGATTTTGCAATAGAAGTTTCAGCTGCAGTCAGAATTTGATTGGGTATATATGTAGTTACTTCACATCAATTGGTTGATTTTGAACATAAAGTCTGTCTAGATATATATGAGTGGAATAGCCATCCCAGTTTGCCTTTTAAAACTTTCAAGTGGATCTTTGATCGGGATTTGGAATTATCTCTGTTTGTAAAGAGCAAATAATCGGAAAATGATTGCCATTAAAGAGATCGGTTAATACTGACCATGTCATGACTGGAAAGATGAATGGAGAACAAATGGACAAGTGAATTATAGAAGTAGATCCCGTAGGTAGGTGAATATAGGTGAGAGATCCAGAGTTTAGTAAATTAAGATTATTACTATTCAAAAATTTTTCAATCGATCTGCCTCTTGCATCCATTAAATCCATTGTGGGGATCATAATGGATGGTGGCTATTCAAGTCACCAAAAAGACAAATTGGTTTTGGGAGTTGAGTAATGAGATTGTCCAATTCTGAATGGGCAAAGAGTATTGAAGGTGGAATATAAATAGAAACAAGGGTAACTGAAATACCCACTGCAATACGAACTACCACAGCTTTTAGAGTGGTTCAAAATTGGATGTGCTTGGACGACGTGTTAGAATTGATAAGAATAGCTACTGCATAGGCAGGGTACTCTGAGCTTCTATCTCGTATGTACACAGTATAACTTGATAATTTTGACAAGACTTGGGTTGACAAGAATGTTTCCTGCAGGCATATACCTATGGTACTGAATTCCTTAAATCATCTGAATGACTGCTTAGTCCTCTGTATGATGTTAGGCATTATTTGGGTTTAGCTGAGGATGATTCATCTGACTGTTTTTTGTGAGTGGGGCATTTTTTTACGGTCTTTTTTTGGGAATGTGGAGCATCCAGTATGAATCGTGTCATTGGCATGTAGTTCTAAGAAGGGTTCCTCATAATCTGGGTGTTCATCCACTTCCATGCTGTTGGTGGGTTCGTCACTTTTCTTGCATTCTTTTCCTTACTTTTCTTAGTAGTTGACGTATCAGTCGGGTATACTAATTGGGGTGTAAGTGGCTTCGCTGGTTTTGGCTTTGGCAGTATCTTTTCCAGCGATTGATAAAGTTGCTTTAACCCAGTTAGCTAGAGAGGTGTTGGGCGGTATTGACACATCTGTTTGAACTGCAATTGAATGATAACTTCGGGTGCGAGAGGCATGGCCAACATAATTTGTCTGCGTGCCTCGGGATGTGTGACATTATGTTCAATTTTGTACTTTCGGATTTTTTTCCCAGTTTTGTGGGAAAAAAATTCCCCACAAAACTGGTTTTGTGTGTCCTATTTGTGGATCAATGGATCCACAAATAGGACAGATGACATCACCTCTGTATCCATGCTGTGAGTGGCCATATTTCTGGAATTTAAAACAGCGAAGAGGATTCGGGATGTATGGGTGAATTCGGCAGTATAAATAGCCAGCTTTTACTGTGGATGGCAGATAAGAAGTGCTGAAAGTAAAAATGATGGATCATGTTGGTGTAAGATTTCCATCTTTTTTTAGACATTATTCATCTCGCACTAATAACATTTGATCCCTAAGTTCCTCAACTAATTCATCCTCAGACACTATAAGAAGTTCCTTCCCATTCTGTGATAACGAATTAGCATTAGTAGAGGCATTTGATGCAAGAAAGCAAGCTTATGCAGCATCAGCCAAAAAAAAAAAAAAAAACCCACTTCCACTTCACCCCTCTGTTCGTTCAAAATACCTGTCCAGCTGAGCCTTAAACTTATTTAGGCTATCAACCTCCACTACAAGGGATGGAAGTCTGTTCCACCAACCAACCACCCGCTGGCTAAAGGCAAATTTCCGCACGTCTATCCTACATCTGTCTTTCCTCAATTTGAATTTATGCCCTCTCAGGTTATTATTCTGAGCTAGAGGAAGAATCCCATCAGCATTGAGAATGCTCAAACCATTCAAGGCTTTATACACCTCTATCAGATCACCTCGCTGGTGCCTAGTCTCCAGACACCGTAATTTGCAAAACTTAAGCCTTTCTTCGTAAGAGCACCCCTTTGTTCCATTCACTAATCTTGTTGCCCTTCTCTGTACTCATTCCAGCAGCTCTACATCTTTCTTGAAATGAGGCCTCCAGACCTGTATACAGTACTCTAGGTGTGGCCTGACCATTGCCTTATACAAGGGAATAATCACCTCCTTATCCCTGCTGGAAAAATTCCTGTATATCATTGACAATACTCAATGAGCTACTCTTGCAGCCCGTCTGCACTGCTCAGAGAACTTCATATCTGCCTGCACAACCACCCCCAAGTCCCTTTCATTCTCTACCACTGTCAGTGTAGTACCACAGAGTTGATACGTTGCTCTGGGGTTGCTGTTTCCCATGTGTAGTACTTTACATTTGTCAATGTTAAACTTCATTTGCCACCTCTCAGCCCATCTGCTCAACCTTTCCAGATCCTGTTGCAGCAGCATAGTGTCAGTAGTGTCCTTGACAACCCTGCCAACCTTTGTATAGTCTGCAAACTTGGATATTACGCTTGATATACCATCATCAATATCATTTATAAATACAGAAAACAATAATGGACCCAACACTGAGCCCTGAGGGACTCCACTAATAACATTAGTCCACGATGAGCAGTGTCCATTGATTACCACTCTCTGTCTTCTCCCCCCTCAACCACCCCTTTATCCATAGCAGCAATTTGCCTCCAATGTCACACTGCTCCAATTTGTGTAGCAGTCTTCCATGTGCAACAGTATCAAAAGCATTTCTAAGATCCAAGTATATAATATCAAAGCTATTCCCTGCATCCAGTTCTTTTGTGACTGCATCATAGTATCCAATCAAATTGGTCAGGCAAGACTTCCCCTTAACAAAGCCATGCTGTGTCCGAGCTATAACTGAAGTCTTGTCTAAATGATCCTGCAGTGCTTCTTTAACCAGTGCCTCCATTAATTTTCCTGGAACAGAAGTTAAGCTCACAGGTCTATAATTACTTGGGTCAGCCTTTGATCCTCCTTTGTGAATTGGGGTCACATTTGCACATTTCCAGTCTATGGGTACCTCCCCTGAGTCCAAGGAAGCTCTCATAATTATGGCTAAGGGTTTGCTTACTTCCTTTGCTGCCTCCTTTAATATAACTGGATAGATCCCATCCACCCCGGGTGCCTTTCTTGTGTTTATCTTCAACAGTTTCTCCTCCACTTTACTCCCAGTTATTTCAAGATTCTGTAGCTTACTGCTAGAGTTGAATACACCTCTGGCATTCCCCTCGCTGAATAACTCCTCATGTGTGAATGTCGATGCAAAATATTCATTTAGTTTGTTAGCTACCTGAGAAGGATCATCAACAGTTGACCCATCAATATCAAGTGGACCAATCTGATTCATCATCTTCCTTCTAGAGTTTACATAAGTAAAGAACTCTTTGCTGTTTTTCTTTGCATCCCTTGCCAAGGATTTCTCGTAATCTGCCTTCGCCTGCTTAACCTCCTTTGTAACTTGGTTGCATATCAACTTGTATCTATCATAGGCTTCTGTGTCATGTGTTAATTTGTAAGTATCCCATGCATTTTTCTTCTCTGCCGTATGCCTCATCAGTTCATCTGACATCCATTTTGGCCTAAACCTTGAACAATATTTCTTAGTTGGTATGTAAAGCCTAGTAGCTTCCAAGATAAGTTCTTTGAATGCTTCCCATTTTGAATTTGCTGTTGGTAACATCATCAGTTGGTCACACTGTATAGAATTTAAATACTGTCTCAGTCCATCGTAGTCGCCTTTACGGAAGCAATAACCCTTCCCTTTACCCCTAATGGTAGTTACCTCTTTGAGTAAATCCCACTTCAGCACACTGTGATCACTGCCACCTAGTGGTTCATTTATCTGCAGATTCTTAATGCATGAAGAATCACTGCTGATAATCAAATCAAGAGTATTACTCCCTCTAGTTGCCTCCCGAACATGCTGATGTAGGAAACAATCATCCAATAAATTCACAATAGCCCTGCTAGTGTGCGAGTGACCAGCCCCCAAATTCCAGTCAATATCTGGGAAATTAAAATCTCCCATTACAAGACTCTCTGATTTACTGGCCCACTCTATTTCCCTGTACAGTTTCTTATTATACTCATCAGAGTCATTAGGCCTATAGCACACTCCTACTCTCAATTTTGATCTCCCAATGTTTATGTCACACCAAACTGACTCAACACTGCACTGTCCAGCGATGTCGACTGGCTTCACTTCCTTGGTTTTTATGTGTTTCTTAACTAATAGCATAACCCCTCCCCCCTTCCTATCCTGTCTATCCTTTCTGTAGATGTTGTACTCCCCAAATTCCAGTTCTGCATCCTTTATATCTGTGTGACACCACGTCTCTGATATCCCAACAATATCAGCCTTTGATGTTTTGAGCAATACCTCAAATTCATCAAATTTATTTACTAAACTCCTAGCATTGGTGTACACGCAAGTATACCTGCACCTGTTTCTATTCTTAGCTACCCTAACACAACCCATGTGTTTACTTGTACCGCAATGGCTCCCAGCAGTCTCTGAAATATCACGCATCTTGTTTTTCAGGCTTCTGCTTCTAATAGAAGCAGTGCAAGAATCTCTTTCACCTCTGCCAGTGGCTACTGTCAATCTATTGGTCTTTGTCTCCCCCCAAGCTAGCAGTTTTCCGACCCATCTAACACTGCCTCGATAGCATCAGCAAATATTCTTGCACCCTTTCTATTTAAGTGTATCTCATCCCTGTAGAAGCAATCTCTCCTGTTAACAAGTACAGTCCAGGCTGAAAAAAATTCTACCCCTTGAGCCTTGCACAATCTTTTCAGGGCTGAATTGATCGACAAGGCTCTCATCATATACTCCCTCCTATCGTGTCTGGACAGAATTGCAGACACTTTCAAATTCAACCCTAATTCTCGGCTTTTGTTCAACAGTGACCTGTACTTGTTAAGTAATTCTGCCGGTCTCCTACTCTTAATATCATTAGTGCCAACGTGTACAACTATATCACCTTTTGTGCCCTTAAAAGATGATATTCACTCTACATCGTCATCAACCTTTGCCCCTGGCAGACATACCCTGGTCCTGTTCCAACTATCCTTTTTACAGAGCATGTTCCCCGTTTCCCTGACAATAGAGTCTCCATCAACTACTAGTTCCTTCGGGACCAGCACATTCTGCCTTGGGGGTTGCCTCTGTGTCACGTGATGCCCAAGTGCAAGCTCTGGCGTTGATGTGTGCAGCTGAGAGCTTGATGGGCCCCTCAATTTAGTTTCTTCGAGGGCATCCACCCTGTCCTTCAAGCTCTCATATAGGCCCACAAGAACGCTGAGTTGTTGCCTGATATCGATACACTCCTTGCATCGCGCACACACAAAGACATCCCCCTTGGCAGTATCATGTCCAATTTAATGTATTGTGGGGAGCAACAAATTGAAATTGAATCGAAATCATGACTCAGACCAGAGAAGCAAAGCAAAAGGCTCAAGCTAATGGGAGTGCTGTGGCTCAGGAGAAAACTGGGGCAGACAGTTGCCCTCTGAATCACAGTCTTTTAAAATGCATTCCTTGTTTATTGTTTGTGGAGCAATCAGGTACGGGACATGATACTGCCAAGGGGAATGTCTCTGTGTGTGCGTGTGTGTGTGTGTACGATGTAAAGAGTGTGAGCAAATCAGGCAACAACTCAGCATTGTTATGGGCCTATATGAGAGCTTGAACGACAGGGTGGATGCCCTCAAAGGATCTAAATTGAGGAGGGCCCATCAAGCTCTCAGCTGCCTACATCCATGCCAGAACTTGCACCTGATTATCACAAAACACAGCGGCAAACCCCCCCAAGGCAGAATGAGCTGGTCCCACAGGACCTAGTAGTTGTCGGCGACTCTATTGTCAGGGAAATGGGGAACATGGTGTGTAAAAAGAATACGTGGAACAGGACCAGGATATGTCTGCCAGGGGCAAAGGATGATGACATTGTACAGCAGATATCATCTTTTAAGGGCACAAAAGGTGATATTGTTGAACATGTTGGCACTAATAATATTAAGAGTAGGAGACCGCAGAATTACTTAACAAGCAGGTCGCTGTTGAAAAAAAGCTGATAATTGGGGTTGAATTTGAAAGTGTCTGCAATTCTGCCCAGACACGATAGGAGGGAGTATATGATGAGAGCCTTGCAGATCAATTCGGCCCTAGAAAGACTGTGCAAGGCTCAAGGGGTAGAATTTTTTTAAGCCTGGTCTGTACTTGTTAACAGGAGAGATTGCTTCTACAGAGATGCGATACACTTAAATAGAAAGGGTGCAAGACTATTTGCAGATGCCATTGAGGCAAGTGTTAGGTGGGTCAGAAAACTGCTAGCCTGGGAGGATATAAGGATTAATAGATTTACAGTAGCTGCAGGCAGAGGTGAAATTGATTCTTGTACTGCTTCTATTGGAATGAGCAGCAGCCTGGAAAACAAGATGCAGGATACTTCAGAGACTGCTGGGAGTCATTGCTGTACAAGTAAACACATGGGTTGTTTAGGTTAGCTAAGAATAGGAACAGGTGCATGAATACTTGCGTATACACCAATGCTAGGAATTTGGTAAATAAATTTGATGAATTTGAAGTTTTGGTCAAAACATCAAAGGTAGATATTGTTGGGATAGTAGTAGTAGTAGTGGCATGTGATGCAAGAAAGCAAATGTATGAGCTTATGCAGCATCGGACAAAAAAAAAAAAAAAAAAAAATCACACCATTCCCTCCAAATGCCTGTCCAGTTCCTCCTTAAATTTATTCAACCTATCAACTTCCACAACGACAGATGGAATTTTGTTCCAGCAATTAACCACCCGCTGGCTAAAGGCAAATTTCCGCACATCTATTCTACATCTGTCTTTTCTTAATTTGAATTTATGCCCCCTTTGGTTCGTAATCTGAACAAGTGGAAGGATCCCATCAGAATTCAGCGTGCTCAATCCATTAAAGGCCTTATATACCTCAATCAGATCACTGTGCAGGTGCCTAGTCTCCAGCCACTGCAATTTGCAGAACTTAAGCCTCTCTTGGTAAGAGGATCCCTTCATTCCCCTCACCAATCTTGTTGCCCTTCTCTGTACCCGCTCAAGTAAATCTACATCCTTCCTAAAATGAGGTCTCCAGACCTGTACGCAGTACTCAAGGTGTGGCCTGACCATTGCCTTATACAGAGGGATAATCACCTCCTTTTCCCTGCTAGCAAAATTCCTATATATCATTGACAAAACCCCATGACCTGCCCTGGCAGCCTGTCTGCATTGCTCAGAGAACTTCATATCTGACTGCAAAATTACTCCCAGATCTTTTTCATTTTCTACCACCTTAAGTGTAGTACCACACAGTTGGTACGTTTCTCTGGGGTTATTTCTACCCATATGCAGTACTTTGCATTTGTCAAGGTTAAACTTCAGTTGCCACTTCTTAGCCCATCTGCCCAAATTATCTAGATCCTGTTGCAGTTGCAGACTGCCATTACTGTCATTAACAACCCTGCCAACCTTTGTATCATCTGCAAACTTCGACATTAAGCCTGATATACCTTCATCAATATCAGTGATAAATATACAAAACAACAGTGGACCTAACACCGAACCCTGTGGGACTCCACTAATAACATTAGTCCAAGAAGAGCAGCACCCATTGATTACCACCCTCTGTCTTCTCGCACTTAAACATCCTTTTATCCATTGTAGCAACTTACCCTTAATACCATTCTGCTCCAATTTGTACAATAGTCTTCCATGCGCAACAGTGTCAAAAGCTTTCCTGAAATCCAAATATATGATATCAAAATAGTTTTTTGCATCCAGTTCCTTTGTAACCACATCATAATATCCTATCAAATTTGTCAGACAAGACTTTCCCTTAAAAAACCCATGCTGTGTCTGAATTATTGCTGCAGTCTTGTCTAGATGATCCTGCAATGCATCTTTAACCAGCGACTTCATTATTTTACCCGGAACAGAAGTTAAACTTACTGGTCTGTAATTACTCGTGTCACCCTTCGATCCCCCTTTGTGAATTGGGGATACATTTGCACATCTCCAGTCCGTGGGAACCTCCCCTGAATCCAAGGATGCTCTCATAATTATGGCTAAGGGTTTGCTTAGTTGCTTTGCCACCTCCTTTAATATAACTGGATAGATCCCATCCACTCCTGGTGCTTTTCTTACGTTTAACTTCAACAATTTCTCTTCCACTTTGCTCTCAGTTATTACAAGATCATTAAGCACCCTGCTACAATTTGATAACTTTCTGCCATTTTCAAACCTTAATAATTCCTCACGTGTGAATGTAGATGCAAAATACTCATTCAGTTTGTTTGCTATCTGAGCAGGATCATCAACAGTCGAACCATCGATGTCAAGTGGACCAATCAGATTCATCCCCTTCCTTTTAGAATTTATATAAGTAAAGAAATCCTTGCTGTTTTTCTTAGCATCTTTTCCCAAGGATTTCTCGTAATCTGCCTTCGCCTGCCGAACCTCTTTTGTGACCTGATTACAGATTAACTGATATCTGCCATAGGCTTCTGAGTCACTTGATAATTTATATGCATCCCATGCATTTTTCTTCTCTGTTACGAGTCTCATTAGTTCATTTGAAAACCATTTAGGCCTAAACCTTGAACAATATTTCTTAATAGGTATGAAACTTTTAGTAGCTTCCACGATTAATTCCTTGAATGCTTCCCACTTAGAATTTACTGTTGGTAACATCGTCAGTTGATCCCACTGTACAGAATTTAAAAACTGTCGGAGACCACTGTACTCGCCTTTACGGAAGCAAAAACCCTTTCCTTTACCCCTGATGGTAATTAAATCTTTAAGTAAATCCCACGTCAGTACACTGTGATCACTGCCACCTAGTGGTTCTTTTATCTGCAAATTCCTAATACATGAATGATCACTGCTGATAACCAGATCAAGAGTATTACTTTCTCTGGTTGCCTCTCAAACATGTTGCTGCAGAAAACAATCATCCAATAAATCCACAAAAGTCTGACTAGTGTGTGAGTGCCCAACCCACAAGTTCCAGTCAATATCTGGGAAGTTAAAATCCCCCATTATAAGACATTCCGATTTACTAGCCCACTCTATTTCTCTGTAAAATTGTTCATTGTACTCATTCGAGTCATTAGGCCTATAACACACTCCTACTCTAATTTTTGCTTTCGCAGTGCTTATGTCACACCAAACTGACTCAACAGTGCACTGTTCATCTATATCAACTGGATGCACTTCTTTTGATTTTATGTTTTTCTTTATTAACAGCATAACACCTCCTCCCTTCCTATCCTATCTATCCTTTCTGTACACATTGTACTCCCCAAATTCCAGTTCGGCATTCCTTATATCTGGGTGACACCACGTCTCTGATATCCCAACAATATCCGCCTTTGATGTCTTGACCAACACTTCAAATTCATCAAATTTATTTACTATACTTCTAGCATTGGTATACATGCAAGTATACAAGCACCTATTCCTATTCCCAGCCACTCTAACACATCCCATATACCCACCTGTTTCACGATGACTGACATCCGTCCCTGAAACCCCCAACACCCCTCGCTCCAGGTCGTTACTTATTCTAATAGAAGTTGTGCAAGAATCACTTTCACCTCTGCCTACGGCTACTGTTAAACTATTAGTCCTTGTATCCCCCCAAGCTATCAGTTTTTCGACCCACCTAACACTGCCTCGATAGCATCAGCAAATATTCTTGCACCCTTTCTATTTAAGTGTATCCCGTCCCTGTAGAAGCAATTTCTCCTGTTAACAAGTACAGTCCAGGCTGAAAAAAATTCTACCCCCTGAGCCTTGCACAATCTTTCCAGGGCCGAATTGATCGACAAGGCTCTCATCATATACTCCCTCCTATCGTGTCTGGCCAGGATTGCAGACACTTTCAAATTCAACCCTACTTCACGGCTTTTTTTCAACAGTGACCTGTACTTGTTAAGTAATTCTGCCGGTCTCCTACTCTTAATATCATTAGTGCCAACGTGTACAACTATATCACCTTTTGTGCCCTTAAAAGATGATATCTCCTCTACAACGTCATCAACCTTAGCCCCTGGCAGACATACCCTGGTCCTGTTCCACCTATCCTTTTTACACAATATATTTCCCATTTCCCTGACAATAGAGTCACCAACAACTACTAGTTCCTTTGGGACCAGCGCAATCCGCCTTGGGGGTTGCCGCTGTGTTGCGTGATGACCAGGTGCAAGTTCTGGCGTTGATGTGGGCAGCTGAGAGCCTGATGGGCCCCTCAATTTAGATCTTTCGAGGGCATCCACCCTGTCCTTCAAACTCTCATATAGGCCCATAACAACACTGAGTTGTCACCTGATTTCCTTACACTCCTTACATCGCGCACACACAAAGACATCCCCCATGGCAATATCATGTTCCGTTCCAGATAGTTCGGCAAACATTTCACAAGTTGCACATTTTTTTAGGCTGTGATGCGTTGGAGAATCCCCCCCCCCCCCCAGTTCTCCCCCGAGTCACAGCACTCCTGCCACTTTGTGCCCGTTGCTTTGCTGCTCTAGTTTGGGGCATGATATTTTAAATTAATAAGATAATTAAATTAAATTAAATGTCAATACTACGCTATCTAATAGAAACAGTGAAGCATATTACTGTTTCTATAATTATACGTTAGAGCTACCTAACTACCTCAATTAAAAATTTGAATTCCCTATCACTATATACAAAAACAATGCCTGCAATATTCGAATGAAATAACGGTTTTATAAAGAATTACGTATATCTACAAAAACTGTTTATACAAATTAAAATAAAAATAACCAGTGTAATTAGAACTATAACACTACGTATTAAGTACAATATAAAATGACAACTATGTAAATAAAAAGCAAAAACTTATCGTTTTTTTCGATAAGTTTTTGCATCAGAGACGTGGTGTCACACAGATATAAGGAATGTAGAACTAGAATTTGGGGAGTACAGTGTGTACAGGAAGGATAGACAGGATATGAAGGGAGGAGGGGTTATGCTATTAGTTAAGAAACACATAAAAACCAATGAATGCAGCCAGTCGAAATCACTGGGCAGTGCAGTGTCGAGTCAGTTTGGTGTGACATAATCACTGGGAAATCAAAATTGAGAGTAGGAGTGTGTTATAGGCCTAATGACTCTGACGAGTATAATAAAAACTGTACAGGGAATTAGAATGGGCCGGTAAACCAGAGTCTTATAATGAGAGATTTTAATTTCCCGGATATTGACTGGAATTTGTGGGTTGGTCACTCACACACTAGCAAGGCTGTTGGGGATTTATTGGATGATTGTTTTCTACATCAGCATGTTAGGGAGGCAACTAGAGGGACTAATACTTGTGATCTGATTATCAGTAGTGATTCTTCATGCATTAAGAATCTGCAGATAAAGGAACCACTAGGTGGCAGTGATCACAGTGTGCTGAAGTGGGATTTACTCAAAGAGGTAACTACCATCAGGGATAAAGGGAAGGGTTTTTGCTTTTGTAATGGTGACTACCGTGATCTGAGACAGTATTTAAATTCTATACAGTGGAACCAACTGATGATGTTACCAACAACAAATTCAAAATCGGAGGCATTCAAAGAATTAATCTTGGAAGCTACTAGGCTTTACATACCAACTAAGAAGTGTTGTTCAAGGTTTAGGCCTAAATGGATGTCAGATGAACTAATGAGACATGTGGCAGAGAAGAAAAATGCAGTGGATACATATAAATTAATGGGTGACATGGAAGACTATGATAGATATAAGCTGGTCTGTAACCAACTCACAAAAGAGATTAGGCAGGCAAAGGCAGATAATGAGAACTCTTTGGCAAAGGATACAAAGAAAAACAGCAAAGATTCCTTTACTTATGTAAACTCTAAAACAGGTCTGGGTTAACTTTTTGGCTGAAGGGCCATATTAGGAATGAAAAAAGAAGGCGGGCCACACGTAAAATACTATTTTTAGATATATATTATTTGTTATCATGAAGAAGAAGTATTCTCTAACAACTATTCTCTATAAAAAAAATATTCTCTATAAAAATATTTTCTATAAAAAAAATTTTCTCTAACAACTAAGAATTTAATGAGATGAATGGAACTGGTTTACATCTTTTAACATTTTTTTAATTCATCATCATGAACTTGGTCAGGCTTTGGTTTTTTAAGACCTGTTTCATTGTAGCTCTTGGAGGTGGTCTTGATCTCGCCATCGTTGTCTTGGTCGACCAACATCTCTCTTGCCTGTAAGTTTGTAGTTAAAGGCTAATTTTGGGATCCCGTCTGGATTCGTTCTTTCTATGTAGCTGATCCATTTTTTCCTGATACTATTTTATATCATTTACTATGTTATCTACTTTTAATTTCTCGAGGATATCTAAATTTCTTTGGTGGTCTAGTCTTGTAAAGCCTAATAATGGTCTTAAAAATCTTATTTGTGCTGCATCTAGTTTGTGTGCATATTTCTTATTTATGACCCAAGTCTCACAGCTGTAGAAGAAGGCTGGTTTTGAAGTGATGTTCTGCAGTCATAATTTTGTTTCAGTTGTCATTTGTTTTCCGAAGTGGCGTTTAATTGTTCCATTCATTTTATTATATTTTTGTAGTTTCTTGTGGATGTCTTTCCCTTCATTTGATATTAAATTTCCCAAATAGGTGAAGTCAGATATTTGTTCTATTATTTTATTATCAATAACAATTTTGACTCTATGTTTTTCCCACATAATCCCATTGATTTTGTTTTTGAGGTGGAGATTTTCATCTCGTACTTTTTACCTATTTTATTAAGTTCATTTGCTGCTATCTGTAGTTCATCTTCCGATATTGTAATTATAACTTGATCATCAGCATATAATACAGTTTGGATTTTATTCCTTTGTTCAACTGTTTTCCATTGTTAATTGTTTGTTTCCATTCTTTCAGAATTTTATTGATGTAGATATTAAATAAATTTGGTAATACTCCACATCCTTGTTTCACTCCTTTATTGGTGTTAATTGGGTCTGATAGTTGGCCATTAGAATATTTTATACAGACTTTTGAGTTTTTTTATAGGCTTTGAATCGCTTTCCGGAGTTGGGTTGGGATATTTTCTTCACATAGAATCTGCCAAAGTTTTTCCCAGTTTACATTGCCATATGCTTTTTCATAATCAATAAGGAGCAGAAATGTTGGTAAATTGAATTCTTTTCTTTTCTCCGAAATTTGTTGCAGTGAGAAAATGGCATCTATTGTGCTTCGCCCTTTTCTGAACGCACATTGTTCTTCTTCTAAGAATTGTTCACTGTATTTATTAAATTTATTCTTTAGTATATTAGAGTATAGCTTTGCAGCAGTTAACAGCAGTGTTATCCCTCTGTAGTTGTTAGGGTTATTTCTGGAGCCTTTTTTTGTGTAAATTGATTACTATTCCTGTTTCCCAATCTTTGGGAATCTGTTGCTTATGCCACATGATGTTAAATAATTTTAGTAGTGCGTTTTTTAGTAAGGTGCCCGTATATTAAAATAGTTCTACATTCAAATTGTCTATGCCTAGGCTTTTTTGGTTTTTTGTAATATTAACTCTAGTTCTTCCATTGTTATATTTTCTTCATCTTTGGTTATCACAGATTCATCGTCCAATTCCCTAGTGCCTGGGTTATACCTTAGTTTGGAATAGTGTTGTTTCCATTCTGCTTGGGAGATGGAGTTCGTTTTTATTTGATCATTTGTGTCTTGTTGTAATTTCTTAAAAATTTTAAAACCTCTTCTCTGTGGACCCATGATATCATGTTCTAAAGATTTAACAAATTTATCTGTCATCTCGTCGGATTCTTCTGGTTAGTCTTCTGACTTCTGCTCAAAGCTTTTTATATTTAATGTGTAGATGTAGGTCTTTAGTTTGTAGGAACAGTTTATAGGTCTTTTTTTTTCTCACTGATTGTTTCAATTCTTCATTCCAAGTTCTTAGCCAGTTTTTATTTTTTATAGGTTATATCCAAGCCTTTCTTCAGCAGCTCTCAGAATTGATTTTTTCATGTTTGATCAGATTCCCTCAACATTATCACTTTCATCTGATTTGAGTTTATCTTTCAATCGACTTTCATACAGGAATTTAGTGCTTTCGTCTTCCAACAAATGTATTTTTAATTTCTTAGTAGTTTTTGTTGGTATTTTCTTCTTTTTATTACGATAATTTCTTTTTATTTTGAAAGTGCTTTCTACTAGGCAGTGATCACTGTCAATTTCACTACCTCTGAATACTCTAGTGTCTCTAATTTTGTCATTTAAATTTTCATTAATGATAATATAATCTATTATAGACTTTGTGTTTCTTGCTTCCCATGTGAATTTATGGATATTTTTCTGTCTGAAAAAAGTATTTGTAATTTTAAGTTTATTAAAAATGCAGAAGTCTATCAGGCATCTTCCATTATTGTTGACCACGGGTTCGCCTTCTGATCCTATACATTTGTCTACTTATTGAGCACCAACCCTTGCATTAAAATCTCCTGCTAGTATGAGATACTCGTTTTTGTTAGTTTGGTCTATGATCTGTTGTAATTCATCATAAAATTCTGTGGTTTCATCAATGTTGCCTTCTACTAGTGCATAGATGCCAATGATTGTTATTGTATAAGATAGAATTTTTAGTCTTAATTTCAATATTCTGGGTGATATCCAAGAGTAGTCTAATATTTTGTTTTCCCATTCTCTCTTTATTATAACAGCAATTCCAGATGATGCCCACATTTCACTTAGTACGCCGGAGTATATCATTATGAAGTTACCTATTTCTTTGGATCCTTTGTTGTTCTTTTTTGTTTCGGTAATGACTGCTATGTCAATATTTCTATTTTCTAGTTCCATGGTCAATTCATCTAATTTGTGATTTATTCACCTAACGTTCCAAGTTGCTACTTTAAGTTCCTTAATCGTAGTCCTATATCCATTGCCTAGGTCATTACCCTTGAGATCTGCCCAGTTTTTTCCCTTGAGCTTATTTTGAGTATTTAGAATGTCCCCCGGATAGCTTACCAGCCTTTCGCGGGGTAAGTCTAGTGGTGGGGCTGCCACCTTATAGCCTCTAGACTCATTTTTTTTAATTTCGGGTGTTAATTTTGTAGTTGAGATTCTTAAAACTGCTTGTAAATGTTCATCGGTGATGCTTGATCGTAAAGAATTTTTATTTAGATTCATGATGGAAAATGTTTGTTCACATATGTAGGTTGATCTAAAAATAACGAACATTTTTTGGGCAAAATCTTTAAGTTTGTTGAATTTGTCCGAATTAAAAGTATTTGTAAAATTTACAGATTTCCTCACGACGGTGCAATTCTCTTAAATCGTTATCACACTGCAGATCTATAATCTGAAGTTGTAGTTCACTCGGTGCACTATCAATTTCTATTGAAAATGGGTTGTGCACTATTGCCAAACTTGTCGCAATTCTTCGGAAGTCGCCAAATCTTCGTGAAAAGTCGTCATTCAAAGCGTTGATAATTTCACAATGTTTTTCAAATTTATTTTCTAGAATCTTCGGCAACTTTGTGGTTGGAAAGTGGTCTACCTTGTTAACCAATAAATGTCGAAGGAACAACTGGAGTTTTAACTGAAATCAGTTCAAACTTTTTACCATATCATAGGCTTATAAATTTTTCCCTTGTAACACGGTGTTGAAAGTATTTAAGTGTGTCACGATGTTCAGGGTAAATTCAAAATCACAAATCCAGTTATTATCAGTTAATTTGGGAAAGTCCATAATATTTTTCAGTTTTAAAAATAGAATGATGTCATCTTTAAGATCCCAAACCCGAAGAACTTTTTCTATGCTAAGCCATCTAATTTAGCTATGATAAAGGAATATCTGTGTACTCGGATTCAATATTTTGAAGAAAATTAATGAATTGTCTGTGTTTCAGACCCCTCAATCGTATTAAATTTACTAGTTTAATAATACAAGATGTGAAATGTTCAACTTTTAACACATTTTTACATCATACTTGTTGATGTATAATACAATGAATTGTAATTAAAAATATAATCAGGATAATTTTCACAAATTTTATCCTGAATTTTCTTTAATGCCCCAACATTTTTACTTGTCAAACTTGGTGCCCCGTCAGTTGTTAAGCTTACCATTTTGTTCCATTGTAAATTATATCTTGTTTCAAATATATCAGCTCCTGTTGTTTCGTCTTTAAGAGATTCCAATGAAAGAAGCTCTTCAATAATTTCAAAATTAGAGGTACATCCATGTATGAAAATTAATAACTGTGCAGTATTCTTTTGGTCGTTACTTTTGTCGAGACCTATCGAGTACCATGTTATGGATTCTAATACTGATAATAATTGCTCATTCAAATTTGTATCGATACATTCAATTCTTCTTACTACGGTTCGCCGAGATAAACTTATATTCTCAAATTTGTGTTTAATGTCAGGACATATAATTCCACAAGCTTCAGTCATACATTCTTTAATATAGTCTCCATCAGAAAAAGGCTTGTTGCTTTTTTGCAATTATATGAGAAATAACAAAATTTGCCTCTACAGTAGCTTCCTGTTCCTTACCGCATAAACACATTTTGTTGTCTAGATAAATTTTGAATCAATCCATCAGCAGTTTTCTTTCTCGCTTACGGAGTTAAATTGGCACCATATTATGATTGTTTAGTAGTGAAATGTCTTTTAATATTGTAGTCTTTCAACACTGAGACACTCTCCCAGCAGATGAGACAAATAGTCTTGTTATTTATGTTAGCAAAAAAATATTTTGTGTTCCACTCTTCAATGAGGACATTCTCTTGTTGAATTTTTCATTTCTTATTCATTTTTAAGAGGGCATAAATATTATTTTTATCGCTACTGGCACCAAGATGATAACTGACGATAATGCAAAAAAACTAACTGTGGGATGACCGTCAGAGAAAACAGATTGGAACTGCAGCCAATCAGCAGTCCTATCCTATTACTCCGCCACTGCAGCAAAGCCGTTGTCGTCATCACCAGCTGTCTGTTACAGTAGTTTCGTGTGGTTAGTTTATAATCGTAAATTATACCTTTATAAAAGCGCCCGTTGGCTCGCTCACAATTTCAAATTTTATCTCAATTTGAACAATACAGAGATGATAAAACAATTTATAAGTCAACAAATTCTATAATGTATTACATATACAAATTAATGTTTCAAAAAAGGTGTCGCAAAAGGTATAAAATAAGTAAACTTTTTTCGAAAATACAATTAAAGCTTGTGGGCTGCACAAAAATGTGTGGCAGGCCGCATGCGGCCCATAGGCCATATTTTGCCCGGGCCTGCTCTAGAAGGAAAGGGATGGATCAGATTGGTCCACTGGATATTGAGGGTTCAACTGCTGAGGATCCTGCTCAGGTGGCTAACAAACTAAATGAGTATTTTGCATCTACATTCACACATGAGGAGTTATTCAGGGAGGGGAATGCCAGAGGTGAATTAAACTCTGGCAGTGAGCTAGATAATTTTGAAATAACTGAGGGGAAGGTGGAGGAGAAATTGTTGAAGATAAACATAAAAAAGGCACCCAGGGTCGATGGGATCTATCCAGTTATATTAAAGGAGGCAGCAAAGGAAGTAAGCAAACCCTTAGCCATAATTATGAGAGCTTCTATGGACTCAGGGGAGATACACATGGTGGAGAGGGGCAAATGTGACCCCAATTCACAAAGGAAGATCAAAGGGCAACACAAGTAATTATAGACCTGTTAGTTTAACTTCTGTTCCAGGAAAATTAATGGAAGCACTGCAGGATCATCTAGACAAGACTTCAGTTATAGCTCGGACACAGCATGGTTTTGTTAAGAGGAAGTCTTGTCTGACCAATCTGAATGGATACTATGATATGGTCACAAAGGAACTAGATGCAGGGAATAACTTCTATATCATATATTTGGATCTTAGAAGGGCTTTCGATACTGTTGCACATGGAAGACTGCTGCACAAATTGGAGCAGTGTGGTATTGCTGCTATGGATAAAGGGAAGATTGAGTGGGAGAAGACAGAGTGGTAATCAATGGACACTGCTCTTCCTGGACTAATGTTATTAGTACAGGTTCAGTGTTTGCTCCATTGTTATTTTGTATTTATTAATGATATTAATGATGGTATATCAGGCTTAATGTGCAAGTTTGCAGACGATACAAAGGTTGACAGGGTTGTTAAGGACACTAATAACAGTATGCTGCTGCAACAGGATCTAGAAAAGTTGAGCAGATGGGCTGAGAGGTGGCAAATGAAGTTTAACATTGACAAATGTAAATTACTACATATGGGAAGCAGTAACCCTAGAGTAACATATCAACTCTGTGGTATTACACTGACAGTGGTTATATTGATGAATGAAAAGGACCTGGGGGTAATTGTGCAGGAAGATATGAAGTTTTCTGAGCAGTGCAGACAGTTTGCAACAGTAGCTCATGGTGTCTTGTCAATGATATACAGGAATTTTTTTAGCAGGGATAAGGAGGTCATTATCCCATTGTATAAGGCAATGGTCAGGCCAAACCTTGAGTACTGTATACAGGTCTGAAGGCCTCATTTTAGGAAGGATGTAGAGTTGTTGGAACGAGTACAGAGAAGGACAACAAGATTAGTGAATGAAAGGGTTGCTCTTACAAAGACAGGCTTAAGTTTTGCAGATTACAGTGTCTGGAGACTAGGCACCTGCGAGGTGATGTGATTGAGGTGTATAAAGCCTTGAATGGTTTGAGCATGCTCAATGTTGATGGGATTCTTCCTCTTGCTCAGAATAATCACCTGAGAGGGCATAAATTCAAATTGAGGAAAGACAATTGTAGGACAGATGTGCGGAAGTTTGTCTTTAGCCACCGGGTAGTTGATAGGTGGAACAGACTTCCATCTTTTGTTGTGGAAGTTGATAGCCTAAATAAATTTAAGGCTGAGCTGGACAGGTATATGGAATGAATGGAGGGGTGAAATGGGGGCAGTTTTTTTTTTTTTTTGTCTTATGCTACATAAGCTTGCTTTCTTGTATCATATGCCTCTACTAATGCTAACCCACAAAATGTCATTGTCTTTAATAGCCAATCATAATGTTTGGAGGTGGGTGTTTAAACGAGGAGATCTCTGGATTGCATTCTCTTTGCCATTTTTGGTGACCCAGCAATAGTTTTCAAATGTTTTTGGATCATAAATGGCAAATACCTGCCTACAGGCTGGGTGGACAGAGAGTGTATAACCATAAAGGTTGGTATGTCAAGAGACTGTGCTCCTCTTCGAGGCCTTTACTGTAGTCATTATCGTGAGATTCTGGTCATGAGCTTAAAGGCTCTAAGCATGGAATAGTGTTAGGATCCATGATGGATCCTTTTGGTCCTGGGGGGTTTGTCTTTAACTTCCAGGTAACCAGCCCCACTAGGAGGCAAGAGCACTGACACGAGGTGACTAAGCAGCTGTTAGTTGTGTTAGTGATAAAGGAAAAAGAAACGGAAAGGTCCCTTGGGGCCTCAATTCTTGGTCTGGCCATAACAAATGCAAACAATTATTCACAATCCTTGTGAACTGTGGAGTAATTCACATTGTCAAGAACTTTATAAGCAAGCAAATGCAGATCAGAAAGCACTCCATCCAATTTCCCACATACCAATATGCAATATAATATCCGCAAGTGTCAGCCGTTTCATCAGTGGACATACAAATGCAATTTTCTCCAATATCTTGAGAAATTCCTTGAAAAGATATCACTATCATTTAGAATAATTCTTCGAGTTAGATTTGTGTGGAATGCTTTGATTTGCAATATTTTTTCAAAAATCATTTGAAAAAATACTGTAAGTCAATTGCTTATCTTGGATACTCTTACCATGTTGAGATAGAAATTCTTTTAAAAGTCAGTTTTCTCTTATCTTGAGGTATATAGCTTGGTTAAAAGATACTGATTTGGCAATTTTTTCCTGCTTTTTCTTTTGGCCACAACATGAGGCCACAACATGCGATGTTTTTTCACATATTGGTGTAAAATATAATAAAATATGCAGAAAAATATTAGATAAGATATGGCGTCCACAGAAAGACTGCAAAAAACAATACTGTCATCTTTTCTGTGAATGACGATCTATGATTCCATGTCAACATGTTAGAATTACTTGAATTATCAAAACACAGATAAGCGATCTCTTCATCCAGTGATAACATGCTGGAATATATGGACCAGGGTTTGTCTGACAGGGACAAAATTTGATGATGTTGTATAGCAAATATCTTTTAAGAGCACAAAAGGTGATATTATTGTACATGTTGGAACTAATAACATTAAGAGTAAGAGATCTGCAGATTTACTTAACAAGTACAGGTCAATGTTGAAAAAAAAGTCGCGAGTTAGCGTTGAATGTGAAAGTCTCTGCAATTCTGCCCAGACACGATAGAAGGGAGTATATGATGAGAGCCTTGACGATCAATTCGGCCCTGGAGAGATTGTGCAAGGCTCTAGGGGTAGGATTTTTTTCAGCCTGGTCTGTGCTTGTTGACAGGAAAGACTGCTTCTACACAGATGGGATACACTTAAATAGAAAGGGTGCGAGAATATTTGCTGATCCTACCGCGGCAGTGTTCGGTGGGTTGCAAAATTGCTAGCTTTGGGGGGCGGGAGTGGATACAGAGAATAAAAGGTTAACAGTGGCCGCAGGCAGAGGCAAAAGTGATCCTTGCACTGCTTCTATTGTAATGAGCAGCAGCAGCATGGAAAGCAAGGCAATGGAGATTTCTGGGACTGTAGGGAATCATAGTGGAACAAATAAATACATGGGCTGTGTAAGGGAAACTAAGAGTAAAAACAGGTGCATGTATACTTGCATGTACACCAATGCTAGGAGTATAGTTAATAAATTTGATGAGCTTGAAGTGCTAGTCAAGACATCAAAGGCAGATACTGCTCGGATATCAGCAACATGGCATCACACAGATATAAGCAATGCAGAATCGGAATTTGGGTATACAATGTGAACAGAAAGGACAGGAAGGAAGGAGGGGTTATGCTGTCAGTTAAGAAACATATAAAATCTAAGAAAGTACATCCAATTGATGTTGGTGATCAATGCAATGTTGAGTCTGTTTGATGTGGCATAAGCACTGGGAAAGGAAAAATGAAAGTAGGTGTGTGTTATAGGCCTAATGAATCTGATGAATATAATAAACAATTGTTCAGAGAAATAGAGTGGGCCAGTAAATCAGAATGTCTTATAATCGGTAATTTTAATTTTCCAGATATTGATCGGAACTTGTGAGTTGGTCACTCACACACTAGCAAGACATTTTTTGATTTACTGGATGACTGATTTCTACAGCAGCATTTTCAACAGGCAACCAGAGGGAGTAATACGCTTGATCTGATTATCAGCAGTAATTATTCATTCATTAAGAATGTGCTGATAAAGAAACCACTGGATGACAGTGATCACAATGTACTGATATGGTGATCACCATGTACTGAATCAGGTTGGACCACTTAACATAGATGGGCTGACAACTGAGGATCATGCTCAGATAGCTGATAAATGAATGAGCATTTTGCATCTACATTCACACATGAGGAGTTATTCAGGGAAAAGAATGCCAGAAGTTTATCAAACTCTAACATGGAGCTAGGTGCTTTTGTAATAACTAACAGCAAAGTGGAGGAGAAATTTTTGAAGTCAAACATAAAGAAGGCACCTAGGTGGATGGGATCTAACCAGTTTTATTAAAGGAGGCAGCAAAGGAAGTAAGCAAACCCTTAGTCATAATTATGTTTAGCAAGTTTTATTCTCTTAGTATGTTCAAACTCAAGTTTGACTGATTAATAACTGCTTTACAATTGTTGCAAGCTTTGGTGTCGGCAGAAAATGAAACTGAAGAATTAGAAACAAGCCAATTACGATATGCAACGTTCTTCTCTTGAACAGCCTTAGCACATTTATTGGAAAACCAAGGTTTAGATAAAGGACGAGATTTTAAAGTGGAGTGTGGGATAAAGGATCCATTCCTGCAAAAATAATTTCACTGACACGATCTGAGCAAACGTTGACATCAGAAGTTTTGAAACAGTAATCCGACCAGGGAAAAGAAGAAAAGAAGTCTCGCAGGTCATCCCATTTTGCATTCTTGTAATGCCAAACAACACGAGGTTTGGAATAACCATGAGATAAACGCTCCATTGGAGATGAGACAATGAACAACTTGTGATCTGATGTGTCTAAAGGACCTCTCACTTTGACTGTGTACTTAGAAGAGTTCTTTGTGAGAAAAAGATCCAGCATGTTGGCTGTATGTTTAAGATTTTCCGGTATTATTCTTGTAGGTAAATTATTATTATTATCTATATGGTGCAAGGAAGCCCGTGGCTTATGCTGCTCCAGCCAAAAGAAAATTCCCAAGTTACCCTGAGAGAGAGAGTCAGAAGTAACTAGAAGAAAATCAGAAGTAAGTAGAAGGAAATCACCAAGAAAGAGAAGAATGATGATATTCAGCTCAGGACGTGGGGTGTGCCAGTCCTGATCTGGATATCATCATTCTTCTCTTTGAACAATCTGTGCAAGGTCATTAGTAATTGAAAAAGCCTCAGCATCTCGACCAGCTGGGTCGGTGTGACTGGAAAACAGAAGCCAGCTGGAGTTGTGAACATTAAACTCACCAAGAAAAATTACCTCACTGTTAGGAAAGTTGGACCGGAGAAAGCCAAATTGTAAGAAAGGAAGTCCAAGAACTCCAAGTGATTACTGGAGTTGGGAGAACGGTAGAGACAACTGATGAATTTAACACAATGAGGTAGAGAGATTTTAAGCCATAGAAGATCAAAAAGAGGAGATTTTTTTTTTTTTTTTTTTTTATGTGAACCTCAAACACAAGAGGTATTAGAACCTATAGTACTTAGTACCATGCTTGGGTTGGAGGTTGAGAAGATGAAAGAAGATATTTGTTGACATTGGACTTGAACTTCTGTAGATTGTAATTTTCAGGAAATATGTATGAAGGAAGGTTGTTCCAGAAAATGGCAGTTGAATGAATAAATGAGGAAGTTGAAAAGTTGGTTCTGTGGGTTTGAAGTTGGACAGTAAATGGATGTTGGCTGGTGGCGGCACATGTTCGGACTGTTTTGAAAGTGAGAGTAGCAATTATAGAAGCCAATTCAGAAGAACAGTGCCCATGGAAGTATCTGTAGAAGAGGTGTGCAGCAGAAACAGTACGTCTATGAGAAAGCGAGTGGAGAGACTCTGTTAGAGATGAATCATTAATTAACCTAACTGCCCTCTTCTGAATGGAATCAAGAAGCCTGAGAGAGGTTTTGGGGGCACCACCCCAGATGTGGAAACATTATTCCATGTCAAGGGGGATTTGTGATTTATACAGAGTGAGCAGCTGTTTGGAAGAAAAGTAACGCCGAGAGCGAAAGAGAAAACCAAGTTTTTTAGATGCAGAGGAAGAAATATTTGTAATGTGCATGTGCCAAGACAGATTAGAAGTCAGGGTAATCCCCAAAAGAGATATATCATTTTGCCTAGAAATCGGGGTGTCACTAAAGATAAGCATAGGAGCAGAAGAATCCTTTTTGCAAGATATAAGACAAGACTGAGTTTAAGAAGGGTTGAAATCAACTAAGTTGTCTTTGCCCCACTGGAGAATTACCGGAAGATCGGCATTTAAGGAATTGGCAGCAGATTTTCGAGAACTTGAAGCTGATTGAGCAGGACAAGGTTTCTCAAAATGGAAAGTTGAATGCAATGTGCTATCATCGGCAAAACTATGGATAGGATTTCCAGTCAATGGAAGAAGGTCATTGATATACAAGAGGAAAAGAGTGGGGGAAAAAAACTGAACCTTGGGGGACACCGGCATTCGTGGAGAAGTTAGAAGACAGAGAGCTATCTACCATCACCCTCGGTGAGCGATCAGAGAGAAAACTGGATAACCAATTACTAAAAACAGTTGGCAAACCATAAGATGGAAGCTTGTTTAGAAGACCTTTATGCCAAACATGATCAAAAGCCTTTGAGATGTCAAGAGCAACTACTTGTGTTTCACCGAACTTTTCCATTGAATTAGTCCATAAATGAGTAACATAAGCCAGAATATCTCCAGTAGATCGACACTGACGGAATCCATACTGGCGATCGTTGATCAGACAGAAGGTTTGTAGGTAGTTTAAGAGGCGGTTAATTGATTTCTCCATTACTTTAGAAAGAGTAGAAGTAATTGCAATGTGACGATAATTGGATGGGAGGGATTTGTCACCCTTTTTAGGAACTGGCTGGATATGAGCAAATTTCCAAGCAGAAGGAAAAACACCTTTGGAATAAGAAAGTGAAAAAAGGCGGCAAAGAATAGGAGTAAGTTCAGGAGCACAGGTTTTGAGAACAAGTGGAGAAATACCATCAGGACCTGGAGCTTTCTTAGCATCAAGATTCATCAAAATCCTTCTGATATCCTTTTGATGGAAGACCACAGGAGGCATTGAATGGAACGTGTTGGGAATGGTGGCAGGTGTTTTACCAAGATCATTAATACATGAGCTGGAAGAAAAATGGGATGCTAGCAGGTCAGCTTTATCCTTGGCTGAAGTGACAACAGAACCATCTGGTTTGGACAGAGGTGGGAGCAGAGATGAGCAAAAGTTGCGGCCAATAGCTTTGGCAACAGACCAGAATGCTCGGCTACCATTAGGGCAAGAAGCAAGTTTTCTACTCTTAGCCTGTTCGAACTCTAGTTTGGACTGATTAATAACTGCTTTACAATTGTTGCAAGCTTTGGAGTAGACAGAAAATGAAACTGAAGAATTAGAAACAAGCCAATTATGATATGCAACATCCTTCTCTCTGACAGCCTTAGCACATTTATTGGAAAACCAAGGTTTAGATAAAGGACGAGATTTTAAAGTGGAGTGTGGGATAAAGGATTCCATTCCTGCAAGAATAATTTCACTGACACGATCTGAGCAAACCTTGACATCAGAAGTTTTGAAACAGTAAGCCGACCAAGGAAAAGAAGAAAAGAAGTCTCGCAGGTCATCCCATTTTGCATTCTTGTAATGCCAAACAACACGAGGTTAGGAATAGCCATGAGATAAAGGTTCCATTGAAGACGAGACAATCACCAAGTTGTGATGTGAAGTGCCTAAAGGACCTCTCACTTCGACCGTGTACTTAGAAGGGTTGTTTGTGAGAAAAAGATCAAATGGCTGTATGATTAGGATTGTCTGGTATTCTTGTAGGTAAATGAACAATCTGTGCTAGGTCATTAGTAATTGCAAAAGCTTCAGAATCTCGACCTGCTCGGTCGGTGTGACTAGAAAACGGAAGCCAGCTGGAGTTGTGAACATTAAAATCACCAAGGAAAATTACCTCACTGTTAGGAAAGTTGGACTGGAGAAAGTCAAGTTGCAAAGAGAGGAAGTCAAAGAGCTCCAAGTGATTAGTGGAGTTGTGAGAACGGTAGAGACAACAGATGAATTTGATCCAATGAGGTAGAGAGATTTTAAGCCAGAGAAGATCAAAGAGAGGAGATTCCAAATTGCCAAGTCTCTGACAGGGAATATCAGAACGGACATATGCATAAGTACCACCTTTGAGGCGAAAGGAATCATACAGCAAATAATTTGGGCATCTGAGATGAGCAGTAGTTGAATCAACCGATAACTGAGATTCTGTCAGAAAAAGTACATGGGGTTGGGCAGACTGCAAGTGGAAATGGACATCGTAGAGATTAGAATTGAGACCACGTATATTTGTGAAATTAATTAGGAAGTGATTGGGAGGTGTAGATCTTTTCACAGATAAGCTTGCTCTATTAGTTTGACAATTCATGGTGTATTCAATGGTAAGAAAAAGTGGGTGGGACATGCTGTATGAAGTAATGAAATTTTTGGATATGGTGTACATGTGGTAAGAATATACCCAGATCCTTGACATAACGTGGCCTCGACAATGCTCCCCGCATACATAATACTCCAACTCCCTCCAGTCACTATCTGGCAGAGTAGAGGTAGCAAGATTATACACTAGCTGATCCAGAAGCCTCCTAGAGAGTTACCAATAGGTTCGGTCCGGTGCACTAACTAGAGGCCGGCCTGCGAAAACCGTTTTAGAGCTGTACCCCTCGAAATGTAAGGAATATTGGATCTCGCCACGACGTTCATCATAACTTCAAAAGTCATCAATCATACAGCATGATGGAAGAGATAGGGAAGGGTTGACCGGAACTTAGCTGTAGAGACTAAACATGGGTTGCACCACTTCAAGCCTCCAATAAGCAAAGTGGTGGTGTTTCACCAGTTAATGAGAGTCATCTACCACCTAGTACTGCCTGGCAACATAGAGGGGCAGCGTTCGTCCATGTGGTGTGGGCGCCACACCTCGACCACTGCTTACGTTGGTTCACACCTGGGTGGTCACCCACCAGGTACTTGTGCATGGAAGTTATACCCAGGATTACTAACAGTCCCACCATCGTGAAGGTGCAAGCAGAGGATTTGGCTGTCACAGACCGTCCGGACTTTGCCGAAATTGGGTCCACTTGACTTGAGTGTCACCCGAATATCAGTTCAATCAGTGTTTTAGACTCCCAGGTAGCAAGTGGAAATGGACATCGTAGATGTCCATTTCGACGTGCTACCTGGGAGTCTAAAGTACAGCTTGTCTGGCATATCTGAGAGAATGTCTGTAACAACCTCAAGGGCCATTGTGCAAGACTCACAGGGTTGAATTTTTTTCAGCGTGGCCTGTTCTTGCTAATAGGATTCACTGCTTCTAAAAGGATGGGATACATTTAAATAGAAAAGGTGCAAGAATATTTGCTGATGCCATTGAGTGGGTCAGAAAACTGCTAGATTGCGGGGGGGGGGGGGGATTCACAGACTAAAAGATTAACAGTATCCACAAGCAGAGGCAAAAGTGAATCTTGCACTGCTTCTATTGTAATGTACAGCAGCCTAGAGAGCAAGTTTCTGGGGAATTGAAGAGCGGCTGTCAGTCATCATGGAACGAGTAAATACTTGGGCTATATTAGGGTAACTAAGAATAAAAGCAAGTGCATGTATACTTGCATGTACACTAATGCTAGAAGTATAGTAAATAAAATTGATGAATTTGAAGTGCTGATCAAGACCTCAAAGGCAGATATTGTTGGGATATCAGAGATGTGGTGTCACACAGATATAAGCAGTGCAGAATTCAAATTTGGGGAGTACAATGTGTACAGAAAGGTCAGACAGGGTAGGAGGAATTATGCTGTTAGTTAAAACACACATAAAATCTAAGAAAGTGCATCCACTTGACATGGGTAGAGAGTGCAATGTTTTGTCTGTTTGGTGTGACATAAACATTGGGAAAGGGAAAATGATAGTAGGAGTATGGTATAGGCCTAATGACAATGATGAGTTCAATGAACAGTTGTGCAGAGAAATAGAATGGGCCATTAAATTAGAATGTCTTGTAATGGGGGATTTTAACTTTTCAGATATAGACTGGAACTTGTGGTTGGTTACTTGTACCTAGCAAGACTTTGCTGCATTTATTGGAGGATAATTTTCTACTGCAACATGTTTCAGGGGCAACCAGAGGGAGTAATACCCTTGATCTGATTATCAGGAGTGATTATTCATGCATTAAG
Source organism: Mastigoproctus giganteus (assembly GCF_048544385.1). NCBI lineage: Eukaryota > Metazoa > Arthropoda > Arachnida > Uropygi > Thelyphonidae > Mastigoproctus > Mastigoproctus giganteus. The sequence continues at coordinate 26,541,847 of NC_143587.1, forward strand.
AATTTACAGTTAAAGGAACCAGTAGGTGACAGTGATTACAGTGTACTGATGTAAATGCCGTCTAGGGAAAATGGAACGGTTTTTGTTTTGAAAAGGTGACTACGGTAGTCTCAGACAGTATTTAAATTCTATATAGTGGGATCAACTGAGGATGGTAAGCCTTCCTAAATTAAGCCTTCAGGGACTTAATCTTTGATGCTACTAGGCTTTCATACCAAAAATACTGTTCAAGGTACAGGCCTAAATGGATATCAGATGAATTAATGAGGCTCGTGGCAGAAAAGAAAAATGCATGTGATGCATATAAATAATCAAGCGACACAGAAGCCTACGGCAGATTATAAGAAATCTTTGGCAAAGGATGCAAAGAAAAACAGCAGAGAGTTCTTTACTTATGTAAACTATAGACGAAAGGGGATAAATCAGATTGGCCCACTTAACATAGATGATTCAACTATTGATGATCCTGCTCAAGTAAACTCAATGAGTATTTTAGCATTAGCATTAGCATTAGTAGAGGCATTTGATGCAAGAAAACAAGCTTATGCAGCATCAGCCAAAAAAAAAAAAAAAAACCCACTTCTACTTCACCCCTCTGTTCGTTCAAAATACCTGTCCAGCTGAGCCTTAAACTTATTTAGGCTATCAACCTCCACTACAAGGGATGGAAGTCTGTTCCACCAACCAACCAGGCTAAAGGCAAATTTCCGCACGTCTATCCTACATCTGTCTTTCCTCAATTTCAATTTATGCCCTCTCAGGTGATTATTCTGAGCATATTTTGCATCTACATTCACACATGAGGAGTTATTCAAGGAGGGGAATGCCAGAAGTTCATCAAACTGTAATGGGGAGCCAAGTGATTTTGTAATAAATGAGAGTAAAGTGGAGGAAAAATTGTTGAAGTTAAACCTAAAAAAGGCACCTAGGGCAGACGAAATCTATCCAGTTATAATGAAGGAGGCAGCAAGAGAATTAAGCAAACCCTTAGCCATAATTATGAGAGCATCTTAGAGTCAGGGGAGGGCCCCATGGACTAGAGATGTGCAAACGTATCCCCAATTCACAAAGGGGGTTCAAAGGGTGACACAAATAATTATAGATCTTTTAGTTTAACTTCTTCTTCTCGGGAATCTTCTTCTTCTTCAAATTCGATTTCTGCACTGCTTATATCTGTGTGACACCACATCTCTGATATCCCAACAATATCTGCCTTTGATGTCTTGATCAGCACTTGAAATTCATCAATTTTACATTTACTATACTTGTAGCATTAGTGTACATGCAAGTATACATGCACTTGTTTTTATTCTTGGTTATCATAATACAGCCCAAGTATTTACTTGTTCCATGATGACTCGCAGCCGCTCTTCAATTCCCCAGCACAATGGTCCTTGAGGCTGCTGCTCATTACAATAGAAGCAGTGCAAGAATCATTTTCGCCTCTGCTTGCAGATACCATTAATCTTTTAGTCTGTGAATCCCCCCCCCCCCAATCTAGCAGTTTTAGCAATCCACCTAGCACTGCCTCAATGGCATCAGCAAATATTCGTGCAACCTTTCTTATTTAAATGTATCCCATCCTTGTAGAAGCAGTCTCTCCTGTTAGCAAGCACAGACCATGCTGAAAAAATTCAACCCTGTGAGTCTTGCACAATGGTCCTTGAGGTTTTCATAGATATTCTCTCAGATATGCCAGACAAGCTGTACTTGCTACCTGGGAGTCTAAAACGCTGATGGAACTGATATTCGAGTGACACGCAAGTCAAGTGGACCCAAATCGGCGAACTCTGGACGGGGTGTGACAGTCAAATCCTCTGCTAGCATCTTCACGATGGTGGGACTATTAGTAATCCTGAGTATAACCTCCATGCAAAAGCACGTGAGTTACCACCCAGGTGTGAACCAACATAAGCAGGGGTCGAGGTGTGTCACCCACACCACATGGAGGAATGCTGCCCCTCTTTGTTACCAGGCAGTACTAGATGGTAGATGACTCTCATCAAACAGTGCAATACCACCACATTGCTTATAGGAGGCTTGAAGTGGTTGAACCCATTTTTAGTCTCCAAATCTAAGTTCGGGTCAACCCTTCCATCATGCAGTATGACTGATGACTTTTGAGGTTATGATTAACATCGTGGCGAGATCCAATCTTCCTTACATTTTGAGGGTACATCTCTAAATCGGTGTTTGCAGGCCAGCTGCTAGTTAGTACACCGGACCGAACCTATTGTTAACTGTCTAGGAGGCTTCCGGATCAGTTAGCGTATAATTTTACTACCTCTACTCTGCCAGATAGTGACTGCGGGGAGTGCGACTAGTGTGTATGCGGGGGGGGGGGGGCATTGTCAAGGCCACATTATGTCAAGGATCTGGGTATATTCTTCCCATGTGTACGCCATATCGAAAAATTTCATTACTACATACAGCATGTCCCACCCACTTTTTCTTACTATTGAATACACCATTAATTGTCAAACTAATAGAGTAAGCTTATCTGCGAAAAGATCTAAACCTCCCAAACACTTCACACTTCCTAATTCATTTCACAAATATACGTGATCTGAATTCTAATCTCAACAATGTCCATTTCCACTTGCAATCTGCCAAATCCCATGTACTTTTTCTTACAAAATCTCAGTTATCAGTTGATTCAACTACTGCTCATCTCAGTTGCCCAAAATATTCGCTGTATGATTCCTTTTGCCTCAAAGATAGTTCTTGTGTATATGTCTGTTCCGATATTCCCTGTCAGAGACTTGATAATATGGAATCTCCTCTTTTCGATCTTCTCTGGCCTAAAATCTCTCCACCTCATTGTGTCAAATTCATCTTCTGTCTCTACTGTTCTTCCAACAACACTAATCACTTGGAGCTCTTGGACTTCCTTTCTTTAACTTGACTTTCTCCGGTCCAACTTTCCTAACAGTGAGGTAATTTTCCTTGGTGATTTTAATGTTTACACTCCAGCTGGCTTCCGTTTTCTAGTCACACCGACCCAGCTGGTCCAGATGCTGAGGCTTTTGCAATTCTGCAATTTTGCAATTGCTGTATGATTCCTTTCGCCTCAAAGCTGGTACTTGTGCATATGTCCGTTCTGATATTCCCTGTCAGAGACTTGGCAATTTGGAATCTCCTCTCGTTGATCTTCTCTGGCTTAAAATCTCTCTACCTCATTGTGTAAAATTCATCTGTTGTCTCTACCGTTCTCCCAACTCCACTAATCACTTGGAGCTCTTTGACTTCCTCTCTTTGCAACTTGACTTTCTCCAGTCCAACTTTCCTAACAGTGAGGTAATTTTCCTTGGTGATTTTAACGTTCACAACTCCAGCTGGCTTCCGTTTTCTAGTCACACCGTCCCAGCAGGTCGAGATGCTGAAGCTTTTGCAATTACTAATGACCTAGCACAGATTGTTCATTTACCTACAAGAATAACTCCTCAAATAGGCCTCTGAGGTTGGGTATATTCATATTACGTTCTTAGCGTTTTTTCACCAACCTTTCATGGAGTAAAATAAAATAAAACAAAACAAATCTTGATAACTATATTTACAATAACCTGTATTTACAAAATTAATATACGTATTACAATATTAAAAGTATTAAAACACAAGATTAAAATGCATTAAAATATACTAAGTTAAAAGCGATAAAATCTCGTAGCTTTCAAAGGCTCCAGCCTTCTTCTTCAGCAGTACTCTCTATTATTCAGTACACCTTTAAATATCAGCAGGGTAATGGTAGGCATCACATGTTTCCATTCTCACGTGTTCCGCTCTCTTGCATTGTGGAACCGGAAGTGGCTCGAACGGAAGTCGTACGGAACCGTTCATCCTTTTTTAGGATAATAGTCTCTAAAAGGGGGTGAATCCGTACACCCCTATCCCTATTAATGTTGGTTGTAGAGCTGATCCGCAAACTCTCGAGCCACTTACGGTCCCAGAACCTATGCGCCCGATCGGTGATAGTGGCATCGTCTGGGGAGATCTGGTGCTGCTTCTCCCAAAAATGTTCGGCCACGGCAGACTTGTCATATTCCGCATTTCTTATTGCTTTTTTGTGTTCCCCCAGACAATCTTTGAGACGACGTTTTGTCTCCCCTACATAACATTCCCCACAATCCGGGCATCTAATATTATATACGACCCCACTAGCATCCTCTTTTTGAATGGGGTACTTAACCTGAGACAACTGTGCGCAGTCTTCGTCCCGGAAGCTGCACACAGTGTGTCTGATATTTTCTTAATACTCTAGTTATATAATCCGTCAAGCCCGGATAATAGGGAATGTATGCAGTAGATACTGGTATAAAAGATTCATCTCTCCTCTGATTTTCATTAATAAATTTATCTATAATCCTCTGGGGGTAACCACATTTAGTAAGATCCGCCGTGACACGTTCATACTCTGCTTTCCTATCATCGGAGTTACTGCAATGTGATTTCGCTCTATCAATTAGCGTTCTTATCACACTGTTCCTTCATAGGAACACGCTGTGTGCAGCTTCCAGGAGGAAGACTGCGCACAGTTGTGTCTCAAGTTAAGGACCCCATTCAAAAAGAGGATGCTAGTGGGGTCGTATATAATATTAGATGCCCGGATTGTGGGGAATGTTATGTAGGGGAGACAAAACGTCGTCTCAAAGATCGTCTGGGGGAACACAAAAAAGCAATAAGAAATGCGGAATATGACAAGTCCGCCGTGGCCGAACATTTTTGGGAGAAGCAGCACCAGATCTCCCCAGACGATCACCGATCGGGCGCATAGGTTCTGGGACCGTAAGTGGCTCGAGAGTTTGCGGATCAGCTCTACAACCAACATTAATAGGGATAGGGGTGTACGTATTCACCCCCTTTTAGAGACTATTATCCTAAAAAAGGATGAACGGTTCCGCACGACTTCCGTTCGAGCCACTTCCGGTTCCACAATGCAAGAGAGCGGAACACGTGAGAATGGAAACATGTGATGCCTACCATTACCCTGCTGATATTTAAAGGTGTACTGAATAATAGAGAGTACTGCTGAAGAAGAAGGCTGGAGCCTTTGAAAGCTACGGGATTTTATCGCTTTTAACTTAGTATATTTTAATGTATTTTAATCTTGTGTTTTAATACTTTTAATATTGTAATACGTATATTAATTTTGTAAATACAGGTTATTGTAAATATAGTTATCAAGATTTGTTTTGTTTTATTTTATTTTACTCCATGAAAGGTTGGTGAAAAAACGCTAAGAACATAATACCTACAAGAATACCGGACAATCCTAATCATACAGCCATTTGATCTTTTTCTCACAAACAACCCTTCTAAGTACACGGTCGAAGTGAGAGGTCCTTTAGGCACTTCACATCACAACTTGGTGATTGCCTCTTCTCCAATGGAACTTTTATCTCATGGCTATTCCCAACCTCGTATTGTTTGGCATTACAAGAATGCAAAATGGGATGGCCTGCGAGACTTCTTTTTTTTTTCTTTTCCTTGGTCTGATTACTGTTTCAAAACTTCTGATGTCAACGTTTGCTCAGATCGTGTCAGTGAAATTATTCTTGCAGGAATGGAATCCTTTATCCCACACTCCACTTTAAAATCTCGTCCTTTATCTAAACCTTGGTTTTCCAATAAATGTGCTAAGGCTGTCCAAGAGAAGAACGTTGCATGTCGTAATTGGCTTGTTTCTAATTCTTCAGTTTCATTTTCTGCCTACACCAAAGCTCGCAACAATTGTAAAGCAGTTATTAATCAGTCCAAACTAGAGTTTGAACAGGCTAAGAGTAGAAAACTTGCTTCTTGCCCTAATTGTAGCCGAGCATTCTAGTCTCTTGCCAAAGCTATTGGCTGCAACTTTTGCCCATCTCTGCTCCCACCTCTGTCCAAACCAGATGGTTCTGTTGTCACTTCAGCCAAGGATAAAGCTGACCTGCTAGCATCCCATTTTTCCTTGAGCTCATGTATTAATGATCTTGGTAAAACACCTCCCACCATTCCTAACACGCTCCATTCAATGCCTCCTGTGGTCTTCCGTCAAAAGGATATCAGAAGGATTTTGATGAATCTTGATGCTAAGAAAGCTCCAGGTCCTGATGGTATTTCTCCACTTGTTCTCAAAACCTGTGTTCCTGAACTTACTCCTATTCTTTGCCGCCTTTTTTCACTTTCTTATTCCAAAGGTGTTTTTCCTTCTGCTTGGAAATTTGCTCATATCCAGCCAGTTCCTAAAAAGGGTGACAAATCCCTCCCATCCAATTATCGTCCCATTGCAATTACTTCTACTCTTTCTAAAGTAATGGAGAAATCAATTAACCGCCAACTCTTAAACTACCTAGAAACCTTCCGTCTGATCAACGATCGCCAGTATGGATTCCGTCAGTGTCGATCCACTGGTGATATTCTGGCTTATGTTACCCATTTATGGACTAATTCAATGGAAAGGTTCGGTGAAACACAAGTAGTTGCTCTTGACATCTCAAAGGCTTTTGATCGTGTTTGGCATAAAGGTCTTCTAAACAAGCTTCCATCTTATGGTTTGCCAACTGTTTTTAGTAATTGGTTATCCAGTTTTCTCTCTGATCGCTCACTGAGGGTGATGGTAGATGGCTCTCTGTCTTCTAACTTCTCCACTAATGCCGGTGTCCCCCAAGGTTCAGTTCTTTCCCCCACTCTTTTCCTCTTGTATATCAATGACCTTCTTCCATTGACTGGAAATCCTATCCATAGTTTTGCCGATGATAGCACATTGCATTCAACTTTCCATTTTGAGAAACCTTGTCCTGCTCAATCAGCTTCAAGTTCTCGAAAATCTGCTGCCAATTCCTTAAATGCCGATCTTCAGGTAATTCTCCAGTGGGGCAAAGACAACTTAGTTGATTTCACCCTTCTAAAACTCAATCTTGTCTTATATCTCGCAAAAAGGATTCTTCTGCTCCTATGCTTATCTTTAGTGACACTCCGATTTCTAGGCAAAATGATATATCTCTTTTGGGGATTACCCTGACTTCTAATCTCTCTTGGCATAAGCACATTACAAATATTGCTTCCTCTGCATCTAAAAAACTTGGTTTTCTCTTTCGCTCTCGGCGTTACTTTTCTCCCAAACAGCTGCTCACTCTGTATAAATCGCAAATCCGCTCTGCCATGGAATATTGTTCCCACATCTGGGGTGGTGCCCCCAAAACCTCTCTCAGGCTTCTTGATTCCATTCAGAAGAGGGTAGTTAGGTTAATTAATGATTCATCTCTAACAGAGTCTCTCCACTCGCTGTCTCATAGACGCACTGTTTCTGCTGCATGCCTCTTCTACAGATACTTCCATGGGCACTGTTCTTCTGAATTGGCTTCTATAATTCCCGCTCTCTCTTTCAAAACAGTCCGAACACGTGCCGCCACCAGCCAACATCCATTTACTGTCCAACTTCAAACCCACAGAACCAACTTTTCATCTTCCTCATTTATTCATTCAACTGCCGTTTTCTGGAACAACCTTCCTTCATACGTATTTCCTGAAAATTACAATCTACAGAAGTTCAAGTCCAATGTCAACAAATATCTTCTTTCGTCTTCTCAATCTCCAACCCAAGCATGGTACTAAGTACTATAGGTTATAATACTTCTCGTGTTTGGGGTTCTCATAAAAAAAAAAAAAAAAAAAAAAAATTACTAATGACCTAGCACAGATGGTTCATTTACCTACAAGAATACTGGACAATCTTAACCATAAAGCCAACATGGTTGATCTTTTTCTCACAAACAACCCTTCTAAGTACACAGTCAAAGTGAGAGGTCCTTTAGGCACCTCAGGTCACAACTTGGTGATTGTCTCTTCTCCAATGGAGCCATTATCTCATGGATATTCCCAACCTCGTATTGTTTGGCATTACAAGAATGCAAAATGGGATGACCTGCGAGATTTCTTTCCATCTTTTCCTTGGTCGGATTACTGTTTCAAAACTTCTGATGTCAATGTTTGCTCAGATCGTGTCAGTGAAATTATTCTTCCAGGAATGGAATCCTTTATCCCACACTCCACTTTAAAATCTCGTCCTTTATTTAAACATTGGTTATCCAATAAACGTGCTAAGGTTGTTCAAGAAAAGAACGTTGCATATCGTCGTTGGCTTGTTTCTAATTCTTGTTTCATTTTCTGCCTACACCAAAGCTCGAACAATTGTAAAGCAGTTATTAATTAGTCCAAACTAGAGTTTGAACAGGTTAAGAGTAGAAAACTTGCTTCTTGCCCTAACAGTAGCTGAGTATTCTGGTCTCTTGGCAAAGCTATTGGCCTCAACTTTTGCCCATCTCTGCTTCCACCTCTGTCCAAACCAGATGGTTCTGTTGTCACTTAAGTCAAGGATAAAGGTGACCTGCTAGCGTCCCATTTTTCTTCTAGCTCGTGTATTAATGATCTTGGTAAAACACCTCTCACCATTCCGAACACTCCATTCAATGCCTCCTGTGGTCTTCCGTCAAAAGGATGTTAGAAGTGTTTTGACGAATCTTGATGCTAAGAAAGCTCCAGGTCCCGATGGTATTTCTCCACTTGTTCTCAAAACCTGTGCTCCTGAACTTACTCCTGTTCTTTGCCACCTTTTTTCACTTTCTTATTTTAAAGGTGTTTTTCTTTCTGGTTGGAAATTTGCTCACATCTAGCCAGTTCCTAAAAAGGGTGACAAATCCCTCCCATCCAATTATCGTCCCATTGCAATTACTTCTACTCTTTCTACAGTAATGGAGAATCAATTATCCGCAAACTATTAAACTACCTAGAAACCTTCCGTCTGATCAACGATCGCCAGTATGAATTCCTTCAGTGTCGATCCTCTGGTGATATTCTGGCTTATGTTACCCATTTATGGACTAATTCAATGGAAAAGTTCAGTGAAACACAAGCAGTTGCTCTTGACATCTTAAAGGCTTTCGATCATGTTTGGCATAAAGGCTTTCTTCTTGTTTAGAAGAAACAAGCTTCCATCTTATGGTTTGCCAACTGCTTTTAGTAATTGGTTATCCAGTTTTCTCTCTGATCGCTCACTAAGGGTGATGGCTCTCTGTCTTCTAACTTCTCCACTAATGCTGGTATCCCCCAAGGTTCAGTTCTTTTCCCCACTCTTTTCCACTTGTATAGTAATGAACTTCTTCCATTGACTGGAAATCCTATCCATAGTTTTGCCGATGACAGCACATTGCATTCCACTTTCCATTTTGAGAAACCTTGCTCTGCTCAATCGGCTTCAACTTCTCGAAAATCTGCAACCAATTCCTTAAATGCCGATCTCCACGTAATTCTCCAGTGGGACAAAGACAAGTTAGTTGATTTTAATCCTTCTAAAACTCAGTCTTGTCTTACATCTTGCAAAAAGAATTCTTCTGCTCCTATGCTGATCTTTGGTGACACTCTGATTTCTAGGCAATATGATATATTTCTTTTGGGGATTACACTGACTTCTAGTCTTTCTCTTGGCACAAGCACATTACATATATTGCTTAATTTCTCTTTCGCTCTCGCCTTTACTTTTCTTCCAAACAGCTGTTCACGCTGTACAAATTGCAAATCCCCCCTACCATGGAATATTGTTCTCACATCTGGGGTGGTGCCCCCAAAAACCTCTCTCAGGCTTCTTGATTCTGTTCATAAGAGGGTAGCTTGGTTAATCTCTCTCTCCACTCGCTGTCTCATAGACGTACCGTTTCTGCAGCATGCCTCTTCTACAGATATTTCCATGGGCACTGTTCTTCTGAATTGGCTTCTATAATTCCCGCTCTCTCTTTCAAAACAGTCCAAACACGTGCCGCGACCAGCCAACATCCATTTACTGTCCAACTTCAAACTCACAGAACCAACTTTTCATCTTCCTCGTTTATTCATTCAACCTTCCTTCATACAATCTGTCTAGGGCCAAATTGATTGACAAGGCTCTCATCATATACTCCCTGCTATCGTTTCTGGGAAGAATTGCAGACAATTTTAAATTTAATTCTACCTCTCGACTTTTCTTCAGTATTGACGTGTACGTGTAAAATAAATCTTCAGATCTCTTACTCTTAAGGTTATTAGTGCCAACATACAACAATATTACCTTTTATGCTCTTAAAAGATGATATCTGCCCTACAATGGAATCAACTTTTGCCCCTGCAAGACATACCCTGGTCCTGTTTCACCTATTCTTTTTGCATGATATATTCCCCATCTCCCTGAGAATAGAGTCACCAACTTTATAAGCTGAAACAGGTTGGAATCACTGGGAAACTCCTTCGATGGATAGCAGGATGGCTTCAGGGCAGGAGGAAGAGGGTTGTGATAAATGGGTATTCCTCAGATTGGTTTGATGTAAGAAGTGGGGTTCCCCAAGGATCAGTATTAGGACCACTGTTGTTTTTAAGTTGCGTAAACAACATCGATAAAGGCGTGATGTCTAAATATGCAGATGATGTTAAAATTGGTAGAGTAGTTAATGATCACTGTCAAGCTGAGCTTCTTCAGAGTGACCTAGATAGACTTCAGGAATGGTCAGAAAAATGGCAGCTATGCTTTAATCCACCAAAGTGTCAAGTATTACACCTGGGAAACAGTAATCCCAAAATAACTTATTCACTTGGTGAAGTTCAACTAAACCCAGTACTGGAGGAAAGGGACTTGGGTGTTACGATATGGTCAGACATGAAATTCTCTGAGCATTGTAAACAGGTTGCAAGGAAAGCCCATAGTGTCCTATCAATGATCTATCGAACTTTTTCAAGTAGAGATAGGGACATGATAATCCCATTATATAAGGCTTTTGTTAGACCACACTTGGAATGCTGTGTTGAAGTATGGAGACTGCACCTAAAGAAAGACATCGAGCTTCTTGAAAGGGTGCAAAGACGGGTAACTTGCCTGGTAAGATCGGCAAAAGGGTGTCCTTATGAAGAAAGACTTCGAATATGTGGGTTGCAGAGTTTGGAAACTAGACACCTTAGAGGAGATTTCATTGAGGTGTTTAAGGCTCTGAGAGGCATCAGTAAAATGAATGAGGACGAAATTTTCAAGATTATAAATGATGCTAGAACTAGGGGACATAAATTCAAGTTACGGGGGGGGGGGGAATGTTTAGATTGGACTGCAGGAAGTTTTATTTTAGCCAGCAAGTTATGTAAATTACTGGAATACGTTGCCTACATGGGTGGTAGAGGCTGACAGTTTGGGGAAATTCAAAGGTCATCTGGATAGTACCTTCGGGTCAGGGAAGCGCATAGGATGATAGGTTTAATTTCCTTTTCATATTGTGATTTTAAATGTTTCTCACCAACCACTTATAAAATAAAACACGGAAACTGGAATTTTGAAAACTATGTGTATATTACTATATATTTACAATTAAAATAACTTTACAACTAAAAAGGATAAAATACATAAAATATATATATATTATACATCGAATAAAATACATTAAAATACGGGGTTAAGAGCGATAAAACCAACCGTAGCTTTTGAAGGCTGCTGCCTTCTTCCTCAGCGGTAGCATCCTTGTACTGTGGTGCATCTTAAGTACCAGCAGGTTTACGGTCTAAGTCACGTGTTTCATCGCCACGTGTTCTATTCTCCTATGTACTGGGACCAGAATTGGCTCGGGAGCGCATCATATGAAATCATTCATCCCGTCTGAGGATCGTAGCCTCAAAGAGGGAATGAATCCGCAAACCTTTGTCTCTAATTAATGTTCTCTGTCGAATTAATCCGCAAACTCTCGAGCCACTTGCAGTCCCAGAACCTATGCGCCCGATCAGTGATGATAGCTTCGTCTGGGGAGATCTGGTGTTGCTTCTTCCAAAAACCACAATATGAATTTACCCAACCCCAGAGGCCTGTTTGAAGAATAATTTCATTTTCTTTTATTAATTATTATTATTTATTTATTATTATTTTTTTTTTATCATTGTTTTATTCGATTGTTTTATTATTTTTTTTTTTTTTTTGGCTGGTGCAACATAAGCCATAGGCTTTTTTGCACCATGCAGCCATTACTAATACTAATAACTAATTCATGTGGGACCAGCGCATTCTGCCTTGGAGATTGCCACTGTGTTGCCTGATGCACAGGAGTGAGCTCTGTTATTGAATTGGGCAGCTGGAAGCTTGATGGGCCCCTCATATTAATTTCTTCGAGGGAATTTACCCTACACCGCAAACTCTCATAGATGCCCATTGGAACGCTGAGTTGGCCCCTAATTTCTTCACAGTCTCTGTGCCTAGCACACACAAAGACATCCTCCTTGGCTAGATCATGTCCTGTTTTAGACAGGTCTGCAAACATTTCACATTTTGTGAAATGTTTGCAGACCTGTCTGACTGTGATATGTTAAAGAATCGCCCCCTTCGGTTCTCCCTCAAGCCACAGCACTCTGGCTATTCTGTGAATGCTGCTTTGCTGCTCTAGTCTAGGTCATGATTCCGTTAAGTATAATTTAAATAACAATGAACTTTAATAAGATTAATAAATTTTACTGATTAATTGATAATACTATACTATTCTAACAGATTTCTAATACAGTGCTACGTATTTTGCTATCTAGTTTTATGTTAAGCCTTACACTATTCCATAGTGTAAGGCAAGTGTATCGTATAACAATGGCGGCAAGTTACGAACATGAAATATACGGAGAAATATCTAAGTTAATAAAGTATTAACTTTCAAAATTGCCATCTAAATTCAAAAATAAATTATGGAGCTTAGCTAGAGAAAACAGTTATCCAATAAATCCTCAAAAGTCTTGCTAGCCCGTGAATGACCAATCCATAAGCTCCAGTCAATATCTTGAAAGTTAAAATCTTCCATTATAGCACATTCTGATTTATTGGCCCACTCTATTTCTCTGGTACAGCTGTTTGTTGTACTCAAAAGAGTCATTAGGCCTATAACACACTCCTACTCTCATTTTTCTTTTCCCAGTGCTTATGTCACACCAACCTGACTCAAAATTGCACTGGCCAATCATATCAACTGGATGTTACTGCCTTGAATTTTATGTGCTTCTTAACTAAGAGCATACTCACAACCTTCCTACCCTGTCTGTCTGTCCTTTATGTACACGTTTTATTCGTCATATTGAATTTCTGAAATTCAAACTGTGGGATGTCTCTGATATCCCCACAATGTTTGCATTTGATGACCTGACTAACACTTCAAATTTATTAAATTTATTTATTATGCTCTGAGCATTGGTGTACACTGCATTATACATTCACCTGTTCTTACTCTTAATTATCCTATCACAACATGTATTTACTAGTTCCGTCACAACTTACAACAGACTCTGAAATCCCTCTGATGCTGCTCATTCCAACAGATGCAGTGCAAGAATTGCTTTCATCTCTGCCTACAGCTATTGTTAATCTATTATTCTGTGTATTCCATCCCCCAAGCTAGCAATTTTCCAAACCCCCTAAAACTTCCTCAATAGCATCATTAAATATTCTTGCACCCTTTTCAATTAGGTGTAACCCATCCCTGCAGAAGCAGTTTCTCCTGTCAACAAGCATAAACCTCACTGAGGAAAATTAACCTTGAAAAATGTGCTCTATTAGCCTTGCACAACCTCTCCCAGGGCTGGATTGATTGGCAAAGCTCTCATCATATACTCCCTCCTATTGTGTATAGGACACTTTCAAATTTAACCCTAACTCGTGACTTTTTCTCAACATTGCCCTGTACTTGTTAAATAAGTCAATAGATCTCCTACTTTTAATGCCAATGTGTGCAATGATATTGCCCTTTATGCCTTTAAAAGATATCTGCTCCAAATAATCTAATTTTGCCTCTGGCAGACATACTCTGCTTCTATTCCACCTATCTTTTTTTGCACAATATATGTCTTATTTCCCTGATAACAGAGTCAAACAATAATTACCTCCTCTGGGACAAGCCCGTTCTGCTTTTGGGATTGCCATTGTGTTGCCTGATGCACAAGCATAAGATCTGGTGTTTAGATGGGCAGCTGAGAGCTTGATGCAACCCCCCATTTTACTTCATTCAAGGGCATCTATTCTACTCTTCAAGCTCTCATAAATGCCCATTAGAACACTCAGTTGGCACTTAATTTTTTCACAGACTCTGTATCAAAGATACACAATCAGATATCCCTTGGCTGTATCATATGCTCCAAAAAGTAGCACAAGTAGCACATTTCCTTAGTCTATGTTTTTTGAGAGAATCACCCTTTCAGTTCTCCCCTGAGCCAACAGCACTACTGCTATTTTCAGTCCATTGCTTTGCTGCTCTAGTCTGGACCATTTAAGTTCAATGTTTTAAGTTCAAAGCTCTAGTCTGGACCATTTAAATTCAATATTTTAAGTTCAAAGCTATAGGTATAGTCTGGACCATTTAAGTTCAATTGACTGTACCACACTAAACTAATATACTAGTGTACAAGTTAGTGCATTTGCATTATTTCTGCACATAGCCAACTACATAAGTAGTTATAAATTGCCATCATTAAGTATATCTCATATTGTGAATACCTTCACAACGAGTTTCCACGATATTGCATTACCTCGAATAAGTAACGCTTCACCATAAGAGAAGACTATTGTTACTTATTCTCAGCGGATACCATCACCCATACGACACCATTTCAGAGCTTATTGGATCCTCATCAATGGGTGGGCAGGTACCCTGGTGTTGAAATGATGACAACCCAATTGCGAAGTATAAATCCATGGCAACATGAGATATATCTCATATCCACAATATGAGATATACTTAATGATACCAATTTATAACTACTTATGTAGTTGTCTATGTACAGAAATGATGCAAATGCACTAACTTAAACTATTTACATAACTTGAGGCTTCAGTCCTAAACTACACCATAATCTAAATTACTCCACACCATCAGGCATCTCTCATATTGTGGATTTCTACTTCACAACTGGGTTGTCATCATTGCAACACCAGGGTACCTGCCCACCCACTGATGAGGAGCCAATAAGCTCCGAAACGGTGCCGTATGGGTGATGGTATCCGCTGAGAATAAGTAACAATAGTCGTCTCCTATGGTGAAGTGTTACTTATTCGAGGTAGTGCAATATGATGGCAACTCGTGAAGGTATTCACAATATGAGATATACTTAATCGTGCCAATTTATGATTACTTATGTAGTTGGCTATGAACAGAAATGATGCAAATGAACTAACTTGTATTCTGTACATAGCCAACTATACTGTATACAGTTATAAACTGGCTTCATTAAGTATATCTCATATCTTCACATCAAGTTGCCATGCTATTGCACTACCTCGAATTGTGTTACTTAACCTGAGGCTTCAGCCCTAAACTACACTGTAAACTAATATACTTAAATGCAATAATACATTACTCTATTCACCATTTATGCTGAAATAATATGTATTAAGTTTTTGTTATGCATATTATGCTGTCAAGTTGGTATTATATGTATTACGCTATACTGTTTCATTTGTAAAGTTAAGTTTATTATAATAGATGATAAAATTATCTGATTAACACCAGTGGGGCTTGGCAGACTGTAAGTGGGTGGACATCACTGAGATTGGAAGTGAGACCACCTATGTGATTCAAAATTTCAAGAAGCCTATTTACCATGATTAAAACTCTAGAATTCCCCTTCCACAAACTACACTATAAAAAGTTATGAGATATGATATTTGCAAAAAATCACCGAAAGAAAGGTTCTATGTATATATATATATATTAGGTCATAACTTACAAAATCTCTAGCTAAATTTTAAAATAAACTAAAGAACATCCGACTATGATTATAAAGTTATTTATTGAATGTGATTTAATATGTTAATTAGGTTAATGAAACAGCAAACATTGACAAAATAAGGTAGAGAGATTTTAAACCACAGAAGCTTGAAAAGAGGAAATTCCAAATTACTAAATCTCTGACAGTGGTACTTGTGCGTATATTAGAAAAGAAATATGCACAAGTACCACTTTTGAGCAAAAGGAATCGTACAGCAAATAATTAGGGCAACTGAAAAGAGCAGTGGTTGAATCAACCAATAACTGGAATTCTGTCAAATAAAGTAAGTGGAGCTTGGCAGACTGTAAGTGGGTAGAAGTGAGACCACATATATTTGTGAAATAAACAAGTGATTGGGACATTTAGATATGTTTTTCAAATAAGTTTGTTCCATTAGTTTTACTATTCATGATGGTCTAGTAAAAGAAGAGGTCATGACATGAAGTAATGAAATTAAAAACAGATATAAAATAAAAGCGTTAAAAGACAATAAAATATGGACAAAGCTAATAAAATATACAGTAGCTTTCAAAACGAAGTGCCTCTTCATCAGCTTAGTCGGTGAATGGTGTATTGCAGTATAGATGTTGGTTAAAACAGCAAAAGTCAACTGAGCATGATCATATATCATGAGTCTGGTGTTGGTAAAGCAGAATTATGTATATGTGGCGATCGCCAGCACTCATCACACTACAAAATAGTAGATTCCATAATGGGTGCAAGTGCACTCCCTATTGCAATTCATGGTGCTATTATTGCTAGATATGTGCAGTGCTTCAAGCCATGAGCACTGGTGGTAATCACGTGAATAGTCAACAATTTCAATATCCAGCCAGGATCAATATTATACTGCTCGACTCAATAATGCTCGGCAACCGTGGAGCGTTCAAATTAGCAGTTTGAAGAGCCACTTCATGTTCAGAACCCAATCTCTCAATTTTCTGGCAGACTCACCGACATAACATCCTCCCACAACCCGGACATGTAATACGGTATACAAAAGAACCACTCTGTAGGAGAGGAGAAACAGGTGTTTTCACTTTAAAAATTATAGATTGTAATTTCCTCCCCAGAAGTTACACACTTCATATAGGGTGAAGATGCTAAATCCTAGCGTTCCAACACACCAGGATAATAGGGAATGTAGGAGGTAGAAATATATTCATCGACGTGAGGAGGATTAGATTGCAAAACAAATTTGTGAGCCTAGAGCTGACATCTATCTAGAACCTGGGGTGGAGAACAGCAATTTGAAAGCTCCACCTGTTGGAAATCTATAATTGCCTGTCACCAATCGAACTGGAGTGCGTCCAAGCATGGTAGTTCGCCTTTGATGTGGTTTCCCTGTTCACTTCTGTTCCTGTACAACAGACTATTGCCTATGCGAGATGTCTTTTGAATGGGGACACATCAGAAGCAGAACCTTGCTCTCTAAAGATGGTATTTGTACTGCCCTCATCTGTGTTTAATAGGCGGCATGATCATGTTTAATTACTCTCTGTTTCGCCAAACACTGGGCACAACTATGGGTGCCTGTGTTAGTCCTATCGGGACTAATATTGCCATGCAAGAACTTGAGTCAGATTTTCTTGAACTTATCTGTTTCTATCACTCTCGTTATGCTGACGATATCGTTGCCACTTCCCTCAAGGATCAGAAACTTGACTGCTGCAATATCTCAATTCCCTATCACCTTTCATTCTTTTTTCAATTGAACCGGAGTATGATAATACTCTTCTTCTTTTGTATTTTTAGTCCAATGCGTGGGTTGCAATTTTGTAACTTCAGTTTTTAGGAAGCCAATGTGCGAAGGCCAATTTACGAACTATGGGTCTGCACACACCATCAGGTCATTTGGTCACACTTCATTCTCCCGTGCTTGGACGCACTCTAGTTCGATTGGTGACAGGCAATTGGAGATTTCCAAAATTAGGGCAGAGCTTTCAAATTACGGTTATTCACCTCAGGTTCTAGATAGATGTGAGCTCTAAGTTCATGAATATGTTTCGCAATCTAACCCTCCTCACATCAATGAATTTATTTCTATCGCCTACATTCCCTATTATCCAGGCGTGTGATTTGATTTGATTTTGGATTTTATTGGCGCATTAGCAACTAGGGCTATAATGCGCCAAGACCAGGTATATATAAAAATTAATATATAAATATAAAACCTAATTAATTAGGCCACCATGTCCAGATTTAATAACAAATATTTAAAAAGATAAATCAATAAAAGAAATAACAATAACATATAAATTTTAAATATGATTAAAAACCTTTATTGCTTTCAAAAAGCAAAAAATAGCAGACACATTGTCATTGTCGGATAAAATCTGACTGAGTGTATATGGCTCAGTCAGATGGATAAAAGCGGTAAAATGGATATTGCTAAAATCTGCACAGTCAACTAAAATGTGTCTAATAGATAAAATTGTGCCACAGGACTCACACATAGGAGGGTCATCAGCCCTCAGCATATATGAATGAGTCAAATGACTATGTCCTATACGGGTCCGGGCAAGAACAACTTCCTCCTTACGATTCATACGCAGACTAGACTGCCACGGTTCAATTACAGGCTTTATAAGATATAATTTATTCGCAGTCTCTCTATTCCACGAGTCCTGCCATTGGGAGTGTATGTTTTGGTGTATTATTAGCCTGTAGTCTGTATAGGGGACTGACAGGCAGCGGTTATTATTGGGAATTGCTGATTTGGCTGCGGCGTCAGCCAAATCATTTCCCCTAATCCCAATGTGGCTGGGAATCCAGCAGAAGCGGATATCATATTCACGTCCACGGAGGAAGTGAATCTTCTGCTGAATACTAGACAGAACTGGATGAGGATTATATCTCACAGATATTAAAGCCTGTAACATGCTGAGAGAGTCGGAATATATAATGAACCGTTGGTATTGACATTCACTAATGTGATCCAAGGCTAACTCTATAGCGTGCAGCTCTGCAGTAAATATGCTGCATTCAGAGGGAATCTGCTCCGATGTAGTGGTGTCTGTAAAGACAGCAGCAGATCCCACATATGATTCCGACTTCGAACCGTCTGTGTAGACTGGCGCGAAGTCGGAATATTCAGTTCAGTGTGCTGAATGAAGCTGCAGGTAGACAGATGATGGAGTGTCCGACTTTCCCCAATTTCTAAGAGACAAGTCACATTTCGGGACATGAGCATGCCAGGGTGGATAGGGTTGCTTTGGTGTTTGGGCAACCTTGTCTACCTTGATATTAAGTTCTTTGAATAGCTCTTGGAGACATATACCAAAAGGACGATTGGCAGTCTTACGGGTATTATATAAATTTTCCCGTCGTGGTTCAAAAACGAAGGGCCACGTAGGATGGTCTGGCAGGGATTTCAGTTTCAAAGCGTACTTTAAAGACAACTGCTTACGTCGAAGCGATAACGGTGATTCGTTTGCTTCAACGTATAAGCTCTGGACAGGAGATGTGCGATATGCTCCAGTAGCAATACGTAGGGCCTGATGATGGACGGGGTCCAGCCATTGAAGGACACTGTCTCTGGCTGAGGAATATACCTGGGACCCATAATCTAGTTTGGATCGCACAAGTGCACGGTAAAGCCAAAGAAGGGTCCATCGGTCTGCTCCCCAAGATGTAGAGGAGAACGAGCGGAGAATATTAAGCCCACGTGTGCATTTTGTGCGGAGTTGACGAATATGATCCAAAAAGGTCAGTTTTTTATCGAATATGAGTCCCAAGAATTTTGTGTTTGTTGCTACTGGAATAGCGTTTTGTCTGAGCCTTAATTCAGGTTCAGGATGAAGATTACGCTTGCGACAAAAGTGTACGCAAACGGTCTTCTCCGGCGAGAACCTGAAGCCATTAGCAAGTGCCCAGGAATTCAGACTATCAATGGCTTTCTGCAGTTGTCTTTCAATAAGCCTCATGTTGCATGACTGACAAAAAATGCTAAAGTCATCAACATAGAGGGCACTGTTTACAGTTGGAGGAAGTTGTTCTGTGATGGAATTTATTTTGATGGCAAAAAGCGTGACACTTAAAACTGATCCTTGTGGTACTCCCTCCTCTTGGCTAAAGGAGGGAGAGAGTGAGGATCCCACACGAACTTGGAACGATCGATTGGCTAAAAAGTTTTGAATAAAAAAGGGGAGATGCCCTCTAAGGCCTAGGCTATGTAAATCTTTTAAAATGCCAAATCTCTAAGTTGTGTCATACGCTTTCTCCATGTCAAAGAACACCGACACCAAGTGTTCGCGTTTTAGGAAAGCATCCCAGATGGATGCTTCCAATCTAATAAGATGGTCCAAAGTGGACCGGTTCCTTCGGAAGCTGCACAGGATGTTGGAGAGAAGGTCATTTGATTCTAGATACCATATTAAACGAGAATTATCCATTCTCTCCGGGATTTTGCACAGACAGCTAGTCAGAGCAATAGGACGATAATTGGTGGTAACTTTTGGATCCTTTCCTGGCTTAGGAAAGGCAAGAACGATTGCCTTTCGCCAGGAGTCCGGAAACTGCCCTTCAGTATAAAAAAGGGGAAATTCTGTTATACAGAAGGAGCAGACAATCCATAGATTTTGGTGAAAGATGTTTAATCATTTCATAATGGATGCCATCTGGTCCAACGGCACTTGCTTTGGAAAGAGCGAGGGCTCTTTTCAGTTCCTGATTAGTGAAATCCCCGTTGTAGGGATAAATGCTCTTAGATTTAAAGTTAAGTGCCTGTTTTTCGATTTTATATTTCAGGACCAGGAACTCTGGGGAATACGAAGATGTTGCAGAGATGTTAGAGAATGTTTCCCCAAGAGAATTGGCTATTGCAGCTGGATCTGCAATAGCGCATCCATTATAATCTAGGATTGAAGAAGGGTGGGATGTATATTTTCCCTTCATTTTCCGGATTTTATCCCAGACTACCTTAGAGTTGGTAGACTGGTTAATAGATGAGGTAAAACGGATCCACGATTCCTTTTGACTCTGACGGCGGATATATCGTGCTTTGGCTCGTGCACGTTTAAAGGCTATAATGTTGGTCGTGGTAGGATATCGGCGGAATATCCCAAGGTTTGGGAAAATGGTGGAAACCGGGCAGATGTTTTTGGAACAGCATTCACAGCTGCTTGGACAATATTTTCTGTGATGTACTTAACTGCATCATTGATAGGCCCTTGACTGACTGTGCTAAGATCAAAATTTGCCTGATGTTGGAAGGCAGTCCAGTCAGCCTGATCAATCTTCCACCGTGGTAACCTGAAGGTAACACATTGTCTCCCACTGTGTAACGAGGTTATCACAGGGAAGTGATCACTTCCGTATGGATTCTCCTCCACTTCCCAAGTGAGTGAAGGGAGTAGAGAAGGGGAGCAGATAGAGAGATCAATGGCAGAAAAAGTACGGGTAGGCATGTGGAAGAAGGTATTTGTTCCAGTATTTAGAAGGGAAAGGTCATTGTCATTTAGCATATGCTCTATGACTCATCCCCTTCCATTGATGTTAGCACTACCCCACAGGGTGTTATGTCCATTAAAATCCCCGAGAAGTAAGAAAGGGAGAGGCAACTGCGTTAGAAGATCATCAAGGTCTTCCTGGGAGATGTCAGTCCCAGGTGGGAAATAGATAGAGCAGATGGTTAATAAAAATCTCACCGTAAGGCGAATTGCAACAGCTTCTATGCTAGTTGTAATTAGCAAGGGCTGCACTGGGGTCTGGTTACCCACAAGGATAGCCACTCCCCCATGTACAGAGCCATCCGCAATTCTATCCTTACGAAAAATTGTGGTGTTATGCATCGTGGGATCGTCATTTGCCTTTAGATATGTCTCCTGCAAGCAAAAGCAAACTGGCTCGTGCTTTTGCAGGAGGGCCTTGATGTCATCAATATTTCGCCGGAATCCACGACAATTCCATTGTAGGAATTTAGCCATTATTTTGGCTTGGTGGGTCCATCAGGTGGCTTCCGAGGTGCTGAGGGCTTACTTTTATGAGTCTTGGGTTTATCTTTTTTGGGGAAGAATGGACGCTGTCCCGTGTCCATTTCTTCCTCCGCAAAGAGTTCCAAGACTGAATCTTCGGGTACCTCCTTCTGCTCGACATCCATGTTTTCTTGGGTACTAGGGGGAACTTCCCTTTTTTATTCTTTTCTTTCATAGTTACCTTTGTTACTTGTGGAGCATTAGGAGGTACTGATATAGGAGTGGCAGCTGATTGGTTTTTCTGTGCAGGTTTTTGAGAACTTAGGAGATAACACGCGATGGGAGTGAAAGACTCCTTTAAGGAATGGTCATGTCCGTCTGAGTTCCGACGGAACATCTCCCTGCTACCTTCTGGGCATAGGTAGGTCTGTTGATATTCAGGGGTTTCACCGATTTCCTTGCCTCCTGGTATGATATATTTAGCTCTGCCTTCAGCCGTTGAATTTCTTTTTCTTCTTTCCACCTCTGGCATGCTCGTGAGTAGGCCGGGTGTTCGCCTTCACAGTTAATACAGGTGGGTTTTGCGGCTGAACATGCTGTTGTTTCGTGGTCCTTTGCACCGCATCGAGCGCATGCAAGGACTCCACGGCAGGCCATTTGAGAATGTCCATACTTCTGGCATTTAAAACACCGACCAGGCGTGTTGAAACGTCTTGCTAGAATTTTGGGTCTCCACCATATACGAAGTATGCAACTTCCAGAGAGGAAATTACAGTCTATTATTTCTAAGGTGAAAAGACTCATTCCTCGTCCTCCTCTCCTATGGAGTGATTCCTTCCGTATACTGATACACTGTATTACATATCCGGACTGTGGGGGATGTTATGTTGGTAAGTCCACCAGAAGATTGAGAGATCAGGTTCTGAACATGAGGTGGCTCTTCAAACCGCTAATCTGAGCACTCCATGGTCGGCGAGCATTATTGGGATGGGCATCATAATCTTGATCCCTGATGGGATACTGAAATCATCAACTATTCACGTGATTACCGCCAGTGCTCGTGGCTTGAAGAACTGCATGTATCTAGCAATAATAGCACCATGAATCACAATAGGAGAGTGCACTTACATCCCATTATGGAATCTACTGTTTTGCAGTGTGATGAGCACTAGCGATCGTCACATATATATGTAATTCTGCTCTACCAACATCAGACTCATGATGCATTATCATTCCCGGTTGACTTTTGTTGTTTTAACTAATATATATATATATATGTATATGTATATACAGGCATACCTCGGTTAACGTTACCTCTGATAACGAAGCTTCGATATAACGAAGTCCGCAATTTCAAGCCCCATTTAACATAAAAAAAAATATTCCAGTTTAATCACCTGAAATCTAAACAAACTGAAGAAATTACGGAAACCTTTGGGGCTTCTCGTGGTTGGTTCGAGAAATTTAAAAAACGGGCCAGGATTCATAGGGTAAAATTAACAGGAGAAACTGCAAATAAGTTTCCAGAAAAACTAAAGGAAATAACTGAACGTGAAAATTTTCCACCAAATTCGGTGTTCAGTGTTGACGAAAACGGTTTGTTCTGGAAACGGCTACCAACAAAAAGCTTCATTTCTATTGAAGAAAAATCAGCTGCTGGGTTCAAAGCAGCCAAAGACCGTTTAACGTTACTCTTTGGATCAAATGCCTCTGGCGATTATAAATTAAAATTGTTATTAGTTTACCATTCAGAAAATCCGAGTGCGTTAAAAGGTAACATAAAAATGAATTTACCTGTAATATGGAAAGCAAATAGAAAAGCTTGGGTTACCAAGAGTTATTTACTGATTGGTTTGTTAACCACTTTTGTCCTGAAGTAAAACGGTATTGTCAAAAAAACAACTTTGAAGAAAAAGCTCTTTTGTTGTTAGACAATGCTCCGGGACATCCTACTCCGGGACACATGCATTCCTGTCAAAGTTGTGTTTCTTCCAGCAAACACAACTTCCCTGATTCAGCCATTGGATCAGGGAGTAATAGCATCATTTAAAACTTATTATCTGTGTCGAACATTAAGCAATTAATTGAACTAGAGGATAAAGAGGAAATGACAGTTAAAACTTTTTGGAAAAACTACACCATTAAAAACGCAATTGAAAACATTGATAGTTCTTGGAAAGAAGTCACTAAGAAATGCTTAAATGGAGTTTGGTGCAAAATATGGCCAGAAGTTGTACTAGAAGAAGAAAATAACATCCAAGAAATTAGAAATGAAGTTATCCAGATGGCTCAATCAATAGGTTTCGAAAATGTCGATGAAGAGGATGTTAGAAATTTATTGAATGCAGAAGATGATGGTTTTTCAGTGGAAGATTTAGAAAATCTTGTTAGCAACGAAGACAAAGATAATGAAGACGAAGTTAAAGAAGTTCCTGCCGAAAAAGTGTTAACAACCAAAGATTTAAAAAGGTGCTTAAATGACATTGAAAACGTTTTAAATTTTTTTTAGTGAAAATGATCCTGATTTAGGAAGAAGTTTTATTGTTAAGCGATCAGTGTTAAATGCAATAACTCCGTATAGGCAATTGTTAAATGAAAGAGAAAAAAAAGCATAAGCAATCAACTTGAGACTCATATTTTAAAATGAGATTTCACTTTGTATGTAAGTTGACTGTTTATTTAATAAAACTTTTCTTTGTTCGAAAAAAAAAGCTTTTCATTTTCTTTAAGTGGGAACGTATCCCTATTCTGGCCATAGTATTTTTACCTCTGAAAACGAAGTTTCGCTTAACAAAGTAATTTCGTGGAACGCATCCTATTCGTTATTCGAGGTATGCCTGTATATATATACTGCAATACACCATTCACCTGATGAAAAGGCACTTCGTCTCAAAAGCTACTTTATGTTTTATTAGTTTTGTCCATATTTTATTGTATTTTAAAGCATTTATTTTATATCTGTTTTAGTATTATATGTAGATATTATTTATTTTAATTTATTTATGTTAATTCAGTTTGGCAGTCACTAGAAAGTTTTGTGACATACATTTTTATTTAATGAAGCCAAAATACTTAGTGTCCCAATGTAATATGTGAGACTATTAATTACAGAAACCATTGAAATTAAATTACATGAGAATTCTATTAACGTTCGCCGTCCATATCTAATCTCTAATTCGTGATATTTTGCACACATGCAGGAAGACACATAATCACAGCCTTTCACACGCATGTGTGACAACAAACAATCTCTCCATTTAAGATTCAAGCTCGCATACCCTGTAATTTCCATCCCTGTGATCATGACACATGGTCAAAAAGCAGTCTGATTCAGGAAGGAAATTCATTTCTCAAAATTTACGGTAAACTTTTTAAATTAATATTATTTATTTTTTTAATTGTTTTTAACTGATTTTTTACTGTTATCATTTTGCATTAATCTTTTATTCATTTTAATTTCTGGAGAGTATCATACGGAAGTGTTCTATGTATCATATTGATATATGATACGTAGTATGATGTATGTAAATTTCTCTTATTCCTCTACAAATATATATTTTATTTCTAACAGCTGCCTTATGAATACTTCTTAATGAATTTCTCCACTCCACTACATACAAATGAGGGGCTGTAACAATCTACTTCTAAAAACTTTTATTAGAAACTTTGTGCCCTTCAGAGCTATGATAAAATCATCAGAAGTACCAATTTTCCTTTATGAAACAGAAATTAACTTCCTAAGCCATAAATGTAGCAAGTAATTCAAGTAGCAAGTAAAAGAGCAAGTAATTCTTGCTCATAAATCTTCACTTATTGGTGAAATATTTAATTACCAGACTAATCGTCACAATGCCTTTAAAAGAATGACAGCCTGAGCCTGATCAATACAGTAATTTTTGTACAAAAGAGGGTTCGATGAGGCTCCACCAAATTCCCACTCATTTGCTGACATGGTAAAGACAAATAATGGAAATCTCTTACTTAAAAAGTACTAACTACGAAATACAATGTTATGGATGTTTTTCTTTGAATATAAAAATAAATATATATCACAAATATGTAAACTAAAAACACCATATGCTGTACAGATAAAAAAAAAAAAAAAACTCACTTGGTACAATCTGGCAACCCTGAAAGACTGACTGCCAACTCTGAAAACTTCAATATTGGAAACTATCTTGATGGTGAATAACTGTTTACTACATGCAACATTTACATCACTTCCAATATTTGAAGAGACACAGCACCATACTGTACACTGTCAATATGAATATTTACAAACTTTACTATGCACAGAACCTTGCTTTTTAAATATTCACAGTGGTTAATTTATCCTCACAGAGCAGTATGAGTGAACGAACTTACACTATTACTGTGTGTTAAACTAAGCATGCTTTCAGCAATACTCCTGTCATCAGCAGGAAGTGGCTCTTGTGATGCTTCTGCAATTGCCATAGCATCAAAACCTAATCGTGCACTTTCTTCATCAAATGCATCAATCAACCGAGATTGCCGTTCTTGTAAAACTTTTTGCTTATCAGCTTTCTCTTCGTGAAACTGCTGTTTTTCCACTTCCATCTTTTTTTCGAGTTGTGCACGACGCATACACACACGTTCCTCTAATTCTCGCCTTTCTCTGTTCCTTTGCAATTCTCCTTGCATTTTTACTTTGGCATGGAATGCAACAAGTAATTCTAGTTCTTCTTGCAACTGATCCTTTAGCTGTTGATATTCTAACTCTTGTGATTCATCTAATCGAATAGACTGTTTCTGTAACATATCTGCTATACTCTGTTCATACTGTTCCCCTAAAATTGTCAATTTACGCATTTTCTCTTCCTTTAATTTTTTAATAACAGCTTTTTGTTCTTCTTTAGGTGTTGAAGCTAATATCTGAATTTTCCAGGCTTTATACTGTTGGGTTTGTATTTTACAGGTTTCTCTAAACTGCTTCCGAATTAATACTTCTTTTTGTTTTAAATTTTTTGGTTGTTGTTTTACTTTTAAAGCATGTTTTTTACGTAGCTCTCTTTCCCTGCGAGCATTATATTCTTGTTGATTAGCCATTTCTGTAATATGTTGTTTCTGAACATGTTCCTCCCTCAACTTATGAACAGCCATTTGCTGACAGTATTCCAGTTCTTGTGTCATTTCATGATGATGGAGAAGCATATTATGTGCTTCTTCTATGTGAGTAAGTCTTCTGGTCATTTCTTCTCGCAAAAGATTTCGTTCCAATTTGTGGTACTGGATCATTTTCCGCCTACAAAACTTTCTCATTTCAATGCAGTGGGCATCAGCTTGCCTCCGTTGTAGCTGTTGTAAAGCCATTGCCTGCTTCTGGTGTATATATTCTTTATGCTGAGATGAATCTCCACCTCGTTCTTGCTTCAATTTTTCTTTCATATACTTGTATTCTGATTTTTGTTGCTGTTGAAATCTTTTGAATTCTTCTTCATGTTGCTGACTAATGCTTTTGCTAAGTCTTTTTTCAGCTGCAAGATTCTGTTTTAATTTTTTTTCTAATTCTTGCTGATGTTTTATTTTTAACTTCTCTAGCTCTTTTATGAATTGTTGCAATAATAATTCATATTCCTTTTCAAGTCTTTGCTTATGCTCCTCCATTTCTTGACGACATTTTCCTTCTAACTGAATAAGGGCCTTCTGATGCTGTTTTCTCATTTGCTTATATCCTGACATTTGTTCATGCATTTGGCTTTCTTGCTCATACTCTTTAATTTCTCGTGCCATGATTGCTGTAGTTCTTAATGTATCAAAGTTACCAGCTCCAATTTCACTGCTATTAAAATATGCAGAAGATGAATCTGAGATGCTAATTCCACCATATCGGTCTCGGAAAGAAGCAGGATATTTATATGTAGAATCATTTTCAGATGCAGGAGGAAGGCTACAAATGCTGCTGCTTTGGCTACCAGCACTAACTCCTCCCCCACTTTGCTGACTGTGAGTGCTAGTAATGCTGTTGCTCTTACTACTATCACTACCAATCTGCTCATCTGCAGAATCATCGTCGTCATCGTCGTCGTCATCATCATCATCTCCAGTACAAATTTCATAATCCTGAGAATCTACCATTAAGATCTTTTTCATTTTACGGTAATTTAAGTTATCCAGTTCTCTCACTGCTGCTTTAGTATGTTGAATTAAATCAAAAATGGCTCTAGGTGGTCTTGATCTTGTTATAAAGAGATGCTGCAAAAGTTTTGCAGCTGTGGGTCTGTCTGATGGATTTTTCTGCAAACATGAATCAACAAAATTATAAAATACATCTGACCAATCACCTGGACCTAATGAAGGGGAGTCATTTTGGGCAATATGATACAAAGCACTCATTGCATTCATATTAAAGTACGGTGGTTTTCTCTCAGCTAACTCAATACATGTAATTCCCAAGGACCATATATCAACTTTTCCATCATACTGGCCCTCATCCATTGCTAATATTACTTCTGGAGCCATCCAGTATGGAGTTCCTACAAAAGAATTTGCTGGAACAGCCATAGAGGCAGAACCAAAGTCTGCAAGCTTCACAGTACCATTTTCTGTAAGAAGTATATTGCCTGCCTTTATATCCCTATGAATTTTACCTAAGGAATGAAGGTAATCCAATCCTTGCAGAACTCCTTGGCAAATAGATGATATTTCATCCTCTTTCAATGGTTTCTTATGTACTTCAACAATATCTGATGCAGATCCCAAACAATATTCCATAATAAGCCACACTGTCTGTTCTTTAAGATAGCATCCCTTGTAATCAATTGTATTTTTATGTTTCATCTGCCGCAAAAATTTTACTTCCTTAACAATATCTTGCCACTTTTCTGCTGACTGTTTTCCAGTAAAAGACATCTTTTTAATTGCCACTACCTCTTTGGTAATAGCATTTCTAGCATAATACACAGCTCCAAAACTGCCATGACCAATCTCATGCAAATCTATAAAAATCCTATCAGGATCTTCTTTATCAAATAACTCAATCCCTTCTGAGTCTTTTAAACTACTTAGTCGAGTCAAAAATGCCATAATGAAAACTTTTTAATGAGAAGAAATAATAATTACACAGATAACATGGAAAATGAAACTAGTATTTTGTTCAGATGAAACAGGTTATAAAATCCACCAAATGTTTATATGCTACAGTTCTCGATGCATAAAGACAATTTTAATTTCTGACTCTGAATTTTATCCAACATCAACACAGTCCTACAGTACAAATAACATGGCAACTTCATACAAAGTCTGATGCACAATTTTTTTTTTTTTTTGTCCCCAGTAGTTGTATTCCAATTATTTTAAAGAAACTCAACAACTACATATTTAGCAACATTTTTTGGACTAACAACTTTCCATATCAAATGTAGCAAGCGTTTTGTGCTAAATATTTTGAAAGTCAACAGTTGCCCTCAAAAGCCTAACTGCATCATACACAAATATGGAACTCCTATTTATAAATTCCTTCAACACGTGGATGGTATCTTTTTACATGCAGTATAAGTGAATACTTCCATCGGAATGTCTCCCCACACATGTTACAATGAAACGAATCGGGCTTATGAGTCTTTGAATGTTGCAGGAGATTGCTTCTTGTTTTGAAGGCTTTTGAACAATGTGGGCAAGGGTGCTGAGGATTCAAATGTACAGCTGTATGCTGTTTTAAATAAGTTACTCTTTTGAAGCGCTTGAAACATGAAGGACAAGCATAAGGATAGTGATCTCTTGTACCTGCAAAATAAAAACAAAAATTTCACTTATCACATAAGATAATGAAAGCACTATCTCATCATAATAAATTATACATGCATTTAACATAATATAACAAATAAAATGTGTTGTGGCTTACTGAATGAATACTCTGTATTCATTCAGTAATTCTTCTCTGTATGCTAATTTCTCAATGAACATCACTTATTTTCATCATGTTTTGACATTTTTAAGGTCATAAAAATCTGAACCCTAATGATCACAGTGTCTTAGCAAACAAAAAATGCCACATAACAACATAATGTCAGCCACTCAGCTATACAATCATAACTTGCAACAACTCTTGAAAGTTGAAATCATTCTGAAGAAAATTCTATAGTTCCCTCAGGAACCATAAAAAAAAAATCTGATTAGCTATTAGCTCTCAGTTAGGTAGGTCATTTCACTTTATAACAAGATAAGAATTATGCCTTTTCAAGCAAGAAAGGGCTTCATTTTTGATATACTATAGCAAAATGATATACTATAATGTGATATATTATACCAAAAAGCAGAAAATGCCCAGTTTTACAAGAAACAAAAGAACCTAAGTTGCAACAAAGTGAACAGCTATTCTCAACACTATGGCCTCAATACAACTAGAAAAACAAGCTAAGCTGAAACTTCGACATACACAAACAAAACTAACAAAAACACTCAAAAGTGCTAAATCCCAAAAACTTATAGCTCTATGGATATCAAAGCATAGCATACAAAGAGGCCTCCCAGCCAGCCAGGCCAAATGCAAAGGATAGATTCTACCTGAGAAAAGCCTTACTTTAGCTTGGTAATATTAAATTTGCCATCCTTTAACACATTTATGCCCACTGATGCATTCAACCAACACAAGATGCTACGCACTGCTGCTCCTGCCCACCTGGCTACGGAGGTGCCTATATAAGTCACATGTGCAATCAGTTTGACTCCAAACACGTTTCAGCATCTGTGCAAATTGTCTGGTGATCGGATGCAGTTTCTCTCTAAGCTCTTCTGCTTTATATGAAATTTGGGGCTGATTTTGAATTTTGATATTTTTTCAAGCATCATCATGGCATGGAATAGAAAAAGGTATGACAGATATCTTAAGCATAAATATGAATATATTACGAAAAGATTGTATAAACTGATAATATGTGTACTGGTTATATTTATGTACATTTTACATAAAAAAAATAGCTATCTTCAGATAGCTATTTTTTATGTAAAATGTCATCTATATTTTGCTGTGGAATAGTGAAAATTATTTAGATGCATTCAAGGGGCTTAGAGGGTAACAGGTATCCTGTGTGTTATCAGACACTCAGCCTAAAACACTGATGGATCCAATATCTCTCTATTACAGAAGATTTAGGAGAAGTCCGGTTGGCCTGCCTCCCTAAAATCCACTCATGCACACCTTCTCGATGGTAAGCCCTGTTACGTCACTTAGGTGGCAACGAACGTGTAGAGTGGTTCTCTTCAAGACGCCTGGTCAGCGTGAAGAGGAAAAGACCAAACCCTCCAGCAATGAGAGCACAACAATACAAATGGCCCTCAGTCTCCAGCAGCTTTCACTCTCCCTCTTACGGCAGCGAGAGGATCAGAGTGGAAGCAGAGGGTGCTAAGAATCTCTGGGTACGACCAGGCTGCCATGCACGGAAATTGAACTTGGCCTGTTATAACGTACGATCACTCATCGGTGAAGACAGGATATTACAGCTGGAAAAGGAATTAGAAAATGTGAATTGGAATATCATCAGTTTGGCTGAAGCAAGAAGAAGAAATGAATCACTTATAAGTTTATCAAGTGGAAATCTGCTGTACACTAATGGAAACAGTGAAAGGAGTGAAGGTGGAGTTGGGTTTCTGGTCCATAAAGATTTTAAAAACAACATTTTGGAATTCAAAAGTACATCACCAAGGGTGTCAAGACTAATACTCAAGATTTCTAAGAGGTACAAGCTAAAGATTATAATGATTTATGCACCAACATCGAGCCATGATGATGAAGAGGTTGAAGAAATGTACACTGAAATTGAGTCTTCTAGATGAGCAGAAAACCCACTACACTATTATTATGGGGGACTTCAATGCTAAGGTTGGAAAAAGGCAAAACAGCACAGAAAGAGGAACTATAGGAAATTTTGGAATTGGTGAAAGAAATAAAAGAGGTGAAAGACTTGTGGAATTTGCAGAATCTCAAGGAATGTCAGTAATGAACACTTTTTTCAAGAAAAGGATGAACAGAAAGTGGACATGGAAGAGTCCAAATGGATTAACAACTAATGAAATCGACTTCATCCTCACTAACAGAAGATATATTGTGAATGATGTTACCGTCCTGAATAAGGTAAATGTTGGAAGTGATCACAGAATGGTAAGATGTACACTTGATATAGATGTAGGAAAGGAAAAAACTGACTAGAGTAAATAATACAAAGGTCTTTGAAATAACAGAGGAGGAGAAAAAGCAGTATGTACTGGAACTTAAGAACAAGTTTGAGCTTCTGCAGACTGCTCAGGGCCAAGATATCGACGAGGAATATTACAACTTTCTGAAAGTGATAAAACCCAAGAAACCTATAGGGAAACAGAAATCCAAAGAAGAAAAAATTAGTCAAGAAACACTTGTCATGATGAACCAAAGACACAAATGAAGAGCAAGAAAAACACTGACAGGGAGAAAATTGAGTATACTGAGTTATGCAAAGCCATTAGAAAGAGACTCAGAGAGGACATAAGAAGATTTAACACAAGAAAAGTAGAACAAGCATTAAGGGAAAACAAAGGATTTAAATCAGCAGCCATGAGCAGTAATACAGAAAGACAAATGATACTGAAACTGAAGAATAGCGATGGTGTACTTATAAACAGCAGAGAAGGCATAATTCAAATAGCAGAAGACTACTATAGAGAATTATACAAGGAGCGAGGGAATGATACCAGCAGTGGGGAAGGTGGATTGCAAAGTAGCAACACATATGACATAGCCGATATTCTTCCTGATGAGGTAGAACATGCATTGAAGAAAATGAAGAATCGGAAAGCCCCGGGGGAAGATGAAGTTACTGTAGAGTTGTTAAAATTGGGAGGAAGAGACATAACACAAAAACTGGCAAGGCTCTTCACAAAGTGCATTAGAAAAGGTGTGATGCCTAAGCAGTGGAATAATTCAATCATAGTTTTGCTGCATAAGAAAGGAGATAAATCAGAAATTGGAAATTATAGACCAATTAGCTTGTTATCCCATATCTACAAGTTGTTCACAAGGGTCATTACTAACAGATTAGAAAGAATACTTGATGAGAATCAACCGAAAGAGCAAGCTGGCTTTAGGACAGGATTCTCAACTATGGATCACCTTCACGTAATATCACAGCTAATGGAGAAAGCAAATGAATATAAAACACCATTATGCCTGGCATTTGTGGATTATGAAAAGGCATTTGACTCCATACAGCATAAGGCAATGTTTCGGGCACTGGATAGACAAGGCATAGATACTCCATATATTATGATTTTGAAGAAAATATATGAGAGTGCTACATCCTTTATTAGACTAGACAAAGACAATAGCAAATTTAAAATCGAGAAAGGAGTTCGACAAGGAGACACAATATCTCCGAAGCTGTTTACTGCTGCCCTTGAGGAAGCTTTCAGAAGATTAGACTGGTCACAGAAAGGAGTCAATGTGAACGGAGAGTACCTAAACCATTTACGATTTGCAGATGACATTGTGGTCATAAGCCACGATCCCAAAGAATTAGAGGAAAATCTTAATCAGTTATGCACAGTTAGTAAGGATTTTGGACTAAACATGAATATGGCTAAAACAAAAGTAATGATGAACAAGTATGCCACGGAAAATGAAATAATGATTGAAGGAGCAGTAATTGAAAAGGTGGAGTCATATACTTATCTGGGACAAGTTATTAGCTGTAATAATGATAAATGGCTGGAAGTCAAGAGAAGAATAAATTTTGGATGGATAGCATTCAGGAAATATAGTCACATACTGAAGAGCAATATCCCAGTTTGTCTGAAACATAAAATAATGAATCAATGTATACTCCCCACCATGACTTATGGAAGTGAAACTTGGGCACTCACCAAAAGAATGGAAGAGAAGCTAAGAACTACACAGCGAAGAATGGAACGAATTATATTGGGAATCAGACTGTTAGATAAGAAGAGAAACACATGGATTAGGCAGCAAACTCAAGTAAAGGACATTCTTATCAAAACTAAAGAACTAAAATGGTCTTAGGCAGGACACATAGCTCGAAGACATGATGACAGATGGACTAAGAAAATAACAGAATGGTACCCAAGAGAAGCTAGAAGAAAACCTGGAAGACAAAGGCGGAGATGGATAGATGAAATTCATGAGTTTTTGGGTAGTAAATGGATGGCCAGTGCTCAAAACAGAAGGAACTGGAAAGTTGCTGGAGAGGCCTTCATCCTGCAGTGGATTGAAAATGGCTGATGATGATGAAGAAGCAACAGCAGGAATCCCATTTATGTGTTATGTTGCATTCACGCTACATTGGGCATCCCATTTGTATTCTATGTTGCATTTCACTATATTTCATTCAACATAATATATGTTATTGTGTATATTAATAGATAACAGAGTAGCAAAGGTTATTGTGTATATATATAGTTATTTTATGCAAAGACCCAATATCATACGAAAGCTTATTTTTCACTTTTTGAGCCTCGGTTTTTTTTTGCGGGCAAAAAGGAGAAATTAGCATTAGCAAAGGCATATGAAACAAGAAAGCAAGCTTATATAGCATCAGCCAAAAAAAAAAAAAAAAAAAATACCTTATTTCACCCATCCACTCGCTCCAAATGTTTGTCAAGTTCTGCCTTGAATCTATTTAAGCTATCAACATCTAAAATATACGTCTTCATAAGTAATTTACCCTTTGCATAAAAGTTCTCTTCCCCATAAGAGGATGTCACCAATAAATTTATATTTCATATCTGTTAACTATGAAAATTTTTTTTTTTTTTTAGCAGAGGGTTGATATTGGATCAGCTTTTAGAAGAGTTAGAAAGGAACCCGGAGTCAGACAGTGATAACAATTTACATCTACACGAAGACCAGGACCCAGTCACTGAAACTAAGAAAGAAATAAATGTTCACATTTCATCTCCAGAAAATGATGGCATCACCAATGAAAATTCAGGGAATGAAGAAAGATGTTCAAATGGAAAACCTATCCAGAAACCAGATTATTTCTCAAGCTCAATTAGTGAAGTGGCTTTACTAATTGAAGACACTACCAGAATCTATTGTTTAATTGCTGCAAAGAAGTTGAAATTGTAGCAGTGGTGCATTGAGGATCTTCCTCAAAAGGAGAATAATTTTGGAAAATATTCATAAAAACCATTGCTTGCTGATGTTCAACATGATCCTCATGAAATATTTGACCTCTTCTTGAATAATGATGCTATAGATGAATTAACAATTGAAACAGTGAATTATGCAAGTCAAGCAGGTAACCACCTATTTACGTTGTCAATTGACAAGACAAAAATTTTCATTGCGATATTATTACTTTCTGGATAGTGCAATGTGTCGTGGCACAGGTTGTATTGGTCTACTGAGTTAGACACACATAATCAATTGGTAGAAAATTTGATTTGTCGAAACAAATTTTAAGAGATAATGAAGTATTTTCACAGTGCAGATAATACCAAAGTATGGAAGAATGATAGGTTTGCCAAAGTGCACCAATTTATGGACATTTTGAATAAAAATTTTCTCTTGTGGCACAGCTCTCGGACCATCAAATGTAGCCACTGATGAGTCAATGATTCAGTACTATGGAAGGCATCCCACAAAGCAATTTATTTGTAGAAAGCCCAGAAGATGGGGATATAAAGGATGGGTTGTTGTGCCTCCTCTAGGCTATGTATTGGTTTACAGAGTTAGATACACATAATCAACTAGTAGAAAATTTAATTTGTCGAAACAAATTTGAAGAGATAATGAAGTATTTTCATGCTGTGGATAATACCAAAATATGGAAGGATGATAGGTTTGCCAAAGTGCACCCATTTATGGACATTTTGAATAAAAATTATCTTGTGGCACAGCTCTTGGACCATCAAATGTAGCCATTGATGAGTCAATGATTCAGTACTATGGAAAGCATCCCACAAAGCAATTTATTTGCAGAAAGCCCAGACAATGGAGATATAAAGGATGGGTTGTTGTGCCTCCTCTAGGCTATGCATTTGCCATTGATTTATACCAAGCAAACTATCAAAGAGAAAATCGTGTTGACTACAAGAAGTATGGACTGGGTGGAAAAATAGTCCTAGATTATTTACATATACTTGAAACACAGTACCCAGGAAGAAAGTTCTTGCTATATTTGACAACTTTTTTTACTTCACTCACATTATTGGACGAGATTAAAAAAGGATGGCATGGTGCTACCAGCACTGTATGAACAAATAGAGTAGCGAAAATGTCCATTGACTGACAATAAGTGATCTGGAAAGCTATTAGAAGGTACTGAAGAGTAATTTCTGGATAAAGATTCCAATATTCTGGTTGTCCATTTGTTTCTTTGTTATTTGGTTTCTAGGAGCATTAGCAACTAAGGCCATATTGCTCCAGGGATAGGCGGTGGTCATTCCCTAACCTTTCTGCATCCTCTGTATTTGGTGGTCACAGGCTTGAACCCCGGTCTAATCAAGAAGCGTGTGCTATGCACTGCTGCACCTGGTTACAGAGGCGCCATTCTGGTTGGCAGATGGAACGATGATGATACAGTGTGTATATTGCATCCACTCAACATGGATTGCTCCCTGGGAAAAAAGCCAAAGCAATCGAAAAAAAGAAGATAACTGTCTGTTCCACTTTGAATTAGTTTGTACAACAGGCATATGGGTGGGGTTGACAGAATGGACGAAAACATTTCACACTACTGAATTGCAATTCATGGCAAGAAATGGTACTTTCCTGTACTCTGTTATATGATAAATGTCTGTGTTAACAATGCCTTGCTTTTAGCTCGGGAATGAGGATATGAGGCAGATAAGAAGAGATATGGAAATCCACCTAAAATCCCAGGAAAGCAAATCTATTGAGTATCAGTACCATGAATACAGAGACATTAGCATTAGTAAAGGCACATGATGCAAGAAAGCAAGCTTATATAGCATCATGCTACGCTACAACAAAGTGAATCATGAGACATTGTTGAAAGTGAACAAAAAAAAAAAAAAAAAAAAGGCAAAGATGCAAGAAATTCCATAGTGAAACTATATGTATTTTCAAGAAATGTTATTACTTACATTTGAAATGTTCTGTTGCATACCACAAAAATTCGGATTAGGATTATCGTGTTTGTTCAGTTTTTAGTTTATACATTTATTTGTTCAGTAAAAATATGAAATAGCCATTTTCATTTTTATTTTCAATTTCATTTCCATCGTAAGTAACACAATTTAAAATTCTGGAGTAGGTACAGTAGGCTCAATGTTGCATTCATGCAACAGCAGTTCAATGCTGTATGCCCAGTGTTGCATTCGTGCAATGAGAAATTTTGGGCTCTAATTTTACAAATAGACCTTAAAAAAATTTTAAATGCCAGTTCTGATCTATTTACATCATAAATCATAACATATTAAAGTTTCAAGTGTTTCCAAATACCTTCATTATTTCTGGGCATAAATGGGTTAAGTGACAAAAACAAGTTGCATAAGCACCACATATTGAGTATTGTGTGCAATGCACGAGTTCCTCAATATTTTGGAGAGAAAAGGTAAGAAAATTTAAAATGATGTACAGGTAAACCTCGATATATGCAAGTTTTGGTTAATACGGTCAAAAACATTAATACCATTCCTTTATATATGTCCTCTAAAATTTCGAATAGTGCAGCCGATTAGGGAACAAAAAAATTTTAACAACGCAAAAAAAAAAAAAAAAAAAAAAAAAAGATGCCGTAAAAGCTGAGGCTTTTATTGAAGAAATTAACATCATTGGAAAGGATCTTGGCTTTGAAGACATTGATTCCCCTAATGTTAGAGAATGTCCGGATTCGCAGCCACTCACTTACACGGATCTCTTAGAATTGGAGCAACAGCGTACCTACAACGAAAAAGAAGAAATTGCAGCTGAAGGAGAGAAGTGTGTGTGTGTGTGTGTCTCTCTAAGGAAATTTCATTAAAGGAACTCAAGCAGATGTTTCGAAATTGGAAACTGTTAAAGAACAAATTATGGATTAATATCCGAATGTGGAAAGAAGCATGCTAGTTCGCCGAACCCTAGAAAATTAGCTGCTATAGTAAATTTTATGAAGAGAAAAAGAGGACTATAACTATTTATTAATGTGCGGATGAAGCTCCTTGAAGCTCTTGGAATAGAGAAGTTTTTCCTGATTTATTTTCTGATTTATTAGCTTAAATTGTCATATTAACTTATTTTCTAGAGTAGCTTTATATTCCTAGTTACGACACTTAGTTTAAAGTTTAACTTAGACAGAGATTTTGGGGTATTACTTAGTATCGTTAACGGTACAAAATCCACGTGTTACAAATTGAACGAGAGGTCTTTTTTTTAACCAAATTTAGTCGATTTATTAACCAATTGTTATATCAAATTATCTTCTATAAGTAGATTATAGACCTAGTCAGGATCCTTAGTTGATTCTAAATTGAGATAGCGAGATTTGGAAGCTAATCAATACTTACGAGTCCGTAGAAGTACCGTTCGAGAATTCCCGCAATTTTTACACGATAGCATAAGCTTAGTGTAGTATAGTGCATAATATAATATTGTCAATTAATCAGTAAATCTATTAATCTTGATAAACTTTATTGTCAATTAAATTGTATTTTTAACTCTATATATATATAACGACTTAATCGTAACAAATAATTAATACATAACTATAGTGGTACACGTGATACGGAAGTTGTATAAAGGGAACTCGTAGAAAACACTAGATACCGAAAAAAAAAAATATAACATAACTGTTTTGGGATATAACTTAAGGATTTAATTTTTGTTTTGAAATTTTATTGAATTAAATCGGAATCATGACTCTGACCAGAGCAGCAAAGCAAAAGGCTCAAGCTAATGGGAGTGCTGTGGTTCAGGGGAGAACTGAGGGGAGCAGTTGCCCTCTGAATCATAGTCTTTTAAAATGCACTGTTTGCTTGATGTTTGCGGAGCAGTCGGGTACGGGACATGATACTGCCAAGGGGGATGTCTTTGTGTGTGCACGATGTAAGGAGTGCAAGGAAATCAGGCGACAACACAGCGTTGTTATGGGCCTTTATGAGAGCTTGAAGGACAGGGTGGATGCCCTCGAAGGAAAGAAATTGAGGGGCCCATCAAGCTCTCAGCTGCCCACATCAAAGCCAGAGCTTGCACTTGGTCATCAGGCAACACAGAGGCAGCCCCCTAGGCAGAATGCGCTGGTCCCACAGGAACTAGTAGTTGTTGGTGACTCTATTGTCAGGGAAACGAGGAACATGCTTTGTAAAAAGGATAGGTGGAATAGGACCAGGGTATGTCTGCCAGGGGCAAAGGTTGATGATGTTGTAGAGCGGATATCATCTTTTAAGGGCACAAAAGGTGATATAGTTGTACACGTTGGCACTAATGATATTAAGAGTAGGAGACCGGCGGAATTACTTAGCAAGTACAGGTCACTGTTGAAAAAAAGCCGTGAATTAGGGTTGAATTTGAAAGTGTCTGCAATTCTGCCCAGACACGATAGGAGGGAGTATATGATGAGAGCCTTGTCGATCAATTCGGCCCTGGAGGGATTGTGCAAGGCTCAAGGGGGTAGAATTTTTTTCAGCCTGGACTGTACTTGTTAACAGGAGAGATTGCTTCTACAGGGATGGGATACACTTAAATAGAAAGGGTGCAAGAATTTTTGCTGATGCTGTCGAGGCAGTGTTAGGTGTGTCGGAAAACTGTTAGTTGGGGGGGATACAAGGACTAATAGATTAACAGTAGCCACTGGCAGAGGTGGAAGTGATTCTTGCACTGCTTCTATTGAAATGAGCAGAAGCCTGAAAAACAAGATGCAGGATATTTCAGAGACTGCTGGGAGTCATTGCGGTACAAGTAAACACATGGGTTGTGTTAGGGTAGCTAAGAATAGAAACAGGTGCATGTATACCTGCGTGTACACCAACGCTAGGAGTTTGGTAAATAAATTTGATGAATTTGAGGTATTGCTCAAAACATCAAAGGCAGATATTGTTGGGATATCAGAGACGTGGTGTCACACAGATATAAGTAATGCGGAACTGGAATTTGGGGAATACAATGTGTATAGAAAGGATAGACAGGACAGGAGGTGAGGAGGGGTTATGCTATTAGTTAAGAAACACATAAAGTCCAAGGAAGTGAAGCCAGTCGACATCGATGGACAGGGCAGTGTCGAGTCAGTTTGGTGTGACATAAGCATAGGGAAATCAAAATTGAGAGTAGGAGTATGCTATAGGCCTAATGACTCTGATGAGTATAATAAGATATTGTACAGGGAAATAGAGTGGGCCAGTAAATCAGAGAGTCTTATAATGGGGGATTTTAATTTCCCAGATATTGACTGGAATTTGTGGTTTGGTCACTCGCACACTAGCAAGGCTTTTGTGGATTTATTGGATGATTGTTTTCTACATCAGCATGTTCGTGACGCAACAAGATGGAGCAATACTCTTGATCTGATTATCAGTAGTGATTCTTCATGCATTAAGAATCTGCAGATAAATGAACCACTAGGTGGCAGGGATCACAGTGTGGTGAAGTGGGATTTACTCAAGGAGGTAACTACCATCAGAGGTAAAGGGAAGGGTTTTTGTTTTCGTAAAGGCGACTATGATGGTCTGAGACAGTATTTAAATTCTATACAGTGGGACCAGCTGATGATGTTACCAACAGCAAACTCAAAATGGGAAGCATTCAAGGACCTAATCTTGGAGGCTACCAGGCTTTACATACCAACTAAGAAATATTGTTCAAGGTTTAGGCCTAAATGGTTGTCAGATGAACTAATGAGACATGTGGCAGAGAAGAAAAATGCATGGGATACATACAAATTAATGGGTGACATGGAAGCCTATGATAGATATAAGTTGGTCTGTAACCAAGTCACAAA
Source organism: Mastigoproctus giganteus (assembly GCF_048544385.1). NCBI lineage: Eukaryota > Metazoa > Arthropoda > Arachnida > Uropygi > Thelyphonidae > Mastigoproctus > Mastigoproctus giganteus. The sequence goes on from NC_143587.1 coordinate 26,582,411, forward strand.
GGAGATTAGGCAGGCAAAGGCAGACTACGAAAAATCCTTGGCAAAGGATGCAAAGAAAAACAGAAAAGAGTTCTTTACATATTTAAACTCAAGAAGGAAGGGGATGAATCAGATTGGTCCACTGGATATTGATGGTTCAACAGTTGAGGATCCTGCTCAGGTGGCTAACAATCTAAACGAGTATTTTGCATCTACATTCATGCATGAGGAGTTATTCAGGAAGGAGAATGATGTAGGTAAAGTAAACATTGGCAGTGAGCTGGATGATTTTGTAATAACTGAGAGGAAAGTGGAGGAGAGATTGTTGAGGATAAACATAAAAAAGGCACCTGGGGTGGATGGGATCTATCCAGTTATACTAAAGGAGGCAGCAAAGGAAGTAAGCAAACCCCTAGCCATAATTATGAGACCTTCTTTGGACTCAGGGGAGGTACCCATAGACTGGAGATGTGCAAATATAACCCCAATTCACAAAGGAGGATCAAAGGCTGACACAAGTAATTATAGACCTGTTAGTTTAACTTCTGTTCCAGGTAAATTAATGGAGGCACTGGTTAAAGAAGCACTGCAGGATCATCTAGACAAGAATTCAGTTATATCTCAGATGCAGCATGGTTTTGTTAAGGGCGGGTCTTGCCTGACCAATTTGATTGGATACTATGATGTAGTCACAAAAGAACTGGATGCAGGGAATAACTTTGATATTATATATTTGGATCTTAGAAAGGCTTTTGATACTGTTGCACATGGAAGACTGCTGCACAAATTGGAGCAGTGTGGCATTGGAGGCAAATTGCTGCTATGGATAAGGGGATGGTTGAGTGGCAGAAGACAGAGAGTGGTAATCAATGGACACTGCTCAACGTGGACTAATGTTATTAGTGGAGTTCCTCAGGGTTCAGTGTTGGGTCCGTTGTTGTTTTCGGTGTTTATAAATGATATTGATGATGAGATATCAAGTTTAATGTCCAAGTTTGCAGATGAAAGGTTGGCAGGGTTGTTCAGGACACTACTGACGCTATGCTGCGGCAACAGGATCTGGAAAGGTTGAACAGATGGGCTGAGAGGTGGCAAATGAAGTTTAACATTGACAAATGTAAAGTACTACATATGGGAAACAGTAACCCCAGAGCAACATATCAACTCTGCGGTACTACACTGACAGTAGTGGAGAATGAAAAGGACCTGGGGGTAAATTGTGCAGGCAGATATGAAGTTCTCTGAGCAGTGCAGACGAGCTGCAAGAGTAGCTCATGGTGTCTTGTCAATGATATACAGGAATTTTTCTAGCAGGGATAAGGAGGTGATTATTCCCTTGTATAAGGCAATGGTTAGGCCACATCTTGAGTACTGTATACAGGTCTGGAGGCCTCATTTCAAGAAGGATGTAGAGCTGCTGGAATGGGTACAGAGAAGGGCAACAAGATTAGTGAATGGAACAAAGGGGTGCTCTTACGAAGAAAGGCTTAAGTTTTGCAAATTACAGAGTCTGGAGACTAGGCACCAGCGAGGTGATCTGATAGAGGTGTATAAGGCTTTGAATGGTTTGAGCATGCTCAATGCCAATGGGATTCTTCATCTTGCTCAGAATAATCACCTCAGAGGGCATAAATTCAAATTGAGGAAGGACGGATGTCGGATAGATGTGGGGAAATTTGCCTTTGGCCAGCGGGTGGTTGGTTGGTGGAACCGACTTCCATCACTTGTTGTTGAAGTTGATAGCCTAAACAAATTTAAAGCTCAACTGGACAGGTATTTCGAACGAACGGAGGGGTGAAATGGGAGTGGTGTGTGTTTTTTTTTTTTTGGCTGATGCTGAATAAGCTTGCTTTCTTGCATCATATGCCTCTGCTAATGCTAATGCTAAATGACATTTGAAAAATATTTTTCTAGAAGGTAGCATATCCATTTTTCACTCATTTTATAGCTTATTTCTTTAAACACTTTTTTCGATTTTCATTATTCTTTATATTTCTATCTACATACAGAGTTAAAACAGATTTTAAAGTCCTAAATTAAGTCTTCTGATGAATGTTCCAAAACATCATGGATGAAGTAGAAGTTTTCCCATTGGATTTTAACTTTGATATATGCGGTTTCGAGATATACGGTACACTCGTTGCATGAATTAACTGCATATATAGAGGTTTACCTGTACTTAACAATTATATTATTTTTTCCGATAACCAAGTAAAACCAAGGCTCTATAGTAAAAAAAAAGAAGTGGGCAGCTGGCATAAAGAATTTAAAACAACAAGATCGATTTATTAATGCTATACTTGCAACAGCTTGTGCATTGCAGGGTTAAGCATTATTCCAAATAATAAATGCAATATCAATCACTTCAGTGACTAGTTTCAGTGTCTTAAAACAAGTTACCGAGTAATCAAGTAATTACAAATGGGGTAATATGTTCAACAAACAATAAAATCTACCTGATATGCAAGAGCACTGAACTAAGTTTGATGTGTGAAGTTCTCTGTCAAAGGCATTAAACCCCATCTGGCTAAACATACTTTATGAAAAGTTTGATGGACATTCTCAGACATGTTGTTGTTGTTATTTGATTTTTAGGAGCATTAGCAACTAAGGCCATATTGCTCCGGGGATATGCGGTGGTCATTCCCTGACCTTTCCACATCCTCCGTATTTGTCTCAGACATGTAAAACTTCCTCATGGTGAAATGTGCATAAGCATGTCAAAATTGCTTACCATTCAAATATGAAGACAGTGATTGAGTTTTGAATTTACTAAAGTATGGAAATTTAGAAAATTTAAAACTATGGGAATTGAGAACAATCAGCAATGCCCTCAGTTTATGATTAGACTGCTTCTCTTTTTTTAAAGACTGGATCTAAACTACTATAGATAAACTTACTAATTTCATATTAGTGAACAGAGGCAATCAGTGTATTGAAAAATCTCTCCCCACCAAATAAATATCATAAATATGATAAATATCATAAGGAAATGTCATATAACTAAACCGATGTATTTATCAACGAAATCTCATGGGTCCATTTGATCTGTTTTGTGGTACCTCAGTTTCTGCCATTAGAACAGACAGAATTACTTAACAAGTACAGGTGAATCTTGAAAAAAGCCATGAGTTAGGGTTAAATTTGAAAGTGTTTGCAATTCAACCCAGACACGATGGGACGAGGTATATGATGAGAGCCTCATCAATCAATTCGATCCTGGACAGATTGTGCAAGACTCAAGGGGCAGAATTTTTCTCAGCCTGGTCTGTGCTTGTTAATAGGAGAGACTGCTTCTACAGGAATGGGATACACTTAAACAGAAAGGGTGTAAGAATATTTGCTGATGCTATCGAGGCAGTATTAGGTGGGTTGGAACACTGCTAACTTGGGGGGAACACGGACTAATAGATTAAGAGTAGCGGCTGGCAGAGATTAAAGAAAATGATTATTGCACTGCTTCTACTGGAATGAGCAGCAGGCTGGAAAACAAAGTGCGGGGGATTTCAGAGACTGTTGGGAGTCATCGCGGAACAAGTAAATACATGGGCTGTGTTAGAGTAGCTAAGAATAAGAACAGGTGTATGTATACTTGTGCAATTACACCAAGGCTAAGAGTTTGGTAAATAAATTTGATGAATTTGAGGTGTGGGCCAGAACATCAAAGGTATATATTGTTGGAATATCAGAGACATGGTATCACACAGATATAAGGAATGCAGAATTGGAATTTGGGGAGTACAATATGTACAAGAAGAATAGACATGATAGGAAGGGAGGAGAGGTTATGCTATTAGTTAAGCAACACACAAAATCTAAGGAAGTGCAGCCAATTGACATGGGCAGACTGTGCAGTGTTGAGTCAGTTTGGTGTGACATAAACACTGGGAAAGCAAAATTGAGAGTAGGAGTGTGTTATAGGCCAATTGACTCCAATGAGTATAATGACCAACTCCACAGAGAAACAGAGTGGACCAGTAAATCAGATTGTCCTATAATGGGGTATTTTAATTTACCAGATATATAGACTGAAACTTGTGGGTTTTTCGCATTAACATTAGTAAAGGTACATGATGCAATAAAGCAAGCTTTTATAGCATCAGCAAAAAAAAAAAACGAAAAAAAAAAACTCATTTCACCGATCCACTCGCTCCAAATGTTTGTCTAGTTCTGCCTTGAATCCATTTAAGCTATGAACTTCTATAACAACAGATGGAAGTTTGTTCCAGCAATTAAACCACCTGCTGGCTAAAGGCAAACTTCCACACATCTGTTCTACAACTCTCTTTCCACAATTTGAAACTGTGCCCCCTCAAGTTCTTAATCTGAGCAAGGGGAAGTATCCCATCAGCATTCAGCTTGCTCATCCCATTCAAGGCCTTATACACCTCAATCAGGTAACCTTGCCGGTGCCTACTCTCCAGGCACTGCAATTAATAGAACTTAGGTTTTCTTGGTAAATGCACCCCTTTGTTCCCTTCACCAATCTTGTTGTCCTTCCTTGTACTTGTTCTAGCAACTCTGCATCCTTCTTAAAATGAGGCCTCCAAACAGTATAGAGTATTCAAGGTGTGTCCTGACCATTGCCTTATACAAGGGATAATCATCTCTTTAATTCTGACAGAAAAATTCCTGTATATCATTAATAAGACACCATGAGCTACTCTTGCAGACCGTCTGCACTCTTCAGAAAACTTCATATCTGCCTGAACAATTACCCGCCAAGGTCCTTTTCATTTGCTACCAGCGTCAGTGTATTACCACACAGTTGATACATTACCATGGGGTTACTGCTTCCCATATGTAGTAATTTACATTGCTTAATGTTAAAGTTCAGTTGCCACCTCTCAGCCCATCTGCTCAAATTTTCTAGATCCTGTTTCAGCAGCGTAACAACCCTGCTGACCTTCGTATCATCTGCAAACTTGTACATTAACCCTGATATACCATCATCAATATCATTAATAAATTCAGAAAACAACAATACACCCAACAATGAACCCTATGGGGCTCCACTAATAACATTAGTCCCCGAAGAGCAGTGTCCATTGATTAACACTCTCTGCCCCCCCCCCCAACTCAACCATCCCTTTATCCGTAGTAGCATTGGTCCTTGAGGTTGTCACAGCATTCTCTCAGATATGCCAGACAAGCTGTACTTGCTATCTGGGAGTCTAAAACGCTCATGGAACTGATATTCGGGTGACACTCAAGTCAAGTGGACCCAATTTCGGAGAAGTCCAGACGGTCTGTGACAGCCAAATCCTCTGCTTGCACCTTCACGATGGTGGGACTGTTAGTAATCCTGGGTATAACCTCCATGCGCAAGAACATGGTGGGTGACCACCCAGGTGTGAACCAACGTAAGCAGGGGTCGAGGTGTGGCGCCCACACCACATGGAGGAACGCCACCCCTCTATGTTACCAGGCAGTACTAGGTGGTAGATGACTCTCATCAACCGGTGAAATACCACCACTTTGCTTATTGGAGGCTTGAAATGGTGGAACCCATGTTTAGTCTCTAGAGCTAAGTTCCGGTCAACCTTTCCCTATCTCTTCCATCATGCAGTATGACTGATGACTTTTGAGGTTATGATGAATGTTGTGGCGAGATCCAATATTCCTTACATTTCGAGGGTACAGCTCTAAAATGGTGTTCGCAGGCCGGCCGCTAGTTAGTATTAGCATTAGTAGAGGCATATGATGCAAGATAGCAAGCTTATTCAGCATCAGCCAAAAAAAAAAAAAAAAACACCACCACTACTCCCATTTCACCCCTCCGTTCGTTCGAAATACCTGTCCAGCTGAGCCTTAAATTTGTTTAGGCTATCAACTTCAACAACAAGCGATGGGAGTCTATTCCACAAACCAACTGCCCGCTGGCTAAAGGCAAATTTCCGCACATCTATCCGACATCCGTCCTTCCTCAATTTGAATTTATGCCCTCTCAGGTGATTATTCTGAGCAAGAGGAAGAATCCGATCGGCATTGAGCATGCTCAAGCCATTCGAAGCCTTATACACCTCTATCAGATCACCTCGCCGATGCCTAGTCTCCCGGCTCTGTAATTTGCAAAACTTAAGCCTTTCTTCGTAAGAGCAACCCTTTGTTCCATTCACTAATCTTGTTGCCCTTCTCTGTACTCGTTCCAGCAGCTCTACATCCTTCTTGAAATGAGGCCTCCAGACCTGTATACAGTACTCAAGGTGTGGCCTGACCAATGCCTTATACAAGGGAATAATCACATCCCTGTCCCTGCTAGAAAAATTCCTGTATATCATTGACAAGACACCATGAGCTACTCTTGCAGCTCGTCTGCACTGCACAGAGAACTTCATATCTGCCTGCACAATTACCCCCAGGTCCTTTTCATTCTCTACCACTGTCAGCATAGTACCAAAGAGTTGATACGTTGATCTGGGGTTACTGTTTCCCATATGTAGTACTTTACATTTGTCAATGTTAAATTTCATTTGCCACCTCTCAGCCCTTCTGCTCAACCTTTCCAGATCCTGTTGCAGCAGCATAGTATCAGTAGTGTCCTTAACAACCCTGCCAACCTTGGTATCGTCTGCAAACTTGGACATTAAGCCTGATACACCATCATCAATATAATTTATAAATACAGAAAACAACAATGGACCCAACACTGAACCCTGAGGAACTCCACTAATAACATTAGTCCACGTTGAGCAGTGTCCATTGATTACCACTCTCTGTCTTCTGCCACTCAACCATCCCTTTATCCATAGCAGCAATTTGCCTCCAATGCCACACTTCTCCAATTTGTGCAGCAGTCTTCCATGCGCAACAGTATCAAAAGCCACCGGAGTACACCGGACTGAACCTATTGGTAACTCTCTAGGAAGCTTCCGGATCAGCTAGTGTATAATCTTGCTGCCTCTACTCTGCCAGATAGTGACTGGAGGGAGTCGGAGTATTATGTATGCGGTGAGCATTGTCGAGGCCACGTTATGTCAAGGATCTGGGTATATTCTTACCACATGTACGCCATATCCAAAAATTTCATTACTTCATACAGCATGTCCCACGTACTTTTTCTTACTATTGAATACACCAAGAATTGTCAAACTAATAGAGCAAGCTTATCTGTGAAAAGATCTAAACCTCCCAAGGACTTCCTAATTCATTTCACAAATATACGTGGTCTCAATTCTAATCTCAACGATGTCCATTTCCACTTGCAGTCTGCCAAACCCAATGTACTTTTTCTGACAGAATCTCAGATATCGGTTGATTCATCTACTGCTCATCTCAGATGCCCAAATTATTCGCTGTATGATTCCTTTCGCCTCAAAGGGGGTACTTGTGCATATGTCCGTTCTGATATTCCCTGTCAGAGACTTGGCAATTTGGAATCTCCTCTCTTTGATCTTCTCTGGCTTAAAATCTCTCTACCTCATTGTGTCAAATTCATCTGTTGTCTCTACCGTTCTCCCAACTTCACTAATCACTTGGAGCTCTTTGACTTCCTCTCTTTGCAACTTGACTTTCTCCAGTCCAACTTTCCTAACAGTGAAGTAATTTTCCTTGGTGATTTTAATGTTCACAACTCCAGCTGGCTTCCGTTTTCTAGTCACACCGACCCAGCAGGTCGAGATGCTGAGGCTTTTGCAATTACTAATGACCTAGCACAGATTGCCCATTTACCTACAAGAATACCGGACAATCCTAATCATACAGCCAATACGCTTGATCTTTTTCTCACAAACAACCCTTCTAAGTACACGGTCGAAGTGAGAGGTCCTTTAGGCACTTCACATCACAACTTGGTGATTGTCTCTTCTCCAATGGAACCTTTATCTCATGGCTATTCCCAACCACGTGTTGTTTGGCATTACAAGAATGCAAAATGGGATGACCTGCGAGACTTCTTTTCTTCTTTTCCTTGGTCGGATTACTGTTTCAAAACTTCTGATGTCAACGTTTGCTCAGATCGTGTTTGCAAAGATTCCAAAGATTGCAAAGATTCCATTCCTTGCAGGAATGGAATCTTTTATCCCACACTCCACTTTAAAATCTCGTCCTTTATCTAAACCTTGGTTTTCCAATAAATGTGCTAAGGCTGTCCAAGAGAAGAATGTTGCATATTGTAATTGGCTTGTTTCTAATTTTTCAGTTTCATTTTCTGCCTACACCAAAGCTCGCAACAGTTGAAAAGCAGTTATTAACCAGTCCAAACTAGAGTTTGAACAGGCTAAGAGTAGAAAACTTGCTTCTTGCCCTAATGGTAGCCGAGCATTCTGGTCTCTTGCCAAAGCTATTGGCCGCAACTTTTGCCCATCTTTGCTCCCACCTCTGTCCAAACCAGATGGTTCTGTTACAATTCAGCCAAGGATAAAGCTTACCTGCTAGCATCCCATTTTTTTTCCAGCTCATGTATTAATGATCTTGGTAAAACACCTCCCACCATTCCCAATACGCTCCATTCAATGCCTCCTGTGGTCTTCCGTCAAAAGGATATCAGAAGGATTTTGATGAATCTTGATGCTAAGAAAGCTCCAGGTCCTGATGGTATTTCTCCACTTGTTCTCAAAACCTGTGCTCCTGAACTTACTCCTATTCTTTGCCACCTTTTTTCACTTTCTTATTGCAAAGGTGTTTTTCCTTTTGCTTGGAAATTTGCTCATATCCAGCCAGTTCCTAAAAAGGGTGACAAATCCCTCCCATCCAATTATTGTCCCATTGCTATTACTTCTACTCTTTCTAAAGTAATGGAGAAATCAATTAACCGCCAACTCTTAAACTACCTACAAACCTTCCGTCTGATCAACGATCACCAGTATGGATTCCGTCAGTGTCGATCCACTGGAGATATTCTGGCTTATGTTACCCATTTATGGACTAATTCAATGGAAAGGTTCGGTGAAACACAAGAAGTTGCTCTTGACATCTCAAAGGCTTTTGATCGTGTTTGGCATAAAGGTCTTCTAAACAAGCTTCCATCTTATGGTTTGCCAACTGTTTTTAGTAATTGGTTATCCAGTTTTCTCTCTGATTGCTCACTGAGGGTGATGGTAGATGGCTGTCTGTCTTCTAACTTCTCCACTAATGCCGGTGTCCCCCAAGGTTCAGTTCTTTCCCCCACTCTTTTCCTCTTGTATATCAATGACCTTCTTCCATTGACCGGAAATCCTATCCATAGTTTTGCCGATGATAGCACATTGCATTCAACTTTCCATTTTGAGAAACCTTGTCCTGCTCAATCAGCTTCAACTTCTCGAAAATCTTCTACCAATTCCTTAAATGCCGATCTTCAGGTAATTCTCCAGTGGGGCAAAGACAACTTAGTTGATTTCAACCCTTCTAAAACTCAGTCTTGTCTTATATCTCGCAAAAAGGATTTTTCTACTCCTATGTTTATCTTTAGTGACACTCCGATTTCTAGGCAAAATGATATATCTCTTTTGGGGATTACCCTGACTTCTAATCTCTCTTGGCACAAGCACATTACAAATATTGCTTCCTCTGCATCTAAAAAACTTGGTTTTCTCTTTCGCTCTCGGCGTTACTTTTCTTCCAAACAGCTTCTCACTCTGTATAAATTGCAAATTCGCCCTGCCATGGAATATTGTTCCCATATCTGGGTTGGTGCCCCAAAACCTCTCTCCGGCTTCTTGATTCCATTCAGAAGAGGGCAGTTAGGTTAATTAATGATTCATCTCTAACAGAGTCTCTCCACTCGCTTTCTCATAGACGCACTGTTTCTGCTGCCTGCCTCTTCTACAGATACTTCCATGGGCACTGTTCTTCTGAATTGTTTTCTATAATTCCTGCTCTCTCTTTCAAAACAGTCCGAACACGTGCCGCCACCAGCCAACATCCATTTACTGTCCAACTTCAAACCCACAGAACCAACTTTTCATCTTCTTCATTTATTCATTCAACTGCCGTTTTCTGGAACAACCTTCCTTCATACGTATTTCCTGAAAATTACAATCTACAGAAGTTCAAGTCCAATGTCAACAAATATCTTCTTTCGTCTTCTTAACCTCAAACCCAAGCACGGTACTAAGTACTATAGGTTCTAATACCTCTCGTGTTTGGGGTTCTCATAAAAAAAAAAAAAAAAAAAAGCAATTTGCCTCCAATGCCACACTGCTCCAATTTGGAGAGCAGTCTTCCATACGCAACAGTATCAAAAGCCTTTCTAAGATCCAAATATATGATATCAAAATTATTCTTTGCATCCAGTTCCTTTGTGACCAGTATCCAATCAAATTGGTCAGACAAGACTTCCCCGTAAAAAACCCATGCTGTGTCCGAGCTATAACTGAAGTCTTGTATAGATCATCCGGCAGTGCTTCTTTAACCAGTGCCTCCATTAATTTCCCACAAACAGAAGTTAAAAAAACTAGTCTGTAATTATGTGTGCCGCCCTTTGTCCTCCTTTGTCAATTGGGAGTCACATTTGCACATCTCCAGTCCATGGGTATCTTCCCTGAGTCCAATGAAGCTCTCATAATTGGGGCTAAGGGTGTGCATACTTCCTTTGCTGCCTCTTTTAATATAACTGGATAGATCCCGTCCACCCCAGATGCCATTCTTATGTTTATCTTCAACAATTTCTCCTCCACTTTGATCTCAGTTATTACAAAATCATCTAGCTCACAGCCAGAGTTTAATTCACCTCTGGAATTCCCCTCCAGGTCACTCACACACTAGGAAGACTTTTGTGGATTTATTGGATGATTGTTTTCTATGGCAGCATGTCTGCAGTCAACTCTAAGACAGTTTTTAAATTCTATACAGTGTGATCAACTGATGATGTTACCAACTACAAATTCTAAATAGGAAGCATTCAAAGAATTAATCTTGGAAGCTACTAGGCTTTTCATAACAACTAAGAAATATTGTTCAAGGTGAAGGCCTAAATGGATGTCAGATGAACTAATGAGACATGTGGCAGAGAAGAAAACTGCATGGGATACACATAAATTCACAAGTGACACAGAACTCTATGGTAGATATAAACTAGTCTATACTGAAGTGACCAAGGAAGTTAAGTAGACTGGGAAAAGCAGATTACAAGGATTCTTTGGTAAAGGATGCAAAAAAAAAAAAAACAGCAAAGAGTTCTTTTCTTATGTAAACTCTAGAAGGAAAGGGATGAATCAGATTAGTCCAGCTGATATCGATGGTTCAACTGTTGTTGATCCTGCTCAGGTACCTAACGAACTGAATGAGTATTTTGTATCTACATTTACATATGAGGATTTGGGGGGGGGGATGTCAGAGGTATATTAAACTCTGGTAGCGAGCTAAATAAATTTGCAGTAACTCAGAGCAAAGTGGAAGAGAAACTGTTGAAGATAAATATAAGAAAGGCACCTGGGGTGGATGGGATCTATCTATTTATATTACAGGAGGCAGCGAAGTAAGTACGCATTAGCAGAGGCATTAGATGCAAGAAAGCAAGCTTATGCAGGATCAGCCAAAAAAAAAAAAAAACCTCCCATTTCAGCCTTCCATTCGTACTGAATGCCTGTCCAGCTCAGCCTTAAATTTATTTAGACTGCGTACTGAATGCCTGTCCAGCTCAGCCTAAAATTTATTTAGACTATCAACTTTCACAACAAAAGATGGAAGTCTGTTCCACCGATCAACCACTTGGCAAAAGGCAAATTTCTGCACATCTATTCTAGAACTCTTTCCTCAATTTGAAACTTTGCCCCCTCAGGTTCTTAATCTGAGAAGGAAGAATCCCATTGGTATTCAACTTGCTCAACCTATCAAGACCTGATACACCTCAATCAGATCACCTTGCAGGTGCCTGCTCTCCAGGCACTGTAAATGTTTGCAGAACTTAAGCTTATCTTGGTAAGAGCACCTCTTTGTTCTAGCAATTCTACATCCTTCCTAAAATGAGGCCTCCAGACCTGTACACAATACTCTAGGTGTGGCCTGACCATTGCCTTGTATAACGCGATAATCACCTCCCTGTCCCTTCTAGCAAAATTTCTATATATCACTGACAAGACTCCATAACTTGCCCTGGCAGCCAATCTGCACTGCTCAGCAAACTTCATATTCGAATGCACAATTACCCCCAGGTCTTTTTCACTTTCCATTTCCATGAATGCAGTACCATACAGTTGGTACATTTCTCTTTGGTTATTGCTACCCATATGCAGTACTTTGCAGTTGTCAATGTTAAACTTCAGTTGTCACTTCTCAGCCCATTTGCCCAACTTATCTAGATCCAGCTCAAGTAGCATACTGTCTTTATTGTCGTTAACAACCCTGCCAATCTTTGTATCATCTGCAATCTTGGATATTAAACCTGTCATGCCTTCATCAATATCATTGATAAATATACAAAACAACAATGGGCCCAATACCAAACCCTGGGGAACTCCACTAATAACATTTGCCCATGAAAAGTAGTGCCCCCTGATTACCACTCTGTAGTCAAGGAAGCTCTCATAGTTATGGCTAAGCAAACCCTTAGCCATAGTTATGAGAGCTTCCTTGGACTTGAGAGAAGTACACATGGACTGGAGAAGCACAAATGTGACCCCAATTCATAAAGGAGGATCAAAGGGGGGACACAAGTAATTATAGACGTGTTAGTTTACTGTTCCGGGAAAATTAATGGAGACACTGGTTAAAGAAGCATTACTGGATCATCTAGACAAGACTCTAGATTGATTGGATTCTATGATGTGGTCGCAAAAGAACTGGATGCAAAGTATAATTTTGATATCATATAGTTGGATCTTAGGAAGGCTTTTGTTTCTCTTGCGCATGGAAGACTGCTGCACAAATTTGGGCAGTGTGGCATTGGAAGCAAATTGCTGCTAATAATAAAGGTAGGGTTGAGTGAGAGAAGGCAAAGAATGGTAATCAATGGTCACTGCTCTTCATGGACTAATGTTGTTAGTGGAGTCCCCCAGGGTTCAGTGTTGGGTCCATTGTTGTTTTCTGTATTTATTAATGATATTCATAATGGAATATCAGGATTAATCTTTAAGCTTGCAGATGACAGGAAGGCTGGGAGTGTTGTTAATGACACTAATGACAGTACACTACTGTAAGAGAATCTTATTATTATTATTATTAGCCATATGGTGCAGGGTACCTGAGGCTTATGCTGCACCAGCCAAAAAAAAAAAAAATTCCCGAGTTACCCTGAGAGAGAGAGAGAGAGAGAGAGAGAGAGAGAGAGGGAGAGAGAGAGAGAGAGAGAGAGAGAGTGTGTGAGTGAGTGAGTGAGTGAGTCAGAAATAGAAGGGAATCACCAAGAAAGAGGAGAATGATGATAGAAAAGTTGAGCAGAGAGATGTCAACTGAACGTTGACAAATGTAAAGTACTGTACATGGGTAGCAGTAACCCCAAAGTAACATATTAACTGTGTGTTACTACACTCAGGATGGCAGAAAATGAAAAATATCTGGAGGTAATTGTGCAGTCAGATATGAAGTTTTCTGAGCAGTGCAGACAGTTTGCAACAGTAGCTCATGGTGTCTTGTCAATGATATACAGGAATTTTTCTAGCAGGGTTAAAAAGGAGGTGATTATCCCCTTGTATAAGGCAATGGTCAGGCCACACCTTGAGTACTGTATAACTGTATACAGGTTTTGTTTGTTGTTTGTTTGTTGTTATTTGCAGCATTAGCAACTAAGGCCATATTGCTCCGTGAATATGCGGTGGTCATTCCTGACCTTTCCGTATCCTCCGTAGTTGGTGGTGACTCGAACCCCGGTCTAATCAAGAAGCGTGTGCTATGCACTGCTGTTCCTTCCCACCTGGCTACGGAGGCGCCTCCTGTATACAGGTCTGGAGGTCTCATTTTAAGAAGGATGTAGAGCTGCTGGAATGAGTACAGAGAAGAGCAAGATTAGTGAATGGAACAAAGGGTTGCTCTTACGAAGAGAGTCTTAAGTTTTGCAAATTACAGTGCCTGGAGACTAGGCACCTGCAAGGTGATCTGAATGAAGTGTATAGGGCCTTGAATTTTTTGCAACTGAGTGTTAACTGTGTGACTCAACTGAAATTCTGGAGGGAGGGCAAGAGAGAGTGTGTGAGATCACTATTTCTCTTCTTTAACATTTGAGCTTTTATGGAAACATTTTTATTTTAAAGCAGCTGCTTATATAACAAGTATCTGAAGAGAACAAGAAAGCAAACTTATAAGCCAAAAAAAAAAAAAAAAAAACCCCACTATATGCCTCATTTATCCATCCATCTAATAATCTGTTTAATTCTTCCTGAAATTTATTCAAACTATCCAATTCCACAACGCCAGATGGAAATTTGTACCAACCATCAATTACTCTTGCTGAAAGCAAATTTTTGCAAATCTCTCCTTCAACCATCCCATTGCAGGAGAGATTTGCAAAATGTTCCCTTGTTTGTTGTTGTTATTTGGTTTTTAAGAGCATTAGCAGCTAAGGCCATATTGCTCCAGGGATATGCGGTGGTCATTTCCGGACCTTTCCGAATCCTCCGTATTTGATGGTCATGGGCTCGAACTCCGGTCTGATCAAGAAGCGTGCTATGCACTGCTCCTGCCCACCTGGCTACAGAGGCACCTCCCTTGTTTGTCTTGTCCAGGAAAGATTAACGATGCTGTCAGCATTTGGTTCAGTTAATTCGTTCAAAGAGTTCTAAATACTTTGAATGAATTGACAAGGCCATGTGGCCTGACAATTGCCTTTATAGGTAATTTTCAAGGCACATTTTGAGTACTCCACAGAGGTCTGGAGGCCTCATTTCAAGAAAGATGTAGAGCTGCTTGAGCGAGTACAGGGAAAGGAAAGGGGAGTGGTGAGAGGAGCAAAGGGGTGTTCTTATCAAGAAAGGCTTCAGCTCTGCAAATTGCAGTGTCTGGAGACTAGGCACCTGCAAGGTGATCTGATTTAAGTGTTTAAGGATTTAAATAGATTGAGCACGTTCAACGCTGACGGGATTCTTCCTACTGCTCAGGCTACGCACACATGTGGGACATAAATTAAAATTGAGGAAGGATGATTGCAGAATACATGTGCAGAAGTTTGCCTTTAGCCAACTGATGGTTGATTTTTGGAATATACTTCCAGCAATCAACCACCTGCTATTGTAGAAACTGAAAGTCTAAATAAATTCAAGGAAGAACTAGGCATATTATTGGAGGAAATGAACAAGTGAAATAGGAATTACAGTAGAATCTGAATAAGAAGTTTTGCAAGGGACTGCAGGTTTAGAAATTCTTACGCGGGAAAACTTCTTAGAAGGGAAAATGACATAAGGGTATGAAATATTAACTAAACAAAAAAAATTAAAAGATACACATACATAAGTTAAAGATTACTTTTAGGTGCTATTTCAGAATTTATAAATATTAAACTCTGCCTATGAGAAACATTTTTAAACTGAGGATTTCTAATTGCTTAACATTCTGTTCATTAAACTCATTACAAAGTTAGAAGAATGAGCTCCTTTGGAATTTCAACATCCCTTAAAAGGTCACAATTATAATAAGACAGAGCAATAATCCATAAGTAATTCAGAACTGTACACAACCATCAGAACTTAAAGTGGTTTACATATCCAATTGTGGATATCGATGAAAACAATTGCAATATGTCACTTCCATTATATCAAATTGTTTATACTAAAACGGTATTAGTGCTGAAAGTCTCAGACTATGGGAAATTCATTAATCGAACAAATTAGTGGATCATTTTAGTTTGTAGTAAACCACTGAAGTAGGTGAAATGGCATCGTTTCTGTTATATCTCATATTGTGAATGCCTTCACAAAGAGTTGCCCTAATACTGAACTACCTTGAATAAGCAACGCTTTAACAATGGATTCTCGGCAGATACCACTACCAGGGGTGGTGGTGGTGGTGGTATCTGCTGGGAATAAGTAACATTAGTCTTCTCTATTGGTGAAGTGTTGCTTATTGGAGGTACTGTGATATCAGGCAACTCATTGTGAAGGCATACACAATATGAGATACATGTATATCAGAAACGATGCCATTTCACTTACTTCAATGGTTTACTATGAACTAAAATGATGCTTGGCATTAACTTGTTCGATTACCAAATGTTTATACTGTTTAATATTTTTTAAATTAAAAAAAAAAAATTAAATGGGAAATCGTCATTATAATAATACACTGTATATTCATTATAATAATACACTGTATATATACCCGGAAAAATAATACATTACAACATATAGAGTTGAAATTGGGACTTAAGAAACCAAACCTAGTACAGGGGAAAATTTCTTATGTGGGAATTTCTTATCCGGGTTCTACTGTATTTTGCACCTCTTTCTTTCTTTCTTTTTTTTTTTTTTCGCTGTTGATGATGCAAGAAAATAAAATTTCTTGCATCATTTGTCACTACTAATGCTAATACATAAACTCTCCTCAACCATGTCTAGTTTCCAAAAAACTAAAATTCACAAAAGTCAATTCTTTCTTAGTTACTTGTACCCTTTTCGTTCTCATGATGAATATTGCTTCTTTCTTCTGCAGTGTTTAAAAAAATTTATATCCTTCCTGCAATGAGCTTTCCAGGCCAGCTACATGAAATATTTAAGATGTGACCTAATCACTGCCTTATGCAATAGGATAATCACCTCCTTGCCCTTGCCCTAAATTCCCATATATCATTGAAACCCACGAGATGTCCTAGCAGTCTGTCTATACTGATCAGAGAACTTTATATCAGACTGTACAATTAACCCCAAGTCTCTTTTGTTCTCTATCTCTTGAGGTGGTACTAACCTGATTGTACATTATTCTAGAATTACCTTACAGTAGCTTGCATTTAACAATGTTCAACCTCAATTGTCACTTCTCAGCCCGTCTGCCAAATATTTCTAGGTGTGATTAACTTTCAGGTGGTAGATGACTTTCATCAACCGGTGAAATACCACCACTTTGCTTATTGGAGGCTTGAAGTGGTGAAACCCATGTTTAGTCTCTAGAGCAAAGTTTCAGGCATCCCCCTCCCCCCATACTTCTCCTTCAACCCATGCACGGTACTAAGTACTATAGGTTTTGATAACTTTCGTGTTTGGATTTTTCATAAAAAAAAAAAAAAAACCACCATGCAAATGGTTGATATGCAAACTTAGAAAATAAGCTTCATATGCCTTCATCACTTAGTAAACATTTCTACCTGATCACAATGTGGCTCAAGAGACCACAAGGTAAACTAAACGGCTGAGATACTTTGCTTAGAGAGAAAGATCCTGCTTACTAAAAAAGATGCAACATGCATGAAAGTAGATTTCAAAATTTAGAAATATAAAGTGGAAAACAAAGTGTATGTGTGTATGTATATATAAGGTCAAATTCCTCGTTGATTATTGTTTTGCAGGATGGTAGTGAAAATTTTTATTATTTTGGGCTGGAGGCATTACCGGTAATTAAGTCCTAACTAACTGGCTAGCCATTATTGTTCTAGCAGTTGTTGATTTGCCTATAGTCTATGTTAACAATTAACATGAAATCAAGTTAACAAATATATAAATGTAAAGTTTGAAAAGATGCAGCATCTATTCTGCTGAACTGTGGGTGATTAAAATAGCTCTGAAAGGTTTGAAGTTAGAGGAGAAAGGAAATAAAGGGAATTATTAAAGATTACGACGGTAACATGGCATTCTCTCTCTCTCTGCTACTTCCTCAGGAGCTTTGAGCAGACAGATAGCCATACTAAAAGAATGTCTCATGCATACCTCTTTCTGTATCTTAATAATGCATGAGACATTCTTTTAGTATGGCTCAAAGCCCCCGAGGAAGTAGCAGAGAGATGGCCATGTGAAGGAATGTTACCTTCCTAATTCTTCGTAGCTCTTTTCCTAATTTTTCTTGAATCTTTAATAATTCCCTTTATTTCCTTTCTCCTCTAACTTTAAACCTCTAATATTTTCAAAAGTTACATTTATATATTTGTTAACTTTATTTCACATTAATTGTTAGAACAGAACTATAGGTGAATCAACAACTGCTAGAACAACAATGGCTAGCCAGTTAGTTAGGCCTTAATTACCAGTAATGCCTCGCACCTAAAATAATGGTTGTTGGTTGGTTGATATGTTGTTTACTAGCACAAGGGCTGCTAAGACCATATTACTTAATTTGTTGGAATGGAACATCATGAATTTGCTCCTGAAATTTTTGCAAAAGCTTGTTTGTTTGTTTGTTTGTTATTTGATTTTAAGGAGCATTAGCAACTAAGGTCATATTGCTCCGGGGATATGCGGTGGTCATTTCCTGACCTTTCCACATCCTCCGTATTTGGTGGACACGGGCTGGAACCTTTTGCAAAAGTATTTGCTATGTCTTTGGGGGAAGACAGTTCCTGTCCATTACAGATCAACATTAGAGAGGATGACAATGGATATTTGCCATTCAGATGTTGGATTTTCCTCCAGATTAATCTAGTATCAGTGTTTTTAGTGATAGTGGAGCGAACTGTATTCAGGAATTTATTTTGGCTTTCCTTCTTATTTGTTGTGTGCTTTAGCATTAAGTTTTTTGTAATTTATAAAGTTTATAGTAGTGGGATGTTTGCAGAAAATATTCCAAGCTTTATTCTTTTCCTTTTTTGATCTATTACATTCATTATTCCACCAGTAGTTTTAGCACCTGTGTGGATGAGTCGATGACAGGAATAGCTTTGTCAGCTGCTGTTAGTATCTGTTTAGACCGCTCACTTCGACCTTGTACTTAGAAGGGTTGTTTTTGAGAAAAAGATCAAGTGTATTGGCTGTATGATTAGGATTGTCCTGTATTCTTGTAGGTAAATGAACAATCTGTGCTAGGTCATTAGTAATTGCAAAAGACTCAGCATCTCAACCTGCTGGGTCGGTGTGACTAGAAAACGGAAGCCAGCTGGAGTTGTGAACATTAAAATCACCAAGGAAAATTACCTCACTGTTAGGAAAGTTGAACTGGAGAAAGTCAAGTTGCAAAGAGAGGAAGTCAAAGAGTTCCAAGTGATTAGTGGAGTTGGGAGAACTGTAGAGACAACAGATGAATTTGACACAATGAGGTAGAGAGATTTTAAGCCAGAGAAGATCAAAGAGAGGAGATTCCAAATTGCCAAGTCTCTGACAGGGAATAACAGAACGGACATATGCACAAGTACAACCTTTGAGGCGAAAGGAATCATACAGCAAATAATTTGGACATCTGAGATGAGCAGTAGTTGAATCAACCGATAACTGAGATTCAGTCAGAAAAAGTACATGGGGTTTGTAAGACTGCAAGTGGAAATGGACATCGTTGAGATTAGAATTGAGACCACATATATTTGTGAAATGAATTAGGAAGTCCTTGGGAGGTTTAGATCTTTTTGCAGATAAGCTTGCTCTATTATTTTGACAATTCATGGTGTATTCAATAGTAAGAAAAAGTGGGTGGGACAAGCTGTATGAAGTAATGAAATTTTTGGATATGGCGTACATGTGGTAAGAATATACCCAGATCCTTGACATAACGTGGCCTCGACAATGCTCCCTGCATACACACTACTCAGACTCCCTCCAGTCACTATCTGGCAGAGTAGAGGTAGCAAGATTATACACTAGCTGATCCGGAAGCCTCCTAGAGAGTTACCAATAGGTTTGGTCCGGTGTACTAACTAGCGGCTGGCCTGCGAACACCATTTTAGAACTGTACCCTCGAAATGTAAGGAATATTGGATCTTGCCACGACATTCATCATAACCTCAAAAATCATCAATCATACTGCATGATGGAAGAGATAGGGAAGGTTGGCCGGACCTTAGCTCTAGAGACTAAACATGGGTTCCACCACTTCAAGCCTCCAATAAGCAAAGTGATGGTATTTCACCGGTTGATGAGAGTCATATGCCACCTAGTAAAAAAAAAAAAAAAAATGTGCCTGCCAGGGCTCGAACCTGGGACCTTCATCATATTAAAGTTCATGATATTAAAGTTAGATTAGTTCATGATATTAAAGAAGTTTTGGAAGGACACAAATTAATCTACTCTGTAAGTAAAAGAATTGAATTGCAAACTTCTGGTGAAAGCAATTCTAAAAAGGGCAAGCAAACAGATAATTATAGGGATATATTACCCTCACTTATGCAGAAAGTTTATCTCTCTCTTTTCTAACTTAAAGAAAGCAATTTTCTTGTCTCTTTTAAATGTTATGCCAATGCTTGAATTTCTGAATATTGCTCTTTAATCAAATGTACCTCACATCCATGTAACAAGCTCATTATTCCTAGATATGTTAAGGAATTTTATGTTAAAATTTATTTTACCATCAAATTTTAAGTCTTCCACTTCTATTTTGGAAGTTGATTACCATAGCACAATGAACCAGAAAGATTATTCTGAGTTGGTCGTAGGCATGCTTTAGATTTTCCACAACCTGCCAAGGATGTGGAGAATCTAAAGCATGAGGAGAAGATTCTGTTCTTTTGTTCAGTTAGGACTTTCTTAATTGCTGCATGTGACTACAGGTGCACAAGTTACCAATGAAAAATATTCTTATAAAAGCCAAGTTAGCACACATTTTATCAATTTGCAGTGCATCAATTTCATATTTAAAATTTTTTGTGGACAGGTTTCCAGTAATTCTTAGTATTATTATATTATAGATTGAGGTGTATATAAGACCTTGAATGGTGTAAGCAGGCTGAATTCTGATGAGATTCTACATCTTGCCCAGATTAATTGCCTGAGGAGACATAAATTCAAATTGAGGAAAGACCGTTGTAGAATAGGTGTGCGGAAATTTGCCTTTAGCCAGCGGATGGTTGATTGCTGGAACAAACTTTCATCTGTCGTTGTAGAAGTAGACAGTTTAAATAAATTCGAGGTAGACAGACACACATTTGGAGCGAATGGATGGATGAAATGAGAAGGGTGGGAGGTTTTTTTTTTTTTTTTGCCTGATGCTGTATAAGCTTGCTTTCTTGCATCATATGCCTAACTATTGCAAACGTCACCTTAATGTAGTAGTTAAGGGGAATAGCTTAATAAACTATTATTAATTTCATGCGGTGTAAGAGTAATATTAAATATAATAAGAATGTTATTATATTAAAGTTTTCTCCTCAGTTGGCTGGGTTCATTGATCACTGAATTTGAAAACTGAATTCCATTGGATGATATCAGTTCCAGATTGCACAGGTTTTATTTCACCGAAAACACGAGTAAGCAACTCTATGAAAGTGCTGATGATTTGAAAGAAAGCAATATGAAAAAAAAAAGAAAAAAAGTTGAACGTTTCTACAGTTTTCGAGATGGCAACATGACTGAGTGAGACTAGGCACCTGTGAGGTAATCTGATTGAGATGTATAAGGCCTTGAACTGACTGAGCAGGCCCAATGCTGATGGAATTCTTCCTCTTGCTCAGATTACAAATCTGAGGGAGCATAAGCCGAAATTGTTAAAATACAATTGTAGAATATATGTGTGGAAATTTGCCTTTTGCCACTGGGTGGTTGATAGTTGGAACAAACTCCAATCTGTTGTATTAGGGGTCAACAAATTAAATAAGTTCAAGACAGAACTAGACAAATATTTGGAGTGAATGGATGGGTGAAATGGGATTGTTTTTTTTTTTTTTTTTTTTTTTTTCGGGCTGATGCTGTATAAGCTTGCTTTCTTGCATAATATGTCTCTGCTAATATAAAGAAACAGATTCTTTGCAGCATCAGTTTTGCCAGTTTAATTGAACAAGCCTACACTATTATGAAAGAATAAATATTATAGTGTTAATTAAATTGACTGGTTTAAATTTAGAGAACAGAAAACTGTAAAGTTTTATTGAGTGTTCTATAAAGACTAAAAAAGGAGTTCAGGGCTGAATATCTCAGACTACTGGAAATTTACTAGATGAACAAGTTAGTGAAAAGCATCATTTTTGTTCTTAGTAAATCACTGAAGTAGGTGAAATGGCATTGTTATGACATGTAACAAGAACAGTGCCATTTCACCAACTATGGGGATTTACTATGGACTAAAAAGATGCTTTGCACTAACTTGTTTGTCTAGTTTACAATCTCCATAATTAATTGATAAGAAAATGACAATATTTACTTTTTGCTACTCTTAATCATGGAAAAAAATTCAATTAATTTAATGGGGGGAAAATCAAACGTGCCCACAATGTAATGCACTGCATGCATTACCTAACTTGTTTTACTTAAAGAAGATTCTCTATCTTTTTGCTCTGAAAGAGTTATTTTCTAGATGTTTGAGTCCTTTGTGAAGTTTCACTTTGACTTTTACTCTTTGTATAGTTAAGAACAAATGCATTTTGGAGATGTCACCTTGCAAACTTTGCTAGCATGCTTAATAACTCCTTTCTGATTTCTTCCGTTTCTATGTCTATTAAATCTGATTCCGTTTAACTTGGATTCATCCAAAAATTGATAAAATTGGATAAATTTTTCTCTTCCTCCTCTTCCTGACTTTCCATCTCTTGCATTTGAACTCCAAGGCTCTCTCTTCTCTTAATCACATTTCGAATAAGATATACAGGGCGATTCACTACCAGTGCGACAAACGCAGGAGGTGTAGGGGGCACAAAGACGAATCGGAATCACATAGCATTGCAGGGTCCGAAATGCCTTCATCATGCGGTAGAGGACATTGAACAGGAGGTCGCATGAACAGTGATCCCACTGGAAGTCAGCATTTGCGAACCGTTTCTGTTGAAGAAACCAAGTAGCAAAAGTCCTCTGGAGTGGATAATCTGCAGGCTCCAATGATTGGACGCGTTGCAGATGGTATGAACTCATTTGGTTTGTTGACAGTATCCTCCATACAGTGGATTGGGAAATACCCAATCGTTGGCCTATCGCTCGAGTACTCGTACTCGGATTGCCTTCTGCAAGACGTAGGACATTCTCCTCATTGTCTGGCATCCTCGTCTTTCGCTCTTGATTCATGGTACCTCTTGTGAAACAACCAGTCTCACGTAACCTTCTCATCATACGGTTAAAATTGTATGATGAGGAGCACGCCTGTGCATGAAACGTTCCTAGTACAAGCGCAGAGCGGCGCGCCCGTTACAGTTCGCAGCTCCATATGCGAGGTGCATGTCGGTCAGTTCAACGTTTGAATACCCGTCCATCCTACTGCCTTGGAAACGGTTCGCAAATGCTGACTTCCAGCGGGATCGCTGTTCACGCGACCTCCCGTTCAACGTCCTCTACTGCATGACAAATGCATTTCGGACCCTGAAATGCTATGTGATTCCGATTCGTCTTTGTGGTTGGACAGGCAGAACCTCTTGCAAGTTTGTCACACTGGTAGTGAATCACCCTGTATAATATAAAATAAGAAATACTATTTACAGTGAATAAAATAAACGAAAAATAGCTTACCCTCACTATTTACCTAATTCAGTTCAAATTAAAAGTACAAAAAAGGGAACTCTTGAAATGAGGAAACTTCATCTTCATCATAAAATCCCCTTTGCTTCGCTGTCAATACTTCTATACTTCTCTGTCAATCTCTTTTAGCCAGTCAGGTGAAGCCTCCCATGCCTGTCCAACCCCAACTAAAAGAAGGCAAACCCCATTCAGTCTTAGTAATTCGGGAACACAAAGAGAAAAGGAAATGTTTGTAATCAGTCACAGACTAATTGTTCTTCACTTGCTTTGCTGAGATAGAGTTTTAAGATGGCTACATTGCTATGAGTTGCATTTGCTGTGCTCCTCTCACTTTGAAAGAGGATGAAGATTGGACTTCATAATTAAGATGCCTGATTAATTCTTGAATGTCATTGAAATGAGTGAAAGCCTGTGCAGTTTCACTGTATAATATTGTGCATTATTTGAGTGTGGTTAAGACATGATTCTGACTCCCCTCCCCCAATCAAGTTAATGTTCATTTTAAATAGAGTGATTCTTAATTTACGTGAGGGTAACATTCCAGATCTTAATCAGTTATGCACAGCTAGTAAGGATTTTGGACTAAAGATGAATATGTCTAAAACAAAAGTAATGATGAACAAGTATGCCACAGAAAGGGAAATAATGATTGAAGGAGCAGTAATTGAAAAGGTGGAGTCATATACTTATCTGGGACAAGTTATTAGCTGTAATAATGATAAATGGCTGGAAGTCAAGAGAAGAATAAATTTTGGATGGATAGCATTCAGGAAATATAGTCACATACTGAAGAGCAATATCCCAGTTTGTCTGAAACGTAAAATAATGGACCAATGTATACTCCCCACCATGACTTATGGAAGTGAAACTTGGGCACTCACCTAAAGAATGGAAGAGAAGCTGAGAACCACACAGCGAAGAATGGAACGAATCATATTGGGAATGAGACTGTTAGATAAGAAGAGAAACACATGGATTAGGCAACAAACTCAAGTAAAGGACATTCTTATTCAAAACTAAAGAACTAAAATGGTCTTGGGCAGGACACATAGCTCGAAGACATGATGACAGATGGACTAAGAAAATAACAGAATGGTATCCAAGAGGAGCTAGAAGAAAACCTGGAAGACAAAGGCGGAGATGGATAGATGAAATTCATGAGTTTGTGGGTAGTAAATGGATGTCCAGTGCTCAAAACAGAAGCAACTGGAAAGTTGCTGGAGAGGCCTTCATCCTGCAGTGGATTGAAAATGGCTGATGATGATGATGAACATTCCAGAATGTCTCGTGCAATTTAAATTCATGCGTAATGTAAATAATCACAAAAACATGCAATAATAGGCCTAAGAGTAATACTTGCATCTGTCTAAGTTATCCATACCCGTACATACTATTCGTTTTCTTTGGTTTGAAGACTGGGCACTCTGAAGTAAATGATGAGCAACATTCAGCTTTAATGATTTACTTTTTTTTTTTTTTTTTTTTTTTGTACAGTAAGAAAAAGTATGTTTGCTGTAACCAACATATACAGGTCAAACACAAACAACAATTGAGAGAGTGAGAAGGAGAGAGATTGGGGTGGAGAGTGGCCTCAATGACAGGGATCGTCATGGTCAGATTCCATTCCTTCAGATATGGACCAGTTAAGATGGGGTGGGATGTTATGCTAACCTGGGAGGTGGAGGGATCACTTGACTGCTCTCTTGAGCATTGAAAAGGACTCCAGAGGTAGTTGCTTTGCACATTGCCTGTTCTCATTTAACAACTCTTAGTAGCAACCAAGTTCTAGCATAACTTTACGTTGCACTTTAGAGTATCGTCCAAGATTAGGGTCTTCATCAGCTAACAGATTTAGGCCTTCATCCATAAGATTTAATGCCTTCGATATTCCTTTCACTGTCAGCTCCATTCTTCTCTAACCTCTGGGCTTTTGCTCACTGCTGCCTCCTCCTTTTGAATGTAATGCTGCTCCATTGTAAACAGATCTTCGTTTGTCAAGGCTTTATTATGCGAATCAATTAAATAATTAACATCAGTTGCCTCCACTTCAGTGAACCCTATCTTTTTAGAAAGTTTCACACATTTGTCTTTAGTTTGTGCATAATCTTTATTGGTATCAAAGTCTTTGAAGGAGTTGCTAAGATCTGGATGTAACTTATGCCACAAACTTTGAATACAGTTATGTGGAAATTCATCCCATGCAGCATCAATGAATTTTAAGGCATATTTTGTATTGAAGGCTCGCCAGTTATTGCTGCAAACTCATCTGTTCGTGGTCAGTCTTGTCAGATTGATCAGCCAGAATGCACTTTAAATACTGATCAGCCAGAATGCCTTAAAAGATTTAATCACATATTGGTCCATAGGCTGGAGTACTGATGTTGCATTTGCAGGGAAAAAGCAATCTTGATATTCAAACATACATCAACAGTACTGGGTGGGGGGTGGCCGACCGGTCTAGTAAGGTGGGTGAAGTGCCTGCCTGGCAACCCAAAGGTTGCGGGTTTGAATCCCGCCTCGGGCTTGGATCAGAGTAAAATGCAAAAACTTTGGGAGGCGCATTATGGCCACAGAAGCTGATGCGCCAGCAACTAACAAAAAAAAAAAAAAAAAAAAAAAAGTACTGGGTGAATGGCTTGTGGCATTATCAAGAATAAGTAAGATGTTGAATGGCATTCCTTCTGCCTTGCAATACACTTCCAATTGTGGTCGTAAATATGATCCAAGATAACATCTGAAAATAACAGCAGGCATCCACCCTTTAGGGTTTGAATACTAGTAAACAGGCATGTGCGACGGGCATGTAAACCTTTAAGGGCACGAGGGTTTTGATAGTGGTAAATGCACACAGGTTTCAGTTTATGACCCTCCATATTCGCACCCAACAGAAGTGTTCACCAATCTTCTGCTGCTTTAAAGCTGACGTGTCTTTTCAGCAATGAAAATAAGTGCAATCAGGCATTTTTTTCCAATACAAACCTGTTTTGTCGAGGTTGAATATATGTTTGGGCATGTATTCCCCCTCCTGTCGCACTTTCCGTAAATATGGTTGATGCAGATTACTTTAACTTTGCATAATTTAAGCACGCGTAAAGTAAGAAGTCACTATACTACTTGCTCTGTGTGCATATAATCTTGTGCAAGAATCTCTAGAATTGCTTTTATTGGCTGTGTTTGTTACTGATAACCATATTTGCTGTATATATTAGCATTTGTAGAGGCATATGATGCAAGAAAGTAAGCTTATACATAATCAGCCAAAAAAAAAAAAAAAAACTCTTCTGATTTCACTATTCATTCTCTCCAATAGTTTTTTTCTGGTTCTTCTCTGACTTTATTTAAGCTATCAACTTCCAAAACAATAGATGGAAGTTTGTTCCAGCAATTAACCACTTGCTGGCAAAGGGCACACTTACACGTATTTATTCTGCAACCAGCCTTCCTCAACTTCAGTTTATACCCCACCATGTGTATAATCTTCCCCATAATGGGTGGTGTCCATTAAAGTCACCCATCAAACAAATAGGAGGTGGTATCTGGGCAAGAAGCTCATCAAAATCTCTGAGTACATTAGCATTAGTAGAGGCATTTGATGCAAGAAAGCAAGCTTATGCAGCATCAGCCAAAAAAAATAAATAAATAAATAAAAAAATAATAATAATAATAATAAATAAATAAATAAAAAATAACCACTTCCACTTCACCCCTCTGTTCGTTCGAAATACCTGTCCAGCTGAGCCTTAAACTTATTTAGGCTATCAACTTCCACGACAAGGGATGGAAGTCTATTCCACCAACCAACCACCCGCTGGCTAAAGGCAAATTTCCTCACGTCTATCCTACATCTGTCTTTTCTCAATTTGAATTTATGCCCTCTCAGGTGATTATTCTGAGCAAGAGGAAGAATCCCATCTGCATTGAGCATGCTCAAACCATTCAAGGCTTTATACACCTCTATCAGATCACCTCGCTGGTGCCTAGTATCCAGACACTGGAATTTGTAAAACTTAAGCCTTTCTTCGTAAGAGCATCCCTTTGTTCCATTCACTAATCTTGCTGCCCTTCTCTGTACTCGTTCCAGCATCTCTACATCCTTCTTGAAATGAGGCCTCCAGACCTGTATACAGTACTCTAGGAGTGGCCTGACCATTGCCTTATACAAGGGAATAATCACCTCCTTATCCCTGCTAGAAAAATTCCTATATATCATCGACAATACACCATGAGCTACTCTTGCTGCCCGTCTGCACTGTTCAGAAAACTTCATATCTGCCTGCACAACCACCCCCAGGTCCCTTTCATTCTCTACCACCGTCAGTGTAGTACCACAGAGTTGATGTTACATACATTTGGTTAAGTGAAAGATAAATAAAAACAAGAGATAAAGTTATTCCAGGTTCTATTCTTGCAGCAACAACTTCTAAATTAGTTTTCAAGGGGATTTGTCTAGACGGATTAGTAACGGATACCAAAACCGCTACACCTCCATGGGTTGCAGTTGTTGTCCTGTCAGGCCTGTACAAAGTATATTTCTTTATTGAGGGGGTCACTTGTGGAGTTAAAAATGTTTCCTGTAAACAAATGCCTGCTGGATTGAAATCTCGGATTAGGTCATAAAGTTCATCTGTATTAGTACATAGTCCTTGACAATTCCATCGTAAAATGCCCTTCATTATTTAGTTTTAGTGGTAGGATGATCCAGTTGCTTTTTAGAGGCAGTAGACTTATTGCAATCTATTTTAATTTTATCTTTTTTAGGAAAGGTAGGTCGTTCAGTGTCCATATCTTCTTCGGCATATATTTCTAATATAGGTTCTTGTTGAGTTTTGTCATCTATATCCATTTCTGCAGTATTAATTTAGCTTTTAGTAGAAGATTCAGCTTTTTGCCATCCTGGTCTCACTTTGGGACTTGATGCCACTAGTAAAGGGGATGGAAATTGGAGTGTTATAAGTCTGGTCTCTGTTCTGCTTGAAAGATGGCTAAGGAACTGAGAGCTAAGCTCTCGGCCATTCTGCAAGTGATATATTAAGTGGAACTGAGTCATTGGTTTGTGTAGCAACCGAACGATATTTCTTTGTAATATTTGCATATGTATGTGCAGGAGTATCTTTCAGTATTTGTTGCTCGCTTCCTGATAGGTCACTTTGTGTTCAACTTTAAATTTCTGTATTTTTTTCCCAAGTTACCATAACTCGCAATTTTTAGAATATGCAGGATGATCTTCCTTGCAATTAGGCCAAACTGGAGATGTTGCAGTACAGTCTGTTTGATTGTGATCCTGGGATCCACATTTTGGGCATAATGTGTTTAATCGACATGTTGTCTGAGAGTGTCCGAACTTCTGACACTTATAACACCGTACTGGATTTGGTATATAGGGGAGAATATGGCAATTTAGATAACCAGCTTTAACAGTATTTGGCAGGTCTGGAGTATTACAATATGGGTTGGAATGAGATTGCCATCCCTACAAGTCAGAATTCTCTTAGCTTGTATGACCTTTTGATCTTTTAGTTCTTGCACAAGCTCCTCTTCTGTTACATTCAATAGATCCCAGTCAGAGAAAACACCTTTGGAATTATTTAGCATTGTGTGGGGAGAGATTTTAACAGGAATTCCACCAAATGTTGTCACTTTTAACAACTCTGAATGCTTTGACTGTGTAGTTTCCACAAGTAAATCCCCTGACTGTAACCTTTTGACCATTTTAGGTGATCCAGCAGCATTTTCTAAATATCTCTGTATTATAAATGGAGAGAGTTTGCTCACTAATTGACTAGTTAAGGAATGGATAATCAGGAAAGTTAGATACTCAGGTTGTCTTTTTTGGTGATTGTCTTTTTTCTTTTAAATGCTTATGTTACGCATTAGATTCATCAGAATTATACCAATCTATGGTATTTGAGCTCGAAAGCTCTAAGGCTGGATTATTTTCTTTATCCATGTCAGATCCTTTTTGCCCTGGGAGATTACCTTTTCCAGCCCCATCATGGGGGAGGCACGAGCAGTACCACTGTGACCAAGCGTAGGAGTTAGTACAGTTATTTTTTAATAAAGAAAAAGGTACTTTCCTTTTTCTAGTTCTCTTTTTATACTTTTAAAAAAGTAGAGCTAATTAACAGAAAGACTTTTAAAGCAAAATAAACAAGGTAAAACTCAGTCCCTCTAAAAAAATTTGTGATCTTTGGCCTCAAAGATTCATTTGCCACCCAGGGCTGCACAAAAAAATTAAAATTTTCATTACCACTCACAAAACAGTAATCAATCAGGACTTTGACCTAATATATCAATGTGCGTATAATGTTTAATTGTTTAATCCTACAATAGCTTTAACGGTGCATAACCGCAGCATTATCACAACTGAAAATTTAATAAAAATAGAACATAGGCTTAAAAGTAGTGTTTAAGAATATATACATGGTGTCTCAAAAATATTGGTACAAATGTTTGGGGGAGGTAGGTAACATCTAAAGGAATGTGAATCGCATAAGAACCATAACCGGAAACGTCACGGGAAAGTAGCAGCAGCAGAGGCACAAGAAGCACAAATGACACAAGACAGTAATTAGTGGCAAACATTTATTTGACATAATATTAACAATGGAGTACGAGATGGATGCATTTCATGATGTTACAACAGATGATTGAAGGTTCCACCATGAGACGTGATGCATGCATGACACCGACGCAGCATGGATTGGCGGACATGGTCGAACACACCTGGAGTTTCTTTGACAGTAGCAGCAGCACAGACGAGTCTCGCCACGAGATCCATTTCCATCTCCACATGTAATTCATACACAATAGATTTGAGGCCCCCCCCCACAGAAAGAAATCAAGGCTCGATAAATCAGGTGAGCATGGGAGCCAGGCAGCGGGTCCACCATGGCCAATTCATCAACGCCCAAAACGCCTGTTCAAATGTTCACGAACACTCCTTCCATAATGGGCAGGCGCCCCGTCATGTTGAAACCAAATGTTGCATCTCACATTTGCTGGAACATCGTCAAGTAACCCTGGTAGAACTTGTTCAAGAAAGATCCGATATTTAGCGGAGTTCATGGGATGGTAACAGGTATGAGCCGACTAAGCAGTCACCAACCATACCTGCCCACACATTTATTGCGAAGCTATGTTGTTCCGCACGGGGGCGCACACCGTGTGGGTTGTCATGAGCCCATACATGAGCATTTTGTATGCAATAAAGAGTTCTTCTTCATTGTGCTGATTGAATAAGCCTTCCCGAGTGAAATAAGCTTGATTTGATTTGGTAGTTGATGGCGCATCAGCTTCTGTGGCCATATTGCACCTCCCAAGGTTTTTGCAGTACTTTGATCCAAGCCCGAGGCGGGAATCGAACCCGCGACCTTTGGGTTGCCAGGCAGGTACTTTACCCACTCGGCTAGCCCGGTCGGCAGTGAAATAAGCCTCATCACTGAACAAAACATTGAAATTTTCCCTCTCGCGCACTGATGAACAGCACCGTCTACCGACTTACGGTGACGTTTCCGGTTATGGGTTCCTAAGCGATTCACATTCCTTTAGATGTCACCTACCTCCCCTAAACGTTTGTACCAATATTTTTGAGACACCCTGTATATATATTTATTTTATGTAAATGTTATGTATTATAGTTAAAAGTCAATTTCATTCAAATTATTCACACACACACACACACACACACACACACACACACACACACACACACACACACACACACACACACACACACACACACACACACACACCATATATTCATATATATATATATAGAAGCCTTAGAAAAAAAACATAACACTACTAATAGCTCATGTGCATATACCTCAATGGTAAGAAAGCATCAACCTCTGATGTCATAAACAAGGATAACAGTTGCTATCTTGTTCAGACTGAAGTCTCAGTTCTTCCCTACAATTTCTGTTTAGGCATGATCAAACTGTACTCTCCAAAACGCAGAAATACAAAACAAGATACAATTCCAGTCGATAACATTTCTCTCACAATTAAACACCTTCTGTAGCACATGATATCAAATCAAGAGCCTAACAATCTATTGTGAAAAGGCATGTATATATTGCTGACAAACTGGATGAGTATTTTGCATCTACATTTACACATGAGGAATTCTTTAGGGAAGTGGAGGCCAGAAGTTTATCAAACTCTAACAGGGAGCTTAAATGATTTTTTAATAAGAGAGAGGAAAGCGAAAGAGAAATTGTTGAAGTTAAATATAAGAAAAGCACCTGGGGTGGATGGGATCTATCCAATTATATTAAAGGAAGCAGCGAAGGAAGTAAGGAAACCCTTAGCCATAATTATGAGGGAATTGTTGGATTCAGGGGAAGTCCCCACAGACTGAGATGTGTGAATGCTTCCCCAATTCTCAAAGGGTGACACAAGAAATTACCATTGTTAGTTTACCTTCTGTTCAAGTGAAAATAATGGAGTCACTGATTAAAGAAGTAATCCAGGATCATCTATATAAGACTGTAATTATACTTTAGACATAGCATGAGTTTGTTAAGGGGAAATTTTGTCTAACCAATTTGATTGAATACTATGATGCAGTATCCTTTGTGACCACATCATAGTATTTGATTGAATACTATGATGTGGTCACAAAGGATACTACAATATAGTCACAACTGGATGAAAAAAAAAAAAAAAAAAAATTAATATCATATACTTGGATTTCAGGAAAGTTTTTGATACTGTTGCACATTAAAGTCTGCTATACAAATTGGAGCAGTGTGGCATTAAGGGCAAGTTGCTGCTATGGATAAAGAAGATGGTTGAATGGGAGAAGAAGAGAGTGATAATCAATGGACACTGCTCTTCGTGGACTAATGTTATTAGTGGTCCACAGGGTTCGGTGTTGGGCCCATTGTTGTTGTCTACATTTATTAATGATGGTGATGAAGACATATCAGACTTAATATCCAAGTTTGCAGATGATACAAAGGTTGCCAAGGTGGTTAATGACAGTATGGTAATGCAACAAGATCAAGAAAAGTTAAGCGGATGGGCTGAGAAATGGCAACTGAAGTTTAATATTGACAAATGCGAAGTACTGCAAATGGGTAGCAGTAACACCTATTTGCTACTACACTCAGGGAAGTGGAATTGAAAGAGACTGGGATAATTGTTCAGTCAGAAGTTCTCTGAGTAGCACAGCACATGGGGTTTTGTCAAAGATATAGAGGAATTTTGCTAGCAAGGATAAGGAGGTAATTATGCCATTGTATAAGGCAATGATCAGGCCACATAATGACTAATCTATACAGATCTGGAGGCCTCATTTTAGAATGAGGGAACGAGTACATGCTGGAACAAGTACAGAGAACAGCAATCAGATTGGTGAGGGGGTATGAAGGGGTACTTTTGCAGGACTGAAGCAGGAAAGCTTCAGTTCTGCAAAGGTCTTCAGTTCTAAAAATTGCAGCATCTGGATACTAGGCACCTGTAAGGTGATCTGTTTGCGGTCTTTAAGGCTTTGAATGATATGAGTAATCTCAATGCAGATGGGATTCTTACTCTTGCTAAGATTATACACATGGTAGGGTATAAACTGAAGTTGAGGAAGGCTGGTTGCAGAATAAATATGTGTAAGTGTGCCCTTTGCCAGCAAGTGGTTAATTGCTGGAACAAACTTCCATCTATTGTTTTGGAAGTTGATAGCTTAAATAAAGTCAGAGAAGAACCAGAAAAAAACTATTGGAGAGAATGAATAGTGAAATCAGAAGAGTTTTTTTTTTTTTTTTTGGCTGATTATGTATAAGCTTACTTTCTTGCATCATATGCCTCTACAAATGCTAATATATACAGCAAATATGGTTATCAGTAACAAACACAGCCAATAAAAGCAATTCTAGAGATTCTTGCACAAGATTATATGCACACAGAGCAAGTAGTATAGTGACTTCTTACTTTACGCGTGCTTAAATTATGCAAAGTTAAAGTAATCTGCATCAACCATATTTACGGAAAGTGCGACAGGAGGGGGAATACATGCCCAAACATACATTCAACCTCGACAAAACAGGTTTGTATTGGAAAAAAATGCCTGATTGCACTTATTTTCATTGCTGAAAAGACACGTCAGCTTTAAAGCAGCAGAAGATTGGTGAACACTTCTGTTGGGTGCGAATATGGAGGGTCATAAACTGAAACCTGTGTGCATTTACCACTATCAAAACCCTCGTGCCCTTAAAGGTTTACATGCCCGTCGCACATGCCTGTTTACTAGTATTCAAACCCTAAAGGGTGGATGCCTGCTGTTATTTTCAGATGTTATCTTGGATCATATTTACGACCACAATTGGAAGTGTATTGCAAG
This sequence comes from Mastigoproctus giganteus, assembly GCF_048544385.1. Classification (NCBI taxonomy): domain Eukaryota; kingdom Metazoa; phylum Arthropoda; class Arachnida; order Uropygi; family Thelyphonidae; genus Mastigoproctus; species Mastigoproctus giganteus. Next base: position 26,616,080 of record NC_143587.1, read on the forward strand.
GCAGAAGGAATGCCATTCAACATCTTACTTATTCTTGATAATGCCACAAGCCATTCACCCAGTACTTTTTTTTTTTTTTTTTTTTTTTTTGTTAGTTGCTGGCGCATCAGCTTCTGTGGCCATAATGCGCCTCCCAAAGTTTTTGCATTTTACTCTGATCCAAGCCCGAGGCGGGATTCAAACCCGCAACCTTTGGGTTGCCAGGCAGGCACTTCACCCACCTTACTAGACCGGTCGGCCACCCCCCACCCAGTACTGTTGATGTATGTTTGAATATCAAGATTGCTTTTTCCCTGCAAATGCAACATCAGTACTCCAGCCTATGGACCAATATGTGATTAAATCTTTTAAGGCATTCTGGCTGATCAGTATTTAAAGTGCATTCTGGCTGATCAATCTGACAAGACTGACCACGAACAGATGAGTTTGCAGCAATAACTGGCGAGCCTTCAATACAAAATATGCCTTAAAATTCATTGATGCTGCATGGGATGAATTTCCACATAACTGTATTCAAAGTTTGTGGCATAAGTTACATCCAGATCTTAGCAACTCCTTCAAAGACTTTGATACCAATAAAGATTATGCACAAACTAAAGACAAATGTGTGAAACTTTCTAAAAAGATAGGGTTCACTGAAGTGGAGGCAACTGATGTTAATTATTTAATTGATTCGCATAATAAAGCCTTGACAAACGAAGATCTGTTTACAATGGAGCAGCATTACATTCAAAAGGAGGAGGCAGCAGTGAGCAAAAGCCCAGAGGTTAGAGAAGAATGGAGCTGACAGTGAAAGGAATATCGAAGGCATTAAATCTTATGGATGAAGGCCTAAATCTGTTAGCTGATGAAGACCCTAATCTTGGACGATACTCTAAAGTGCAACGTAAAGTTATGCTAGAACTTGGTTGCTACTAAGAGTTGTTAAATGAGAACAGGCAATGTGCAAAGCAACTACCTCTGGAGTCCTTTTCAATGCTCAAGAGAGCAGTCAAGTGATCCCTCCACCTCCCAGGTTAGCATAACATCCCACCCCATCTTAACTGGTCCATATCTGAAGGAATGGAATCTGACCATGACGATCCCTGTCATTGAGGCCACTCTCCACCCCAATCTCTCTCCTTCTCACTCTCTCAATTGTTGTTTGTGTTTGACCTGTATATGTTGGTTACAGCAAACATACTTTTTCTTACTGTACAAAAAAAAAAAAAAAAAAAAAAGTAAATCATTAAAGCTGAATGTTGCTCATCATTTACTTCAGAGTGCCCAGTCTTCAAACCAAAGAAAACGAATAGTATGTACGGGTATGGATAACTTAGACAGATGCAAGTATTACTCTTAGGCCTATTATTGCATGTTTTTGTGATTATTTACATTACGCATGAATTTAAATTGCACGAGACATTCTGGAATGTTCATCATCATCATCAGCCATTTTCAATCCACTGCAGGATGAAGGCCTCTCCAGCAACTTTCCAGTTGCTTCTGTTTTGAGCACTGGACATCCATTTACTACCCACAAACTCATGAATTTCATCAAATAACATCAAATAACAAACAAACAAAATCAAATAACAAACAAACAAACAAACAAGCTTTTGCAAAAATTTCAGGAGCAAATTCATGATGTTCCATTCCAACAAATTAAGTAATATGGTCTTAGCAGCCCTTGTGCTAGTAAACAACATATCAACCAACCAACAACCATTATTTTAGGTGCGAGGCATTACTGGTAATTAAGGCCTAACTAACTGGCTAGCCATTGTTGTTCTAGCAGTTGTTGATTCACCTATAGTTCTGTTCTAACAATTAATGTGAAATAAAGTTAACAAATATATAAATGTAACTTTTGAAAATATTAGAGGTTTAAAGTTAGAGGAGAAAGGAAATAAAGGGAATTATTAAAGATTCAAGAAAAATTAGGAAAAGAGCTACGAAGAATTAGGAAGGTAACATTCCTTCACATGGCCATCTCTCTGCTACTTCCTCGGGGGCTTTGAGCCATACTAAAAGAATGTCTCATGCATTATTAAGATACAGAAAGAGGTATGCATGAGACATTCTTTTAGTATGGCTATCTGTCTGCTCAAAGCTCCTGAGGAAGTAGCAGAGAGAGAGAGAATGCCATGTTACCGTCGTAATCTTTAATAATTCCCTTTATTTCCTTTCTCCTCTAACTTCAAACCTTTCAGAGCTATTTTAATCACCCACAGTTCAGCAGAATAGATGCTGCATCTTTTCAAACTTTACATTTATATATTTGTTAACTTGATTTCATGTTAATTGTTAACATAGACTATAGGCAAATCAACAACTGCTAGAACAATAATGGCTAGCCAGTTAGTTAGGACTTAATTACCGGTAATGCCTCCAGCCCAAAATAATAAAAATTTTCACTACCATCCTGCAAAACAATAATCAACGAGGAATTTGACCTTATATATACATACACACATACACTTTGTTTTCCACTTTATATTTCTAAATTTTGAAATCTACTTTCATGCATGTTGCATCTTTTTTAGTAAGCAGGATCTTTCTCTCTAAGCAAAGTATCTCAGCCGTTTAGTTTACCTTGTGGTCTCTTGAGCCACATTGTGATCAGGTAGAAATGTTTACTAAGTGATGAAGGCATATGAAGCTTATTTTCTAAGTTTGCATATCAACCATTTGCATGGTGGTTTTTTTTTTTTTTTATGAAAAATCCAAACACGAAAGTTATCAAAACCTATAGTACTTAGTACCGTGCATGGGTTGAAGGAGAAGTATGGGGGGAGGGGGATGCCTGAAACTTTGCTCTAGAGACTAAACATGGGTTTCACCACTTCAAGCCTCCAATAAGCAAAGTGGTGGTATTTCACCGGTTGATGAAAGTCATCTACCACCTGAAAGTTAATCACACCTAGAAATATTTGGCAGACGGGCTGAGAAGTGACAATTGAGGTTGAACATTGTTAAATGCAAGCTACTGTAAGGTAATTCTAGAATAATGTACAATCAGGTTAGTACCACCTCAAGAGATAGAGAACAAAAGAGACTTGGGGTTAATTGTACAGTCTGATATAAAGTTCTCTGATCAGTATAGACAGACTGCTAGGACATCTCGTGGGTTTCAATGATATATGGGAATTTAGGGCAAGGGCAAGGAGGTGATTATCCTATTGCATAAGGCAGTGATTAGGTCACATCTTAAATATTTCATGTAGCTGGCCTGGAAAGCTCATTGCAGGAAGGATATAAATTTTTTTAAACACTGCAGAAGAAAGAAGCAATATTCATCATGAGAACGAAAAAGGTACAAGTAACTAAGAAAGAATTGACTTTTGTGAATTTTAGTTTTTTGGAAACTAGACATGGTTGAGGAGAGTTTATGTATTAGCATTAGTAGTGACAAATGATGCAAGAAATTTTATTTTCTTGCATCATCAACAGCGAAAAAAAAAAAAAAGAAAGAAAGAAAGAGGTGCAAAATACAGTAGAACCCGGATAAGAAATTCCCACATAAGAAATTTTCCCCTGTACTAGGTTTGGTTTCTTAAGTCCCAATTTCAACTCTATATGTTGTAATGTATTATTTTTCCGGGTATATATACAGTGTATTATTATAATGAATATACAGTGTATTATTATAATGACGATTTCCCATTTAATTTTTTTTTTTTAATTTAAAAAATATTAAACAGTATAAACATTTGGTAATCGAACAAGTTAATGCCAAGCATCATTTTAGTTCATAGTAAACCATTGAAGTAAGTGAAATGGCATCGTTTCTGATATACATGTATCTCATATTGTGTATGCCTTCACAATGAGTTGCCTGATATCACAGTACCTCCAATAAGCAACACTTCACCAATAGAGAAGACTAATGTTACTTATTCCCAGCAGATACCACCACCACCGCCACCCCTGGTAGTGGTATCTGCCGAGAATCCATTGTTAAAGCGTTGCTTATTCAAGGTAGTTCAGTATTAGGGCAACTCTTTGTGAAGGCATTCACAATATGAGATATAACAGAAACGATGCCATTTCACCTACTTCAGTGGTTTACTACAAACTAAAATGATCCACTAATTTGTTCGATTAATGAATTTCCCATAGTCTGAGACTTTCAGCACTAATACCGTTTTAGTATAAACAATTTGATATAATGGAAGTGACATATTGCAATTGTTTTCATCGATATCCACAATTGGATATGTAAACCACTTTAAGTTCTGGTGGTTGTGTACAGTTCTGAATTACTTATGGATTATTGCTCTGTCTTATTATAATTGTGACCTTTTAAGGGATGTTGAAATTCCAAAGGAGCTCATTCTTCTAACTTTGTAATGAGTTTAATGAACAGAATGTTAAGCAATTAGAAATCCTCAGTTTAAAAATGTTTCTCATAGGCAGAGTTTAATATTTATAAATTCTGAAATAGTACCTAAAAGTAATCTTTAACTTATGTATGTGTATCTTTTAATTTTTTTTGTTTAGTTAATATTTCATACCCTTATGTCATTTTCCCTTCTAAGAAGTTTTCCCGCGTAAGAATTTCTAAACCTGCAGTCCCTTGCAAAACTTCTTATTCAGATTCTACTGTAATTCCTATTTCACTTGTTCATTTCCTCCAATAATATGCCTAGTTCTTCCTTGAATTTATTTAGACTTTCAGTTTCTACAATAGCAGGTGGTTGATTGCTGGAAGTATATTCCAAAAATCAACCATCAGTTGGCTAAAGGCAAACTTCTGCACATGTATTCTGCAATCATCCTTCCTCAATTTTAATTTATGTCCCACATGTGTGCGTAGCCTGAGCAGTAGGAAGAATCCCGTCAGCGTTGAACGTGCTCAATCTATTTAAATCCTTAAACACTTAAATCAGATCACCTTGCAGGTGCCTAGTCTCCAGACACTGCAATTTGCAGAGCTGAAGCCTTTCTTGATAAGAACACCCCTTTGCTCCTCTCACCACTCCCCTTTCCTTTCCCTGTACTCGCTCAAGCAGCTCTACATCTTTCTTGAAATGAGGCCTCCAGACCTCTGTGGAGTACTCAAAATGTGCCTTGAAAATTACCTATAAAGGCAATTGTCAGGCCACATGGCCTTGTCAATTCATTCAAAGTATTTAGAACTCTTTGAACGAATTAACTGAACCAAATGCTGACAGCATCGTTAATCTTTCCTGGACAAGACAAACAAGGGAGGTGCCTCTGTAGCCAGGTGGGCAGGAGCAGTGCATAGCACGCTTCTTGATCAGACCGGAGTTCGAGCCCATGACCACCAAATACGGAGGATTCGGAAAGGTCCGGAAATGACCACCGCATATCCCTGGAGCAATATGGCCTTAGCTGCTAATGCTCTTAAAAACCAAATAACAACAACAAACAAGGGAACATTTTGCAAATCTCTCCTGCAATGGGATGGTTGAAGGAGAGATTTGCAAAAATTTGCTTTCAGCAAGAGTAATTGATGGTTGGTACAAATTTCCATCTGGCGTTGTGGAATTGGATAGTTTGAATAAATTTCAGGAAGAATTAAACAGATTATTAGATGGATGGATAAATGAGGCATATAGTGGGGTTTTTTTTTTTTTTTTTTTGGCTTATAAGTTTGCTTTCTTGTTCTCTTCAGATACTTGTTATATAAGCAGCTGCTTTAAAATAAAAATGTTTCCATAAAAGCTCAAATGTTAAAGAAGAGAAATAGTGATCTCACACACTCTCTCTTGCCCTCCCTCCAGAATTTCAGTTGAGTCACACAGTTAACACTCAGTTGCAAAAAATTCAAGGCCCTATACACTTCATTCAGATCACCTTGCAGGTGCCTAGTCTCCAGGCACTGTAATTTGCAAACTTAAGACTCTCTTCGTAAGAGCAACCCTTTGTTCCATTCACTAATCTTGCTCTTCTCTGTACTCATTCCAGCAGCTCTACATCCTTCTTAAAATGAGACCTCCAGACCTGTATACAGGAGGCGCCTCCGTAGCCAGGTGGGAAGGAACAGCAGTGCGTAGCACACGCTTCTTGATTAGACCGGGGTTCGAGTCACCACCAACTACGGAGGATACGGAAAGGTCAGGAATGACCACCGCATATTCACGGAGCAATATGGCCTTAGTTGCTAATGCTGCAAATAACAACAAACAAACAACAAACAAAACCTGTATACAGTTATACAGTACTCAAGGTGTGGCCTGACCATTGCCTTATACAAGGGGATAATCACCTCCTTTTTAACCCTGCTAGAAAAATTCCTGTATATCATTGACAAGACACCATGAGCTACTGTTGCAAACTGTCTGCACTGCTCAGAAAACTTCATATCTGACTGCACAATTACCTCCAGATATTTTTCATTTTCTGCCATCCTGAGTGTAGTAACACACAGTTAATATGTTACTTTGGGGTTACTGCTACCCATGTACAGTACTTTACATTTGTCAACGTTCAGTTGACATCTCTCTGCTCAACTTTTCTATCATCATTCTCCTCTTTCTTGGTGATTCCCTTCTATTTCTGACTCACTCACTCACTCACACACACACTCTCTCTCTCTCTCTCTCTCTCTCTCTCAGGGTAACTCGGGAATTTTTTTTTTTTTTTGGCTGGTGCAGCATAAGCCTCAGGTACCCTGCACCATATGGCTAATAATAATAATAATAAGATTCTCTTACAGTAGTGTACTGTCATTAGTGTCATTAACAACACTCCCAGCCTTCCTGTCATCTGCAAGCTTAAAGATTAATCCTGATATTCCATTATGAATAATCATTAATAAATACAAAGTGAACAAATAGCTGTTCACTCTTTATAAATTGCAAATCCGCCCTACCATGGAATATTGTTCCCACATCTGGGGTGGTGCCCCCCAAAGCCTCTGTCAGGCTTCTTGATTCCGTTCAGAAGAGGGCAGTTAGGTTAATTAATGATTCATCTCTAACAGAGTCTCTCCGCTCGCTTTCTCATAGACGCACTGTTTCTGCTGCATGCCTCTTCTACAGATATTTCCATGGACACTGGTCTTCTGAATTGGCTTCTCTAATTCCTGCTCTCTCTTTCAAAACAGTCCGAACATGTGCCGCTACCAGCCAACTTCCATTTACTGTCCAACTTCAAACTCACAGAACCAAGTTTTCATATTCCTCATTTATTCATTCAACTGCTGTTTTCTGGAACAACCTTCCTTCATACATATTTCCTGAAAATTACAGTTTACAGAAGTTCAAGTCTAATGTCAACAAATATCTTCTTTCGTCTTCTCAACCTCCAACCCAAGCACGGTACTAAGTACCACAGGTTCTAATATCTCTCGTGTTTGGGGTTTGCATAAAAAATAAAAATAAAATAATAATAATAAACAAAATTAAATATGAAGTAAAGAATTGCCAACAAAAGAAACCACATCTCCCACAATATATGAACTTACTACCTTACAGTTTATCGTATTAAATAAATATGTTTTCCATAATAAATTTTTTTTAATTCTCAAAGACCATTGTCACGTATAGGTACTTAATAATTTTATATTATCACGCAATATCACTTATAAAAACGTAGTACTAGAAATATTTTATAATAAAAATTCAGAACTATTATACGTTTCAGATAATATAGATTTGCTGGTTTGCAATAAAAATATTAAAATGAAAGGGGTTTCAAGTCAAGAAAGGTTGGGAACTGCTCGGCTAAAGGTTAAGAAGATAAAAGAAGATATTTCTTGATACTAGACTTGAACTTCTGTAGAATCTAATTTTCAGGAAATACATATGAAAGAGAGTTTTTCCTGAAAATGGAAGTTGAATGAATAAATGACGAAGAAGAAAAGCTGGTTCTGTGAGTTTGAAGTTGGACAGTAAAAGGATGCTGACTGGCAGTGGCATGTGTTTCGAACTGCTTTGGAAGAGAGAGCAGGAATTATAGAAGTCAATTCAGAAGAACAGTACACATGGTACTATCTATAGAAAAGGCATGCAGCAGAAACAGTACATCTATGAGACAGTGAATGGAGAGACACTGTTAGAGATGAGTCATTATTTAACCTAACTGCCCTCTAATGAATGGAATCTAGAAGCCTGAGAGAGGTTTTGGGGGCACCGCCCCAGATGTGGGAACAATATTCCATGATAGGGCAGATTTGCACAGGGTGAATAGCGATTTGGAAGAAAAGAAATGCAGAAAGCAAAAGAGAAAATCCAGTTTTTTTAAATGCAGAAGAGGCAATATTTGTGATGACAAGACAGATTACAAGTCAGAGTAATCCCAAAAGAGATATATGATCTTGCCTAGAAATCAGAGTGTAATCTAAAAATATAAGATAAAGTAAAATATAAGATAAGCACAGAAGCAGAAGAATCCTTTTTGTGAGATATAACAGAGTTTTAGAAGGATTAAAATCCACTAAGTTATCTTTATACCAGTGGAGAATTATCTGGAGATCAGCATTTAAGGAATTGGTAGTAGATACTCTACAAGTTGAAGCTGTTAGTGCAGGGCAAGGTTTCTCAAACTGGAAGGTGAAATGCAATATGCTATCATCAGCAAAACTATGGATAGGATTTTTAGTCAATGTAGGGTCACTAAGGTGCAAGAGGAAAAGAGTGTGAGAAAGAACTACACCTAGGGGAACACCAGCATTAGTGGAAAAGTTAGAAGACAGACAGCCATCTACCATCACTTGCAATGAGTGCTAAGAGAGAAAACTGGAAACCCAATTACAAAAACCAGTTTGCAAACCATAAGGTGGAAGCTTATTTAGAAGACCTTTATGCCAAACACGATCAGAAGCCTTCAAAATGTCATGAGCAACTGTTTGAGTTTCACCAAACGTATCCACTGAATTTGTCCACAGATGGATAACATAAGCCAGAAAACATCACCAATGCATCGAATCTGATGTAATCCATACTGGCAATCATTGATTAGATGGAGCAGGGTCACTCCAAGCAGAAGATGTTGCCTATAGATGGGAGCTAAGGAGGGCAGCAAAATTTTTTTAACATATATTTTTTTACTATTCATTTTTAAACATATGAATAGCAAAACATTTTTAACAATAAAGGCACAAATTTTTTCAAATATACGATAAATAAACAATGATATTGCATGCTCGTGTAAATCACTTCATCACATGCCACCTTAAAATTTCTATTATTTTTATCATAGCAATAAATTTTCTCTCTAGATGCTGATGCTAGTCAGCAATCTGCATGGTATGCAAATCAGTGAATCTGATTGGTTAACATTTATCAATATTCAACAAGGCAGGTGGCAGGCAAATAATTTATTTGAAATAAATAGATGCAATTGCAGGCTTATGTTAATTTGTTTATTATCTGGATATGTATGTTTCATATTTATATTTTGCAGTTACAAATAATTTGTTTATGCTTTATATTTTACTTTTTTTTTCTCAAAGTATTTTTAATAATGAAATATATAACTTAAAACTTATTAATATTTCTTTATAGACAACAGATATAAAAAAATTACCAGAATCTTACTATAGGAAAAGAAAACCTTTACAAGAAGAAGAATGGAAACTTTCTGGTTCACTCAATAAATATTTAAAAGTAACATCAGAAAATTCGACTAATAGTTCTGATACTGCACCAAATCAAGAGGATAAAGCAGAAATCAATGATGATTTTAAATTTAATGATATTAAAAAAAAATAAACAAGATCAAAATATTGATTATTGTAAAGGAAGAACAGAAAATAGACTCGATAATAAATATTGACTCAAATATATCACTATCAAATAATCCAGGTAATTAACCAGAAAATATGACAATAAAACATTGTGATTATATCATTCAAATTTATCCTACTCATTAAAAATATAGAATATCCTTCCAATGAAAGTGAAAGAAAATTTTCAGATTTTTATTATATAAGTATTCTGAAAAATGGAGAAAAGGCTCAAAGAAAATGGTTATTTTATTCTTTATTAAGAAATTCCATATTTTGGAAAAGCAAAATATGGAATTACAATCACTGAATATTTTGCTTTTGCAAAATATTCAGATTGTAAAAATCAACTAAATCAATTTGGACACAGTAATTAGAAAAATATATCTTCTGTTTTAAGTAAGCATCAAACAAGTTCTGTACATATTAAAAATCAGAAAAAATGGTTAGATCTTGTGCAATCACAAAATGCAAACACTATAACCATGCTATAGAATAGCAATTATATGATATAGAAAAAAAAAAAAAAAAGATATTGGTATTCAGTAACTGAAAGAATAATATATATGAAACAATTTTTAGCAAGATAATGTATAGTATTTATAGGATCTTCAAAATATTTATATGAAAATGACAATGGTAATTTTTTAAAACTTACTGAAACAATTGCTACATTTGATTTAGTTAAGGCACAACACATTCACTGTATTCCGAAATCTGAATCAAAAAATATTGTGCATTATTTGGGTGTTCAAATATAAAATGATATTATTCAAATAATTTTCACAAAATATTACAAATAAAATACTAAAAACGACTATAAACGCTAAATATTTTGCTATGACTTTCGATACAATGCCTGATGTAAATCATGTTCAACAGATGACTGTGATACTTAGGTTTGTATTTAGAAACATAAGCACTATGAACATTGAAATGAGCAAATATTTTCTTTGATTTTGTCCTGTGAGTGATTCTACAGGACAGGGATTGTTTCAATATAGATCAAAATTGAACTTACTGAGATAAATCTAAATATTCAGAATTTACATTGCCACGGCTACGATAATGGCTCAAATGTGTATTAAAAGTGCAATGGTTTAAAAAAAGAATACTTGAAGTTAATCCTACAGCATTTTTCATTCCATGTGCTGCTCACATCCTCAATCTTGTTGTAAATGCCACTACTAAGACTTCCTTCGAAATAGTTGATTTTTTCAAAATTGTTCAGGAATTTTTTTTTTCTCATTATCAATCCATTGTTGAAATGTACTTCAAAAATAACTAATTTAACATTTAGACCTTTGTCCGACACTCAATAAGAAAGAAAAAAATAGAGGCCATTAAACCACTGAGAAACTGAAAAGAAGAAATTTACAATGCTTTACTTGAAATAACTGAAGAAGAAAATAAAGATGTGGATATAAGGAATTATGCCTTAAAAATAACACCTTATAGGTTTTTTTGTTCAATTACAATTTGGCATGATATTTTAAATAAAATAATCTGGCAAGTAAAAGGTTTCAAAAAACAAGCTTTGAAATAAATGAAGTTTGAATGTCCACAAAATATCACTGAATATTTTTTAAAAAATTTAACACACGGGAAGCATTCCAAAAAATTCTCAATTCGGCCAATAATATGGCCACTATCATTGGCAACAAAGCTTCATTGCAAATTAAGAAAAGTCAGTTCAATTATGAAAGTAGAGATGAAGCTATTCAGTATCTCCAAAAAAATTTCAAAATTAATTTTTTTTTTCAAATTAAGGACAAAATAATTTTCTTCTTAACTGAAAGGTGTACAAATAGGAAAGAACATGTAGAAATATTTAAATTTTTTTATAATATTTCAGAATTAAAAAAATGGCCATATGGCAATTTATTAAATCACTGCAAAGATTTACATATTAAATTAAGTGACACTGATCATAATGAGTCTGATATTGATGGTTTAACATTACTTGAAGAACTTTGAATACTTCAAATTTATAGGCTATAAAGTGTTTAAGGGCAAAGGCCACATGCTACGAGGTAGAATGACTATCATGTAGGTTAGTGCGAATGCATAATTTTAACCATCAATATGAGATATAACCAAAACGATGCCAATGTAATTAATTAATTTAATTAATTAATTCAACTACCTTAGTAGATAGCTATGTTAAAATGATGCATTTGCACTAATTCACATGATACTCATTCTACCTCGTAGCATAAGGCCTTTGCCCTTAAACACTTCAGAGTCTATATCACTACACACCATCAGGCATCTTCCTATATCTTTATCTCTTTTCTAAGTCTAATAGGGATAGTATGAGGATAACTGAGAACTTTATCCCATACTATATTTCGAAATGGTGCTATCAGGGTGGCGGTATCCGCTGAGAATAAATAACAATAGTCTTCTCCACTGGTGAAGTGTCATTTATTCGAGGTAGTACAATACCATGGCAACCCATTGTGAAGGCATTCACAATATGAGATATAACCAAAACGATGCCAATGTAATTAATTAATTTAATTAATTAATTAATTCAACTACTTTGCTAGATAGCTATGTTTAAATGATGCATTTGCACTAACCTACATGATAGTCATTGAAATTTATATTAAAGGCAATATGACTCTGCAGTGTTACAATACATGTTTATAAATAGTTTTACATATACTTTTCCAAATGTAGCAGTTCCATTAAATTTTTTTTTTAACTTTACAAGTTTCAGCTGCTGAGGCTAGCAAAATTTTTTAAAATAATATTAATCAAAAATTATTTATGATGGACAATGTCTAACAACTCTCTAATTTCACATTAATGTTAATAGAAAATGATCTTTTGGAACAAATAAATATAAATGAAATAATAAATTCACATCTCTTAGAAAGAAAACATTAATTTGTATATATTTTTACATTATAATTTGTTTTATTATTATTATTACTAGTCACATAGTGCAAGGAAGCCTGAGGCTTATGCTGCACCAGACAAAAAAAAAATTTCTGAGTTACCCAGAGAGAGAGAGAGAGAGAGAGAGAGAGAGAGAGAGAGAGAGAGAGAGAGATATCACCAAGAAAGAGAAGAATAATGATATCGAGCTCAGGAACCTGGGTGTACCAAGCCCATACTCACCAGATGTGAGCCCCTGGGGGTATTTTATTATTGTAATAGAATAGAGTATGATTACTGTGGTTTGGAATTTAAAGTATATCTCCAGAATTGCAGAATGATTTTGATAATTTTGTTTCTTGTTTCATTATATGTGAGATATAATTCTTTGCATTTTTCAATATTTAATAATGACTGAGGTTCTCAGAGACATTCTCTCAGATATCCCAGACAAGCTGTACTTGGTACCTGGGAGCCTAAAATGCTCATGGAACTGATATTGGGGTGACACTCAAGTCAAGTGGACCCAATTTTGGCAAAGTCTGGACAGTCTGTGACAGCGAAATCCTCTGCATGCACCTTCACAATGGTGGGACTGTTAGTAATCCTGGATTATAACCCCCATGCACAAACATACTGTGGGTGACCACACAGATGTGAAACAACTAAGGCAGGGATCAAAAGTGTGGCACTCATACCACATGGAAAAATGCTACCCCCCTGTGTTACCAGGCAATACTAGGGGGTAGATGACTCCAACCAACCAGTGCAATACCACAACATTGCTTATCAGAGGCTTGAAGTGGTGGAACTCATGTTTAGTCTCCAGAGCTAAGTTCCGGTCAACCTTTCTCCATATCTTCCACCATGCAGTATGACTGATGTCTTTTGAAGTTATGATGAATATCATGCCGAGATCCAATCTTCCTTACATTTCGAGGGTACAGACCTAAAACGGTGTTTGCAGGCCGGCCACTAGTTAGTACACTGGACCGAACCTATTGGTAACTCTTTAGGAGGCTTCCGGATCAGCTAGTGTATAACCTTGCTACCTCTACTAGGCCAGACAGTGACTGGAGGGAGTCTGAGTAGTGTGTATGCGGGGGACATTGTCGAGGCCACGTTATGTCAAGGATCTGGGTATATTCTTACCATGGGTATGCCATATCCAAAAATTTCATTACATCATACAGCATGTCCCCACCATTTTTTCTTACTATTGATTACACCATGAATTGTCAAATTAACAGAGTAAGCTTATCTCCGAAAAGATCTAAACCTCCTAAACACTTCCTAGTCCATTTCGCAAATATACGTGGTCTCAGTTCTAATCTCAATGATGTCCATTTCCACTTGCAGTCTGCCAAACCTCACATACTTTTTCTGACAGAACCTTAGTTATCAATTGATTCAGGCGCCACCGTAGCCAGGTGGGAAGGAGCAGCAGTGCGTAGCACACGCTTCTTGATTAGACCGGGATTCAAGCCCATCACCACCAAATATGGAGGATGCGGAAAAGGTCAGGGAATGACCACTGCATATTCCCGGAGCAATATGGCCTTAGTTGCTAATGCTCCTAAAAACCAAATAACAAACAACAACAAACATCGGTTGATTCAACTACTGCTCATCTCAGTTGGCCAAATTATTCGTTGTATGATTCCTTTCGCCTCAAAGGTGGTACTTGTGCATATGTCCGTACCGATATTCCGTCAGAGACTTGGTAATTTGGAATCTCCTCTTTTCGATCTTCTCTGGTTTAAAATCTCTCTACCTCATTGTGTCAAATTCATCTGTTGTCTCTATCGTTCTCCCAACTCCAGTAATCACTTGGAGCTCTTTGACTTCCTCTCTCTTTGCAACTTGACTAACGGTGAGGTAATTTTAATGTTAACAACACCAGCTGGCTTTCGTTTTCTAGTCACACCAACCCAGCTAGTTGAGATGCTGAGGCTTTTGCAATTACTAATGATCTTGCACAGTCTGTTCATTTACCTACAAGAATACCGGACAATTCTAACCAAACAGCCAACATGCTTGATCTTTTTCTCACAAACAACCCTTCTAAGTACACAGTCAAAGTGAGTGGTCCTTTAGGCACCTCAGATCCCAACTTGGTGAGTGTCTCTTCTCCAATGGAGCCTTTATCTCATGTCTATTCCCAACCTCGTGTTGTATGGCATTACAAGAATGAAAAATTGGATGACCTGCGAGATTTATTTTCTTATTTTCCTTGGTCGGATTACTGTTTCAAAACTTATGTCAACTTTTGCTCAGATAGTGTCAGTGAAATTATTCTTGTAGGAATGGAATCCCTTTCCACACTCAACATTAAAATCATGTCCTTTTCTGAACCTTGGTTTTTCAATAAATGTGCTAAGACTGTTCAAGAGAAGAATGCTGCATATCATAATTGGCTTGTTTCCAATTTTTCAGTTTCATTTTCTGCCTACACCCAAGCTCGCAACAATTGTACAGCAGTTATTAATCAGTCCAAACCAGATTTTCAACAGGTTAAGAGTAGAAAACTTGCCTCTTGACCTAATGGTACCTGAGAATACTGGTCTCCTACCAAAACTATTGGCCACATCTTTTTCCCACCTCTGTCAAAACCAAATGGTTCTGTTATCACTTCAGCCAAGGATAAAGCTGACATGCTAGCATCCCATTGTATTCCAACTTGGCTCCCTAAAGGTGAAACTAACCTCCTTAGGCCTGACCGACGACCCAAACTGCACCTGTGGCAAAAGTGAAGACTGGGCAGACATTCTATATGAATGTATAATATATGACATCCCCAGAACAGAGCTAATAGCACAGATTGGTCCCCTTCCCATGGGAGAAGAACATCTGTTCATCATAGAAGAGCAAAATTATAAAGCCTTTACATCTTTCACACAGAAAGTACTCAAAATGTGCAGAGCAATCCAAAGAATGGCAATTTAGCCCCCAGCAATTAAACAATAATCAATAGTAAAATTGCACAAGTTTCCAACCATGCCCAGACGATGACTTAAAAACTGTTAGGATAGCAGTATTCTGCACCCTGACAGAAACCTGACATAACAAAACTCCCCAGGACTACCCTGCCATGTGTAGGAACCTGGGGCCCCACACCAAATAAATAACCATGTAGGGGAGGGAGATGTACAGGCAGCCAGGGAAGCAGATTAACTGAAAAATATCAGTAAGCAAGGGGATGCAATGTAGTATGAATGAATGAAAATGAAAGATAGAATGAATGAATGAAAATTAAAGATAGAATAAATAGGCTGGGCACTGAGTGAACTAGGAATTATGGTAAAAGGGAATAAATTGCAGTTTTGGTGAAAGAATGACCTCGCATGAGGGAAGGAGAGAGTAAATGGGAATGAGTGGAAGAGTAAATGTAATTGGCCGAAATAATACAAAGTTAAAAATAACTTACATTACTTTACATATACTGTACTAACAAACATTTACTAACCACATAAACACTATCACTGCATTCTCCCCTGGCCTGCAAAAAAAAAAAAAAAACTTGCGACTAGGCCTAAACCACAACTGAAGAATAACAGTACGTTGAGGTGCCCAGAGAGTGCAGTGCAGAAAGTAAGAGTCGAATAAATGAGATGAGAGCTAGAAGAATGAATAAAAGTGTAAGCGTGTGAGAAAAAGAACACAAACCATAAACGCTATAGTTAAGTACACTAACCCTAGTTTTAATTAGTATTTAAATTTACACTACACATCATTGCATCCCCTCCTGGTGTGTGAGAAAAAGATGAATGAGTTGAGAGAAAAAAAATAATAAATAAATAAAAAATAAATAAATTAAATATATATATATATATATATATAAAAAACTTGGAAAAAAAAATTCTTCTGCGCCTTTGCAGCCAACAACGCCATTGGCGATCTGAACTGGGTACTCTAACCCAGTTCCCTTTAAAACCCCATTCCCAGGCACGGGAGGGAGGAGACGGATCTCTGTCTCCTCTCCTCCCTGCCTACACCCCATACTTCGCCTGGTAGGGCTCGTCTCTACTGACCTCTTTAGGGATGCCTACTCTATTATCCCTATTCCTCTATCTGTTTCTTCCCCAGTCTTCAGTCTCCCCCCTCTCTCACTAAATTGACCGAGTACACCCTTAACAATGCTGCCAAATTATAATCAACATCTAAATTCTACCAGTTTTGTGTAAATCTCTAAGACAACTAACACTATTAGCTTTTATCTAGCGTTACATGTCTAAATTTAATAACATCAAAATTTTGCCCGACCTATTTGGCCTTTAACACATCTCTTTAGCGTTCAACCCCAACCAGTGATTTCCTAACAGCAATCCCATTAAGCATTAATGTCAAACGCATAATTTTTTTTTTTATTATTTTATAGGTCCTAGCCACTGAAATCCCAGGAAACTAGGTGGCAGGACCTGCCAGAGCAATTTGTTGTGATACTGGATACACCCAGCTAGCCTCCACGTGGCAGGGTATGGGAACGTCGGGCCCCACTAGGGACCTGGTGGCCAATAAGCTAGATAAACAATGGGCACAACATATCACACTGCACAGACACGGCCCACACACTTTCAAGTCTCTGGCTTGACAGTGTACTGTCCTCGATACAGCAAAACACATGCGGAGATGGGAGAAATCCCAGGTGCCGTCTGACACAAACATCTTACCTTATACCTTATGTACTTCCAACTCATGTATTAATGATCTTGATAAAAACACCTCCCACCATTCCCAACACACTCCATTCACAATGCCTCCTGTGGTCTTCCAACAAAAGGACTGCAGAAGGATTTTGACAAATCTTGATGCTAAGAAAGCTCCAGGTCTTGGCGGTACATCTCCACTTGTTCTTAAAACCTGTGCTCCTGAACTTACTCCTGTTCTTTGCCTCCTTTTTTCACTTTCTTATTCCAAAGGTGTTTTTCCTTCTGCTTGGAAATTTACTCATATCCAGCCAGTTCCTAAAAAGGGTGGCAAATCGCTCACATCCAATTATTGTCCCATTGCAATTGCTTCTACTCTTTCTAAAGTAATGGGGAAATCAATTAACTGCCAACTCTTAAACTACTTAGAAACCTTCTGTCTGATCAACGATCGCCAGTATGGATTCCATCAGTTTTGATCCAAGGGTGATATTCTGGCTTATGTTACCCATTTATGGACATATTCAATGGAAAAATGTGGTGAAACACAAGCAATTGCTCTTGACATATCAAACGCTTTCAATCGTGTCTGGCATAAAGGTCTTCTTAACAAGTTTCAATCTTATAGTTTGCCAACTGTTTTTTGTAATTTGATATCCAGTTTTCTCTCTGACAACTCACTGAGGGTGATGGTACATGGCTGTCTTCTAACTTCTCCACTAATACTGGTGTCCCCCAAGGTTCAGTTCTTTCCCCCACTCTTTTCGTCTTGTATATAATGACCTTCTTCCATTGACTGGAAATCCTACCCATAGTTCTGCTGATGATAGATGATAGCACATTTAATTATACTTTCCAGTTTGAGAAACCTTTCCCTGCTCAATCAGCTTCAACATCTCGAATATCCACTACCAGTTCCTTAAATGCCGATCTCCGGATAATTTTCCAGTGGGGCAAGGATAACTTAGTTGATTTCAATCCTTCTAAAACTCAGTCCTGTCTTATATCTCTCAAAAAGGATTCTTCTGCTCCTATGCTTATCTTCGATGATTTTTAGGCAAGATCTTGGGGATTACCCTGACTTCTAATCTCTTTTGGCACAAGAACGTCACAAATATTGCTTCCTCTTCATCTAAAAAAATTCGATTTTCTCTTTTGCTCTCGGCATTACTTTTCTTCCAAACAGCTTTTCACTCTATACAAATTACAAATCTGCTCTATCATGGAAAGGCACCTCCGAAACCTGGTGAGCAGCAGCAGTGCAGAGCACATGCTTCTTGATTAGACCGGGTTCGAGACTGTGCCCAATAAATACGGAGAACGCGGAAAGGTCAGCAAATGACCACAGCATATCCCCGAAACAATATGGCCTTAGTTGCTAATGCTCCTAAAAACCAAATAACAAACAACAAACTATCATGAAATACTGTTCCCATATCTGGGGCAGTGCTCTAAAACCTCTCTCGGGCTTCTAGATTCCATTCAGAAGAGGACAGTTAGGTTAATTAATGACTCATTTCTAACAGAGTGTCTTCAGTCTATTATATATAAGTATATACATATACAGTGAAACTTCCCTTTACCGGACAGCCATGGGGAACGAAAATGTGTCCGTTAGAGAGAAGTGTCCGCTAACAAGAAGTCTGAGGGAGAAAAAAAAAAAAAAAAAAAAAAAAAGAAAGAAAGAAAAATCATTAAACGTTTAATGTAAAATTAAATTAAAATATATACAGATTTTGAACAATATTTTTGTAAATAATATACAATTACATACACAAGAGAAAAAGAAAAATTGTTAAACGTTTAATGTAAAATTAAATTAAATTATATACAGATTTTGCACAATACTGTATTTTTGTAAATAATATACATACAATTGTGCTATGCATATTATGACTTTATCTTAAGAAAAATACATACAGTAATCACTTATTTTCTTCTGCACCTTCTTCCGGCTGATAATTTTGTTTTCAACATTTGTTTGGAGTGAAGAAACCATGGAAAGTCCTTCAGTATCTTCTTCTTCTTCTTCTTCAGAAAACATTTTTAAACGATTGATTTGTATGAGCGCTTCTTCCATTTTCATCGGTGGTTCGTCGTTAATATGTCTTCGACAGAATGACCTCCATCCATTTCTTCATCCTCATGAAGAACTTCTTGAAAAATATCGATGATAATGTCGTTAATATCTATAGCACCATCTTCTGTAGTGAGGTTCGAGTCTATATCTTTGTAGCCAGGGTCACTTGTAGCTGAAGTATCGTACATTATCAATAGATGTTGAAGTTCTTGTTCTTCTTGGTGCTCCACATTGCTGTTCACAACTTCAATTTTTGCGTTTGAGAAGCCAGATTTTACAAAGCAGTTCATGACAGTTTCTTTTCTAATTGCATTTACTGAAGAGGAAATCCATTGAATCACATCTAGGATGCTGAGTTTATTTGCGAAGTCACTCGCACATGTTACATCGTTCATGTTTGCAATGAGATGACTTAAAACACGTTTTCTGTAGTGAAGTTTAAAATTTTTTATTATCCCTTGATCCAAGGGCTGATGTGTTTAGTGGCAGAAAAACGATTTGAATGTTGGACAATTCAATGTGCGGGTGAGATGCAGCATTATCCATGAAAAGAATAATTTTTCTGTTTTGACGAATCATGTTTTGGTTAAAGTGACTTATCCATTCGCTCATGATATCTCGTGTCATCCACGTTTTTTTATTAGACTTCCAGTCAACATTCAAAAGATTCAACTTTATGCCCTTGAAACAACGAGGATTTTGTGGTTTTCCTATAACAAGAGGTTGTTCAAAGTCTCCCAGCATATTTGAACAAAATAGTACAGTCAAGCGTTCCTTAGAAATTTTTCCGCACTGACACTTTTCGTTTTTTAGACTCGTTTTTTCAGGAAGAGCTTTAAAAAACAACCCTGTTTCGTCACAGTTGTAAATATCCTTAGCTTCAAAATCACGACATGAATCTTCCAATTTGATGGTCCACTCTGTTACAATCCCAGTATCAACAGATCCACCTTCACCACTTAAGGTTTTCCAAGAAATTTTATGTCGAGTTTTGAACTTGTCTAGCCATCTCACAGAAGCTTTGAACTCATTTACTCCCATTGATTTCGCAACCTCCAAAGCCTTTTCCCTAATAATAGGTCCATTAATGGGAATTTTTTTAGCACATGCGCAACAAAACCACTTGTACGTACCATTGTCAATTTGAAGTCCAACAGTTTTCGGGAATGATTTTTGAACCTGATCATTTCCGTGTTGCCAAAATTGTTTGAGCAGTTCATTTTTTTTTCTTTAAGATGTCGCTTACCTGCGTCTTCCCGATTTTGAATTTTGCAGCGAGATTGCGAACACTATTTTTTTGCCGATCATACGCATTAATGAGTTCGACTTTATCTTTTAAAGTTAAATGTTTACGAGAAGACATTGTGCACTTCACACAACACTGAACAAAACTGAAACTGAAAAGACGAAAGCCGACCAAATCTTCTCCCCCCCCTGCACACACCGAATTCATCAGAAGTTTTACATGTGCCTTAAAATTCTTGAAAAAGGGCTTAGAACCGTGACGTAATCCTTGATAAAATTCAGAGAATCGGAAATAGAAAATAAACACACGATTGAGGCAATACGTGGAAGAAAAGTTCCTAGAAAAGGAACGTGAGCTCGCCCGCTGTCCGTTATGGGGAGATCAAATTAAGTGCTAATCTAAACGAAACAGTGCAGATTGCCTGTCCGCATCCGTTACAGAGAATGTCCGCTAGACAGAAGCTGCAAACACGTTAAAACCAATGGAGGTGAGTTGGGGAATTTGAAAATGTCCGTTGTAGAGAGATGTCCGTTAACGAGAGGTGTCCGTTAGGAGAAGTTTCACTGTATACATATTCAGTCTATAGACGTACTGTTTCTGCTGCATGCCTTTTCTATAGATATTTCCATGGGCACTGTTTTTCTGAATAGGCTTCTATAATTGAGGCTCTCTCTCTCTTTGAAAGCTCAACTTCAAAGTTACAGAACCAACTTTTCATCTTCGTTTATTCATTCAACTGCTGTTTTCTGGAACAACCTTCCTTCATAAGTATTTTCTGAAAATTACAGTCTACAGAAGTTCAAGTGTAATGTCAACAAATATCTTATTTCGTTTCCTCAACCTCCAACCCCTGCATGGTACAGGTTCTAATAACTCTCTTGTTTGAGGTTTTCATAAAAAAAACCACTCAAAGTGGTGGATTGTTGTTGTTATTTTGGTTTTTAGAAGCATTAGCAACTAAGGCCATATTGCTCAGGGGATATGCGGTGGTCATTCCCTGACCTTTCTGCATCCTCCATATTTGGTGGTCATGGTCTCGAACCGTGGTCTAATCAAGAAACGTGTGCTTCCTGCCCACCTGGCTACGGCGGCGCCGCTAAAAGTGGTGGAGAACATGAGACCTGGAGGCAATTGAGCAGTCTAACATGATGCTCTCTGGGCTGTGAAGAGAGGCTACTAAAACAGCTGATGGAGTTTAGTCAATGATATATCAGAACTTTGCCAGGAGAGACAAAAAAGTGATTATCCCTTTGCATAAGGCAATGGTTAGGTTATATCTTGAGTGCTATATACAGGTCTAGAAGACTGATTTTTAGAAAGATGTGCATCTCTTGGAAGAGGTTCAGAGAAGAGCAACCAGATTAGTCAAGAACTCAAAGGAGTACTTTTACCACAAAGACTTTGCCACTGAAAATTGCAGTGATTAGAAACTAGACTCCTCACAGAAACCTGAGTAAAGTTTTTAAGATTTCAGAATTCAGTGAGGAGATGGACAGATGAGATAAGTAGTTATTTTTATTTATTTTTAGCAGAACCTATATAATCATGTTTCCTTCCATCATTTGCAACTATTACTAATAATACTAATAATAATTCTTTCTCCTATAGTAGGAGAAATTTTAGGGCACAAAATCAGAGACTTTTACATGAAAGTGTTTCACTCTTCATACTTATTTTGATGTTAGAACAAATGACTGAGAAAAATCATGGGGAACACATTATATATGCCATATTTGTATTTGATAACATAAGACAATGAATTAGTGAGAGATGAAAACCACATGCCATTAGTGCACCTATGATGTGGCATTGTAAACTGTCAGAAATGACTCAACATGAAACTTTGATCAATTTTTAGAGACATTTAATGTTTCTAACAAACCTTGTTTAAATCGTATGGAATTCAATTGGAAAATATAAAAAGTAAAGTGCTGAAAAATTAAAGCTGAAATGTAAAAGCATTGTATCAATAATTTTTATGTATATCCTTTGAGACATTAAGATATAGAGTTACAATAGTACTGCTTACCTATAAATGTATTATTTATATAATTGGAGACTTGCATTGCTTTAAGACTAAATAATTAAGCTGCATGTGGCAGACAGAGCAAATACTACAATGTATTTATTCTGCCTCAGACAAGTTCGGGGCCAATTAAAAACTTTAAAAATTTGAAGCTGTATTATTAACACCATGAATAAATGCTAGTGGCCCAATTAAAAAGGGAAGGAGAAGATTATGCTTCTGATAGAGAAATAGAGACCTTTAAAAACTGTGAAAATTAGAATTAAGTTGCAAGTACTTCACAGGAATGCAAAAGGAATTTACAATCAGAAGTTTATTGTGATGATAAGAAATTACTCTCACAGAATTAAGCAAAGACTTTGTTTTTAAAAACCAGTATTTCAGAAATGAGAAAGTCATTTAAATGTGGCTCTGCTTTAAAGAAAAAAAGGAACATTCTGCAAGTATTCCAGCTGTTAAATAAAGATCCCACTTCTCTAAAAATTTAAATGGCTCGCAAATAATCAAAAAGGGCCAAGGAAGGATATATCTAAAAAATTGTAAAAGAATACTATTTTACAAGAGCTGTTCAATAAAAAATGACAATTTTTTTTCACAACATACCTTTATTAATCATCCATATTTTGATGGTCCTTTTCAAAGTAGTCCCCATTTGATGAAATGCACTTACTCCAACGTTTCTGCCATTCTTCAAAAACATGGTGGAAGCCATCTTTTGATATGTATTTCAGAATCTCCCCCAATGTCTTTATAACTTCTGACAATTGGAAATGTTTTCCTTGCAGCTCCTTCTTTAACTTTTAAAATAAAAGAAAATCAGTGTGCAAGGTCAGAACTCAAGAGCAGATCAGGAACACATCTCATATTAACTAAGTCCTTGATGGTCAAGTACTTGATGATAGTATGAGCAATGTGAGGTCTTGTCATGATGCAGCATCCACCCACATGCATGTTGTTATGGCCATTTACAACAAATGTGCAGTACAGTTCTGTAGTAAGGTCGGGTAATGGCTTTGTAGCACAACATGCTGGTAAATCATTCCTTGAATGTCAAAAAGAGATGACCATAACCTTTCCTGCAGAAACCAGAACTTTTGCTTTATTCAATGACATAGACTTCCAAACAGAGCTTTATTGCTTACTTTCTAGGTCGAAATGATAACAGCATGTCTCATCTGCATTTTCACCATGTGCAGAACATCACCATCTTCAGTAACCATTCACTGAAGCTCCTCACAGACCTCCAAGCGAACCTTCTTGTTGCTAAGGTGTGAGGAGTCTTGGAATCTAGCATGCGTTAACGTCATATACAATTATGCAAATAATAACGGAGAATACTATGTATGCTTCCTACTGATATTCTCAAAATCTCCGCCAGTTGCCTTATTATTTTACTTCCTGTGATGACAGCAGTGGTTGGAACTCCATTACCACTGATTTTTTTTTTTTTGAATCACGTACATCTTTAAACATTCAAAACCACCTGCAAGCTGTACTATATGGAACATTTAACTTTTCATATGCTTCAGCTGATATTTTCTTGAGATGGAAACAAAATTTGAGAGCAGCATACTGTTCTTTGTATGTCACAACCACTGTTATGTAGGCAAATCTGAATAGGCATAAACTAGACAGACTGCCAAGGTCACACAGTGTGCACAAGTCAACTGCACGGTTGTTATGTGGTGCAGTTTGGTTTGGTCTTAAATTCCGCAGATGTTAGAAATATCAAGAAGTACAGTTGTTCATAAAATTACGATCATTCATCATTGAACAGCCTTCATAGTATTAACTTTAAACAGGTGACCATCAAACATTGTAATTAAAGTTTTAAAAGTGTTTAAATAGAAGTGAAATCATACAACTTTAGACACCAACTGTCTTTATAAACTTCATTGAAGCAATGTAAGTTTGTACAAATTAATTTCATTAAAATATATAATAACTACTTTATTATCTTTAAAAGAACTCATTATTCATCTAGATTAGTTATGTCAGAAAATCAAAAAATTCAATCACAGACACAAGTCCTCTCACTTAGTGAAAGGAAGAAACCATGGATTGGCCAAAGTATAAACAGAAATACCTTTTCTTAAATTTTAAGTTAAATGAGATGCAGTATAGTTCTGTATGCTAGTGAAAGTTTATTTAGACTGGAAGGAATGTTATGCATGTATCTTTCTGAGTGGGATTGTTTTAGGAAACATAACGGAAAACTAAACACAGGTAATATCATGAACCCAGAGGACACACACATCAGACTGCTATTTCTCCATATGCAATATTACAGGATATTACATCAAAGGTGAAATATTCAAATCTGCCACCAGCTATTTATCGTTTCTGAAATAAGCATAGTGAATTTTGAAAGTACTGGCAAAGTTTTAAAAGGTAGCTTCAATATGAAACACTGGTACAGCATTATATTTCTGATAAGTAATATAGTGTATGCCTTTGGTTTCTGCCAAGTTGGCTCTCTGAAGCACGGGATATAGCTCTAGTCAACTAGTTTCATGAAATCAGATTAGTTTGTAACAGTGAGGTTTAATATTATAAATTGCAGTAAAGGAATAGTTTATAAGTGCCCTATCCACTTAGGCTGGCTTATTTTTGTATTTAGAGCTAAATATATATATTTACAACAGGCACTTCGCTAATTCTGGAAGGAACTTTACAACTAAGAATTCTGTTGCTGCAAAATTTTATGTAGCACACTAAAAGTATGGCAAATAAATCAAGATTAGAAAAAAAATAAGACTGCTAAGAAGGAAACAAATGGGAAGCAGAAGACAGCCTGCTTGCTTGATGTCACTTTAATCTGTTGGCCAATCTGAGCCCTACTATTCACAGTTCTTCAACTGTAAATGATAAGTTTGAGATGGGTGACAGTAATGATGGTATGCTGCTACAACAGGATCTAAA
The DNA here is from genome assembly GCF_048544385.1 of Mastigoproctus giganteus. Classification (NCBI taxonomy): domain Eukaryota; kingdom Metazoa; phylum Arthropoda; class Arachnida; order Uropygi; family Thelyphonidae; genus Mastigoproctus; species Mastigoproctus giganteus. The sequence continues at coordinate 26,641,562 of NC_143587.1, forward strand.
AGGATTAGGCAAGCTGGGCTGCGAGGTCACAACTGAAGTTTAACATTGACAAATGCAATGTACTGCATATGGGTGGCAGTAACCCTAGAGTAACATACCAACTACAATCAGGGTAGTGGAAAATGAAAAAGAACCTGGGGTAATTAAGCAGTCAGATATGAAGTTTACAGAGCAGTGCAGACAGGCTGCCAGAGCAGCTCAAAATCTGTAGAGTAAAATCCAATAAAGGAGAATTAAAAGAATAAAATATATTAAAGCAATAATTTGTCCTCTGAGGCCTCGTCTTATCAGAAGTCACAAGACAAACAAGAAAAAAAATATATATAATAATAATAATAAATAAATAAAAACTTATCCAGTTAAGAACTGAAGAATGAAAGCTATAGAGCTAATTCTAAAATACCACCATACAACACAAAATGAGAACCAATCAAAACTAACTTTGAAACAATGTTTTGCATATTTCATCTCAAACATGTTTTCTCTCTTTTTTCAGTAATTCAATAAAAAAAAATAATAATAATAAGAATATCTGTAGTAAAATACAGACAGAAAGAAGTAATCCTAATTAATTTAGGAAGCAATATCTGAAACAGTAAAAGGAATATCAGAAACAGAAAAGTAATAACAAGGATGTGGAACCTGGATATTCCTAGGTGACAAAACGGAGATCTTAAAACTAAAAACACAATAAAAAAAAAAAAAAAAAAAAAAAAAAAGAGTACATAAATAAATGGACCCGTAATGAAGTTGGAGAATCTGGATAACACAAGTCTAAGAAGTTTGGAACTGTGTAAATTCCTACACAAAGAACAATGCTAATGGCAAAGGGTAGGCTGAAATATAAGTATCGTAATATCTGGATTTCGTAACTCATTAGAGATTTAGCTATTTATTAATTTATTTAGTTACTTATTTTTCCAATGGATTTTTAGTTTTAGGATCTCTATTTTGTCAAGTAGAAATATCTAAGTCCTGTATGGGCATAACGTTCTAGGTCTCTGAGGTTCTAGTTCTGTGGGTTCCCTCTTCTTTTCTTTCCTCCTTTATTATTTCATCTTTTATTATTACAGTGGATTCCGGTTATTTGGGCCATAGGTTAATCAGGGCAGCCATTTATTTGGGGCAAATCTTAAAAAACAGAATCCAATCAAGAAAATAGCCAGGGTTTACTTCGCTTAATTGGGACAATATGCCGTTTAATCGGAGCAGGAGATTGCAGCACTGGAGATTACCCTACGATTGTCTCCGACCGTACCACGTGGTTCGATCAGATTTCTGGAGGTCACAACCATAAAACAATAGAAACAATTGGCAGTCACCTATTTATTGGACTTTTCTGTTAGTACAATCTATCATAAATGGATAATAAATGCGATCTTACTGAATTTGTGATAATACCGACAGCTGGAATTCTGTGGGTTATTATGGTGAAATGTGTTTATACTTCCGTGGAATCTACAATCATATAAAAAAATTAATTTTCAGAATTTTCTCTTTGTTCCTATTTTTAAAGCTTCGAAACTTGTTACTCCGTTCTCACTTGTGCGTATCGTGTTACTTACAATTTGCTTTGTATTAAAATGAGGTCTCCAGACCTGTATACAGGTCTGGAGGCCTCATTTTAAGAAGGATGTAGAACTGTTGGAACGAGTAGAGAGAAGGGCAACAAGATTAGTGAATGGAACAAAGGGTTGCTCTTATGAAGAAAGGCTTACATTTTGCAAATTACAGGGTCTGGAGACTAGGAACCTGCGAGGTGATCTGATTGAGGTGTATAAAGCCTTAAATGGTTTGAGCATGCTCAATGCTGATGGGATTCTTCCTCTTGTTCAGAATAATCGCCTGAGAAGGAATAAATTCAAATTGAGGAAAGACGGTTGTAGGAGAGATGTGTGGAAGTTTGCCTTTAGCCAGCGGGTGGTTGATTGCTGGAACAAACTTCCATCTGTCGTTGTAGAAGTTGATAGCTTGACAAACATTTGGAGCAAGTGAAATATGGGAATTTTTTTTGTTTTTTTTTTTTGGCTGATGCTTGCTTTCTTGAATCATGTGCCTCTGCTAGTGCTGTTAGTTTGTTTGTTTGTTATTTGGTTTTTAGGAGCATTAGCAACTAAGGCCATATTGCTCCAGGATATGCGGTGGTCAATCCTTGACCTTTCCGCATCCTCCGTATTTGGTGGTGACGGGCTCGAACCCCAGTCTAATCAAGAAGCATGTGGTACGCACTGCTGCTCCTTCCCACCTGGCTACGGAGGCGCCATGCTCTGCTAGTGCTATTCATTGCTTATCTTTTTACTGTTTTAAATGTTAACCCCCACCCACAAATGTCAGTGAACAGAAATGTCAATTAGTTAGTACGTACATATTACAGTATGTATTAATTATTCCGATTATCACGTATATTCTTCCGATTTTCACGTATCATTTAGTTTTTCAATTGGTAAGGTAATAAAGGGCAAATTTGTGCTTAATATTTCTGTACTTTTATAGCCTGTGGATAATATTCCTCCCATTTTCGCTAATTAGAATCACTGTTTAATAGAATTAAAATTCAATTCACAAACGTGCTCACAATGACTGGCGCTTACTACACATCATATAATGAACGGTACTTTACTATGGTGAGTCCATCGTAACGTGATTTGTTTGTACAGTGAACCAATTGTAAAGCGAGGGTCCATTATATTTTTAAGTATTACGTGAAACTTCAGATAAATGGAGGCAGCTGCTTAACAAGCCAAAATGCACTAGTCCCAATGTGTCCCAAATAACCAGAATCGACTGTATCACCCAACCCTTCAATTTAAGGTTTATTTCCACTTCCAATTTTTATATCCGGGCTCAGTATTGTAGGTTACACATATCATTCTATTACAGGTTATTTATTTTGTATGTCCAGATGTGCACATCATATTTGACAGACTGCACACATTGTATTCAGAGTTGTCTTTAATTCTATTGGGGGGGGGGGAGGCACTTTTTTGCCATTATTACTTCATTACAATAAAATTTAGTTTGCAATGAAGAAATCACAGTGAAATTTAAAACTAATACAAACAGAGAGAAAAGTAAGTGTGGTATCAGTAAAATAAACCTATTGGAAAGGGTTAAAGTAATAGTTTTACTTTGACCCTTTAACTATATGTTGTCAATGGATAAAGGTATAGCATGGGCTAAATAAAAGTTGAAAATTGAAAGTAGGCTATATAATTTAAAACAAGCTGCTTAATACAAAAAAAAAAAAAAAACAGGAAAACAATAAACTTAATCTTAAAAATAAACAGGTAACTGTATTTTTAAGATTAAGCTATTCACATATAAAGGAAATATAATGACATGTCAAAACAGTTACCTCAGCCCAACTGATAACAGAAAAGAAAATTTGCAACATTTTATCTAAATAAACCATACAACTGATCACTTTAGTTAGAATACTGAAACTTCAAAATTCTAATTAAAATTCATAACTACTAGAGTTTTTGATTGTCAGTCACCTTTTATAAATATAAAAATCTTTTATATTTTATTCTTCTATAAATGTATTTGAATTTTCAATATCATTAAGGTAAACTGACGTGACAAAAATAATTTTTAAGCTTAAAAAAATGAAAGTGAAATGCAAAACCACACATTAAAAAATATTGTTCATTGGGAGAGGATCTTTGGATGCAGATTCTAAATCTGTTTGTAAATTTTCTCTAACATATCTAGTTTTTTTTTGATGAGATACTGTTTTTTTATGAAAAATATCAAACAAGAAGGTATTAGAACCCATTTGAATTGCTGCAGACTGCAGTTTTTGGGAATTATATGTGAAGGGAAGTGATAATTGAGAAAGAAGAAAAGTTGGTTCTGTGAATTTGTAGTTGGGCACTAAATGGATGCTGACTGTTTGCAGCAAGTGTTTAAATGGTTTGAGAGAGAAAGAGAGAGAGAGAATAACAGTTGCTAATTCAAATTAACAGTGCCCATGGAAGTAAGGTAAGCAGCAGAAAACAGCTGACTATGAGACAAGGGGCAGAGATTTTGTAAGAAACAGGTCATTACTTAACCTGACTGTGCTCTTTAGAATAGTTAATAGAAGTTTTGAGATGTTTAAAGAGCACCAACCCAATGTTGTTCCCAAACCGAAACCTTGGTTTGGGAACAACATTCCATGGTAAGGAGGATTTGATGGAGTGGATAATTGTGAAGAAATGTAATGCAAAGATTTAAAAAAAAAAAAAAAAAAAAAGTTTCTTTTTCGAAGAGGAAGCAATATTTTTTATAAAAGTGCTCATGCCAAGAGAGAGGTTAGAGGTAGGCGTAATCCCTAACAGAGATTTGTGATCTTGGCTAGAATTCTGAGTGCCACTGAAAATAAGAATAGGTGCAGTTTTCTTTGCTCCAGTGGAGGGAGAACTGCATTTACCTGGAGATTAGCATTTAATGAGTTAGTGACAGATATTCAGGAAGGTGAAAATGTTTATGCAAGACAAGAAATCTAATACTGTAGAGTGGAGTGTGGTCTGTTATCATCAGCAAAACTACAAATACGATTTCTAGTCAGCCAAAGAAGGTCATCAGGCCTCAAATAAGTGAAAATATTCTGTCTCATCAACTTAGAAAACCTGATATGAAAACAAGCAATTACTTCTATTCTCCAGACCTGCTACTTTCCATATATGTGGAAGAGGGATACTGGATATACAAGATGGAAAAAAGGGAGGAGAAGAACAGAAGCTTTGGGAATACCCACATTAGTGAAGTCGGAAGAGAGAATGCAGTCTAACATCACCTGCAGTGAACAGAGAGAAAAGTGGATACCCATTCATGAGTGAGTGAGTTGACAGTCACAAAGGCAAGTCACTTCTATCTACGCTCTGTTTACAGGTTTTAATAGATTAAAGGCTAAGGAATAATTGGTTTGGTTAAATTTTTGATATAGATTAAGTTTTGCTTTTACTTAATTTATTTAATAATTTAAATTTAATTTTGATACAAGTTATTTTCTGTGATATTTTGTAAATTTAACAATCGCTGTTTACAATACCAATGTTGAGTATCTTGTCAGATGCTCTAACTCAAGTGGAAATAGGTGCAATCGATTCCTGTGTGAGACACAACTTCACTGCTTGCTTTGCCTGTGCATGTATTCAAGGAGTTGACTGATGATTCTTTTATTTGCTCCCATTGCAAGGACTGTACCAACACCCCTGATTTGGGCACTAAAACAAAATAATCAAGTGCAAACAGCTTAGTTTCAAAAGATTTAGTTCTAATGAGAGCCCCATTTTAGGGAAATGGATAATTTCTCTAACAATGGGGGCTCCCATTAGAACTTTGTTCCCCTTACCAATCTTGATGCCCTTCTCTGTACTTATTCCAGCAACTCTACACCCTTCCTAATATGAGGCCTCCAGACCTGTATGCAATACTCAAGACGTGGCCTTATACAAAGGGATAATCACTACACTCAGGGTAGCAGAGAATAAAAAAGACCTGGGGGTAATTATCCAGTCAGATATGAAGTTTTCTGAGCAGTGCAAACAGGCTTCCAAAGCAGGTCACGAGGTCTTGTCAACGATATACACCTAATTCTGTTTTTGCACAAACTTTTTTTACACGAATTTGATTTAACACGAATTCAAAATAAATATTTCATTCTCTTTTTACACGAGTCATTTTGATTTAACACGATTTCTATGAATTTTTTTTTGCCTAAATTGTAAGAATTTTTTTTTTATTTGTGGCATATTAGTATCATTTCTATATTACACGCACCAATAGATTGGATAACAGCTAGTGTGTGCGTTTTGAAACGCGTGCTTTTGCTTACCAATGTGTACGTCTAGGTATCTATGAATCATCAACGTTTTTATTGAATTTGGTGCACATTTACGGTATTCGTGCATTGTACCTTCGGAAGACATGTAGTAGTATGCTCTATTTCAAAGTGAAAGAATCTTTAGTGAAATTTGTGCACATATAAATTTATTAATTTTGCCAATAGTCAATAAATTGTAAGTTTACAAATTTTTCATACCTTTTTTTATTAATTATAACTGAGATATTTTTCGGTAGCCCTTATATAATGTCGAATAATTCGCCTATTACCAAAATGAAAAGGAAAACGATTTCTTTGGAACTTAAAATTCAAATTTTAGATCGTCTTGCAACTGGACAAGTGGCTACGTCTCTAGGAAAGCATTTTGGTGTACATGAAGATACCGTAAGAACTATTAAGAAAAATGAAGCTGCAATTAGGAAGTCGGTATGTTCTGGAACAAAAGTAAGTGTTAATTCATCATCATATACAAGAGATATTGTCAAGGAAAAAATGGAAAAGGCTCTGGTAATATGGATAGAAGATCAGTCACAAAAAAGAGTACCAGTAGATGGAAATGCCATCAAGCAAACAGCACTAAGAATTTACAGACAGATTAAAGAAAAGGAGCCAAGCATTTCATCTCAGTTAAACAGAAAGTATGAATTTTCTGCGAGTACAGGTTGGATGACAGGGTTTCTTAAAAGGAATGCTCTTCATAATATAAAAATTAAAGGTGAAACTGCATCTGCAGATGAATCGGCTGCTAAAGTATTCCCGCAGGAACTTGCAAAAATTATTGAAGATGGAGGATACACTCCTGATCAAGTGTGGAATGCAGATGAAACTGGTTTCTTCTGGAAACGAATGCAACAGAACGTATGTAGCCAAATCGCAGAAAACTGCTGGTGGTTTTAAGATAGCTAAGGATCGCGTGACCTTATTATTTTCCTCCAACGCTTCAGGAGATTGTATGTTGAAACCACTGCTGGTAAATCGAGCCCTAAACCCACATTCAATGAAAGGTGTGGATATCAATAAACTGCCTGTTCACTGGATGGCAAACAAGAAGGCCTGGGTGACCACTACTATTTTTACAGAATGGTTCAACAAATGTTTCGTCCCAGAAGTCAGACGTTATATGAATTTGAAAGGTCTCGAATTTAAAGTTCTTCTGATTCTTGACAATGCACCCGGCCATCCTGTCTTGGAACACCCAAACGTACAAATTTTATTTCTGCCACCTAATACTACATCTTTGATACAACCGCTAGACCAAGGTATAATTGCGACAATTAAAACATACTACGTAAAACGAACATTCCAACACGTTTTGGACAAACTGAATGATGAAACACTAACAATCATTGATGTGTGGAAGAAATTCTCAATTATGGATTGTATCAATCAAGTTGGATTAGCGTTAACTGAATTAAAACCAGCAACTTTAAATGCGTGTTGGAAAGCGGTTTGGCGACAATGTGCAAAAAGCAAAGATCCCATCATCCCTAATACGACCGAATTTCCCAACATTATTACAATGGCACACAGAATTGGTGGAGAAGGATTCGATGATCTATCGTTTGAAGATATTGATGAATTGTTAACCGACAAAGCCCTAAGCGAAGATGAAATATTAGAGGTTGTCCTTGGGACTCCTTATCCCACAGAATGTAGTGATAATGAAGAAAATGATCCTGTTCTAAAGATTTAATAAAAGAAGGTCTGGAATTGGCCAGAAAATTAGGTAATCATTTTGTCAAAAATGACCCTAATGAGGAACGTGCTGGGAAGTTTCAACGTGAACTGAAGTTGTTGACAGCCTCTTACAGAGAATTATATAACGAACACGAACACAACGATTATATAACCAAAACACGAACACAACGATTAATAACTGAATTCGTTCGTAAAACCGGTGAAACATCAGCACCAGAGGAGACGCGTGCTGATTTTGCTCAAGAGATCACAGAAAGAATTTCATTAATAGAGGAAGAAGACGATGTCCACAACATTTCTAGTGATGGCAGTGATATTCCAGTCGTACGCAAACATATGCGCCGTTTATTATCAGAAAGTGAAAATGAATAAAATCTTGTTATGTGTAAAACAGATTTTTTTTGTTCATGAAGAATTTTTTTTCATTTCATATGCATACAAATTTATTTTAATACATTTTAATTACATATTATTACATGTGTATTTTGTTTAAATAAAATAATAAGCTTAAAACGAATATTTTTATGTGTTTTTTTTTAATTATTTTTACTGATTTTTTTTAGATCCGGAACCAATCTTCTTTTCTTCCATAAATACAATGTCTTTTTTTACACGAATTTTTTTTACACGTATTTTTCAGGAACGTATCTATCGTGTAAAAACAGAATTAGGTGTATAAGAATTTTGCTAGTAGGGAAAAGGAGGTGATTATCCCTTTGTATAAGGCAATGATATGGCCACATCTTCAGTACTGCATACAGGACTGGAGGCCTCATTTTAGGATGGGTGTAGAGTTGCTGGAACGAGAGAAGAGAGAACATAGAGAAGAGCAACAAGCATGGTAAGGGGAAGAACAAAGGTTCTCTTAAGAAAGCATTAGCATTAGTTGAGGCACACGAGGCAGGAAAGCAAGCTTATGCAGCATCAGCCAAAAAAAAAAAAAAACCCTCCCATTTCATTAATTTCCATTCACTCCAAATGCCACTCTAGCTCATCCTTAAATTTATTTAGGCGATCAACTTCCACAACAAGGGACAGAAGTCTGGTCCAGTAATCAACTACTCCCTGTCTAAAGTGAAATTTCTGCACATCTATTCTACAACTGTCTTTCCTCAATTCCTCAAATTGAATCTATGCCCCCTTAGGTTCATAATTTGAGCAAGAAAAATAATTCCATCAGCATCGAGCTTGCTCAACCTGTTCAAGGCCTTATTCACCTCAATCAGATCAACTCCCAGGTACCTAGTCTCCAGGTGCTGTAATTTGCAGAACATAAGCCTATCTTAGTAAGAGCACCTATTTGTTCCCCTCACCAATCTTGCTACCTTTCTTTGTACTCATTCTAGCAACTCTACATCCTTCCTAAAATATGAGGCCTCCAGACCTGTCCACACTACTCAAGGTGTGGCCTGACCACTGCTTTGTAGAATGGGATAATCACCTCCTTATCCCTGATAGCAAAATTCCTATATACCACTGACAAGACTACATAACTCCATGACCTACTCTTGTAGCCCATCTGTACTGCTCAGCAAACTTCATAGCTGACTGCACAATTACCACCAGGTCTCTTTCATTCTCCACTTTCCTGAGTGTAGTACCACACAGTTGGTAAGTTTCTCTTGGGTTACTACTACCTATATGCAGTACTTTGCATTTGTCAATGTCAAACTTCAGCAGTCACTTCTCAGCTCATTTGCCCAACTTATCTAGATCCTGTTGTAGTAGCATACTGTCTTTACTGTCGTTAACAACCCTGCCAAACTTGGTATCATCTGCAAACTTGGACATTAAGCCTGATGTACCTTCATCAATATCATTGATGAATACACAAAACAACAATGGGCCCAGAACCGAACCCTGGGAAACTCCACTAATAAGACTAGTCCACGAAGAGAGAAGTGTCCACTGATTACCTCTCTATGTCGTCTCCATTCCTTCATCCATTGTAGCAACTTGCCCTTAATGCCATACCACTCCAATTTGTACAGCAGTCTTCCATGTGCAACAGTATCAAAAGCCTTCCTGAAATCCAAGTATACAATATCAAAATAATTTTTTGCATCCAGTTCCTTTGCGACCACATCATAGTATCCAATCAAATTGGTCAGACAAGACCTCCCTTTAACAAACCCATGCTTTGGCAAGTTACCAGAATGCTCCACTACTATTTGACCAAGAAGAAAGTTTTCTACTCTCAGCCTGCTAAAATTAAGACCAGACAGCTTAACAATTGTTGCAAGCTTTGGTACAGGCAGCAAATCAAGCTGAAGGTTTGGACACAAGCCAACTGCACTGCAACATACTTATCTTGAATAGCTTTAGTATATTTACTGGAAAAGCAAGGCTTACATAAGGGATGATATTTTTGGGTGGAATGTGGAATAAAGGAATTCACTCCTACAAGAATCATTTTCACTGACACAATTTGAGAAAACACTTGAATAAGATTTAAAACATTAATCCAACAAAATAAGAATAGAAATCATCCAGAACATTCCATTTTGTATTCCTGAAATGACAAACAACACAAGGACAAAAGCGGCCATGAGAGAGATTCCCCTGGAGAAGAGATCATCACCAAGTTGCGATTCAAAGGGTCTATAAGACCAGTAATGTTGAAAGTATACTTGAAGGGCTGCTGCTGAAGAAAAAAAATCGAAAGTGTTGGATGATAAGTACTGTTGGATATCTTAGTAAGCAAATGAACAATGAACATGCTTTTCAAGTTAGCAGGGTTAACAACTGCAAAAGCCTCAGCAGCTCAACCAGCTAGGTCCGTGTAACTAGAACACTGAATTTAGCTGGAGTTGTAAATGTTAAAATTAACTGTTAAGAAAGTTAGATGGAAGAAATTAATTTCAAAGAAAGGCAGTCAAGGAGTTTTGTGTGATTAATGGGATTGGGAGAACAAGGGAAAACAAGGGAAGAAAGAAATGAATTTGACAGAATGGGGTACAGAAATCTTATCAGAGGAGATTCCAAACTAGAAAGTAAGTATTAAGTATCTCAAGGAACATGAGAGTGGGCATATGCACAAGTGAAGCAAAAGGAAACTGAAGAGTTAATAGTTAAGGCAACCAATAATTAAGTGAGATTGTGAGTTATCGTTCAGATTGTGGCAGATTGTGAGTTATCATTCAGATTGGAACTAAGACCAAGTATATTAGCGGACTGCACAAGAAAGTTTTCTGTGGGGTTTAAATACTTTTTTGCAGATAAGTTGGTTCTCTCAGTTTAACTATTCATGAGCAATCAGTGCATAGAGTGAAATGAGAGAGGATGTATGAATTACTGAAATTTTTGGATACAGTACACACACACACACACATACACACACACACACACACACACACACACACACACACACACACACACACACACACACACACACACACACAGCAAGAATATATCCAGCTACTAGATAAACAATGCCTTGAAAATGCCCCCCACATATTATTTGAATCCCCCCCATCATTAGCCAGCAAAGTAGAAAAAGCAGGATTGTAGACTAGCTGATCTGGATGCCTCCTAAACAGTTATTAGTGTGTTCAGTCCAGTGGACTATCTAGCAGCTAGCCTGCAAATAGCATTTTAGAGATGTACTCTGAAATTGTTAGGAAAAAACAGTAGATTTTTCCAAATATTTTCCATTTAGCCAACCTACATAAATATAGTTTATTATATATTCATTATTATGTTTTTAACTCACATTTATGTAATTGTTTGAATATGCCCAAAGTGTTTCAGGTATGAGCTGGTGAATTACTAAAGCATATTCATCATGCCTCAGATTGTACAAATCACCCCAACAAATTCTGCTATGTGTGTGACTCTTTCCTAGCTAAATCATACAATCAAAAGGGATATTAGGAAAATTCACCAGTTATACTTTGGTTGTCCTCCATCTGACTTGAAAGACATGGGTACAATATGTTATTCGCACAGCGTGTTTGACTGGATCACACGAATGGCTGAAAAAAAGAAGAAAAAGGCAATGCCATTTTCCACATTCACAACATGGAGGAAGCCAAAAGGCCATGATGGCAATTGTCACTTTTTTAATATAAAATGTAACTAGATTCTCAAAGAAGAATAAGCACAAAATTGTTTATCCGAACCTGGATTCAACCATGAGACCAATCTCTCGTGATAACAGCACACCCCATACCTCCACAGCATGGACTAGATTCTTTAGAAAAACAAATGGAATGGAATAAAAGTGCAACCAGTGGAGACCAGAGAACTTCAGCTAATATTGAGAGACAGCCTCCGACAAAGGTAAAGCTGAACTTTTCGTGTTGAGACCAAAGCAGAAACACTTTTTTTTTTCTTTTTTTTTATGAAAACCCCAAACACGAAAGGTATCAAAACCTATAGTACTTAGTACCGTGCATGGGTTGAAGGAGAAGTATGGGGGGAGGGGGGTGCTGGAAACTTTGCTCTAGAGACTAAACATGGGTTTCACCACTTCAAGCCTCCAATAAGCAAAGTGGTGGTATTTCACCAGTTGATGAAAGTCATCTACCACCTGTAAAGAGAATGTTAAAGTGTCCCAACTAATGAAAAAGAAACCATGTTTTGACAATATTCTTTACAGTATGCTCTATTACTGTCTTAACATCAATGGAGCTATTAGAGAACTGTCACAAGTACATGTTACAACTGACTGGTGCCTCTTCACTGATTCCTCACAACAAAGCTTGAAAAGTTGATCTCTTGCATAAGAGGAACTTAAAAGCCATTCATCGCCACTGTCCACTCTATTCTTTTTTTTTTTTATGAAAACATCAAACACAAGAGTTATTAGAATGTATAGTACTTAGTACCATCCATAGACTGAAGGTTGAAAAGTTGAAGGAAGACACTTGTTGACATTAGCCTCGAACTTCTGTAGATTGCAATTTTCACGAAATACAAAAAAGCAAGGTTTTTCCAGAAAACAGACGTTGAATGAAAAAATGAGGAAGAAGAAAAGTTGGCACTGTGAGTTTTAAGTTGAACAGTAAAAGGATGTTGATTGGTTGTGGCATGTGTTTGGATTGCTTTGGAAGAGAGTGGGAATTACAGAATTTCAATTCAGAAGAACACTGCCCATGGAAGAATCTAGAGAAAAGGCATGCAGCAGAAACAGAACATCTATGAAGCAGAGAATGGAGAGACTCTGTTAGATATGAGATGTGTCATTAATTAACCTAACCGCCCTCTTTTGAATGGAATCTAGAAGCTTGGGAGAGGTTTTGGTTTCACTGACCTGGACTCTGGAATAAGATTTTAAGTGCCAGAACAGAATTTTAGGCTAGTGCAAATGGATGTTTTTTGGAAATTTTTACCATCTTCTTGATTAAATAATACATTTTTTTTTGTATAAAAACCCAAAAAACAACATGTGTTGGAACCTATAGTACTTAGTACCATGCTTGAGTTAGATTGTGTTTTACAAATAGATTATATAATCTTAATCATGTTTGTTAGCTTATTTTTTAGTTTTAACTAGTGATTTTGTAAGATATGGCTCGCTAGTCATACAGCTATTGTATCAGCGTTTTGGCATGAATATCATAGCACAACCAGTGGCATGAATATAATGTAGCACGTAACCATAGCAGGTCATGTGGTCTTGTCAATGATATACAGGTATTTTGCTAGTAGGGATAAGGAGGTGATTGTCCCTTTGTATAAGGCAGTGGTCTGGCCACGCCTTGAGTACTGCGTACAGGTCTGGATGCCTCATTTTAGGAAGGGTGTAGAGTTCCTGGAATGAGTACAGAGAAGGGCAACAAGAATGGTGAGTGGAAGGAAGAGGTACTCTTACCAAGAAAGACTTAAGTTCTGTAAACTGCAGTGTCTGGAGAGTAAGCACCTCCCATGTGATCGGATTGAGGTGTATAAGGCCTTGAATGGTTTAAGTTGGCTTAATGCTGATGCGATTCGTCCACTTGCTCAGATTACAAACCTGAGGGGGCAGAGGAATAGTAGTGTTTCAATTGTGATAAGTAGCTTGAAGATTCTAATGACTTGTTGGGCACATCTCTTTTGTGTTTAGCTAAGGAATGTTTAATTTTTAGTGAGAATATAACTCTTTAACATTGTGATTATTATGGTATTGTGTAAAACGTATATCTCAAACTTGATAACATAAGGTATAGCCTAAAACAACACAGTGTAATACGTATCACTGCATTTAGGAATCTATTAGCTTAGTGTAGTATCATAAATTGTTCAATTAATTTATTAATATTATTAATATTCATTGTTAATCAATTAAATTGTATTTAAACAGAAATGCTATGATTGAGGGAGAACTGAAGGCAGCAATTCTCCAATGCATCAGAGCCTAAAAAAATTTGTAACTTGGAAAATTTTGACGGTCCATTCTGAAAGAGGACATGATCTAGTGAGGCCTGTGCTTGTGTTTGCAAGGTGCACAGAGTATGAAGAAATTAGGTGCCAACTCAGCATTCCGACGCGCATCTACCCTACCTTCAAATCTATGAGGGTTTGAAAGTAGGGTAGATGACCTTGAAGGAATTAAAATGGGGGATCCATCAAGCTCTCAGTTGCCCAACTCAATGCCAGAGCTCACTCTTGTGCATCCAGAAATACAACGGTAATCGTAAAGGAAGAATGTGCATAGGAACTAGTTAGTGTTGGTGACCTATTCTCATGGAAACAGGAAATATATTGTGCAAAAAGAATAGGCAGAATAGTACCATGGTATATCTGCCAGAGGCAAAAGCTGATGACGTTGTAGAGAATATATCGTCTTTTAAGGGAACAAAAGGTGATACCGTTGAACATGTTGCCACTAATCACATTAATAGTACAGCTGCAGATTAATTAACAAATACAGGTCAATGTTGAAAAAAGTCACGAGTTAGAGCTAAATTTTAAAGTGTCTGCAATTCTGCCCAGACACGATAGGAGGGCGTATATGATGAGAGCATTGTCAATCAATTCGGCTCTAGAGAGACTGTACAGAAATGAAAAATTCTACATGGAATCTCAGCGAGGTCTGTGCTTGTTAACACGAGAAGGGATGTGATACAATTAAATAGAAAGGGTGCAAGAATATCTGCTGAAGCTATCGAGGCAGTGTTAGGTAGGTCAAAACTCTAGTGACTTGGGAGGGTTCACAAACTAATATATTGACAGTAGCTGCAGAAAGAAGCGAAGGTGATTCTTGCACTGCTTCTACTGGAATGAGCAGCAACCAGGAAAACAAAGTGGTGGGGATTTCATTAACTGTGGGTAGTCATCATGGAACAAGTAAATACATGATCTGTGTTAGGGTAACTAAGAGAAAGCACAGGTGAATGTATACTTGCATTTACACAAATATAAGGAATGCAAAATTGATATTTGGAGAGTATAATGTGTGCAAGAAGTATAGACAGGATAGCAATGGAGCAGGTATTATGTTGTTTGTTAAGAAACACATAAATCTATGGCAGTTCATCCAATTCACATGAGTCAACAGTGCAGCGTTGAGTCAGTTTCCATGTGACCAGTGGCGTTGCTAAGTTTTTTAGGCCCTTAGGCAAGAAATCATTTTGAGCCCCTTATTTTTATTAAAATAAATTTTAATAAGGTATAATATAACAAAAATGTTGAATCATTTTAATAACATAAATATGTATTTTATTTACAATTACTTTATAATTTTACAAACATCAAAAACATGAAAATCAATATTATAATATAATACTACTTATTAAATACAATTTTATAAACATAAAAAATTATACTATAACTAATAAATTTACGAAAAAAGTTAAAATGTTACTTTTTGGGGCTTTTAAATTGGCGAAATCATTAATAATATCTTTTAAATCCCTTTTACTGGCATATTTATGCTCAATATCCAACATTGCAAGATTGCACAGTCTACTTTGACCAGTAAGCATTTCTTTTATAATCTTTTATTATTCATAATTTACTAAATGATCTTTCAACAGAGACAGCAGGGCAGGGTAAAAAAAAAAAAAAAAAAAAAAAAAGTAAAAATTAAAGTCACTTTCTAGGGCACTATATTTTTAAATTAACAAATAAAAAAATTGACTGATAGTTTGTCTGCTGATAAATTTTGTTTAATAATTCAACTACAATATTGAATCGGCAGTTGGAGAGAGAGAGTACAGATGAATACTTTTTTATGAGATTTTCACACTCAATTAATATATCAGCATTTGACATATTTTTTTTGGTTCTAGTATTACAAAATAATTTTTTACTAACTTTGTACTTTTGAAACAATTTTTAATTCGTATTATAATTTTGTCTAAAACATAGCAAAACACACTGATTTTAAAAACTGATCTCTTTTATCAAACAAAAAAAAATCTGAAGCTAATTCATCGTACCGTCTTTTAGTTCTATGTTGTAGTTGGTCTTCAAATTTTGGATCTACCTCAAACTCCTTGGCAATTTGCTCAGATTCATATTTAATTCAGTCGTATGAATTTCGATTGTTTTGTAAATTTTTACTGACCCAATCCAATACAGAAGTGCATTCATCAAGGTCTATATCATGCTTCTGTAGAGTTTTTGAAGCATAATTAATTTCACACATCATGTTATTCAAAAATATACAAATGAAAATAAAATCAAATGTCATCATTTGCTTCATCATTCTAAGCACTTTGTCTCGGTCTTTGTCTCAGATATTATAAAAGCTTTGATAGAAATTAATCTTAAATCAACTAAAAAGTTGATTTAAGATTAATTTCTATCAAAGCTTTTATAATATCTGCAAAACGAACTTTCACAGCTGTTATAGACTGCAATCTACCAGACCAGTGAGTAGGGCTGAGTTTTTTTAATGTAACTTCAGATTCCTCAGTAAATTTAGAAAGAAGATTCCATCTTTCTTTGTACTATTTCCAAAAAAATTATACAAAATTTTGAAGAATGTCGAAAAATGATGAAACGTTATTACAACAATTTATGCTATTATTAATAGCTAAATTTAAATTGACCTGCACAATGAATATACTCTGCATTTGATTGGATCCTTTTAATGCGTGACTGCACACCATTATAAATCCCACTCATGGCATTAGCCTCCATCATATCCCTAACCATAACATTTTTCAATGGCAATATTTAGTTAGTGTAGTATTTTCATTATATTATACATCAACATTTCTGCCAAATGATCATTTGTGTCATAGAATCCTAAAAACGTTTTACAAATTTCAAAATCTTTGGATTTTTCATTTTCTTTGGGAATTATGTGAACATGTTGTACAATAACACTAAATTGATCTTTTTTTTGTGAGATCTTGAGTAGTATCTAAAATTAGAGAATAAAATGGTGCTGAATTAATTTTGAGTGTTAATTCTTTTGTTAATTTGGTACCTAAACATTCTATTAATTCATTTTGGATAGTAGGGCTTAAATAAATAAATTACTGAACCAGATGGCTTATTAATAATTTGTTTCATTACATCATCACAGTAGGAAAGTAAATGGACTTGCGATAAAAAATTGCCAGTGTAATCTTCTGAAGATCCTTCCTGATGACTTCAAAATACTAAAGAATTTTTAAAGAAGGTTATTTTGATACATTATTTTAAAATTAGATTGATTTTAACTTTATCAATCATTGTGTTCTTTTGCCAAATTTCATGTATAGCACACACCTCGATACGATGTTGAGAAACACTGAGTTTTTATCCGAAAAGATAGATTTTTTCAATCTCCTAGTCTGGAACACCACTGATTTTTAATATTTGAAACCAGCCAGCATGGCTGGCAATATGCAGCATCTAAAATTCGTGAGTAGCACAGCCACAAATGAGGAACTGGACCATACACTGAAGTAGAATAGTAGTACATGTCACTAAAACTTCTATTTTTTTTTTTTTTGTTCAGGATCCCTTGGAAATTGTCCTTTAGGTCTCTGAGGTAACAAACTCATAACGTTTCTTTTTTTTTGTTTCATCGGAAATGTTGATGTCCACGTATTCTCCAATTCTGACAATAATGTCCATTTCTATAAGTCCTCCCCCTTCCGAGATCACTTGAGGGAATAAATGGTGCAGTGCGTTCAACACTAATTTCTGATGAAGGCATATCTATGATTGTTGGATAGTTCTTGTTTGATGACCCTGCTTGATTTAAACGATCTACAGATATATTTACACCAGCAGCAGCATTCTTTTCCACATTTTCCAATTCAATACTGTTCTTTTCTTTACCTTCTTCTGGATATAATTCATTACTGTGTTTTGTAAAGAAATTATCTAATTTAGGTAATTTATTGCCTGCTTGTTCTTTTGCTTTCTTCATTATTCTCTTTTGGGCTCCACTCTTTCCTTTTTTTCTTTTCATCCATTTTTAACTAAAACTTTTATTAATTTAATTTTAAACTTTATATTTTAAATACAAATAGCAATAATTTGTAAAATAATAAGAGAAGATTACCTCAATATAATACATAGAACAATATAATACGTAGAGTGTTCTACGTATTATATTGAGGTAAACTTCTCTTAATATTTTACAAATATTGATATCAATGTAGAACATATTAAGCATTACAGCTCTGGTTCATACTATCAAATAGCAATAATAAACAAATACATTTTTATATGTCAATTGCTGTTTTGATAATGTTTTGAACTTTAACAAACTTGAATTGAAATTAATCAACTAACAACTTTTGACCACCGTATACGGCAAAATGTTCGTATACGTGGGGCCTTTCCCCCCCCTCTGTCTTCCTGTCAAGTTGGAGAATACAAAACACCATACCATATGATGCATACACATACAGTAACCGAACGGGTGTCTGATCACTATACAAAGTTGCATCTTTAAAATGCAAAATAAAGACTGCCGCCGCTTGGGTTTGTTATGTTTTAGCGATCAGATATAAGAAGAATTCCTTCCTTATTCTAGATATATTACATTGTTGAAGAGCTAAGTGAGAAAAATATTTTCATTACATGTAGCATCTGTCTATAGGCCTTAGCAAAGTATTGGCGGCCCCTACTTGCATCTGTTTATGGACCCTGGTGAAGTAGGGCCCTAGGCTTTGCCTACTTTTGCTATATGGTAGCTGCACCCCTGGTATATATTAATGACCTTCTTCCACTGACAGGAAATCCTATCCACAGTTTGGCTGATGACAGCCCACTCCATTGCACCTTCCAGTTTGAGAAACCTTGCCCTGTACAAATAGCTTCAACTTCTGGAATATCCACTACCAATTCCTTAAATACTGATCTCGAAAAGGTAATTCTCCTATCTAACATCTCACAAAAAGAATTCTTCTGCTCCTATTCTAAACTTCGATGACACTCAGATTTCTAGAGAAGATAATATATCTCTATTAGAGATTACCTTGACTTCTAATTTCTCTTGACATCAGCACAGCACAAATCTAAAAAATTGGGCTCTCTATGTGTTCTTTTTTTTTAAACAGCTACTGACTCTGTAATAATCTCAAATCTGCCCAACCAGGGAATATTCTTCCTGTATCTGAGCTAGTACCCCCATAACCTCTCTCAGGCTTCTAGAGAAGGCAATTCAAAAGCGGGCAGTTAGGTTAATTAATGACCCATCTCTTACAAAGTCTTTTCTCTCTCCGTCTCACAAACATTGTTTCTGCTGCATGCCTTTCTTATAGACTTCAATAATCTATAAGATTATTGAAGTCCATAAGTCCTCCCCCTTCCAAATCAGTCAAAACATGTGCTGCAACCACACAGCTTTTATTGTCCAGTTCAAACTCAAAGAACCAACTTTTCTTCTTCCTCATTTATTCTTTCAACTTCCGTTTTCTGGAACAATCATCCTTCACACATATTTCATGAAAATTACAATCTACAGAAATTCAAATCAAATATCAACAAGTATCTACTTTCATAATCTCAACCTTCAACCCATGCACAGTACTAAAAATCAGAGGTTCTAATACCTTTCAAGTTTGGGGGTTTTCATTAAAAAAAAATAAAAGGGGAATAAGTTGACATGTGTAAGGTATATCAAAAATTTCACACTCTACACACAACATTACCCTTTTGCTTTTTTTAAATAAATGCATCATGAATATTCAAACTAATGGACAAATTTAACTACAAAAAGAATACAACCTCCAAAATTTCCGAATTCATTTCAAAAATATGTGATCTCAAGTTATAATCTCAATAATGACCATTTCTATTTGCAATTTATCAAGCCTCATTTTAGTTCTTTTGACAGATAATCCCAGTTACCAGCATTATAAAGCCATCACATCACCCAACTCATTTTTTTAAAATTAGTGATTGATTCTTCCGATTTAAATTTAGTCCTCGTGACTATGTCTACCTGACGTTCTTTGGACAAGACTTCCTAATATCAAAATTAATTTTTTTTTAACCTTTTGACTCCAATCAAACAAATTTGTTTGATGCATCTATCACTGTACTAACTCACCAAATCGCTTAACTTTTAATGTCTTGTTTTGAAACTTGGCTTTTTCCAATCAAAATATCCAAACAGTGGAATAATTTTCATGTTTACAATTCCATTTGGCATAAATTTTCTAGTTGTAGTGATTTAGGGTAGGATCTGTACAACTACAAATTAAGATACCTTTTCAGCTACCTACTACATTACTAAAAAATACAAACTACATACCTGAAACTCATCTTTTCATCACCAACAGCCTTTCACAGTTCACTGTTAATGGTAGTTTTCCTATAACAACTTTATATCAACTTTTTGGTCTCTTCTCTAATGGGGCCTCCATTCTACTGTTATTCTCAATGTTGAGTCATTAAATGTTAATAGCATGTAAAATGGGTTGACGTGTGATTTTTATTCATATTTCATTTGGCTGAACTATTCTTAGAGTTTTCCTGATTCTAATATTAGTATTATTTAAAAGTCGAGAGGCAACCACAGGGAGTAATATTCTTGATCTGATTATCAGCAATGATAATTCAGGCATTAAGAATTTGTAGATAAAGGAACTGCTAGGTGGCAGTGACCACAGCGTACTGTGTGGAATTTATTTAAAGATGTCACTCCCATTTGGGGGTAAAGGGAAGGGTTTTGCTTTCATAAAGGTGACAAATGTCTCAGACAGTTTTTAAATTCTATACAGCATGACCAACCAATGATGTTACCAAGAGCAAATTGTAAATGGGAAGCATTCAAGGAATTAATCTTAGAAGCTACTAGGGTTTTCAAACCAACTAAAAATTACCATACAAAGTATAATGTTTAGATCTAAATGGATGTCAGATGAGCTAATGAGACCTCTGGCAGAGAAGAAAAATGTATGGGATGCATATAAATTATCAGGTGACACAGAAGCGTACGGCAGATATAAGCTAGTATTTTTTTTTTTTTTTTTTTATGTAAACCCCAAACACGAGAGGTATTAGAACCTATAGTACTTAGTACCGTAGTTGGATTGGAGATTGAGAAGACGGAAGAAGATATTTGTTGACATTGGACTTTAACTTCTGTAGACTGTAATTGTCAGGAAATACGCATGAAGGAAGGTTGTTCCAAAAAACGGCAGTTGAATGAATAAACGAGGAAGTTGAAAAGATGGCTCTGTGAGTTTGAAGTTGGACAGTAAATGGATGTTGGCTGGTGGCGGCACGGCACGTGTTCGGACTGTTTTGAAAGAGAGAGCGGCAATTATAGAAGCCAATACAGAAGAACAGTGCCCATGGAAGTACCTGTAGAAGAGAAACAGTACGTCTCATAGACGTACTGTTTCCAGCAGAAACAGTACGTCTATGAGACAGCGAGTGGAGAGATTCTGTTAGAGATGAATCATTAATTAACCTAACTGTCCTCTTCTGAATGGAATCAAGAAGCCTCAGAGAGGTTTTGGGCGCACCACCCCAGATGTGGGAACAATATTCCATGGCTGGGGGGGGATTTGTGATTTATACAGAGTGAGCAGCTGTTTGGAAGAAAAGTAACGCTGAGAGCGAAAGAGAAAACCAAGTTTTTTGGATGCAGAGGAAGCAATATTTGCAATGTGCTTGTGCCAAGACAGATTAGAAGTCAGGGTAATCCCCAAAAGAGATATATCATTTTGCCTAGAAATTGGAGTGTCACTAAAGATAAGCACAGAAGCAGAAGAATCCTTTTTTGCGAGATATAAGACAAGACTGAGTTTTAAAAGGGTTGAAATCAACTAAGTTGTCTTTGCCCCACTGGAGAATTACCTGAAGATCGGCATTTAAGGAATTGGTAGCAGATTTTCGAGAAGTTGAAGCTGATTGATCAGGACAAGGTTTCTCAAAATGGAAAGCGGAATGCAATGTGCTATCATCAGCAAAACTATGGATAGCATTTCCAGTCAATGGAAGAAGGTCATTAATATACAAGAGGAAAAGAGTGGGAGAAAGAAATGAACTTTGGGGGACACCGGAATTAGTGAAGAAGTTAGAAGACAGAGAGCCATCTACCATCACCCTCAGTGAGCGATCAGAGACAAAACTGGATAACCAATTACTAAAAACAGTTGGCAAACCATAAGATAGAAGCTTGTTTAGAAGACCTTTATGCCAAACACGAATGAAAGCCTTTCAGATGTCAAGAGCAACTACTTGTGTTTCACCGAACCTTTCCATTGAATTAGTCCATAAATGGGTAACATAAGCCAGGATATCACCAGTTTGTTTGTTTGTTGTTTGATTTTTAGGAGCATTAGCAAATAAGGCCATATTGCTCCGGGAATATGTGGTGGTCATTCCCTGACCTTTCCGCATCCTCTGTATTTGGTGGTGACGGGCTCGAACCTCGGTCTAATCAAGAAGCGTGTGCTACGCACTGTTGCACCTTCCCACCTGGCTACGGAGGCACCAATATCACCAGTGGATCGACACTGATGAAATCCATACTGGCGATTGTTGATTATACAGAAGGTTTCTAGGTAGCTTAGTTTAAGAGTTGGCGGTTAATTGATTTCTCCATTACTTTAGAAAGAGTAGAAGTAATTGCAATGGGACGATAATTGGATGGGAGGGATTTTTCACCCTTTTTAGGAACTGGCTGGATATGAGTAAATTTCCAAGCAGAAGGAAAAACACCTTTGGAATAAGAAAGTGAAAAAAAGGCGGCAAAGAATAGGAGTAAGTACAGGAGCACATGTTTTGAGAACAAATGGAGAAATACCATCGGGACTTGGAGCTTTCTTAGCATCAAGATTCGTCAAAATCCTGCTGACATCCTTTTGACGGAAGACCACATGAGGCATTGAATGGAGCATGTTGGGAATGGTGGGAGGTATTTTACCAAGATCATTAATACATGAGTTGGAAGAAAAATGTGATGCTAGCAGGTCAGCTTTATCCTTGGCTGAAATGACAACAGAACCATCTGGTTTGGACAGAAATGGGAGCAGAGATGGGCAAAAGTTACAGCCAATAGCTTTGGCAAGAGACCAGAATGCTCGGCGACCATTAGGGTAAGAAGCAAGTTTTCTACTCTTAGCTGTTCAAACTCTAGTTTTGACTGATTAATAACTGCTTTACAATTGTTGTGAGCTTTGGTATAGGCAGAAAATGAAACTGAAGAATTAGAAACAAGCCAATTACGATATGCAACATTCTTCTCTTGAACAGCCTTAGAACATTTATTGGAAAACCAAGGTTTAGATAAGGGACGAGATTTTAAAGTGGAGTGTGGGATAAAGGATTCCATTCCTGCAAGAATAATTTCACTGACATGATCTGAGCAAACGTTGACATCAGAATTTTTGAAACAGTAATCCGACAAAGGAAAAGAAGAAAAGACGTTTCGCAGGTCATCCCATTTTGCATTCTTGTAAGGCCAAACAACACGAGGTTGGGAATAGCCATGAGATAAAGGTTCCATTGGAGAAGAGACGATCACCAAGTTGTGATGTGAAGTGCCTAAAGCACCTCTCACATCGACCATATACTTAGAAGGGTTGTTTGTGAGAAAAAGATCAAGCGTATTGGCTGTATGATTAGGATTGTCCGGTATTCTTGTAGGTATATGAACAATCTGTGCAAGGTCATTAGTAATTGCAAAAGCCTCAGCATCTCGACCAGCTGGGTCGGTGTGACTAGAAAACGGGAGCCAGCTGGAGTTGTGAACATTAAAGTCACCAAGGAAAATTACCTCACTGTTAGGAAAGTTGGACTGGAGAAAGTCAAGTTGCAAAGAGCTCCAAGTGATTAGTGGAGTTGGGAGAATGGTAGAGAGATTTTAAGCCAGAGAAGATCAACGAAAGGAGATTCCAAATTGCCAAGTCTCTGACAGGGAATACTGGAACTAACATATGCACAAGTACCACCTTTGAGGCGAAAGGAATTGTACAGGGAATACTTTGGGCAACTGAGATGAGCAGTAGTTGAAACAACTAATAACTGAGATTCTGTCTGAAAATTCCTGTATATCACTGACATGACACCATGATCTACTCTTGCAGCCCGTGTGCACTGCTCAGAGAACTTCATATCTGCCTGCACAATTACCCCTAGGTCCTTTTCGTTCTCTACCACTGTCAGTGTAGTACCACAGAGTTGATACATTGCTCTGGGGTTGCTGTTTCCCATATGTAGTACTTTACATTTGTGAATGTTAAATTTCATTTGCCACCTCTCAGCCTTTCCAGATCCTGTTGCAGCAGCATAGCGTCAGTAGTGTCCTTAACAACCCTGCCAACCTTTGTATCATCTGCAAAATTAGACATTAAGCTTGATATACCATCATTAATATTATTTATAAATACAGAAAACAATAATGGACCCAACACTGAACCCTGAGGGACTCCACTAATAACATTAGTCCATGAAGAGCAGTGTCCATTGATTACCCCTCTGTCTTCTCCCCCTCAACCACCCCTTTATGCCTAGCAGCAATTTGCCTCCGATGCCTCACTGCTCCAATTTGTGCAGCAGTCTTCCATGTGCAACAGTATCAAAAGCCTTTCTAAGATCCAAGTATATAATATCAAAGTTATTCCCTGCATCCAGCTCTTTTGTGACCACATCATAGTATCCAATCAAATTGGTCAGGCAAGACTTCCCCCTAACAAAACCATGTTGTGTCAGAGCTAAAACTGAAGTCTTGTCTAGATGATCCTGCAGTGCTTCTTTAACCAGTGTCTCCATTAATTTTCCTGGAACAGAAGTTAAACTCACAGGTCTGTAATTACTTGTGTCAGCCTTTGATCCTCCTTTGTGAATTGGAGTCACATTTCCACATCTCCAGTCTATGGGTACATCCCTTGAGTCCAAGGAAGCCCTCATAATTATGGCTAAGGGTTTGCTTACTTCCTTTGCTGCCTCCTTTAATATAACTGGATAGATCCCATCCACCTCAGGTGCCTTTCTTGTGTTTATCTTCAACAATTTCTCCTCCACTTTACTCTCAGATATTACAAGATTATCTAGCTTACTGCCTGAGTTGAATACACTTCTGGCATTCCCCTCGCTGAATAACTCCTCATGTGTGAACCTTCAACAACACTCACTCTCTTTACCAGAAATAACCCTAACATACAACTCTCCATGGCTTAAGTATATTACAAATATTGCTTCTTCTATGTCACCCTCCTTCAATGTAGATACTGAAACAAACTAGGATGTCTTCTGCTTGCAACATTACTTTTCTTCTAAACAGCCCTTAACTCTGCACTGCTAACTCAAATATATGCCCTACCATGAAATATTATTCCATTATCTTTATGGGGTGTTGTCCCAAAACCTCTCAAACTACTTGAGTATATATCCAAAACAGAGTCAGTGCAATATGGTCTAAGTCACTCCTAAAACCTTCTAACAACCAATACAGAGTAGTTAATTTAATTACTGACTCCTCACAAATTCTCCCTAAGCTCAATCATACAGACAATCAATTTTAACTGTGCACCAATTCTACAGATATTTCCAGCAGCACTGTTCTTCTGAATATCATCTGTAATCCCACCTTCTTTCATCAAAGCCAGTCTGAACACACATTACTTGTAGTCACATCCATTCACAATTTAACTCTAAACTAACTTTTCCTCTTTCTCATTTATCCTGTCTACTAATGTTCTTTGGAATGGACTTCCTTCATTCATATTTCCAGAAAATTACAATCCAAAGAAACTCAAATGTAACAAGTATCTTCACTTTTATGATTATAGTTAATATTCTTATGCTAACTTCATTTTATCCTAATATCTATTAATACATCCTCCAGGACTTCTAAAGTTATTTTCTGGATTGAAATTTTTATCCAAATTAGGCTACAATATTAAAAATGATTAAACAGTAATAAACAGTCTCCATAAAAAAGACACTCACACTTCAGCTGGAACCAATTATCTGAGCTTCTATACTTTGAACTCAAAATTCTCATTGGAACATGGATAGTTTTTATTCATTTATTACAATACCAGCCAGTGGCAAATATTTCACCAAACCTGTTTCAGAGAAGTAGTACAGATTAATATTGAAGTAATTACAAAAACCTTTCCCTCAGCTCCCTTCATCGATTACTAAGGTGTGGATGGACTGGTAAAAATGCAATTTGATAATTTTTTACATGTATGACTTTTTTTTTTTTTTTGGTAGTTGTTGGTGCATCGGCTTCTGTGGCCATAATGCACCTCCCAAGGTTTTTTTTTGCAGTACTTTGATCCAAGCCCGAGGCGGGATTCGAACCCGCGACCTTTGGGTTGCCAGGCAGGCACTTTACCCACCTGGCTATCCCGGTCGGCACATGTATGACTATATCATCCTTTAAAAAAATTACAATTATTGCACAAAAATTATCTGGAACCTAGAAACTACTATGTAAAGTTGCCGGTGAGCAAAAACACCAAATTTGTTTAAAGTTGAACCGTGAGATTTGTTGATTTTGATGACAAAAGCTAAGAAATTGTCTTCAAAGTAAATGGCAAGTTAGTTTCAATTCTCGGAATTTAAAAATTGGTCAGAAGATTTTTTTACTGCTAAATCAAACCCAATGCAAAAGGAATTGGGTCAAAAGCCTGTTTTGTTTTTGAGTTAGTCAAGATCAAAGAGCATTCCAGACAGAGGGACATAAGCAATTTTTTTTTTTTTTTTTAATATTATTAACATTATGGAATTACTGTTTTACTGTTCTAAGCTAGGCAAGCTTGGTAGAATGAAAACTTCCCTTGAATTGTCACAGTTTTTGTTCAATCCTCTAGACCAGAGGTTCTCAAACTTTCTGAGCCCACACCTCCCTTGACCTGTAAAATTTTTACGGCACCTCACTTGAAATAAAAAATCCACAATTGTGCAATTTCTTATTTTTAATATGCTAATACAATAATTATTAATACATAAACTAATAACTGAGATATTATTTTATTCTTAAAAAACATTAATGTGATGTTTGTGCTTGCTTTTTTTTTATTCATATTAAAAATTTTTTCTGCCATGGTCAACTATAAAAAAAATAATGAAGTGAAAATCACAAAACAACAACGTGACGTAACACTATGGTTTTTTTTTTTAATATAGTTATTTTTTAACATATGCACAACGCTAGTCTAATATAAACTGCATTACCAGTAACTCACCATACGTAAAATGTTAATGTTCGTATGTGATTCAAAATACACATACACTTAGACCAAATCGCTGACTGTAATCTGAATATGCGGTTACCATGAGCAGATTTCCGGCATTGCCTTATTCAGACTCATGCAAGGTCAAATAACATGCAAAATACCCAAACCAATTGTTCGTAGTAACCGGATCCCATGAATATGGTTAGGGAACAACGATGTGTTCTCTTCGTCAAAAAATACCCCAAATATTTTCTAATTATTTACATTAACAATACAGATCAAATAGTAGTAGATATCTAATAGTAAAAAAAATCATTCTTAATACATTTTTAATATTTGCCATGGAAATCTTACATAAACTATTACATCGTCTGCTACACTCCTGGTAAATTATGGCATCTCCCCAGAATTTCATGTCATATCAGTGGCACATTAGTGACTGCTGTACATGGCATGCCAAATGCACAGGTTGAGACTGTGCTCTAGACTGCACTAGACAGTATATTTCCTAAAGGTCACACTTTTTGGTATATGTGAGAATTCAATGATTAAAGGCAATAAATGGTTTAAAAATTGAGCAATTCTTAATCTATTCACATCTTGACAGTATAATGGATATAAGAGAACATAATATATAATTTTTTAATTATTACTTTAATAGTTTTGTTTTATAAATTAACTTTAAACCAGGATTAGAAATCATCATAACAGCTAGTAAATATTTTCGGCATACATATTCATAAAGAGTTACCCTACGGAATATCTTTTATGCATATATGGCAAAAATACAGTTTTAAAGTTTCAAATGAATTGACAAAATCAAGCAAATTATGTATGTGAATCAGACCACAAATAAAAACTGACAAAAAATCTGCAAATGAAATCAATAACACTGCACGCTGATGTTACAATAAAGGTTAACTATTTTACTTTTTTTTTGTATTGTGGACAATAACAATATCCATATTTAGAACTAAAGTGCTGAAGCAGAAATTTCATGTCATATCAGTGGCACATTAGTGACTGCTGTACATGGCATGCCAAACTATGTAAGCAGAACACTATCACTAAAAAAATGGCAAAGGCACAAAAATTAAAACAAGTATTCCACTTGCATCATCAGCTGAACAGAATATAAAGTCTGTTAACAAGCGTCAACCAAACACTTGTAATTCAAATTACATTACCTACCAGCAAATTATAATCTAAATAACGCACTTCAAACTGAAACAATGATATATAAACTATGAAATCAAAACCAAAAATAAATGAATATTAAACATCTACTTCTCTCAAAGTAGTTTTTCCAACCCATGATGTTCATTTTTATTACAAACGTGTGTTGTTCTCCACAAATGCGCACACGAACCACCAATTAGAGAAACCCCAAAACCCAGGTGTTTTTTTTTTTTTTTTAAACAAACATACTTCTCAAATTCCAGAAAAATCGGGAATACTGATTGAAAGTACTAAAGGAATATTAAAATTCAAATTTACATTCTAATCTAAATAACATAATTTTAATTTAAATTTTCATCCCCCTACTGTTATGCAGTTGTTGTAGCCATTGTGTTAACGGATGAAAATAGTATTAGAATTATCAGCAGCAAATGATCCAAGGAAGTAATCTTATACATAATCAGCAATTTGTTTAATTCTAACTTAAATTTCTTCAAACTACCAACTTCCACAACATGAGACAGACATTTGCTCCCATAGTAATTAACAACCAATTACTATGGAAGCAAATTTTCTGGGAAAGCCATCTCTTTTTTTTTTTTTTTTTTTCCCCCAATTGAAGTTTATGCTAACTTGTGTATGTTGTCTGGGAAAGGGTAAAGACAAAATCAGCATTTAGTTTACTCAATTCATTAAAGTTTTAAACACCTCAACCAAATCGCGCAGGTGCTTAGTTTCCAAGCATTGAAATTTTTTCCTTCCTCTTCTAGCAGATCCATATCCTTCTTAAAATGAGGCTTCCACACCTGGTGCTCAAGATGCAGACTAGCCATTTCCTAATACAATGGGATAATCACCACATTGACCCTGCTGGAATATTTCTGTATATCATTGGCAGAACTCCATGAGCTGTCCTAGCAAACTATCTGCACAGCTCAGAAAACTACATGTTGGACTGTACAATAACCGCTATATAAAGTCTCTTGTTTTCACTAACAGCTTGAGTGTGGTACTGCCCAGTTGCATTTTTCAAAATTAAACCTTAAGTGTCTCAGCTATGTCTCAGCCTATGTGGATAATTTTTGTAAGTCAATGCAGTATCATCCTCTGATTTCTGTCATTAACAACTCTACCAACCTTCATATCATTTGCAAACTTTAAACAGTACACTTGATATATCTTCATCGATATCATTAATAAATATTGAAAACAATAATAAGATAGCACTGAACCCTGAAGGGCTTCATCACTGATAACATCAGTCCAAGAAGAGATAGTGTCCATTAATAATGTATTCTGTGCTGACTGTATGATGAGTCTTGCTGTTGCCATGGATAAAGGGATGGAGTAGCCGAGTGGGCAGGAGCGGGAGTGCAGTAGCACACGCTCTTTGAGTAGACCGGGGTTCAAGCCCCTGAC
This sequence comes from Mastigoproctus giganteus, assembly GCF_048544385.1. NCBI lineage: Eukaryota > Metazoa > Arthropoda > Arachnida > Uropygi > Thelyphonidae > Mastigoproctus > Mastigoproctus giganteus. The sequence goes on from NC_143587.1 coordinate 26,671,208, forward strand.
TGCTGAATACGGTCAATCTGCCAACCCGCACTGGACCAGCGTGGCAGATTATGGTCCATTTCCCTCAGCATGAATTGTTGAGGAGGCTTCCATCCTGCAGTGGGTTGATAATGGCTGCACTTTACTTTTTTACTTAAGTGTCTCCTGCAACTTAACCATCCCTTTATCCATAGCAATAACTTGCCTCTAATACCACACCACTCCAATTTGTATAGCTACTTTCATGAGGAACAGTATTCAAAGCTTTGAAGAAATTAGCATTACTAGCAAATGATTTAAGAAAGCTTACATAGAATTAGCAAAAAAATAAATAACCACTTCATCTGCCCAATCCCTTTAATAGACAGATTGTCTAGGTCTTCCTTAAATTTATTCAAATCTACTTCCACAACACCAAATGAAAGTTGCACAAATAGTCAACTACCTGCTGGCTGAAATTAAATGCCATCTGCATTTAATTAACTCAATCCATTTGAGGTCTTATACATTTCAATCGGATCTACTTGCAAGTTCCCAGTTTCAAGACTCTACAATTTTCAGAACTGAAATCTTACATAATAAGAGTCTCCTTTTGTTCTTCTCACTGATCTTGCCCTCCTCTGCACTTTTACTAACAGATCCACTTCCTTCCTGAAATGAGGCTTCCAAATCAGCATGCAGTACTCAACTTAATAGTCTAATCATTTCTTTATACAACTAATTATCCCTGTTCAAATAATTCCAGCATATCATTGAAAATCCCATCAGCTGTACTGCCATGTCTGAGAGGATCAGCTCAATTACATGCTATAAGTGTCATATATAACTGCATTCATGTCCTGCATTACCTCTTTAACCAGTGACTTTATTTCGCCTCTAAGAGATGTCAAGTTTAAAGGTCAGTAATTACTCACTTTATCCTTTGTCTCTCCCTTTATGAATTGGGGATAAATCTGCACATCTCCAGTCCATAGGGACCTCCCTTGAATCCAAGGATACACTTAAAATTGTGCTAAAGGTTTTCTTACATCCTTTTCTGCCATCTGCCCAAGTGTCTTATTTCCATTTAGCTTCAACAATTTCTTTTTCAATTTCCTCTCAGTTATCACAAAATTATTTAGCTTCCTGTAAGTTGATATACTTCTAGCATCCCCATCCTATAAAATTGGCCATGTGTAAACATAGATGCGAAATATCTATTCAGCTTTTCAGCTACTTGAGCAGAATCATCTAGTAGACTAGTGTGATTCATTCCTCCTTTCTTTGTCCTCACTACTTTGTAGTGTTTATATAAGTAAAGAAGGCTTTGCTCCTTTTATTTACATTCTTTGCCAAGGACTGCTCATAATCTTAACCCCCCCCCCGACTTGATTGTAGACTAGTTTTTACTTATTGTAGGCTTTTGTGTCCCCTGCTAATTTATAATCATCCCATACATTTTTCTTCTCTGCCACTATACAGTAGGCCCTCGTTATAACGCAAGTTCGCTTTACCCTGATTCGCAATAACATTGTTCTTATATTATAACCCACATCTCACTATAACCCTATCACAAATCACTATAATGCTGTATTACCAGTGTACAGATTGAATTTTTAGCATGTTTAAAGAAAAAGTGGAATCATTTAATGCTAATAAGGGCTGGTTCAACAGATTTAAAACACACTATAACCTACACAAAATAGCAATCCAGAGAGAAGCCACAAGTGCAGATCAAGAAGGAGCCAAAACTTTCAAAAAAGAACTTTTACAATTATTGAAGAGGGGTGTTATACTGCCCAACAAGTTTTAATAAAGCTGAAACAGAACTTTTGGAAACGAATGCTTAAAAGAAGTTTCACATCAAAAGAAAAAAACATGCCAGGGTTCAAAGCAGCGAAGAATTGGTTGTTGACTTTATTGTTGGGTTATAATGCTGCGGGGGATTTTAAATTAAAACCCCTTTTAGTTTACCATTCGGAAAATCCAAGGACTATTAAAGGTTTCACTAAATCAAACCTACCTGTTATTTGGAAGGCTAATAAAAAAGCTTGGTAACCAGGCCTCTTTTCGTTGATTGGTACTCTGAATTCTTTTGTCCCATGGTGGAAAGATATTGTGAGAAAAATAATCTTGATTACAAAGCAATTATGATCATGGACAATGCTCCAGGACATCCAAGCAAAGAAAGTTAGAAGACTTGAACAATCATATAAAATTTTTTTACATACCTCCAAACACTACATCTCTGATCCAACCAATGGACCAAGGTGTTATTGCCACATTTAAAGCTTAAGATACATCTTTTCTCAAGTTATTAAAGCCATCAAAACAGGTGAAAACGTACCGAGCCTGAAGGAGTTTTGAAAACCCTACAACATTAAAACTGCAATCTACAACATTTTAAGTGCCTGGGATGAAGTGACTCAGAAAACCATGAATGGAGTGTGGAAGAAAGTTTGGAAGGATTGCTTAAAGGATTCCCAAGAACCTGATGATTCAGTTGAGAATTAGCATTAGCATTAGTAGAGGCATTTGATGCAAGAAAGCAAGCTTATGCAGCATCAGCCCAAAAAAAAAAAAAAAAAAAAAACCCACTTCCACTTCACCCCTCTGTTCGTTCCAAATACCTGTCCAGCTGAGCCTTAAACTTATTTAGGCTATCAACCTCCAGTGCAAGGGATGGAAGTCTGTTCCACCAACCAACCACCCACTGGCTAAAGGCAAATTTCCTCACGTCTATCCTACATCTGTCTTTCCTCAATTTGAATTTATGCCCTCTCAGGTGATTTTTCTGAGCTAGAGGAAGAATCCCATCAGCATTGAGCATGCCTAAACCATTCAAGGCTTTATACACCTCTATCAGATCACCTCGCTGGTGCCTAGTCTCCAGACACTGTACTTTGCAAAACTTAAGCCTTTCTTCGTAAGAGCACCCCTTTGTTCCATTCACTAATCTTGTTGCCCTTCTCTGTACTCGTTCCAGCAGCTCTACATCCTTCTTGAAATGAGGCCTCCAGACCTGTATACAGTACTCTAGGTGTGGACTGACCATTGCCTTATACAATGGAATAATCACCTCCTTATCCCTGCTGGAAAAATTCCTGTATATCATTGACAATACTCCATGAGCTACTCTTGCAGCACGTCTGCAGTGCTCAGAGAACTTCATATCTGCCTGCACAACCACCCCCAAGTCCCTTTCATTCTCTACCACTGTCAGTGTAGTACCACAGAGTTGATACGTTGCTCTGGGGTTGCTGTTTCCCATGTGTAGTACTTTACATTTGTCAATGTTAAACTTCATTTGCCACCTCTCAGCCCATCTGCTCAACCTTTCCAGATCCTGTTGCAGCAGCATAGTGTCAGTAGTGTCCTTGACAACCCTGCCAACCTTTGTATCATCTGCAAACTTGGACATTAAGCTTGATATACCATCATCAATATCATTTATAAATACAGAAAACAATAATGGACCCAACACTGAGCCCTGAGGGACTCCACTAATAACATTAGTCCACGATGAGCAGCGTCCATTGATTACCACTCTCTGTCTTCTCCCCCTCAACCACCCCTTTATCCATAGCAGCAATTTGCCTCCAATGTCACACTGCTCCAATTTGTGTAGCAATCTTCCATGTGCAACAGTATCAAAAGCCTTTCTAAGATCCAAGTATATAATATCAAAGTTATTCCCTGCATCCAGTTCTTTTGTGACTGCATCATAATATCCAATCAAGTTGGTCAGGCAAGACTTCCCCTTAACAAAACCATGCTGTGTCTGAGCTATAACTGAAGTCTTGTCTAAATGATCCTGCAGTGCTTCTTTAACCAGTGCCTCCATTAATTTTCCTGGAACAGAAGTTAAGCTCACAGGTCTATAATTACTTGTGTCAGCCTTTGATCCTCCTTTGTGAATTGGGGGTCACATTTGCACATTTCCAGTCTATGGGTACCTCCCCTGAGTCCAAGGAAGCTCTCAGGGGAGGTACCCATAGACTGGAGAATGTTAAAGCACAAATTGTTGAGCTTGGAAAAGAAGCAGGAGTGGACAAAACTGACAATGACTAACTACAAGAGATGATCAACAATGACAGGGATGACCTCTCTGATGAAGAACTCGCAGAAAAGACAAAAAAACAATGAAATTGAGGGAGAAGATGATCAAGATCCTACAGATGAAGAACAAATAAAGCTGACTACAAAAGGACTTAGTGAAGCTTTTGAACACTGAAAAAATGTATGATTATTTTGGGGAGAATGACCCTGACATGGAATGAAGTTCCAAACTAATACGAAATTTAAAGAAAGAAAGAAATTCCTACACGATTTTGTACAATGAGAGGAAGAGGAACAAAGTACAACCAAAATCAACACATTTTTCAGTCCAAAGATAAGAAAACTCGACAGCACAAGACCATCAGATTAATAAATTCATGATTTTAACTGACATTTTAAGTTTAATTTTGAAACATAATGTAGTTACTATAAATATTACATCCACATAATTATATATGTATATAATATAGACTATTTTATATGGACAAATTTTTGTATATTAAATATTTTGGTGGAAATTTGTGTATCTTTTCACTACTGTTTATTATTGATTAGGAAATATCCTATGCCATAGACCACAATTCACAAATATGTACGTTACCTTATGGGAATATGCACTGTTTTTAGGGAATGAATTATCAGTGTTAAGCAGGGTTCGCCTGTATAATCTGATATACATTTATGTCTAAACCAAGGAAAATGCTTAGTACCAACTATGATTACTTTCCTGAATTACTTCCATTTTGAAATTTGTTCAGTGGACCAACTGGTGCTATCACCAGTTGATCTCACTGAATAGAATTTAAATACTGAATGAGACCACTGTAGGAAAGAAAAAGCTTTTCTCTTTACAATTAACAGTAGTCACATCTTTAAGTAGATCTCACATCAATATATTATAATCACTGTGGTTCCTTTATCTGGATATTTTTCATGCATGAAGAATTACTGCTGATAATCAGATCAAGAGTGTTTTCTTGTTGCCTCTCTAAAATGCAATTGTAGAAAATGGTTATTCAATAAATCCAGAACATTTCTGCTACTGAGTGGGTGACCAATCTACAAATTCCATTCAATATCTAGAAAATTAAAGTCCTCCATTATAAAAAAAAAAACTTCAGCCATTATCAACCCACTGCAGGATGGAAGCCGCCTCAACAATTCATGCTGAGAAAAATGGACCATAATCTGCCACGCTGGTCCAGTGCGGGTTGGCAGATCGACTGTATTTAGCAGTCAGGGGCTTGAACCCCAGTCTACTCAAAGAGCATGTGCTACTGCACTCCCACTTCTGACCACTAGGCTACGGGGGCCTTCTTCCATTATAAGGCATTCCAAACTTCTGACCACTAGGCTACGGGGGCCTTCTTCCATTATAAGGCATTCCAATTCATTCTCTGGTTCCCTTATATGCAGATTACTAATTCATGAAGAATCAATCAGTGCAGGAATTAATTTTACCTCTGTTGATAATCAGATGAAGAAGAATTGTTTTTTTATCTTGTTGCATCTCTAAATGCTGGTGTATAAAACAGTGATCCAATAAATCCGAAAAAGTCTTGCTACTTTGTGAGTGACTCAAGTTCTTGTGAATATCTTAAAAGTTAACATCCCATTATAAGAACATTTTTTGAATTTGAAAAACATTTGATTTACTGGCCCACTATTTCTCTGTATAGTTGTTTGTTTTACCCTTCACAGTCATTAGGCTTATAACACACTCGTACTCTTGTTTTTGTTTTCCCAATGTTTATGTGATAGCAAACCGACTAATCATTAAACTGTCAACTATGTCAAATGGGTTTCACTGCCTTAGCATCTATGTGCTTTGTAACCAAGAGTATACCCCCACTTTCTATAAATGCTATATTCAAATTTGGCATCCCCTACATCTCAATAATAACATGCTGCTATATTATCCCTACAACAAGCGCATTTGATGACATAACCAATATTTAAATTCTTCAAATTTGATAACTTTGGTTCTAGCATTAGCATATAATGCTAGAACACCTGATTTTGCTTCTGATAATCGTAACCCATCCCATGTAAATGCTGGTGTATAAAACAGTGATCCAATAAATCCGAAAAAGTCTTGCTACTTTGTGAGTGACTCAAGTTCTTGTGAATAGATAAATGAACCACTTCACAACTCAAGTTCTTGTGAATAGATAGATAAATGAACCACTAGGTGGCAGTGATCACAGTGTGCTGAAGTGGGATTTACTCAAAGAGGTAACTACCATTAGGGGTAAAGGGAAGGGTTATTGCTTCCGTAAAGGCGACTACGATGGACTGAGACAGTATTTAAATTCTATACAGTGGGACCAACTGATGATGTCACCAACAGCAAACTCAAAATGGGAAGCATTCAAGGAACTAATCTTGGTGGCTACCAGGCTTTACATACCAACTAAGAAATATTGTTCAAGGTTTAGGCCTAAATGGTTGTCAGATGGACTAATGAGACATGTGGCAGAGAAGAAAAATGCATGGGATACATACAAATTAATGGGTGACATGGAAGCCTATGATAGATACAAGTTGATATGCAACCAAGTTACAAAGGAGGTTAGGCAGGCGAAGGCAGATTACGAGAAATCCTTGGCAAGGGATGCAAAGAAAAACAGCAAAGAGTTCTTTACTTATGTAAACTCTAGAAGGAAGGGGGTGAATCAGATTGGTCCACTTGATATTGATGGGTCAAGTGTTGATGATCCTGCTCAGGTAGCTAACAAACTAAATGAATATTTTGCATCGACATTCACACATGAGGAGTTATTCAGCGAGGGGAATGCCAGAGGTGTATTCAACTATAGCAGTAAGCTACAGAATCTTGAAATAACTGGGAGTAAAGTGGAGGAGAAACTGTTGAAGATAAACACAAGAAAGGCACCCGGGGTGGATGGGATCTATCCAGTTATATTAAAGGAGGCAGCAAAGGAAGTAAGCAAACCCTTAGCCATAATTATGAGAGCTTCCTTGGACTCAGGGGAGGTACCCATAGACTGGAAATGTGCAAATGTGACCCCAATTCACAAAGGAGGATCAAAGGCTGACACAAGTAATTATAGACCTGTGAGCTTAACTTCTGTTCCAGGAAAATTAATGGAGGCACTGGTTAAAGAAGCACTGCAGGATCATTTAGACAAGACTTCAGTTATAGCTCAGACACAGCATGGTTTTGTTAAGGGGAAGTCTTGCCTGACCAACTTGATTGGATACTATGATGCAGTCACAAAAGAACTGGATGCAGGGAATAACTTTGATATTATATACTTGGATCTTAGAAAGGCTTTTGATACTGTTGCACATGGAAGACTGCTACACAAATTGGAGCAGTGTGACATTGGAGGCAAATTGCTGCTATGGATAAAGGGGTGGTTGAGGGGGAGAAGACAGAGAGTGGTAATCAATGGACACTGCTCATCGTGGACTGATGTTATTAGTGGAGTCCCTCAGGGCTCAGTGTTGGGTCCATTATTGTTTTCTGTATTTATAAATGATATTGATGATGGTATATCGGGCTTAATGTCCAAGTTTGCAGACGATACAAAGGTTGGCAGGGTTGTCAAGGACACTACTGACACTATGCTGCTGCAACAGGATCTGGAAAGGTTGAGCAGATGGGCTGAGAGGTGGCAAATGAAGTTTAACATTGATAAATGTAAAGTACTACACATGGGAAACAGCAACCCCAGAGCAACGTATCAACTCTGTGGTACTACACTGACAGTGGTAGAGAATGAAAGGGACTTGGGGGTGATTGTGCAGGCAGATATGAAGTTCTCTGAGCAGTGCAGACGGGCTGCAAGAGTAGCTCATGGAGTATTGTCAATGATATACAGGAATTTTTCCAGCAGGGATAAGGAGGTGATTATTCCATTGTATAAGGCAATGGTCAGGCCACACCTAGAGTACTGTATACAGGTCTGGAGGCCTCATTTCAAGAAGGATGTAGAGCTGCTGGAACGAGTACAGAGAAGGGCAACAAGATTAGTGAATGGAACAAAGGGGTGCTCTTACGAAGAAAGGCTTAAGTTTTGCAAATTACGGTGTCTGGAGACTAGGCACCAGCGAGGTGATCTGATAGAGGTGTATAAAGCCTTGAATGGTTTAAGCATGCTCAATGCTGATGGGATTCTTCCTCTAGCTCAGAAAAATCACCTGAGAGGGCATAAATTCAAATTGAGGAAAGACAGATGTAGGATAGACGTGCGGAAATTTGCCTTTAGCCAGCGGGTGGTTGGTTGGTGGAACAGACTTCCATCCCTTGTGGTGGAGGTTGATAGCCTAAATAAGTTTAAGGCTCAGCTGGACAGGTATTTTGAACGAACAGAGGGGTGAAGTGGAAGTGGGTTTTTTTTTTTTTTTTTTGGCTGATGCTGCATAAGCTTGCTTTCTTGCATCAAATGCCTCTACTAATGCTAATGTAATTGTTTTTCCCACGAGGGTTGCCAATTAATCTTGTTTTCCCTGACTGCTGTGGGCCCAACAGAATCAGTGCAGGAATTAATTTTACCTCTGTCGGCAGCTGCTGTAAAACTATTAGTCTGTGTCAACCACCCCAAGATAGCAGTTTTCCATCCCATCTAATATTGCCTCCGTAGCATCAGCAAATATTCAAATTGTGACTGGTCTCCCCTCTTCCCCCAAATGCAGAATAATTTGCTTCCTTGCACCATTTATATGGACTAATACTAATAACAGAGCATCAAGGGATCATTAACAAGCAGGGAACAATATTTATTTTTTCAAAATTTCCAATAGTATTAAAGAAACTGAGAACCATAGTGACCACTTCTTCAAGGAAGCATCAGAATGTGTATTTCTGGTAAAAGGAGATAATTTGTTAAAATAATTCCAACATAGGTATATACGGTGAGTTTGGTACTTAAAAAAGTTCAAAAAAGTACTTAAAATCATAAATTCCCTTTTTCTTCCAAATTCACATTAGTGAATTTGGACGAAAAAGGGAATTCATAAAATCTCATTGTGCCATATTAAAATTGGTGCAAACTATATCTAGGAAGAGGAAATGCCAACTGCTACTTGTCTATTAAGCAAAAAAAAAAAAAAAAAGACCCCACCATAGAGAAGGAATACTCAATTAATAAAAAATTACCAAAATAACCAAGAAACAAGAAGTGGTCTGCGCACACACCCAAGGCACAGACAATAGCCCAATATCCTGTGAACGGTGTTGCACAGCTGCTACCACCTCAGACCCTCTAAAATAACCCACCCGACTACACCAAAGGTGAATAAACAATCACTAAAGAGAAATAACACAAAAACAGAAAACAGGGGGGGGGGAATCACACTGATCACTTATTCAAGGAGGCATCAGCCTTGGAGAAATTCCAAAAATACTCTCATTTCTGCCATGGCTAGCAAATGATGCTAAACCACGAGAGAGATACACACATATGCTAAAACACAAATAATAAAAATTAATGTCAACTTGGTTTCAGTTCAATATACTGACAGCATTATTTCTGCCTTGGGATCAGAATGTTAGAATAAAATTGAATAAGAACAAAAGAATTTTATTTGCTATCTGGCCTGTAACTGCAACTACTTTAGTCTGTCTGAAACCTCTCGGCATCAGAATAGCTGACATAAAATTCTAGCAAAAGTATTATCATAAGATATGATACTCCTGAAGTTCTCTAAAAAATAAACTTCCATGTGCCCTCAAGAAATAATCAAAATATAACTACATTTTATGTTTCCTCATCAAACTCTGAAATTATAAAGCACCTTATCAGGCTTGTCAGAAATGCCAACTTATCCAGCAGAGATTTCTTCAAAGATCCTCATGCAGTGCCACTGTCAAAGTATTTGCCAGTTCTCTCAGTATCTGCGGTCAATAGCCATGTCTAGTTGTATTCTTTTATTTATTGCTTCTAATTTTAATTAAATATTTATTTCTTTTTCTTAATTCAAATTTTTTCTTCACTTCTCAGTAAGCTGTTTCATTTTTAAATGAACTATTAAAAACATGAAACTGTATTTAATTTTGCTGAGCATACATACTGTTATTGGTTTCGTTGTTGTGTATATACTGTTTATAAATAAAATAAAATAAAACGTATACATCACTAAACGATTAAAGACAGTTAAACAGTTGTACTCGCTAAACTCAATCACTTTCTTTACACTCAAATGAAAACTTTCCTGTCAGAAATAACAAAACTCTGCAAATGTAGAAAGATGGAACATAACTCTAGAAGCTTTTAGGAAATACTTTTCAAAATGTTTCCTATCAGACATGGAAGTGAAGACTTAATTATAAAATAGTGGCAGAATACTCTAGATATAGAGTCAGAATGCCATGGACAGCAATGCTAAAATTATATTTTATTATAAGGCAATAAAAAAATACTCTCATAGAAGGGAAAAAAAAAAGTGGTAATAACAGGCCCCTGCTGATATGTAATCTCAAGTCATTTTCAATTCTCTCCTTTTACTAAGACATTGAAAATGTCTTAGAAAAAGCAGAGGAAAGAGTATTTGAATACAGTACAGGGTGTTTTTAAAACTGCAAAATCTATAAAATACATAAGTCTCTGGTTACAATTGTAAGAACAACGTATCATTTGGTTGATATATAGATTGGAAACTTGATGACAGATGGCAGCACACAATCCTTGTAAGTAAGCCTCGGCATTAACCTTACAAAAAGAAGGTTTATTTCAAATTAAATTCTTTTTTTTTTCTTTTTTTTTCTTTTTTTTTTTATGAAAACCTCAAACATGAGAGGTATTAGGTAGTACTGTGCTTGGATAGGAGGTTGAAAAGACAAAAAAAGATATTTGTTGACATTGCACTTGAACTTCTGTAGACTGTAATTTTCAGGAAATACGTATGAAAGAAGGTTGTTCAAGAAAACGGCAGTTGAATGAATAAATGAGGAAGATGAAAAGTTGGTTCTGTGAGTTTGAAGTTGGCCAGTAAATGGATGATGGTTGGTGGCAGCACATGTTCGGAATGTTTTCAAAGAGAGAGAGCGGGAATTATAGAAGCCAATTCAGAAGAACAGTGCCCATGGAAGTATCTGTAGAAAAGGCATGCAGCAGAAACAGTACATTTATGACACAGTGAATGGAGAGACCCTGTTAGAGATGAGTCATTAATTAACCTAACTGCCCTCTAATGAATGGAATCTAGAAATCTGAGAGAGAGGTTTGGGGGCACCGCCCCCAAAAATTCTCTCAGGCTTCTAGATTCCATTCATTAGAGAGCATTAACAGCAAAGAAAAGGAATAAATTCAGGAGCACAGGTTTTGAGAACAAGTGGAGAAATACCATCAGGATTTGGAGCTTTCTTAGAATCAAGATTCGTCAATATCCTTCTGATATCCTTTTGACGGAAGACCACAGGAGGCACTGAATGGAAAGTGTATTATAAGTGGAATAGTGGAAAGTGTATTATAAGATCATTAATACATGAGTTGGAAGAAAAATAGGATATAGCAGGTCAGCTTTAACCTTGGCTGAAGTGACAACAAAACCGAGGTGGGAGCAAAGATGGGCAAAAGTTACGGCCAATAGCTTTGGCAAGAGACCAGAATGCTTGGCTACCATTAGGGCAAGAAGCAAGCTTTCTACTCTTAGCCTGTTCAAAATCTAGTTTGGACTGATTAATAACTGCTTTACAATTATTGCCAGCTTTGGTGTAGGCCCAAAATGAAACTGAAGAATTGGAAACATGTCAATTACGATATGCAATGTTCTTCTCTTGAACAGCCTTAGCACATTTATTGGAAAAGCAAGGTTTAGATAAAGGACGAGATTTTAAAGTGGAGTGTGGAATAAAGGATTCCATTCCTACAAGAATAATTTCACTGACACGATCTGAGCAAATGTTGACATCAGAAGTTTTGAAACAGAAATCCGACCAAGGAAAAGAAGAAAAGAAATCTCACAGGTCATTACATTCTGCATTCTTGTAAGGGCAAACAACACAAGGTTGGGAATAGCCATGAGATAAAGGCTCCATTGGAGAAGAGATCATCACCAAGTTGTGATCTGAGGTGCCTAAAGAACCACTCACTTCGACCGTGTACTTAGAAGGGTTGTTTGTGGGAAAAAGATCAAGCTTGTTGGCTGTATGGTTAGGATTGTCTGGTATTCTTGTAGGTAAATGAACATTCTGTGCAAAGCCATTAGTAATTGCAAAAGCCTCAGCATCTCAACCAGGTGGGTCAGTGTGACTAGAAAAATGGAAGTCAGCTGGAGTTGTGAATATTAAAATCACAAAGGAAAATTACCTCACTGTTAGGAACGTTGGAATGGAGAAAGTCAAGTTGCAAAGAGAGGTAGTCAAAGAGCTTCAAATGATTAGTGGAGTTGGGAGAATGGTAGAGACAACAGATGAATTTTACACAATGAGGTAGAGAGATTTTAAGCCAGAGAAGATCGAAAAGAGGAGATTCCAAATTACCAAGTCTCTGACAGTTTGTTTGTTATTTGGTTTTTAGGAGCATTAGCAACTAAGGCCATATTGCTCCAGGATATGCGGTGGTCATTCCTTGACCTTTTCGCATCCTCCGTATGTGGTGTGGCGGGCTCGAACCCCAGTCTAATCAAGAAGCATGTACTACGCACTGCTGCTGCTGCTGCTCCTTTCCACCTGGCTACGGAGGCGCCTGTCGCTGACAGGGAATACTGGAACTAACATATGCACAAGTACCACCTTTGAGGCGAAAAGAATCGTACAGCGAATACTTTGGGCAACTGAGATGAGCAGTAGTTGAAACTACCGATAACTGAGATTCTGTCAGAAAAAGTACATGGGGTTTGGTAGACTGCAAGTGGAAATGGACATTGTTGAGATTAGAATTGAAACCACGTATATTTGTGAAATGAACTAGGAAGTGTTTGGGAGGTTTAGATCTTTTCACAGATAAGCTTACTCTATTAGTCTGACAATTCATGGTGAATTCAATAGTAAGAAAAAGTTGGGGGGGGGGGGACATGCTGTATGAAGTAATGAATTTTTTGGATATGGTGTACACATGGTAAGAATATACCCAGATCCTTGACATAACATGACCTCGACAAGGCCCCCCCCCACATACACACTACCCGGCCTCCCTCCAGTCACTATCTGGCAGAGTAGAGGTAGCAAGATTATACACTAGCTGATCCAGAAGCCTCCTAAAGAGTTACCAATAGGTTTGGTCCGGTGTACAAACTAGCGGCCGGCCTGTGAATGCCATTTTAGAGCTGTACCCTCGAACTGTAAGCAAGATTGGATCTCGCCATGATGTTCATCATAACCTCATAAGTCATCAGTCATACTGCATGATGAAAGAGATGGGGAAGGGTTGACTGGAACTTAGCTCTGGAGACTAAACAACGCTTTGCTCTGGAGTCTCCAATATGCAAAGCGTTGGTATTGCACTGGTTGATGAGAATCATCTACCTGTTTATCTCTAGACTTCTTTTACCTGTTTATCTCTTCTCTTTTACCTCTTCTCTATTAATGTTTAACTTCTTTTACAGAAGTGAAACAGGAAGAGAGAGATTTAATAACATTAGTTACCAAGTAAATCCATCATATGGAAGTTGATTAAAAAGTTTTCATGAGACTATCTGTGTAAGTGAAAAATCACATAGTGGCAGACCTAAAATGTCAGTATGAGGTTTGATAGATTGATTTGATTTTATTGATGCATTAGCTACAAAGGCTATAATGTGCCAAGACCAGGTCATTTATAACAAAAATTTAAACTTTCAGTGACCTAATTAGTTAGGTCACTATGTCAAAAGGTATAAAAAATGTATAAAAGGTATAAAAGAAAAATGTAAATTTTATACACGAGCAAAAATATTTATTGATTTTAAAAAGCTAAAAACAGCAGACACATTGTCATTGTCAGATAAAATCTGACTGAGTGTATACGGCTCAGTCAGATGATTAAAAGCGGTAAAACGAATATTACTAAAATCTGGACAATCAATTAAAATGTGTCTCATGGATAAAATTGTGCCACAGGACTCACACATAGGAGGGTCATCAGACCTCAGCAAAAACGAATGAGTCAAATGACTATGTCCTATACGGGTCCGGGCAAGAACAACTTCCTCCTTACGATTCCTGCGCAGACTAGACTGCCACGGTTCAATTACAGGCTTTATACGATATAATTTATTCGCAGTCTGTCTATTCCACGAATCCTGCCATTGGGAGTATATCTTTTGGTGTATTATTTGGCTGTAGTCTGTATAGGGGACTAACAGGCAGCAATTATTACTGGGAATTGCTGATTTGGCTGCGGTGTCAGCCAAATCATTTCCACTAATCCCAACGTGGCTAGGAATCCGGCAGAAGCGAATATCATATTCACGTCCACGGAGGAAGTGAATCTTCAGCTGAATGCTAGACAGAACTGGATGAGAATTATATCTCACAGTTATTAAAGCCCATAAAACGCTGAGAGAGTCAGAATATAAAATGAACCGTTGGTATTGGCATTTACTAATGTGATCCAAGGCTAACTCTATAGTGTGCAGCTCTGCAGTAAATATGCTGCATTCAGAGGGAATCTGCTCCGATGTAGTGCTGTCAGTAAAGACAGCAGCAGATCCCACATATGATTCCGACTTCGAACTGTCTGTGTAAACTGGCGCAAAGTCAGAATGTTCAGCTCTGTGTGCTGAATAAAGCTGCAGGTAGACAGATGATGGAGTGTCTGACTTTCCCCAATTTCTAAGGGACAAGTCACATGCCGGGACATGAGCAAGCCAGGGTGGAAGGGGTTGCTTTGGTGTTTGGGCAACCTTGTCTACCTTGATATTAAGTTCTTTGAGTAGCCCTTGGAGACGAATACCAAAAGGACGATTGGCAGTCTTACGGGTGTTGTACAAATTTTCCCATCGTGGCTCAAAAACGAATGGCCACGTAGAACGGTCTGGCAGGGATTTCAGTTTTAAGGCATACTTTAGAGACAACTGCTTACGTCGAAGTGATAACGGTGGTTTGTTTGCTTCGACATATAAGCTATGGACAGGAGATATTCGAAATGCTCCAGTAGCAATACGGAGAGCCTGATGATGATGGACAGAATCCAGCCATCGAAGTATGCTGTCTCTAGCCGAATTGTATACCAGGGACCCGTAATCTAGTCTGGATCGTACAAGTGCACGGTAGATGTGTAGTAGGGTGCATCGATCCGCACCCCAAGATGTTGAGGAAAGAGAGTGCAGAATATTCAGCCTCCTTGTGCACTTTGTGCGGAGTTGACGGATGTGATCCAGAAAGGTCAGCTTTTTATCGAATATGAGTCCCAAGAATTTTGTCTGCTGCTACTGGAATAGCATTTTGTCCGAGCCTTAATTCAGGTTCAGGATGAAGATTACGCTTACGACAAAAGTGTACGCAAACGGCCTTCTCCGGCGAGAACCTGAAGCCATTAGCAAGTCCCCAGGAGTTGAGGCGATCAATGGCTTTCTGCAGTTGTCTTTCAATAACCCTCATGTTGCATGACTGACAAAATATGCTAAAGTCATCAACATAGAGGGCACTGTTTACAGTTTGAAGTTGTTCTGTGATGGAATTTACTTTGATGGCAAAAAGCGTGACACTTATTACTGAACCTTGTGGTACTCCCTCCTCTTGGCTAAAGGAATGAGAGAGTGAGGATCCCACATAAACTTGGAAAGATCGATTGGCTAAAAAGTTTTTAATAAAAATGGGGAGCTGCCCTCTAAGACCAAGACTATGCAGATCTTTTATGATGCTAAATCTCCAAGTTGTGTCATACGCTTTCTCCATGTCAAAGAACACTGACACCAAGTGTTCACGTTTTAGGAAAGCATCAAAGTGGACCGGTTCCTTCGGAAGCCGCACTGTATGTTGGAGAGAAGGTCATTTGATTCTAAATACCATATTAAACGAGAACTAACCATTCTCTCCAGGATTTTGCACAGACAGCTAGTCAGAGCAATAGGACGATAATTGGTAGTGACTTTTGGATCCTTTCCTGGCTTAGCAAAGGCAAGAACAATTGCCTTGCGCCAGGAATCCGGAAACTGCCCTTCAATAAAGATTCTGTTATATAGAAGGAGCAGACAATCCATAGATTTTGGTGAAAGACGTTGAATCATTTCATAATGGATGCCATCTGGTCCAACAGCACTTGCTTTGGAAAGAGTGAGGGCTCTTTTCAGTTTATGTATAGTAAATACCTCGTCGTAGGGATAAAGGCTCTTAGATTTAAAATGAAGTGCCTGTTTTTCGATTTTATTTTTCAGGACCAGGAACTCTGGGGAATACGATGATGTTGCAGAGATGTTAGAGAATGTTTCCCCAAGAGAATTGGCTATTGCAGTTGGATCTGCAATAGTGCATCCATTATAATCTAGGATTGAAGAAGGGTGGGCTGTATATTTTCCCTTCATTTTCCGGATTTTATCCCAGACCAACTTAGTACTAGTGGACTGAGTAATTGATGAAGTAAAATTGATCCACGATTCCTTTTGACTCTGACGACGGATGTAGCGTGCTTTGGCTCGTGCGCGTTTAAAGGCTATAAGATTGGTCGTGGTAGGATATCTGCAGAATATCCCCCACGCTTTGTTTTGAGCCTTTTTTGCTGCTGTGCATTGGGAATTCCACCAAGGTTTGGGAAATGGTGGAAACCGGACAGATGTTTTTGGAACAGCATTCGCAGCTGCTTGGACAATAATTTCTGTGATGTACGTTACTGCATCATTGATAGGCTCCTGACTGACTGTACATAGGTCAAAATTTGCCTGATGTTCGAAGGCAGACCAGTCAGCCTAATCAATCTTTCACCATGGTAACCTGAAAGGAAGACATGGTCTCCCACGGTGTAACAAGGTTATCACAGGGAAGTGATCACTTCCGTATGGGTTCTCATCCACCTCCCAAGTGAAAGAAGGGAGTAGAGAAGGGGAGCAGATAGAGAGATCAATGGCAGAAAAAGTACGGGTAGGCATGTGGAAGAAGGTGTTTGTTCCAGTATTTAGAAGGGAAAGGTCATTGTCATTTAGCATACGCTCTATGACTCGTCCCCTTCCACTGATATTAGCACTACCCCACAGGGTGTTATGTCCATTAAAATCCCCGAGAAGTAAGAAAGGGGGAGGCAACTGCGTTACAAGATCATCACGGTCTTCCTGGGAGATGTCAGTCCCAGGTGGCAAATAAATAGAACAGACAGTTAATAAAAATTCCACTGTAAGGCGAATTGCAACAGCCTATATGCTAGTTGTAATTAGCAAGAGCTGAACTGGGGTCTGGCTGTTCACAAGGATAGTCACTCCTCCATGAGCAGGACCATCCGCAATTCTATCCTTACGAAAAATTGTGATGTTATGCATGGTGGGATCATCTTTTGCCTTTAGATAAGTCTCCTGCAAGAAAAAGCAAACTAGCTCGTGCTTTTGCAGGCAATGTCATCAGTATTTCGCCGGAATCCACAACAATTCCACTGTAGGAATTTAGCTATTATTTTGGCTTGGTGGGTCCATCAGGTGGCTTCCGAGGTGCTGAGGGCTTACTTTTGTCAGTCTTGGATTTATCTTTTTTTGGGAAGAATGGACGCTGTCCCGTGTCCATTTCTTCCTCCGCAAAGAGTTCCAAGACTGATTCATCTGGTACCTCCTTGTGCTCGACATCCATTGTTTCTGTTATTACTGTTGGCTCTTTACCACTTGGTTTTGGTAGTGGTGGAGCACTAGGAGGTACGGATATAGGTGTGGCAGCTGACTGCGTTTTTTTGGTGCGCTTTTGTGAACTTAATAAATAGCGTGCAATCGGAGTGAATGACTCTCTTGGTGGTACAGTCATCTCAGTTTGCGTACCGATAGTGCACTTCGCAGAAACCTTCTGGGCATACGAAGGCTTCCAGCTTTTTATTGGTTGCATGTGTTTTCTAGCCTCTGGGTAGGAGATATTCAGCTCTGTTTTTAGTTTTTGGATCTCTTTTTCATCCTTCCACCGCTGGCGTGCTCTGGAGTAGGTAGGATGCTCTCCTTGGCAATTTATACAGATCAGTTTGGAAGCTGAACATTCCTTGCTCTCGTGATCTTTCGAACCACATCAAGCACGGGCGGGGTTACCACGACAAGCCGTTTGTGAGTGGCCGTATTTTTGGCATTTAAAACACCTCAGTGGGTTTGGGATGTAAAGCCTCACTGGGCAGTTTAAGTAGCCTGCCTTGATTGAACTTGGAGGCCGTGGGGTGTTAAATGTTATGATGAGAACTCGGGTAGGGACAAGATTCCCATCCTTCTGCATTGATATTCTCTTGACAGCCGTCACTCCTTGGTCTTTTAGTTCAGAGCAGATCTCTTCTTCAGAGACATGAAGAAGATCCCACTGTGAAATGACACCTCGTGAAGAGTTCAAAGTTTTGTGGGGTGTTACACTGATCGGTATTCCCCCTATGGATGTCGCATTCAGGATTCTTTCTGCTTGCTTTGTACTTGAAGCTTCGATTAAAAGATCGCCAGAACGCAGCCGTTTTACAGATTTTGGTGATCCTGCCAACCCTTCTATTCCTTTCTGGATAAAGAAGGGTGACATCTTCCCAATTGACTGCTCTCCGGCAGAATGGAAAATGAGGAAAAGCGGTATATAGATGGTGTTTTATCCTCAGTTCTGGCTCTTTTTGCAGAATTGCTCTCACTCTCATCTGATCCATTAGGTAGGGGCCTTGTTGGTGCTCCAGAAGAAATTGGATTTAAATTACTCATAAGAGTAAAGAGAAAGTGTCTGTTGCCTAAGTACCTCACCCACCACGGAGCCCTACGAGGGGACACCCACTCGTGAACTAGCAGGTACTGCGTACACAAATGGGATGCCGAGTTCGCTTAGGAGCACCATACCCACGTTACCAATAAGTCTTTATCCCGTCCCAGGACCAAAGGGAGGGAGACTTATTGGAATGCAGTTGACCCTAGCAGTAAAAAACCCGACAAGACGGGAGGTCCCGGACGGGCCGGTCTGGGACCTCCCGTCTTGTCGAAGCAGTGGCCAAAGTGGTGTATTAAGGCAGGGGCCCCTCAACCACCAGGATCCCCCTTTCCGAAATCCACGGGTCGCGGCGCATGGCTGCACACACACCGGATTCTACAGATGTAACCCTGGAACCAAGGTATGGGCGTTAGATCCCAGTGATGCTAATCTGGAAAACCAGCAGCATCACTGGGAGGTCCCCTCACCACGTACAGGTGCCCACGTCGAGGGGTCAGTATGAGGAATGTGATGCCAAAAATACGAGCCTCATGTTCAAGCATATTTAGAACAAAATAGCGACCACTTCTTACAGAACTCTTATAATGTATTGTGATCTTATACTGTGGTCTAGATGTCAATCAAATAATGTATTTTGGTCTAGATGTCAATCAAATTGTTCCTGCAAGTATAACCAGAGATATATGCAAAGTTATGGGTTTAATAATTTTAAAAACACCTGTGTTATGCACAAAAGGTCAAGACTGGGGGAGGGGTATATAAATGTTGGCAGATACAGTAGAAATTATGAAGAAACAACTTTGTGATCTAACTTATACATGTAAAAACCATTTATTTTTAAAAGAGACAAATGTATGTCAACCATTTATTTTTAAAAGAGACAAATGTATGTCAACCATTTTTTTCAGAGCAAATAAACGTATGTCAATATCTTGTATTATCTGTTACCCTCCTCAATCTATTTACACAGGCAGACAGTTTGTCTATGTATTTTCTTTGATTGTAATATGCACCAAGAAAAGTAATAAGATGGGGTATAATGTTTAAATAACATAATGGATGGGTTATTTATCTAAATACTTCAAATGAAAGTTCCTCACCTGTTTAAAGATTAAAATCTATTTATTATTAATAGAGTATAAAAATCATAGTTTCTCCTCCACTTCCACAGCAATTGCAACCTGCTATTACTAGATGCTATTAATGATAAATAGATTCTGAACTTTACATAGACAAAGTGCTTTCATTTCAAATATTTAGATAAAGATAACATGCACAACATGCTTTTCAGACATTACATCAAGTCTTGGGTATGGAAGAAGCACTATCTGAGAGTTAAATAGGTATGAAAGGTTACTACAAAATTCGTTAGGACCAAAGAACAATTAATACTTCTGATTTGGCCAGTTTGATCTTTTGTGGCAGTGTAACAGCAGCACAAAAAAAAGTGAAGGAAACATCCATGATAGGCATTCTTTTTTGATGATGAGTATCTTAATTACAAACAAATTTATGCAGGAGAAGTGCTTTCATTTCAAGTACTTGGATATACCAAGAAGCTTTGAATATTATATGAATACCCTTCATGTAACTTCATCAATATAAATAAATTCCTTTAATTTATTTATGTATTTTCTGTTGCATACAGCACATTCGATAGTTCTTTGTCTTCAACTACTTTTAAGTGGAGTATATTAAGAAATATGTGCTATAAGTCTGTTCTAGGTCAGATATATTGCATACTACACCTGATATGTCATATGTATAGTATATATGATATATAGTATATTATTTATTTGATGAGAGCACTGAACTTTATGAATATTATATTAAATGCCTCATTTTGTCTTTATAATGCAAAATGACCTTTAACTATATGCCTGACAAATAAAATCTACTTTATTTAACAATTCTTCTCTCCTTGCCGTTTTTTTTTTTCTGTAGATATTTATATATACAATATATATTGCCAATTTTATCCTCGTGTATGATATGAAGATCTATCAAAACACTACTTTTTTTAAAAAAAAGTATTAAGTGCCTTATTCCACAGGTCTCACCACATGAACATGTAATTACCACATAGATTTCCAGCCTCAGAAATGGAAATACTTGTATGTAACGAATGCATTTAACTTTTTACTGAATTAAAAAAAAAAAAAAAAAACTGGTTATTCAGAGCCTGATAATAAAATTATAGCATGTTTGATTAACATTTTATTAAGATGAAGCCTCAGTGAAAATAGAAAACAATACATTAAGCTGTTGCATACTTTTGCTACTTTTTTCATAAATGTCGATGATATTTCTGCACATGAAGTCGAAGAGTACACTTCCAGCGATATGTCTCTCCACACTGATTACAAGTATACACTTCAGATGTGTGTGTTTTGAAATGTTGATTTAAGTTGCTTTTTGTCTTGAAAGCTTTCTTACAAATTGGACATGGATACCTTGGATTGGAATGAGTGGCCATATGCTCCTTTAAGTAGTACCGTTTTTTAAAACGCTTAAAGCACACACTACATATGTAACGATAATGAGCTCTTTCTGCATCTATAAAGAGATAAAATATTGACTTAAGTTTTGTTTCTGAACTACATGTGCTTATTTAAAAACACAACAGTAATTCAAATTTAAGCTTGCATATTAACTAAAAATAAAACAAATTAAATTATAGTTTACAGAATTATGATATAAGCCTAACCTTTTTTTTTTTTTTTATATCGGAAAATTTCTTGATGATGATGACAGAAGATGGACACAGAAAGAGGATGGAACAAAAAAAAAAAAAAAAAAAAAAAGGGTAATTATACAATGTCAGGTACTGATGTCAAAATGTTCATCTTCAATTCTGCATGGCTACAGTTTCCAGTACTGGTTGTTTTATATATTTATTCAATAACTTATATAAAAAAAAAAAAAAAAAAAAAAAAAGCAGGGGCCTCTATGATGCTAACAATGTTTTAAGACAATGATGCTACATAAGTTACTTTTTTTTTTTTTTTTTTTTTTACTTGATTAAAACATTGTAAAATACCCCCTCCCCACCCTCCAAATCCACACATCCATTTGACTGCTGAAAGGCAATCATTTTAGGCTGCTTTGAATATCGCATTTAATTAAACAAAAAAATATCGATTTGAACACGAATAGTCATGCCTTCCCATCAGCGATTCATTTATCTCAAAAGTTAATCAATTGATAAATTAGTAAATAAACATATATTATAAAAGTAAATGGTTCAAAAATAAACTTTTGCTATATAACAAAGTAATTTCATTTACTTCATTACCACAACTGTATATATGGCAATTTTATAAAGAATAACTGGACTGTTCATTAAAAATTTTATAAGAATTTTAGACTCTTTTTGCATACTTTATTTTACTCTGAACAACTGTGGTACTGCTTCATGTGCAATTGAAGTGAGCATTTCCAACGATATCTGCCTCCACAGAGTGTACACATAAACATCTTAGGTTTATGAGTCTTTAAATGTTGATTCAAATTGCATTTTGTCTTGAAAGCTTTTCTGCAGACAGTACATGGATAGGACGGATTAGAATGAGTAGCCATATGCCTTTTTAAGAAACAGTATTTCTCAAAATGTTTGAAGCATGTGGCACAAATATAAGGAAATTGTCCTTTAGCAAAATCTAGAAAAAAAAAAAAAAAAAACATAAGAAAACATTCAGTAGTTAAAAATGATTTAATACATATTATAAAATAAACAAATATAAAGTATATATTCAAAGTATTTTTTACTTATTCCCAATCTGAAAAAAATATCTGATAAGTATTAAATACTGTTTAATGGACCTCTCCCCCACAACCACCATACAACTATAACAGCAAATAATATTGATATCTTAAAATGAATGCTTAGTTTATGCTAGGTAAAGTAGTTACCCACAGTTAACTTTATATCAAATAGTTTTTCAATATGAGGGAATGGGAATTTTTATATGAGCTTAGTTTATGCTAGGTAAAGTAGTTACCCACAGTTAACTTTATATCAAATAGTTTTTCAATATGAGGGAATGGGAATTTTTATATGAGTTTTTTGTGAGCTGAACTGCATATTCAAGGAGCTGAACTGCATATTCAACAATCAACCTCACATTCCTTATGGTGTGAAGAAGATCCTCAAAACTAGGCGGTAATGTGTTCAATTTTACTTGAGAAAGGTGAACAAAGCTTGTATTCTCCTATGCTGAAACCATTAAAAAAAAAGCATACTATTGACGGATCTTAACTTCTGTTTTCATGGTAGATTTAAAATGTCTAATAAATTCTGGTCTTTAATGCTCAAAAGAGACTGCACCTCATGTTTAAAACAATAAATGGAATTTGTTCAAAATTTATTAAGCAAATGCTATTGATTAAAATGTATGGGCTAACCTTTTAGTGATACTATTTGTTGAACATAGTTTGTAAGTTGTTGTTATTTGGTTTTTAGGAGCATTAGCAACTAAGGCCATATTGCTCCGGGTATATGCGGCGGTCATTCTCTTACCTTTCTGCATCCTCTGTATTTGGTGCATGTTGTTGTTGAACATGGTTACATGAAGTTTATTCTACTGTGAGTGTTACAGACTATACAATTTACTACACACAGTTTAAATCGTGTCAATCACAAAAAAAAACCAGGAGAGAGAGAGGGGGGAGGACAAAGGAAGTCCTCCTATATTAATTTTATAATTAATTATAATTAATATTCCATTTCTGCTAATGGAATCCTAACAGATTCCATTAGCAGAAACACAACTGGAAATTGTTTTTATTGTTTTATAGCAGTAACCCCCAGAAATGTGCTTTAGTAAAATGTGAGCTAGTGAGGTGTTAATAGTGTGTCTCTGCCTTTATAGTGTTGTTTATTCAGTCGCTACATATGCGCAGCTTTGTTTATGTGTATCAAGCGTGCCTCCTCATTTTGTAATTGTGCTTTATTCCCTAAAAATGAGTAAAATACTTAAAAGGTGTGAAAAGGAAGCATCCTGAAGACACTACAGATTCAGAGAGAAAGAGAAAAGCAATATCGATAAACAGAGGCAGGCTGGGTCAAAAA
Organism: Mastigoproctus giganteus; assembly: GCF_048544385.1. NCBI lineage: Eukaryota > Metazoa > Arthropoda > Arachnida > Uropygi > Thelyphonidae > Mastigoproctus > Mastigoproctus giganteus. The sequence continues at coordinate 26,695,030 of NC_143587.1, forward strand.
TTCTTACCTGGGAAAATTTGTAGTGGCCTCATACTAGCGTTTATGACCAAAAATCACACTAGCCTCTGGCCCACCGAGGTTTCTCTGGTAAGGCTTATGGTCAGTCCACCTCTGTCGATAGAGTGAAAAAATATGAAATTGTGAAACGCTTTGAGCGAAATGAAAGACCATGTGTTATTGCACGTGTTACAGGTCTAAATGAGGCAATGCTGAGAACTGGAAAGAATGCAGAGAAAATAAAAACAACTTTCATAGCAGGAACAACTCAAAGTGTAATTAAAATCCATTAGATCAAGACACAAAGAATTGGAAGAGATGGAACCTCTGTCATCTGTTTGGATAGAAAATCAAACAAAGAACAAGTTTGCTTACGATAGAAGCAAAAGCATTAGCAATATTTTATTACATAATAGTTGTAATAAAATACTTACGTATTTTATTATGATTATATATCATGTTTGGTAATGTTTTGGTTACAAATGTGTGTTCAATCTTGGGTGGAAAAATAGGGTTCATCTAACCCTATTTTTCCCATAGGGCCTGTTGTTTATATTGCATGATTTTGCAGTGCACTAGGGTTTCTAGGAACACAACTATCGTGCTATATGAGGACAGACTGTATACAATATAACACTGGGCCCAGCACTGAACCCTGCAAATTCCACTAACAACATTAGTCCACATTTCAAAGGCATAAATGTGGCAGAAAAACAATACTTCAAGAGGAAGCTGTCATACTCTAAGGAGGACTTAGGAAAAATAAGACATCCAGTGTGCAGCAATAACACCTGAATTCAACCAAGCCCACAATTGACCTATTTCAACCCATACCACGTGCAGGGAATTGAAGGTATGAGTTATTGACAATCACTTGCCTATTCTGAAGCCACTTTTTTTGCCTGCAGTGGTGCCAAGAATATTGTGATTGGATAGTAGAACAATGGAAGAAAGCCATGTGACCAGACAAATCATGATACACTGTTTTGCAATGAGTGTGGAGTGAATGACCCTGCTTGCCTTGTTAAGACAATCCAAGCATCTGGAGGTGGTATCATGGTATGGGGGAATGCTTTTTTTTTTTTTTTTTTTTTTTTTTGGCATGGACTTGGCCTGTTGATGCTGGTGACAAGTTGAATATCATCCAGTGAATACCTGAATTCTGTATCTGACCTACTGCACACTGCAATTTACATATTTATCCTGAAAGTGATGACCACTTTATGGATGACAATGCAAACTACAGTGCACTGTGCAAAAACTAAAAGAATGGTTTGGAGAACATGACATAGATTTGCACCATCTTCCATGGCACCCACATTCACCTGATCTGAATTCTATTGAGAGTGTGTGTGGGATAAGCTAAAGAGATCATTTTGGCAATGAAGTTCCCTTCCTTCAACTTTGTTGCAGCTACAGGATATTTTGCTGAAAGAATGGTTACAACTAGATCAAAATGCACTAAAACTCCTTAGAGAATCCATACCACATCGCACACTTACTGTTATTAAAAACAAAGGTGCTCTGATTCGATACTGAAGAAGGATTCATATTTTTGCCAGTGTGTAAATGAATGAAAGTATGTAACAAAAAGATTACTTGACAAGCACGTCATGTCAATGTGCCCAGTGAGCAGATATCAGAAAAGATAACAACTCGGTGAAAAAAATCAATCTACTACCTGTATAACAAGTGCAATTTCCTGGTAATAGTTTTAACAGTGTTTTTGTTTGTGAAAAATTGATTTTTTTTAAGATTTTAACTAACTGTTTTATTAACATATTTTCCAGATGGTGAATGGAATTTGTGGGTTAGTCACTCACATTAGCAGGGCTTTTGAGAATTTACTGGATGACTATTTTCTACAGCGGTAGCATGTTAGAGAGAGAGAGAGAGAGAGAGAGAGCAATGCTTTTAATCTGATATCAGCAGTGATTCATCATGCATTAAGAATTTAAAAAATTTAAACATTTTGTTAAAACTACTTACACATATAATAAATAGCAGGCAGATATATAGGCACGCATTAAATTTTTGTCCATTTAACCGTTTTTTTAACTTTATATTTTGTCTGTAATGGTTATTATTATTATTTTTTTTAAATAAAAGGTATAATAACAAAAAAAATCTTTTTAAACATTTAACTTTTTTTATTAAACCCTAAAAAAATGCATGCAAGAAGTATTGTAATCCATTATAAAAGAATGAAATATTAACATAATCCAAGCAGAATTCAAAAAAACCCATAAATTAAAAAGAAACTTTACAACTGTCGGGTGTAGTACCACCAAGTCTGTAACCACTAGGGATCCCACAACAACAGGATTAAATAAAATTATTAATTAATTAATGACTAAATAAATAAACTATATATATATACAAATTAAATTTTTTTTTTTTTTTCTTTTTTCTTCAGCAGTGTTGTGTAACAGTGGTAACATAGAATGAAAACAATTCCTTAAGGTCCTTGGGGTTGTCACAGACATTCTCTCAGATAGGCCACACAAGCTGTACTTGTGGAACTGGTATTCGGGTGACAATCAAGTCAAGTGGACCCAATTTCAGCGAAGTCCGGACGGTGAACAGAATGAACAGAAGGTTTCTGTTTTTGTTATTGTTCATCATCAAACTCTAAAGGCTTAGCCTTATTGCTGCAACCATACATCTCTGTCTTCTGATGAACATTTCATTTCCTCATATCCCCTAAAGTTCATTTTCCTCATCAGGTTTTCCCGAATTTTCTTCCTTAGTCGTTCCCTTCCTTTCTTTCCCAATATTTTTCCTTCTGAGATATTCACTAAAAATTTTTTGTCTTAGGGTGTGACCTAAAAATTTAGATTGTCTTTTTGCAACAATCGTGAGTAGCTGCCATTTTTCTTGCATTCCGTTCAAGACAGATTTGTTGGATCATCGCTCGGTCCAGCTAATCCTTAAAACCCTCCTTCAGACCCACATCTCCAAAGCCTCCAGTCGCTTGATATCTTGCTTGCCTAATGTCCAGTTTTCACTTCCATACAGCAGCACACTCCAAACGAATGACTTAGCCAACTTTTACCTGGTCTCCCTGTCAATGTGACTGCTGGTTAGAATATTTTTCTTCTTACTAAAAGCTTGCTTGGCAAGGGTGATTCTTCTTCTGATCTCTGTAGTGCACCGGTTGTCCTGGGAAATTCCCCAAATAACAAAACTGTTTTACTTGTTCCACTTTGTTCCCCATTTTGATGTTTGTTTGAGGTTGTTCATCATTCTTGGTGATGACAAGTATTTTAGTCTTTTGTGCATTTATCTTTAGATGTGAATCTTGTAGCCTTAATTGATAACCTTTCCAACATCTTACACAGTTCCTGCTCTGAGTCAGCTAATAATGCCATGTCGTCCACGAATCTGATACAGTGAATCTGTTGTCCATTAATCTTGATACCCTTTGCTTCCTGCTTCATTTTTGTTATGGATTCCTCAATTAACATGTTGAAAAGGTACGGGGATAAACAGCAACCCTGCCTCACACCTCTCCAGATCCTTGTTTCCTTCATGGTACCATTAATATCTATTTCAGTACCTTGTCTTGTACAGATGCAGGAAAAGCCTTCTGTCTCTCCAGTCCAGGCCAAAGTTTTTCATGACTCTGAACAACTTCTTCCAATTTATGGAATCGAAGCCTTTTTGAATATCAACAAAAGCAATGTATGTTCTCCTATTCATTTCCATTCTTCTTTCAAGGGCTGTTCTCATTGCTAGAAGCGCTTCCCTTGTCCCACATCCAGTTCTGAAGCCAAACTGATCTCGATCGATGACCTTTTCAATCCTTTTCTTGATCCTGTACTTTATTACATTCAAGATGATTTTGGATGAATGGGACAGAAGAGTTATAGTCCTGTAATTGGCACAGTCATTAGCATTTCCTTTCCTTGGAAAAGTGATTTTATCTGCTTTTATTAAAGTCATCTGGGATTTCGCCACTTTCACAGATTTTTTTGTATCACTTGATAAAGCCTATCTTTTATGTCTCCGCCCATATTCTTGAGTTGCTCCACCTCGACATTGTCTGGTCCTACTGCTTTCTTGTTTCTTAATTGACTTAATGCTAACTCAAATTCACTCCTTGTAATTGTTGTGCCTTTTTAGCGTCCTCTTCCACCTTGTCTTCTGTTTCAATATAGTCACTCATCAATTGTTTCTTCTCCACAGTACAGTTCTTCTAGATATTCCTTCCAATGCTCACAAATTTCCTCTGGGTCCATCAGTAGGTTCCCTTCTTTGTCTTTAATCACTGTGCTCCTCATTTTGGGATTGTATTGTAATGACTTAATCTTCCTATATGCTTTGTCTGTTCTTCCCTTTGTCAAGTCCTCGTCAATGTCTTCTGCCATTTTATTCATCCAGTCTTGTTTTGCTTCCCGACATTTGGTTGTAATTAGGTTCTTTGTGTATCTATAGTTCTCCTAACCATCCTCTGTAGAATATAGATACACAAAGAACCTAATTACAACCAAATGTTGTTATTGTTATGGAGGTCGGAACGCCTGGCAATATCCTAAAAATCTGCAATAAGATATTTCCTCTTTTTTAGAGAGAGAATGCATGTATTTACAAGCAATCTCTAATACCATTGTAGTAAAATTAATCATATGATCATTAACCAATAAGGGGTAATTACAAATACACTGTGATCACATGTGCAACTTAAATTACCAGCATACACAAAATAAATCAATTCGGCCCTGGAGGGATTGTGCAAGGCCTCAAGGGGTAGAATTTTTTTCAGCCTGGACTGTACTTGTTAACAGGAGAGATTGCTTCTACAGGGATGGGATACACTTAAATAGAAAGGGTGCAAGAATTTTTGCTGATGCTGTCGAGGCAGTGTTAGGTGGGTCGGAAAACTGCTAGTTGGGGGGGATACAAGGACTAATAGATTAACAGTAGCCACTGGCAGAGGTGGAAGTGATTCTTGCACTGCTTCTATTCAAATGAGCAGAAGTCTGAAAAACAAGATGCAGGATATTTCAGAGACTGCTGGGAGTCATTGCGGTACAAGTAAACACATGGGTTGTGTTAGGGTAGCTAAGAATAGAAAGAGGTGCATGTATACCTGCGTGTACACCAATCCTAGGAGTTTGGTAAATAAATTTGATGAATTTGAGGTATTGCTCAAAACATCAAAGGCAGATATTGTTGGGATATCAGAGACATGGTGTCACACAGATATAAGTAATGCGGAACTGGAATTTGGGGAATACAATTAGCATTAGCATTAGTAGAGGCATATGATGCAAGAAAGCAAGCTTATTCAGCATCAGCCAGAAAAAAAAAAAAAAAAAAAAACCCTCTCCCATTTCACCCCTCCGTTCGTTCGAAATACCTGTCCAGTTGAGCTTTAAATTTGTTTAGGCTATCAACTTCAACAACAAGTGATGGAAGTCGGTTCCACCAACCAACCACCCGCTGGCCAAAGGCAAATTTCCGCACATCTATCCGACATCCGTCCTTCCTAAATTTGAATTTATGCCCTCTGAGGTGATTATTCTGTGCAAGATGAAGAATCCCATTGGCATTGAGCATGCTCAAACCATTCAAAGCCTTATACACCTCTATCAGATCACCTCGCCGGTGCCTAGTCTCCAGACTCTGTAATTTGCAAAACTTAAGCCTTTCTTCGTAAGAGCAACCCTTTGTTCCATTTACTAATCTTGTTGCCCTTCTCTGTACCCGTTCCAGCAGCTCTACATCCTTCTTGAAATGAGGCCTCCAGGCCTGTATACAGTACTCAAGATGTGGCCTAACCATTGCCTTATACAAGGGAATAATCACCTCCTTATCCCTGCTAGAAAAATTCCTGTATATCATTGACAAGACACCATGAGCTACTCTTGCAGCTCGTCTGCACTGCTCAGAGAACTTCATATCTGCCTGCACAATTACCCCCAGGTCCTTTTCATTCTCCACCACTGTCAGTGTAGTACCGCAGAGTTGATACATTGCTCTGGGGTTACTGTTACCCATACGTAGTACTTTACATTTGTCAATGTTAAACTTCATTTGCCACCTCTCAGCCCATCTGTTCAACCTTTCCAGATCCTGTTGCAGCAGCATAGCGTCAGTAGTGTCCTTAACGACCCTGCCAACCTTTGTATCATCTGTAAACTTAGACATTAAACTTGATATCCCATCATCAATATCATTCATAAACACCGAAAACAACAATGGACCCAACACTGAACCTTGAGGAACTCCACTAATAACATTAGTCCACGTTGAGCAGTGTCCATTGATTACCACTCTCTGTCTTCTGCCACTCAACCATCCCCTTATCCATAGCAGCAATTTGCCTCCAATGCCACACTGCTCCAATTTGTGCAGCAGTCTTCCATGTGCAACAGTATCAAAAGCCTTTCTAAGATCCAAATATATAATATCAAAGTTATTCCCTGCATCCAGTTCTTTTGTGACTACATCATAGTATCCAATCAAATTGGTCAGGCAAGACCTGCCTTTAACAAAACCATGCTGCGTCTGAGCTATAACTGAATTCTTGTCTAGATGATCCTGCAGTGCTTCTTTAACCAGTGCCTCCATTAATTTACCTGGAACAGAAGTTAAACTAACAGGTCTATAATTACTTGTGTCAGCCTTTGATCCTCCTTTGTGAATTGGGGTTACATTTGCACATCTCCAGTCTATGGGTACCTCCCCTGAGTCCAAAGAAGCTCTCATAATTATGGCTAGGGGTTTGCATACTTCCTTTGCTGCCTCCTTTAATATAACTGGACAGATCCCATCCACCCCAGGTGCCTTTTTTATGTTTATCCTCAACAATCTCTCCTCCACTTTACTCTCAGTTATTACAAAATCATCCAGCTCACTGCCAATGTTTACTTTACCTACATCATTCTCCTTCCTGAATAACTCCTCATGCGTGAATGTAGATGCAAAATACTCGTTTAGATTGTTAGCCACCTGAGCAGGATCCTCAACTGTCGAACCATCAATATCCAGTGGACCAATCTGATTCATCCCTTTCCTTCTCGAGTTCAAGTATGTAAAGAACTCCTTTCTGTTTTTCTTTGCATCCTTTGCCAAGGATTTTTCGTAGTCTGCCTTTGCCTGCCTAATCTCCTTTGTGACTTGGTTACAGACCAACTTATATCTATCATAGGCTTCCATGTCACCCATTAATTTGTATGTATCCCATGCATTTTTCTTCTCTGCCACATGTCTCATTAGTCCATCTGACAACCATTTAGGCCTAAACCTTGAACAATATTTCTTAGTTGGTATGTAAAGCCTGGTAGCCACCAAGATTAGTTCCTTGATGCTTCCCATTTTGAGTTTGCTGTTGGTGACATCATCAGTTGGTCCCACTGTATAGAATTTAAATACTGTCTCAGACCATCATAGTCACCTTTACGAAAACAAAAACCCTTCCCTTTACCTCTGATGGTAGTTACCTCCTTGAGTAAATCCCACTTCAACACACTGTGATCACTGCCACCTAGTGGTTCATTTATCTGCAGGTTCTTAATGCATGAAGAATCACTACTGATAATCAGATCAAGAGTATTGCTCCCTCTTGTTGCCTCACGAACATGCTGATGTAGAAAACAATCATCCAATAAATCCACAAAAGCCTTGCTAGTGTGCGAGTGACCAACCCACAAATTCCAGTCAATATCTGGGAAATTAAAATTCCCCATTATAAGACTCTCTGATTTACTGGCCCACTCTATTTCCCTGTACAATATATTATTATACTCATCAGAGTCATTAGGGCTATAGCACACTCCTACTCTCAATTTTGATTTCCCTATGCTTATGTCACACCAAACTGACTCGACACTGCCCTGTCCATCGATGTCAACTGGCTTCACTTTCTTTGACTTTATGTGTTTCTTAATTAATAGCATAACCCCTCCTCCCCTCCTGTCCTGTCTATCCTTTCTATATACATTGTATTCCCCAAATTCCAGTTCCGCATTACTTATATCTGTGTGACACCACGTCTCTGATATCCCAACAATATCTGCCTTTGATGTTTTGAGCAATACCTCAAATTCATCAAATTTATTTACCAAACTCCTAGCATTGGCGTACACGCAGGTATACATGCACCTGTTTCTATTCTTAGCTACCCTAACACAACCCATGTGTTTACTTGTAACGCAATGACTACCAGCAGTCTCTGAAATATCCTGCATCTTGTTTTTCAGACTTCTGCTCATTTGAATAGAAGCAGTGCAAGAATCACTTCCACCTCTGCCAGTGGCTACTGTTAATCTATTAGTCCTTGTATCCCCCCCCAACTAGCAGTTTTCCGACCCACCTAACACTGCCTCGATAGCATCAGCAAAAATTCTTGCACCCTTTCTATTTAAGTGTATCCCATCCCTGTAGAAGCAATCTCTCCTGTTAACAAGTACAGTCCAGGCTGAAAAAATTCTACCCCTTGAGCCTTGCACAATCCCTCCAGGGCCGAATTGATCGACAAGGCTCTCATCATATACTCCTTCCTATCGTGTCTGGGCAGAATTGCAGACACTTTCAAGTTCAACCCTAATTCACGGCTTTTTTTCAACAGTGACCTGTACTTGCTAAGTAATTCCGCCGGTCTCCTACTCTTAATATCATTAGTGCCAACGTGTACAACTATATCACCTTTTGTGCCCTTAAAAGATGATATCCGCTCTACAACGTCATCAACCTTTGCCCCTGGCAGACATACCCTGGTCCTATTCCACCTATCCTTTTTACAAAGCATGTTCCCCGTTTCCCTGACAATAGAGTCACCAACAACTACTAGTTCCTGTGGGACCAGCGCATTCTGCCTAGGGGGCTGCCCCTGTGTTCCCTGATGACCAAGTGCAAGCTCTGGCGTTGATGTGGGCAGCTGAGAGCTTGATGGGCCCCTCAATTTATTTCCTTCGAGGGCATCCACCCTGTCCTTCAAGGTCTCATAAAGGCCCATAACAACGCTGAGTTGTCGCCTGATTTCCTTGCACTCCTTACATCGTGCACATACAAAGACATCCCCCTTGGCAGTATCATGTCCCGTACCCGACTGCTCCGCAAACATCAAGCAAACAGTGCATTTTAATAGACTGTGATTCAGAGGGCAACTGCCCCCCTCAGTTCTCCCCTGAACCACAGCACTCCCATTAGCTTCAGCCTTTTGCTTTGCTGCTCTGGTCAGAGTCATGATTCCAATTTAATTCAATTAAATTTAAAACAAAAATTAAATCCTTAAGTTATATCCCAAAACAGTTATGTTATATATATATATATTTTTTTTTTTTTTTTTTTTTTCGGTATCTAGTGTTCCCTTTATACAACTTCCGTATCACGTGTACCACTATAGTTATGTATTAATTATTTGTTACGATTAAGTCGTTATATATATTTATAGAGTTAAAAATACAATTTGACAATCAAGTTTATCAAGATTAATAGATTTACTGATTAATTGACAATATTATATTATGCAGTATACTACACTAAGCTTATGCTATCGTGTGTATAGAAAGGACAGACAGGACAGGAGGGGAGGAGGGGTTATGCTATTAATTAAGAAACACATAAGGTCCAAGGAAGTGAAGCCAGTCGACATCAATGGACAGGGCAGTGTCGAGTCAGTTTGGTGTGACATAAGCATTGGGAAATCAAAATTGAGAGTAGGAGTGTGCTATAGGCCTAATGACTCTGATGAGTATAATAAGATATTGTACAGGGTAATAGAGTGGGCCAGTAAATCAGAGAGTCTTATAATGGGGAATTTTAATTTCCCAGATATTGACTGGAATTTGTGGGTTGGTCACTCGCACACTAGCAAGGCTTTTGTGGATTTATTGGATGATTGTTTTCTACATCAGCATGTTCGTGAGGCAACAAGAGGGAGCAATACTCTTGATCTGATTATCAGTAGTGATTCTTCATGCATTAAGAATCTGCAGATAAATGAACCACTAGGTGGCAGTGATCACAGTGTATTGAAGTGGGATTTACTCAAGGAGGTAACTACCATCAGAGGTAAAGGGAAGGGTTTTTGTTTTCGTAAAGGCGACTATGATGGTCTGAGACAGTATTTAAATTCTATACAGTGGGACCAACTGATGATGTTACCAACAGCGAACTCAAAATGGGAAGCATTCAAGGAACTAATCTTGGAGGCTACCAGGCTTTACATACCAACTAAGAAATATTGTTCAAGGTTTAGGCCTAAATGGTTGTCAGATGAACTAATGAGGCATGTGGCAGAGAAGAAAAATGCATGGGATACATACAAATTAATGGGTGACATGGAAGCCTATGATAGATATAAGTTGGTCTGTAACCAAGTCACAAAGGAGATTAGGCAGGCAAAGGCAGACTACGAAAAATCCTTGGCAAAGGATGCAAAGAAAAACAGAAAAGGGTTCTTTACATATTTAAACTCAAGAAGGAAAGGGATGAATCAGATTGGTCCACTGGATATTGATGGTTCAACAGTTGAGGATCCTGCTCAGGTGGCTAACAATCTAAACGAGTATTTTGCATCTACATTCACGCATGAGGTACATTCACGATTCAGGAAGGAGAATGATGTAGGTAAAGTAAACATTGGCAGTGAGCTGGATGATTTTGTAATAACTGAGAGGAAAGTGGAGGAGAGATTGTTGAGGATAAACATAAAAAAGGCACCTGGGGTGGATGGGATCTATCCAGTTATATTAAAGGAGGCAGCAAAGGAAGTAAGCAAACCCCTAGCCATAATTATGAGAGCTTCTTTGGACTCAGGGGAGGTACCCATAGACTGGAGATGTGCAAATGTAACCCCAATTCACAAAGGAGGATCAAAGGCTGACACAAGTAATTATAGACCTGCTAGTTTAACTTCTGTTCCAGGTAAGTTAATGGAGGCACTGGTTAAAGAAGCACTGCAGGATCATCTAGACAAGAATTCAGTTATAGCTCAGACGCAGCATGGTTTTGTTAAGGGCAGGTCTTGCCTGACCAATTTGATTGGATACTATGATGTAGTCACAAAAGAACTGGATGCAGGGAATAACTTTGATATTATATATTTGGATCTTAGAAAGGCTTTTGATACTGTTGCACATGGAAGACTGCTGCACAAATTGGAGCAGTGTGGCATTGGAGGCAAATTGCTGCTATGGATAAGGGGATGGTTGAGTGGCAGAAGACAGAGAGTGGTAATCAATGGACACTGCTCAACGTGGACTAATGTTATTAGTGGAGTTCCTCAGGGTTCAGTGTTGGGTCCGTTGTTGTTTTCGGTGTTTATGAATGATATTGATGATGGGATATCAAGTTTAATGTCGAAGTTTGCAGATGATACAAAGGTTGGCAGGGTTGTTAAGGACACTACTGACGCTATGCTGCTGCAACAGGATCTGGAAAGGTTGAACAGATGGGCTGAGAGGTGGCAAATGAAGTTTAACATTGACAAATGTAAAGTACTACATATGGGAAACAGTAACCCCAGAGCAACGTATCAACTCTGCGGTACTACACTGACAGTGGTGGAGAATGAAAAGGACCTGGGGGTAATTGTGCAGGCAGATATGAAGTTCTCTGAGCAGTGCAGACGAGCTGCAAAAGTAGTTCATGGTGTCTTGTCAATGATATACAGGAATTTTTCTAGCAGGGATAAGGAGGTGATTATTCTCTTGTATAAGGCAATGGTTAGGCCACATCTTGAGTACTGTATACAGGTCTGGAGGCCTCATTTCAAGAAGGATGTAGAGCTGCTGGAACGGGTACAGAGAAGGGCAACAAGATTAGTGAATGGAACAAAGGGTTGCTCTTACGAAGAAAGGCTTAAGTTTTGCAAATTACAGAGTCTGGAGACTAGGCACCGACGAGGTGATCTGATAGAGGTGTATAAGGCTTTGAATGGTTTGAGCATGCTCAATGCCAATGGGATTCTTCATCTTGCACAGAATAATCACCTCAGAGGGCATAAATTCAAATTGAGGAAGGACGGATGTCGGATAGATGTGCGGAAATTTGCCTTTGGCCAGCGGGTGGTTGGTTGGTGGAACCAACTTCCATCACTTGTTGTTGAAGTTGATAGCCTAAACAAATTTAAGGCTCAACTGGACAGGTATTTCGAACGAACGGAGGGGTGAAATGGGAGTGGGTTTTTTTTTTTTTTTTTTGGCTGATGCTGAATAAGCCTGCTTTCTTGCATCATATGCCTCTACTAATGCTAATGCTAAATGTTCAAGTACATTTTCAAAAGAAATGTTCATGAGTTAATAGTAGTAGTAGTAACAGAGGCATGTGATGCACGAAAGCAAGTGCATGAGCTTATGGATCATCATCCAAAAAAAAAAAAACAATTTCACATAACCATTCCATGTAAAAGTTTGTCCAGTTCCTCCTTGATTTTATTTAGGCTATCAACTTCCAGAATGACAGGTGGAAGTTTGTTCAAGCAATTAACCACCAGCTGGCTAAAGGCAAATTTCTGCACTTGTATTCAACAACTGTCTTTCCTCAATTTCAATTTATGCTCCCTCAGGTTTGTAATCTAAGCAAGCAGAAGAATCCCATCAGAATTCAAAGTGCTCAACCCATTCAAGGCCTTATACAACTCAATCAGATCACCTCGCAGGTGCCTAGACTTCAGCCGCTGAAATTAAGCCTTTCTCAGTAAGAGGAAACCTTTGTTTCCTCACCAATCTTGTTGCCCTTCTCTGTATATGCTCAAGCATCCTTCCTAAAATGAGGCAAACTAGTAGACCTGTACGCAGTACTCAAGGAATGGCCTGACCATTACCTTACACAAAGGGATAATCACCTCTTTTTCCCTGCTAGCAAAGTTCCTGTATATCATTGACAACACCCCATGACCTGCACTGGCAGCTTGTCTGCATTGCTCAGAAAACTTCATATCTGATCTGATTGCACAATTACTCCCAGGTCTTTTTCATTTTCTACCACCTTAAGTGTAGTACCACACAGCTGGTACATTCCTCTCGGGTTACTTTTACCCATATGCAGTACTTTACATTTGTCAAAGTTAAACTTCAGTTGCCACTTATCAGCCCATCTGCCCAAATTTTCTAGATCCTGTTGCAACAGCACACTGCCATTAACAACCGTTAAAACTTTTGCATCACTGCAAACTTCGACACTAAGACTGATATACTTTCATCAATATCATTGATAAATATACCAAACAACGTTGGGGCCCAATACCAAACCCTGTGGGACTACACTAATAACATTAGTCCACAAAGAGCAGCATCCATTGATTACCTCTCTCTGTCTTATACCACTCAAACCATTTTATTCATTGTAGCAACTTACACTTACTACCATACTGCTCCAATTTGCACAGTAATCTTCCATGTGCAAGTGTCAAAAGCTTTCCCGAAATCCAAGTATATGATATCAAAATTATTTTTTGCATATAGTTCCTTTGTAACCACATCATAGTATCCAATTTAATTTGTCAGACAAGACTTTCCCTTAACAAACCCATGCTGTCTGAATTATAGCTGTAGTATTGTCTAGATCAGTGGTTCCCAATCGGTGGTTCACGAAAGTGTTCCAGGGGGTTTGCACAAAAAATTCTGTAATGGCGTCTGCTTAGATTTACATAGGTATTTTATTGCAAACTACAGAATATAACTAATAATAAACAATACAGTAAAATAAAATTAAATAAAAAGTAAAGAATTGCCAAAGAAAGAAATCACATATCTCACAATTCCTTATAATTACTTTACTATCTTACAGTATTTCATGTTAAATGAACATCTAAAACTATTTCTTGATTAGATGTCCAAGAGTATGAAAAAGGTTTTTTATGCATGGGAGCTGCACTTCCATCATTTCTGCTACCCAGGTAGTATACATCCATCGTTTGATTATATCTCATATTGTGAATACCTTCACAACGAGTTTCCGAGGTATTGCACTGCTATGAATAAGTAATGCTTCACCAGTGGAGAAGACTAATGTTGCTTATTCTTGGTGGATATCAACTACCCAGACAGGACCGTTTCGAAGCTTATTGGCTTATTCATCGTTGGGTGGGCAGGTATCCTGTTGTTGCAATAGTGACAACCCAGTTATGAGAGATGCTTGGTGCTGTGCATGGTTTAATTTAAAACTAGGTGGTAGATGACTTTCATCAACCGGTGAAATACCACCACTTTGCTTATTAGAGGCTTGAAGTGGTGAAACCCATGTTTAGTCTCTAGAGCAAAGTTTCTGGCACCCCCCCTCCCCCCATACTTCTCCTTCAACCCATGCACGGTACTAAGTACTATAGGTTTTGATACCTTTCGTGTTTGGGGTTTTTATAAAAAAAAAAAAAAAAAAAAATGTCCAAGAGTATGCAAAGGGTTGTTTATGCACGAGCAATACAAGATATAATCAAACGATGCATGCATACTACCTGGGTAGTAGAAATGATGAAGGGCATTACCATGCATAAACAACCATTTAGAAATAGTTTTTAGATTAAACCATGCACACCACAACCATCTCTCATATTGTGGAGTTATACTGCATAACTGGTTTGTCACTATTGCAACATCAGGGTACTTGCCCACCCACCGAGGAGAAGACAGCAAGCTTCGAAACAGTGCCTTATGGAGAGCTTGGTAATCATGGAGTTTTCGAGAATAAGTAACAAGAGTCTTCTCTACTGGGGAAGTGTTGCCTATTCAATGAGTTTTTAAGTGGTGGTGGTGTGAGTTTTTTTTTTGTTTTAATGAAAACCCCAAACAAGAGGTATTAGAACCTATAGTACTTAGTACCGTGCTTGGGTTGGAGGTTGAGAAGATGAAAGAAGATATTTGTTGACATTAGACTTGAACTTCTGTAGACTAATTTTCAGAAAGGAAGGTTGTTCGAGAAAATGGGCAGTTGAATGAATAAACGAGGAGGATGAAAAGTTGGTTCTGTGAGTTTGAAGTTGGACAGTAAACGGATGTTGGCTGGTGGCGGCACATGTTTGGACTGTTTTGAAAGAGAGAGAGAGAGTGGGAATTATAGAAGCCAATTCAAAAGAACAGTGCCCATGGAAGTATCTATAGAAAAGGTATGCAGCAGAAACAGTACGTCTATGAGACAGCGAGTGAAGAGACTCTGTTAGAGAGGAGTCGTTAATTAACCTAACTGCCCTCTTCTGAACGGAAGCTAGAAACCTGAGAGAGGTTTTGGGGGCATCACCCCAGATGTGGGAACAATATTCCATGGTAGGGTGGATTTGCGATTTGTATAGCTGTTTGGAAGAAAAGTAACACCAAGAACAAAAGAGAAAACCAAGTTTTTTAGATGCAGAGGAAGCAATATTTGTAATGTGCTTGTGCCAAGAGAGATTGGAAGACAGAGTAATCCCCAAAAGAGATATATCATTTTGCCTAGAAATCGGAGTGTCACCAAAGATAAGTATAGAAACAGACGAATCCTTTTTGCGAGATATAAGACAAGACTGAGTTTTAGAAGGATTGAAATCAACTAAGTTGTCTTTGCCCCGCTGGAGAATTACCTGGTGATCGGCATTTAAAGAATTGGTAGCGGATATTCGAGTTGAAGCTAATTGAGCGGGGCAAGGTTTCTCAAATTGGAAAGTGGAATGCAATGCTATCATCGGCAAAACTATGGATAGGATTTCCAGTCAATGGAAGAAGGTCATTAATATACAAGATGAAAAGAGTGGGGGAAAGAACTGAACCTTGGGGGACACCAACATTAATGGAGAAGTTAGAAGACAGCCATCACCCTCAGTGAGTTGTCAAAGAGAAAACCGGATATCAAATTACAAAAAACAGTTGGCAAACCATAAGATTGAAACTTGTTTAGAAGACCTTTATGCCAAACACGATCAAAAGCCTTTGAGATATCAAGAGCAACTGCTTGTGTTTCACCAAACTTTTCAATTGAATTTGACCTTAAGCCAGAATATCACCAGTGGATCGACACTGACGGAATCAATACTGGCGATCGTTGATCAGACAGAAGGTTTCTAGGTAGTTTAAGAGTTGGCAGTTAATTGATTTCTCCATTACTTTAGAAAGAGTAAAAGCAATTGTAATGGGATGATAATTGGATGTGAGTGATTTGTTACCCTTTTTAGGAACTGGCTGGATATGAACAAATTTCCAAGCAGAAGGAAAAACACCTTTGGAATAAGAAAGTGAAAAAAGGTGGCAAAGAACAGGAGTAAGTTCAGGAGCACAGGGTTTGAGAATAAGTGGAGAAATACCATCAGGACCTGGAGCATTCTTTTCATCAAGATTTATCAAAATCCTTCTGATATCCTTTTGACAGAAGACCACAGGAGGCATAGAATGGAGCGTGTTGGGAATGGTGGAAGGTGGGACAAGTAACTGTCCCTTTCCTCTTTCGACAAAGAGATTATCACTTTCCTACACCATTTTGCTTTTCTAAGTCTAATAGGGACAGAATGTGGATAACAGAGTATCTTATCCAATACCATTTTTCAAACAGTGCTGTCTAAGTGGTGGTATCTGCAGAGAATAAGTAACATTAGTCTTCTCCACTGGTGAAGCGTTACTTATTTAAAGCAGTGCAATACCTCGGCAAATCATTGTGAAGGTATTCACAATATGAGGTATAATCAAACGATGTATGCATGCTACATGGGTAGTAGAAATGATGGAAGTGCATTACCCACATATAAGCAACCTTTTTTAAATAAAGGTTTCCCACACTAAATTGTTTTCATTCTCAAGGATCATTGTTTTGTATAGGTACTTTTTTTTTAGAACCTATAGTACTTAGTACCATGCACAGGTTTAAGTGTGAAAAGATGAAAGAAAATACTTGTTGACTTTAGACTAGAACTTCTGTAGACTGTAATTTTAAAGAAAAAGGCATGAAGGAAGGTTGTTGCAGAAAACAGAAGTCAAATGAATAAATGAGGAAGAAGAAAAGTTGGTTCTGTGGGATTGAACTTGGACAGTAAAAGGATGTTGACTGGTTTCAGCACGTGTTTGGACTGCTTTGAAAGAGAGAGCAGGAATTATAGAAGCCAATTCAGAAGAACAGTGCCAAATGTTCAAACTCGTGGTTTAAAGATAAGAAAATCTCGACTACAACTCAACATCTTCTACATGCTACTGGTTGCCAACTACCGCAATTCTATGGATTGCCAAAGATCCACAAACCGGGTGTTCCCCTCAGACCTATAGTGTCGTGCTGCAATGCCCCAACGTATGAACTATCCAAGCATATTGCGCGCCTCCTCTCACCTCTTGTAGGAAATACCACACACACCGTCAAAAATAGCAGCAAATTCATCCACCTCATTAAGGACCTTTCAATCCCTGACAGCACCGTCACGGCATCATTTGATGTGGTTTCTTTATTCACTTCAATTCCCATCCAACAGGCCGTGCACTGTGCCAGGAGGCTCCTCGAGAACGACTTAAACCTACAATCCAGAACATCACTATCCACTGATGACATCTGCACCATCCTCAACCTATGCTTATCAAGCAGCATCTTCACCTTTGAGGATTCAGTCTACCAACAGGTGGGACTGCTATGGGTGCCCCTGTTAATTCCATAGTAGCCAACATCGCCATGGAAGATTTAGAGGAGCAGATACACCTGAACCCACCTGTACCTATTACAACATGGTGCAGATGTGTTGACGTGTTTACTGTAATACCACGTGGCTCTGAAACAGCATTACTGGAATATCTCAACTCCCTGTCTAATTTCATCCAGTTTACTATAGAGTTAGAGGTCAACGACGCGCTCCCGTTCCTGGATGTCTTAGTGCATCGTGTAGGCCCACGTCTAGAGACTTCAGTATACCGCAAACCTATGTGGTGCGGACAATTTGCTACGGATCTGGCCACGCACCGATTCATCTCAACAGTATTGCCCGCACCCTATTCTCCAGGGCTTGGAGCCATTCCAGCACTGATGCAATTAGATGTAATGAGATTTCCCATGTGAAGACGGACCTAACCAAATGTAGTTTGGTTAGGTCCATCCCATGTGCTAAACAGGTGCCTATTACAGGCACAAGAACTCACATCCCACCCAAGACAACCGAACCAAGACAGTATACCATCCGCCTACATTCCCTATTATCCAGGCGTGTCAGGACGGATCTCAAAAATTCTTAGAAATTACAACATCAAATGCATACAATTACCCTGCAGAAACCTACATTCACTTGTCTCCAGTGTGAAGACCCCTGTCACACCTCTCTTACACAGCAATGTAATATATCACATCACCTGTAGAGATGTGACAGCTGCTACATAGGAGAGACATCAAGACGTCTCCGAGATCGCCTTACGGAGCATGACAGAGCAATCCGGCTTGCTGAAACTGACCAGTCCACAGTCGCGGAGCATTTTTGGGCAACCAACCACGATCTTGATCCCAAACGTGACTTCGAAATAGTAGACCACTCACGACACTTTCACCACCGCCTATGGCTAGAGTCACTTAATAAATTAAACAATCCAAAGGCCATTAACCGCTGCAAAGGCATATGTCTGCACCCAATCCTAGAGACAACCATTTTAACGTTGGAAAAACGCTGGAGTAAAACAGCGCACATCCGTGCGACAACAACAGAAAACCAGCTTGAGTGAATAATGTGCCTCACTCTCAGCTCACTGTACTATATACGTTGTAGTCAAATCAAATTATCAGTTGAAAAAGAGACACTACAGTCTCGAAAGCTTCTGCTATTGTATATTTTATTGTATTACAGTAATACCCTGAAGTTACGTGATAGGTGGGTCCGACGAAAATCGCTTAAGTCGAATTCGCATTAGTCGGGGTACAACTTTGCATATAAATACATATAAATTTTGTCAATACGAAATTTTTAGAAATCTTCAAGTACCGTGTTAGTAGACTAGAAAAGAATAGCGAAAGCTTAAAAAACGGTACTCACCTTGAAATTAATCTGCGATGGTTTACTTAGCATAACGTAAACATTAACCACGCTACCTAAGTAAACCATCGCAGATTAATTTCAAGGTGAGTACCGTTTTTTAAGCTTTCGCTATTCTTTTCTAATATAAATTTTGTTTAATTGGGACCAAGGACTAACAAAAACACTAGTTTAAAAGAAAAATATTAATAAAATTGCAGTTCTTTATACATATTAATACAAAATATGTATTAAAAAAATAAATGACTTACGTAAAAAAGTTATTTCGATGTCGATGGCTTCATAAAATCTGACAAATTCGTCTGACGACAAAGACTTCTTTTTTTCACGCAGAATTTCTTCGTAGCAAACTAATAATTTTTTTTATTCCTTGCTTTGTAGCTATAATGCGTTCTTCGTTGTAGTCTATGTTTTCTAAAATTTTTAAGCCCTTTTCAATTGAGCTGAGACCTTCTGTCAAGTTTGCAATTGTCATGTGCTTTTCGCCAATGCCTCATTTAGGCCTGTAGCACGTGCAATATCACATGGTCTTTCATTTCGCTCAAAGCGTTTCACAATTTCATATTTTTTCTCTATCGACAGAGGCGGACTGGCCATAAGCCTTACCGGGGAAACCCCGGTGGGCCTGTGTGATTTTTGGCCATAAACCATAGTATGAGGCCACTATAAATTTTCCCGGGTAAGAATTTTTAACCCAGTCCGCCTCTGTTTATCGATAATTGCTTTTCTTTTTCTCTCTGAATCTGCAGTGTCTTCACCAGGACGCTTCCTTTTCACACCTTTTAAGTATTTTACTCATTTTTAGGGAATAAAGCACAATTATAAAATGAGGAGGCATGCCTGATACGCATAAACAAAGTTGCGCGCATGTAGCAACTGAATAAACAACACCATAAAGGCAGAGATACACTATTAACGCCTCACATTTCTCACATTTCTAGGGATTACTACCATAAAACAATAAAAATCCAGTTGCGTTTCTGATAGTGGAATCTGTTATAAACTGGTAGTAAACTCGATCTAATTGCATACCGATAGCTGGAATTGTGTTGGTTTTTACGTTATTATGGTGAAATGTGTTTCCCCCTAAAACAAATACATTTTCAGAATCTCCTCTTCATTCCTATTGTGTTGTGTTCGGTTGGGGTGATTCTGCGTTCGACTGCCATTTCTTGTAAACACAAAGGCGAATCGTGCATAAGCCAATTCGGTTTGTGTTATATTATAAGATATCGTTACCGTATTTATAAATAGTGTATGATCGAATTCGTGTAGTGTAAACACATGTTATATGAGGACTGACTGTATACGGCTTAACCAACGCGATCCATTTCTCTCATGAAAACGATGTAATTTCTGACAAACGTTGAGCACAAATTCGAATGCACACATATAAATATGACAGTTGGAATACAAATTCTTGTATATGTGTGCAGCTCATGCGCAGTAAAGTTGAATTTTGTTCATCTTTCGCTCTCACTCTCCGCCGTCGCACCGTATATCGATAACATATGAAAAACGACCTTGAAGATAGTGGGCGGCAGTGTTGCCAAATGAAAAAATCAAGAACAGTGTAACTCCGAGTTCGCGTAAGTCGGGGTATTACTGTATATTCAACTGGGTTATCACTGTATATATTTTTCAAGAACAGTGCCCATGTAAGTATCTATAGAAAAGGCATGCTGGTTGGTTGGCTGGTTGGTAAAGAAGTTTAACGGCACAAGGGCAACTTAGGCCAAAAAGTGCCTAATCCAGTGTTTGGAGAGATGCTGAAAATTTGCTTTATTTGATATTAGAGATGTTCATACAGTCTGGTTTTTTTGAGATAGGTGAAAAGCTCATCTAGATTAGCATTGTTTCCTAGCAGATGGGTTAGTGATAAGGGTTCTTGGATTTGGGCCAGGGAGCAGAAGGTAGTATTTCTGATATGAGAATAAAAACAACAGTCTAAGAGGATATGGCAGGGGTGGGCAACCCGCAGCCTTCTAAGATCTTATGTGCGGCCTTTGTCACACAAAGATGAAATAAAATCATTAAATAATCCTACAACTTTTAAACTAATATTTTTTTAAAATTAAATATTCAAACGTTTTAATAATAAAAAGCTTTATATTTTTTTTTCACAATATAGAAACATTATTCAGATAATTAAAAAAGGAAAATACAAATTTTTTGATCTAAAAAGTAAAATATATCATGTTTAACTTTTTCTATTTATTTAAAAATTGTTTTTATGTACCACAAATGAAAAAAAACGAAAGCTATTTAATAAAAGAAAAATTCTAATCCTCTGTTAAGTTTGTTAAAATAAAAAAAATATTTTAACAGAGTTAATAATTTGACGAAAATAGTTTTTTATTTTAAAATTTAAATTGGGACATTGTGATTTTTTATCTGTTGCTTTTATAACTTGCATATTTGTTGCATATTTTGTTGCATATTTGTAACTGTGAATATTTTGACAACCGTATGTATTCTTGTCTTGAATTTTGTAATCCTGTAATTTCTTATGTTTGATTTCACAATTGCTTAATTTTCAGATTGCCCATCATGTCCAAAAAAGTTAAAAGGCAGTTGAATGAAGAAAACAGAACATTTAAAGAAGATTGGGATATGCAGTATTTTCTAATTTCTGTGAAAGACAAAATGGTTTGTTTGATATGTAATATAGCACTAACAACATTAAAAAAATACAATGCAAATCAACATTATCTATCTCACAAGGACCATAAATATGTAAAATTAGAAGGAGAAGCTCGTAAATCTGCACTTCAAAAAATGAAGAAAGAAAAACAGCACCATGAAAAGGTTTTTGGTGCTTTTATTAAGCAAGGAACTTCTGCAACCGATGTTACATACAAAATAATGCATCTACTTGGAAAAAAAGGCAAACCATTTAGTGACATCAAAATGATAAAAGAATGTATTGTTGAAGCAGTAGGATGTTTAGATCTGGAAAAAGTTGACAAATACAAACAATTACTTCTCTCAAGAAAAACTATAACTAATAGACAACATGAATTAGCTCAGAATGTAGGAGAACAACTTCAGGTAATAATTCACTCTAAAGATGTATATTTTTCAATAGCATTAGATGAAACCACTGATAGAAATGACTCTGTTCAAATATTATATTTTATTCGTGCTATAACTGAAGATTTTCATTGTTACGAGGAACTACTTTGGGTACGCTCACTGGAAGGACTCGTGGAATTGATATTTTTAACAACTTTAAAAGAAATGTGTCTTGAGAGAGGACTAAACCTTGGTAACCTAGTGAGTGTATGCACGGACGGTGCACCTTCTATGAGAGGAAAGCGAGAAGGATTCGTTTCATTGTTAAAAAAAGAAAAGCCCAATTTAGAAAAGTTAATTTCGTTCCACTGTATATTACACCAACAAAACCTTTGTGCTAAATCCTCAAAGCAATAGCAATTAAGCAATACTTTGGACAAAATTATTGCAATTGTTAACTTTATTCGAGTAAATGCTTTAAGACATTGCCAATTTCAAAGCATGCTTATATTGGATGATGGGACATATAATGTCGACTTGCCATATTATTGTAAAGTGCACTGGTTATCAAAAGGACAAATTTTAGTGAAGGTTTTGGCTTTGCGAGAACAAATTAAAAAATTTTACGAGGTACAACAACAAGAATGTGATTTATTAGATGAAGAATTTTGTAAAAATGCTGCGTTTTTTGTGATATTATGGAAAAGCAAAATGAATTAAATGTTTATTTGCAGGGAAAAACAAGACATATATATGACATGTTGCAAAAAATTCAGGTATTTCGAAAAAAATTAATTTTTTTCAAAACTCTTTTCTCTAAATCAGAAATATCTGGGGAACATTTCCCTCATTTAATAAATATGTTAAAGGAGCAGAAATATGTTGTATGTGACACTTTCAAAGACTACATAACCGTATTAGACATGCTAATTGAAGAATACAATGATAGATTTTCTGATTTCAAAGAACATACTTTAGAAATGAAATTGGCTTATGAGCCACATTTAGTTGATATCCTGATGGCAACCACGGAACTACAGATGGAATTAGGAGAAGATAATATGATAAAGACTTTTTTGATACAAAAAAAAAAAAGATCCTATTGAAATATAGAAAAATGCAGTTGAATACCCACGTTTACTTCAACATGCTCGTCGACTGCTGTCTTGCTTTGCAACTGCATATTGTGGCGAATCGACTTTTTCATACCTTACACAAATTAAAAGTCATTTAAGGACTCAGATATCTGATATTCATTTAGAAGACCAACTCAAGTTGCGTACAACTAAGATGGAGCCTAATATCCAGTCATTATCTAATAAAAAACAAACCCAAAAATCTCATTAGTTAATTATCAAAAAAGATGTTTCGGCTGAAACCAATGCATTCTGATGAGTTTAGCTCATTAAAAATGTGCAATCGAAGTGGTTTCAGCCGAGACATCTTTTTTGGTAAATAACTCAACCACCAAAGCATCAAATCTTCAACTCATTAGTTAACTCATATTAAATTATTTTTTTAAAATAGTATAGTTTTTTTTTTATTATTCTTATATAATACACAGAGAGAATGTTAAATAATTGCTATAAATTTTCATTTGAATAACAATTTAGAAAATAATTTATTATCTTTATAATTATATTTTTTTGAATTTTGTGTTCATATAAAATGTAGGTGTATTATGATGAGAATATTGTAGATATGTATGTTTTATTGAAATTTATTTGCTTTTTCTATAGTTATATGTAATAAAATTTAACACGGATAATTAAGTACGTTTTACTTCGTAAATAGTGGTTCGAAGGATCCGTGCGGCTTTTCCGAAAATGAATATGGCCTTTTATTCAAAAAAGGTTGCCCACCCCTGGGATAAGGCAAACCGTCAGTTGTGATAAACAATGAGTGCATAGAGATGGGTCATCACCCATGAGCAGGAACAGGTGGGTCTAATGTGTATGCCCTTTGCGCAATCTTGCCAATATTACCTCTTCGTGTCTGTTTTGTCTGAAGCTGGAGTTCTATATTTGTGGTTCTTGTTTAATTTCAAATAATTTATTGTTCGTCTGTGTCTTCCAAAGGTTTAACCACTGGTCTCTACAGATGTGTCAGATGTGTTTTACAAGGTCAATGTAGGGAACTTGGTAAGATGTTGGTGCACTACTCTTTGGGTGCTTGGCTGCCTGGTCTGCTGTTTCGTTACTTGTGATGCTACTATGCCCTGGAATCCAACAGAAACTTACAGTATGATTCTTATCCTGCAAATGATTTAGACGAGACTGGATTTCTTTTACTATGGGATGTGGGGTAGAGATTTTATTACTTATTGCGGACAGCACACTCATGGTGTCTGTATATATTAAACTATTGGGGTTGAGACGGATGCTGATATTGTTTAGCTAGCTGAATTGCATACAGTTCTGCAGTTTAACTACTACATTCAGTCGGAAGAGATAAAAAGGCATGCAACAAGAAAAGAAGGTCTATGAGACAGAGAGTGAAGAGACTGTTACAAATGAGACATTAATTAACCTAACTACCCTCTTTTGAATGGAATCTAGAAGCCTGAGAGAGGTTTTGGGGTCACAGCCCCAGATGTGGGTACAATATTCCATGGTAGGCTAGACTTGCGATTTCTACAGAATCAACATCTGTTTGGTAGAAAAGTAACGCTGAGAGTGAAAGAGAAAACAGAGTTTTTAGATGCAGAAGAAGCAATATTTGTTATGTGCTTGTGCCAAGAGAGACTAGAAGTCAGGGTAATCCCCAAGTTCTTACCTAAAAATCAGGGCGTCATCGAAGATAAGCATAGGAGCAGATGAATCCTTTTTGCGAGATATAAGATATGACTGAGTTTTAGAAGGATTGAAATCAACTAAGTTGTCTTTGCCCCACTGGAGAATTATCTGGAGATCAACATATAAAGATTTTGCAGTGAATACTCGAGAAGTTGAAGCTGTTTGAGCAAGGCAAGGTTTCTCAAACTGGAAGGTGGAAAGCAATGTGCTATCATCAGCAAAACTACGGATAGCATTTCCGGTCAATGGAAGAAGGTCATTAATATACAAGAGGAAAAGTGTGCAGAAAGAACTGGATCTTGGGGTACACCCACATTAATGGTGAAGTTAGAAGACAGAGAGCCGTCTACTATCACCCGCAGTGAGAGGTCAGAGAGAAAACTGGATACCCAATTAAAAAGAACAGCTGGTAAACCATAGGACGGAAGCTTATTTAGAAGAACTTTATGCCAAACATGACCAAAAGCCTTTGAAATGTCAAGAGCAATGGCTTGAGTTTCACCAAACTTTTCCATTGAATTTGTCCATAGATGGACAACATGAGCCAGAGTATCACCAGTGGAACGACAGTAATGGAATCCATACTGGAGATCGTTGATCAGATGAAAGATTACACATAGTTTAACAGTTGGCAGTTAATTGATTTCTCCATTACTTTGGAAAGAGTAGAAGTAATCGCAATGGTACGATAATTGGATAGAAGGGATTTGTGACCCTTTTTAGGAACTGGCTGGTTATGAGCAAATTTTCAAGCAGAAGGAAAAACACCTTTGGAATAAGAAAGTGAAACAAGATGACACAAAACAGGAATAAGTTGAGGGGCACAGGTTTTGAGAACAAGTGTAGAAATACCATCAGAATTTGGAGCTTTCTTAGCATCAAATTCATCAAAATCCTTCTGACATCCTTTTAATGGAAAACCACAGGAGGCATTATATGGAGTGTACTGGGAACGGTTTTAAGGTGATTTACCAAGATCATCAAAACATGAATTGGAAGAAAAATAGGATGCTAGCAGGTCAGCTTTATCTTTGGCTGATGTGGCAACAGAACCATCTGGTTTTGATAGAGATGGGCAAAAATTGAGGGCCAATAGCTTTGGCAAGAGACCAGAATGCTCAGCTACCATTTGGACAAGAAGCAAGTTTTCTACCCTTAGCCTGTTCGAAATCTAGTTTCGACTAACTGCTTTACAAAGTATAAATAATACTTAATAATAATTTTTATTATTATGCAATATTGCTTATAAAAACACATTACTGGAAATATTTTATAATAAAAAGTCAGAGATATTATATGATTTCAGAGAATATAGGCTTAGAGGTTCGCATTAAAAATATTGCATTGAAAGGGGTTTGCGATAAAAAAATATTACATTGAAAGGGGTTCGCAAATCAAAAAAGGTTGGGAACCGCTGGTCTAGATGATCCTGCAATGCATCTTTTACCAGTGACTCCATTATTTTACCTGGAACAGAAGTTAAACTTACTGATCTGTAATTACTCGTATCACCCTTAGAAACCCCTTTGTGAATTGGAATACAGGTGACCCCGGTTAACGCTGATAATGCGTTCCGGAAAAACAGAGCGCTAAGTGAATCCGCGCTAAGCGAGCGCCGCATTCCCATAAAGTAACATATGTATTTGTGAGTTGCGGTCAGTGCCATACGATATTTCCTAATCAATAATAAGCGGTAGTGAAAAGATACACAAATGTCGGTCAAATTATTTAATATTCAAATATTTGTACATATAAAATATTCCGCATTACATACGTATATAATTATGTGGTAATAACTACTTATGTATCAAAATTAAACTTAAAATTCCAATTAAAATCATGAATTGAATTGATCTAAATTGATTTAATTTAATTGACGAATTTAATTATGAAAAAGGTATCGATTTTGGGTTGAACTTTGGCCCTCTTCCAAATAAACTAAAAAGGGTATTAATTTTAAATCCCCCACAGTTTAATTACCACCCAACAATAAAGTCAACCGATCCTTCGCCGCTTTGAAACCTGGCATGTTTTTTTCTTCTTTCAATATGAAACTTCTTTTAGGCATTCGTTTCCACAAAAATCCTGCTTCATCTATGTTATAAACTTGTTGAGAAGTATAACACACAATACCCCTCTTCAATAATTTTAACAAGTTCTTTTTTGAAAGTTTCGGCTCTTTGATCTGCACTTGCGGCTTCTCCCTGGATTTTAAATCTATTCAACCAGCCCTTACTAGTTTTAAATGGTTCCAATTTTATTTTTTTTTTAGGTGAGTTTTCTTCAGATGAGTTTTCTCTCTTTTTTATTATTTATAATATTTAACTTAACTGAATTCTGCATTGGATATTATCTTCAATAAAATTAGTTAGTCTTTCCATTTCAATCCTAATAGCCGCCCCTAGCCCTAGTTGCTTGCAGTGGAACAGCTATCTTTCCTGCTGCTAAAATTAATTCTTTATTTATTTTTTTTATAATTGTTCTTACAGTTAAACTTGCAAGTCCTAAATTTTGGCACGCATGCGCTTGTCTTTGACCGGATCGATTCCGCTTCAAAACGTCTAATTTGATTTTCAAATTCAGTCTTTTTCCTTACATTTATAGTCTTCGTATTGCGCTCAGATGTTGTTGCTTTTTCATTCTTATCGGCCATTATTAACTCTTCAAAAATGTAACTGCGTTGGTTGCATTAATTATGATACAATGTGCAAGTAAACTGTCCGTTGTACTGAGTGATCACTGGACTTCGGATAAATGCATATAACACAAATATTACAAGCAATATACGTGATCATTTATTAAAATGTTGATCTCCGAACTACATAACAAGTCACTGTACTGCAATTAAATTAGCGCAAGAGAGAATTTCACTGAACGTGGGAATATTTCTCAGGTCGGCGTGGGAAACGTTTTAACCATATTTTTATATTCATTTTCAAGCTATCGACTCCATCAAATGAAACGATTTCGTTAAATATGCCAAAAATGCAATCTGTAAAAGAGCGTTATAGTGATCTATAACAGCGTTATAGTCAGATATGGGTTATAATATAAGAACAGCATTATAGCGAATCAGCATACAGCGAACCGCGTTATAACAGGGGCCTGCTGTACATATGCACATCTGCAGTCCGTGGGGTCTGCCCCTGAGTCCAAGGATGCTCACATAATTATGGCTACGGATTTGCTTAATTCTTTAGTCACCTCCTTTAATATAACTGGATAAATCCCATGAATCCCAGGTGCCTTTCTCAGGTTTAACTTCAACAATTTCTCCTCCAATTTGCTCTCAGTTATTACTAAATCATTTAGCACCCTGTTACTGTTTGATAAATTTCTGGCATTTTCTTCCCTTAATAACCTCTATCCTTTTACACAATATATTACCCATCTTCCTGACAAAGGAGTCACCGACAATAACTAAGTCCTATGGGACCAGCACATTCTGCCTTGGAGATTGCCACTGTGTTGCCTAATCCACAAGATTGAGCTCTGGTGTTGAGGTGAGCAACTGAGAGCTTGATGGGCACTCATATTAATTTCTTCGAGAGCATCTATCCTGCACCTCAAGTTCTCGTAGATGCCTATCAGAATGCTGAGTTGGTGACTAATTTCTAGACACACTCTGCACCTAGCACGCACACGCGCCCTCCTTGGCTGGATCATGTTCTGTTCTAGAGAGTTTGGCAAGCATTTCAAATAAAGGCAGCAAAGCAATAGGCATAAAGTGGCAAGAGTACTGTGATTCAGGGGCAAACTGAGGGGGGCAATTCTCCAACGCATCACAGATTAAAAAAATGTGGGACTTTGGAGAATTGCCTCCCCCCCCTTCAGTTTGCCCCTGAGTCACAGCACTCTTGCCACTTTGTGCCTATTGCTTTGCTGCCTCTAGTCTGCAGCATAATATTGAAAATTAATAAGATCAATAAATTTAATAAATTAATTATCAATACTACGCTATATAACAGAATCCTAAAAGCAATGATAAGTATTATGCTATCTAGTTTTATGTTAAAGCTACCTATTTACCAAAATTAAAAATTTCAATTCCCTACTGCTCTCTATATGAAAATAATGGCTGCAAGAATCAAATGAAACAACGGTTTTAAGAATATTAAGTAGTAACCTACAAAAACTGTATCTAAATTAAAAATAAAAATAACCAGCGCAACTAGAAATATAAGGCTACTTATAAAGTACAATATAATATGACAATTAAATAAATAAAATGGCATATACTTATCACTTTTTTTGGAGCCTGTAATTCACAGCTGGAATTTGTAAAGAGAGTCAGTGCCCTCTCCTGCTGTTTGCAGGAGAGGGCACTGTATCTTAATGAGATACAATAGTACACAATTAAAAACTAATAGCTTCCAAAGATAGAAAATTAATAGAAATTCAACTAGCGATACTCATCAATATATAAACATGGTTAATTAGAGTTGTATTAATCCTTTCAGTTCACTTGATACCATTTTAATGTAAGCCTATTAATAACAATAATAGATGTAAATATATATGTAACTATTAAATTCCTATTGAATATATTTTTTTAGGAAAAATCCAAACAAAAAACGTATAAGAACCTAAAGTTCTTAAGTTCTAATACCTTTTGTGTTTAGTGCCATGCATGGTTGACACTGAAAGGACAGAAGATACCTGTTGACATCAGACTTGAATTTCTGCAGATTGTAATTTTCAGAAAAATACAAGAGAAGGAATGTTCTTCCAGTAAACAGAAATAGGAACAAACGATGAGGGAATGTTAGTTCCTGACAGATTACAGCACACATGCCAAATGGTTGGAAGAGAGTGGGGCAATTACAGATGCTAATGCAGAAGAACAGTGCCTGTGGAAGAATCTAGAGATAAGGAAAACAATAAAAACTGAACCTTTAGGAGACAGAAAGTAGAAACTTTGTTGTTGTTGTTATTTGGTTTTTAGGAGCATTAGCAACTTAGGCCATATTGCTCCAGGGATATGCAGTGGTCATTCCCTGACCTTTCCGCATCCTCTGTATTTGGTGGTCACGGGCTTGAACCTCGGTCTAATCAAGAAGCGTGTGCCACACACTGCTGCTCCTGCCCACCTGGCTACGGAGGCACCTCTAGAAACTTTGTAAGAAATGGGTTATTAATTAACCTGACCGCACTCTGTAGAACAGAGTCTAGAAGCTTGAAAAGTTTAGACTACAACACCACAGGTGTGGGAAAATATTCCATAGTAGGAAGGATTTGAGATTTGCACAGTGAGTTGTTTCTTAAAAAAGTAAAGCAAACAGCAGAAGAGAAAATCCAGTTTTCAAATTATACGCTTCCCTCCTCACACAGGTAAGTATCCAGTTGACATTTGAATTTATTTAACCTGTCAGCCTCAACTACCTGTGGGGCAACTTGTTCCAGCAATCAACAATTCGCTGGCTAAAAGAAAACTTCCTTCAATCTAATCTAATCTAAACCTCTAGCCTTGTAATTTGAATTTATAGCCCCTAGTTCTGGAATTAAATAACAGTGAAAATTCCACCTTGATTCATTTTACTAATCCCTCTCAAAGCCTTGTAAATCTCAATCAGGTGCAAGGTTGCCAAGCTCTGTAGCCCACATAATCGGGGTCTTTCCATATGGTCGTCCTTCTGCCGATCTCACAATTCAAGTTTCCTGTCTTTGGACCTTTTCAAGAAGCTCATTGTCTTTTTTTCTGATGAGGCCTCCATATTTGAACACAGAATATTCCAAATGTGGTCTTACAATTCCCTTATACAGTGGGATTATGACCTCGCTATCTCTACAGGGGTAATCCCTAACAGAGATATATGATCTTGTATAAATTTCAGAGTCATTCAAGATGAAAATAGCAGCAATAGATTCCTTTCTGCAAGGTGTATGACAGAATTGAATTTTAAAAGAATTGAAGTTAAGTTTTCTTTTCCCCACTGGAGAATTACATGGTTATCAGCATTTAAGGAGATAGTGGTGGATATTCAGGAGATTCTGGAAGGCAGAATGTAATTAACTATCATCAGCAGAACTGTATATAAAATTTATAGTTAGTAATATAGCGATGTATATTCATTGATATAAAAGGGAAACAAGGGAGAAAGAACAAACTCGGAATTAGAGGAGAAAACTGATTCAGAACAGTGCCTGTACAATACTGAATACCAAACTGCGAAAAACAGTCAGAAAGCCATAGCATGGGACCTAGTTTAGAAGCCTTTATGTCAAACATGGCCAAAATCATTAGAAATTCCAAGGCAAATACTTGAGTTTCAGATAGTTTAAAAAGTTGGCAGCTGATGGATTTCTCCACAAAGGATAGATTTTAAATACAATAGGGTGATACTCATATGAGAGAGAGAGCGAGAGAGAGAGAGAGAGAGAGAGAGAGAGAATTGTCTCCCTTTTTAGGTATTGGCTAGATATGAGAAAATTTCCACACAGAAAGAAAAAACATCAAAAGCGGATATTGATGGGATATCAGAGACTTAATGCCACATGGATATAAGCAGAGCAGAATTGGAATTGATGGAGTACAATGTGGACAGGAAGGCTAGACGGGGTAGAAGAAGAGGAGGGGTGATGTTAAGAAACACAAATTCTAAAGAAGTCCATCCAGCTGACATGGGTGGACAGTGCCGTATTGAGTGGGTCTGGTGTAACATAAGCACTGGGGAAACCAAGTAGACAGTAGGAGTGTGTTATAGGCTTAATGACTCTGATGATTACAAGGAACAACTGTACAGAGAAATAGAGTGGGTCAGTAGATCAGATTGTCTTATAATGGGGGATTTTAACTTCCCAGATAGACTGCAACTTCGGTTTGTCACTCACACACCAGCAAGCCTTTTGTGGATTTATTGGATGATTGTTTTCTACAGAAGCACATTCAAGAGACAACCAGAGAGATAATACTCTTGATCTGATTATCAGCAGTGATTCTTCATGCATTAAGGATCGGCAGATAAAGGAACCGCTAGGTGGCGGTGATCACAGTGTACTGACGTGGTATTTACTTAAAAATGTAACTACCATCGGGGATAAGGGGAAGGATTTTTGCTTTCGTAAAGGTGACCACAGTGGTCTCAGGGAATTTTTAAATTCTGTACGGTCTAAATGGGAAGCATTCAAGGAATTAACCTTGGAAGCTACTAGGCTTTTCATACCAACTAAGAGATACTGTTCAGGGTTTAGGCCCAAATGGATGTCAGATGACATAATGAGACTCGGGGCAGGGAAGAAAAATGCATGAAACACATATAAATTATCAGGAGACACAGATGCCTATGGTAGATATAAGAAAGCATGTAATCAAGTCACAAAGGATATTAGGAAAGCAAAGGCAGATTATGAGAAATCTTTGTCAAACTATGCAAGAAAAAAAAAAAAAAAAAAAAACACAGTAAAGACTTCTTTACTAATTATGATTGTAAGAGCAATAAAGCTCAATATGTCCTACCAAAGTTATTATTAAAAACTATAAGAAGAAACCTCACCCTTTTATGTAGGACCAGAATTCTCTCAACCCTCACAGTCGAAGGATTATGTGATTATATGATTATACGAATAAATGTTCCATGTTTATATACGTAAAAGACTTCTTTACTTATGTAAATTCCAGAACAGTCGGCTACAAATTTTTTTGGTTGTGCACCGTTATTTTACTTAAAAGGAGTAGCGTGCACCCCAGAATCAAAACTTAAATATATACGTTTAATAATATAAGTAATATAAGTTTAATAATATTAATAATATAATTTAATTAAATAAGTTAAATATTTTTTTTATTTATAAATCATTTACATGAAAGTCATTTTATCTAAAATCACATATAATTTTAAAAGATCACAAATTAAAAAATACAAAGCAAAATTAAATTGAAGTTCAAGTACAAAATGCACGTACTTGAACGTGCATGCTCAATGGCATGATCAAATAAAGCCACGTGATCAAACAAAGCTGCATACTGAAGTAATAAAAAAACATTTATTTATAAATTTTATTTTCAATTATATTTCAAAAAACTAAAGTTTTCATAATTAATAAATACTGATTTCTAGGTGATTATCTCACACACCCCATAGATCATCTTGTGCACCCTACTTTGGAGACTACTGCTTTAGAATAAAGGAGATGAATCAGATTAGTCCAGTTGACAACGACGGTTCGATTGTTGATGAACCAGCTCACATAGCTGACAAACTGAATGAGTATTTTGCATCTACGTTCACACATGAGGAGGTCTGTAGGGAAGTGGAGTCCAGACATTTATAAACTCTGGCAGGGAGCTAAATGATTTTGTAATAACTGTGAGCAAACTGGAGGAGAAATTGTATTGAAATTGAACATAAGAAAGGCACTTGGGGTGGGTGGGATATATCCAGTTATATTAAAGGAAGCAGCAAAGGAAGTAAGAAGACCATTAGCTATAATTATGAAAGCTTCCTTGGACTCAGGGAAGGTCCAAGGAAGCTTTCAAAGATCAAAAGGTGACATGGGTAATTACAGGCCTGTTAGTCTCACTTCTGTTGCAGGGAAAATAATGGAGTCACTGGTTAAGGAAGCGATGCAGGATCATCTAGACAAGACTGCAGTTATAGTTCAAACAAAGCATCGGTTTGTTAAAGGGAAGTCTTGTATGACAAATTTGATTGGTACTATGATGTGGTCACAAAGGAACTGGATACAAAGGATAATTTTGATCTCATATATTTGGATTTTAAGAAAGCTTTTAATACTGTGGAACATGGAAACTACTGTACAAATTGGAGCAGTATGGCATTAAGAGAAAGTTGCTACAGTGGATAAAAGAATGGTTGAGTGGAAGAAGACAGAGAGTGGTAATCAATAGACGCTGTCCTTCATAGACTAATGTTATTAGTGGAGTCCCCCAGGGATCAGTGTTAGGACAATTGTTGTTTTCAATATTTATCAATAATATCGATAAAGGTATATCAGGGTAAATGTCTAAGTTTGCAGACAATAAGAAGGTTGTTAATGACAGTAATGACAGTACGCTACTGCAACAGGATATGAAAAAGATGAGCACATGGGCTGAAAAGTGGCAACTCAAGTTTAACATTGACAGATATAAAGTAATGCATATGGGTAGCAGAAATCCCAGAGTAACATATCAATTCGGTGGTGCTACACTCAGGGTAGTGGAGAACGAAAAGGATCTTGGGTTAACTATGCAATGAAATATGAAGTTTTCCGAGCAGTGCAAACAAAAAAGTTTGCAATAATGATATACAGGAATTTTTATTGGAAGTGATAAGGGGACGATTGCCTCATTTAGGAAACATGTAGAGATGCTGGAGCAAGTACAGAGAAGGGCAACGAGATTGGTGAGTGGGGAAAAGGGTTGGTGTTACCAAGAAAGGCTTAAGTCCTGCAAATTGCAGTTTCTGGAGACTGGGCATCTGCAAATTGATCTAGTTGAGGTGTATAAGACCTCGAATGGAGTGAGCAAGCTCAATGCTAATGGGATTCTTGCTCTTGCCCAGATCACTCACCTCAGGGGGCACAAATTCAAATTGAGGAAAGACAACTGAAGAATAGATGTGTGGAAATTTGCCTTTACCAGTGAGTGGTTAATAGTTGGAACAAACTTCCATCTACTGTAGTAGAGGTCAGCAACTTAAATAAGTTCAAGGCAGAACGAGACATACATTTGGAGTGAATGGATGGGTGAAATGGGAAGGTTTTTTGTTTGGCAGACGAATAAGAATTATAAAAAGGTCACACTGAAAAGGAGCAAAGTTCACAGCCACAAGTTTTAAGAACAAGTAAAAAAATAACATCATAACTTTAAGCATTCTTGACATCAAGATTTTAGAATTTTGCTAACATCCTCCTGCCATAAGACCACAGGAGGCATTAAGTAGATTATGCAGGGTAGAGCAGGAGGAGGTGGTTTACTAAGATCATCAATACAAGAGTCAGATAAAAAGTAGAATGCTAGTTAGTTGGTTGTATCTTTAGCTGTAGAGACAAAAAAAAAAAAAAGAAAATATTTTAACAGAAGTGAGAGGTATACATCTTCAGAAGTTCAGGTTTGTGTTTTTTTTTTAGGAGCATTAGCAACTAAGGCCATATTGCTCGGGAGAAATGCGGTGGTCATGGGCTCGAACCCCGATCTAATCAAGAAGTGTGTGCTACACACAGCTGCTCCTGCCCACCTGGCTACGGAAGCCTCTCCCAGAAGTTCAGGTCAATAGCTTTGGCATTCTCCATTAAGGATGAAAAAACTTTCTTTTTTTTTTGCCCAACCTTTCTCTTCCTCTGTCTTCATCCAGCATAGGAGTTTCTTGTGTGGGCTGATTTTTTTTTTTTTTTTTTTTTTATGAAAACCCCAAACACAAGAAGTATTAGAACCTATATAGTACATATAGAAAGGCCATTCTTGAAAGGGTGCAAAGATGGGTAACTCGCCTGGTGAGATCGGCAAAAGGGCGTCCTTATGAAGAAAGAGTTCGAATATGTGGGTTGCAGAGATTGGAAACTAGACACCTTAGAGGAGATTTGATTGAGGTGTTTAAGGCTCTGAGAGGCACCAGTAAAATGAATGAGGACGAAATTTTCAAGATGCTAGAACTAGGGGACATAAATTCAAGTTACGGGGGGAAATGTTTAGACTGGACTGCAGGAAGTTTTATTTTAGCCAGCGAGTTATAAATTACTGGAATTAGTTGCCTTCATGGGTGGTAGAGGCCGACAGTTTGGAGAAATTCAAATGTCATCTGGATAGTACTTTCGGGTATGGGAAGCGCATAGGTTATTAATTATTATTATTATTTTTTTTTTTGTTTGTTTTATCATTATTTTGTTCGGATTTTTTTTTTTTTTTTTTTTTTTGGCTGGTGCAGCATAAGCCATAGGCTTTCTTGCACCATGCGGCCATTACTAATACTAATAATATCGTGCTTGGATTGGAGGTTGAAAAAACGAGAGAAGATACTTGTTGACATTAGACTTGAACTTCTGTAAACTAATTTTCAGGAAATACGTATGACGGAAGGCTGTTGCAGAAAACGGCAGTTAAATGAATAAATGAGGAATATGAAAACTTGGTTCTGTGAGTTTGAAGTTGGCCAGTTAATGGATGATGGCTGGTGGCAGTACAAGTTTGGACTGTTTTGAAAGAGAGAGCAGGAATTATAGAAGCCAATTCAGAAGAACAGTGCCCATGGAAGTATCTGTAGAAACGACATGCAGCAGAAACTGTATGCCTATGAGACAGCGAGTGGAGAGACTCTGATATGAGTCATTAATTAACCTAACTGCCCTCTTCTGAATGGAATCTAGAAGCCTGAAAGAGGTTTTGGGTGCACCGCCCCAGATATGGATCGACACTGACAGAATCCATACTGTCTGATCCGTTTGATCAACAATCAGACGGAAGGTTTCTAGGTAGTATCAGAGTTGGCATTTAATTGATTTCTCATTATTTTAGAAAGTGTAGAAGAAATTGCAATGGGATGATAATTGGATGGGGAGGAATTTGTCACCCTTTTTAGAACTGTCTGGATATGAGGAAATTTCCAAGCAGAAGGAAAAACATCTTTGGAATAAGAAAGTGAAAAAAGGCAGCAAAGAACAGGAGTAAATTCAGGAGCACAGATTTTGAGAACAAGTGGAGAAATACCATCAGGACCTGGAGCTCTCTTAGCATCAAGATTCGTCAAAATCCTACTGATATCCTTTTGATGGAAGTCCACAGGAGGCATTGAATGGAGTGTGTTGGGAATGATGGGAGGTAGTAGTAGTGGCCTGTGATGCAAGAAAGCAAGTGCAGCCGGAGAAAAAAAAAAAAAAATTCACACCATTCCCTCCAAATGCCTGTCCAGTTCCTCCTTAAATTTATTCAACCTATCAACTTCCACAACAACAGATGGAAGTCTTTTCCAGCAATTAATCACCCGCTGGCTAAAGGCAAATTTACACACATCTATTCTACATCTGTCCTTTCTTAATTTGAGTTTATGCCCCCTTAGGTTCGTAATGTGAACAAGTGGAAGGATCCCATCAGAATTCAGCGTGCTCAACCCATTCAAGGCCTTATACACTTCAATCAGATCACTGCGCAGGTGCCTAGTCTCCAGCCACAGTAATTTGCAGAACTAAAGACTCTCTCTTGGTAAGAGGATCCCTTCATACCCCTCACCAATCTTGCTGCCCTTCTCTGTACACGTTCAAGCAAATCTACATCCTTCCTAAAATGAGGCCTCCAGACCTGTACACAGTACTCAAGGCGTGGCTTGACCATTGTCTTATACAGAGGGACAATCACTTCCTTTTCCCTGCTAGCAAAATTCCTATATATCATTGACAAAACCCCATGACCTGGCCTGGCAGCCTGTCTGCATTGCTCAGAAAACTTCATATCTGACTGCACAATTACTCCAGGTCTTTTTCATTTTCTACCACCTTAAGTGTAGTACCACACAGTTGGTACGTTTCTCTGGGGTTACTTCTACCCATATGCAGTACTTTGCATTTGTCAAGGTTAAACTTCAGTTGCCACTTCTTAGCCCATCTGCCCAAATTATCTAGATCCTGTTGCAGTAGTACACTGCCATTACTGTCATTAACAACCCTGCCAACCTTTTATCATCTGCAACCTTCGACCTTAAGCCTGATATACCTTCGTCAATATCATTGATAAATATACAAAACAACAGTGGACCCACCACCGAACCCTGTGGGACTCCACTAATAACATTAGTCCACGAAGAGCCGCACCCACTGATTACCACCCTCTGTCTTCTCCCACTTAACCATCCTTTTATCCATTGTAGCAACTTACCCTTAATACCATTCTGCTCCAATTTGTACATGCGCAACAGTGTCAAAAGGTTTCCTGAAATCCAAATATATGATATCAAAATTATTTTTTGCATCCAGTTCCTTTGTAACCACATCATAATATCCTATCAAATTTGTCAGACAAGACTTTCCCTTAACAAACCCATGCTGTGTCTGAATTATTGCTGCAGTCTTGTTTAGATGATCCTGCAATGTATCTTTAACCAGTGACTCCATTATTTTACCCGGAACAGAAGTTAAACTAACTGGTCTGTAATTACTTGTGTCACCCTTCGATACCCCTTTGTGAATTGGGGATACATTTGCATATCTCCAGTTCGTGGGAACTTCCCCTGAGTCCAAGGATGCTCTCATAATTATGGCTAAGGGTTTGCTTAGTTGCTTTGCCGCCTCCGTAGCCAAGTGGGCAGGAGCAGGAGTGCAGTTGCACACGCTCTTTGAGTAGACCGGGGTTCAAGCCCCTGACTGCTGAATACGGTCGATCTGCCAACCCGCACTGGACCAGCGTGGCAGATTATGGTCCATTTCCCTCAGCATGAATTGTTGAGGAGGCTTCCATCCTGCAGTGGGTTGATAATGGCTGCACTTTACTTTTTTTAATATAACTGGATAGATCCCATCCACCTCAGGTGCTTTTCTTATGTTTAACTTCAACGATTTCTCCTCCACTTTGCTCTCAGTTATTACAAAATCATTACGTATCCTGATACAATTTGATAACCTTCTGCCATTTTCACACCTTAATAATTTCTCATGTGTGAATGTAGATGCAAAATATTTATTCAGTTTGTTTGCTATCTGAGCAGGATCATCAACAGTCGAACCATCGATGTCAAGTGGATTCATCAGATTCATCCCCTTCCTTTTAGAGTTTATATAAGTAAAAAAATCCTTGCTGTTTTTCTTAGCATCTTTTGCCAAGGATTTCTCATAATCTGCCTTCGCCTGCCTAACCTCCCTTGTGACCTGATTACAGATTAGCTTATATCTGCCATAGGCTTCTGAGTCACTTGATAATTTATATGCATCCCATGCATTTTTCTTCTCTGTTACGAGTCTCATTAGTTCATTAGATAACCATTTAGGCCTAAACCTTGAACAATGTTTCTTAATAGGTATGAAACTTTTAGTAGCATCCATGATTAATTCCTTGAATGCTTACCACTTCGAATTTACTGTTGGTAACATCGTCAGTTGATCCCACTGTACAGAATTTAAAAACTTTCTGAGACCACTGTACTCAGCTTTACGGAAGCAAAAACCCTTTCCTTTACCCCTGATGGTAATTAAATCTTTAAGTAAATCCTACATCAGTACACTGTGATCACTGCCACCTAGTGGTTCCTTTATCTGCAAATTCTTAATACACGAATGATCACTGCTGATAACCAGATCAAGAGTATTACTCTCTCTGGTTGCCTCTCGAACATGCTGCTGCAGAAAACAATCATCCAATAAATCCACAAAAGTCTGACTAGTGTGTGATTGACGAACCCACAAGTTCCAGTCAATATCTGGGAAGTTAAAATCCCCCATTATAAGACATTCTGATTTACTAGCCCACTCTATTTCTCTGTACAATTGTTCATTGTACAGAGAAATTAGGCCTATAACACACTCCTACTCTTATTTTTGCTTTCACAGTGCTTAGGTCACACCAAACTGACTCAACAATGCACTGTTCATCTGGATCAACTGGGTGCACCTCCTCCCTTTCTATCCTGTCTATCCTTTCTGTACACATTGTACTCCCCAAATTCCAGTTCTGCATTCCTTATATCTGTGTGACCAAGGTGTTTTACCAAGAACATTAAAACATGATTTGAAGAAAAATGTGATACTAGCAGGTCAGCTTTATCCTTGGCTGAAGTGACAATAGAACCATCTGGTTTTCACAGAGGTGGGAGCAGAGATGGGCAAAAGTTGCAGCCAATAGCTTTGGCAAGAGACCAGAATGCTCAGCTACCATTATGGCAAGAAGCAAGTTTTCTACTTTTAGCCTGTTCAAAATCTAGTTTAGACTGATTAATAACTACTTTACAATTGTTGTGAGCTTTGGTGTAGGCAGAAAATGAAACTGAAGAATTGGAAACAAGCCAATTACGATATGCAACATTCTTCTCTTGAATAGTCTTAGCACATTTGTTGGAAAACCAAGGTTTAGATAAAGGATGATATTTTAAAGTGGAGTGTGGGATAAAGGATTCCAGTTTTACAAGAATAATTTCACTGACACGATCTCAGCAAACGTTGGCATCAGAAGTTTTGAAACAGTAATCCGACCACGAAAAGAAGAAAAGATATCTTGCAGGTCATCCCAATTTGCATTCTTGTAAGGCCAAACAACAAGAGGTTGGGAATAACCATGAGAGAAAGGCTCCATTGGAGAAAGACAATCACCAAGTTGTAATCTAAGGTGTCTAAAGGACCACTCACTTCGACAGTGTACTTAGAAGGGTTGTTTCTGAGAAAAAGATCAAGCTTGTTGGCTGTTTGGTTAGGATTGTCCTGTATTCTTGTAGGTAAATTAACAATCTGTGCAAGGCCATTAGCAATTGTAAAAGCCTCAGCAACTCGACCAGCTGGGTTGGTGTGACTAGAAAATGGAAGCCAACTCTAGTTGTGAACATTAAAATCACCAAGGAAAATAACCCACTGTTAGGAATATTGGAGTGGAGAAAGTCAAGTTGCAAAGAGAGGAAGTCAAAGAGGTCCAAGTGATTAGTGGAGTTGGGAGAACAGTAGAGACAACAGATGAATTTGACACAATGAGGTAGAGAGATTTTAAGCCAGAAAAGATCAAAGAGAGGAGATTCCAAATTGCCAAGTCTCTGGCAGGGAATATCGGAATGGACATATTCACATGTACCACCTTTCAGCCGAAAGGAATCATATTGTGAATAATTTGGGCAACTGAGATGAGCAGTAGATGAATCAATCGATAACTGAGATTCTGCTAGAAAAAGTACATGGGGTTTGACAGACTGCAAGTGGAAATGGACATCATTGAGATTAGAATTGAGACCATGTATATTTGTGAAATGAACAAGGAAGCGTTTGGAGGTTTAGTTCTTTTTGCAGATATTTGCTCTATTAGTTTGACAATTCATGGTATATTCAATAGCAAGAAAAAGTTGGGGGAGGGCATGCTGTATGAAGTAATGAAATTTTTGGATATGGTGTACACATGCTAAGAATATACCCAGATCCTTGATATATTCTTACATGGCCTTGAGAATGCCCCTGCATTCATAACATGGCCTTGAGAATGTCCCCGCATACACACTACTCGAACTCCATCCAGTCACTATCTGGCAGATTAGAGGTAGCAAGATTATACACTAGCTGATCTGTAAGCCTTCTAAAGATTTATTAATAGGTTTGGTTCGGTGTAATAACTAGCGGCCAGCCTGCGAATACCGTTTTAGAGCTGTACCCTCGAAATGTAAGGAAGATTGGATCTTGCCATGATGTCTATCGTAACCTTAAAAGTCATCAGTCATGCTGCATGATGGAAGAGATAGGGAAGGGTTGACCGGAACTTAGCTCTGTAAACTAAACATGGTTGTTGTTATTTGGATTTTAGGAGCATTAGCAACTAAGGCCATATTGCTCCGGGATATGCGGTGGTCATTCCCTGACCTTCCCGCATCCCCCGTATTTGGTGGTGACGGGCTCGAACCCCGGTCTAATCAAGAAGCGTGTGCTGCGCACTGCTGCTCCTTCCCACCTGGCTACGGAGGCGCCTAACTAAACATGGGTTCCACCACTTCAAGCCTCCAAATAAGCAAAGTGGTGGTATTGCACTGGTTGATGAGAGTCATCTACGACCTAGTAATGTGTAACCTTAACAGAATCAGCAAAAATGAACAGGGCAACAAGGTGGAGATGAACCTAAGTTCTAGGAGCCGCCCAAACAGAAAATACAAACAACAAAAAAACTAAGGAAGTGAGATTACTTGAGAGAGACAAAATCAAAATCAGTTGACATGGGTGAGCAGTGCAGCACTGAGTCAGTATAGTGTGACAAAAAAACACTGGAGAAGCGCAAAACTGAGTAGGAGTGTGTTATAGGCCTAATGACTCTGCTGAGCACAACGAACAACTATACAGAGAAATTGAGTTAGCCAGTAAATTAGAATGTCTTATAATGGGGGATTTTAACTTCCCAGATACAGAATGGAACTTGTGGGTTGGTCTCTAGCACACTAGTAAGACTTTTATGCAATTGTTGGATGACTGTTTTCTAGAGCAACATGTTCAAGAGGCAACTAGAGGGAGTAATACTCTCGATCTGATTATCAGCAATGATTATTCATGCATTAAGAATCTGAAGTTAAAGGAACCACTAGGTGGCAGTGATCACAGTATACTGATGTGGGATTTACTCAAAGATGTAACTGCTATCAGGGTTAAAGGGAAGGGTTTTTGCTTTCATAAAGTTGACAACAGTGGTCTTAACGAGTTTTTAAATTCTACACAGTGGGACCAACTGATGACATTACCAACAGTGAATTCTAAATGGGAAGCATTCAAGGAAATAATTTTGGTAGCTACCAGGCTTTTCATACCAAGTAAGAAATACAGTTCAAAGTTTATACCTAAATGAAGGTAGATGAACTAATGACACAAGTGGCAGAGAAGAAAAATGCATGTGATGCATATAAATCATCAGGAGACAGATGCCTATGGTAGATATAAAATAGTCTGTAATCAAGTGAGAAAGGAGATTAGACATGCAAAGGCAAATTACGAGAAATCTTTGGAAAGGGATGCAAAGAAAAACAAACAACTTCTTTACTTATATAAACTATAGAAGGAAGGGGATGAATCAGGTTGGTCCACTTGATATCGATGCTTCAAGTGTTGATCATCCTGCTCAGACAGCTGACATACTGAAAGACTACATTCACACATGAGGAATTCTGTATGGAAGTGAAAGCCAGAAGCTTATCAAACTCTAACAGGGAGTTAAAGGATTTTGTAATAACTGAGAATAAGGTGGAAGAGAAATTGTTGAAATTAAACATAAGAAAGGCACCTAAGGTGGATGGGATCTATCCAGTTTTATTAAAGGAGGCAGCAAAGGAAGTCAGAAATGCCTTAGACATGAATATGAGGGCATCCTTGGACTCAGGTGAGGTTTCCCCGGACTGGAGATGTGCAAATGTATCCCCAATTCGTTCACAAACAGGGATTGAAAGGTGACACAAGTAAT
The DNA here is from genome assembly GCF_048544385.1 of Mastigoproctus giganteus. Classification (NCBI taxonomy): domain Eukaryota; kingdom Metazoa; phylum Arthropoda; class Arachnida; order Uropygi; family Thelyphonidae; genus Mastigoproctus; species Mastigoproctus giganteus. The sequence goes on from NC_143587.1 coordinate 26,737,781, forward strand.
TACGATCTGTCAGTTTAACTTGTTCTGGGGAAAATAGTGGTGTCTTCAGTTAAAGAAGCACTGCAGGATCATCTAGACAAGAGTGCAGTTATAGTTCAGACTAGGGCTCACCAGTCAAAATCTTAATACCAGTGTTTCAGTATTTTTAATTTATGAAACCAGGATTCCAGTATTCCAAAAAAAAAAAAAAAAATTTTTCTCAATAAATTTTGATGACAATTAGGTGCAATAAAGTAAGGAAAAAAACAAGTAATTATTTGAATATGTTTTAAATTAAACTTTTATTACAATAAGTATTCTGACAAAAAATTATTAAAAATACAGTTATTTTAAAAATAAAAAATTATGCATATTATTAATACTGCAAATTTAGTTATGTTTAAGCATCCACACTAACTTTCTGAATAAAGTAAGCTCTGCATAAACATAATCAATCAATAGTGTTATCATTTAAACTGGATCTAATTTTGGTACATATTTGATTAGCAGCAGAAAATGTCCTTTTGGATTGTGTGCTGGTTGGTGCCTTTTACTGAGATAGTCACAGACAAGTTGCAGGTTACCCCACCCCCTTTATTCCCCCATCTTCAAAAAATCTTATTTCCTTTTTATCAAAAATTAAAAATATTACTTTTTGACTTTTTAATTTTTTTTTAAAGCTGACGCAAATCCAGCTAGCATTGTGATTGGACACTGAAAGATCGGTAGAACTCAGCTTTTTGGTACATAACCTACTTACGCAGTTATAAAACCTCCCACGATTCGACCATCACAAAGAGTGACCTAGCATGAAGGAAAGAGAGAGTAAATGGGAATGAGAGGAAGAGCAAATGTAATTGGCTGAAAGAATACAAAGTTAAAAATAACTTACATCACTTTATATATATACACTGTACTAACAAACATTTACTAACCACATAAACACTATCACTGCATTCTCCCCAGCCTACAAAAAAAAAAAAAAAAACTTGTGGCTAGGCCTGCACCACAACTGAAGAATAACAGTAAGTTGAGGTGCCCAGAGAGTGCAGTGCAGAAAGTAAGAGTCGAATAAATGAGATGAGAGCTAGAAGAATGAATAAAAGTGTAAGCATATGAGAAAAAGAACACAAACCATAAATGCTACAGTTAAGTACATACTAACCTTAGTTTTAAGTAGCATTTAAATTTACACTACACATCATTGCATCCCCTCCTGGTGTGTGAGAAAAAGATGAATGAGTGTAAAAAAAAAATTAAAAAAAAAAAAAAAATATATATATATATATATATACAAAAAAAAACTTGGAAAAAAATTATAAAATAAGAAAAAAGTATTTAAAAAAAATAATAATAATAAAAATAAAAAAATAAATAAATAAAAAAAAAAGAATGCAAGTAGAGTGAGAATGCAGATTATGAATGAAGTAAATGTGTGTCTCTCCCACCCCCTTGCCTGGTGGGTTCCCCACTGCCAGCTAACATATCCCACCCCCGGAGCGGGATGGGCAGATTAACCCTCATACCGGATTCGACACTCCTTGGACATGACACCGACGAAGACATTCTGCGGCTTTGCTGCCAACGGCGATCTGAACTGGGTACTCTAACCTGGTTCCCTTTAAAACCCCATCCCCAGGCAGGGGAGGGAGGAGACTGATCTCTGTCTCCTCTCCTCCCTGCCTACCCCCCCCCCATATTTCACCTACTCTTTGGGGATGCCTACTCTATCGTCCCTATTCTTCTATCTGTTTTCCCCCCCCCAGTCTTCAGTCTCCGTCCCTCTCTAACTAAATCAACCGAAGTACACCCTTAACAAATTCTAATCAACATCTAAATTCTACCGGTTTCCTGTAAATCTCTAAGACAACTAACACTATTAGCTAGCGTATAGCCTCACATGTCTAAATTTAATAACATCAAAATTTTGCCCGACCTATTTGACCTTTAACACATCTCTTTAGCATTCAACCCCAATCAGTGATTTCCTAACATTAATCCCATTAAGCATTAATGTCAAACCCAATTTTTTTTTTTTTTTAATAGATCCTAGCCACTGAAATCCCAGGAAACTAGGTGGCAGGACCTGCCAGTGCAATTTGTTGTGATACTGGATACACCCGGCTAGCCTCCACGTGGCAGTGTATGGGCAACGTTGGGCCGCCAAGCACCCAATCGGGTGCTTGGCGGCCAATAAGCCGGATAAACAATGGGCACAACATATCACACTGCACAGACACGGCCCACACACTTTCAAGTCTCTGGCTTGACAGTGTACTGTCTTCGATACAGCAAAACACACGCAGAGATGGGAGAAATCCCAGGTGCCGTCCGACACGAACATACCTTATTCGACCATCACGTTGTTGTAGGGACCTGACTAGAAAGCCTGAACGAACTCCATCAGTCCTGGATGGTAGGCCACTGATGATAGACAACCACTTCACAGCCACAGGTGTTCACGCCCTATTGGCGATCTGGGCCAGCTCCCTTGTCTGGCCCACTATTCCTCCCCTTCCCCAGCGGGGGTGGGAGATGGCTTGCCGTCTCCTGCAACCCCCACCACCTTTCTGGTGGGGCATGGGAATGCCCTACTGCAGGCTGGAGCTACCTTCCCTATCGGCTTCTTATCTCTGACTATATCACCCCAATCTTCAGTCTACCTCCCCCGACTCTAACTATACGCAAGCAAAAGTCCCACACAATCCAAATTTGACAATCGAAATAAATTTCGCCCAAAACTCTCGGCTTCTCATTCTAGCGCCTTTACCACGCGAACTAACCTATACCAAATGATATGTATGTATGTATGTATGTAAATGTGCACTCCTCCCCCCCACTGAAATCTCAGAAAATTAGGTGGCAGGACCTGCCAGAGTGAACTATTGACTACTGGGTACCTGTTCTGCCTCCACAGGGTGAAAGTGGGGCAACGTTGGGCCTCAGCAGGGGTCTAGCGACCAAAGGACTAGAAGAACAACTGTACATAACACTACACATATACAATGTCCACACACTTTTAAATGTCTGGCATTTCCAGTCAACTGGTACACCCACAATGTAATCAATGCAGAGATGGGGGGAACCCCTGGTGCCACTTGACACTAAACACACTTTAAGCTTTATTCGACCATCGCGCTGACATCATGTGGTCATTGCATAATTCAATGCTGTGAATCAAGATTACCGAGAATATTGTAGTGTGCTTTATGTTGAGCTATTAGATGCCAGTCAGTTGACTGCATCAATATGTTGGTTGAATTCGGCGATACACTAAGTCGACTCAGATTCACTTTTGTTATTCAAATCTTTCGGACACTTTCTGGCTTGACAGTGTATCGACTCACTCACTCTGCAGCCATCTCTACGGCCAGCTGAGTACAGTAAACCCACTATCTGCAGGGGTTAACGCTCCTGGGAAATGGCACGAATACCGAAAAACGTGAATACTGAGTTATAACGCCTATAGTAATAAAAGGGTTCCATTCAAAAGCATGAAATATATATGAAAAACTAGTCTAAAATTTTTTCTATATACATATTATATGTACCAACATAATATTATAGTGAAATACAAACATAAAGTATCGAAATGAAAATAACAAATAATTGAATATTAAATATAACATTTATTAGAAATTTCAAACAAACCTTTCAAAAACATGGCATATTCTTCCAAAACAACCCAGTTTCGTCTGCATTGAACACCTGTTCAGGAACATATCCTTTGTTTGTAATTAATTTTTTTAATTCAGTGGGGAAACTTTCTGCAGACACGAAATCAGCTGATGCAGACGCGCTTACAAGTTTCGCGTTATGAAGGTCATATTGATTTTTAAACCTTTCAAACTAGCCTTTGTTAGCTAAAAAACTTATCCTGTCAGGGCTATCACCAGTTTTGCTAAAGTGTTGATAAAGGTCTATTGCCTTTTCACGAATGATGAGTGAAATTAACAGAATTTTATTTTGAGTTCAATCTTCTATCCACAGATTTAAAGCTTTTTCCATTTTTTCTAATTTAATATCAGAGCAAATTTTATCAGAGCGAGTTACATAACAAATTTTTAAAGCAATTAGCACATTTTCACAGACACTACAGCGGATTTTTTTTTTTCCTGATTTCTTGATCATACCATTGACTCATTGATTTTAAAATGTTTTGCCACTGATGTGACACTTTCACCACTAGAAATTTTGTATAATAACTCAATTTTACTCACTAATGTTATCACCTTCTTTGACCTTTTCACAATTCCCTTGTTATTCGTAGCCATATTTTGGTAGGGGTTAGAAAAGAACTTGTCTACAATAAAGTCACTTTCCATTAATACACTCGAAAAACTGTTTCGCTAACACTCTGAAAATGGTAAATTTTTCACTTTCATAAGCATACCAATTAAAAGCAAACGACAAAACCTTCCAGGGCAAACGCTAAATACATACTGAACAAGGATTAGTGGAATGTATCCACACTCACGATTGTGTCACCCCTCTCCCCACCCACTGATCACTGTTTTGACCGAGAAAGATGATTGTAGCCACACCCATATTTTTATGGCAGAAAATGTTTGCGACGCTTTAAAATTCACATTTTTTTTTTATGTTTCATTTTATATTAAATCAGCAACCGCAAATACAGATACCATGAATAGTAGAGGTTTACTGTATTATAATTTCACAAGCTAGTACACCACGTTAAATTCTGTGAACTGTTAGCTGCGTTGTTTGTCTTGGCTCTGCACAGGAGCACAAATATAATAATATAATAACGAATAATAACATAACAAATATAAATATAATATAACAAATATAAAAAAAGAAAATAAGAACCCATAATGAGTAAGAAGTTTAATCAGAATAGATTTAAATTTAAACATTTAGATTTCAACATTTTTCATTATTTTTTTACATTGAATTCTAATAAAAATTTGTTATTAAAACATTCTACTTTTTAAATAAAAAGTAACTTATTTGTTAAATTTAGTGTGTTTATGTATATGCATTGGAATTTTAATTTTTTAGTTAAAAAATATAACACTAGCCAATATTAAATTTTTTCGATGTTTGTTGCACAAATTATCATTAAATTAATATAATGTTAAATTATGCAATTAATTTTTGCACTGGATTGCTTAAGTCACATTTAGAAATAACAGCAAATTTTATAATGTTGCGAAGTATTACACTTCCCCACCTTAGTACTGTGTCCTGGCTGAATGACAAGCCCAGCAATGACCTCATTACCCTAAACAATGTAGTGACCGCTATAAATCTAAACTGCTTTGTTCTAACAGAAAAATAAAACCTTCAGCAACTCAATGTTGTTTTTATTGGAGTTCACCGGCCAGAAACATCTTAATCATCATCTTTCACTATACAGTAGAAGCCCTCTTATCTCATGTGATCAGGACCAGGACCAATAGTTGGTCAGTGAATCAAAAAAGTCAATTAAAGTGGAAAACCATAGAAAAAAGTATGCATCCATACCCTAAAACGTTTATATTCACTTAAATCAGATTTATGTATCACTTAAAACATATATATATATATATATGTTTTAAGGTGTGCATGTGTGTATATATATATATATATATATATATATATATATGTATATATATATATATATATATATATATATATATATATATATATATATATATATATACACACACATGCACACTCAGTGATCACTCAATTGTGACTACCTCATCCATAATGCACTAGGCCAAACATCTTGGTATAAAAAATCAAAACAGCTTCCTGCACTAGAGCAGTGGTAATTTACATTTGGTTGTGCAAGTCAAACAAGTGATAAAGCAGCAGTTATGGGAAGTAGTAAAGATATCACTGTTTCAAAAGGACACAATTGTAGGAGCTCATGCATCGGGTGCTTCCAAATTGGAAATAGCATGTCTTGTTGGTTGCTCACAGCCCACTGGTTAAAGTGTACAAAGAATGGTGTAGAACGGGTCAAACTACCTCTCACCGACAGAACTGTAAAGTATCATATAAGGTGGATGTTTGTGGTGAGTAAAGGCTGCAATGCATTGTATGGTCACTGTGCAATAACTGACATGGCAATACAGGGTGTCTCAAAAACATTGGTACAAATGTTTAGGGGAGGTAGGTACCATCTAAAGGAATGTGAATTGCATAGGAACACATAACCGGAAACGTCACCGAAAGTCGGTACACGGCACTGTTCATCAGTTCGGGAGAGGAAAAATTTCTGGTTTACTTGTTCAAGCAGTAGTCGCCGCACAAAGAGCATGCATCGATATACGAACTGTGAGCTGGCAAACATTCACCTAGTGTATGGATTAGCAGAGGGCCCACACGGTGTGCGCCCCCATGCGGAACAACATCGCTTCGCAATAAATGTGTGGGCAGGTATGGTCGGTGACTGCTTAGTCGTCCCATACCTGTTACCATCCCGCATGAACTCCGCTAAATATCGGGTCTTTCTTAAACAAGTTCTACCAGGGTTACTTGACGATGTTCCAGCAAATATGAGACGCAACATTTGGTTTCAACATGACGGGGCGCCTGCCCATTATGGAAGGTGTGTTCGTGACCATTTGAACAGGCGTTTTGGGCGTTGATGAATTGGCCGTGGTGGACCCGCTGCCTGGCTCCCATGCTCACCTGATTTATCGAGCCTTGATTTCTTTCTGTGGGGGGGGGCCTCAAATCTATCGTGTATGAATTACCTGTGGAGATGGAAATGGATCTCGTGGCGAGACTCGTCTGTGCTGCTGCTACTGTCAAAGAAACTCCAGGTGTGTTCGACCATGTCCGCAAATCCATGCTGCATCGGTGTCATGCATGCATCGCGTCTCATGGTGGAACCTTCGAGCATCTGTTGTAACATCATGAAATGCATCCATCTCGTACTCCATTGTTAATATTATGTCAAATAAATGTTTGCCACTAATTACTGTCTTGTGTCATTTCTGCTTCTTGTGCCGCTGCTACTACTTTCCTGTGACGTTTCCGGTTATGGGTTCCTATGAGATTCACATTCCTTTAGATGTTACCTACCTCCCTTTAACGTTTGTACCAATATTTTTGAGACACCCTGTATAGGGAATTTAAAACAATATCCCATATGACGATGCACCGCAAACTCAGACATACGGGTTCCACAGCAGAGGACTCGACAGATACCCTCACCTCCACTCGCCATCATCGATGGCAAATGCTGTGGTGTCAGCAACACACTGGAGGACTAGAAACGAGTGTGCTGGACAGTCGATTCCAAATACCTGGTGCAACATGCTGACAGATACCTTCGTGTGTGGCACACGCAACACAAGTCCATGGATCCACTGTGCCCACTATCCAATCAGGTGACAGTGGTTACTCAATATGGGGGCGCTAGGACCCTCATGCATATGGACTGTTTCACTGTTGAGGTCCACAGACAGCTCTTAGGATATGCATCTTACCATGCTGCATTTTTTTTCCAGAAAGAAATGGAAGGTTCCAAGATGATAATGCACTGTGTCATCAGGCCTGCACTGTGCACAAGTGGTTCAAGGAACATACTGAAGATATCATTTTTTTTTTTTGGCATTCAACCCATAATTTATTCTGCCAATATGGAAATCTTTACAGGCAGCATGGCTGCAGATCCCTACAGACGTCCTCAGACATCTAGTGGATGTCAATGCCAAAGTGAATTGCAGCTATTATCTGTGTGAATGGTAGCCCAGGACAGTATTTGGTTAGGTATGTGGCATAATTCAGTAAAGGTGTGTGCGCGCGCGCGCGCGCGCGTGTGTGTGTGTGTGTGTGTGTGTGTAAAATATAATTCCAGTGAGTTAAAACCAGGAGGAAAAGTGAGGAAAATAAAAATAAGTTGGACATAACAAATGCACAAGAGCACAGAAAGCAGCAACAAAGGATACAGATGCATATATACTGTTGCACATGGAAGACTTCTGTACAAATTGGAGAGGTATGGCATTAAGGGTAAGTTGCTACAGTGGATAAAGAGACGGTTGAGTGGGAGACGACAGAGTGGTAATCAATGGACACTGCTCTTCGTGGACAAATGTTATTAGTGGAATTCCCCGGGGGTTCAGTGTTAGGCCCATTGTTGTTTTGCATATTTATCAATGATATTGATGAAGGTATATGAAGTTTAATATCCAAGTTCGCAGATGATACAAAGGTTGGCAGGGTTGTTACTGACAGTAAAAAAAAATGCTACTCCAACTGGTTCTAGATAAGTTGTGAAAATGGGCTGAGAAGTGGCAACTGAAGTTTAACATTGACAAATGTAAAGTACTGCATATGGGTAGCAATAACCCAAGAGAAACGTACCAACTGTGTGGTACTACAGTCATGGAAGTGGAAAGCAAAAAAGACCTGGGGGTAATTGTGCAGTCAAATATGCTGACCAGTGCAGACAGGCTGCCAGGGCAGGTCATGGAGTCTTGTCAATGATATATAGGAATTTTGCTAGCAGAGACAGGAAGGTGATTATCCCGTTATACAAAGCAATGGTCAGGCCACACCTAGAGTACTGTGTACAGGTCTGGAGGCCTCATTTTAGGAAGGATGAAGACAAAGAAGGATGAAGAATGAGTACAACAACGGGGTGCTCTTATCAAGAAAGGCTTAAGTTCTGCAAATTGCAGTGTTTGGAGAGTAGGCACCTGCGAGGTGATTTGACTGAGATGTATAAGGCCTTGAATGGGTTGAGAAAGCTGAATGCTGATGGGATTCTTCTTCTTGCTCAGATTAAGAACTTGAGAGGGCACAGTTTCAAGTTGAGGAAATACAGTTGTAGAATTGATGTGCAGCAATTTGCCATTAGCCAACAGGTAGTTGATTGGTGGAACAGACTTCCAACCTTTGTTGTGGAAGTTGATAACCTAAATAAATTTAAGGCTCAGCTGGACAGGCATTTGAAATGAATGGAGGGGTGAAATGGGAGGGGTTTTTTTTTTTGGCTGATGCTGCATAAGCTTGCTTTCTTTCTTGCATTATATGCCTCTACCAATGCTAACCCCAGTGGCTCACATCTGGTGAGTACGGGCTTGGCACACCCAGGGTTCTGAGCTGGATATCATCATTCTTCTCTTTCTTGGTGATTCCCTTCTACTCTCTCTCTCTCTCTCTGGTTAATTCAGAAATTTTTTGGCTGGTGCAGCATAAGCCTCAGGCTTTCTTGCACCATATGGCTATTAATAATAATAAATGTGAAGCTGGAAGTGTAAGTAACACAAATGCCAAAAGGAAAAAAGATAACAGAAATATGAAAAAATGCATGCTAAATTTAAGACTAAAAAGTATGTAGAAGTATGGCAGGATGTGTAACAAACAAGGCTATCTAAAGATATAAAACAGAAGTAGCTGTAATTTAAAGAATAGAAATTACAAATTACATCCAAATAGAAATTACAAATTACATCCAAATAGAAATTACATATAAATAGAAATTACAAATTACATACAAATAGAAATTTAAATTACAGCTAATTTTGTTTTATATCTTTGTTTACAATAAACTTGTCTTATAATTTGTCTACAATAAAGTCACTTTCCATTAACACGCTCGAAAACGTCTGTTTACACTAACACACTGCAAAATGCTAAATTTTTCACTTTCTTAAGCATATCAATTAAAAGCAAGCAAAGAAACCTTCCATGACAAGTGCATAACACATACTGAATATTTGTTATTTCGTTTTTTTTTTTTTTTAGGAGCATTAGCAACTAAGGCCATATTGCTCCGGGATATGCAGTGGTCATTCCCTGACCTTTCCGCATCCTCTGTATTTGGTGGTGACGGGCTCGAACCCCGGTCTAATCAAGAAGCGTGTGCTACGCACTGCTACTCCTTCCCACCTGGCTACGGAGGCGCCCACATACTGAATAAGGAGCTGTACAAGTAGTACATAGCATGTACAAGTACGTACAGTGTACATACTGAACAAGCAGCTGTAATTTAAAGAATAGATATTACAAATTACATACAAATAGAAATTTGAATTACAGTTATTTTTGTTTTATATCTTTAGATAGTCTTGTTTGTTACACATCCTGCCATACTTCTACATAGTAAAAATAAATTTAGCATTGATTTTCTCATATTTCTGTTATCTTTTTCCTCTTGGCTTTTGTGTAACTTACACTTCCAGCTTTACATTTACACGTGTATATATATATATATATATATAATAAAAGAATAATATTAAGAAGCTAAATAATCATAGCGTTTGGAGAGTGAAGATTAAGATAGGACTATGGATCAGGGACACTGCATTAGCAAAACATACCCTACAGCCATAATGTGTATACATATATATATATATATATATATATATATATATATACACACAGTCTGTCCTCGTATAACACGTGTTTGCATTACACGAATTCGATCATACACGATTTATAAATAGGGGAACAATGTCGCATATAACACGAACGTAATTCGCTTATACACGATTCGCCTTTGTGTTTACAATAAATGACAGTCGAACGCGGCGAAATCACCACAACTGAAAACAACACAGTAGGAATGAAGAGAGGATTCTGAAAATTTGTTTTTATGATTTTGTGGAAGGGGAAACACATTTAACATAATAACGTAAAAATCAACAGAATTTCAGCTACTGTATCGGTATTGCAAATGTAATTAGATCGACTTTTACTACCCGTTTATAACGACTCCACTAGCAGGAACCACCAATAAAAGGAAACTGCAAATTGTTTTTATTGTTTTATGGTAGTGACTTCCAGAAATGTGCTTTAGTAAATAAAACATAAGCATGTAATATGTGAGAATAGTGTGTTTACGCCTTTACTGCATTTATTCAGTTGTACACGGGCGTTGCATCGTTTATTCAGTTGCTACTTGTTTGCTGTGCGTTTATGTATATGATGCTTGCCTCCTCATTTTTGTTCATTTTATAATTGTGCTCTATTCTCAAAAAAAATGAGTAAAATACTTGAAAAAAGTGTGAAAAGGAAGCGTTCTGGTGAAAATACTTCAGAGAGAAAAAGAAAAGCAATATCAATAGAAGAAAAATATGAAATTGTGAAACGCTTTGACCGGAATGAAAGAACATGCGATATTGTGCGTGCTACAGGCCTAAATGAGGGAACACTGAGAACAATCAGAAAGAATGCAGAAAAAATAAAAGCAACTTTCATAGCAGGAACAACACAAAGTGTAACAAAATCAGTTAGATCAAGACACAAAGAACTGGAAGAGATGGAACGTCTTTCATCTGTTTGGATAGAAGATCAAACAAAGAAGAGATCAGGAACAAGTTTGCTTACGATAAAAGCAAAGGCATTGGCAATATTTGAAGACCTCAGAAATAAAGCTGAAAACCCTCAAGAAGTGCCTCCCTTTACTGCCAGTAGTGGCTGGTTCAACAATTTCAGGAAACGTCACGCTTTCCATAATGTGAAATTATCAGGTGAAGCTGCGAGTGCAGATGAAGCAGCAGCAAAGGCATTTCCGCCGATACTGAAAAAACTAATTGAGGAAGAAGGCTATACACTGGACCAAATTTTCAACTTTGATGAAACTGGACTCTATTGGAAAAAAATGCCATCACGAACATATATCTCAAGAGAGGAAGCACGAGCTCCAGGCTTCAAGGCTGCTAAGGATAGGTTTACCGTTATGTTAGGAGCAAATGCAAGTGGTGACTTGAAACTGAAGCCTGTTATTGTTTATCATGCAGCTAATCCACGAGCGTTAAAAGGGATCACAAGGACTACCCTGGGTGTTTACTTTAGGAACAGCAGAAGAGGATGGATGACAGGGCAGATCTTCACTGAACTTCTACTACATGTGTTTGAGGATGTGTTTCGAAGCTACTGCAAAAAGAAAAATTTGAATTTTAAGATTTTAATTATTTTGGACAATGCACCAAGTCACCCTCCAACCCTTGCTGAACTGTCACCAAACATCAAAATCCTGTTTTTACCGCCTAACACAACATCTCTTATCCAGCCACTTGACCAAGGAGTAATTGCTGTTTTTAAGCACTATTACACAAGACGGACATTTAAGATGCTGATAGCAGAAACAGAGGGTGAAAATGCACCAACAGTTAAAGACTTCTGGAAGCGATTCAACATTAAGAATGCAATTTACATAATTGTGGAGGCTTGGAACGAAGTGACAAAAGAATGCTTACATGGTGTTTGGCGGCCACTTTTACCAGATTTTATTCGTGATTTTAAAGGCTTTGATCCTGTAAATGAGCTTCCTAAATTAAAAGCACATTGTGTTGCCCTCGCAAAGCAGGTTGGCTTTGAGGAATTGGAGGAAGATGATTTAGAAGAGGTGCTTCAGTCTCATGAAGAAGAACTTTCAACTGAAGAACTGCAACAACTTGTTGCTGGAGGGCAGGTGGAAGATGAGAAAGACGACGAAGTTGAATGCCTGAACACCACCATAAAACCGCTTTGTACTTCAGAGTTATCTTCAGTTTTAAATTCATTTGAGAAAAGTATGCAATGGCTAGAAGATAACGATTATAATGCAGAAAGAAGCAGAAGAGCACTTTATACAATTCGGTCTGCTTTGGAGCCATATAAGCAGCTGCTTTGTGAAAGGAGGAAGACTGCGAAACAACAGAAACTAGATGTCTTTTTTATGAAAACACCCAAGAAAAATACAGAAAATGAGCCGCAGCCCTCTAGTTCTGGTGTGACCACATTTCGTCCAAAGTCTTCATCGGCATCTCCTCCACCTCCCAATTCCGATAATGATGACAACCTGCCGCCACTTTCCCCATAATTACGCTGCTTCAACCCTTTCTCAAGCTGTCTTCATTTACTTTTAAGGTAAGAATCTAAATTCAAATGATTAAATTATTAATTTTACATTTTTCAACTGTAACTGTTTTATTACGATTATTTATTGTGTTTGGTAATGTTTTGGTTAAAAATGTGTGTCCAATCTTGGGTGGTCGGCACCTAACCCTATATTTTCCATAGGGCCTGTTGTTTATATTGCACGAGGATTTCTAGGAACGCAACTATCGTGTTATACGAGGACCGACTGTATATATATTATGAAGAAAGTGTAAAGAAGGTTTTGTTTAATCATATTGAATCTATGGTATACACCAGAAGCGAATTCCATGAAATGGATAAGGCGTGTAGTGATCTATGGTAGGATAACCAGGTAAGAGATGAAAAAGGAACAGATAGTTGGTAAGAAATTAAAACAAGAAATGAAAAGGCGACCAGAAAGGTTACATTGCAGTGTTTTTCACAATTTCAGTGTCTTCATCAGAGGCCATCCACTGAAATTATGAGAAAGACAGCAATGCTCTTGCTTCTGTTTCCGACATGTTCTGTATGCTACGGAGCCGTGTGCAATATACACGTGTTAAGAAAGAAATCTGAAATTTTGCGGTAAGAATAAAGCCAAATAAAGTCTAATAAATGTAATACATACAGATCATGGATAACCTTACAGAAGCAAGTAAAAAGAATTGTAAAAATGAAGAAATGAAGTCTGAAAGGTACAAAGAAAGGAACTTATCATTATATGTAAGGTTGCAACTGAACAAAAGAATGAGGTGGCGGCATGCCAGTATATTTATGTATGGGTACGCTAGTGGTACCTAGCGTTAGAAAATGGTGTGAGAGAAAAAATAATAATTCATGGTATGGTGTCTGTAAGCTTGTTGGATGTATAAATTGAAATGAACACTATTAAATACATGGTGCCCAAACTGCCCAGGATAACAGAGAGATATATGATAGCTTGCAAAGTAGCAGTGAAAAGCAGCTAAACTTTGTTAAGTTGAAAAATAGATCAGGTAAAGTAAGAAGGTAGTATCCCGCATATTGCATTCGAGGGACAAGTAAAGCAGAAAGATGAATGAAGTAGAGGTAAGTAGTTGGGCTCGGTTGTTCGGGATTGCAAACCCGTTCCTATAGACAGGACCCCACACGAAGGTCTGGGAGTGAGTACATCATGTATTTAAGGTCAGTTGTGTGAGTGAGAGAAATATACAGATGGATAATGAAATGAAAATGAAAATGAAAATTAAAATTTTAATTAAATTAAATTATATACATAGTTAATACACTGTGTTAGGCCAATTGGTGGATACAAGTTTTCTAAGCTGTGAGACACCACAGATGCCTAGGGTATTATATATACATTATTTACAAACTTGGTGTAAATGGGTTTTTTGTCATCAATTATTGTTGATTATGTTATCTATATTGATGTCACAGTTTTTTTATATTTTATTATGTTGAGGGCTTTACAAAAGTGGTAGCGAAGATATGCTGCAGGAAAAAGGTTGTTTGCCAGTTTATTGTATAGCTTCTTGATGTTATTGATGGTTATTTCCTTATTGCTGCAGATGGTTGCTATCCTGATGCTTTGTGCTAGTATAACATTGGCATGCACTCCTCTAGATATATTGGAATGCCATTGTGTGAGGTTGACTATATTAAAATTAAATGCATCCCGTTTATTGTATAGGTTTATGGTAGCTTTGTTGTTTATTACTGTAATATCAAGATCCAGGAAATAGGCTGTAGCATCCATGTTGTTTGTTTTTTCCAGTTCATTGGGGTATAAGTGTTCATATTCCTTGATGAAGTTTGGGCAGTTAATAACTATGAGATCATTTATATATCTGTAGAAGTTAAGCTCCTATGGAAATGAGTTTTTGGACCAATACAGATATAGTTTGCTATTATTAGCCATATTGTGCAAGGAAGAATGAGGCTTATGCTGCACCAGCCAAAAAAAAAAAAAATTCTGAATTACCCTGAGTGAGTGAGTGTGTCGGAAGTAGAAAGGAATCACCAAGAAAGAGAAGAATGATGATATCCAGCTCAGGACCCTGGGTGTGCCAAGCCCATACTCACCAGATGTGAGCCCCTGGGGTTGTATATATTATGCATGAAGCCGGACTTCCCATCGGTGTTCCATTAGTTTGTAGATATACTGTCTTGCCATCGTATACAAAGTTATTGGAGATACATAGGTTCACTAGGTTGTTCCAATAATTGGTATTGCAAGTTATATTTTCTCTATATTTTGTGTATATATCTTTGAGTACTGTTTTTAGCTTGGTTTGATTAATACTTGTAAATAAACTGTGGAAGTCAAAAGTTTGTATACTGGAAATATTGTTATCCTGTAAGGATTTCAATACTGATAGGCTGTTGCCTATAATTCTGCTATTTGGTATAATGTTCAACAAGGGGTGTAGTAGACATTCAAGGATTTTTCCCATTTTGTGTACATAACTATTCTTGCATGACGTTTAGCCGACCGGGCTAGCCGAGTGGGTAAAAGTACCTGCCCGGCAACCCAAAGGTCGCGGGTTCGATTCCCGCCTCGGGCTTGGATCAAAGTACTGCAAAAACCTTGGGAGGTGCAATATGGCCACAGAAGCCGATGCGCCAACAACTACCAAATCAAAAAAAAAAAAAAAAAAAAAAAAAGCATGACGTTATAAATCTGAATCCTATGGGTTTTTTAAGGAATTTAGGAATGAAGTTTATATAGGGCAGACTGTAATTGCTGATGTTCAGTTTTAATTTTTTGTTAAAGGCTATGAGCTTCTTTGTAATGATATTACAGGTACTGGATATAGGTTTGTATGTTTGCTGGAGTTAAGTTCCATTCTCAAAAATAAAAGCATAGTTATTTGATGCTTTGTATACCAGTGTAATGATGAAGTAATAACAACTTATACAAAAAAATTCACACACACACACACACATTATATATATATATATAAGGGTTGTTAAAATTAAAGTATCCCTATGTAGAGAGCTCTGAACTGAGTTCTAAGGCTCATACTGAAGAGAAATTTGGACAACAGGTACAATAAAGAATGTGCTCCCCATTTATTGGGAAAAAAAAAATTAATTACAAAATTTGTCACTATATGGCGCTGTGGCAATACAAATCACTTGAACAGTGCTACAATTGTTCAATGTGTCCTCCATTTTGGTCAACAACAGTTTCCATTCGAAGAACAGCATTTTCTACAGCAGAACGTAACATGTCAACTGGAATAGCCAGCACATGACGTCTAATGCTCTCCTTCAGATCTGACCAAGTTTGACATCCTTCCCAATACACCTGGATCTTCAAAAAAACCCCACAACCAGAAGTCACATAGGGTGAGGTCCGTTTGTTTGTTTGTTATCTGGTTTTTAGGAGCATTAGCAACTAAGGCCATATTGCTCCGGGATATGCAGTGGTCATTCCCTGACCTTTCCGCATCCTGCGTATTTGGTGGTGACGGGCTCGAACCCCGGTCAATCAAGAAGCGTGTGCTACGCACTGCTGCTCCTTCCCACCTGGCTACGGAGGCGCCTGGTGAGGTCCGGTGATTGGGGTAGCCAAGATGTCTGGAAGCAACGGCTGATGACCCATTCTTCTGTAAAGTGTTGCCTTAGCAATCTTTGGACACAACTGTGGATATAGGGTGGCGCACCATCTTGCATGAATATGGTCCTGGAGGCACTCATTAAAAAAAAAATTTTGTGTAAGCTATATCCCCCTCCCACCTCTAATTGGTATAATTCAATTTATATACTAGGATTATACAACATCCTTTTTGCTTAGTATATAGTAGCCTTGTCACTTGGTCTACTTTCTATTCATTTTGTTAAGGCCATGTTCAATTCTTTTTATTTATCTATAAACTGTTTTATTTTTTATATATCTTGTGACTTTATAATAATCCAATCACATTTCTACTTTCTAGATATACTCTCTCTGTTCTAACACTACTCTTATATATCTCTGCACAATTATTATTGTTCAAAATACAACTATAGAGGTCATTATTTCCATATCTTTTTCCACTTCTTCACAGCTCTTTATCAATTCCCTTATGCTGCTATAAATTTCTTTAACCTGTAGCTAAGTCACTAATATAGTTTTGCTTTAGATACATTCATCTACTCTACTCTACTAATATATATGTGCCCTTTATCTTCCCGCCATCTGCCTTCGATTCTAGGACCATTTCGACTTACATATTTTTCGTCTGCTTTTTCCCTGCAGTACAAGCATTTGGTATTCATCTCCTTTTTTATACTAACTCTTACAAAGCAAGAGCCCTTACTAAAAGGTTGGGCCTTACAACCACAGCTAGCTCAGTAAGTTTTAATAACTTTTTCTATACTTTTCACATTTCTACTTTCTAATTCTACCTTTCTTCCCAATCGTAGAGCTATTAGTGCAATATAAGGGGTAGAACTATTAGTGCAATACGAACATTCCAACTATCCTCATTCTATCGCTATTTTTGTTCAACTATGCCTTTATCCCTTCCCCATCCTCAATTTAATACCTCTCCCTATACCATCTCCCCAGGGGCTCACATTTGATGAGTATGGGTTTGGCACACCCAGGGTCCTGAGCTGAATATCATCGTTCTTCTCTTTCTTGGTGATTCCTTTCTACTTCTGTCTGTCTGTCACCCTCTCTCTCTCTCTCTCTGTCTCTCTCTCTCTCTCTCTCTCTCTCTCTCTCTCTCTCTCTCAGGGGAACTCAGAAATTTTTTTTGGCTGGTGCAGTGTAAGCCTCAGACTTCCTTGCACATGGTTAATAATAATAATAATGTGCTTGTTACTATTTATTTTAATTCTTCTAATATTCCAACACTAAATTATTTTAATTCTTCTAATCTCCACAAAATTCCAATACTAAAATATTTTTCCAAATTTAATCAAAAATCTACACATATTTCAAAACCTTTTTCCCACTCTGAAAACACTTAATTATATATTTTTTAACCTTAAGCCAGCCACTGAGGGGAGCAAGCCAGCCTCAGTAGGCATCAGAAAGGGCATATGGCCGTAAAAAAACTATGCCAAAACAAAAAAAAATGATAGAATGATGGAAAATAGATGTGGAATGGCTAGGGTGTACCCCATAAGCAACACACAGTCACGTCACCCAGAAACTGTGAGAAAAGAGTCAGGGCTACCGAACAAAGGACAGGTTCGGTTAAAGAAGTTAGTCCAGCTAGAGAAGAAGGAAGATGATGAAAAGTGTTAGAATAGGAACATTGGGACAATGAATGGAATGAGTAGAGAAATTGTGGATTTGATGCAAAGAAGAAGAGTGAAGATCCTATGCCTACCAGAGAAAAGGCGGATGGGAAATAAAGCAAAAGAGCTCGGTGAAGGGTACAAGTTGTTCTTTAGGGGAGCGGATGAGAGAGGAAGAAATGGAGTTGATAATATTGTAGTTGATAAGGAGTTAAAGGATGGAGTGTGTGTGTGTGAGGTTAACAGAAAGAGTGATAGGATTATGAGCATCAAACTGGAAGTGGGTGGACACTTGACCACAATAGTATGTGCGAATGCCCCACAAATAGGATGCGGGGAAGAAGAAAAGGGCAGTTTTTGGATGGAAGTGGATCAAGTGGTCATGGCTATACCCGAGAAAGAGAGGTTGATTGTTGGGGCAGTTTAAATGGACATTTAGGAAGAAGCAAGAGAGAGAGAGAGAGAGAGAGAGGAAGGAAGAGTGCATGGAAGGTGGAGTATTGGGGAAAGAAAGAGAAGGGGAGAGGATAGTAGAACACGCAGTGGCATTTGACCTGGCGACAGTTAACACCTACTTCGAAAAGAAAGAAAGCCAGCTGGTAACATACAAGAGTGGGGAAAGGACAAGCCAGATTGACTATATCATGTGCCGTAGGAGGCATCTAAAGGAAATGAGGAACAGCAAGGTGATAAATTGAGAAAGTGTGTCTGCACAACATAGATTG
The DNA here is from genome assembly GCF_048544385.1 of Mastigoproctus giganteus. Lineage (NCBI taxonomy): Eukaryota > Metazoa > Arthropoda > Arachnida > Uropygi > Thelyphonidae > Mastigoproctus > Mastigoproctus giganteus. The sequence goes on from NC_143587.1 coordinate 26,756,515, forward strand.
CTTGTGGTCGATTGGGAGGTTGCAGTGGACAAAAGTAGGAAATATTCAAGACAGAGGGAGAAAAGGATAAAATGGTGGAGATTGAAAGAGGAGGGTTTGAGGAATGAGTTTAGGGAAAAGGTGCTAAAAGCAATAAAGTTACCGGAAGATGTGCAAGAGTGGTGGAAGTTAAATAGTTGTATCATAAGAAAAGTTGGAGAAGAATTGTTGGGGAAAACATTGGGAAAGGGGGTGCCGTAGGGAAAGGAGGCTTGGTGGTGGAATGAGGAAGTGCAATCAGTGATAAAACAAAAGAAGGAGATAAAGAAAAGATGGGATTTAACAGGTAGCCAGGAAAATGAAGCATATAAATTAGCAAATAGGAAGGCAAAAAGGGCTGTGGCAATATCAAAGGTGAGGGTAGTAGACGAGGTCTATGGGGGAAATGGAAAGGAAAGATGGAGATAGGCAATTGATGAGAATAGCCAAAGTGAGAGACAAGGAATCAAAGGACTTCTCATCAATAATATAAAAGATAAAAGGTAAGAGGGGAGTGGTGATACAGAACCAGGAGAAGGTTAAGGAAAGGTGGAAAATCTATTTTAAGAAGTTATTAAATGAGGAAAACCCAAGAGCATTATGCGAGGATGGAGAGACGAATGAGAGTAGTGGAAGGCATAAGCAGGAAAGAAGCGGAAAGTGCACTCAGAAAAATGAAAAGGGGGAAAGCAGTAGTTGCTGATCAGATACCAGTAGAAGTATGGAGAAGTAAGGGCAAAGAAGGGATCGATATCCTATGGTACTTTATGGAACAACTGTGGCAGCAGGAGAGGATACCCAATGAGTGGAGGGAAAGTATACTTGTGCCAATCTATAAAGGAAAGGGTGATGTGCAGGAATGTGGGAACTACAGGGGAATAAAGTTAATGTCTCATTTGATGAAGATCTGGGAAAGAATTGTGGAAGGAAGGATAAGGTAAGAGACAGAAATAGGAGAGGAACAGTTTGGTTTCATGCCGGGAAGAGGAACAACAGATGCGGTCTTTGCTTTAAGGCAGTTTATGGAAAGATACAGGGAGCTGTAAGTAGAGTTGCACATGGTGTTCATAGACCTGGAAAAATCATATGATAGAGTGCCCAGACAAGAGGTATGGAGATGCATGAAGGAGAAGGTGTATCAGAAAAGTACATAAGGCTTGTGAAGGAAATGTACGAGGGAGCGGTGACTCAGGTTAAGAGTAGTGTAGGTATGACTGAGGGGGTTCTCTGTACAAGTTGGACTGCACCAGGGATCAGCTCTCAGCCCATATCTGTTTGATCTGGTAAAGGATGTGTTGGTGAGAGACGTGAAGAGTAGAGCACCATGGAGTATGCTATTCGCATATGATATCTTATTGTGCAAACCATCCCAAGGAAAGGTAGAGAAGAAATTAGAGGAATGGAGGAAAGCATTGGAAGGGAGAGGCATGAGGATAAGTAGAACAAAGACAGAATATATGGCATTGAATGGAGAAGATGAGAGTTCTATAAAACTGCAGAAGGAAAAGCTACCATCAGTTTCGAAATTTAAGTATCTGGGATCGAACGTTGAGCGGGATGCAGGATTGAGTGCAGAAATACAGCATAGAGTGCAATGTGGATGGTTGAACTGGAGAAAGATGAGTAGGGTGCTGTGTGATAAGAAAGAAAATTGTAAAATGAAGGGAAGAGTGTATAAAACTGTGATTAGACCTGCATTGATATATGGTGCTGAGACATGGGCGATTACAAGGGCCCAGGAGAAGAAGATGGAAGTGGTGGAGATGAGGATGCTAAGATGGATGTGTGGTGTGACGAGAAAGGACAGGATAAGAAATGGCTACATCAGAGGTATGGTTAAGGTGGGGCCTCTGAGTAAAAAAAATGCTGGAATTTAGGTTGAGGTGGCTTGGACGTGTGGAACGAGGAAGTGAGGAGTAAGTGGGGAAGAGGTGTGAAAAGTTGGAAGTAATAGGGAAGAGGAAGAAGGGGGAGACTTAACCTGAGATGGAAGGACCAGGTGGCAGAGGATTTAAAAGAGAGGATGGAGGAGAGTGGAAGCCCAAGATAGGGAGGAATGGAGCAAAAGAATTAAGGATGGAAATGCCGACCCCATATAAACGTGGGAAGAAGGTGAAGATAAAGAAGAAGAATGTATTTTTTTAACCTTATTCTTATTTTTACCTTAATAATCTTCATTTTATTGACACTGCACTGGGACTACCTTGTCCATACTGTTAAAGAATGTGCTAATTTTTTTCATTTTGCTTTTTGGCTTTATTTTACTTTTCTTCTACTATTATGGACAAGTATAGAAACACGGTTCCTGATATATGGTTAGGTGTAGTCCCCTAATGAAATACCTAACCATGTATCAACATTTACTTCAGCTTACGTCAGACTTTGAATTTTTGCCTTCCCTGTATTCGACCTATAACTAAATTTACCCACCCATTTCTCATGACAGTTTTACCACCTTTATTTTATTTTACTTTATTTTGTTTAATCATTTGGTATTAAGAATTTTACTTTACAGTTCCTTTGCCTCCAAATTGGCTTTGCAATTCAGCCCATGATTTTCAGGATATTAACATTCTTCTGCCTTTTTCAAACCTTCATTATTCTTTTTTCTACTATCCTTACTCTTCTAGTCTTGGCACTTTGTGTAATTTTCATCTCCATCTATGCAAACTTTATTAGTCTTATCTATTCTTACATATATATAGTCGTATGTAGAGAGCGTGAAGTAGAACTTTGTGACTATTGAATTTACGGTATACATGAGAGAGGGCACTCTGGTCAGGGAATACAACAATCGGTGGATTTTTTGCTGCTGTAAAGGGATAAATATTTAGATAGTTTTACCGTATTCTTCGTTAATATTCTTCATACTACATTGTGTTTTACAAAGATATTAAATAGGCTTTGTATCATTTGTTAGCTTCTTATTTTGAATTTAACAAGTGATTTTTGGAAATTACGACTCCCAGTGTTGGTGCCAATACTGTTCAACTAGCCGCCATATTGTAATCAATAAAAAATAGTCCAACACATATATCTCGAAATGATAGCATAGATTTGCTTCATAAGGTATAAAGTAAAACTAGATAACGTAATACAAAGCACTGTATTAGAAATCTGTTAGCTTAGTACAGTATTATCAATTAATCAAAAATATTTATTAATCTTATTAAATTCCATTGTTAATTAAATTATATTTAAACAGAAATAATGACCCAGACTAGAGCTGCAAAGCAAAGATCACTAGCAAGGGTGCTGTGACTCGGGGGAAAAACGAAGGGGGCGATTCTCGAACATATCAGTCTCAAAAAATGTGAAAAATGTTAAATGTTTGCTGAACTTTCTAAAACAGGACATGATCTAGCCAAGGAGAATATCTTTGTATGTGCTAGATGCCTAGAGTGTCAAGAAATTAGGCACCAACTCAGCATTCTGATGGGCGTCTATGAGGGCTTGAGGTGTAGGGTAAATGCCCTCGAAGAAATTAATATGAGGGGCCCATCAAGCTCTCAGCTGCCCAGCTCAACAGCAGAGCTAACTACTGCGCATCAGGCAACACACAGGCAATCTCCAAGGCAGAATGTGATGGTCTCAAAGGAACTAGTTATTGTTAGTGACTCTATTCTCAGGGAGGCAGAGAATATACTAGACAAGGATAGGTGGAACAGGACCAGGGTACGTCTGCCAGGTGTAAAAGTTGATGACGTTGTAGAACAGATATCATCTTTTAAGGGCACAAATGATGATATTGTTGTACACGTTGGAACTAATGACATTAAGAGTAAGAGATGTGCAGATTAACTCAACAAGTGCAGGTCAAGGTTGAAAAAAAGTCACGAGTTAGGGTTGAATGTGAAAGCGTCTAAAATTCTGCCCAAACACAATATGAGGGAGTATATGATGAGAGCCTTGTTGATCAATTCAGCCCTGGAGAGATTGGGCAAGGCTCGGGGGGTAGAATTTTTTTCAGTCTGGTCTGTGCTTGTTGACAGGAGATACTGCTTCTACAAGAATGGGGTACACTTAAACAGAAAGGGTGCAAAAAAATTTGCTGATGCTATTGATGCAGTGTTAGGTGGGATACACAGACTAAAAGGTTAACAGTGGCCACAGACAGAAGCAAAAGTGATTCTTGCACTGCTTCTATTGTAATAAGCAGCAGCATGGAAAGCAAGGCAATGGAGATTTTCAGGACTGTTGGGAGTCATAATGGAACAAATAAATACATGGGCTGTGTTAGGGTAACTAAGAGTAGAAACAGGTGCATGTATACTTGCATGTACACCAGTGCTAGGAATATAGTAAATAAATTTGATGAGCTTGAAGTGCTAGTCAAGACATCAAAGGCATATATATTGTAGGGATATCAGAGATGTGGTGTCACACAGATATAAGCAGGGCAGAACTGGAATTTGGGGAGTACAATGTGTACAGAAAGGATAGACAGGACAGGAAGGGAGGAGGGTTTATGCTGATAATTAAGAAACACAAAATCTACGGAAATGCATCCAATTGATGTTGGTGAACAATGCAATGTTGAGTGTATTTGGTGTGACACAAGCACTGGGAAAGGAAAATGAGAGTAGTTGTGTGTTATAGGCCTAATGAATCTGATGAATATAATGAGCAATTGTGCAGAGAAATAGACTGGGCCAGTAAATCAAAATGTCTTATAATGAGGGATTTTAACTTTCCAGATATTGACTGGAACTTATGGATTGGTCACTCGCACACTAGTAAGAATTTTTTGGATTTAATGGATGACTGTTTTCTACAGCAGCATGTTCGAGAGGCAAACAGAGGGGATAATACTCTTGATCTGTAATTATAGCAGTGATTATTGATGCATTAAGAATTTGCAGATAAAGAAACCACTGGGTGACAGTGATCACAATATACTGATATGGGAATTACTCAAAGATGTAACTACCATCAAGGCTAAAGGGAAGGGATTTTGCTTTCTTAAAGGTGACTACAAGGGGTCTCAGACAGTTTTTAAATTCTGTACAGTGGGATCAACTGATGATGTTTCAAACGTTGAATTCTAAATGGGAAGCCTTCAGGGACTTAATCTTGGAGGCTACTAGGATTTTAATTCCAACTAAGAAATACTGTACAAGGTTAAGGCAAAAATGGATGTCAGATGAATTAATGAGGCTCATGACAGAGAAGAAAAATGTATGCGATGCATATAAATTATCAGGTGATATAAAAGCCTATGATAGATATAAGTTTGTCTGTAATCAAGTCACAAAGGAAGTTAGGCAAGCAGTCAAAGACAGATTACGAGAAATATTTGGCAAAGGATGCAAAGAAAAACAGCAAAGAGTTATTTACTTATGTAAACTCAAGAAGGAAAGGTGTGAATCAGATTGGACCACTTAACATAGATGGGTTGACTATTGCTGATCATGCTCAGGTAGCTGATAAACTGAATGAATATTTTGCATCTACATTCACACATGAGAGTTATTCAATGGGGGGAAATGCCAGAAGTTTATCAAACTCTAACAGGAAGCTAAGTGATTTTGCAATAACTGAGAGGAAAGTGGAGGAGAAATTGTTGAAGTTAAACATTAAGGCAGGCAAATGGGGTGGATGAGATCTATCTAGTTATATTAAAGGAGGTAGAAGAGGAAGTAAGCAAACTGTTAGCCATAATTATGAGGTCTTCCTTGGACTCAGAGGAGGTACCCATGGACTGGAGAGGTGCAAATGTGACCCCAATTCACAAAGGAAGATCAAAGGGCAACACAAGTAATTACAGACCTGCTAGTTTAACCTGTTCCAGTGAAATTAATGGAGGCACTGGTTAAAGAAGCATTGCAGGATCATCTAGACAAGACTGCAGTAATAGTTAAGACACAGCATGGGTTTGTTAAAGGGAGGTCTTGTCTGACCAATTTGATTGGATACTATGATGTGGTCACAAAGGAACTGAATGTCAAAAATAATTTTGATATCATATACTTGGATTTCAGGAAAGTTTTTTATACTGTTGCACATGGAAGACTGCTGTACAAATTGGAGAGGTATGGCATTAAGTGTAAGTTGCTATAATGGATAAAGGGATAGTTGAGTGGGAAAAGACAGAGAGTGGTAATCAATGGATGCTGCTCTTCGTGGACAAATGTTATTAGTGGAGTTCCCCAGGTTCGGTGTTGGACCCATTGTTGTTTTGTGTATTCATCAATGATATTGATGAAGGTATATCAGGGTTAATGTCCAAGTTTGCAGATGACACAAAGGTTGGCAGGGTTGTTAATGGCAGTAAAGACAGTATGCTACTCCAACTGGTTCTAGATAAGTTGGGCAAATGAGAAGTGGCAACTGAAGTTTAACATTGACAAATGCAAAGTAATGCATATGGGTGGCAATAACCCAAGAGAAACGTACCAACTGTGTGCTACGTTTCTCTTGGGTTACCAACTGTGTGGTACACTCAGAGAAGCAGAAAGTGAAAAAGACCTGGGGGTAATTTCGCAGTCTAATATGAAGTTTGCTGAGTAGTGCGAAGAAGTAGTGCAATGATACACATAGGAATTTTGCTAGCAGGGACAGTGAGTTGATTATCCCGTTGAACAAGGCAATGGTCAGGCCACACCTAGAGTACTGTGTACAGGTACTGGAGGCCTCATTTTAGGAAGGATGTAGATTTGCTAGAATGAGTACAAAGAAGGGCAGCAAGATTGGTGAGGGGGGAACAAAGAGGTGTGCTTACCAAGAAAGGCTTAAGTTCTGCAAATTGCAGCGCCTAGAGTAGGCACCTGCGAGGTGATCTGATTGAGGTGTATAAAGCCTTGAATGGGTTGAGCAAGCTGAATGCTGATGGGATTCTTCCTCTTGCTCAGATTAAGAACCTGAGGGGGCATAGATTCAAATTGAGGAAAGACAGTTGTAGAATAGATGTTTGGAAGTTTGCCTTTAGCCAGTGGGTGGTTGATTGGTGGAACAGACTTCTATCTTTTGTTGTGGAAGTTGATAGCCGAAATAAATTTAAGGCTGAGCTGGACAGGCATTTGGAATGAATGGAGTGGTGAAATGGGAGGTGTGGGTTTTTTTTTTTTTTTTTTTTGTGGCTGATGCTGCATAAGATTGCTTTAGATAGTATGAATCAGAGCTGTACTACTCAATATGTTCTACGTTGATAATAATATTAGCAAAATAATAAGAGGAGTTTACCTCAATATAGTGCGTAGAACACTTCCGTATGATACCCTCAAGAAATTAAACGGAAAAAACGAAAAAATCTACTACTTACCGGTACATTAGAGTAAAATATAAATAATTAAATAATCAATTTAACACAATTCAAATCAATTTAAAACAATTAAAAATCAAATTAACGCAATTAAATGAATCTAACGAAAATATTCAAAACGATTTTTCAAAACGATTTTCCTTCCTCCTTCCTTATTGATTTGATTAAAAATTTGATTTTTAATTGTTTTAAATTGATTTGAATTGTGTTAATTTAATTATTTATATTTTACTCTAATGTACTGGTAAGTTGTCGATTTTTTTGTTTTTTCCGTTTTAATTTCTGGAGGGTATCATACAGAAGTGTTCTACGCACTATATTGAGGTAAACTCCTCTTATTATTTTACTAATAAGATTGCTTTGTTGCATCATATGCCTCTGCTAATGCTAAAAAGTGAACTAAAAAAATGAATAAGAAATGTAGTGATGTACAATAGGATTAAGTGACAAAATAAGATAGGATAAGGTGACTAAAATAATATTGAGGTAAATATAAGATCTCATTGCAGTGTTACTCACAAATTTCGATGTCTTCGTCAGAGGTCATCCACCTAAATTATGAGAAAGATGGCAATGCTCTTACTTCGTTCATAAAACTAATAACTCATAAGAAGAAAAATGTAGCAATGGAGGAAAGCTGAAAGATTAATGAGGTATAGATAAATAGATGGGCTCAGGTAGTTCTGGGTTGCAAACCCATTCCTGTAGTTAGGACCCTGAAATAACAATTGTTCAGGGTCCAAATTACAGGAACGGGTTTGCCATTCAGGGTCCTAACTACAGGTACAGGTTTGCAACCCAGAACGAACAATCATTCAAGGTGCTAACTACAGGAATGAGTTTGCAACACAGAACTACCCGAGCACCTCTATTTATGTGTACCTCATTAATCTTTCAGCATTCCTCCATTGCTACATTTTCCTTCCAGTGAGCCATTAGTTTTACGAATGCAATATTTGAGATGCTACCTACCTCCTTTACCCAACCTATTTTTCACCTTAACAAAGTTTTAGCCTCTGTTCACTGCTGCTTTGTAAACTATTATAATTCTTAACTATCCTGGGCATGTGTTAATTGTTTTGTTTTGTTTGCCATGTATTTAATTGCACTCATGGTCACATATTCATGCATCCTTTAATCATTTCCATCATGATTCTTCAACAATTTCAAAATTACCACTTTGTTTTTGTTCCCCCCCCCCATCGCTAGCACCAGGCAGCGCTTGTGTGCATCACACACAAATAAACATGTGGATGGCACATCTTAGCCATTTTTAGCACTACAAGGTAATGGGTAAATTCCTCCAGTTTATTCCTATTTTTTCATTATTAATTTTTATCATTACTGCAACTATTTGCCTCTTTCTTGCTTTTCTAAGTCATCCATGTTTTATATGTTCTATTTATTATTATAATTATTGCCCTAACTTATTAGGTCCTATTCTTATGGCAAAATTCAAAATCATCCATAACACATGATCAATAGCACACAGAATGTTGGAAACAGTAGAAAGAGCATTGCAGTCTTTCTCATAATTTCGGTAGACATGAAAATGACTGATTTTATATATATATAATCAGCCATTTTCATGTTTAGATGATGAATGTAATATTTTTCAGCATAGTCTCCCTCCAGTTTTGTTTCAAAAACATAACATCACTGATTGAACAGACTGATTCCACATCGCTGAATCTAGCTGTTCTACAATGAGAATGTAAATTTGTATCTTGGGAATTTTTGGCACTAAATGAAAAATTTTTGGCTCTGGATTTGATTATACAGTGCATTCCAGTTATTTGGGCCACCAGTTAATCAGGGCAGCCATTTATTTGGGGCAAATCTTAAAGAACAGAACCCAATCGAGAAAATAGCCATGGTTTACTTCGCTTAATTGGGGGCAGCAGAACGTAGCACTCAAGATTATCGTACGATTTTCTCCACCCACATCACATGGTTCGGTTGGATTTCTGGAGGGCACAACCATAAAACAATTAGCAGTCCCCTGTTTATTGGGCTTTTCTGTTAGTGCAATCTATTATATGGATAGCAAACTCGATCTTATTGACTTTGTGATAATACAGACAGCTGGAATTCTGTCAGTTATTATGGTGAAAGGTATTTACACTTCCATGAAATCTTCAATCATATAAAAAAAAATAAATTTTCAGAATCTTCTCTTCATTCCAATTTTTTAAGCTTCGTAACTTGTTACTCCGTTCTCACTTGCAATTTGTGTGTGCCTTTTCTTTGTTACTGACTGCTTATCTTTTTTACTGTTTTAAATTTTAACCTCCACCCACAAATGTTAGTGAACAGAAATATCAACTAGTTAGTATGTACATATTACAGTACCATATTAATTAAGATTTCAAAATATAAGAACGATGAAGCCCAATTCTGCATGTTCGAGAGGCGAACAGAGGGGGTAATATTCTTGATCTGTAATTATAGGAGTGATTATTCATGCATTAAGAATTTGCAGATAAAGAAACCACTGGGGGTGACAGTGATCACAATATACTGATATGGGAACTACTCAAAGATGTAACTACTTTTTCATACTTTTTTGTAGGAAACTTCTTCACCCAATGCTCACATCAAATTGATCCGGTTAATATATAATATAAAAGATCTAAGTTTGCAACGCGATAATATCCATATTAAAAGATTGTTAGTTTATACGATTTTTATAAAACTAATCTTGTATTCAATTCCCAATGTCTACTTATTGCTACCAAGGAAGAGCAAAGCGTAGCGATGTACATCATTCTACCCCAAACTAAACCCATCATCAATGATAGACTAGAAACAGAAGACAATTGTCAAACTATATTAAAAACTACATTAAAATATTTTAGACTATATACTTCTTTATACACGACTAGGTTATTTCAGTTATGAACCGTGCTCACAAGTAGTAAAGTGACAAATTTAACAATATCCACTTTCTTAGAATTTAAAATTAGTGTATTGCGACAAGATTATTTTTGTTAACCAATGTTAACCTTGTGTAAAGATCCACAAGTCCAAAATGGCGTATGGTGTCCGCACATTTATAGAATTACAGTTTAATTTCATTTCAAGTGTTTCGGCTATTAAGAGTTTTATATACTCATTCTGTGTATTAATTACTTTAGCCTCGTTAAAAAGAAAAACATGGTTTTCCTGGATGGCGTGAAAGGATAGTTCAGATGCACCTGTCCTTGTTGTTGTAAATGCACCGAAAGATAATTTTGGGTTGAACCGATTTAAAAGGAGTTGTATTCCCCACAAGCAATGTTATAGACTATATTATATTGTTTCGCTCCATGTTAGAGACTGAGGTTGGTTTCCTTGCCCTCGATATTGTCTGGAGTTTACTTATCGGTTGTGCAACTATTTTAAATTCCATGTTTTTAAAAATGTTAATAAAATGTTCATACCATTGTTGTACATAAGGAACTTTGTACCGCTCAGGCTAAGTCCCATCAGAAGGCCAAAAATTAAAAATGCCCTCCGATGGGACTAAGCCTGAGCAGCTGAAATTTATCTTAACACTATTGAGCAAATACACTTAAATCCATATATTCCCAGGTTAACATTTTATGGTAGGTACTTAGATGATATCCTTGTTATTTCACATGAAGATAATGTAAATAATCTTATGAGTTATTTTAACAATATACACACAAGACTTAAATTCACTTTGGAAAAAGGAAAAACCAGGTGAGAACTCTATAAATTTTCTTAACTTTATGTTAACATGGGTCAACGATGACACACTTTAAAATATTCTGTAAACCTACTAATACAGGGAAATTTTTGCATTATTAGAGTTACCAAACTTTTAAGTATAAAAGGAGTATCATTTTTAACCAATTTTATAATGCATACAGATATAGTTCTACACAAGAAACTCTCAATGACGAACTCATGGAACTTAAAACAAGATTTTTAAAAAGGGGATATACACTAGGTGTAATTAGGAACATTCAGCGACAGGCGAAATAAATATCCGAATCAGTTCCGCTTAGTAAGAACACTACACATAAATATTTTATTAAAGTTCCTTATGTACAACATAAGGAACAGTTTATGAACAGTTTATTAACATTTTTAAAAATACAGAATTCAATATAGTTGCACAACGGATATGAAAACTCCAGACAATATTGAGGGCAAGGCTGTTGTTATGTTATTTGGTTTTTAGGAGCATTAGCAACTAAAGCCATATTGCTCCGGGGATATGCGGTAGTTAGTCCCTGACCTTTCCGCATCCTCCGTATTTGGTGGTCACGGGCTCGAACCCCAGTCTAATCAAGAAGCATGTGCTATGCACTGCCGCTCCTGCCCACCTGGCTAGGGAGGCATCGAGGGCAAGGCAACCAACCTCAGTCTCTAACATAGAGCGAACCAATATAGTCTATAACACTGCTTGTGTGGAATGCAACTCCTTTTACATTAGTTCTACCCAAAATTATCTTTCGATGCATTTACAACAAAACCAGGCATCTTTGAGGGCGAAAAGGACAGGTTCATCTGAACTTTCCTTTCACGCCATCCAGGAAACCGTGTTTCTTTTTAACGAGGCTAAAGTAATTAATACACAGAATGTGTATTAATTACTTTAGCCTCGTTAAACTTACTCTTAATATCCGAAACACTTGAAATGAAATTAAACTGTAATTCTATATTCTATAGAATGTGCAGACACCATACACCATTTTTGACTTGTGGATCTTTACATGCATGTGTGAATAGCATGGTTCACACTGGTTAACAAAAATAATCTTGTCACAGTACACTAATTTCAAATTCTAAGAGAGCGGATATTGTTAAATTTGTCACTTTACTTCTTGTGAGCACGGTTCATAACCGAAATAACCTAGTCATGTATAAAGAAGTCTAGTCTAAAATATTTTAATATAGTTTGATATTTGTCTTCTGTTTCTAGTCTATCATTGCTGATGAGTTTAGTTTGGGATAGATTGATGTACATCGGCTACGCTTTGCTCTTCCTTGGTAGCAGTAAGTAAAATTGGGAATTGAATACAAGATTAGTCTTATAAAAACCGTATAAATTAACAATTTTTTAATGTGACTATTATCACGTTACAACCTTTTATATTATATATTAACTGGATCAATTTGATGTGAGGATCGGGTGAAGAAATTTCTTACAAATGGTATGATAAGCTATCGTATATTTAAATAGTATTAATTAAGCTATGCATGTGTGTAAATTTATTTTTATTTTGCTAACCTGTAGAAAATATTCTTCCGATTTTGAAGTATCATTTAATTTTTTAATTAAATGATACTTCCTTGAATCCAGTTCTTTTGTGACTGCATCATAGTATTAAATCAAATTGGTCAGACAAGACTTCCCCATAACAAAACCATGCTGTGTCCGAGCGATAACTGAAGTCTTGTCTAGATAACCCTGCAGTGCTTCTTTAACCAGTGCCTCCATTAATTTCCCTGGAACAGAAGTTAAACTAACAGGTCTATAATTACTTGTGTCTCCCTTTGATCCACTTTTGTGAATTGTGCACATCTCCAGTCCATGGGTACCTCCCCTGAATCCAAGGAAGCTATCATAATTACAGCTAAGGGTTTGCTTACTTCCTTTGCTGCCTCCTTCAATATAACTGGATAGATCCCATCCATCCGGGGTGCCTTTTTTATGTTTATCTTCAACAATTTCTCCTCCACTTTCCTCTCAGTTATTACAAAATCATCTAGATCACTGCTAGAGTTTAATTAACCTCTGGCATTCCCGTCCCTGAATAACTCCTCATGTGTGAATGTAGATGCAAAATACTTACTCCTTTAGTTTGTTAGCCACCTGAACAGGATCATCAACAGTTGAACCATCAATATCCAGTGGGCCAATCTGATTCATCCCTTTCCTTCTAGAGTTTACTTAGGTAAAGAACTCTTTGCTGTTTTCCTTTACATCCTTTGCTAAGGATTTCTCATAATTTGTTCTGCCTTTGCCTGCCTAATCTCCTTTGTGACTTGGTTACAGACCACCTTATATCTTTCATAGACTTCCATGTCATCCATTAATTTATGTTTCCTATGCATTTTTCTTCTCTGCCACATGTCTCATTTGTTCATCTGACCTCCATTTAGGCCTAAACCTTGAACAATATTTCTTAGTTAGCGTGTAAAGCCTAGTAGCTTCCAAGATTAATTCTTTGAATGCATCCCATTTTGAATTTGCCGCTGGTAACATCATCAGTTGGTCCCACCGTACAGAATTTAAATACTGTCTCAGACGTCTGTAGTCACCTTTACGAAAACAAAAACCTTTCCCTTTACCCCTGATGGTTGTTACCTCTTTAATTGCTGACTACTGTTCAAACATGCTGGATTTGTTGCTTTGAATGAAGCTTCACATGCTTCTTCATCTATTAATATATATCTCATGAAGGGTAGCCTAGTAACAGTGAAGAAATTTTTGAGGATGTGTATGCTTGCTTAAATTTAGAGGGAAACATGTTTTGAAGACTACACCAAAGTGGATGTGGACATTGCATGGTTCAAGATGTGCTCAAATGAAGAGGAACTCATTACAGATATAATGGAATCAGAATTGATGTGGGTGGCTGAGAGCTTGATGGGCCTCTCAATTTAGATCCTTCGAGGGCATCCATTCTGTCCTTCAAGCTCTCAAATAGGTCCATAACAACGTTGAGTTGTCGCCTGATTTCCTTACATCACGCACACACAAAGACATCCCCCATAGCAATATCATGTCCTGTACCCAATTGCTCGACAAACATCAAGCAAGCAGTGCATTTTAAAAGGCTGTAGAGTTGTTTAAATTGCAGAGTTGTACTGCAATTCATTTTTCTCTGTTGCTAAACGACTCTAAATCTTCTATAAATTTTTTAGAAGCACACTGATCAGTAGATAATCTCTCTACCCCCCCCCCCCCAATACTCAATACATAAGGACCTGGGGCAATTGTGCGGTCAGATATGACGTTTTATAAGGAGGTGATTGCCCCCTTGTATAAGGCAATGGTTGGGCCGCACCTTGAGTACTGCATACAGCTCTCTGGAGGCCTCATTTCAGGAAGGGTGTAGAGCTGCTGCAACAAGTACAGAGAAAGACAACGGGGAGTGGAACAAAGGGTTGTTCTTACCAAGAAAGACTTAAGTTTCTGCAAATTGCAGCATCTGGATACTAGGAACCTGCTAGGTGATCTAACTGAGGTGTATAAGGCCTTGAATGATTTGAGCAAGCTCAATGCTGATGGGATTCTTCCTCTTGTTCAGATTACTCAGCTGAGGGGACATATAATTCAAATTGAGGAAAGACAATTATAGAACAGATGTGTGGAAATTTATCTTTAGCCAGCGAGTGATTGATAGTTGGAACAAACTTCCAACTGCCGTAGTGGTGTTTGAAAACTAAATAAGTTCAAGGCAGAACTAGACAAGCATTTGGAGCGAATGGATGGGTGAAATGGGAACTTTTTTTTTTTTTTTTTTTTTTTGCTGATGCTATATAAGCTTGCGCTTGCTTTCTTGTATCTTATGCCTCTACTAATACTAATTCTAATGAATACCATGATGCTGTTTCTAATGTGTTCAAGCCATGATGTTGATTGAAAACTTTTAACAATTCTATAAAAAATGTCTTCTATTTTTTTTACCCCCCCCCAAAAACTGAAGTCAAAAACTTCCACCTATGTCATCTCTTCCGAAATCCTAGGACACCTTGATCCATAGGCTGGACCAAGGATGTTCCTCACAATTGGGATGCGAAGGAGCATTATCCAAAGAAAAAAAAAGGTTTTTCGGGTAAGTTTTTTTCTTAAAGTGTTCCCTTGCAGAAGATACAAATTCATGAAACACCATTCTTTGAATAATGTAATTCATAATTAAATCACATTTTTCACTGAATAATGAAACATGTAATTTAATTAAACATGAAGTCAAAATTCAAATGTCTTAAATATTGATATTTTATATAGTGCATTTGGTACTTAATATCAGTAAATTGGTATGCAGCTTAAATTTAAGTTTTAAGTTATAAAACTTTGTATTATACTCACAAAAGTATCCAAAGGATTATGATGAAATATAATTCAATATCTTTAAAATACTGAACTATATACTTTATTGCTTTATAGATCTTGTTTCTCATGCTCTCTCCTTGTATGTTGTCTTAAAAGATACTTCCAGCGGAAAGTCTTGCCACAGAAAAGACAAAGAAATGAATTAGGATAGTGCATCCTAAGGTGCTGCTTTAAGTATTTGCGAGCTTTAAATCCTTTTCTACAAACTGGACAGGGAAATGACTGATGGAGGGCAGGACAGTTGTGTTGATTAACACCGTCTAATTTTAAACTGCAGTAGGAGCACTGGAAGTAAAATATCCTTGACCTATTTTCTGAAAAGGAAATGATGCAAAATTACATATTAACAGCTACATATACATTATAAATTAATGCCATTTTTACATTATTTTATAAATAAAGTTATTTAAGTTTATAAGATATTTATATATAAATAAATAGATACAGATAACATTGGTACATATGATTTTTGTAGAGTAAAAGTTATTAATACATTTTTATTCTCAAAACACTGGGACATCAGTGGAGCGGCTGCAGTCCTGTGATAATAAATGCAGATATACTGAGCCCAAGCCAATATGCCCAACATGAATTTTTAACTGTTGTAGTGGCAGCAATAAAACAGTTAAAAGATGTGAATTCCTCTGGAGCCAGCTGTACACAGAGTATATAAAAAAATTTTTTCTTTACAATAATGCCTTAATGGCCTCTGGTGAAAGTCTAAGGATATTATTTGTTGTTGGTTAAAAATAAATTTTAATTTTGTTTATTCTCGTAACCCAAAAGCAATACAGCTAAATCTCCTAAATTTGGCAACCTTAGAACGTGATGATTCTTAGCATTTTCTGATTTCATGTCATATTAATGTCAAAAAAGAAAGGCCCAAAAAATACTGCACTTTTAAACTGCAACCTACTGCATATAGTACAAGTGCAGCCATTTTTCAGGAGAAAGGTGACATTATATGGAAAGATACAGTGAATATACAGCAAAAATAAAATTATTTTCACTTCCAAAATATACCGTACACAGTACAGTATACTTTGTAAGGAAAAGAGAAAAATAGTTCACACAATTGCTTTACTTTAGTCCTTACTCTGAGCACTTTCAACGATACCTTTTGGGTTAACAATAAATAACAATAAATAAGGACCAGAGTCAAAATGAAAAATTTTATAAAACTGTGTGCTTGTTAATAAAATATCTTATTTTTAATAATTAAGTAGTTAAGTGATACTACTGGCTTGCACAATGAGCCAGAATGGTGTTATGCCATGATTCAATCCATTCTGAACCATCATATGGACCTGTGTATGCATTTTGAAAATCCATGACCCTGTGGTCTATTTAATATTCTTTTAGGCAGCCTATGGCAAATAAAAGGAATAACATTTATTATTATTAGCCATATGGTGCATGGAAGCCTGAGGCTTATGCTGCACCAGCCAAAAAAAATTCCCGTGTTACCCTGAGAGAGAGAGAGAGAGAGAGAGAGAGAGAGAGAGAGAGAGAGAGAGAGAGAGAGAGAGAGAGAGAGAGAAGTAGAAAGGAATCACCAAGAAAGAGAAGAATGATTGCTGTGTCGATATTGTTTACAAGCAACAACATAAAAATTATAAAACATTCAAATGTTTCACATACAAATGGTGAAACTTATAAAGTGATTAATCAATCAGTTATATTTAGTGAGTCACTAATCATGCATATTAATTAGCCAATTCAATAACTTAATAATTTAGAGATATCATAGTATAAGTTATGGCTCTATGGTGAAATTTTGCCACTGAAAGATGGTGTAACATGGCCAACCAGAGAATGCTTACTAATTCTTTGGTTGTTTTCCAGAAGCCTGCAGCTTTATTGCACTACATTAGACATTGAGAACAATGAATCTACAGGTTTCTGCTGCACTAGCAAAAAATATAATAATAATAAGAAATAACTAGATAAAAATAAAGATACATAGTAATAAATGATAAAAATTAATAATAAATAAATACAGTAATACCCCAAAGTTACGCAATAGGTGGGTCCGACGAAAATCGCGTAAGTTGAATTCGCGTAAGTCGGGGTACAACTTTGCATATAAATACATATAAATTTTGCTTAATTGGGACCAAGGACTAACAAAAACACTAGTTTAGAAGAAAAATATTAATAAAATTGCAGTTCTTTATACATATTAATACAAAATATGTATTAAAAAAACAAATGACTTACGTTAAAAAGTTATTTCGATGTCGATGGCTTCATAAAATCTAACAAATTCGTCTGACAACACAGCGCGTTCTTTTTTTCACGCAGAATTTCTTCGTAGCAAGCTAATAATTTTTTTTTATTCCTTGCTTTGTAGCTATAACGCGTTCTTCGTTCCATGTGCTTTTCGCCGTTGCTTCATTTAGGCCTGTAGCACGTGCAATATCACATGGTCTTTCATTTCGCTCAAAGCATTTCACAATTTCATATTTTTTCTCTATCGACAGAGGCGGACTGGCCATAAGCCTTACCGGGGAAACCCCGGTGGGCCAGTGTGATTTTGGCCATAAACCATAGTATGAGGCCACTATAAATTTTCCTGGGTAAGAATTTTTGACCCAGTCCGCCTCTGTTTATCGATAATTGCTTTTCTTTTTCTCTCTGAATCTGCAGTGTCTTCACCAGGACGCTTCCTTTTCACACCTTTTAATTAAGTATTTTACTCATTTTTAGGGAATAAAGCACAATTACAAAACGAGGAGGCACGCTTGATACGCATAAACAAAGCTGCGCGCATGTAGCAACTGAATAAACAACACCATAAAGGCAGAGATACGCTATTAACACCTCACATTTCTAGGGGTTACTACCATAAAACAATAAAAATCCAGTTGCATTTCTGCTAGTGAAATCTGTTATAAACTGGTAGTGAAATCGATCTAATTGCATTTGTGATTATACCGATAGCTGGAATTGTGTTGGTTTTTACGTTATTATGGTGAAATGTGTTTCCCCTTCACTGATATAAAAAACATAAAAGCAGCAAAGTTGAATTTTGTTCATCTTTCGCTCTCATTCTCCGCCGTCGCACCGTATATCGATAACATATGAAAAACGACCTTGAAGATAGTGGGCGGCAGCGTTGCCAAACGAAAAAATCAAGAACCGCGTAACTCCGAGTTCGCGTAAGTCGGGGTAGCGTAAGTCGGGGTATTACTGTATATAAAAAAATAAAAATCTATGCATCTCTCTCCTCACACTATTATTATTTTGAAAACCTTTCTCCTTTATGAGATGGTTTCCACCTTGAATGGAGTGGTTGGTTGTGTGCAGTTACTAGTACAGTCAAATCTCATTAATATAAAGTTTAAGGGACCTAAATTTTCACGTTTTGTAATAACAAGGTTTGTAGTAATGAGGTACCCAAAATTGTACAGTTTTCTTTTTCTTTTTTTTTTTTTTTTGGTACATATTGTATATCTAAGACTAATAATAAATAATAATAATAACAAAATTAAATTAATTTAAATTAATAAAATAAAAACAAAAGCCTCGTCTAACAATTACAGTAATAGGAATAACATTTTTTAAAGATTTTATTTTTTTGTAAGATAAAAATTTAAAAAAAGCAATTAACCGAAATGAAAATATTGTAGAGTATAAATTTTGATATATACAATATTTTATATTGTATTGGTCATTACTTGTTCTATATGCCATATATCTTTGACTTCCTGTCTTAGGTCTGAGTGCTTCCTGATCTTTTCCTTGTATGTTTTCTTGGGGTTGCTGGCATCAGCCACTGCTTTATCAATCAGGTACGCAGCCATTTCCTTCTTGTCAATAAGGGTTATGTCAGGTCTGTTGTGCAGAATCGTCTTAATTGTTATTATGGCACGGTCCCAGTATAGTTTGTGAGTAGAGGTCTCTAGTGCGGCCTGAGGCTTGTACTTGTAATACGGTAAACTTTCTTTGTTCAGCTGGTATTTTTATGCTAACTTCTGATGTATTATCCTAGCCACTTTGTTGTGTCTATGAGTGTAATCCATCTGGGTGATCACCCTGCATCCTGCTGTGATGTGCTGGTTGTTTCTGGGAACAGGTGGCATTGTGAATATGTGTTATCTGTTATTCCAGGGTTCTTAGTGATGCATTTCCTGTAGTTCCTATGTTTATTACCTGTTCTTGGATGGCGAGCATGAATCCTTCAGTCTCGGAGAAGAGCCTTCCATTCGTGAGCCAAGCATTGCAAGCCATCCTATTTATATAGTCCTGATAGAGGTTATTGTAGTGTCTGCCATGGAGTGTCTACTTCGCCCACCTTTCTGTCTGTTTCTTCTGTTCAACATGAGTGTTGTATGCCATTTGTCTATCTTTCTTATGGCTTGTTAGATTGGTGCTGTTTTCCTGGAAGTAAGCCTGCATGTATTTAACTGCCTTCGCTTATTCAATGAGGTTGGTCAATCCTCTCCCTCCTCCTTTCTTTACAAGTCTCACAATGGCCGACTTCAGGGGGTATTAGAGACTCTTGTTCGTCATTATCTTGGTCGATCTCATAATCTCCTCCAGCTCGGTGTTGGTCCAATCTATGATCCCAAAGGAGTACATCAGTACTGAGACTGCATAAGTCTCAGTACTAATGCAACCACATTCCTGCCATTCACCTTTGATTTTAGCAGGCTTCTCAGTCTCTGATGGTATTTCTCCATCAGGCGGGCCTTGATCTCCTATATTCTAACTGACGGGATTGCATCATCCCCAGATATTTGTATGTCTGTTCCTCTGTCATAGCTTCCATCTCTTCATTAGTCTTCAGCTGGTAGTTTTGTCCAACTGGATGCCGCTGATGCAATCCATGAGTCTTGCATTTGTCTAGGATCTGTGATTCTTTTCTTAACTGTATTCACATATAAGAAAAACTCTCCCTGTTCTATACTCTCTTAGCCAACGATTATTCATAATCATCTATGCCAACTTTTGCTATGGAATTCATCATCAGCCATTTTCAGTCCACTACAGGATGAAGGCCTCTCCAGCAACTTTCCAGTTAATTCTGTTTTGTGCAGCAGCCATCCATTTACTACCCATGAACTCGAAAATTTCACCTGTCCATTTCTGTTGTCGTCTACCAGGTTTTCTTTTAGCTCAGCTTGGGTACTATTCTGTTATTTTCTTAGTCCATCTGTCATCACTGAGCTATGTATCCTGCCCAAGTCCATTTTAGTTCTTTAGTTTTGATAAGAATGTCCTTTATTTGTGTTTGCTGCCTAATTTTCCTTGGTGATTTTAATGTTCACAACTCCAGCTGGCTTCCGTTTTCTAGTCACACCGACCCAGCAGGTCGAGATGCTGAGGCTTTTGCAATTACTAATGACCTAGCACAGATTGTTCATTTACCTACGAGAATACTGGACAATCCTAATCATACAGCCAATACGCTTGATCTTTTTCTCACAAACAACCCTTCTAAGTACACGGTCGAAGTGAGAGGTCCTTTAGGCTCTTCAGATCACAACTTGGTGATTGTCTCTTCTCCAATGGAACCTTCATCTCATGGCTATTCCCAACCTCGTGTTGTTTGGCATTACAAGAATGCAAAATGGGATGACCTGCGAGACTTCTTTTCTTCTTTTCCTTGGTCGGATTACTGTTTCAAAACTTCTGATGTCAACGTTTGCTCAGATCGTGTTAATGAAATTATTCTTGCATGAATGGAATCCTTTATCCCACACTCCACTTTAAAATCTCGTCCCTTATCTAAACCTTGGTTTTCCAATAAATGTTCTAAGGCTGTTCAAGAGAAGAATGTTGCATATCGTAATTGGCTTGTTTCTAATTCTTCAGTTTCATTTTCTGCCTAAACTAAAGCTCGCAACAATTGTAAAGCAGTTATTAATCAGTCCAAACTAGAGTTTGAACAGGCTAAGAGTAGAAAACTTGCTTCTTGCCCTAATGGTAGCCGAGCATTCTGGTCTCTTGCCAAAGCTATTGGCCGCAACTTTTGCCCATCTCTGCTCCCACCTCTGTCCAAACCAGATGGTTCTGTTGTCACTTCAGCCAAGGATAAAGCTGACCTGCTAGCATCCCATTTTTCTTCCAGCTCATATTAATGATCTTGGTAAAACAACTCGGTAAAACATTTTGATGAATCTTGATGCTAAGAAAGCTCCAGGTCCTGATGGTATTTCTCCACTTGGTCTCAAAACCTGTGCTCCTGAACTTACTCCTATTCTTTGCTGCCTTTTTTCACTTTCTTATTCCAAAGGTGTTTTTCCTTCTGCTTGGAAATTTGCTCATATCCAGCCAGTTCCTAAAAAGGGTGATAAATCCCTCCCATCCAATTATCGTCCCACTGCAATTACTTCTACTCTTTCTAAAGTAATGGAGAAATCAATTAACTGCCAACTCTTAAACTACCTAGAAACCTTCCGTCTGATCAACGATCACCAGTATGGATTCCGTCAGTGTCGATCCACTGGTGATATTCTGGCTTATGTTACCCATTTATGGACCAATTCAATGGAAAGGTTCGGTGAAACACAAGTAGTTGCTCTTGACATCTCAAAGGCTTTTGATCGTGTTTGGCATAAAGGTCTTCTAAACAATTTCCATCTTATGGTTTGCCAACTGTTTTTAGTAATTGGTTATCCAGTTTTCTCTCTGATCGCTCACTGAGGGTGATGGCAGATGGCTCTCTGTCTTCTAACTTCTCCACTAATGCCCGTGTCCCCCAAGGTTCAGTTCTTTCCCCCACTCTTTTCCTTCTGTATATCAATGACCTTCTTCCATTGACTGGAAATCCTATCCATAGTTTTGCCGATGATAGCACGTTGCATTCAACTTTCCATTTTGAGAAACCTGTCCTGCTCAATCAGCTTCAACTTCTCGAAAATCTGCTACCAATTCCTTAAATGCCAATCTTCAGGTAATTCTCCAGTGGGACAAAGACAACTTAGTTGATTTCAACCCTTCTAAAACTCAGTCTTGTCTTATATCTCGCAAAAAGGATTCTTCTGCTCCTATGCTTATCTTTAGTGACACTCCGATTTCTAGGCAAAATGATATATCTCTTTTGGGGATTACCCTGACTTCTAATCTCTCTTGGCACAAGCACATTACAAATATTGCTTCCTCTGCATCACTTTGCAAAAGACCTTGGTTTTCTCTTTCGCTCTCGGCGTTACTTTTCTTCCAAACAGCTGCTCACTCTGTATAAATCGCAAATCCGCCCTGCCATGGAATATTGTTCCCACATCTGGGGTGATGCCCCCAAAACCTCTCTCAGGCTTCCTGATTCCATTGAGAAGAGGGCAGTTAGGTTAATTAATGATTCATCTCTAACAGAGTCTCTCCACTCGCTTTCTCATAGATGTACTGTTTCTGCTGCGTGCCTCTTCTACAGATACTTCTATGGGCACTGTTCTTCTGAACTGGCTTCTATAATTCCCGCTCTCTCTTTCAAAACAGTCCAAACACGTGCCGCCACCAGCCAACATCCATTTACTGTCCAACTTCAAACCCACAGAACCAACTTTTCATCTTCCTCATTTATTCATTCAACTGCCGTTTTCTGGAACAATCTTCCTTCATACGTATTTCCTGAAAATTACAATCTACAGAAGTTCAAGTCGAATGTCAACAAATATCTTCTTTCGTCTTCTCAACCTCCAACCCAAGCATGGTACTAAGTACTATAGGTTCTAATACCTCTCTCTAATACCTCTTAATTTTGAGAAGCACACCTCGCATAAATATGTAGACCCGAAAGGTCTAGATATTTATGTGAGGTTTATCTCTACATATTTATCTTTGTATCGCCATTTTTGATAATTCTGGATACTCAACTCAAAGAAAAAACCAAAATTTTTCACAAAGTATAGTCTTTAAACGAGCATGTAATGCTTTGTCAGATGACAGGTCTATGGATCTTCATTTTGCTCAATGGTAATTTTGGGATATGAAGAATTTCAAAAGCAAAAGGTTCACGAATTTCAAAAGCAAAGGGTTTTTTTTTTTTTTTTTTCTGGAGACACATTAAATCGTTTGGAAAAATTCATAATTAGCATTGTTAGGTGGGAAGGCAATGATATCTCTAAATTGTAAAATATCAATATTATTGCTATTAACAAAATCAGAAAAACATGGGAACATTTCAGTATTATTATGCTCAAATTCAGTTTTCCAATGGTTAAGTTTATTTTTGAAAGCTTCTGAGTATTAATATATTTGTTCCTTGTCCTTGAAGACTTAAATTTAAATCATAAAGTTTTTCAAATATATCAACAAAGTGGCTAAGTTTTCCTAGCCATTTGTTAATTGTAAAAAAATTAAGCAAGGTTCTGATCTGTATCTGATAAAAACAATAAAACTTCATGTTTGAGGCCAAAAAGACGTCACAACATTTTACCACTGGACAACCACCTCACTTTCGTATATAAAAGAAGTGTTTCATAAGTGGATCCCATTTCATTCAAAAGTATAGTGAAAAGCCCGCTATTTAAGCTTAAACTTTCAATAAAGTTGATGGCATTTACTGCATCTTTCAAAACTTCATCCAATTCAGTTTGCATTTTATTCACTACTAATGGTATAAATGCAATCATTAAAAACTATATTTTGAGCAATTTCCTATACTTTGCCTTTTAAACCTTTATTTAATGCAGCCATCAGTACAAATCGCAACACAGTTGTTCCACATTAGATCATTTGCTTGAAATAAAATATTAATAACATTGAAAATCTTCTCCCATCGTTCTTCCTTCCAAAGCTTTGCAAAATAGAAAATCCTCCCAAATATCCCCCTCGTAGTCATATCCGACATATACAAAAATATCTGATTGAAATATCAGTGGATTCATCTAACTGTATTGCAAGAATTGGACTTTCTCTCAATCGATTTAATAAATTGAATTTTATGCTGCCAATAACTGCAATATGTCGCGAGACAGTGTCTCTGGACAGAGGAATGGTTTTTAGATCACAGCTGTACTTTTCTCCATGCATAATTGAAATCATTTTTATTGCAGCAGGGAGAATGCACCAAATTACGAAGCAGAATAAAGCTTGAGTACTATATATACACACTTGCTATGTATATTTACTGCTACTGGACATTTACATCTCTAGCCTTTAGGCAATACAGTACAAGTAATTTGAGAATTTATGTTGTAGGAAGCATAAATTAAGAGCTAAAGGGATTAAATGAGTAATACTTCTCAGTACTACTCAAATGTTGAGTAGTACTGAGAAGTATTAATACATACTGAGAAGTCACACTAGTCAACTGCTTTTTGTGTGTGTGTGTGTGTGTGTGTGTGTGTGTGTGTGTGTGTCCATAGCCAGTGAGCAAATTAAGGCATACTCCCGACAGAGTAGACAGTAGGGTTCATTCATATCTCAGACTAACTTCAAGTAGCAAAGTCTTTACGCCTACAGTACTGAAAAGGCAATTTTAACAACAGGTTTTTAGCTTTTATGTACACAAAAAATTAATTAATTTAAAAATTTCGGCAACCCCTTTAATTTACCTCACAACCCCTCTGGGGGTCACGCCCCACAGTTTGCACACCACTTAAGGTTAAACCTCAAAATGAGGAAGTTATTTAAATAGAACACAGGGTGAAAAGCATAGCATAAAGTCTACAGAAGTGAATAACTGTTGATTTTAACTCGGCTTTCCTATTATTTCCATTATTTCTTAGCATCAGTAGAGGCATATGATGCAAGAAAGCAAGTTTATATAGCATCAGCCAAAAAAAAAAAAAAAAAAAATTTTTTAAAGTCCTTTTAAATTTATGTCCCCCTCAATCCTTTTAAATTTAAATCCTCAATTTGAAATGTCCCCTCAGGTGAGTAATCTGAGCAAGAGAAAGAATTCTATCAACATTGAGCTTGCTCAAACCATTCAAGGACTTATACACCTTAATTAAATCACCTCGCAGGTGCCTAGTCTCCAGATGCTATAATTTGCAGAATGTAAGTATTTCTTGGTAAGAGCAACCCTTCTCTGTACTTGTTCCAGCAGCTCTACATCCTTCCTAAAATGACGCCTCCAGACCTGTATGCAGTACTCAAGGTGTGGCCTGATGATGGCCTTATACAAGGGGACAATCATCTCCTTATCCCTGCTAGCAAAATTTCTGTATATCATTGACAAGACACCATGTGATACTCTTTCAGCCTGTCTGCACTGCTCAAAAAACTTTATATCCGACAGCACAATTATTCCCAGGTCCTTTTCATTCTCTACTACCCTGAGTGTAGTACCATACAGTTGATACTACACTCAGGGGTTACTGCTACCCATATGCAGTACTTTACATTTGTCAATGTTAAACTTCAGTTGCCGCCTCTCCGCCCATCTGATCAACTTTTCTAGATCCTGTTGCAGTAGTGTACTATCATTACTGTCATTAAAAACCCTGCCAAACTTCTTGCCATCTGCAAACTTAGACATTAACCCTAACACACCTTCATCAATATCAATGATAAATACAGAAAACAACACTGGGCCCTGGGGGACTCCACTAATAACATTAGTCCACGAAGAGCAGTGTCCATTGATTATCACTCGTCTTCCATGTGCAACAGTACCAAAAGCTTTCCTTTGTGTCCATATTTGATTTTACTTACGATCAGTCTTTATATTGCACTTCAAAATATCTGGGAGAAAGAAAGTTCTCTATGAATTAAGGAATTCTCTCCGTATCCTAGATTAAATAAATCTTGCAGGATTCCAACTCTACATTTTGCATCAATCGTTTTCTGAAGTCTTTGATTAGCCACCCTTATATATTGCTTTCTAATAAAAAAAAAATTTCTTAGATATGTTTCAACTTTGACATTGTAAGTCAAGGGTTGATCTATTTTTCTTGAATCCAAATTAGTGAAGTGATAAAACATTCTCGTTTCCAACAACCATATCAGTCTCCTATATAAAATTCAAGGATTTTATCTAATAAGCCGGTTAGGGAAATGAGACAACAGTTCTATGCATAAGGTTCTTTTTCTAGCTTTAGGAAATGCAAGTTATTTAAAAATTTCAATTATATAAAGCCAGTAGGGTATCCAGAGAAACAGAGTTTAGATTATATCATAGTATAATATATACAATCTAGTCCTGCAGCACTCTTAAGTAGATTGTTTATGGCTGTAATTAGTTCCTCTTTTATAAATGATCATAAATTATATTAGTGAGGTATAATAGTCGAAAAGTTCAATTTGATTTTTTATTCAGATTGTGTTTTTTAAATCTTTTAAAATTCATACTGTTGACTTTAAGTTCTGATATAGTTGAAAGAATCAGCAAAAATTTATAGGATGATCCTGTCTGTTTTAAAATATTGAAGATTGTATACTAGAATGCTTGCCTTGCAACATCTGAATCCATTTCCACACTAAACCAGAATTTTAGTTCTTGGAGTATGGCATAAACATGACCCAAGAATGATTTTTTGTGTTTCTGCTCACTTCAACTTAGCTACTTTACTTTACATGCAATGATTTTAGCTGTAGTTGGATATTTTCAAAATTCATTTTGTGCTTTTCCCCCCTTCCTGACACACATCTGTTATTATACATCTGCTTTGCCTTACTTCTTTGAGGTAGTGCTGCATTTGATGGCTGCAACAATTTGTCAGTTACATACATGGAGCAGCAGCATTATCTATAGTTAAGATCTGAACTAACTGCTTATCCAGCTTGATTAATCACATTAGTCATTCCAGTTATCTTTCTTAAAATTCAATATAATCTTGGTGTTCCATACGTGAAAATAAATCACTGTTATAACAGAGATCACTTAATACAGACCATTCTACACTGGGATAAATTGATGGGGAAGATACTGATTAAAAAAAAAAAAAAAAAAAAATATGTTCTTGTTTATACTCCGGCACGACCACCATGCCAGTAGAGTTTACAATAAATAAATCAATACAAATTGTTAATCGTATTTAGCAGTAATGGGCTCGAACCACAGTCCACTCAAAGAGCGTGTGCTACTGCACTCGCACTCCTGGCCACTCAGCTACGTCAAGCCTCTATTGCAGAAGACAGACTGATATAATATCTGGAATTTGATGAATCATCTTATTCATATCCAACAGACCAGCCATCATTCTGAAGATCAAACACCAATCACTCGCCACAATTTCCCAAACTTTTGCAACTCTGTCCTCATTTTGAGACGTTGACAGAAGTCCACTTCTTGGATCAGTGTGAACATTCTCATGTCTATTGAAACCACTTGTATTATTCAAACACAACTGGTTGGACTTAACAATCCATCACTATAAACAGATTTTAACATTTCACATGTTTCTTTTGAAGATTTAATTTTCCCAGTTTAAAACAAAATTTGATAATTATTCAATGCTCCATTGCAAAGTCGTGACACGGAACATTAACACTACTAATGAAACTGGCTGTTACTTGTAAGCAGTTGGCCTACTGAACAATCTCTGCACCACCATCTGTTAGAGGAAGTTTGAACTACAACAATCCATTTCCATTTATTTTCAAACTCATCAAATATGACTGCAACAGCACCAGTCTGGGAACTTTACTGACACACTATTTTGACATTTTACATGCAAATCTTTGATGAAAGGATTTCCTATAAAATATAGTGTCATAAATGAAAAACTAGAACTACAGAGAAGCAATAACACAAACCTACATTTTAAGAACATTTCTCTGATGTTTTGCTGCTGATAGGAAATATGAACTATAGTTTTAATGGCAATTTTTTGAAAGTTTTGAAATTTGCTCTATAAAATCAATTTTTTTTTATAAATTAAAAAAAATAATAAAAATATTGGTGAAAGCACCTTCTGGTTTAATTTTTATTTTTGCAAATTTTACAAATACGTTATTTTTATATAAAAATACATAAAAACAGAAATATCAAAGATTATTTCCTCCATCAAGCAAAAATGGCCACAAACTGGACTTATATGCTAGACTGAGTTAAACTTGTGCCTTTTAGACTTTGTCAGGCAGCTAACTAGCTACCTGATAAAGTCAAAAGGCTTCTTGAGGTTAATAAACAGCTTCTTAGCTGTTCCTCTTTTTAACATCCAGATGTCGTCAGCCTTAATACTGAGATTCCATTCCATTTACATCCTGATGGAATTTTTCCATTGCTCTTCACTTAAACTACCAAATTTCTATGGAAATAGTGGAGGGCCTAACCTGAATATTCAAAACTGAAGCCTAATTTTCTGAACTTTTTCAGCATATAATTCAACAAATCTTAAAACCCCGGGTGTTTATTGTTTCCCAAAAATCCAGTCCAAACATCTCTTTCAGTTTTGCTTATGGATTCTTCAAATACAGAGTTATATAACAGCAGCTTGCAGATTTGACAGCAAAAATTCCTGCTTTGATTTTCTTATATATAAGCAATGGGAATTTAGTGCAAACATATTTAAAAAACAATTTCCTTCTTTATTCAGGGCTTGCATCAACTGTTTCATTAAACCTAGGATTTTACAGAGAAGAGCCTTTGGTTTTTTTTCCATCTTTTTTCTCAATGAAAACACCAAACAAAACATATAATAGCATCTACAGTACTTCTCAGTACCATGGGTGGTGATGAGAAGTACTCTAGGTTGAATCTGTATTCTCAACTTCAAAATTATAAAGTTGAGAATACAGATGATACTTGTTCACATCAGACTTGCATTTCTATACACTAGCATTTTCAGCAAATACATGTGAAGGTTGTTCCAGAAAGCAGAAGTTCAAGGGAGAAAAATGGAAAAAGAAAAGTACGTTCAATAAATTGAAAGCTAGATTTTTAATTAATTAATTTATTTATTTATTGTATCTGGAAAATTCAGGAAACACTGCCATATATTTATAATACCATACATACTGAATTATAGATACAACTCAAGAGTATCATTAAGAGATGAGGTACATTCATTCAAATTTGAAGTTGGACAGTGAATGGATGCTTACAACAAGTATTCAGACCGGTTTGGGTGAGAGGAAGAATCATAGATAGCAACAGAGATAAACAGCATATGGAATCCACAGAAAAGGCATACAGTAGCAACAGAATGTCTATGAGACTGAGAAAGAACTTGTAAGAGTAGGGTCATTAATTAACCTGACTACCCCTCTTTTGAACACAGTCTAGAATCTGGTGAAAGGTTGTGGGAGCAGCAACCACACATGTGGGAGAAACATTCCATGATAGGACAGATTTGAGATTTGTAGAGAGTGAGTAGCTTTTTGAAAGAAAGAAATATATTCCAGCTTTTTATATTCCAAGAAAGCAATATTCCAGTTGTGCTTATACCAAGAGAGATATAGAGAGAGATTACAAGTCAAAATAATGCTTAACATGGATATTACGTCTAGAGATCTGAGTGTCATGAATAATAATAACAGGAGTAGCAGACTCCTTTTATGAGATATAAGACAGGACTGAGTTTTATAAGGATGTAAATTAACCAAGTTATCTTTACCGCACTGAAGAATTAATTTGAGATCAGCATTTAAGGATTTAGTGATGGTTAATCAAGTAGATGAAGCTGATTGTGTAGGTAAGGTTTCTCAAACTGAAAAGTGGAATGTAACTTGCTATCATCAACAATCTATGCCTATGATCATCTGCAAAACTATGAATAGGATTTCAAGACAATGGAAAGTCATTAATACACAAGAGAAAGCGAGTAGGAAAATGAAATGAACCTTGGGGAGCACTATTGGTGGTAAAGTTAGAAAACAGAGAACCATATAACATAACCTGCAGTGAGCGGTCTGAGAGAAAACTGGATACCTATTTGCAAAACACAGACTGCAGTCCATAACAGAGAAGCTTGTTTAGACCTTTATGTTAAACATGATCAAAAGCCTTAGAAATTTCATGGGTAACTACTTGAGTTTCGCCAAACCTTTCCACTATATTTCTCCACAAATGGTAAAACAAGTGAATACATATCACCAGTGGATCGACTTTGACGGAATCTGTAATGGTGATCATTATCAGATCAAAAGTTTCAAAATAGTTTAAGAGTTGAAAGATAATGGATTTCTCCTTTTTTTTTTTTTTTGAAAAAGTTGAGATGAGTTCAATGGATAATTGGATGAGAGGTATTTCTTACCCCTTTTTGGGAACTGGCTGGATACGAGCAAATTTGCAAACACAAGGTATGCATAAAAAAAAAAAAAAAAAAAAAGTGACACAGAACAGGAGATAGCTCAGAAGTAAAGGTTTTGAGAATAAGTGGGAAAATGCTTTCAGGATCTGGAGCATCCATGGTACCAAGACAGATCAAAAATCAACTGAAATCCTTTTGAGGGAAGACCACAGGAACTACTGAATGATGATGATGGTGGCCCTTCCTAAAATCAAGCCTCCAGACTTGTATGCAGTATTCATGATGCGGCCTGACCACTGACTTATACAATAGCTCTTGTAGCTAGAAGAAAAGTAGAATGCTAGCAGGTTGGCTTTATCTTTAGCTGATGTGGCAATAGAACCATTAGATTTTAAAAGGAATGGAAGTATGGATGGGTAAAAGTTGGCAAGAATGGTGTTTGTTTGTTTGTTTGTTTGTTATTTGGAGCATTAGCAACTAAGGCCATATTGTTCCAGGGTTATTCGATGGTCATTCCCTGACCTTTCTGCATACTCCATATTTGGTGGTCACGAGCTCAAACCCCGGTCTAATCAAGAAGCATGTGCTACTCACAGCTGCACGTTGGCAAGAGACTAGACAATTCGACTATTCTTTGGACAAGTAGCAAGTTTTTTACTCTTAGTCTGTTCAAAATTTCTTTTGGATTGATTAATAACTGCTTTACAATTATTGTGAGTTTTAATATGGGTAGAAAATTAACCCAGAAATTCATATGCAAACCAATTGCAATGTTCTTACCTTGAAGAGCCTTAGCACCTTTATTGAAAAACAAAGGTTTCGTATTAGCATTATTGTGACATAATGCAAGAAAGCATGCTTATAAAACAGCAACCAAAAAAAAAAAAAAAAAAAAAAAATCCCATTTCACTTATCCATTCATTCCAATAGTCTATCTAGTTCTTCGTTGAATTTATTTAAGCTATCAACTTGTACAAATGGAAGTTTGTTCTAGCAATCAACCACCTGCTGGCCAAGAGAAATTTCTATACATCTATTCTGTAACAGCAATTTCTCAATTTGAATTTGTGCACCACTCATATGTGTAATCTGAGCAAGCAGAAGAATCCCATCAGCATTCAGCCTGCTCAACCCATTCAAGGCCATATACACCCTCAATCAGATCACATCGCATGTGCCTAGTGTCTCGAGACGCGGCAATTTGCAGAACGTAAGCTCTTTCTTCATAAGCGCAACATTTGTTCCATTCACCAATCACATTGCTCTGCTTCTCTGTACTCGTTCCAGCAGTGCTACAAACTTCCTAAAATGAGGCCTCCTGTATACAGTACTCAAGGTGTAGCCTAACCATAGCCTTATACAATGGAATAATCACCTCATTATCCCAGCTAGAAAAATTCCTGTATATCACTGACAAAACCCCATTAGCTGCCCTGACAGCCTGTCTGCATTGATCAGAGAACTTCATACCTGACTTCACAATTATCACCCATGGACAGAATATGTGTAAATGTATCCTCAATTCACAAAGGGTGTTCAAATGGGTGACAAGAAATAATTATAGACCTGTTAGTTTAACTTCTGTTCCAGGGAAAATAATGGAGTCACTGGTTAAAGAGGTGATACAGGCTCACATAGACAAGACTGCGGTAATAGTTCAGACAACATGGTTTTGTTAAGGGGAAGTCTTGTCAGACCAATCTGATTGGATACTACGATGTGGTCGCAAAGGAATTGGATGCAAAAAATAATTTTGGTATCAAATACAGTGGATTCCGGTTATTTGGGCCACCAGTTAATCGGGGCAGCCGTTTATTTGGGGCAAATCTTAAAAAACAGAAACCATTCGAGAAAATAGCCAGGGTTTACTTCGCTTAATTGGGACAGCATGTCGTTTAATCAGGGCAGGAGACCGCAGCACTGGAGATTACCCTATGATTGTCTCCGATGGTACCACGTGGTTTGGTCAAAATTCTGGAGGTCATAACCACTGTTTATTGGGCTTTTCTGTTAGTGAAATCTATCATAAACAGACAGTAAACTCGATCTTACTGAATTTGCGATAATACCGACAGCTGGAATTCTGTGGGTTATTATGGTGAAATGTGTTTACACTTCCAGGAAATCTTCATTCATATAAAAAAAATTAATTTTCAGATCTCTTCATTCCTATTTTTAAAGCTTTGTAACTCGTTACTCCGTTCTCACTTGCGCATATCGTGTTACTTGCTATTTGTGTGTGCCGTGTTCTTTGTTATTGATTGCTTATCTTTTTATTGTTTTAAATTTTAACCCCCACCCACATATATCAGTGAACAGAAATGTCAACTAGTTCGTATGCACATATTACAGTACGTATTAATTATCCCGATTATCACGTATATTCTTCCGATTTTCACGTATCATTTAATTTCTTAATTGGTAAGGTAATAAATGGTAAATTTGTGCTTAATATATCTTTACTTTTATAGCCTGTGGATAATATTCGTCCTATTTTCTCTAATTAGAATCGCTGTTTAATAGAATTAAAATTCAATTCCCAAACGTGATCACAATGACCGGCGCTTACTGCACATTGTATAGTGAATGATACTTTACTATGGTGAGTTCATCATAACGTGATTTGATTGTACAGTGAACTAATTGTAAAAAGGGAAGGTACATTGTATTTTTAACTATTTACGTGAAACTTTGGATAATTGGGGCAGCCGCTTAATTGGGCCAAAATGCACTAGTCTCGATATGTTCCAAATAACCGGAATGGACTGTACATGGATTTCAGGAAAGCTTTTGATACTGTTGCACATGGAAGACTGCTGTACAAATTGGAGCAGTATGGCATTAAAGGCAAGTTGCTGCAATAGATAAAGTGATGGTTGAGTGGGAGACGGCAGAGAGTAGTAATAAATGCACATGGCTCTACGTGGACTAATGTTATTAGTGAAGTTCCCCAGGGTTTGGTGCTGGGCCTATTGTAAAAGCATAGGGTTAAGGTGCCTATGTTGGGCAGAGATCACACTGAGGACAGTGGTTCCCTATGAATAATCCCACACCGGCCAGACCAGCTGTAGCTGGTGTCAGCATATTATCCCACACCATGTCAAAAATGAGAGAGAATGGTGTCAGTAGTGTGTGTGGGGGGGGGGGGGGTCCCATGTAGGTTTCCCCACTACAGTTGAATTTGGAGGGGGGGGGCCTGCTAGAACAACACATACTAACCATTTATTCCACTCATGATACAGCTATCATACTAACAATGTACTTTTTTTTTTCCCCAGAAGAAAAAAAAACGTTAATGGGTTGGCTTTAGCTTTATCTTTAGCTGAAGTGACAATGGAACTAACAGGTTTTCACAGTGGTGGGAGCAGAGATGGGCAAAATTTGCAGCCAATTGATTTGGCAAAAGACCGGAATGCTCGACTACCATTTGGAAAAGAAGCAGATATTTTGTCCTTAGTCTATTCAGAATCTAATTTGGGCTGATTAATAACTGCTTTGCAATTGTTTTGAGCTCTGATGTTGAGAGAAAATAAAGTTGGGGATTTGCATGCAATCCAATTGCAATATGCAACATTCTTTTCTTGAACAGCCTTAGCACATTTATTAGAAAATCAAGGTTTCGATAAATGATGTGGTGTTAAAGGTGGAGTGTGGAATAAAGGAATTCATCAATACAAGAATAATTTCAGACACAATTTGAGCAAATGTTGACATCAAAAAATTTAAAACACTAATCTAAACAAGGAAAAGAGAAAAGAAATCTAGCAGATTATCCCATTTTGAATTCTTGTATTGCCAACCAACTAAGTTGAGAATGGCCACGAGTGAAAAATTCCATCAGAGATAAGACCATCACCAAGTTTTGATCTGAGGTGCCTGACCTCTCACCTCCACTGTGTACTTGGAAAGGCTGTTTGTATGAAAATGGTAAAGAGTATTGGTTGCATGGTTACGATTGTCTGGTATTCTAGTAGGTAGGTAAATGAGCAATCTGTGCACAGTCATTAGTAATTGCAAAAGCCTTAGCATCTCGATCAGATGGGTCCATGTGACTATAAAATAGAAGCTAGCTGAAGTTGTGAACATGAGAATCACCAAGGAAAATTGCCACAGTAAAGTTGGACTGGAAAAAGTCAACGCATTCCAAGTGATTAGTGGAGTTGGGAGATGATAAAAGCAACAGATGTATTTGATAGAATGGGGTAGAGAAAGATTTTAAGTCAGAGAAGACCGAAAAGAGGGAATTTCAAATTACTGAGTCTTGACAGGGAATATCAGAGTAGACATATGCACAATATGTCCATTTTAGTATTATCTTCGAAGCATAAGGAATCCTGCAGCGAATAATTTGGATAACTAAGATGAGCAATGATTGAGGCAACCAATAGTTGGTATTCTATTGGAAAAGAGGGGCTTGGCAATCTCTTGGTAGAAATAAACATCACTGATATTTAAAATAAGACTGTATATTTATGAAATAATTGACAAGGGTGTATGGGAGGTTTAGATCTTTTTGCAAGATAAGTTTGTTGTATTAGTTTGACTGTTCATTGCATAAGAAAAGGTGGGGTGGACACATTGCGTGAAGTAATGAAATTTTTATATATGTCATACAAACAGCAAGAATACCCAGCTCTTTTGCATAGCATTGTCTCGTCAGTTCCCCGCATAAGCATTACTCAGACTTGTTCCAGTCAATGTATGTAGGGTACAGCAGATTAAACACCAGCTGATCCAAAAGCCCCCCTAGAGAGTTACCAATAGGTTGGGTCCAGTGGACCATCTAGTTGCCTGACTGCAAACAGTTTTTAGAGCTGTACCTTTGAAATGTATGGAAAATTTATTTGATTTTGCCACGATGTCCATCATAATCTGAAAAGACATTAATCGTACTGCAAGAATGGAAGATGCGGAGGGATGTGTTTCCAGAACTTTGCTCTGAAGACTAAAGATGGATTCTACCACTTCAAGCCTCCAATCAAACCAATGGTATTGCACTGATGGATGAGAGTCATCTACCTCTTAGTATTGCCTGGTAACACAGAGGGATGGCATTTTCCATGTGATATGGATGCCACACCTCGACGACTCCTTACCTTAGTTTGCACCTGGGTCACCTCAAGTGTACAGCTACTGCATTTCAGGACTCACACCAGAGTTATACCCAGGGTTATTAACAGTCCCACCACCATGAAATTGCAAGCAAAGATTTTGATTGTCGCAGAACTAGAGTTCACTGAAATTCTGTACACTTAGCTCAATTGTCACTTGAATATCAGTTCCATTGCCATTTTAGATTTCAAGGTAGCAAGCCCAGATTATCATACCTGAGAGATTTCAGACAATATATCGATGCCTCATGGACTTAGATGCCTTTGTGCACATTCTAAATGATACTATCAGAATACGAGCACAAATTAGTGCACTTTTAGTTTCACAAATAATATCAAAAGTAATAATAATTTGATGTAAGACATATTCCAGCCTTTTCCATTATTTTCTGTGGGGTGCTGTTTGCTTTGTTGGAATTCTGGGAAGACATTAATTGCATGACTTGAAGATTACCATCACAAAGAATGACAAAACATACATTGCTGGTAAAGCTCTGTTTACAATACAGCAGCAATTTCTGAAATTTCTTTTCCCTAGTACTTTCCCTGACATGTTAATACAAATATCAATCATGTAGATAATTTAAAAGTTTTGTCCTCCATGTAGAGTTCCTTTCCATTTGTTACAATCAATTAGAGGCAAATTAAAATCACCCATAATAGACGTTCACGCTTACTTGCCTGTTCCATTTGCATGTAGAGGCTCTCATCATAATCTTGACAATCACCTGGCCTGTAGATTTCTCCCACTCTCATTATACTTTTGCTTCTAACTATTCCACACCATACAGATTCTATACTAGCATGCAAAACATCTGAATCCAGGAAAGCAGCTCAGGCTGCTTTTGATAAGAAGCATGACGCCACCACCTGGTCTATCTGCCCTATTCTTCCTAAATACATTGTACATGCCATACTGAAACTCATCATCCCCTATTTCCAGGTGGCACTAGGTTTCTGAAAGTGCTATTATCTCACATTACTTGTCCTAACCAGCAGTTTGAATTCACTCATTTTATTAACAATACTTCTGACATTACTGTATAAACAATTTAGACTTAGTGTTAAACAAAAGGACAAAAGTACTCTCTAATATGGACACAGATAATTTAATAGGCATACTTTTTGTATTTTAAACCTCCCTGGACTGGACACATTCAAGGGTAACTGACACACAACGCATGCTTTCATAGGTCAACAGGGTTTACAATGAAGGCAAGTGAAGGTCATTAAAGCAATACTAATTAGACTTATGATGGCCATGGATTACTGACAGAGCAGATGGCATAATATGCCATTAATAGTTTCCCCTACTGCTGGTAAGGAATGTTTAAAAACTTATTTGGACTGTCCAATGCAGTTCCACTGATGCACATCACTTTGCTTTAAATAAAATTTTCAAACTGAGAAACACAGTTGAAAAAAAAAAAAAAAGGTATTGTAGCAAGTCTGTATACAGGATTCAGTTTGTAGTAATGTACTTAAAGCATGGGAATATAGCTTTAATACATTTCTTTAAAAAAAATAATAATAATAACACTCAACAAAGAAACTGCATAGGTATTTTTGACTCTGAGCCCATGAGGATTTTCCACATACTGCATTTCAATAAAAATGCTATTTGATGCTTGACATTACTTTCATAAGTAATTTAACAAATCCTCATAGGTCTAACTTCTTGGCTGAAGAACAATGATAATTTTCCCATGCTGACATTAGCATTAGCATTAGCATTAGTAGAGGCATATGATGCAAGAAAGCAAGCTTATTCAGCATCAGCCAAATAAAAAAAAAAAAAAACCCTCTCCCATTTTACCCCTCCGTTCGTTCGAAATACCTGTCCAGTTGAGCTTTAAATTTGTTTAGGCTATCAGCTTCAACAACACGTGATGGAAGTCGGTTCCACCAACCAACCACCCGCTGGCCAAAGGCAAATTTCCGCACATCTATCCGACATCCGTCCTTCCTCAATTTGAATTTATGCCCTCTGAGGTGATTATTCTGAGAAAGATGAAGAATCCCATTGGTATTGAGCATGCTCAAACCATTCAAAGCCTTATACACCTCTATCAGATCACCTCGCCGGTGCCTAGTCTCCGGACTCTGTAATTTGCAAAACTTAAGCCTTTCTTCGTAAGAGCAACCCTTTGTTCCATTTACTAATCTTGTTGCCCTTCTCTGTACCCGTTCCAGCAGCTCTACATCCTTCTTGAAATGAGGCCTCCAGACCTGTATACAGTACTCAAGATGTGGCCTAACCATTGCCTTATACAAGGGAATAATCACCTCCTTATCCCTGCTAGAAAAATTCCTGTATATCATTGACAAGACACTATGAGCTACTCTTGCAGCTCGTCTGCACTGCTCAAAGAACTTCATATCTGCCTGCACAATTACCCCCAGGTCCTTTTCATTCTCCACCACTGTCAGTGTAGTACCGCAGAGTTGATACATTGCTCTGGGGTTACTGTTACCCATATGTAGTACTTTACATTTATCAATGTTAAACTTCATTTGCCACCTCTCAGCCCATCTGTTCAACCTTTCCAGATCTTGTTGCAGCAGCATAGCGTCAGTAGTGTCCTTAACGACCCTGCCAACCTTTGTATCATCTGCAAACTTAGACATTAAACTTGATATCCCATCATCAATATCATTCATAAACACCGAAAACAACAATGGACCCAACACTGAACCTTGAGGAACTCCACTAATAACATTAGTCCACGTTGAGCAGTGTCCATTGATTACCACTCTCTGTCTTCTGCCACTCAACCATCCCCTTATCCATAGCAGCAATTTGCCTCCAATGCCACACTGCTCCAATTTGTGCAGCAGTCTTCCATGTGCAACAGTATCAAAAGCCTTTCTAAGATCCAAATATATAATATCAAAGTTATTCCCTGCATCCAGTTCTTTTGTGACTACATCATAGTATCCAATGAAATTGGTCAGGCAAGACCTGCCCTTAACAAAACCATGCTGCGTCTGAGCAATAACTGAATTCTTGTCTAGATGATCCTGCAGTGCTTCTTTAACCAGTGCCTCCATTAATTTACCTGGAACAGAAGTTAAACTAACAGGTCTATAATTACTTGTGTCAGCCTTTGATCCTCCTTTGTGAATTGGGGTTACATTTGCACATCTCCAGTCTATGGGTACCTCCCCTGAGTCCAAAGAAGCTCTCATAATTATGGCTAGGGGTTTGCATACTTCCTTTGCTGCCTCCTTTAATATAACTGGATAGATCCCATCCACCCCAGGTGCCTTTTTTATGTTTATCCTCAACAATCTCTCCTCCACTTTCCTCTCAGTTATTACAAAATCATCCAGCTCACTGCCAATGTTTACTTTACCTACATCATTCTCCTTCCTGAATAACTCCTCATGCGTGAATGTAGATGCAAAATACTCGTTTAGATTGTTAGCCACCTGAGCAGGATCCTCAACTGTTGAACCATCAATATCCAGTGGACCAATCTGATTCATCCCTTTCCTTCTCAAGTTCAAGTATGTAAAGAACTCCTTTCTGTTTTTCTTTGCATCCTTTGCCAAGGATTTTTCATAGTCTGCCTTTGCCTGCCTAATCTCCTTTGTGACTTGGTTACAGACCAACTTATATCTATCATAGGCTTCCATGTCACCCATTAATTTGTATGTATCCCATGCATTTTTCTTCTCTGCCACATGTCTCATTAGTCCATCTGACAACCATTTAGGCCTAAACCTTGAACAATATTTCTTAGTTGGTATGTAAAGCCTGGTAGCCACCAAGATTAGTTCCTTGAATGCTTCCCATTTTGAGTTTGCTGTTGGTAACATCATCAGTTGGTCCCACTGTATGGAATTTAAATACTGTCTCAGACCATCATAGTCGCCTTTACGAAAACAGAAACCCTTCCCTTTACCTCTGATGGTAGTTACCTCCTTGAGTAAATCCCACTTCAACACACTGTGATCACTGCCACCTAGTGGTTCATTTATCTGCAGGTTCTTAATGCATGAAGAATCACTACTGATAATCAGATCAAGAGTATTGCTCCCTCTTGTTGCCTCACGAACATGCTGATGTAGAAAACAATCATCCAATAAATCCACAATTGACATACCACTTTCACTTGGCAATGAGAAATAGTAGTCATTCAAGCAACTACATATGAACGTTTGTTCATGTATGCAGGTTTTCTCTCTGGAATAACAGACTAAAGTTTCCTATGCATTACACTGATTGCATGTTAATATTTTTAAGAAATGCAATTTCCTGTTGTTTGTGGCAGGTCCAGATGTAAAAATTTAAGGAGGGAAAGGTTTTCACTAGTTGGGGGGTTTGTATCCCATTACATTATGATGAATATGGGCTATAAATAGAAAGTTATTTAATAATCCATAATTAAAATGAGAAAATGCCAAAATGAAATATATGCTCTGAACAAAGTAATTTATATATTCATTTTTACCAAAAGTTAATTATGCGTTGTAGTTGTATTATTTACAAAAAAAAGTTAATTAACTGAAACATAAATATGTACAATGATAATCAATAAAAAAAAAACTCTGGGTAAAAAACAAGTTACAGTGCTTTTTTTTTTTTTTTTTTTTTTTTGATTTGGTAGTTGTTGGCGCATCGGCTTCTGTGGCCATATTGCACCTCCCAAGGTTTTTGCAGTACTTTGATCCAAGCCCGAGGCGGGAATCGAACCCGCGACCTTTGGGTTGCCGGGCAGGTACTTTACCCACTCGGCTAGCCCGGTCGGCAAGTTACAGTGCATTTCACAAATTGTTGAAACTGGCTACATTCACCTCTGTATAGTGGACACTCTCTTTTGAATCAACAAGGTTTACAATGACCTGCTATAGAGAGGTTTCACTGTACTTGTTATATTAATAATTCTATCTAGATCTGGCTAGGCTCTGTAGATAGCTTATTGCTGCTCGTGACACCCAAAATCCTTAACAGCAACCCCCAAGAGGAATAACTAAAAACTGTTGTTATATTGATAACTCACAAAATAAACAAAAGGACAAAAAAGTTTGAACATTAATGTAATTTCACTATAATATATAGTATAATCTAATTCAGAATACATAATACAATATTAAATATTACACAAGAAAATGGAGATTGTACATTTTACATTGATTCTACAGTGTAGTAAGATTAATTTGTAAATTATGTATATACAGTAATTACTGTATACAGTAGTATATGCAGGGTTATCATAATATGTGGGACCGATATGTCATGATACACCCAGGGATGGATTTAGGACTTAAAAACAATTTTAAAAAATTAATAAAAAAGTTCATGTAAACAAACGCCTGATTTTGCCTTGTTTCCAAGTTACGGCCATTTTTGTGTTACAGCAACTATCTGCTCACATTTACAGGAAATGCTCAAAATAACCACGTGTTTGAATATAAGGCTGCAAACGCCTCTTCACAGACCTCCTCACCCACTCAAAAGTTCCGGGTGTCTGTTGGATTTGCTATTATGGTGCTGATGGGTCTACCACCATCTGAAACTCATTTTCTAAATGAACCTGTTTCTGCAGGGCATTCGTGTATTCTCTGAAAAGGTCTCCTTATTTGCCACATGATGATCAGAGAAGTTTTCTGCATAAAGATAACATGCCTCGACTAGAAGTCCACACATGAGATGCATGTCTACCATCTCTTGATGTGAATAATCCTCCATTATTAGAGCAAGTGCACAGCATCAAAATATTAATAACAAGCTCCAAATGTAGTTTCCTTGTTAGGAGAACTAAATGAAATATTTCAAAGATGGGATCTTGTTTACATAATCATCAGCAAGATCATCTATGAAAAATCGAGCAATGTTTGTAAACAGTTGAATACGACCAGCAATGCTAATTCAGTTTGTGAAAAGAATTGCTGGAACACAATAAATGGCTGTAACTCAGAAACAAGGCAAAATCACAACTATGTTTCCATGAACTTTTTTCATTGTTTTTAGGTCCTAAATCCCCATCCATGAAGTGGGTCCCACGTGTTATGATACGTACTA
Source organism: Mastigoproctus giganteus (assembly GCF_048544385.1). Classification (NCBI taxonomy): domain Eukaryota; kingdom Metazoa; phylum Arthropoda; class Arachnida; order Uropygi; family Thelyphonidae; genus Mastigoproctus; species Mastigoproctus giganteus. The sequence continues at coordinate 26,798,096 of NC_143587.1, forward strand.
CATATGTACAGTATCTAAGGTGTGTACATACATATATATCAAGGTCTAACCAGACAGGAAAATTGGTTTCAGACTTAAAAATTATCTGTCAACTTGTGCTGTTCAGAGGCAGAGCATGTTTTAAAACAGAATCCAAGGTATAACAGCTGTTAATTCACTTTCATAGTTAGGCTGTGCTTGAAGAAAGAATAACATACAAGTTCTTCAAATGATAAATGTCCTTAAAAGAAACTTCTTGCTCAACCACAACAGGTTCCTCTTCTTTGTTACTAGAAATTTCTGATTCCATTATATCTGTAATGAGTTCCTCTTCATTTGAGCACATCTTGAACCATGCAATGTCCACATCCACTTTGGTGTAGTCTTCAAAACATGTTTCCCTCTAAATTTAAGCAAGAATACACATCCTCAAAAATTTCTTCGCTGTTACTAGGCTACCCTTCATGAGATATATATTAATAGATGAAGAAGCATGTGAAGCTTCATTCAAAGCAACAAATCCAGCATGTTTGAACAGTAGTCAGCAATTAAAGAGGTAACAAACATCATGTGTAAAGGGAAAGGTTTTTGTTTTCGTAAAGGTGACTACAGACATCTGAGACAGTATTTAAATTCTATACGGTGGGACCAACTGATGATGTTACCAGCGGCAAATTCAAAATCGGATGCATTCAAAGAATTAATCTTGGAAGCTACTAAGCTTTGCACACTAACTAAGAAATATTGTTCATGGTTTAGGCCTAAATGGAGGTCAGATGAACAAATGAGACGTGGCAGAGAAGAAAAATGCATAGGAAACATACAAATTAATGTATGACATGGAAGTCTATGAAAGATATAAGGTGGTCTGTAACCAAGTCATAAAGGAGATTAGGCAGGCAAAGGCAGAACAAATTATGAGAAATCCTTAGCAAAGGATGCAAAGGAAAACAGCAAAGAGTTCTTTACCTAAGTAAACTCTAGAAGGAAAGGGATGAATCAGATTGGCCCACTGGATATTGATGGTTCAACTGTTGATGATCCTGCTCAGGTGGCTAACAAACTAAAGGAGTATTTTGCATCTACATTCACACATGAGGAGTTATTCAGGGACGGGAATGCCAGAGGTTAATTAAACTCTAGCAGTGATCTAGATGATTTTGTAATAACTGAGAGGAAAGTGGAGGAGAAATTGTTGAAGATAAACATAAAAAAGGCACCCCAGATGGATGGGATCTATCCAGTTATATTGAAGGAGGCAGCAAAGGAAGTAAGCAAACCCTTAGCTGTAATTATGAGAACTTCCTTGGATTCAGGGGAGGTACCCATGGACTGGAGATGTGCAAATATGACCCCAATTCACAAAGGTGGATCAAAGGGAGACACAAGTAATTATAGACCTGTTAGTTTAACTTCTGTTCCAGGGAAATTAATGGAGGCACTGGTTAAAGAAGCACTGCAGGGTCATCTAGACAAGACTTCAGTTATTGCTCGGACACAGCATGGTTTTGTTATGGGGAAGTCTTGTCTGACCAATTTGATTCAGTACTATGATGTGGTCACAAAGGAATTGGATGCAGGGAATAACTATGATATCATATATTTGGATCTTAGAAAGGCTTTTGATACTGTTGCACATGGAAAACTGCTACACAAATTGGAACAGTGTGGCATTGGAGGCAAATTGCTGCTATGGATAAAGAGATGGTCGAGTGGGAGAAGACAGAGAGTGGTAATCAATGGACACTGCACTTCGTCGACAAATGTTATTAGTGGAGTCTCTCAGGTTTCAGTGTTGGGTCCATTGTTGTTTTCTGTATTTACAAATGATATTGATGATGTTATATCAGGCTTAATGTCCAAGTTTGCAGACGATACGAAGGTTGGCAGGTTGTTAAGGACACTAATGACAATACGCTGCTGCAACAGGATCTAGAAAAGTTGAGCAGATGGGCTGAGAGGTGGAAAATGAAGTTTGACATTGACAAATGTAAAGTATTACATATGGGAAGCTGTAACCCCAGAGTAACATATAAACTCTGTGGTACTACTCTGACAGTGGTAGAGAATGAAAAGGACCTGGGGGTAATTGTGCAGTGCAGACAGTCTGCAAGAGTAGCTCATGGTGCCTTGTCAATGATATACAGGAATGTTTCTAGCATGGATAAGGAGGTGATTATCCCCTTGTATAAGGCAATGGGCAGGCCACACCTTGAGTACCGTATACAAATCTGGAGGCCTCATTTTAAGAAGGATGTAGAGCTGTTGCAACAAGTACAGAGAAGGGCAACAAGATTAGTGAATGGAATGAAGGGTTGCTCTTATGAAGAAAGGCTTAAGTTTTGCAGATTACAGTGTCTGGAGACTAGACACCTGCGAGGTGATCTGAGTGAGGAGTATAAAGCCTTGTATGGTTTGAGCATGCTCAATGCTGATGAGATTCTTCCTCTTGCTCAGAATAATCACCTCAGAAAGCATAAATTCAAATTGAGGAAAGAGAGTTGTAGGATAGATGTGAAGAAATTTGCCTTCAGCCAGCGGGTAGTTGATTGGTGGAACAGACTTCCATTTTTTGTTGTGGTAGTTGATAGCCTAAATAAATTTAAGGCTGAGGTGGACAGGTATTTGGAACGAATGGAGGGGTGAAATGGGAGCATTTTTTTTTTTTTTTTTGGGTGATGCTGGATAAGCTTATTTTCTTGCATCATATGCCTCTACTAATGCTAATTACATTTTCATCAAAATACAGTTTCTGCAGCATATCATTTTCACATTATGTTTTGATTTAGACACACCACAATTTTGTTTAACAGAATTCTTCAATAGTTTTTCTTCGAAGCATTGGATTGCACTTTAATCAAGTGGCTGAAGAACTGATGTCATATTAGGTGACAGGTGCTTAACAGTCATTGCACTTGGCAACTCATTCACTTTGCAATATGAGGGGCAGTTATCTACAAGCAGCAAATTTTTTTTCTGTTCTCCCTGCTCACCTTGGAATCTAAGTCTCTGATTCATTCTTTGCAGATTTTTGACAGCATTCAAGGGCCTTCTGGTTTGTCCAATGCATATTGGCAACATCTTCAAACCTTGAAAGCTTTGGGGATTCTGGCCTTTCCCAATGACCAGAGAAGATGTTTGCTGCTAGAAAAATGGTAATCCATTTTTTTGCCCCCGACCCATCATTATTTCTTTCACTTTTAAATGCAAATATTTTATGCAGTACCAACTTTAAAAAAAATAAATAAATAAATAGTCTGTTTCATCAATATTGAATATGTCATTCTCATCATATGTCAACAAAACATTTTTTTAAACAATTCTCCATCCATTCCATTCAGTGTCAATGGCTACACTTTTGGATGAATACTAAAGACTTAATCTTCAATATTCATCCAAAATGCAAATGATTCATCCTTGGTTTTTAAAAGATTTTAACCTACAGGAATGTTTTTGCATGCATTATCATTAGCCATTTCAGGAGAACCTTTTCAAGATCCCCATACTTCACATTTTGTGTTCTGATCCTACCTGATGCAGCAGATTTCTCCAAACTTTTACTTCATTCATAATCTATCAGAATGGTGAATAGTGTACTTTTAGGAATACCAAACTGTTCAGCGATGTCAATCTTAGAATGCATGCCATTATCTAGAGCTTGTAAGTGTGATAAATAAGTAGCTCAAAGGTACTAATCTTGAGGTTGACATATTTTTTTCTGTTTTTAGCTAAGAAATTTTACTTTTAGTAAGGATATAACTAATTTAAAACTCTGCAAACATAATCGCATTGCATGACATATAACTTGAACTTGATAGCGTAAGGCAGGGGTCAGCAACCTTTTTTGTGTGAAGAGCCATTTCTCATTTAATTTTTTAAAAAAAATAATAATAATCCAAAGAGCCACACCTCAGCATAAGCTCAGATGAAGGGGGGAATTTTTTGGAGAGTGGGAAGGCGTTTTACTAAAAAAATATATTTTTTGAAATATTTATTAATACTGAAAAAATGTAACAAACATCCAAATGGGTACAAATTAATGTGACTTTTGCTGCTGAACTTCTTGAGCGAATCTCTCAACATCAGGCGACTGTGCAATTTTCATCTTTAAATATGCTGAGACTTGCATTGTTCAGACGGATTCTTGATTTATTTTTAATATAGTTCATGTTCGAAAATATTTGCTCACGGAAATGGGTAGCTTGTCGTACATGTGGGCTAAAAGTTAAAGAGCCGCATGCAGCTCAAGCCGCAAGTTGCCAGCCCCTGATGTAAGGTATAATGTAAACTTGATAACTTAATATATATCAATGAATTTAGGAATCTATTAGCTTAATGTAGTATTGTTGATTAAACTGATTATTTTTAATATTTTTCATTGTTAATCAATTGAATTCTATATAAACAGAAATTATGCCCAACTAGAGCAACAAAGCAATGGGTACAGAACAGCAGAAATGCTGTGGCTCAGAGGAGAAGCAAAAGGGGGGGGGGATTCTCCTACAAATCATGGCCTAACACAATGTGCGAGTTACACATGTTTGCAGACCTTTCTGGAACAGGGAATGTTACAGCCAAGGAGAGGGTGTGTGTGTGTGTGTGTGATGAAATTAAGGTGCCAAATCAGCATTCTGATGGGCATTTATGAGAGTTTGAAGAGTAGGGTGGATGCCATCAAAGGAATTAAAATGGGGCCTATCAAACTCTCAGCTGCACAACTCTATGCCAGAATTTACACTTGTGCATCAACACCCACCAGCAATCCCCAAGGCAGAATGCACTTATCCCACAGGAGGTAGTTATTGTTGGTAACTAATGTCAGGAAAACAAGAAATATATTGTGCAATAAAAGACAGGTGGAATAGGACCAGGTTATGTCTGCCGGGGACAAAAGTAGATGACATTGTACAGTAGACATCATCTTTTAAGGGCACAAGAGGCAGTACTGTTGTACATGTTAGCAATGATGCTATTAAAAGTAAGAGATCTCAGGACTTACTTAAAACTACAGGGCAATGTTGGAAAAAAGTCACGAGTTAGAACTGAATTTGAAAGACACAACAGGAGGGAATTCACATTGACAGCCTTGTAAGAGCGGACATCATCTTTTAAGGGCACAAAACGCGATATAGTTGTACACATTGGCAATGATATTAAGAGTAGGAGACCAGCGGAATTACTTAACAAGTACAGGTCACTGATGAAAAAAACCCGTGAATTAGGGTTGAATTTGAGTCTGCAATTCTGCCCAGACACGATAGGAGGGAGTATATGATGAGAGCCCTGTCGATCAATTCGGCCCTGGAAAGACTGTGCAGGGCTCAAGGGGTAGAATTTTTTTCAGCCTGGTCTGTACTTGTTAAGAGGAGAGACTGCTTCTACAGGGATGGGATACACTTAAATAGAAAGGGTGCAAGAATATTTGCTGATGCTATCGAGGCAGTGTTAGGTGGGTCGGAAAACTGCTAGCTTGGGGGATACAAGGACTAATAGATTAACAGTAACCACTGGCAGAGGTGAAAGTGATTCTTGCACTGCTTCTGTTGAAATGAGCAGCAGCCTGGAAAACAAGATGCAGGATATTTCAGAGACTACTGGGAGTCATTGCAGTACAAGTAAACACATGGGTTGTGTTAGGGTAGCTAAGAATAGGAACAGGTGCATGTATACTTGCGTGTACACCAATGCTAGGAGTTTAGTAAATAAATTTGATGAATTTGAGGTATTGCTCAAAACATCAAAGGCAGATATTGTTGGGATTTCAGAGACGCGGTGTCACACAGATATAAGGAATGCAGAACTGGAATTTGGGGAGTACAATGTCTACAGAAAGGATAGACAGGATAGGAAGGGAGGAAGGGTTATGCTATTAGTTAAGAAACACACAAAATCCAAGGAAGTGAAGCTAGTCGACATCGCTGGAGAGTGCAGTGTTGAGTCAGTTTGGTGTGACATAAGCATGGGGAGATCAAAATTGAGAGTAGGAGTGTGCTATAGGCCTAATGACTCTGATGAGTATAATAAGAAACTGTACAGAGAAATAGAGTGGGCCAGTAAATCAGAGAGTCTTATAATGGGGGATTTTAATTTCCCAGATATTGACTGGAATTTGGGGGCTGGTCACTCACACACTAGCAAGGCTTTTGTGGATTTATTGGATGATTGTTTTCTACATCAGCATGTTCGGGAGGCAACTAGAGGGAGTAATACTCTTGATTTGATTATCAGTAGTGATTCTTCATGCATTAAGAATCTGCAGATAAACGAACCACTAGGTGGCAGTGATCACAGTGTTCTGAAGTGGGATTTACTCAAAGAGGTAACTACCATTAGGGGTAAAGGGAAGGGGTATTGCTTTCATAAAGGCGACTACGATGGACTGAGACAGTATTTAAATTCTATACAGTGGGATCAACTGATGATGTTACCAACAGCAAATTCAAAATGGGAAGCATTCAAAGAACTTATCTTGGAAGCTACTAGGCTTACCAACATACCAACTAAGAAATATTGTTCAAGGTTTAGGCCTAAATGGATGTCAGATGAACTAATGAGGCATATGGCAGAGAAGAAAAATGCATGGGATACTTACAAATTAACACGTGACACAGAAGTCCATGACAGATACAAGTTGATCTGTAACCAAGTTACAAAGGAGGTTAGGCAGGCGAAGGCAGATTACGAGAAATCTTTGGCAAGGGATGCAAAAAAAAACAGCAAAGAGTTCTTTACTTATGTAAACTCTAGAAGGAAGGGGACGAATCAGATTGGTCCACTTGATATCGATGGGTCAACTGTTGATGATCCTGCTCAGGTAGCTAACAAACTGAATGAATATTTTGCATCGACATTCACACATGAGGAGTTATTCAGCGAGGGGAATGCCAGAGGTGTATTCAACTCTGGCAGTAAGCTAGAGAATCTTGTAATAACTGAGAGTAAAGTGGAGGAGAAATTGTTGCAGATAAATACAAGAAAGGCACCTGGGGTGGATGGGATCTATCCAGTTATATTAAAGGAGGCAGCAAAGGAAGTAAGCAAACCCTTAGCCATAATTATGAGAGCTTCCTTGGACTCAGGGGAAGTACCCATGGACTGGAGATGTGCAAATGTGACCCCAATTCACAAAGGAGGATCAAAGGGCGACACAAGTAATTATAGACCTGTTAGTTTAACTTCGGTTCCAGGAAAATTAATGAAGGCACTGGTTAAAGAAGCACTGCAGGATCATCTAGACAAGACTTCAGTTATAGCTTGGACACAGCATGGTTTTGTTAAGGGAAAGTCTTGCCTGACCAATTTGATTGGATACTATGATGCAGTCACAAAAGAACTGGATGCAGGGAATAACTTTGATATTATATATTTGGATCTTAGAAAGGCTTTTGATACTGTTGCACATGGAAGACTGCTGCACAAATTGGAGCAGTGTGGCATTGGAGGCAAATTGCTGCTATGGATAAAGGGGTGGTTGAGGGGGAGAAGACAGAGAGTGGTAATCAATGGACACTGCTCATCGTGGACTAATGTTATTAGTGGAGTCCCTCAGGGTTCAGTATTGGGTCCATTATTGTTTTCTTATTTATAAATGATACAGATGATGGTATATCAAGCTTAATGTCCAAGTTTGCGGATGATACGAAGGTTGGCAGGGTTGTCAAGGACACTACTGACACTATGCTGCTGCAACAGGATCTGGAAAGGTTGAGCAGATGGGCTGAGAGGTGGCAAATGAAGTTTAACATTGACAAATGAAAAGTACTACATATGGGAAACAGCAACCCCAGAGCAACATATCAACTCTGTGGTACTACACTGACAGTGGTAGAGAATGAAAGGTACCTGGGGGTGGTTGTGCAGGCAGATATGAAGTTTTCTGAGCAGTGCCGATGGGCTGCAAGAGTAGCTCATGGTGTATTGTCGATGATATATAGGAATTTTTCTAGCAGGGATAAGGAGGTGATTATTCCCTTGTATTAGGCAATGGTCAGACCACACCTAGAGTACTGTATACAGGTCTGGAGGCCTCATTTCAAGAAGGATGTAGAGATGATGGAACGAGTACAGAAAAGGGCAACAAGATTAGTGAATGGAACAAAGGGGTGCTCTTACGAAGAAAGGCTTAAGTTTTGCAAATTACAGTGTCTGGAGACTAGGCACCGGAGAGGTGATCTGATAGAGGTGTATAAAGTCTTGAATGGTTTGAGCATGCTCAATGCTGATGGGATTCTTCCTCTTGCTCAGAATAATCACCTGAGAGGGCATAAATTCAAATTGAGAAAAGACAGATGTAGGATAGACGTGAGGAAATTTGCCTTTAGCCAGCAGGTGGTTGGTTGGTGGAATAGACTTCCATTCCTTGTCGTGGAAGTTGATAGCCTAAATAAGTTTAAGGCTCAGCTGGACAGGTATTTCGAACGAACAGAGGGGTGAAATGGAAGTGGTTATTTTTTATTTATTTTTATTATTATTTTTTTTTTTTTATGGGCTGATGCTGCATAAGCTTGCTTCTTGCATCAAATGCCTCTACTAATGCTAATGCTAAAACCTTAAATGCCTCTACTAATGCTAATGCTAAAACCTTGAAACTTTCAACCGGGGTGCCGTAATTTGGGTTTAAGTTACTTAAACTTATTATTATTTTTTAATTTATGTGTTTATTTCATTATAAATATATTATTGTAAAACTATCATATAACATATATTTTTTTAATTTTATATATATATATATATATATATATATATATATATATATAGAGAGAGAGAGAGAGAGAGAGAGAAAATCGGATCTAATGGGCAGAAAATTGAGGTAGGGGTGCCACAAAATAAAATAAATTACTTAGAGGTGCCGTTATTAAAAAAAGGTTGAAAACCACTGCCTTAAAGGATATCAACAATTTGACTGATTTCGTTGTTCTACCGTGCTTGTTCAAGAGGGTTTGCTATTCATTTTTGATCAAAAACATTAAAAAGCAATTTAAGGATGTTGATCAGAATAATCTTTTGATCATCTGTTTTGTTTGAATGCTTTTATCCCTAAATTTCTTTTTCAAATTCTCTTCTACTTGAAATAACAAATATAACAATGTTTTATTTCCTAATTGTGTTGACAAAGCCTTTAATCCATCAACAGTTGTTAACTTTCACTGAATGGTATTATTGTTTCACTCCTTGCCTCATTATCACTACACTTGCCCACCGTTGTCTGGTTCCATATCTTTATAGTTAAAAAGTTTTTTTCCAGTTTTTGAGATTATCATTGCATGTCTGTACATCATTCTCAAAGGTTAAATATACTTCAGAATTTACCACTTCTATTAGTTGCTGTAATTCCTTTTCAGGGTTGATTCTCTTTATGTCATTTTCTTTATTTCCCATATTCCACAATTTTCAAATCATTTTTTGATGGTACCTTTTGAACCTGCTTGCCATACTGCTTTGATATATTCAACAACATAAACATCCAAAGGATTAGTTTGCTTTATCAGTTGTTCTAAATTTTCTGTGGAGTCCATTTTCACCACTAAGGTTGCCGAAATCTATTTCCTGTAAATTAGCTTAAATGTTTCAATGACACCTTGGTCCACAACGTTGCAGGGCACTCAAAGTATTAGGCAGTATAAATGGCAACTGAACTTTTGACAATACAATATTTTTTGATTGGCATGATGCAAAAGTAACACTTTCTTATTTTCCCTTTTCTTAATCTCATGAAAGTTTTCTAGCCATTGAATGAAAATTTGACTACTCATCCAAGCATTTTTATCTGCATGCCATTCAACCCTAAGTTTGGACATGTTTATTTTTTTGAAGTATTAGTATTTAGTATTAGTATTAGTATTAGTAACGGCCGTATGGTGCAAGAAAGCCTATGGCTTATGCTGCACCAGCCAAAAAAAAAAAAAAAATAAATAAAAATAAATAATAATAATTAATAAATAAATAAATAATAATAATAAAATGAAATATAAAAATAAATAAAAAGGAAATTAATCCTATCATCCTATGCGCTTCCCTTACCCGAAAGTACAATCCAGATGACCTTTGAATTTCCCCAAACTGTCGGCCTCTACCACCCATGAAGGCAACTTATTCCAGTAATTTATAACTCGCTGGCTAAAATAAAACTTCCTGCAGTCCAATCTAAACATTTCCCCCCGTAACTTGAATTTATGTCCCCTAGTTCTAGCATCATTTATAATCTTGAAAATTTTGTCCTCATTCATTTTACTGATGCCTCTCAGAGCCTTAAACACCTCAATCAAATCTCCTCTAAGGTGTCTAGTTTCCAAACTCTGCAACCCACATATTCGAAGTCTTTCTTCATAAGGACGCCCTTTTGCCGATCTCACCAGGCGAGTTACCCTTCTTTGCACCCTTTCAAGAAGCTCGATGTCTTTCTTTAGGTGCGGTCTCCATACTTGAACACAGTATTCCAAGTGTGGTCTAACGTAAGCCTTATATAATGGGATTATCACGTCCCTATCTCTACTTGAAAAAGTTCGATAGATCGTCGATAGGACACCATGGGCCTTCCTTGCAACCTGTTTACAATGCTCAGAGAATTTCATGTCTGACCGTATCGTAACACCCAAGTCCCTTTCCTCCAGTACTGGGTTTAGTTGAACTCCACCAAGTGAATAAGTTATTTTGGGATTACTGTTTCCCAGGTGTAATACCTTACACTTTGTTGGATTAAAGCATAGCTGCCATTTTTCTGACCATTCCTGAAGCCTATCGAGGTCTCTCTGAAGAAGCTCAGCTTGACAGTGATCATTAACTACTCTACCAATTTTAACATCATCTGCAAATTTAGACATCACGCCCTCTATCCCTTCATCAATGTCGTTTATGAAAATTAAAAACAACAGTGGTCCTAATACTGATCCTTGGGGAACCCCACTTCTTACATCAACCCAATCTGAGGAATAGCCATTTATCACAACCCTCTGCCTCCTGCCCTGAAGCCATCCTTCTATCCATCTAAGGATTTTCCCAGTGATTCCAACCTGTTCCAGCTTATAAAGCAACCGCTCATGTGGGACTGAGTCAAAAGCTTTGCTGAAATCTAAATAAACAATGTCGAAATTATTCCCTAAATCCAGCTCGTGAGTGACCCTTTCGAAATAGCGAACCAGATTTGTTAAACACGATTTTCCCTTTACAAAACCGTGCTGAGTATCCTTGAGAATTTCAATTCGATCCAAATGATCCTGAATTCCACCCTTGATCATTGCCTCCATGATTTTCCCTACTATTGAAGTCAGACTGACAGGTCGATAATTTCCCACTTCACCTTTAGAGCCACCCTTATGTATGGGAGATACATTTGCACTTTTCCAATCCAAGGGAATCTCCCCAGAGTCTAGTGATGCTCGCATAACCAGCCTCAGTGGTTGAATGCACTCGCTTGCCGCCTCTCTCAAGATTATAGGGTATATTCCATCAACTCCAGGAGCCTTACTGGTCTGTAGGCTTGAAAGTTTTTTCATTAAATAATCTTGCGAAATTTCAATATCATTAATTACATATTTTTCAACTTCGCTCCCACAATTTCCCATTGCCACAAAAGGTTTTTCATTTGTAAATATCGATGCAAAATAACTGTTGAGTTCATCTGCAACGGCAGCTGGTGAATTTATTACTATCCCCTTTCCCTTACGTAAAGGTCCGATCTGGTTTGTCCTGCTCTTCTTGGCATTTATGTATGTGAAGAATTCTTTATCCCCCCTCTTTGCTCTGTTTGCTAGTGATTTCTCATAAACTGCCTTTGCCTGTCGAACCTTTTCTGTGGCTCTATTACACATCACCTTGTAGCTGTTATAGGCTTCAGTACTTTTTATTGCTCTGTAACTTTTCCATGCCACCTTTTTCTGCTCAAGTAATGTGGCAACTTCACTATTCATCCAACTTGGAACCCTTCTCGTGGAGTATTTTTTTAATGGTATATACGCATTCAAGGCATCTGTGATTAATGTTTTAAAAGCGTACCACAGTTCAATTGTATTCATTCTCTGCGCGATATCTACCCAGTTAATAGAGGCCATGTAGTATCTTAAGGCATCGTAATTTCCTTTTCCGAAATTAAAACCCATTCCTTTGCCTTTTACTTCTGCTACCTCTCTCGTCATCATCCACCGTAGAACTCCATGATCACTTCCTGCTACTGGTTCCTCTACTGTCAGCCCAGTTATGTCGTCTGATTCATGTGTGATAATGAGGTCTAGAATATTCTTTTCTCTAGTACTTTCCCTGACATGTTGATACAAATAACAGTCATCTAGTTGATTTAAAAATTTTGTTCCCCATGTCGAGTTTCCTTCCCATTTACTCCAATCAATTAGAGGCAAATTGAAATCACCCATAATAAGACATTGACGCTTACTTGCCCATTCCATTTGCATGTAGAGGCTTTTGTCATAGTCTTCACAATCACCTGGTCTATAGATTACTCCTACTCGCATTGTACCTTTGTTTCCAACTATCTCACACCATACAGACTCTATACTAGCATGTGAAATGTCTGAATCCGGGAAAGCTATCGTCGCACTCAGGCTGCTTCTGATTAGAAGCATTACCCCACCACCCCTTTTATCTACTCTATCCTTCCTAAATACATTATACAAGCCGTACTGAAACTCATCATCCCCAATTTCCAGGTGGCACCACGTCTCTGTAAGCCCTATTATGTCCGCGTTACTTGTTTTAACCAGCAGTTCGAATTCGCTCATTTTATTCACGACACTTCTAACGTTACTGTATAAACAATTAAGATTTACTGTTCTTGTATATTTAACAACCCTAACACAACCCTTGAAGTTTTTTAGGCTCTCTTCCCTGATATTAGCTACCCGCTCACGTGAAACGTCTTTGGCCCCAGAACATCTAGATAATACGTCCAGTTGGGGTAATAGATAATTACTCTTAAGGTATGTGCAAGAGTTACATTGACCAATATTATCAGATAAACGCGTGTCAGTATTACCCACATCCCCCCTAACTAGCAGTTTCCCTGAGCCTTTAAGGTATCCTCAATAATACTGGCAAAAACTTTTGCACCACCTTTGTTTAAGTGTATCCCGTCTCTACAAAACAAATTCCTTCTACCTACAAGTGTGGGCCATGCTGATAGAAATTTACCCCCTAAAGCCTTGCAGATTCCTTCAAGTCTTGAGTTAATCCACAAGGCTCTTAACATATAATCCCTCCTATCGTGTCTGGGCAGAATTGCAGACACATAGACATTATGGCCTAGCTCGCAACATTTCTTCAGCATGGTCCTGTATTTTTCCAACAAATCGTCAGATCGTGTACGTTTAATATTATTTGTTCCCACATGAATAATAATATTTTCTTTACCCCCTTTAAAATCTGACAGTCTGTTCGTGACATCATCAATAGTTGCTCCCGGCAGACATACCCTGGTTCTTCTCCACCTATCTTTATTACAAAAAATATTCCCCGTTTCCCTGACAATGGCGTCTCCTAATTAAACAATGTCCTTTTTAACCAGGGTAGTTTGCACTTGGTTTTTCTGTTTTGAGGCTCGAATCGGGTGTGCATCACTTGGTAGATTGCTGGAGTTTTGAGTCCCTGACGAGCTCCCAGAAGCATTATTTTCGAGGGCAAGCACTCGTTTTTGCAGGGATTCAAATTGTTCCATCAGTGCACCAAATTGTAATTTAAGATCGGTGCACTCCTTACATCGATCACAAAGAAAAGAATCCCCAGGTGAGGTAGGATTAGTCACCAGGTCGACCTTGGAAAACATTCCACAGGTTCCACAACGGATTAAATCATGACTCACCCGTAAATCGCCATCTGCTATTTCCGTGTGAGTCACGATACCCTGTGACGTGTTTAAGGCAGATCTCGTAACTACCATTATAAAATTAAATAAATATCAATGAAAGTAACTTTAAAAAATTATATCTATAATATTATTAAAATCAAACAGTTACAGGAAAACCTATAACAAAATAATCCAACAATATCTAAATAAATCAAATATTTAAAAGCACTATCCAAAAGTAAACCACTTAACTGAGGAGCCCTGTCTAAGCGCGTCCGCTCACCTCGAATGCCAAGTAGCGAGGCCTCAGTGCATTGTTTATAATTAGTGGTCTTTTGTACAAAACCTAGTGCATTTGTACTCAAAAAAATTGAGTCTATTTTCCTTTTTTAAAACCACAGTGTTTAGACCCTTTTAAAACCAATGATTTTGTGAGTAAAGCATGATAAAAAAGAACTGTTTCAATGACAGTGAAAATGTCATTTGGTTTGGTTCATAGCTCTCATTCTTAGTTAGATCATCTCAGTCAAATTCGTTGATCTTGAAATCCAATCTTCAGTCTGGGTTATTTGATGCCCTTTCACCACAAACAGATTTGAACAAAATATTGTTTCAATTAGAGAACTTTACAAGCTACTCATTACTAGCCGTAAAATTATCAATGTTTAGTATTTTAGCAAATCTTTTTGCTTTCTCTTTTAATATTGGTTCACTTCTCTTCCATTTGCCAACTGATGACGGTTTACTCACAAAAGTCCCTCGTAACAACTATTGGCACCATCGATCTTCTCTCTTTTTTTCATTTACGTCTTTTAACCTCTTTATGACAACCAAGGATTGGAGATCTGCATTTCTACTTCCTTGCGCTCATTTTAAAATCTGTTTAAAATATTTTCACCCCATTCCCCGCCTTAGTTCTTTTTAATGCTTCTTCCAACCTAAATTTAACCACCATCTACCAAAAATATTTATTGCAGATTTATACAAGGTGAGTACCGTTTTCTAAGCATTTGCTATTCATTTTTTAGTCAGATTTATCACGGTATTATAAGGTTACTATAATTTCACTATTGTTTTTGATTGTTAAATACTAATCACTTTTTAAAGTTGTAAGTGCAGTTGCATAAATAAATAGTAATTGTTGAACAAACTGAATTGACTCCGTATGTACTGCTTATAATATTAAGCAAGTTTCTGTACATTATTTAACCCCAATTTTCATAATTCCCATAGTAAATCAATTACTTAAAATAAAATAATAAAGCAATGCCTCCCCTTCCCTAAGGGGACCACCTAACCAAATGATTGATTTTTGTCAAAACATTAGGTAGTCATCTTAGTGTACTGTACTGGGAAAAAAATAGATTTAGATAAATGATGAGGTTTTGGGATGGAATAAAGGATGTTTTTGATTGCTGCAAGAACAATTCCACTGGCACCTTCTGAGCAAAGATTAAAATTGAAAGGTTTAAAACAGTAATCTACCCTATTAGGTATAAAATCAAGCAGATCATCCCTTGTAATGCCAAATGACACAAGGCTGTGAATAAACCTGAGAGGGAGAGAGGCTCTGTTGACCATCACAAAGTTGTGATCTGACATACCTAGAGAACTATTAATGTTAGGTGTGTACTTTGAAGGGGAAGTTGTTGGAGAACAAAGATCAATAATGTTGGGTGTGTGATTAGAATTACTGGGATTTCAATAGGTAAAATGAATGGGATGCATAAGGTCATTAGTAATCACAAAATCCTCAACATCTCTACCAGATGGGTACCTGTGGTAGAAAACATAAGCCAGCTGGAGTTGTGAACATTAAAGTTACCAAGAAAAATTACTTCATTGTTGACAAAGTTAGAAGAAAGTCAAGTTTCAAGGAAAGTAAGTCAAAAAATTCTGAGCGATTTGTATAGTTGATAGAATGACAGAGGCAAGAGATAAAAATCACTGAATAGGGTAAAGATATTTTATGCCAGAGGAGATAAAAATGAGTTGATTCCAGATTAGAAATCTTTGACAAAGAATATTTGAGCAGATATATGCACAAGTTTCACCTGTGAAGCAAAAGGAATCATACAGCAAATAATTAATTAGTGACAAGTTACATCTCAGTTACAAGTTGACTCAACTGAGTGGTGGTTGAGTCAACTTGTAACTGAGATGCTGTCATAAAATGACAGATTGTAGGTGGAAATGGATATCATTGTGACTGGAACTGAGATCATGTATATTTATGAATGAGGACTAGTCAGTGCCCGTTCACTGTCAAACTCCAAACTCACAGAACTAACTATTCCTCTTCCTTATACTTCTGTTTTCAGGGGTAACTTCCTTTGCATGTATTTCCCAAAATTTACAAAATACACAAATTCAAGTCTAATGTTATATAAACGAATATGGAATAAGTGAAAGGGAAACTCACAATGAGGGAAAATTTTTCTTTTAAATAAACTAGATTATTATTTGTACCAGCATGTTAGAGAAAGTACCAGGGGTGAGAATATTCTTGACCTCATTGTTACTAACAAATCATAATACATCACAGGGCTTAAAGTATAGAAACCAATTTTAGGAACTGATCATGTAATCGTCAATTCGAAGATGAAGAAAGACGTTGCAGTAGTTAAAGAGACGGGTTTTAACATCAGAAGAGGGGACTTTGACAGTTTAAGGTGCTATATATCATGTGTAAATTGAATGGATTGCCGAAGAATGGTGAATACACTGGAATTATGGAATATTGTTAAAACAAAAATCACAGAAGCCTACATACCTTTAAGAAAATATTGCAGGAGGAGGAGGAGGTCGAAAGAGATGACTGCAGATCTGGCTGGTCAAATAGAGCAGAAAAACATAGCATGGGACAGTACAGAGTGATGAAAAGTACTGAAGCCTGCAACAGGTACAAGTTGATCTGCAATAATACCACAAATAAGGTAAGGGAGGCCAAAGCTGCATATAAGAAAGCATTGGCTACGAGAGCAAAGAATGGGGACAAGGAATTTTTTATGTATGTGAATATTATTATTAGCCATATGGTCCTTGAGGTTGTCACATACATTCTCTGATATATGCCAGACAAGCTGTATTTGCTACCTGTCTAAAACGCTGATGGAACTGATATTCGGGTGACATTCAAGTCAAGTTGACCCAATTTCGGCAAAGTCCGGACAGTCAAACCCTCTGCTTGCACCTTCACGATGGTGGGACTGTTAGTAATCCTGGGTATAACCCCCCATGAACAAGCATACTTTGGGTGACCACCCAAGTGTGAATCAAAATAAGTAGGGGTCGAAGTGTGGCCCCCCACACCAAATGGAGGAATACTGCTCCTCTTTGTTACCAGGCGGTAGATTACTCTCATCAACCGGTGCAATAACACCACTTTGCTTATTGGAGGTGTGAAGGGGTGGAACCCATATTTAGTTTCCAGAACTAAGTTCCGGTCAACCCTTCCCCATCTCTTCCATCATGCAGTATGACATGACTTTTGAGGTTATGATAGACATCGTGACGAGATTCAATCTTCCTTAAATTTCAAGGGTACAGCTCTAAAACTGTGTTCGCAAGCCAGCCACTAGTTAGTACGCCAGACCGAACCTATTGGTAACTCTTTAGAAGGCTTCCAGATAAGCTAGTGTATAATCTTGCTACCTCTACTATGCCAGATAGTGACTGGAGGGAGTCCGAGTAGTGGTATGCAGGGGGGGGCATTGTCGAGCCCACGTTATGTCAAAGATCTCAGTATATTCTTACCATGTGTACACCATGTCCAAAAATTTCATTACTTCATACAGCATGTCCCCCCCCCCCCACACACTTTCTCTTACTATTGAATACACCATGAACTGTCAATCTAATAGAGTAAGCTTATCTGCAAAAAGATCTAAACATCCCAAACACTCCCTAGTTCATTTCACAAATATATGTTGTCTCAATTCTAATCTCAACGATGTCCATTTCCACTTGCAGTCTACCAAAACCTCATGTACTTTTTCTGAGAGAACCTTAGTTATCGGTTGATTCAACTACTGCTCATCTCAGTTGCCCAAATTATTCGCTGTACGATTCCTTTCGCCTCAGAGGTGGTACTTGTGCATATGTCCATTCCGATATACCCTGTCAGAGACTTGGTAATTTGGAATCTCCTCTTTTCGATCTTCTCTGGCCTAAAATCTCTCTACCTCATTCTGTCAAACTCACCTGTTGTCTTAACGGTTCTCCCAACTCCACTAATCACTTGAAGCTCTTTGACTACCTCTCTTTGCAACTTGACTTCCTCCAGTCCAACGTTCCTAAGAGTGAGGTAATTTTTCTTGGTGATTTTAATGTTCACAACTCCAGCTGGCTTCCGTTTTCTAGTCACACCAACCCAGCAGATCGAGATGCTGAGGCTTTTGCAATTACTAATGGCCTTGCACAGATTGTTCATTTACCTACAAGAATACCAGACAATCCTAACCATACAGCCAATAAGCTTCATCTTTTTCTCACAAACAACCCTTCTAAGTACACCGTCGAAGTGAGTGGTCCTTTAGACACCTCAGGTCACAATTTGGTGATTGTCTCTTCTCCAATGGAGCCTTTATCTCATGGTTTGTTTGTTTGTTATTTTGGAGCATTAGCAACTAAGGCCATATTGCTCCGGGGATATACGGTGGTCATTCCTTGACCTTTCCGCATCCTCCGTATTTGGTGGTGACGGGCTCGAACCCCGGTCTAATCAAGAAGCGTGTGGTACCCACTGCTGCTCCTTCCCACCTGGCTACGGAGGCCCCTTATCTCATGGCTATTCCCAACCTAGTGTTGTTTGGCATTACAAGAATGCAGAATTTTTTGTAGGAATTGAATCCTTTATCCCACACTACACTTTAAAATCTCGTCCTTTATCTAAACCTTGATTTTCCAATAAATGTGCTACAATTGTAAAGCAGTTATTATTATTATTAGCTACTTGGTGCAAGGAAGCCTTGAGGCTTATGTTGCACGTCAAAAAAAAAAAAAAAAAAATCCCAAATTACCCTGAGAGAGGGAGAGTCAAAAGTAGAAGGGAATTACCAAGAAAAAGAAGAATGATGATATCCAGCTCAGGACCCTGGGTGTGCCAAGCCCATACTCACCAGATGTGAGCATTAATCAGTCCAAACTGGATTTTGAACAGACTAAGAGTAGAAAACTTGCTTCTTGCCTAATGGTATCCGAGCATTCTGGTCTCTTGCCAAAGCTATTGGCTGCAACTTTTGCCCATCTCTGCTCTCTCCTCTGTCAAACACCGGTTGGTTCTCTTGTCACTTCAGCCCAGGATAAAACTGACGTGCTAGCATCCCATTTTTCTTCCAACTCATGTATTAATGATCTTGGTAAAACACCTCCCAACATTCCCAAAATGCCCCATTCAATGCCTCCTGTGGTCTTCCGTCAAAAGGATGTCAGAAGGATTTTGGTGAATCTTGATGCTAAGAAAGCACCAGGTCCTGATGGTATTTCTCCACTTGTTCTCAAAACCTCTTAACCACCCTGCCAACATTTGTATCATCTGAAAACTTAGACACTAAACCATATCACTGATAAATACTGAAAAAACACTTCATTCATATCACTGATAAATACTGAAAAAAAACTCCAAATTATGGATACTCTGTAGAAAAGGCACGTACCACAACAAGAATATTAATTTTGCATGTACCATAACAAGAAGAAAATTTTCAAATGGTGATTGAAAAAGAATGATGTAGGAAGAAACTAATAGTATTTAATGAATTATAATAATCAAGACTATAATTTATAGAACTAATTTTTCTCTAAAACATGGTGTCTACTTATTTCAGCAAGTGCTCCCTTGTATTGTCATGTTATAACTTAAAAATAGGCAAGAAATAATTCAAAATTTATGACATCCTTCATTTTAACACAATAACAGACAGTTTTAAAAACGAACTTTTTATATTTTAAACATTTTTAAATAATTTTTTTATAAATGCCAACCAATTTGCTTTCACTTGCAAAACATCTGGAACTGAATAATTCCAAAGAGGATGACCACAATGGTAAAGCTGACATTATTACATGCAGTAATGATGATTATCTCTAGAAAACACATGCAAAATGTGTTTCAGAATTTTCCCCAATCATGCTAATGATGTGTATGTAGACTCTTTATTCAATCACAACTAAATCAAAATCTGTATATTCTCATTGCTACAAAAAAAAAAAATTAAACAGAAATAAACCTATTTTACTGATGTACTTTATTGAATGATATAAAGATCATTTATATCATTTGATGTTTAAATTTTCTGTAAATAGTTACTTCCATGAATGGTTTGTAGCAAAAATATTTTATAATGTGACATTTCCTAAGTTTCTATTTTGTTTAACCAAGAAATACTGTTTCTGTATTTTAACTGTAGCAAAATCAAATGCAATTATTTTTCAAAAGAAATGTTTCTTCAGAATGTATAGTTCTACCAGGCATATCTTAGAAAGCAATATCTTTATTCCTCGTTCAGTCAACATATATATAGACAACATCATATATCAAATACTAATAAATTTTCTACCAGTGTTCAACATCAGATGACTCAATATTTATAACTGCACTTTTTCTTTCCTAGAAAGTTAAAAACATTGTATATGTCTCAGAAGGGATCCGGAAAAGTGGGCCCCTCGCATTTCGCCTCCCACAATTCGCCTCCAAGCACATTTCGCCCCCAACTCATTTCGCCTCCTGTAGATATTGAGTAGGCTACAGAAATGTAAATGATACACCTAATTTTTTAATAATTCTAATTTATTTTGTTTTAATAGAATAAATGCACATTATTATTGTTTAAAACTCGAAGTTGTATGCAATGCCTCTAAGGTAATCAATCACATTACAATTTTGAAAATCTTGGACTATTCTTTTGATTCTAGCAGAAATTGCAGCATACTTCTTGTTTCTTTGATTGCCTGAAATACCGGCAATTAGTTGTGTAAATTCGAAATTGTGTAACCTTTGTTGTTTCTTTAAAGAATCAATGAATCGGTAAATATTTGGGAATAAAGTAGCACAAGTTACCTGAAATCCCCTGTGCCACCCCTCCACGCCGTTGTTGTTGTTGGTACGTTGCTGATCATTCAGTGTTCGTGTGTAAACATTCCACAATTCAATGGCAAAAATGGGTAATTGCCAGCCTCTCCGCTGTCATCTTCCAATATATGTATCTTCAAAGTAGTTTGCAATCACCATAGCTTCAATGGGGAAGTCATCAGCTTCAACTAAATCTTCAAATGCTTGAATAACATTATCAGGAGGAATAAATGCCAATGCCGGAATCATTCGGATCCAATGAGCAAATTCATGGTCTTGTTCGTATTGGGCTTTTAAACCTTCATTCTGTACCTTTCGCCAAACGCTTTGGGAAAGATGAAAAAAAACAACTGGTATTTACAATACCAGGAAATTCTTGTTGGAAGGCTTGCATGGCACTGTGTTCGAAATCTGTAATAAGTCGCTGGGGGTTAGAGACCCCAGTTGTAGATTTTTAACTTCTTGAACTTGAACTTAACTTGACGCATGTGGCACGAGTTTTGTTTGGTAGAAGCACATAGACCACTGGAATAACTGCATTGAATTGAACCACATGAATTGTATAAAGCTGCTGGAAATGCATGGGTACTGTGCTAAAAGTTCCTTCAGAAAACCACTCCTGGCTACGTGCCAGTAACTGAAGATTGTTACTAGTGGAAAAAATAAGCATGCGACCCGGGAGCAGTTCGTCCTGAGAATCATACATCAAAAACTGTTGTACGTTGCCATCAATGATAATTTCTTGATAATTTTGTGGAATTACTAGGTCCTGGAGATTGCTCGGTAAAGCAGGAGTACCACTGTTGCATCGAACATGACAAATGGTTCGTTTAAGTCAATCCTTTTTAGGAAGTAATGCCGTGACATTGGCATGAGCCTCTGCAATTACTGATGTAACGATTTTCTGTGGCCGTTCATTCATGGTTGTTGCTTCGTTTTTTTTTTTTTTTTTTTTTTTTTTTTAGGAGCATTAGCAACTAAGGCCATATTGCTCCGAGGATATGCAGAGGTCATACCCTGACCTTTCCGCATCCTCCGTATTTGGTGGTCACGGGCTCGAACCCTGGTCTAATCAAGAAGCGTGTGCTACGCACTGCTGCTCCTGCCCACCTGGCTACGGAGGCGCCATGGTTGTTGCATGTAGCCGTATTTGACCAATCAATCGCAATGCTTCCGACCTTGCAGCTTGAGCTGCATGGTTATGTTTAGTTACGACTTTCACAACTGGACCTTCCAAACCCTCTGTCCAAACACACCCTTTGCAGGTGGAACGTTTTTCACAAACCCAGATTCCATGTTTTTCATCTAGAGTTCTCTTTGAAAACACGTAAATGTGGTTGTGCAAATGTGCAAAAGAAAATTGGTAGATGCCGGGGGCATCTACCAATTTTCTTTTGCCTCTTATTGACGAAACACTTTTTGCCATTGTACACACAGGATTAAGCAATCAAGATACAAAAATAATATGCAGATATTGCACTGCCTGCGACGCTCAGCTTGTTCACGCGATGCACCACCGATAATCAGGCGGCGAAAACAGCAAATGCGCGTTGTCCACTGCGCCAGGAAATGTGAGGCGAGCCAGATGCAGGAACTTTTATTGTTTGAATTTAGACAAATCAGAACAAAATTCACTTGTTACTCAAAAGACTCCTATAAGATTAGTCACTGTTCCCTCCTCCATGTCCGTCACTAACCATGTGACTATCGCCCTTGTGGTCGAGTATGTATTCTTTCCATTGTGAAAGGATTAACAGTTCCAGTTAATCCTTCACAATGGAAAGAGAACCCTGAAGAAATTAGTTTAAAGGCTACGTGACAATTTGTACAAGAATTATCAAAGTTCAGTTCAAGTAATCAAGAGTTTAACATTGAATCTCTACTACCGGTGAAATACCACCACTTTGCTTATTGGAGGCTTGAAGTGGTGAAACCCATGTTTAGTCTCTAGAGCAAAGTTTCCGGTATCTCCCCCCCATATTTCTCCTTCAACCCATGCACGGTACTAAGTACTATAGGTTTTGATACCTTTCGTGTTTGGGGTTTTCATAAAAAAAAAAAATAAAAAAAAAATAAAGGAACTGGGACTTCAATAAAAATTCGAGTTATCGAGAATTAACTGTATTTACATTTTGGTAACCTACTCATTATTTACTGAGGGCAAAATGTGCCGGGGGCAAAATATGCTGGGGCGAGATGCGAGGGGCTACTTTTCCTTAAAGCATCTCAGAATAGGGTGCCAAAAACATCTATTATGAGATTAATAATAAATTCACAAACACAAAAAATTAATTTAACCATGAGCTGGTCATGCAGAGTCTATGAGACCCTTCAAACAATATACAGTAAACCCCCGCTATTCGCGGTATCTGCATTCGCAGTTTCGCGGTCGTTGATTTAATATAAAATGAAACCTTAAAAAATGCGAATTTTTTAAAGCGCCGTGAATATTTTCCGCCATTAAAAAACATGGGCGTGGCTAAAATTATCTTTCCCAGTCAAAACAGTGCTCAGTGGGTGAGGGGGAGAGGGGTGACAAAATCGCGAGTGTGGATGTTTCTCGCTAATCCTTGTTCAGTATGTGTTATGTGCTTGTCATGGAAGGTTTCATCGTTTGCTTTTAATTTATATGTTATAAATTGAATAAATTTATCAATTCATATATTGATATGCTTACAAAAGTGATAAATCTACCATTTTGCAGTAAAACAGAGTTTTTCGAGGGTGTTAATGGAAGAAAGTGACTTTATTGTGGACAAGTTCTTTCTAACCCGTACAAAAATATGGCTACGAATAACAAGGGAAATGTGAAAAGATCAAAGAAGGTGATGACATTAGTGAATAAAATTGAGTTATTAGATTAAATTTCTAATGGTGAAAGTGTCTCCTCAGTGGCAAAATATTATAAAGTCAATTAGTCAACAGTACGATCAATCAAGAAATCGGAAGAAAAAATCTGCCGTAGTATCTGTGAAAACGAGCTAATTGCTTCAAAAATTTGCTCTGTAACTCGTGATGCTAAATTAGAAAAAACGGAAAAGGCTTTAAATCTGTGGACAGAAAACCGAACTCAAAATAAAATTCCGTTAAGTTCACTCATCATTCGTGAAAAGGCAAAACTCCTTTATCAACACTTTAGCGAAACTGGTGATAGCACTGGCGAGATAAGTTTTTTAGCTAGCAAAGGTGCTGGTTTGAAAGATTTGTTTGAAATTTCTAATAAATATTACATTTAATATTAAATTGTTTCTTATTTTCATTTCGATGCCATATACTTGCATTTCATTATGTACATAGTCATATTATGAAGGTACATATAATACATACACAGACAAAATTTTAGACTAGTTTTTCTTATATATTTCATACTTTGGAACAGAACCCCTTTATTACTAAGGGAGCCATAACTCAGTATTCGCGTTTTCGGTATTTGCGGCATTTCTGAGGAACATATCCTCCGCGAATAGGGGGGGTTTACTGTATTAGCAATTCATGCTCTTTGTCTATGACATCCATACAGCTGAAACTCCTAACATCTGTTTTTGAAAATGTTTTCTTTAATTTTTCCACTGAAAATCTGTTAATTATTGCACAATTAGGAAAAATTCATGAATTCAGTTAGACTTAATTATATGCACATGTTGTATGGCTTTTGTCACATACAGTTATTGACAGCAAGCTTGCTTTACTACTGCATATTTTTATTCAGTCGGTAATACTCTCTGGCTTCATGACATTGAAGCATTACTGGCATCCAACTGCAGGCATTCATTGAAGCACACAGGATTTTCAATTTCCATTTTGCTCACTTACAGATCCAAAGGGAGTTTTAATTTCAAAAATTAATTTAAAATAATTTTGAATTAGCATTAGTAAAGGCATATGATGCAAGAAAGCAAGCTTATACAGCATCAGCCCAAAAAAAACAAAAAAAAACTTCTCATTTCACTCATCCACTCGCTAATGTTTGTCTAGTTCTGCCTTGAATCTATTTAAGCTATCAACTTCTATAACAGATGGAAGCTTGTTCTAGTAAGTAACCACCTGCTGGCTAAAGGCAAACTTAGGCACAGCTATCATATAACTGTCTTTCCTCAATTTGAATTTATGCCCTCTCAGGTGATTATTGTGCATGCTCACTGAGCATGCTCAAACCATTCAAGGCCTTATACACCTCAATCAGATCACCTCACAGGAGACTAGTCTCCAGACACTGTAATTTGCAAAACTTAATCCTTTCTTCATAAGAGCAACCCTTCGTTCCATTCACTAATCTTGTTGCCGTTCTCTGCACTCGTTCCAGCAGCTCTACATCCTTCTTAAAACGAGGCCTCCAGACCTGTATACAGTACTGAAGGTGTGCACTGACCATTGCCTTATACAATGGGATAATCACCTCCTTATCCCTGCTATAAAAATTCCTGTATATCATTGATAAGACACCATGAGCTACTCTTGCAGACTGTCTGCACTGCTCAGAAAACTTCATATCTGACTGCACAATTATTCCTAGGTCCTTTTCGTTCTCTGCCACCGTCAGTGTAGTACCATATAGTTGATACGTTACTCTGGGAGTTACCACTTACCATATACAGTACTTTACATTTGTCAATGTTAAACTTCAGTTGCCACCCCTCAGCCACCCCTCCTGTTGCAGTAGCTTACTGTCATTAGTGTCATTAACAACCCTGCCATCCTTCGTATCGTCTGCAAACTTAGACATTAAGCCTGATATACCATCAACAATATCATTAATTAATACAGACAACTTCAATGGACCTAACGCTGAAGCCTGGGGGACTCCACTAATAACATTAATCCACTAAGAGCAGTGTCCACTGATTACCACTCTCTGTCTTCTCCCACTCAACCATCCCTTTATCCATACCAGCAATTTGCCTCCAATGCCATACTGCTACAATTTATGCAGCAGTCTTCCATGTGTAACAGTATCAAAAAGCCTTTCTAAGATCCAAATATATGATATCAAAATTATTCTTTGCATCCAGTTCCTTTGTGACCACATCATAGTATCTAATCAAATTGGCCAAACAAGACTTCCCCTTAACAAACCCATGCTGTGTCCAAGCTCTAACTGAAATCTTGTCTTGATCCTGCAGTGCTTTTTAATATAAAAAATGTAATTTTAACTGTGTTCAGAAAAGATTGAAAATAAAGATAGAATAAAAAAAAGTGAACAATTTTGAATTATTTTTGGCTAAATTTTCAAATGTAGGCACATAGGGTCAAATTGACCCCAACGTGCTGTAAGGAAAACAGTCCTTTTCATACATTTTGATGGATTAATCGGAGCATGGTAGTTATCCGTGTAACTAAGGGCCACACTACATGAGCATTCAAAATTCTAAGTATAACAGACAGCACATTACACATTGGAATGTAACCAGTGTATTTCTAGGCAGCAGTCTAAATAGGCATTCAAAACATGTTGGCGCCTCCAAAGCCAGGAGCAGCAGTGCGTTGCACACTCTTCTTGATTAGACCGGGGTTCCAGCCTGTGACCGCCAAATACAGAGGATGCGGAAGGTCAGGGAATAACTACTGCATTCCCCGGAGCAATATGGCCTTAGTTGCTAATGTTCCTAAAAACCAAATAACAACAAAACATGTTGAATGGCATTCATTTTACCATGTGCAGCTAGAATGCTGCATGTGACATTTCTGAAACTAGACTAGAGGCCAACATTCTTTCCCAACTGGAAATGCTGCTGTAACCCAAAATGTTTAGTATACTATTTCATCCAAATGAAATATAAATGAAATATAAATATTTATTAGATGAAATATAACTATTTCACTATTTTTTAAATTATATAAAATTAAAGCTTCAAAATTATAAATTATCTAAAAGTTATTCGACCTTATTAAAATCATATGAGGTTTGGAGGACTGTCTTGCTCTTTCATGTGTTTCTGTGGCAGGATTTAAATTGCCTTATTAATGTAACACTTTTATCTCTCAAGCAGCCAGATGCCAAAATGAAGCTGCATAGCCAGCTAACAGCAGTTCATGAGCAACAACAGAACATTTGTTTTTCTAGGAATAATACTTGATCACACAAGATAACTATCCTCAAACACTTTAAACTGTTGAGAACAACAAAATTTGCCTTCACAATGACCATCATCATCATCAGCCATTTTCAATCCACTGCAGGATGAAAGCCTCTCCAGCAACTTTCTAGTTCCTTCTGTTTTGTGTAATGGCCGTCCATTTACTACCCACAAACTCATGAATTTCATCTATCCATCTCCGCCGCTGTCTTCCATATTTTCTTCTAGCTCCTCTTGGGTACCATTCTGTTATTTTCTTAGTCCATCTGTCATCATGTCTTCGAGCCATGTGTCCTGCCCAAGACCATTTTAGTTCTTTTGTTTTGACAACAATGTCCTTTTCTTGAGTTTGCTGCCTAATCCATGTGTTTCTCTTCTTATCTAACAGTCTGATTCCCAATATAATTCATTCCATTCTTCGCTGGGTAGTTCTCAGCTTCTCTTACATTCTTTTGGTGAGTGCCCAAGTTTCACTTCCGTAAGTCAAGTTGGGGAGTATACATTGGTTCATTATTTTCCATTTCAGACAAACTGGGATATTGCTCTTCAGTATGTGACTATATTTCCTGAATGCTATCCATCCAAAATTTATTCTTCACTTGACTTCCAGCCATTTATCATTATTACAGCTAATAACTTGTCCCAGATAAGTATATGACTCCACCTTTTCAATTACTGCTCCTTCAATCATTATGTCCCTTTCTGTGGCATACTTGTTCATCATTACTTTTGTTTTAGCCATATTCATCTTTAGTCCAAAATCCTTCCTAACTGTGCATAACTGATTAAGATTTTCCTCTAATTCTTTGTGATCGTGGCTTATGACCACAATGTCATCTGCAACTCATAAATCGTTTGGGTACTCTCCATTCACATTGACCAGTCTAGTCTTCTGAAAGCTTCTTCAAGGGCAGCAGTAGACAGCTTCTGAGATATTGTGTCTCCTTGTCGAACTCCTTTCTCAATTTTAAATTTCCTACTATCTTTGTCTAGTCTAATAAAGGAGGTAGCATTCTCATATATTTTCTTCAAAATCATAATATATGGGGTATCTATGCCTCGTCTTTCCAGTGCCCGAAACATTGCCTTATGCTGTATGGAGTCAAATTCCTTTTCATAATCCACAAATGCCAAGCATAATGGTGTTTTATATTCATTTGCTTTCTCCATTAGCTGTGATATTACATGAAGGTGATCCATAGTTGAGAATCCTGTCCTAAAGCCAGCTTACTCTCTCGGTTGACAATGACCATAAAGCAGTATAAATGTATAAATGTTACAGTTATTGTTATTATTTGGTTTTTAGGAGCATTAGCAACTAAGGCCATATTGCTCCGGAGATATGCGGTGGTCATTCCCTGACCTTTCCGCATCCTCCGTATTTTGTGTCTCGCGGGCTCGAACCCCGGTCTAATCAAGAAGCATGTGCTACGCACTGCTGCTCCTGCCCACCTGGCTACAGAGGCACCATGAACTTACAGTAGGTAGCAGTACATTTCACTGTCATTAGGAGAGGCATGGGTTCAAATCGTGCCACATATTGGAGGAGGAGATGGAGTACCACCCTTGAGTTGTTTCAGGTTTTTCAGTCCGCACAACATGCTAATAAGCCAGTTAACACGGACGGACACACACACACACACACACACACACACACACAGCTGTACAGATGTGGTACTTAATGGTGCAATGCTAATGCTCTTATAAAAGAAAAAATAAAAGAAACTTTTCAACAACTTCAATGATACTGTAGTACTTTCAAACAAATGTGGTTAATTTGCCATTTATTTAAAATTGATGGGATACTGTTATGTAATTCTCTTTAGTTTTTATGGCAGTCTCTTTCAGAACTTGCTGATCCCTCATCAGACAGTGAATGTCTCTTTTTCACAGATGACGTGCACGAGAGAGAGAGAGAGAGAGAGAAGGCAAAAACCATTTAATTTGTCTTAAAGCAGAATGTGAAGTGTGAAGCCCTGGTACAACTGGATTTTGGGGGAAATTTGTTTTTATGAAGCACTTTTTTAACGAAATACAGACAAGCCTTCCCACTAATGCAGGTACAAAGCAATTTTTATTTCTATTATTCATATTTTATTTCTTTCAGGTTAACTGTTGAAGTATATAATAATTCATAAAAGTATGTATATTCATAGCTAAATTATGTCAAATTGTTTATTTGCACTTTTTTCTGGGACTTGGTGTGGAGGGGGGGGGTTATGAAAAGTTTTAAGGGACTCAATGGGGCTTGTTTTAAATTAATGCAATAACAAGGCAAAGTTTCTTCTACTGTAAGAAGTGTATTAACTAGGTGGTTGAAATCCCACTAGAATAGTGACATGAATTATGATTACAGGAGAAAATAAATAAAACAATGATATCTGTTTTCAGAATTTTCTTGCTCAGATTCATTGTTATTATAAATATAATAGCAATGTTATTACTAGTAAAATAGAAAAGTAGAGCTCTTAATTTAATTTCTATGGATGTCAAAATACCGAAATATAATCCTGGAATTAGGATGTTATTGTTATTTGGTTTATTAGGAGCATTAGCAACTAAGGCCATATTGCTCCGGGATATGCGGTGGTCATTCTCTGACCTTTCCGCATCCTCCGTATTTGGTGGTGACGGGCTCGAACCCCGGTCTAATCAAAAAGCGTGTGCTATGCACTGCTGCTCCTTCCCACCTGGCTACGGAGGCACCTGGAATTAGGATGTATTTAATGTAATTCGCAATGATAATTAATGTACTTTCAGCCCTTAACTTATTTTATGTTTCATTTTTTAAATTTAAATTATATAAATTAGGTATAACTATATGACATGATTACCACACAACCACAGTAGTGGGTAGGGAAGCAATTATGCTTCCTTTTGTTGTAATTTTCCACTTCACTTTTCCACTAATATACAATTATATACAATGTGAGTAATTATTTTTTAAAATTTGAAAGATATTGAAGTCAATTATAACCTGATATTGACTTTTCCCTGTTAAGTATCAAGTTAGATACATTAGTATAGATGCAAAAAGTGCCTATTTCCATCAAGGCAGTCCATCTGTTTGTCTGTCTGTCCATATATCAGCATGTAACCATTCAACTCCCAGAGGATGAATTTTCATAAAAAAATTCTTATTTGGCTCTTTTAGAAAGATTTGTCAACTAACCCAAATTTCACTAAAATCAAACCAATAAATCGGGCAATTATTACTTGTTGTCCGTCCAACCGCATACAGTAACTTACTCCAATTGAATGAATTTTCATATAATTTCACATTTCACTCTTTTAGAAAGATTTCTCAATTCAACCCAAATTTAAATGAAATTGGAACCACAGAAATCTGGAAATTATTATTTCTTTGTTTGTCCATCCGCACGTAATAACTCAAACTCTCAGTTCATGAATTTCCATGAAATTTTACATTTGGCTCTTTCGGAATAATTTGTCAGGCTCTGCCAACTTTCATTAAAATCAGACCAACAGAAATCTGCTTTTTTTTTTTTTTAATATACATAGGCTATTCATATACTGTATATTGCACCCAAAGCTTCTGGATATTATGTTTGTTGACATGTTTTTATTGGAAGAATGATCGGCAATATGATAGATGCACAGAAACAAAATGTTCTTATTTTATGCATTTCATTGCTTGTTTTTGCTCAGTGTGTGTGTGTAAATGTGAAGCTGGAAGTGAAAGTTACACAAATGCTAAAAGCCAAGAGGAAAAAGAAAGCAGAAATATGAGAAAATGCATGCTAAATTTAAAACTAAAAGCAAGCAGAAGTATGGCAGGATGTGTAACAAACAAGACTATCTAAAGATATAAAACAGAAGTAGCTGTAATTTAAAGAATAGCATTGTGCAAAGCAGCAGATAGCTAATTCTTAAATTGATATAAAATACAAAATATAATACCAGTGAGTTAAAACCAGGAAAAAAAGTGGAAAAATAAAAATAAGTTGGATATAACAACTGCCCCAGGGCACGCAAAGCAGCAGTAAAGGAAGCAGATGTATATATACATGTATAAATGTGAAGCTGGAAGTGTAAATTACTATCTATCTACAAGACTATCTAAAGATATAAAACAGAAGTGGCTGTAATTTAAAAAACAGCAAAATGCAAAGCAGCAGATAGCTATTTCTTAAATTGATATAAAATATAAAATAAAATACCAGTGAGTTAAAACCAGGAGGAAAAGCAGAAAAATAAAAATATGACAAATGCACCACAGCTCGCAAAGCAGCAGCAAAGGAGGCAGATTCTTACGGCATCTAAAACATTGAATTGTTTCCAAAAGTCTTTATCAGATTTACTTCGTTTGAACGACAGTTTTTTTTTTAAAGGGCTCACATCTATTAAGTATGGGCTTGGCACACCCAGAGTCCTGAGCTGGATATCACCATTCTTCTCTTTCTTGGTGATTCCTTTCTACTTCTCTCTCTGTCTCTCAGGGTAATAGGGAATTTTTTTTTTTTTTTTTTTTTTGGCTGGTGCAGCATAAGCCTCGGGCTTCCTTGTACCATATGGATGATAATAATAATAATAAAACGTATAACAAAACAATCTTAACTTTCGTCGATCATAATTGTGCACGTAGAGTTCGTGCGTAACACGTCCAATGCATATCACAGCAAGAGAAACACTGAGGGTCATTTTTCACATGCCATCGATATACGGTTCGACCCACGAGATCCATTTCTCTCGTGAAAACGATGTAATTTCCAACAAAAGTTGAGCAGGAATTCGAACGCACACATATAAATATGACAGTTGGAATAAAATTCTTGTATGTGTGTGCAGCTCATGCGGCAGCAAAGTTGAATTTTGTTCATCTTTCGCTCTCACTCTCCACCGTCGCACCGTATAGCGATAGAATATGAAAAACAACCTTGAAGATAGTGGACGGCAGTGTTGCCAAAAGAAAAAAATCAAGAACCGTGTAACTCTGAGTTCGCGTAAGTCGGGGTATTACTGTATAACATATTATGCCAGGTAGTCCCAACACAGTGTTGTTGTTATTGTTGGGTTTTTAGGAGCACTAGCAACTAAGGCCATATTGCTCCGGGGATATGCGTTGGTCATTCCCTGACCTATCCGCATTCTCCGTATTTGGTGGTCACGAGCTCAAACCCGAGTCAAATAAAAGAAGCGTGCCAACACAGTGTATATAATAAAAGATAAAGTAAGGTAAATAAAGGTAAAGTAAATTAAAACCAAAACTAGGTGTACAAATAACTGAGTTAAAAGGATTGATTGATATATATACAGGGTGTCTCAAAAATATTGTACAAATATTTAGGGGAGGTAGGTAACATCTAAAGGAATGTGAATAGCATAGGAACCCATAACCGGAAACGTCACATTAAGTCAGCACACGGCGCTGTTCATCAGTTCGCGAGAGGGAAAATTTCTGGTTTACTCATTCACGCAGTAGTCACCGCACAAAGAGCATGCATCAATATATGAACTGTGAGCTGGCAGACATGCACATAGTGTATGGATTAGCAGAGGGCAATGGACAAGCTGCTCAACAAATTTATGGAGAACGCTTCCCAGACAGACATGTACCGGACCACCGTTTGTTTGCACGTGTGCATCAAAATTTGTGCTTATGGTTACTAAATGATTATGGTTCATTTAGAGGTAACAGGAGTAGTGCGGGCAGACCACGTTCAATGCGAACTCCCGCCAGGGAAAAAAATTTTTTTGAATGCCATCCAGAATAATCCTACTACCAGCACACGTGCCTCTGCCTTAGTAGTGTCTCGTTGCAGGGTACAGAGAGTCTGGCACGACGATTCCTTGCATCCCCTTTCATCTTCAAAGGGTTCATTTACTGCTCCCCCAAAATCATCCTGCACGTGTGGCTTTTGCACAGTAGTTTCTCCAAGAAAGTGTTCAAGACTTGAATTTTCCAGCTTATGTTTTGTTCACGGATGAGGCTTATTTCACTCGGGAAGGCTTATTCAATCAGCACAATGCTCATGTGTGGGCTCACGACAACCCACAACGGTGTGCGCCCCCATGCGGCACAACATCGCTTCGCAATAAATGTGTGGGCAGGTATGGTCGGTGACTGCTTAGTCGGCCCATACCTGTTACCATCCCGCATGAACTCCACTAAATATCGGATCTTTCTTGAACAAGTTCTATCTACCAGGGTTACTTGACGATGTTCCAGCAAATGTCAGATGCAAAATTTGGTTTCAACATGACAGGGTGCCTGCCCATTATGGAAGGTGTGTTCGTGACCATTTGAACGGGCGTTTTGGGCGTCAATGGATTGATTGGCCGTGGTGGACCCGTTGCCTGGCCTCCACACTCACCTGATTTATCGAGCCTTGATTTCTTTCTGTGGGGGGCCCTCAAATCTATCGTGTATGAATCGCCTGTGGAGACAGAAATGGATCTCGTGGCTAGACTCGTCTGTGCTGCTGCCACTGTCAAAGAAACTCCAGGTGTGTTCGACCGTGTCCGCCAATCCATGCTGTGTCGGTGTCACGCATGCATCGCGTCTCATGGCGGAACCTTGTCGCATGTGTTGTAACATCGTGAAATGCATCCATCTCGTACTCCATTGTTAATATTATGTCAAATAAATTATGCCACTAATTACTGTCTTGTGTCATTTCTGCTTCTTGTGCCTCTGCTACTACTTTCCCGTGACGTTTCTGGTTATGGGTTTCTATGCAATTCACATTCCTTTAGATGTTACCTACCTCCCCTAAACGTTTGTACCAATATTTTTGAGACACCCTGTGTATATATATACACAGACAAATGTATTTTATCATTGTATTGGGTAGGGGGTGCTGACCTGTCAAGTGTAATTACAACAGAAAAAATTGAGAATGCCTGCAAGGTAAAAGCAGATTATCTGAAATTAAAGGAAATTAAGATTAACATAAAAATAGTACCTCATGTAGTAGGTCCTAGGACTTTAATTACTTCTTCTAAGGGTCGGCAGCCAAAATCGTAGGAGCCACTGCAGTAAGCAGGGTCTCTGTTTCTGTTATGATGTATTCGTATGAAACGTATACATCTGACCAGACAGAGATCAAAAGGAAGGAATAAAATTCAAACATAAATAAAAATAAATAAAATAAAGTTAAAAAGCTAAAATAATGCCGATTAAATCCTGATAAAGGAAAATTGAATGAAAGTTTGAATTAAAAAACGAAGGCAAAAAGCCCAGTATGAAATTTAAACAAAGTAACTTAAGATAAAGGAATAAAGTCAGGTTTTTGACAACTTACTGTATGCTTAGACTGGAATTGATGAAATTAGCTGAGTGTGCCGAATACAGAGCTACATTTATCTTAAATTACTTTGTTTAAATTTCATATTGGGCTTTTTTTGCCTTCATTTTTTAATTCAAACTTCATTCAAATTTCCTTTAACAGGATTTAATGGCATTATTTTAGCTTTTTAACTTTATTTATTTATGTTTGAATTTTATTCCTTACTTTTGGTCTCTGTCGGGTCGGCTATGATGTATACGTTTCATATGTATACATCATAACAGAAACAGAGACCCTGCTTACTGTGGTGGCTCCTATGGTTTAGGCTGCTGAGCCTTAGAAGAAGTAGTTAAAGTCCTAGGACCATTTTTAGTACCATTTTAGTTATCATTATTATTTTAATGTTAATCTTAATTTCAGGTAATCTGCTTTTACCTTGCAGGCATTCTCAATTTTTCCCATTGTAATTACACTTGACCAGTCAGCACCCTACCAAATACAATAATAAAATACATTTGTCTATATTTCATTACGGTTGCTGGGTATTTCTACTATAACTAGTAGTGCCCCAGATCCATAACCCAGTTTAATAATTTAATACTTTTTCTTGCTTGCTTAGACATTCAGTAATGTCATTATATCCTATTATTTGTATCAATATTATATATATATATATATATATATTCATCAATTATTATTATTATTTGGTAACACTGCATTCCTTTACATTTTTTATTTTTATACATTTTATAGTTTATAGTTTATATTTCTTAACAAGAAAGATAACTGATGTTTTGTAAACTGCAGTCTCTGAAAACTAGGCATCTGTTATAATATAAAAGTGAGTCCTTAAAGAAGTGAAGTAAACTAAATGATATCTCTACTCTTCCTCAGATGACAGATGCAGGAAGACAAATTTAAACTGAAGAAAGATAGATGCAAAACAGATGTGTGTAATTTTTTCTTCAGCCAGAAAGTACTTGTTTACTGAAATAAACATTTAGTGTTGTGGAAGTGGATAGTTTAAATAATTTTAAAGTAAAGTTAAAATTATTAAAAGGAATGGTTTTTTTTTTTTTTTTTTTTGGAGGGGGGAGGTATTTTTGGCTGGTGCTGTATAAATTTTGCATCCTTGCATCAATTTGCCAATACTCTTTCTGAATTACACATGTTCAAGGATTATACATGCACTCTTGAATTTATTACTAAAACATGGTTCTTTTGTTTCACTTTGATTTTCTTTCATTGTATCATATACCGTATTTCCCTATGTATAAGACGTACCTTTTTTCAAAAAAAATTTGGGGTCTAAAAACTGGGTGCGTCTTATACAGTGGTTGTAGATTTTTCTACTTGCATTTTGCGTTGTTGTTGTGCTCATTGTTTCGCACTTGTTACCGGTATATTAGGTTACGCTTTGCCACATTCTGCCCAGAAAAGATTTTCATACAGTGCTGAATTCAAGTTAAAAGTGATCCAGTTTGCAAAAGTGAATGGAAATCGTGATGCTGAACGTAAGTTTGGTCCTCCTCCAAATGAGAAAACAATCCGAGACTGGCTACAGGAAGAAGAAGAAACCGTACTGAAAACGCCACGGCAGAATAAGGCGATTAGAGGCAAGTCAGCAAAATGGCCTGATTCAGAGAGGGAATTGAAGAAATGGATTGAAGAGTAAAGGGCAATTGGAATTCCTGTGTCCACAAAGATGGTTCAGCATGAGGCAAGAAGAATTGCTGATGAAAAAGAAGTTACTGATTTCAAAGGAGGACACAATTGGGGCTTCAGGTTCATGAAACGGAATGGACTAAGCATGTGTACACGCACCAGACTTCCCCAAAAGATCCCTGAAAGCTATGAGCAGAAGGTCCTTGAATTTCATCGTTTTGTCATTCAATGTCGGAAGACACATCAGTTTGAGTTGGGACAGATTGCAAATATGGACAAAGTCTCCCTTCAACTTGATGCCCCAAGTAACAGAACTGTTGATAAGAAGGGGATGAAAACTGTAACTGTGAAGACAAGTGGACATGAAAAGAGCCATTATACAGTTGTTCTAGCTTGTTGTGCTGTCAGAACCATGCTGCCTCCTATGCTGATTTTCAAACGCAAAACAATGCCAAAAGAAGACATTCCTTCAGGAGTGATTATCCACGTTCATGACAAGGGTTGTATGGATCAGGATAGGATGAAGATCTGGTTTGAGAAAGTTTGGAGCAGGAGACCAGGTGGGCTCTTACACAAACAAGCCCTATTGGTGCTTGATCAGTTCAGGGCACACATAACAAAAAATACAAAGAAGATTGCTGCAGAGCAAAACACAAAACTTGCCGTCATACCTAGAGGCTTGACATCCCAGCTCCAACCACTTGATGTCAGCATTAACAACCCCTTCAAAGCTGCCTTGAGAGACGAATGGAACCAATGGATGAAGTCTTCTGGGGTCAATTTGACACCAGCAGGAAGAGTGAAGAAACCAACTATAGGAGAAGTTTGTACCTGGGTGAAAAGATCCTGGGATAATATCAAGATTGAGATCATTGTCAAGTCATTTAAGAAGTGTGGCATTTCAAATGCCATAGATGGAACTGAGGACGAGGCAATATATGAAGACAGTGATTCGTCATCAGACACAGATGAGGACAAGCTAATGGATGGGAGTTTTGACAGTGATGAGTTGTATGAATTTTATGATGAATAAAACTTGAGTTCAATAACTTTATGTAATACATTTTTTTTTTTCAAATTTCAGGCCCCAAAATTAAGGTGCGTCTTATACATGGGAGTGTCTTATACATGGGGAAATACGATAAATGTTGCACCATTTAAAATCTATCAGTTTTTACAAATTGGATATCTCTTTCTCTCTCACACACACCAAATATGTACCATCTTTTCTTTGTGTGCATCAACTTTCCTCTATAATCTCTCTTTTTCCCCTTCTTTACAACACATATTCAAACAAAATATATGAAAGAAGGAGTCAAACCATTTTACAAAAATGTACCAAATTGTTCAAGAAACCAGAATATAAAAAAGTGTCTCTGATGAAATATGTGGCAATATTTAAGACTGAAACACGTTAAGGACTTTAGCTTCAGGCTGCGAGAGATTTAGACAACGTACGAGTTAGTGCAAATGCATCATATTAGTAATTTTTGAGTTAGAATTAAGTTATGGATATTTAATTGAAACAGCTTGCCTACCTAGAAGATACTTTGCAAATCAGAATTGCTGAGTAGCTAGAAACCATATAGGATAAGTTCTGGGTTAATAACTTTTACCATAATATGGAGGAGTGGCATTTTCTATCTGATTAAAAAAAAATATATATATATATATATATATTTAAATTTTTGGTAGTGAAATTATATAGTGTTTAACTAAACTGTGGATAATGCACTTTAGTATTAATAAATATTGACACTGTACAAGTTAATGCAAATACATCATATTAGTACGCAGCTAAACTCTGAATTAGCAAAAATATGCAAAGGCGGCATCGTTTAAGTTATATCTCATATTGTGAATACCTTCACGAGTTGCCATGATATTGCACTACTTCGAATAAGTAACGCTTCACAAAGGAGAAGACTGTTGTTACTTATTCTCAGCGGATATGTTAAGGGCTTTAGCCTCAGGATAAAGTCCTTAACGTATTTCAGTCTTAATTTATATTATACACCATCAGGCATCTCTCATATTGTGGAGTTATACTTCATAACTGTTTTGTCATCATTGCATCACTAGGGTACCTACCCACCCACTGAAGAAGGGCCAAATAGCCCTGAAACGGTGCCGTCTGGAAAGTGGTATCCGCTGAGAATAAGTAACAACAGGCTTCTCCTTTGTGAAGCATTACTTATTCGAAGTAGTGCAATATCATGGCAACTCATTGTGAAGGTATTCACAATATGAGATATAACTTAAACAATGTTGCCTTTGCATATTTTTGCTAATTCAGAGTTTAACTGCGTACTAATATGATGCGTTTGCATTAACTTGTACAGTGTCAATATTTATTATTACTAAAGTGCATTATCCACAGTTTAGTTAAACAAATAATAATTTCACTACCAAAAATTTAAATATATATATACATATTTTTAATCAGAGAGAAAATGCCACTCCTCCATATTACAGTAAAATTTATTAACTCAGAACTTATCCTATATGGTTTCTAGCTACTCACTAATTCTGATTTGCAAAGTATCTTCTAGGTAAGCAAGCTGTTTCAATTAAATATCCATAACTTAATTCTAACTCAAAAATTACTCACCTTGCCTAAATTCTAATCAGTAAACAAGAATGATACCTTTGTCCAATTATCAAAAAATGAGCCTTTGCTTTTCATTAAATTTCTATTTAATAATCAAATATGTGAAATTTATTTTAATTGTTAAATAATAATTCAATAAAAACAAATATATAACATTAATTAATTTTATAATATAAATGTTGTAAACCTTAAGAAACTATCGTGAATGAGTCGCCTACAAGTCAGGTGCAGAAAACTTGGACTATATTGTTTATTTTGATTTCAGCTACACAGTCTTGCATGAGAAATGCTGGATAAGTTGAAAAACAGTGAAATCACAGGTAATATTCTCAGCAGATATATTATGGCAGGAGGAAAGGGATTGTAATTAATGGTCACAAGTATTCTTCATAATCAACTGGTATCAGAAGTGAGTTCACCCCCTCTCAGGGATCAGTGCATGCTGGGACCAGTTTTATTCCTGATTTTTTTATTTAAAATGACATTAACAAAGGGAATAAAGGCAGGGTTTCTTAACCTTTTTCAGCCAGAACCCAGATAAGTTTGGGAGTCAGCTTCGCAACCCACGGTTTGGTTTTAAATTAATAATCTACTTCTTTTAATTACTTTACTGTTGCCTAGTAACTGTATATGTTGTTATTATTATTATTATGAAAATATAAATAACACCTAGTAAACTAGGCAGTTGAAAAATAATATTAAAATACAATTAATAATTTGTTTATTATTCAGTAGTCATTTTGCAAAATATTTCTGGTAGCAAAAAACATGAATATTCATTCAAAGTCAAACTCACAGCCATTCAAGGTTAAATTTGTGTTGTCAAATCAGCACAATCCAAATCCATGACACCAAGTAAGAAAGTATGCCTATAGGAAAAATTTCAATTTATTTCTCCTCCCAAAAGGGCGCACAACTTTTGAAATGCCAATCATGAAATAAAATAGAATATGGACTTTTGATTATTGAAATCCATAACTGAAAATCATTTGGTAGTGTGTGTGTGTGTGTGTGAGAGAGAGAGAGAGAGAGAGAGAGAGAGAGGCTGTGTGGGTATAAGACAACCCAGAACTTAATGATGTTTTTTTTGTTTTTGTTATTTGGTTTTTAGGAGCATTAGCAACTAAGGCCATATTGCTCCGGGAATATGTGGTGGTCATTCCCTGACCTTTCCGCATCCTCCGTATTTGGTGGTCACGGTCTAATCAAGAAGCGTGTGCTACGCACTGCTGCTCCTTCCCACCTGGCTACGGAGGCGCCCTACTTAATGATGAATGTGAAGTGATGGTCAAGACATCAAAAGCAGATATTGTTGAGATATCAGAGACATGGTGACACACAGATATAAGCAGTGCAAAATTGAAATTTGGGGAGAACAATGTATTCAGAAGGGATAGACAGGACAGGAATGGAGGAGGGGTAATGATGTTAGTTAAGAAACACATAAAATCTAATGAAGTACATCCAATTGACACTGGTGGACAATGCAATGTTGAGTCAGTGTGGTGTGGTGGAAGCTGGGAAAGGGAAATTAGAGTAGGTGTGTGTTCTAGGTCTAATAAATCAGATGAGTATAATGAGAAATTGTGCAGAGAAATAGAGTGGGCTAGTAAATCAGATTGTGTTATAATGGGGAATTTTAACTTCTCAATATTAACTGGAAACTTGTGGTTGGTCACTCGCACACTAGCAAGATTTTTGTGGATTTATAGGAGGACTGTTTTCTTCAGCAACATGCCTAAGAAGCAACCAGAGTGAGTAATACTTCTGATCTGATTATCAGCAGCGATTCTTCATGCATTAAAAATCTGCAGATAAAGGAACCACTAGATGGCAATGATCACAGTGTACTGATGTGGGATTTACCTAAAGATGTAACTACCATCAGAGGCAAGGGGAAGGGTTCTTGCTTTCGGCAAGGTTACTACAGCGACCTCAGACACTTTTGAAATTTTATACAATGGAATCAACTGACGATGTTACCAATAGTGAATTGTAAATGGGAGGCCTTCAGGGAATTAATCTTGGAGGGTACTAGGCTCTTCATACCAACTAAAAAATACTGTTTAAGGTTTAGACCCAAATGGATATCAGATGAATTAATGTGGCTCGTGGTAGAAAATAAAAATGCATGAGATGCATATAAATTATTAGGTGACAGAGAAGCCTATGGTAGATATAAGCTAGTCAGTAATCAAGTCACAAAGGATATTAGGCAAGCGAAAGCAGATTACGAGAAATATTTGGCAAAGGATACAAAGAAAAACAGCAAACAGTTCTTTACTTATGTAAACTCTAAAAGGAATGGGATGAATCAGATTGGTCCAATTAATATAGATGGTTTGACTATTGATGATCATGCTCTGGTAGCGGATTAACTGAATGAGTATTTTGCATCTACATTCACACATGGCGAGTTATTCAAGGAGGGGAATGCCAGAAGTTTATCAAACTCTAACAGGGAGCTACATGATTTTGTAATAACTGAGAGTAAAGTGGAGGAGAAATCGTTGAAGTTAAACATAAGGAAGGCATCTGAGGTGGATGGGATCTATCCAGTTATATTAAAGGAGGCAGCAAAGGATGTAAGCAAACCCTTCATCATAATTATAAAAGCTTCCTTGGATCTGGGGATTTAGGTCTAAACCTTATATTTAACATTGACAAATGTAAAGAATTACATATGGGAAGCAGTAACCCCAGAGTGACGTATCAACTGTGGTACTACACTCACAGTGGTAGAGAACGAAAAGGAACTGGGAGTAATTGTGCAGGCAGATATGAAGTTTTCTGAGCAGTGCAAACAGTCTGCAAGAGTAGCTCATGGTGTCTTGTCAATGATATACAGGAATTTTTCTAGCAGGGATAAGGAGGTGATTATCCCCTTGTATAAGGCAATGGTCAGGCCACACCTTGGGTACTGTATACAGGTCTGCAGGCCTTATATTAGGAAGGATCTAAAGTTGCTAGAACGAGTACAGAGAAGGGCAACAAGATTGGTGAGAGGAACAAAGGAGTGCACTTACGAAGGAAGGCTTAAGTTTTGCAAATTACAGTGTCTGGAGACTAGGCACCTGCAAGGTGATCTGATTGAGGTGTATAAAGCTTTGGACGGTTTGAGCATGATCAATGCTAATGGGATTCTTCCTCTTGCTCAGAATAATCACCTGAGAGGGCATAAAATCAAATTGAGGAAAGACAGA
This sequence comes from Mastigoproctus giganteus, assembly GCF_048544385.1. Taxonomy (NCBI): domain Eukaryota; kingdom Metazoa; phylum Arthropoda; class Arachnida; order Uropygi; family Thelyphonidae; genus Mastigoproctus; species Mastigoproctus giganteus. The sequence continues at coordinate 26,839,742 of NC_143587.1, forward strand.
TGTAGGATGGATGTGTGGAAGTTTGCCTTTAGCCAACGGGTAGTCGGTTGGTGGAACAGACCTCCATCCTTTGTTGTGGAAGTTGATAGCCTAAATAAATTTTTAAGGCTGGGCTGGAATTTGGAACGTATTTGGAACGAATGGAAGGGTGAAATGGGAGCGGTGTGTTTTTTTTTTTTTTTTTTTGGCTGATGCTACATAAACTTGTTTTCTTGCATCATATGCCTCTACTAACGCTAATGCTAAAATGTGTCCCCAATTCACAAAGGGGGATCAGGGGGTGAAATGAGTAATTACAGTCCTGTTAGTTTGACCTCTATTCCAGGGAAAATAATGGAGTCACAGGTTAAGGAAGCAATGCAGGATCATCTAGACAAGACTGCAGTTATAGTTCAGACCCAGCATGGGTTTGTTAAGGGGAAGTCTTGTCTGACAATTTGATTGGATACTATGATGTGGTCAGAAAGGAACTGGATGCAAAGAAGAATTTTGATATCATACACTTGGATTTTAGGAAATCCTTTTGATACCGTGGCACAAGGAAGACTACTGTACAAATTGAAGCAGCATGGCATTAAGGGCAAGTTGCTACAATAGATAAAAGGATGGTTGAGTGGGAGAAGACAGAGAGTGGTTATCAATGGACACTGTTCTTCATGGACTAATGTTATTAGTGGAGTCCGCCAGGGTTCAGTTTTGAGCCCATTATTGTTTTCAGTATTTATCTATGATACTGATGAAGGTATATCAGGGTTAATGTCTAGGTTTGCAGACGATTCAAAGGTTGCCAGGGTTGTTAATGACAGTAATTATAGTATGCTACTGCAGGGGGATCTGTAAAAGTTGAGCAGATCAGCTGAGGTGGGCAACTGAAGTTTAACACTGACAAATGTAAAGTACTGCATATGAGTAGCAGTAACCCCGGAGTACTGCATCAACTGTGTTGTACTACATTCAGGGTAGTGGAGAATGAAAAGGATCTGGGAGTAACTGGGAGTCTTTCCCAGGTTACTCAACTGAGGGGGCATAAATTTAAATTGAGAAAAGACAACTGTAGAATAGAAGTGCAGAAATTCACCTTTAGCCAGCAGGTGGTTGATAGCTGGAACAAAGTTCAATCTGTCATAGTGGAGGTCAGCAACTTAAATAAGTTCAAGACAGAACTAGACAAACATTTGGAGTGAATTCATAAGTGAAATGGGAAAGGTGTTGTTTTTTTTTTTTTTTTTTCGGCTGATGCTATATAAGCTTGCATCATATGCCCTGCTAATGCATGTTAAGTTTTTTGTTAAACTAAGTTCAAATCTCTTCACTGTCTCTTTTTTTTTTTCTTTTTTTTTAAGAATTTTTTTTTTTTTTTTTGAAATCATCCAAAGTGTATTTTTTAATAAAATAATTTGGCTCTCTTTCAACACCATGCCTAGTGAAGAATACTTTACATAAATAAATAAGGCAGCTTTTATAAACTGTTTACATGAGCATCCCCTCATTCTCTGAGAGATCATATAAAGAGATGCTCCAAACAGGGTAAACAAAAGGTCAGATGTCACCATGTGAAGCAGTAAACAAGGTAGATAGTCACCTCTACAAAATGATAGTAGTTGAATAGCCAGGTGGCATTTTGCACCTGACTTGTCAAAATTGTGTTATTGGTTTCTGAAAAACTCAATCACAAAATAATGGCTTCTTCAAAGGTATTAGGACTAACCAAACCTGTATTGATTTATTTTTTTATTGTATTTTGCAGCAAATAAATAGATGCCCTTATTACCAAAAACTTTGTTGTAATTTTACTTAAAGGTACTTAGGCTCTCATTAGGCTAGGTGTAATCCTTGCAACTCAGTTCAATGACTATAACTTTCTTTCTATGCAACTGATAAACTTTAGTTTTCTCTTTGGTGCCATCCTACTAAACAGTGCTGAAATGTTCACTGGAGTGTGCATACATCTACTCCAAAAATAAAATCAAAACGGCAAATGTACCAACAGCACTCATTGTGCAAACTCACCTGACAAAATCATGTAATCAGCATTTATTAGCTTGCAACACATATTTGGTACTGATCTACTTTTATAGGGCTGCATAATAAAAAAGGTTTTGACAGGAAGTTGGAGTACTTGACCTTCAATACTCTTGTGAACGGTGTAAACTGGAATATGTAGAGAAATCTCACGGCCACGATACACGAAGGAAGCAGGAAAAAACTGGTTCCTTCGTGTATTGCTCACATCATACGATAACCCCCCCCCCCCACAATCCGGACATGTACTACGGTATACGGAACCACTCCATAGGAAAGGAGGAACAGGTGTTTTCACCTTAGAAATAATAGATTGTACTTTCCTCTCCGGAAGTTGCGCACATCGTTTATGATGGATTCACAAAATCCTAACAAGATGTTCTGATACGCCCGGATAATAGGGGATGTAGGCGGTAGAGATAAACTGATTGACGCGAGGTGGGTTAGTTTTTGTAACAAATTCATGAGACGGAAGCTCACATCTATCTAGAACATGAGGTGGATAGCCACAATTTCAAAGCTCCGCCCTAATTTTAGAAATCTCCAGTTGCCTGTCACCAGTAGAAATAGAGTACGTCCAAGCACGGGAGAATAAAGTATGAGCAGTGCTACGTAAATGACCAGGGGCATGCGCAGAGCCATAATTGGTAAATTGGCCTGTGCACAATGGCTTCCTAAAAATGGAAGTTACTAAATGCGAATCCACGTGTTGGACTAACACATCCAAAAAAGGAAGGGTATTATCATCCTCTAATTCAATCGTAAACTGAATGACGGCCGACAGGAATTGAGATATTGCAGCAGCCCAGATTCTGATCCCGGAGTACAATTGCAAAAATATCATCAACATAACGATACCAGAGCATGATGTGTGCAACTTCCGGGGAGGAAATTACAATCTATTATTTCTAAGGTGAAAACACCTGTTCCTCCTTTCCTACAGAGTGGTTTCGCATACAGTATTACGTGTCCGGATTGTGGGGGGGGGGGTGCTATGTAGGCGAGTCTGGTAGAAGATTGAAAGATCGGGTTTCTGAACATGAGGTGGCTCTGCAAACCACTAATTTTGAACGCTCTGCAGTCACCGAACATTATTGGGTTGAGCAGCACAGTCTTGATCCCCAAAGGGATACTAAAATCATCGACTATTCATGTGATTACTGCCAGCGCTCATGGCTTGAAGCACTACACATAGCCACCAATAATAGTACTATGAATCAGACAAGGGGAGTACACTTACACCCTATTATAGAATGTACTGTATCGCAGTGCGATGAGCACTGGCGATCATCACATGTATGTAATTCTGCTTTACCGACACCAGACTCGTGATATGTGATCATGCCCAGCTGACTTGTGCTATTGTAACCATCAATATATACTGAAGTACACTATTCACAGACTAGCTGATGAAGAGGCACTTCACTTTGAAAGCTACTATGTATTTTAATGCTTGTATTATATATATATTTTAACGCTTTTATCTTATTGTATTTTAACACTTTTATCTTATTTTATTTCTGTTTTATCTTATGTATATATCATTTTTATTTTAATAAATTTATTTTAACCAGTTAGTCACTCATCACAAGAAACTTTGATGATATAATGCAACCCGATGCACAAGGCCTGTTTTCTAAAATTGTATAATGTTTTTAGAGATTACTTTAAGAGAAGTGTGGAAAGAGGATGTCCTCAAGGCTTGGTGTTCAGGCTTTATGCATGGTCTACAGTTTTGGATGAGTTTCTGAATTGACACTACGTTGGAATTAATTTAATAGTGTATGCCTGATGATATGCTTATTCTTGTATACAGAATGTAAGATCACCACGTGAAGATCGTGCTTCAGAGGTATTAAATAACTTAATATTGTGGGCAGATTCATATAAGTTGAAATTTCGAAGACACAGTTTGTGCAGGTCTTATTATAGGGATAATTAGGCTCGAATAGAAGTCTGCTTATATGTGCTCAAGGAGTTACACTGAAATATGAGACTGGTATCAAGTACTTGGGAGTGAGTGTGGGAGAGTGGATGAGCTTTATTCAACATCAAATATTTAAGAAGCAAGATTTGTACATCGTATGCCAAGCTCGGAGGAGTTATAGGTGGTTGATTGGGGGATTAGCACTTAATACCTAATATGATTGTCTCTTTACACCCATGATCACTTATGCTTTTATAGCTTGGCTGCATAGTAAAACTAACAAGACTGCTAAAAACTACTGATTTCAAGCAGAGAGATTCACACTCCTTTGCACAACCAGGGCTTGTCAAACAGTTTCAACTGAAACACTGTGAATGATTGCAGGAAGGCTTCCAGTGGATCTTCAAGTAATACTGAATGCATTAATGTACTGCACTAAAAAAACATAAGGAGATCAATTTTGAATATAACTTCATGTCATGAGATGGGTAGAATCTATACTTGAGCAGATCAGAAATTTTAAAAAGAAAGAATATTACACCAGTTAAAAGATATCTGGCAAGAGGTCGGAGCTCCCTGATTTTTTTTTTGATTTGGTAGTTGTTGGCGCATCGGCTTCTGTGGCCATATTGCACCTCCCAAGGTTTTTGCAGTACTTTGATCCAAGCCTGAGGCGGGAATCGAACCCGCGACCTTTGGGTTGTCGGGCAGGTACTTTACCCACTCGGCTAGCCCGGTCGGCGGAGCTCCCTGAGAAAAGTAGAGCAACAAATATGTTCCTACCAAATGTGAGAATTTTAGATGTAAGAAAGAAATCATGGCAGCAGTTCAGTATGAATGACAAGACATGGCTTGGCTAGTAGATTATGTCAGCTAGGATTGATTGAAAGTATATTATACTTGTGTGGGAATGAAAAAACTGCTCAGCACATAACGTTGAATTGTGATAATTATGTGGACATTCGAATGGAATTAGAAATATCTCTGTGCTAACAAGAGCATAGTAATCTTTGGATTACTACACTCTTGTTACGTTTCCTGAAGGAACATTTTGAAAAAATGTTCCTTCAGGAAACGAGGAACTGCATTTGCTATATATGATTTGTCCCAGCTTGATGGAAAGAAATGTTTATGCAGCTGAATGCTGATGGGATTCTTCCCATCAGCATTAGAATAATTATGATTAAAGAGGCCTGTGCGCTCTGGATTCATTATTATTATTATTAAATTACAGTTGCTTAGAGTGAAACGGATACAAAAATATAGATTGTGAAAAGTTTAATAATAGGAAATATACATATATTAGATTAGATACATGCAAATAAAAGCTTTCGGTTGTTTAGTCAACCTTCTTCAATTAAACTGACAGTTAGAATGGAGCATGAGGGCGTGTACTGCCAATCTTGTACGTAAAGTGCGTGATTAATTGTTGGATGTCGAAGCCGGTGGCTGTGATGTATGCGGATGTGGCGAGCATTTGTCAATGGACAGGATTGCTGTTTCGGTGATAGGGTGGACTTGACAACCACTGTTCCTGTTCACTGAGGTATTGGAGCATTTGATGTTTAACAACTCCAACCAGGCACGTTGCCGATAATGGTGGGACTTATCCACAATCACGACATCGTGGTTTGGGTCAATGTCATGGTGGGTTGCCCAAACGTGTTCGGGCAACCCACACACTCTAGCTCTCATTTACAGAGCTAGAGTGTGTCCAGGCACGCGTTAGCAAGGTTCGTGCAGTGGCAAGAAGATGGCTACGTGCGTGTGCTGACCAGAAGTTGGTAAATTGGACAGTACACATAGGTTTACGATGGACAGTTGTCTTCAAGCACGTGCCCTCACGCCGGACAAGGTATGGTATGGTGTTGTCCGACTCTAGCTTGATCGTGAATTTTATGAAAGGTGACAGAGAATTGAGGTGGTCTAAGATTCGGCCACCTGAATTTCTGGTGACCGAATACATTGTCCACATAGCGACACCAAAAGGCAATGGGATCTGATATGTTTGTAAATGCATGACCCTCTAATTCCTCCATCGCGATGTTTGCCGTGACCGAACTAACCGGGGAACCCATGGCTGTGCCATGTACTTGTTGGTAAATGGAGTCGTTAAACATGATTGCACCACCTGTTAAGCACAGTCTGAGGGCGGTGGAGATATCGTCTGGTGTTAGTTTGGTTCTGCTGCCAAGGGTTTCGTCATTATCTAAGAGTTGCTTTGCACATGTGATGGCAAGTTCTACTGGGATGGAGGTAAAAAGTGAAACTACATCAAACGATGCCATAACTTGATCTTGTGAGATGGATATGGTACGGATCCTTTCTGTGAACTCACTACTATTGGAGATGGTGTTGGTGGTCTTGCCTATTAAGGGAGAAAGGAGCCTCGAGACAAACTTAGCTAATTCGTAACTCGGTGAGCCACAACAGGATACAATGGGTCTTAGTGGTGTGCCTTCTTTGTGAGCTTTCGGTAGTCCGTAGAATTGTGGAATCTGGCAGCCGGAGGCACAGAGGTCTTGTTGATTCTGTTATTTTCTTCTGTTTGAGCCAACTATTGACAAGGATGTTCACTTTCGACTCCAATCGTTCCAAGGCTTTGATTGGAGGAATGGTTAAGGGCTGGTAAACAGAAGTGTCCTGCAAGAGCAGCAAGGCTTTTGTCTCGTAATCTGTGCGGTTCATTACGACTGTTCAACGTCCTTTGTCTGCCGGTAGGATGACGATGGATGGGTCTCGTTTCAGTGTCTTAAGGGCAGAAATTTATTTGTGGCTGAGATTGGAAGAAGCAGGGTGAGCATGGTGTAAAATTGCTGCAGTTTTTAGGCGAATTGTGTTTGCCACACTTCAGGGAAATGTGTTAAACACGCTTCTACACCTAAGGTAATATCAGTGATCGGCGGGTTTCTTGGGAGAACAGAAAATTTCATACCCAGAGTCAAAAGGTCTACTTGTTCTGTAGATAACCGTTTGTTGCTCAGGTTCAACTTGTTCACCCCTTCAACTTGTGGAAGGGGTATTATGCTGATGACGAAATTGACAGGATTCACTAATTAAAGCGTCAAACTTACGTTTTTGACGTGTACAATAGCGTTCAGATTCTCTGACGGCTTGGTAGCACAACGTATTGATTATATTGGTGTAAACAGGATCGGGAACTAGACTTCTAAGTTCGATCAGCAGGGCTGCTTTATTCGTTGAAGCATATTGTAAGTCTCGATGAAGGCAGTCAATCCACATGCTCAGGGTCTTGTAGCTGAAGTTTTGACAGGCACGTCGCATACATTCGTTAGGAAATGGTGGTTTGTAGAGAAAGGACGTCGCATACATTCGTTAGGAAACGGTGGTTTGTAGAGAAATCCTTTCTCTACAAACCACCAGTGTCCTTCCTATTATCTAGCCTCAACCTGTTACTCCTCTTAAAGACATTGGCAACAAATTTGTTAAAGTAAGCGAATAGCCTCCTATCTTTGGATATCTCTAATTAAATATATCCTGGATAATATGGAATTGGATGGTCTTGGCCAACACCCTCTCCTATCTGAATCACTGTTATTATTTCCTGAGGAGAATCACAAAGGAGCTAACAGGAATAATCCATGTATCGCTGAAATGCTGAGAGGTGAAATTAGAGATGCGGAGGGCATTTCTAAAAAAAAAAAAACACTAGTTACAGTTATTGTAAATTACAAACAATGAACATTTGTAAGGGGTCTTCGATACGGAGGGATCACAAAATTAATAATAATAATAAAATATCAAATATACAGGAATTAAAAACTACTGTACCTTTCCTTGATAATTCTATATATTTCTTCTACAAAAGGTACATTCATTTAATCTGCTGATTTTAAATTTTATGATATCCTAACATTCAAATAAGTTTTTTTGCAAAAGTAAAATGCAATATAATGTTTGCAGATCCCAAGGAATACATTCTTGTTCGTGTTGCATTATATCATCACTGGATAACTGTTACCTTTTTTATTTTAAAGAAAATGGTTGTTTACTTAAATAATCTTAGTATTACATCAGCCCACCATCTTAATAGGCAAATTTTTGATAAGACGCTGCAGGAATACTGCACGATGACTCCTCCAAAGCCAACTAGTTTCACGGTGAAAATGATACTACATTTTGGTTTGATATTACATTTTCTTTCAATTCCCAAAAGTTGTTTGATAGGGCTAGGTCATGTACACAAATTCATTTCAACTACTTTGTTTCTGTAAATCATGTAGATACAAGCCACATTTTGTGACAAAAGCCAAGAATCATTTCTGTTATATATCACAGTGGTGGCAGTGCAGAATTATCCAGAATGTCGAAATATGCAATGGAAGTGATAGTGCATTAATGAACCAATCCCAAAACTAAATCGAGCAACTGAACAACCATAACTGTCTCCTCTAAGCTTCATCACTGGGGAAACATAAAAATACCACACATTGTCCTGCAATTCTCCACATCCACACTTGAACACCAAAATATAGCCTTGTACAACATGACTCATCACACCACAGAAACTGTTTCCATTGTTCAAGATCACAAGAATGAAAAACAACTTTCATCAGTTTAAACAATGAATAGTATTCTGTGGTGTAATGTGTGCTATATGCAAGACCATGAAAACAGAAGCTGTGTGGTTCTATAGAGTGAAAGCACAACATTACATCTGAATGTTTGTATCTGACCACAGTGACTGTATAGATAACTGTCAACAGGCTGCAACGGTTCTTCTCAAATATCAATGTGCCTAACAAAATGTTTAAGTACATTTATATCACCAACACTCTTCCAGAAGTTCGCTACAACACTCACTATGGACTATTAGTATTAATAGTGGCAAATTATACAAGAAGGAAAGCATATACAGCATCAGCCACAAAAAATCCATTTCACATAACCATCTCCTTTGATAGTTTGTATTTATTCAAACTATCGAATTCCACAATGGATGGAAGCTTGTTCCACCAATCAACCACCCACTGGCTGAAGGCAAAGTTCCGCACATCTATCCTACAACTGTCTTTCCTCAATTTCAATTTATGCCCTCTCAGGCGATTATTCTGAGCAAAAGGAAGAATCCCATCAGCATTGAGCAAGCTCAAACCATTCAAGGCTTTATACACCTCAACCACCTAAAACGTAACTGCGGTTCTTTAACTTTACAGCTCAAATGAAGCACAATTTGAAACGGAGTTAAGAGGACTTAAAAATCAAGGACATGTGGAGCGCAAATAAAATGCCTTAAAACTTGAAACTGAAGATTTGGAGAGGCAAAAGGCTGCTCTCACAATTCTACATAAATGGATGCCGATAGATGAGTTTAAAATGCAGACCAAATTGTGTTCGATGCTTGGAGTAGCTTACTGGACTCATATAAATTTGAAAATATTTGCGTTTGGACTTCTCTCAGCTTTTGATTCAACGTATTTCTGCGAGCAAATATTTTTGAACATGAAGTATATATTAAAAATAAATCAAGAAACTGTCGTCTGAACAATGCGAACATGTTTAATTACAACATACTCGCATGATGTTGAGAGACTCACTCAAGAAGTTGAGCGAGTCTCTCAACATCAAAAGTCACATTAATTTGTACCTAATTGGATGTTTGTTACATTTTTTCAGTATTAATAAATAATATTTCAAAATATATTTTTTAATAAACACCTTCTCACTCTATTCCATTTCTTAAAAAACTCTCGCCTCCCCCCAGTCCTCCCAGCTTGAGCTGAGGCTCTTCGGATTCTCTTTTTTTTTTTTTTTTAATTAGATCAAAAATGGCTCTTCACTCAAAAAAGGTTGCAGACCTCTGGCATAGGGTGTTGGATGAGAACTTATTAAAAATTTGGAATATTCTACAAAAACTTTATACTGAAATTATTTTTACTTTTGTTATTATTTTTTACTTATTTTATGCACATTTTACTCATTTTTTTATATACTTGAATAATAAATTTATGCTTAATAAACTGTGTTAATATACTTAATTTGTTGTTCTTATTCTAAAAACATTACTACTAAAGTAACAATATCAGAAAAAAAAAATTTTTTTAGAGTACTTTTCATACCTTTTAATGTTCAATTTTTCCTGATAGCAAAGAATGAGTACAGGCAACTATTTTTTTACAAAAAAAGCACTGCTGATCACTATACTAAGCTGCATTTGCAACAGCAAAATAAAGACTGCCACCGCCCCAGTATGTTATGTTTTGACAATAAGATATAAGAAGAATTCTTTCCTTATTCTAGATGTATCACTGTTGAAGAGCTCAGTGAGAAAAATATTTTCATTACATATTGCATTTGTCTATAGGCCCTAGTGTAGTAGGGGTGGCCCCTACTTGCATCTGTTTATGTGCCGTGGTGAAGAAGGACCTCTAATTCACTAGGGCCCCTAGTCTTTGCCTACTTTTGCTATACGGTACCTACGTCGCTGGACTGAAGTATAACTGCACTCTTGTCTAGATGAACCTGCATTACTTCTTTAAGCAGTGGTTGGTTTGGTTTTTTTTTTTTTTTTTAGGAGCATTAGCAACTAAGGCCATATTGCTCCGGGAATATGCAGTGGTCATTCCCTGACCTTTCCGCACCCTCCGTATTTGGTGGTGACGGGCTCGAACCCCGGTCTAATCAAGAAGCGTGTGCTAGGCACTGCTGCTCCTTCCCACCTGGCTACGGGGGCGCCTTTAAGCAGTGACTCCATTATTTTCCATGGAAGGAGAAGTTAAGCTAACAGGTCTGTAATTACTCACATCACCCATTGATATCCTTTGTGAATTGGGAATAAATTCACACATCTCCAGTCCACATGAACCTCCACTGAATCCAGAGATGCTCTCACAATTATGGATAAGGGTTTGCTTACCTCCTTTCCTGCCTCCCTTAATATGTATAATTGGATAGATCACATCCCAAGTGCCTTTTTTTTATGTTTAACTTCAAGAATTCCTCTTTTGCTTTCCTATCAATTATCACAAAATCATTTAGCTTTCCTGTTAAAAGGCCAACTGTAGTTTACAAAATAAGCTACTTGAAACCTTCAATGGTTGTGAATGTTTGCACACCTGGTTGTATAGATGACTGTATACAGGTTACAACTGCTCTTCTTAAATATCTATGTGCCAAACAGAATATTTAGGTATACCAGCATACCTCGAACTTACGACATGTTAGGTTCCAGACCACTGTCGTAACTCGAAGGAATTCTTTTTTTCCCACTTATCTATGCATGTACTGCACTGCAATTGTCATATACGGGCATAACTTATGTAAATGAGGTGTGGCGCCCACACCACATGGAGGAACGCCGCCCCCTCTATGTTACCAGGCAGTACTAGGTGGTAGATGACTCTCATCAACCGGTGAAATACCACCACTTTGCTTATTGGAGGCTTGAAGTGGTGGAACCCATGTTTAGTCTCTAGAGCTAATTTCCAGTCAACCCTTCCCTATCACTTCCATCATGCAGTATGATTGATGACTTTTGAGGTTATGATGAATGTCGTGGCGAGATCCAATATTCCTTACATTTCGAGGGTACAGCTCTAAAACGGTGTTCGCAGGCTGGCCGCTAGTTAGTACACCGGACTGAACCTATTGGTAACTCTCTAGGAAGCTTCCGGATCAGCTAGTGTATAATCTTGCTACCTCTACTCTGCCAGATAGTGACTGGAGGGAGTCCGAGTAGTGTGTATGCGGGGAGCATTGTCGAGGCCACGTTATGTCAAGGATCTGGGTATATTCTTACCACATGTACGCCATATCCAAAAATTTCATTACTTCATACAGCATGTCCCACCCACTTTTTCTTACTATTGAATACACCATGAATTGTCAAAATAATAGAGCAAGCTTATCTGCAAAAAGATCTAAACCTCCCAAGCACTTCCTAATTCATTTCACAAATATATGTGGTCTCAATTCTAATCTCAATGATGTCCATTTCCACTTGCAGTCTTCCACACCCCATGTACTTTTTCTGACTGAATCTCAGTTATCAGTTGATTCAACTACTGCTCATCTCAGATATCCAAATTATTTGCTGTATGATTCCTTTCGACTCAAAGGTGGTACTTGTGCATATGTCCGTTCTGATATTCCCTATCAGAAACTTGGCAATTTGGAATCTCCTCTCTTTGATCTTCTCTGGCTTAAAATCTCTCTACCTCATTGTGTAAAATTCATCTGTTGTCTCTACCGTTCTCCCAACTCCACTAATCACTTGGAGCTCTTTGACTTCCTCTCTTTGCAACTTGACTTTCTCCAGTCCAACTTTCCTAACAGTGAGGTAATTTTCCTTGGTGATTTTAACGTTCGCAACTCCAGCTGGCTTCCGTTTTCTAGTCACACCGACCCAGCAGGTCGAGATGCTGAGGCTTTTGCAATTACTAATGATCTAGGACAGATTGTTCATTTACCTACAAGAATACCGGACAATCCTAATCATACAGCCAATACGCTTGATCTTTTTCTCACAAACAACCATTCTTTTTTTTTTTTTTTTTTTTGATTTGGTAGTTGTTGGCGCATCGGCTTCTGTGGCCATATTACACCTCCCAAGGTTTTTTTTTTTTTGCAGTACTTTGATCCAAGCCCGAGTCGGGAATTGAACCCGCGACCTTTGGGTTGCCGGGCAGGTACTTTACCCACTCGGCTAGCCCGGTCGGCTCACACAACCCTTCTAACTACAAGGTTGAAGTGAGAGGTCCTTTAGGCACTTCAGATCACAACTTGGTGATTGTCTCTTCTCCAATGGAACCTTTATCTCATGGCTATTTCCAACCTCGTATTGTTTGGCATTACAAGAATGCAAAATGGGACGACCTGCGAGACTTCTTTTCTTCTTTTCCTTGGTCTGATTACTGTTTCAAAACTTCTGATGTAAACGTTTGCTCAGATCGTGTCAGTGAAATTATTCTTGCAGGAATGGAATCCTTTATCCCACACTCCACTTTAAAATCTCGTCCTTTATCTAAACCTTGGTTTTCCAATAAATGTGCTAAGGCTGTCCAAGAGAAGAACTTTGCATATCGTAATTGGCTTGTTTCTAATTTTTCAGTTTCATTTTCTGCCTACACCAAAGCTCGCAACAATTGTAAAGCAGTTATTAATCAGTCCAAACTAGAGTTTGAACAGGCTAAGAGTAGAAAACTTGCTTCTTGCCCTAATGGAAGCTGAGCATTCTGGTCTCTTGCCAAAGCTATTGGCCGCAACTTTTGCCCATCTCTGCTCCCACCTCTGTCCAAACCAGATGGTTCTGTTGTCACTTCAGCCAAGGATAAAGCTGACCTGCTAGCATCCCATTTTTCTTCGAGCTCATGTATTAATGATCTTGGTAAAACACCTCCCACCATTCCTAACACGCTCCATTCAATGCCTCCTGTGGTCTTCCGTCAAAAGGATATCAGAAGGATTTTGATGAATCTTGATGCTAAGAAAGCTCCAGGTCCTGAAGGTATTTCTCCACTTGTTCTCAAAACCTGTGCTTCTGAACTTACTCCTATTCTTTGCCGCCTTTTTTCACTTTCTTATTCCAAAGGTGTTTTTCCTTCTGCTTGGAAATTTGCTCATATCCAGCCAGTTCCTATAAAGGATGACAAATCCCTCCCATCCAATTATTGTCCCATTGCAATTACTTCTACTCTTTCTAAAGTAATGGAGAAATCAATTAACCGCCAACTCTTAAACTACCTAGAAACCTTCTGTCTGATCAACGATCGCCAGTATGGATTCCGTCAGTGTCGATCCACTGGTGATATTCTGGCTTATGTTACCCATTTATGGACTAATTCAATGGAAAGGTTCGGTGAAACACAAGTAGTTGCTCTTGACATCTCAAAGGCTTTTGATCGTGTTTGGCATAAAGGTCTTCTAAACAAGCTTCCATCTTATGGTTTGCCAACTGTTTTTAGTAATTGGTTATCCAGTTTTCTCTCTGATCGCTCACTGAGGGTGATGGTAGATGGCTCTCTGTCTTCTAACTTCTCCACTAATGCCGGTGTCCCCCAAGGTTCAGTTCTTTCCCCCACTCTTTTCCTCTTGTATATCAATGACCTTCTTCCATTGACTGGAAATCCTATCCATAGTTTTGCCGATGATAGCACATTGCATTCAACTTTCCATTTTGAGAAACCTTGTCCAGCTCAATCAGAAAATCTGCTGCCAATTCCTTAAATGCCGATCTTCAGGTAATTCTCCAGTGGGGCAAAGACAACTTAGTTGATTTCAACCCTTCTAAAACTCATTCTTGTCTTATATCTCGCAAAAAGGATTCTTCTGCTCCTATGCTTATCTTTAGTGACACTCCGATTTCTAGGCAAAATGATATATCTCTTTTGGGTATTACCCTGACTTCTAATCTCTCTTGGCACAAGCACATTACAAATATTGCTTCCTCTGCATCTAAAAAACTTGGTTTTCTCTTTCGCTCTCGGCGTTACTTTTCTCCCAAACAGCTGCTCACTCTGTATAAATCGCAAATCCGCCCTGCCATGGAATATTGTTCCCACATCTGGGGTGGTGCCCCCAAAACCTCTCTCAGGCTTCTTGATTCCATTCAGAAGAGGGCAGTTAGGTTAATTAATGATTCATCTCTAACAGATTCTATCCACTCGCTTTCTCATAGACGCACTGTTTCTGCTGCATGCCTCTTCTACAGATACTTCCATGGGCACTGTTCTTCTGAATTGGCTTCTATAATTCCCGCTCTCTCTTTCAAAACAGTCCGAACACGTGCCGCCACCAGCCAACATCCATTTACTGTCCAACTTCAAGCCCACAGAACCAACTTTTCATCTTCCTCATTTATTCATTCAACTGCCGTTTTCTGGAACAACCTTCCTTCATACGTATTTCCTGAAAATTACAACCTACAGAAGTTAAAGTCCAATATCAACAAATATCTTCTTTCGTCTTCTCAAACTCCAACTCAAGCACGGTACTAACTACTATAGGTTATAATACCTCTCGTGTTTGGGGTTCTCATAAAAAAAAAAATAAATAAATAAAAAAAAAAAATAACACATTTAAAACTAAAATAAACACTGTAGGCCTTATTTTGAGAAATAGTGTAAGCATACTAATCACAGGATAGTAGGCCTAGGTACAGTACTCAATTGTTGTTGTTATTTGGTTTCTAGGACATTAGCAACTAAGGCCATATTGCTCTGGGGAGGGGGGGGCGATATGCGGTGGTCATTCCCTGACCTTTCCGCATCCTCCGTATTTGGTGGTCACAGGCTGAAATCCCGGTCTAATCAAGAAGCGTGTGCTACACACTGCTGCTCCTGCCCACCTGGCTATGAAGGCACCACAGTACTCAGTACAAACAGTTAAAATACAGTAATGAAAATAATGTACGATGCACTTGACTTACCTTTAATGTAGTCTTCTTTTTCTTACTGGGGCTGGAAGATGTAAAATAAAGAAAGAAATTGAAAGAAGTCTGAAGGGGAGGGAATATCTTCATAATCGGAATCACCAAGGACTACACACTTTCTTCAGGAGATTAGCATTAGTTGAGGCATATGATGCAAGAAAGCAAGCTTATACTGCATCAGCCAAAAAAAAATCTTCCTCATTTCACCCATCCAGTCACTCCAAATGTTTGTCTAGTTCAGCCTTAAATTTATTTAAGCTATCAACTTCCACAACAACGGATGTAAGTCTGTTCCAACAAGCAACTACCCGCTGGCTAAGGGAAAACTTCTGCACATCTATTACACAACAGTCTTTCCTCAATTTCAATTTATGCCCCCTCAGTTGAGTAATCTGGGCAAGCAGAAGTATCCCGTCAGCATTCAGCCTGCTCAAACTATTAAAGGCCTTATACACCTCAATCAGATAACCTCGCGGGTGCTTAGTCACCAGATGGTGCAACTTACAGAACTTATGCCTTTCTTCGTAAGCGCACTCCTTTGTTTATCTCACCAATCTTGTTGCCCTTCTTTGTACTCATTCCAGCAACTCTACATCCTTCCTAATATAAGGTCTCCAGATCTGTATATATAGCATTCAAGGTGTAGCCTGACCATTGCCTTATACAAGGGGATAATCACCTCCTTATCCCTGCTCGCAAAATTCCTGTATATCATTGACACCATACACAATGACCATTACCTGCTCTAGCAGCCGGTCTTCACTGCTCAGAGAACTTCATATCTGACTGCACAATTACCCCAGGTTTTTTTCATTCGCCACCTCCCTGAGTGTAGTACCACACAGTTTAGCATTAGCATAGGCATATGATGCAAGAAAGTAAGTTTATGCATAATCAGCCAAAAATAAAAACACTTCCATTTCACCCCTCCGTTCCTTCGAAATACCTGTCCAGCTCAGCCTTAAATTTATTTAGACTATCAACTTCCACAACAAGGGATGGAAGTCTGTTCCACCCACCAATTACCCGCAGGTTAAAAGCAAATTTCCGCACATATTTCCTACATCTGTCTTTCCTCAATCTGAATTTATGCCGCCCTCTCAGGTGATTATTCGGAGCAAGAGGAAGATTCCCATCGGCATTGAGCATGCTCAAACCATTGAAGGCTTTATACACCTCTATCAGATCACCTAACCAGTGCCTAGTCTCCAGACACCGTAATTTGCAAAACTTAAGCCTTTCTTCGTAAGAGCAACCCTTTGCTCCATTCACTAATCTTGTTGCGCTTCTCTGAACTCGTTCCAACAGCTCCACATCCTTCTTGAAATGAGGCCTCCAGACCTATATACAGTACGTACTCAAGGTGTGGCCTGACCATTGCCTTATACAAGGGAATAATCACCTCCTTATCCCTGTTAGAAAAATTCCTGTATATCATTGACAAGACACCATGAGCTACTTTTGCTGCCCGTCTGCACTGCTCAGAGAACTTCATATCTGCCTGCAAAATTACCCCCAGGTCCTTTTCATTCAATACCACTGTCAGTGTAGTACCACAGAGATGATATGTTGCTCTGGGGTTGCTGTTTCCCATATGTAGTACTTTACATTTGTCAATATTAAACTTCATTTGCCACCTCTCAGCCCATCTGCTCAACCTTTCCAGATCATGTTGCAGCAGCATAACGTCAGTAGTCCTTAACAACCCTGCCAACCTTTATATCGTCTGCAAACTTGGACATTAAGCTTGATATACCATCATCAATATCATTTATAAATACAGAAAACAATAATAATGGACCCAACATTGAACCCCGAGGGACTCCAATAATAACATTAGTCCACGATGAGCAGTGTCCATTGATTTCCACTCTCTGTCTTCTCCCCCTCAACCATCCCTTTATCCATAGCAGCAATATGCCTCCAATGCCACACTGCTCCAACTTGTGCAGCAGTCTTCCATGTGGAACAGTATCAAAAGCCTTTCTAAGATCCAAATATATAATATCAAAGTTATTCCCTGCATCCAGTTCTTTTGTGACTGCATCATAGTATCCAATCAAATTGGTCAGGCAAGACTTTCCCTTAACAAAACAATGCTGTGTCCGAACTATAACTGAAGTCTTGTCTAGATGATCCTGCAGTGTTTCTTTAACAAGTGCCTCCATTAATTTTCCTGGAACAGAAGTTAACTCACAGGTCTATAATTACTTGTGTCAACCTTTAATCCTCCTTTGTGTACTGGAGTCTATGGGTACCTCCCCTGAGCCCAAGGAAGCTCTCATAATTATGGCTATGGGTTTGCTTACTCCTTTGCTGCCTCCTTTAATATAACTGGATAGATCCCATCCACCCCAGGTGCTTTTCTTGTGTTTATCTTCAACAATTTCTTCTCCACTTTGCTCTCAGTTATTATAAAATCGCTTAGCTCCCTATTAGAGTTTGATTAACTTCTGGCATTCCCCTCCTTGAATAACTCCTCATGTGTGAATGTAGATGCAAAATACTCATTCAGGTTATCAGCTATATGAGCAGGATCATCAACAGTCGCACCATCTGTGTTAAGTAGACCAATCTGATTCATCCCCTTCCTTCTAGAGTTTACATAAAAAAAGAACTGTGTTGTTTTTCTTTGCATCTTTTGCCAAAGATTTCTCGTAATCTACCTTCGCCTGCCTAACCTCCTTTGTGACTTGATTACAGACCAGCTTATATCTGACATAGGCCTCTGTGTCGCCTGATAATTTATATGCATCCCATGCATTTTTCTTCTATGCCACGGCGCCTGATTAATTCATTCGATATCCATTTAGGCCTGAACCTTGAACACTATTTCTTAGTTTGTATGAAAAGCCTAGTAGCCAACAAGATTAAGTTCCTGAAGGCTTCCCATTTAGAATTCACCATTGGCAACATCATCAGTTGATCGTACTGCATACAATTTAAACTGAGACCACTGTAGTCATCACCTTTATAAAAACAAAAACCCTTCCCTTTGCCCTTGAGGGTAGTTACATCTAAGTAAATCCCACATCACTACATTGTGATCATCACCTAGTGGTTTCTTTATCTGCAAATTCTTAATGCATGAATAATCACTTCTGATAATCTGATCAAGGGTATTACTCACTCTGATTGCCCCTCGAACATGTTGGTATAGAAAACAATCCTCCAATAAATCCACAAAAGCTAGCGTGCGAGTGACCAACCCACAAGTTCCGGTCAATATTGGAAAGTTAAAATCCCCCATTACAAGACATTCTGATTTTCTGGCCCATTCTATTTCTCTGCACAACTGTTCATTGTACTCATCAGAGTCATTAGGCCTATAACATACTTCTACTCTCATTTTCCCTTTCCCAGTGTTTATGTCACACCAAACAAACTCAACATTGCACTGTTCACCTATGTCAACTGGATGCACTTCCTTAGATTTTGTTTTTTAACTAACAGCATAACCCCTCCTCCCTTCCTACCCTGTCTGTCCTTTCTGTACACATTGTACTCCCCAAATTCCAATTCTGCACTGCTTATATCTGTTTGACACCATGTCTCTGATATTCCAACAATATCTGCCTTTGATGTCTTCATCAGCACTTGAAATTCATCAATTTTATTTACTATACTTCTAGCATTAGTGTACATGCAAGTATACAAGCTCTTGTTCTTATGCTTAGTAACCCTAACACAGCCCATGTATTTACTTGTTTCATGATGATTCCCAGCAGCCCTTGAAGTCCTCAGCAACTTGCTCTCCAGGCTGCTGCTCATTACAATAGAAGCAGTGCAAGAATCACTTTCTCCTCTGCCTGTGGCTACCGTTAACCTTTTATTCTGTGAATTCCCCCCCCCCCAATCTAGCAATTTTCCGATCCACCTAACACTGCCTCGATAGCATCAGAAAATATTATTGCACCCTTTCTATTTAAGTGTATCCCATCCCTGTAGAAGTAGTCTCTCCTGTTAGCAAGTACAGATCATGCTGAAAAAAATTCTACCATGTGAGCCTTGCACAATCTCTCCAGAGCCAAATTGATTTACAAGGCTCTCATCATATACTCCCTCCTATTGTGTCTGGGAAGAATGCAGACACTTTCAAATTTAACAATAACGGGACTTTTTTCCAGCAGTCCTGTACTTGTTAAGTAAATCTGCAAATCTCTTACGCTTAAGGTCATTAGTGCCAACATGTACAAAAACAAGATTTGGATGGACTTCTTGAAGCAGTAAAAGGCATAGAAGGAGTAGGGCTTTGGGTTGATACTGATGGTCTGACTGGACTTTTGGAGAATGTTGATGGTTGAGTAGAACTTTAAGTGAGTGCTGGTATTTCTTTGAAGTACCAGTCTAAAGAGGTTTGCATGCTAGACTGCCTTTTCTTTTCCCTGTAGATTTCGGTGTAACAGGCATAATCCCTTACAAGGTTAGCATTGACTTCTGAACTTCTTTCAAAGTCCCTATCATGCTTCTCTAAAAGAGCCATGCCAATTTCAAAATGTCTGATAGCTTTTGATAGAATTTTTGTGGTTAGTCCTTCAGACTCATATGTCTTCAGATATCTCTTCATCTTCTCATGAAGTGCAAGGAGATCTTCACTGCTTAGAGCTCAGAATTTGACACCAGAAGTTCAGATACATCTTCTGGCTCAACTTCCTATTCTAATTGCCTTGCCATCTGTACAATGTTATTAGTTACAACCAGAACATCATTTTCAAATCCTTCGATGTCATCAAGCAACTGTGGGCATAACTTTTTTCAGGCTCCTTTCAGTGTTATCACATCATTCTAAGCATCTCACATTTATTCCATTCCAAGCATCCCATATAGTTTTTATTCCATTCCAAGCATCCAATATAGTCTTTATTTCATTCCAAACATAGTGTATAGTCTTTATTTCATTTCAAACATCGCGTATAGTGTTTATTCCATCCAAGATGTTGAAGCCTTTCCAAAATTTCTTGACAACTTCTTGCCCACTTCCGTCTTCTGTGTGAATTTCTGTAATGCAGCACTTGGTGAAAGAACTTCTTAAATAATAATGTCTGAAAGCAGCAATGACACACTGATCCATGGGCTGGAGAAGCGGGGTTGTATTTGGTGGTAAGAATATCACTCGAACGTTAGAGTTCAAATCATCTAACATTCGAGGGTATCCAGTTGCATTGTCTAGAAGGACAATAATTTTAAATGGGATGTAGTAGTAGTAGTAGTAGTAGTGGCACTTGATGCAAGAAAGCAAGTGTAGGAGCTTATGCAGCATCAGCCAAAAAAAAAAAAAAAAAAAAAAATCACACCATACCCTCCAAATGCCTGTCCAGTTCCTCCTTAAATTTATTTAACCTATCAACTTCCACAACGACAGATGGAAGTTTGTTCCAGCAATTAACCACCCGCTGGCTAAAGGCAAATTTCCGCACATCTATTCTACATCTATCCTTTCTTAATTTGAACTTATGTCCCCGTAGGTTCGTATTCTGAACAAGTGGGAGGATCCCATCAGAATTCAGCGTGCTCAACCCATTCAAGGCCTTATAGACCTCAATCAGATCACCGCGCAGGTGCCTAGTCTCCAGCCACTGCAATTTGCAGAACTTAAGCCTCTCTTGGTAAGAGGATCCCTTCATTCCCCTCACCAATCGTGTTGCTCTTCTCTGTACACGCTCAAGCAAATCTACATCCTTCCTAAAATGAGGCCTCCAGACCTGTACGCAGTACTCAAGGTGTGGCCTGACCATTGCCTTATACAGAGGGACAATCACCTCCTTTTCCCTGCTAGCAAAATTCCTATATATCATTGACAAAACCCCATGACCTGCCCTAGCAGCCTGTCTACATTGCTCAGAAAACTTCATATCTGACTGCACAATTACTCCCAGGTCTTTTTCATTTTCTACCACCTTAAGTGTAGTACCACACAGTTGGTACGTTTCTCTGGGGTTACTTCTACCCATATGCAGTACTTTGCATTTGTCAAGGTTAAACTTCAGTTGCCACTTCTTAGCCCATCTGCCCAAATTATCTAGATCCTGTTGCAGTAGCACACTGCCATTACTGTCATTAACAACCCTGCCAACCTTCGTGTCATCTGCAAACTTCGACATTAAGCCTGATATACCTTCATCAATATCATTGATAAATATACAAAACAACAGTGGACCCAACACCGAACCCTGTGGGACTCCACTAATAACATTAGTCCACGAAGAGCAGCACCCATTGATTACCACCCTCTGTCTTCTCCCACTTAACCATCCTTTTATCCATTGTAGCAACTTACCCTTAATACCATTCTGCTCCAATTTGTACAGTAGTCTTCCATGCGCAACAGTGTCAAAAGCTTTCCTGAAATCCAAGTATATGATATCAAAATTATTTTTTGCATCCAGTTCCTTTGTGACCACATCATAATAACCAATCAAATTTGTCAGACAAGACTTTCCCTTAACAAACCCATGCTGTGTCTGAATTATTGCTGCAGTCTTGTCTAGATGATCCTGCAATGCATCTTTAACCAGTGACTCCATTATTTTACCCGGAACAGAAGTTAAACTAACTGGTCTGTAATTACTCGTGTCACCCTTCGAACCTCCTTTGTGAATTGGGGATACATTTGCACATCTCCAGTCCGTGGGAACCTCCCCTGAATCCAAGGATGCTCTCATAATTATGGCTAAGGGTTTGCTTAGTTGCTTTGCCGCCTCCTTTAATATAACTGGATAAATCCCATCCACCCCAGGTGCCTTTCTTATGTTTAACTTCAACAATTTCTCCTCCACTTTGCTCTCAGTTATTACAAAATCATTAAGCACACTGCTACAATTTGATAACCTTCTTCCATTTTCAAACTGTAATAATTCCTCACGTGTGAATGTAGATGCAAAATACTCATTCAGTTTGTTTGCTATCTGAGCAGGATCATCAACAGTCGAACCATCGATGTCAAGTGGACCAATCATATTCATCCCCTTCCTTTTAGAGTTTATATAAGTAAAGAAATCCTTGCTGTTTTTCTTAGCATCTTTTGCCAAAGATTTCTCGTAATCCGCCTTTGCCTGCCGAACCTCCTTTGTGACCTGATTACAGACTAGCTTAAATCTGCTACAGGCTTCTGCGTCGCCTGATAATTTATATGCATCCCATGCATTTTTCTTCTCTGAGACGAGTCTCATTAGTTCATTTGATAACCATTTAGGCCTAAACCTTGAACAATATTTCTTCATCGGTATGAAAAGTCTAGTAGCTTCCACGATTAATTCCTTGAATGCTTCCCACTTAGAATTTACTGTTTGTAACATCGTCAGTTGATCCCACTGTACAGAATTTAAAAACTGTCTGAGACCACTGTACTCCCCTTTACGGAAGCAAAAACCCTTTCCTTTATCCCTGACGGTAGTTACCTCTTTGAGTAAATCCCACTTCAGCACACTGTGATCACTGCCACCTAGTGGTTCCTTTATCTGCAAATTCTTAATACACGAATGATCACTGCTGATAACCAGATCAAGAGTATTACTTTCTCTGGTTGCCTCTCGAACATGCTGCTGCAGAAAACAATCATCCAATAAATCCACAAAAGTCTGACTAGTGTGTGAGTGACCAACCCACAAGTTCCAGTCAATATCTGGGAAGTTAAAATCCCCCATTATAAGACATTCTGATTTACTGACCCACTCTATTTCTCTGTACAATTGTTCATTGTACTCATTCGAGTCATTAAGCCTATAACACACTCCTACTCTTATTTTTGCTTTCGCAGTGCTTATGTCACACCAAACTGACTCAACAGTGCACTGTCCATCTATATCAACTGGATGCACTTCTTTTGATTTTATGTTTTTCTTAATTAACAGCATAACACCTCCTCCCTTTCTGTCCTGTCTATCCTTTCTGTACACATTGTACTCCCCAAATTCCAGTTCTGCATTCCTTATATCTTTGTGACACCACGTCTCTGCTATCCCAACAATATCCGCCTTTGATGTCTTGACCAACACTTCAAATTCATCAAATTTATTTACTATACTTCTAGCATTGGTATACATGCAAGCATACATGCTCCTATGCCTATTCCTTGTTACCCTAACACATCCCATATACCCAACTATTCCAGGATGACTGTCATCCGTCCCTGAAACCCCCAACACCCCTCGCTCCAGGTCGCTTCTTATTCTAATAGAAGTTGTGCAAGAATCACCTTCACCTCTGCCTGCGGTTACTGTTAAACTATTAGTCTTTGTATCCCCCCAAGCTAGCAGTTTTCCGACCCACCTAACACTGCCTCGATAGCATCAGCAAATATTCTTGCACCCTTTCTATTTAAGTGTATCCCATCCCTGTAGAAGCAGTCTCTCCTGTTAACAAGTACAGTCCAGGCTGAAAAAAATTCTACCCCTTGAGCCTTGCACAATCTTTCCAGGGCCGAATTGATCGACAAAGCTCTCATCATATACTCCCTCCTATCGTGTCTGGGCAGAATTGCAGACACTTTCAAATGCAACCCTAATTCTTGGCTTTTTTTCAACAGTGACCTGTACTTGTTGAGTAATTCTGCCGGTCTCCTACTCTTAATATCATTAGTGCCAACGTGTACAACTATATCACCTTTTGTGCCCTTGAAAGATGATATCCGCTCTACAACGTCATCAACCTTTGCCCCTGGCAGACATACCCTGGTCCTGTTCCACCGATCCTTTTTACATAGCATGTTCCCCGTTTCCCTGACAATAGAGTCACCAACAACTAATAGTTCCTGTGGGACCAGCGCATTCTGCCTTGGGGTTTGCCGCTGTGTTGCGCGATGACCAAGTGCAAGCTCTGGCGTTGATGTGGGCAGCTGAGAGCTTGATGGGCCCCTCAATTTATTTCCTTCGAGGGCATCTACCCTGTCCTTCAAACTCTCATATAGGCCCATAACAACGCTGAGTTGTCGCCTGATTTCCTTACACTCCTTACATCGCGCGCACACACAAAGACATCCCCCATGGCAATATCATGTTCCGTTCCAGAGAGTTCGGCAAACATTTCACAAGCTGCACATTTTTTTAGGCTGTGACGCGTTGGAGAATCGCCCCCCTCAGTTCTCCCCCGAGTCACAACACTCCTGCCACTTTGTGCCCGTTGCTTTGTTGCTCTAGTTCGGGGCATGGTAGTTTAAATTAATAAAATCAATAAATTAAATGTCAGTAGTATTTGAATAGAAACTATGAAATAGAAACAGTGAAGCGTATTACTATATAATTATGCGTTAGAGCTACCTAGCTACCTCAATTAAAAAATTTGAATTCCCTACAAAAACTTTGAATTCCCTATATACAAAAACAATGGCTACAAAAATCGAACAAAAATAACGGTTTTACCTATCGTAAGTAAAATCCACAAAAACTCTTTATCTAAATTAAAATAAAAAATAACCAGCGTAACTATAACTATATGACTACGTATTAAGTACAATATAAAACAACAATCATGTAAATAAAAGGCAAACACTTATCGTTTTTGCGGAGCTTGTAACTGACAGCTGTAACTTTTAAATATGTTATTGTCTTTACAGTACTCTTTAACTGTTGGTATGAAGTAGGTGCAAACCATTCTTCAAAAAGGGATGCAATAACCCATGCCTTCGAATTAGACTTCCAAAGAATTGGAAGGCTAGTCTTAGCATAGTTCTTCAAAGCTCTATGGTTGGCTGAATGGTAAATGAGCATAGGCTTTAGTTTAAGGCTACCTGACATATTTGCACCTAACAAAAGGGTAAGCCTATCTTTTGCTGGCTTGAAGCCTGGCATGGTGTTCTCCTCCTTTGCAATGAATGTTCTCGATGGCATCTTTTTTGAAAACAGCCCAGTGTCATCCACATTAAAAATCTAATCCTTTGAGTAGCCACCATCGTCAATAATTCTGGCAAGATCATGTGGAAAGCTTTCTGCAGCAACGGTATCAGCAGCTGCTGCTGCCTCAACCTTGCACTTTGATATTATGTAGGTTAGAATATCTCTTAAACCTATCAAACCACTCTCTACTTGCTTCAAATTCAGTATCCTTATCTGCCTCACCTTTCTTAGCTTTCATTTCATCTAAGAGGCTTTGGGCTTTATTTTGAATGATATCCTGGCTTAAAGGCACATGGCGCCTAATCTGATCACCGATCCATTTCATTAAAAGCCTCTCCATGTCTGCAATTAGGTTATCTCTCTTCCAAATTAGAGTAGTATGCACTAGTGTAGCATTTTTCACTTCATCAAGAATGGTGGTTTTTTTTTTTTTTTTTAAGCAGTAATAACTGTAGTGCAAACCAAGTCTAGCCTTCGGCCTATCAGTGTTTGATACACTTTCATTGTTAAGTTTAATAATTTTGACCTTTATATCTAAAGTAATAGCCTTACGACTTTTCTTACCACTTTTTATCTGCCATTATACTGTACTGTATATTAAGTTATTTCATAATTTAATCACACCAAAATGGTAAAAGAGAAGTTATAAGCAGTTTAATTTTCACTTAAACACAGAGCGTGCGTAAATGAGATGCAAAGCAAAACGTGTTTATAAACAAACTGACGACAGCGACGTCAGGTGGCAGGCGGATCCAAATAGTAGCGCCATTTCGCTAAGGTGTCGGAACTACAAATCAAGTGTCTCCAATCAGGGTATGGTGGCAATTGAAAAGCATCATAAATGTGAAGTGCCGCAAGTCAGGGTATGGCTGTACCTACATCACCAACAGACTTCCATCAGTTCACATCACTCACCGTGGACTTTGGAAAATTTAATGAATGACTGTGGATTACACAAATAAGCTACTTATATAGCGTGTAATTATCAAACCCAGTTTGTTTGTGATGACAACTAAATGTTGAGTCTTAGCACATTCATTCATCACATGATGAGTGCAGTACTACACTCAGGTACTACTGTGAGGTACTCCACTCAGGGTAGTGGAGAATGAAAAAGACTCTGAGCTAACTGTGCTGTCAGATATGAAGTTTTTGGAGCAGTGCAGAGAGGCTGCCAGAGCAGCTCATGGGGTCTTGTCAAGGATATACAGGAACTCTGCTAGCAGGAATAAGGAAGTGATTATCCCTTTGTATAAGGCAATGGTCAGGCCACACCTTGAGTGCTGCATACAGGTCTGGAGTCCTCATTTTAGAAAGGATGTAGAGCTGCTGGAATCAGTACAAAGAAGAGCAATGAGATTGGTAAGTGGAACAAATGGGTGCTCTTATCAAGAAAGGCTTAAGTTCTGCAAGTTGAAGTGTCTGGAGACTAGGCACCTGTGAGATGATCTAATAGAGGTGTATAATGCTTTGAATGGATTGAGCAGGTTCAATGCTGATAGGATTCTTCCTCTTGCTCAGACTACACACGAGGAGGCACAAATTCAAATTGTGGAAGCAGGTTGCAGAACAGATTTGTGGAAGTTTGCCTTTAGCCAGTGGGGGTTTGATTGTTGGAAATGCTACTGTCTGTTGTCGTGGTGGTTGATAGCTTAAATATATTCAAGGCAGAACTAGACAAACTATTGGAGAAAATGAATAGGTGAAATAGGAGGGGGGGTTGGCTTATGCTGTATAAGCTTGCTAAGAAATGGCAGCTGAGATTTCAATCCTGGAAAATGCAAGGTGTTACATCTGAGTACCAGTAATGTGATAAGGTTGTTGTTGTTGTTATTTGGTTTTTAGGAGCATTAGCAACTAAGGCCATATTGCTCCAGTGCGGTGGTCATTCCCTGACCTTTCCGCATCCTCCATATTTGGTGGTGAATGTGATAAGGTAGCAAGCATCGAGCTGAAGTGAGTTGATAAGGAAACAAACCTGGCTGTAACTATATAATCTTATATGAAATTCTTCTAATTGTGTAGACAGGCTGGAATGCCATCTCATGCTACTCTGCTAACAATATGAATGAACTTTGCCACCAGAGCCAAAGATTTTTATTCCATTATATAAAGCAATGGTTAAGCCACATCTTGAATATTGCGTAGAGGCTTTTAGACCTCATTTTAGGAAAGATGTGGACCTGTTGAAGAGAGTACAGAGAAGGGCAAGATGGTTCATTACAGATATCATCAAAGAATACAAAGGGTATTCTCATTAGTAATACTGTAAGTACAGTGTTTGGAAAGCAAACATCTGCAGGATGCCTTGATTTGAATGTTTAGGTCTAAAAATGGTTGGATAAACAAAGTGCTCAGAGTCTTTAAACTTAATTCACGAGACATAAAAGAAGTGAGTTTTAAATCGAGAGGGAACAACTGAAGAATAGAAATCTGAATGAAGCTTCCCCTCCCCCCCGGTCAAAGAGGGTTTTTTTTTTTTTTTTAACGGAAACTTCAAACAAAAAGTATTAGAATCTCTAGTAGCGTGAATGTTGTGAAGGTTGTAAGTTAAGAAGGTAGAAGATACTTGTTGACATTAGACTTGTATTCCTGAAGACTGAAATTTTCAGCAAATACACGAGAAGGAAGGGTTGTTCCAGAGAAGAGAAGAGAAAGATAAATGAGGAAACACTGGTAATGGAATTGCAATGAATGGATCCTGACATGTTATAGCATGCTTTCAGACTAGTTTGAAAGAGAACATTGGAATTAATGATACCAATTCAGAACAATAGTGGTTGTGGAAGCACCTATAGAAAAGGTGTGGGCTTGGGTAAAGAAAGCCTGCACGAGAACGATGAGAAACGTCAGATAACTTACGCGGAAAATTAGCTGCCCGATACGGCACTCTAGCGCTGCTCGGTCTGGAGCAGAAATTGAGAAGGATATACTGATTGACAGGTAGGCGTGGCAAACGATGAAATGATTAGTGGTGGGCGTGACAGACAACAAGCTATTGTGTAGTTATTGGTTGGCATTATGATGTGTATTTACCAGTAAAGAACGGTGCATAATAGTTTTGTAATGAACGGTGAACAGGTAATAGTAGCGATGAATCTTTAAAGATGGAAGAAATTTGTAAGGAAAATAAAACGTTGCTTGATTTTTTGATGAAAAATAAATTGATAAGACTGAAATTGTACTGTTTTAAGCGCAATGATTATTTTCAATTAATTGAATCACAAAAGAGTCATGTGGAAAGTTGTGGTGTTGCAAAAAATGTTCTTCACGAGTTTCTTTATTGAAACATAGTTTTATGGAAAATACAAAAGTTTCATTGAAAAAGATAATGTACATTATATACTTTTGGTCAACGTGCACGCCAGTAACTAAGACAGCATTCCATCTGGAAATTTCAAAAGTGACAGCAATTAAGTTTTATAAGAAACTAAGAGATATTTGTGGATTGCAGTTAATAAAAAAACCCATTAAGTTGGGAGGATCGGAAAAAATTGTAGAAGCAGACGAAACTGTATTGGTAAAACCAAAACATCACAAAGGACGAAATTTAACTGCTAAGAAGAAATGGGTGTTTGGTGTGTTCGAAAGAGAATCTAAATTCGTCTTCATAAAATTGATAAAAAATCGGTAAGCAAAAACTCTTTTGCACATTATTAGAAAAGTAGTGAAGAAAAATACTACCATCATAACAGATGAATGGCGTGCATATAGCCGTATTATGGCCTTAGAAAAAAAGAAGTACAAACATTTAACAGTGAAACACAAGGAACATTTTGTAGATCCACATACAGGAGCATATATGAATAATATCGAAGCCCAGTGGAAGAAACTAAAAAGTGTAACTAAAGGAGTAAATGGCAGCTGTAAACATATGTTGATGGGTCACATTAATGAGTATATGTGGCGTCAAATTTATGGGAAAAATTATGAAGATACTTTTCACAATATTGTGTTGGACCTGAATAGCTATTCGCAATTTACTCAAATTGTGAATAGCTATTCAGGTCCAACTGTATGATTTGTACTCATGAATTTTTTTTCTGAGAATGTTTCGTTTTTATGTTCTTCATTGCGTTTTTTTTTTTTTTTTTTTTCTCATTATTAAAAGCAGATTTTTGGAGTTTATGAGTGCTTTTACTGTATTATTGATTTAGGTTTGGTTACAAAAAAAGGAAAAAGTTTCTTTGTTTTTCATTGTATTTCATAACCTGAGCTTACATGGTAGGTTAGGAAATAAAAGAAAAGGTTTCCTTGTATTTTGCGACCTCAACTTAAATGTTAGGTTGGGAAATAATAGAAAAAGAAAGAAAGATTCTTTGTGTGTGTGTATATATATATATATATATATATATATATATTACTGAATAGCTATTAAGGTGCTGATTGACGTTATGATACGTGTGTATCCGCATGAGTGTCTTTAAAAATAAAAGTACAGTAATAAAAAATTAATATTTTATTAATAAACAATTTATGTGCTAGTCCACTCATGATTCTAAAGAAAAAAGGTTAGGTTACCCCCTCCATTTCGGGAGAGGTTCAAGCTCCCATGGGATTCAAGTGGAGGTAACCTGACCTTTTTTCACCATTGGGAATATTATTGAACAAGAAAATAAAAATACAGTCATAAAAAAATTTATTTTTTTATGAATGTATTTCTAAATATGACTGATTCTAAAGAAAAAAGGTTAGGTTACCCCCTCCACTTCGGGAGGGGTTCAAGCTCCCATAGGATTCAAGTCAAGGTAATCTGACCTTTTTTCACAATTACAGTAAATGTTAGGGCATGTGCAATTAGGACAAGTTACCATTAGTGCTGCTACAGTGATACTAAACCGATGTTATTGTGTGTTGTGTTCGCGCACCAATCAGCACGTCGTTTGCGATGCCTACCTGTCAATCAGTATATCGTTCTCGACTTTGCTCCAGACCGATAACACCTATAGTCTGTTTACCGAGTGAGCAGTGCTAGAGTGCCGTATCGGCAAACTAATTTTCCACGTAAGTTATCTGACATTTCTCATCGTTCTCATGCAGGCTTTCTTTACCTTCACCAAGGTGTGTAGCAGAAACTAAATGTCTATTACACAGAGAGTAGAAAGTGTTTATTACCAGCTTGTAATAAACGTGACTAACCTCTTTTGAACGGAATCTTGGGAGAGATTTTGAGGAAATCATTACAGATATGGGAACAGTACTCCATGGTGGGGTGAATTTGGGATTTAACACAGGGTTGGTAGCTATTTAGAAGAAAAGTAATGTAAAAAGCAATAAAACAAAAAAAAAGTTTTTCTGATGAAGAAGCAAGCCAACTGTGTTTATGCCAAAGACAGATCAGAAATAAGGATATTCCCAACAGAGAAATCTGTACTTTTCTAGAAACGTGAGTGTCATCAAATATGGGCATAGGATCGACAGACCCTTTTTGTAGGAAAAGGCTTGAATTTTAGAAGGCCCAAAGTTCAATGAGTTTTCTTCACTCCATTAAAATTACCAGCAGATCAGCATTTAAGGAATTGGTGGTGGATATTTGCAAATTTGAAGCTGTTTGAGTTTCAAACCTGTTCAAACTGAAATGCGAATATAGGGTTGTTTTCATCAGCGAAACTGTGCATACTGAGAATATCGGCATCATTTGTAGAGAAGTTAAAAGAAGGGGAACCTTCTTTTAACTTCTCTACAAATCTACGTCTATCATCCTAGCAGTAAGAAATCAGAGAGAAAACTGAATATCAAATTGCAAAAATTGGGCAGCCGGCATAAGATGAGAGCTTACTTAGAAAACTTTTTTCTGCTAAACATGCTTCAGAAATGTCAAGGGCAACTGCTTCAGTTTCAGCAAACATTTCCTCTGAATTTGTGCGATGATAAAATCAGCAGATATATCACTAGTGAGTCAAAGGTAGATGGAATCAAAATTTCAGATCATTGATCAGATGAAGGATTCCAAGATAGTATAAGAGTTGGTAAATGATGGATTTCTCCATTACTTTGAAAAGAGTAGAGTTAAGTGCAATAGGACAATAATTGAATCGGAGAGATTTGTCATCCTTTCTTCAGATGGTTGGATATGAGGAAATTTTCAAGCAGAATGGAAAAACATAATTGAAAAGGCAACACAGAAGAGAAGCAAGATTTGAGAACAAATAAAGAAATGCCATGAGAGGACCTGGAGCTTTCTTGGCATCAAATTTTCAGAATTATTCTGATATCCTTCTTTCGAAAACTACATGATGCGCTGAGTAGAGTGTACTTGGAATCATAGGAGTAGATTTAATAAAGTTGTCCATGAAAGGGATAAAAGAAAAGGATGTTAGTAAGTCAGCTTTATCTTTAACTGAGGATGCAATAAAACCATCGGGTTTTTAACACAGATGGGAGTATAGATGAACAGAAGTTGCAGCCAATAGTTTTGGCAAGAGACCAGAATGGTTCACTACCATTTGGACAAAAGAAGCAACTTTTCTACTCTTAACCCACTCAAAATCAAATTTGGATTGATTAATAACTGTTTTACAATTGTTGCAAACTTTAGTGCAGGCAGAAAATGAAGCTGAAGATTTGGATGCAAATCAAATGTGATACTGTAACATTCTTGAATAGCTATAAGCACATTTAATGGGAAACCGATTTTTACATAAAGGATAAGGTTTTAAAGGCAGAATAAAGGATTTCATTCCTATGAGAATAATTTCAATGGCATGATCCCTGAAAACACTGGGATCAAAAGATTTAAAACAATAATCCAATCAAGGAAAAGAAGAGAAATTTCACAGATCATCCCATTTCACATTCTTATATTTCCAAACATCACAAGGCTGAGTGGTCACAACTAAGAAGCTCCGATTAGAAAGAGACCATCAAGTTGTGATCTGAGGTACCTAGACAACTACTAATGCTTACCATATACTTGGACGAATTGTTTGTTAGAAAAAGATCAAGTTTGTTGGGTGTGTGGCCAGGATTGTCTGTTATTCTATTAGAGAAATGAACAAGCTTAATGGGGTAATTAGGAATAGCAAAAGACTTGGCATCTCATCCAGCTGCATGCACTCAGAAAACTGAAGCCAACTGGAGTTGTAAATATTAATATCACCAAAGAAAATTACCTCACTGTTAGGAAAGTTAGATTGGAGAGAGCAGAATATCTAAGAAAGGAAGTCAGAGTTCAGAGTGATTAGTGGAGTTAGGAGAATGATAGAGGCAAGAGATGAATTTGAAAGAAATAGAGTAGAAATTTCAAGCCAAATTAGGAAATCTCTGATGGGGAATATCAAAGCAAATAATTGAAATAATTGAAAACTGAGATGAGCAATCGATAATTAGGATTCTGTCAGAAAAGGTAGGTGGGGCTCAGTAGTGTAGGTAGAAGTGGACGTCATTGAGAGTGTAACTAAAACTGCATATATCTGTCATACAAATAAAGTTTTTGGGAAGTTTATATCTTTTCACAGATAAATTTGTTCTATTACTCTGACTATTCATGATGCATACTTGATAATGCACACTCATGATAAAGTAAACAGTAGACTGGGGGGGGGGGGGGGGGGGGAGTGCATGAATTATGAAATTTTTGGATATGACACACACCTACCAACTCCTAGGCATAATATGGCTTTTTCATTTGGCAAGATGATGTTCAAATGATGATTATTTTGCACAAGAGTTCTCAAATTTTTTGTATTCTCCCAAATTTTAAATCGTAGTAGAGCGTCAGTTATCCAGAATAATTAATGTCAGATCTCTTCCAGATATCAAAATTTTCCGGATAATCGAACGTAAGGTAAAATTAAATAAATTCTTTTATAATGTATTAAAACAAAAGAAACAGACTTTAAATAGCGTGAAAAAAACAAATTTAATTTAAAAAATAATAATAGTAACTTATACTATGTATATCTTAGTGCACTTGCATCATTAATACACAGCCAATTATAGATTAGCAAATATTTGCAATGGCAGTATCGTTTAAGTTACATCTCATATTGTGAATACCTTCATGACGAGTTGCCATGGCATTGCTACTTCGAATAAGTAACGCTTCACCCGAAGGAGACGACTGTTGTTACTTATTCTCAGTGGATACCACCACCCAGACAGCACCGTTTCAGGGCTTTTTGGCCCTTCTTTGGTGGGTGGGTAAGTACCCAAGTGATATAATGATGACAAAACAGTTGTGAAGTATATCTCCACAACATTACATCACTTGGGTACCTACCCACCCACCGAAGAAGGGCCAAATAGCCCTGAAACGGTGCCGTCTGGGTGGTGGTATCCACTGAGAATAAATAACAACAGTCTACTCCTTTGGGTGAAGTGTTAGTTATTCGAAGTAGTGCAATGTCATGGCAACTCGTCGTGAAGGTATTCACAATATGAGATGTAACTTAAAGGATGCCGCCATTTCAAATATTTGCTAATCTATAATTGGCTGTGTATTAATGATGCAAGTGCACTAAGATATACATAGTTTAACTCTTTTGCAGCTTGAGGCATAAGCTCTTAATGCATTAGAATAGTAACTTATACATAAAAATTACCACATTTATATATGTATGTATATTCGGATAGGTATTTTACTGCAAATTTTATGTGGAAAAAAATGTAAAGTAATTTTTTTAAATGTTTTATTGTTTTTTGTTTCATTTGTTGTGACCTATTTTTTGCTGCTAAATCTCTCAAGTTACTTAATAATATCAATTTTATTATATCACAAACTTCTTGGTTTTCTGCCCATTTCAGTGCTGTTTCTTTTTGTTGACATTTTGCGGTAAAAAAAACTGAGAAAAATAATAAATCGCACAGTTTCAGACCAATATTATTCTTACCGAATCTGGGGCTAAACTAAACATAATATGAAATGAAGAGAATGAAATATGTCATGGAAAATTGGGTTCATGGATGCGAATCACTAAGCTCTTATCATTCATGGTTTCTGAGAAAACCCATCAGTCCTAATCCAACATTTCACTAGATAAACGACGTAAAAAAAACTGCCAGAAATACTCTCATAGCATAATAAACAGTTGTCTCAAATACAACCATTAATTAAAAAAAAAAAAAAGAAGAAGAAGGAGAAAAATCAGCCTTTCAAACTATTCCACATAACCGACATTGTACTGTATTACTAGACATCCAGGTTGTTTGTTGTCATCTTCCCCTCTTCCCTTCCTAATTAAAATTTTCTGTGCCATTCAAAAACACATGCTCTTGTAAAGTACCTTCTCATACAACACACACACACAACAACATGTACGTTCAGTTGCAGGTTCCTTCAATTTTGTTAAAAATTTGATCTTTATGCGTTCAATTTGTGTCTAACATTGTCACAGTGCTATACAAAACCATCACTGCAAAAAAAAAAAAAAAAAATGGACACTGCTCTTCGTGGACAAATGTTATTAGTGGAGTTCCCCAGGGTTCGGTGTTGGGCCCATTGTTGTTTTGTATATTTATCGATGATATTGATGAAGGTATATCAGGTTTAATGTACACGTTTGCAGATGATACAAAGGTTGGCAGGGTTGTTAACAACAGTAAAGACAGTTACGCTACTCCAACTGGATCTAGATAAGTTGGGCAAATGGGCTGAAAAGTGCCAACTGAAGTTTAACATTGACAAATGCAAAGTACTGCATATGGGTACAATAACCAAAGAGAAACATACCAACTGTGTGGAACTACAGTCAGGGAAGTAGAAAGTGAAAAAGACCTGGGAATAATCGTGCAGTCAAATATGAAGTTCGCTGAACAGTACAGAGAGGCTGATAGGGCAGGTCATGGAGTCTTGTCAATGATATATAGGAATTTTGCTAGCAGGGACAGGGAGGTGATTATCCCATTATACAAGGCAATGGTCAAGCCACACCTAGAGTACTGTATACCGGTCTGGAGGCCTCATTTTAGGAAGGATGTAGAGTTGCTAGACTGAGTACAAAGAAAGGCAACAAGATTGTTGAGGGGGGAACAAAGAAGTGCTCTTCCCAAGAAAGGCTTAAGTTCTACAAACTGCAGCACTTGGAGAGTAGGCACCTGCAAGGTGATCTGACTGAGTTGTATAAAGCCTTGAGTGGGTTGAGCAAGCTAAATACTGATAGGATTCTTCCTCTTCCTCAGATTAAGAACCTGAGGGGGCACAGATTCAAATTGAGGAAAGACAATTATAGAATAGATATGTGGAAATTTGCCTTTAGCCAGTGGGTAGTTGATTGGTGGAACAGACTTCCATCTTTTGTTGTGGAAGTTGATAGCCTAAATAAATTTAAGGCTGAGCTGGACAGGCATTTGGAACGAATGCAGGGGGTGAAATGGGAGGAGGTTTTTTTGGCTGATGCTGCATAAGCTTGCTTTCTTGCATCGTATGCCTCTACTAATGCTAACTAAGAAACTTCAAATTAACTACCATGCATGCATTTGCTGAGAGCAGGAACTATTTTTAAAACAACGTGCATAGTCTTGTTATTTAATAGGAATATCTCAGCATTAAATTACAATCACACATTTCCAGATTAGCAGATAAGTATGTAGTTGTTATATATATATATATTTTTTTTTTTTTTTAATTTTTTTTTTTTTTATGTGAACCCCAAACACGAGAGATATTAGAACCTATAGTACTTAGTACCGTGCTTGGGTTGGAGGTTGAGAAGACGAAAGAAGATATTTGTTGCCACTGGACTTGAACTTCTGTAGATTGTAATTTTCAGGAAATACGTATGAAGGAAGGTTGTTCCAGAAAAGGGCAGTTGAATGAATAAATGAGGAAGATGAAAAGTTGGTTCTGTGGGTTTTAAGTTGGAGAGTAAATGGTTGTTGGCTGGTGGCAGCACGTGTTTGGACTGTTTTGAAAGAGAGAGCGGGAATTATAGAAGCCAATTCAGAAGAACAGTGCCCATGGAAGTATCTGTAGAAGAGGCATGCAGCAGAAACAGTACGTCTATGAGAAAGCGAGTGGAGAGACTCTGTTAGAGATGAATCAGTCAGCTGTTTGGAAGAACAGTAACGCCGAGAGGGAAAGAGAAAACCAAATTTTTTAGATGCAGAGGAAGCAATATTTGTAATGTGCTTGTGCCAAGAGAGATTAGAAGTCAGGGTAATCCCCAAAAGAGATATATCATTTTGCCTAGAAATCGGAGTGTCACTAAAGATAAGCATAGGAGCAGAAGAATCCTTTTTGCGAGATATAAGACAAGACTGAGTTTTAGAACGGTTGAAATCAACTAAGTTGTCTTTGCCCCACTGGAGAATTACCTGAAGATCGGCAATTAAGGAATTGGTAGCAGATTTTCGAGAAGTTGAAGCTGACTGAGCAGGACAAGGTTTCTCAAAATGGAAAGTGGAATGCAATGTGCTATCATCGGCAAAACTATGGATAGGATTTCCAGCCAATGGAAGAAGGTCATTAATATACAAGAGGAAAAGAGTGGGGGAAAGAACTGAACCTAGGGGAACACCGGCAATAGTGGAGAAGTTAGAAGAGGATTAAAGGGCGACACAAGTAATTATACACCTGTTAGTTTAACTTCTATTCCTGGAAAATTAATGGAAGCACTGGTTAACGAAGCACTGCAGGATCATCTAGACAAGACTTCAGTTATAGCTCGGACACAGCACGGTTTTGTTAAGGGGAAGTCTTGCCTGACCAATTTGATAGGATACTATGATGCAGTCACAAAAGAACTGGATGCAGGGAATAACTTTGATATTATATACTTGGATCTTAGAAAGGCTTTTGATACTGTTGCACATGGAAGACTGCTGCACAAATTGGAGCAGTGTGACATTGGAGGCAAATTGCTGCTATGGATAAAGGGGTGGTTGAGGGGGAAAAGACAGAGAGAGGTAATCAATGGGCACTGCTCATCGTGGACTAATGTTATTAGTGGAGTCCCTCAGGGTTCATTATTGTTTTCTGTATTTATAAATGATATTGATGATGGTATATCAAGCTTAATGTCCAAGTTTGCAGACGATACGAAGGTTGGCAGGGTTGTCAAGGCCACTACTGACACTATGCTACTGCAACAGGATCTGGAAAGGTTGAGCAGATGGGCTGAGAGGTGGCAAATGAAGTTTAACATTGACAAATGTAAAGTACTACATATGGGAAACAACAACCCCAGAGCAATGTATCAACTCTGTGGTACTACACTGACAGTGGTAGAGAATGAAAGGGACCTGGGGGTGGTTGTGCAGGCAGATATGAAGTTTTCTGATCAATGCAGACGGGCTGCAAGAGTAGCTCATGGTGTATTGTCGATGATATATAGGAATTTTTCTAGCAGGGATAAGGAGGTGATTATTCCCTTGTATAAGGCAATGGTGAGACCACACCTAGAGTACTGTATACAGGTCTGGAGGCCTCATTTCAAGAAGGATGTAGAGATGGTGGAACGAGTACAGAGAAGGGCAACAAGATTAGTGAATGGAACAAAGGGGTGCTCTTACGAAGAAAGGCTTAAGTTTTGCAAATTACAGTGTCTGGAGACTAGGCACCGGACAGGTGATCTGATAGAGGTGTATAAAGCCTTCAATGGTTTGAGCATGCTCAATTCTGATGGGATTCTTCCTCTTGCTCAGAATAATCACCTGAGAGGGCATAAATTCAAATTGAGAAAAGACAGATGTAGGATAGACGTGAGGAAATTTATCTTTAGCCAGCGGGTGGTTGGTTGGTGGAATAGACTTCCATCCCTTGTCGTGGAAGTTGATAGCCTAAATAAGTTTAAGGCTCAGCTGGACAGGTATTTCAAACGAACAGAGGGGCGAAGTGGAAGTGGTTATTTTTTATTTATTTAATTTTTTTTTTTTTTTTTTTTGGGCTGATGCTGCATAAGCTTGCTTTCTTGCATCAAATGCCTCTACTAATGCTAATGCTAAAGCTAAAGACAGAGAGCCATCTACCATCACCCTCAGTGAGCGATCAGAGAGAAAACTGGATAACCAATTACTAAAAACAGTTGGCAAACCATAAGATGAAGCTTGTTTAGAAGACCTTTATGCCAAACACGATCAAAAGCCTTTGAGATGTTGAGCAACTATTTGTGTTTCACCGAACTTGTCCATTCAATTAGTCCATAAATGGGTAACATAAGCCAGAATATCACCAGTGGATCGACACTGATGGAATCCATACTGGCGATCGTTTATCAGACGGAAGGTTTCTAGGTAGTTTAAAAGTTGGCGGTTCGTTGATTTCTCCATTACTTTAGAAAGACTAGACGTAATTGCAATGGGACGATAATTGGATGGGAGGGATTTGTCACCCTTTTTAGCAACTGGCTGGATATGGGCAAATTTCCAAGCAGAAAGACCTTTGGAATAAGAAAGTGAAAAAAGGCGGCAAAGAATAGGAGTAAGTTCTGGAGCACAGGTTTTGAGAACAAGTGGAGAAATACCATCAGGACCTGGAGCTTTCTTAGCATCAAGATTCTTCAAAATCCTTCTGATATCCTTTTGACGGGAGACCACAGGAGGCATTGAATGGAGTGTGTTGGGAATGGTGGGAGGTGTTTTACCAAGATCATTAACACATGAGCTGGAAGAAAAATGGGACGCTAGCAGCCCAGGTTTATCCTTGGCTGAAGTGACAACAGAACCATCTGGTTTGGACAGAGGTGGGAGCAGAGATGGGCAAAAGTTGCGGCCAATAGCTTTATCAAGAGACCAGAATGCTCGGCTACAATTCGGGCAAGAAGCAAGTTTTCTACTCGTAACTTGTTCAAACTCTAGTTTGGACTGATTAATAACTGCTTTACAATTGTTGCGAGCTTTGGTGTAGCCAGAAAATGACACTGAAGAATTAGAAACAAGCCAATTACGATATGCAACATTCTTCTCTTGAACAGCCTTAGAACATTTATTGGAAAACCAAGGTTTAGATAAGGGACGAGATTTTAAAGTGGAGTGTGGGATAAAGGATTCGATTCCTGCAAGAATAATTTCGCTGACACGATCTGAGCAAACGTTTACATCAGAAGTTTTGAAACAGTAATCCGACCAAGGAAAAGAAGAAAGTAAGTATCGCAGGTCATCCCACTTTGCATTCTTGTAAGGGTTGTTTGTGATAAAAAGATCAACACGAGGTTGGGAATAGCCATGAGATAAAGGTTCCATTGGAGAAGAGACAACACGAGGTTGGGAATAGCCATGAGATAAAGGTTCCATTGGAGAAGAGACAATCACCAAGTTGTGATCTGAAGTGCCTAAAGAAGATCTCACTTCGACCGTGTACTTAGAAGGGTTGTTTGTGATAAAAAGATCAAGCGTATTGGCTGCATGATTAGGATTGTCCGGTATTCTTGTAGGTAAATGAACAATCTGTGCTAGGTCATTAGTAATTGCAAAAGCCTCAGCAACTCGACCAGCTGGGTCGGTGGGACTAGAAAACGGAAGCCAGCTGGAGTTGTGAACATTAAAATCACCAAGGAAAATTACCTCACTGTTAGGAAAGTTGGACTGGAGAAAGTCAAGTTGCAAAGACAGGAAGTCAAAGAGCTCCAAGTGATTAGTGGAGTTGGGAGAACGGTAGAGACAACAGACGAATTTTACACAATGAGGTAGAGAGATTTTAAGCCAGAGAAGATCAAAGAGAGGAGATTCCAAATTGCCAAGTCTCTGACAGGGAATATCAGAACAGACATATGCACAAGTACCACCTTTGAGGCGAAAGGAATGATACAGCGAATAATTTGGGCATCTGAGATGAGCAGTAGTTGAATCAACCGATAACTAAGATTCTGTCAGAAAAAGTACATTGGGTTTGGCAGACTGCAAGTGGAAATGGACATCGTTGAGATTGGAATTGAGACCACGTATATTTGTGAGATGAATTAGGAAGTCCTTGGGAGGTTTAGATCTTTTCGCAGATAAGCTTGCTCTATTAGTTTGACAATTCATGGTGTATTCAATGGTAAGAAAAAGTGAGTGGGACATGCTGTATGAAGTAATGAAATTTTTGGATATGGCGTACACGGGGTAAGAATATACCCAGATCCTTGACATAACGTGGCCTCGACAATGCTCCCCGCATACACACTACTTGGACTCCCTCCTGTTACTATCTGGCAGAGTAGAGGTAGCAAGATTATACACTAGCTGATCCAGAAGCCTCCTAGAGAGTTACCAATAGGTTCGGTTCGGTCCGGTCCGGTGTACTAACTAGCAGCCGGCATGCAAACACCGTTTTAGAGATGTACCCTCGAAATGTAAGGAATATTGGATCTCGCCACGACGTTCATCATAACCTCAAAAGTCATCAATCATACTGCATGATGGAAGTGATAGGGAAGGGTTGACTGGAAATTAGCTCTAGAGACTAAACATGGGTTCCACCACTTCAAGCCTCCAATAAGCAAAGTGGTGGTATTTCACCGGTTGATGAGAGTCATCTACCACCTAGTACTGCCTGGTAACATAGAGGGTCGGCGTTCCTCTATGTGGTGTGGTGTCGGCACCACACCTCGACCCCTGCTTACGTTGGTTCACACCTGGGTGATCACCCACCATGTACTTCTGCATGGAGGTTATATCCAGGATTACTAACACTCCCACCATTGTGAAGCTGCAAGCAAAGGATTTAGCTGTCACTGACCGTCCAGACTGTGCCGAAATTGGGTCCACTTGACTTGAGTGTCACCCGAATATCAGTTCCATCAGCGTTTTAGACTCCCAGGTAGCAAGTGCAGCTTGTCTGGCATATCTGAGAGAATGTCTGTGTTGACCTCAAGGACCATATATATTTGATTAATGATATAGTTAGGAAAATTATGAAAATAAAGAAAATAAAATAAAATAGATAAGAAAATTAATAAAGCTATGATTAGAGGCAGCAAAATACACAAACCTCCACATGATGCCCAATGCATAACTGATATTAAGTATAAAATTAAAATAAGCCAGTAGCATGGCAAAACTGTTGAGCAAAAATTTAAACATAATAGTTAAATTAACATAAAGGTTAAATCAACGGGGATGGGAAAGCAAAGGTAACAAGACTAAAATTGTAGCCGACAGTCTCCGAATAATTTATAAATTCAATTAAAATCAAATTAAAAATAATTCTATTTTTAATTTTAAAATTAAAGCCAATTATATAGAAATTTAGTGGCGCCCCCTAGCTGGGCAACACAATAAGCTGGGCACTATTTGAAATGTCCGTAGACTCATCAATGTGCACTGAAAATCTTTTATCCAGTTTGATCTTTTCAACAGTTTGCAGAATTACATCTTGTGCCATTTCACAAATTTGCCGACCTGCAGTAGTATCAGAAATTGGTATGCTTTTCATTATGTCTAGCACTTTTTGTTTAGCATTTTATCAGTGATAATTAAAGCACCAGGAACGATGAGTGTTTCAACCGCTGTGTATGCCTTTTTATTTTTAGCAACTAATAAAACTAATTCGTATGATGTTTCTAAAGCATCTTTAGAATTTGAAGTTTGGGTAAAACTTTGAATAACTTTTTGATTTTTTATTATAGAGTTAGCTTTGCGCTTAAAAAAAATCAATAGCTTTATCTTTCAATTCAACGTGATTTGTTACAAGATGTCGTTCTAATAGAAAGGGCTTCAGGCTATTATTACACAAAGTTTGATTGCATATTACACAGACTGGAAGAGGTGGATCACACTTGTTTGAAATAAAAGCATAATTAACATAACTTTCGTTATAATAACAATATTTGGGTTTAGTCTCAGCTTTCAAAGATTTTGTGGTATTATGTTTAGTTTTAGTAGATTTTCCAACAAAATTCTCAACATCACTCAATCCAGATGAAGGAGTAACAAGTGTAACTTCATTAGTTCTTTGCAATTCATTATTTTCACTACATACACTGGCATTCTCACCTTCACGTTTTCGCTTTAAAATAAACTTATCCATAATGGGTTATTAAAATAATCACACAGAAGAATTAATACGAAAAATCTTCCTGTTAATTATTCCGTGTTAATTCAACTGCAACAGTGCGCACACAACTGTAGATACACCATAGTTAACCCATAAATTTGAACTACGTATGTAGTGTATTTAAATCTAATGTCAACAAATATCTTCTTTCGTCTTCTCAACCTCCAACCCAAGCAAGGTACTAAGTACTATATGTTCTAATACGGGCATCGTTTTAATAGTATCTCATATTGTGGTGCATGGTGTATCTACACCGATATTATATAGTTAATTACCAAAACCCATAAAGCTTATGCCTTGTGCATTTCATCTTCAAATACATTATTTCCAACACCTTTGGCATCTCTCATATTGTGGATATGACTTCGCAACTGTGATGGCATGTTGCACTACCAGGGTACCTGCCTGCCCACTGATGATGAAGCCCACTAGCTTCGAAACGATCATCTGGGTAGTGGTATCCTCTGAAAATAAATAACAGTAGTCTTCTCTACTAGAGAAGCGTTATTTATTTGAAGTAGTGCAATACCAGCTATCTCGTTGTGAAGGCACCCACAATATGAGATACTATTAAAATGATGCCCTTTACACTACATACATAGTTCAAATTTATGGGTTATCTATGGTGTATCTACACCGATATTATATAGTTAATTACCAAAACCCATAAGGATTATGCCTTGTGCATTTCGTCTCCAACTACAAATATTAAAACTCATTCAATAGCCTAGACATGTACTCTACATATAGGCTGCGTTGTTGTAGCCTACGAACGTGTACGCATATGCTGCAGTGCCAACTCTATTGTCTCACATGTACATGTGCCAATAGCTTCCCGCAGGCAGTCACCAGCAAAGTGCAACAGTGTTCAGTATTCTTAATTCCATCCTGACAAGACGACATGATAGCTTTTCATTTCACAATTTATTTTTTACCTGTTTAAATATGATCGAAAATATATTTGCATCTTGTCTAGAAATCACTACCAAATAACATGCATTCTGTTTGGCAGCATGTTTTGCCCCATTTGGCAAATTATTTCACTGGTTTTAAATTAGGAATTCAGACAATTGTCAAAGGCATTGTGAAGATCGGAAGAGACTTGGGATTTTAAACTTTTCGACACCGCCAATGTACGTGACTGCATTGACACACATGCAAATGACTTAGATGATGCAACTCTTCTTGAAATTGACGAGCAACCTGCATATGAAGAATAGGAAAACAATTCTGAAGTGGATAACACTGAAATAGCACCAAAAAAATTTTTAACAGAAGAAATGGAGAAAGTTTTTCGGGGGAGAATGGACATGACCTGCAAGGCGATTATGAATGGAGATCCAGATGTTGAACATAGCATCAAGATACGGCAAATTTCACAAGATGGGTTTTGATGCTACAAAAGCATGTATGCGGAGAAAAAGAAGAGACAACTTCACCGGACTTTATTATTGAATTACCTAAATAAACAATAAAGCTTTTTTTCTCATTTCTAATGATGTTACCTTTCATTAATAACATTTTTGCAATATTTTTAATTTCAAATCCTTTTAATTGGCTATCAACTGCAAATTGTTTATAGATTTATTATAATTTGTTTATACACTGTTTCTCTGGTACGCATTCAATTAAAACCCATTTTAATTATACCTCAATCAGCACAGTTTCACATAACATGGAACAGTTTTGGTACCAATTATAGTGCTATGAGAGGTATTGCTGTACTTATTGTTCCTTCATTTGACTTCACTCTTAGAAATTATACACAAAGTATCTTTATGATTTTACCAAAAATATTTACACAAGTTAGAAGTTACATAACTCTGATGTGTCTTGACCACCACATTCTTCCAATGAAGGTCTCAAACCATATGAAACTTAATCTTTTGGGGTTTCATTAAAGAAAAACTATGACACCCACTAATAATTCAGATGATTTCAAAAAAAAATAATGCATGAACTGAAATTAAGAATGTTATTCCAAAGAATGTCTATCCTAATTTAATGTGTAGCTTAAAGGCTTGTATTTTGGTTGAGGGTGGGCACATCGAGTTTATGAATAACATGTAAAGCACACAATCGATCTCAATCAAAACTATACTGCCTACAGTCCCTCATAAAAAAAAAATGTACAATGCTATAAATTATCTGAATCTGCCATTGTTGTTGTTAATTATACTCTGACATTTGGAGAAATAATAGCAGCAGCTATACAATGATGCAGTTACTGATAACTGATCTTTGATAACAAACGGCCAAAACTGCAAAGATAAGCACCAAAATATTCATTCGTGTTTCAGTTATCTTTTTTTTTTTTTTTTTTTGATTTTTTGCATCATATTTTTTGCATCACAAGCTTGATTTTTTGCATCATATGCCTCTTCTAAAACTAATGCTGAACTCAGGCGATTCCATGGCCACGTGATAATCTTTAATATCTCCTACTATTATTTAGTTGCTAGAAAGTTCCTGCACAGCTTAGAGCTGTGTCACTTTGGATCAATGTCTTGTTGTTATATAAAATTTCTTCCACAAAGTCAAAATCCAGAGGATATTTTATGTTCAAGAATAAGTTCATATCCTTCTTTTCTTAAAATTCTTTCAATCCTGACGATCACCCACTCCAGAAAAACGGAAGCAAACCCCAGATCTTGATGGAACCACCACCATGCTTCACTGTAGACACTAAACAATGTGGCACCATTATTTTCTTCAATTGATAATCTTACATAGTCTATATTTATTCCAAAAATTTCATATTTGGTTTCATCTCTCCACAGTACGTTTTTGCCACTTTTCAATTGTCCAATGTGGA
Organism: Mastigoproctus giganteus; assembly: GCF_048544385.1. NCBI lineage: Eukaryota > Metazoa > Arthropoda > Arachnida > Uropygi > Thelyphonidae > Mastigoproctus > Mastigoproctus giganteus. Next base: position 26,884,637 of record NC_143587.1, read on the forward strand.
CGTCTCTTAGCCCAAGCCAATCATTTCTTTTGATTTTCCATTTTTAGTAAGAATTTTTGGACTACATGACCGTGTAGTCCAGCTTGTTTAAGATGAAGTTTTACAGTGGATGTAGAAGCAGCATTTGTAGTAGTGGTAATTGATGCAAGAAAAATAGTTCTTTCTTGAATTTATTCAAACCATCCACTTCCACAACCGATGGAAGCCTGTTCGAACAATCAACCATCCGATGGCAAACTTCCATGCATCTATCCTGCCTCAACTTAAATTTTTACTCCCTCACATGTGTAGCCAGAGGTGTAGCTAGGTTTTTGCCGCCATTGGTAAATTCGTGGCTATGTGCCTTTTTTCAATAATTGGTAAAATCATAATAAATAATAAGTACAGTCAGACCTCTGTTTAACAAACTTCTTTATAGCGAATATTTCTATTTAGAGATAAATATTTTCTTTTTACCGAATTTTTTTAGAATTCGCTAAATAGAATCTTATTCTTCACTGATTTTTTTAAAAATTTTTTTGTTTCTTCGTCTAATGGAAATGAAAATTTTCTTCATTCTATGAACGAAGAAAATTTCCATATAACGACTGCATTACGAGACTTAACTGGGTACACATCATTCGCACCCATGGCCTTCGAGCAAGCAATAATGCTGTTGTTACACCCGAATTAAAAGATAAAGAGATTACCATCTGCCACTCAGTGAGACCCATACAACCTATCCGACTACTCGTTGCACATACCGAGAAGTCGAGCTGGTCAACTACTTTCTGTGTATCCATAGCCAGTGGGCAGACCAAGGCTCTGGTCAACCTTCTATTGTAAGCACCCTGTTAGAGATTTAGAAGAGAGTGGTTTTCCTATATCCTGACAAGTGGTCATCTGTTGTTTCGTGGAAGTTAAATGGCACCGTTTCAAAGCTATTGGCCTATCATCAAGCACAATATGAGATACAAAGGAAATAATGCCACCCACACTACTAGTTTTTTCTTAAGAGTTATCTGTGGTATATCCACACCAATATTATATAGATATAAAACTCTTACTCATAACATATTATGCCTTGTTACATTTAGTTATTTTAAAAATTATTTCACTTCGTACTTTTGTTGCTAACAAATTAATAAATTCATTCTGAATTTCTGGAGATAAATAATTAGTGTGGTGTTTAATATGCGATTCTAGAGCATTTTTCATACCAAAGTCAAATTGGCTGACAAATTTTATCAAGGATAAAAATATGCCACAATTTTTTTTCTTCGGTATCGATATTACTAGCATGTCCACGAGATGCCAAATTATTTTCGGCACAGAACATGACGCCACTTCAAAATTTTGCTTCTTAGTGCTGCTTGTGTAGTGTCATCAATTAGTCCACCTTTTTGAAGACTCTTTTCTAATAATTTCCATTTTGTTAAATAGTTTACATGTGTTGTAATGAATTCTCATGAAAAAGAACGTTTGGATTTAGATGTTTCCAATTGTTAAATCCATCTGAGCTGCAAAATGGAACATTACTTGTGCCAGATAGAAATTAGAGGCACGGAAAACAAAATTACCATTTCCTCTCTTTTTTTTTCAATACCTTCATTTTAGTATTTCCACGAATTATTGAAACATTGGCCATTAGTGACAGGATACGTATTTAAGACTATATGTTCTGGACCATGTTGCACCATAAGAGATCTGTTTTTGTGGGTATTAAAGTTCCATGTGGTCGGATCATTAAAATTCAGACTTACATGTTCCATGTTAATATTATTGCTGCCATCATTTTCTTCTGCCAACTGTTGGTTATTGTCCACACTTTCTAATTCTTTTAAAGTAACATCAACTGTTTGAGCTTTTTCTTGGACTTCCATTTCAGTGGAATCGTCATCATTTGTTTCATCTCCATTCGAATCATGTTTGTTTTCTTTGTCACTTTCAGGTTTGGAGTGGCTTATTGTAATCCAGTTTTGTAAACTAGCGGAATGTTTTTTTTTTCTAATTTCCTCTTTATGCAGTCTTTCTACACAGTACTGATGTCCACTTTTTTTCTTTTTCTTTAGTGGCATGTCTAAAATTAATTTGGCCTTTATTGTTTTATTTAAATCACAATATTCACCATTACCTGTTTATATAGCAATCACAAAAACACTATAACTTATAACTTATTCAGTTTGTACACAATGCGTGAATTGTGAACTGCTATGCATTTGAGCATGCGCTGATGAAGCGATCGCCTGATTGGTCCCTTCAAAGTTACATTCTGGACAGCAAATAGATCTATGATGCTATGCAGTACGTACTCAGACATAAGGATGCATGCAGGCTTGAATCGCCATGTGAAAATAATTTTCACCCTACCTGTGCTGTCATCTTGATTCGACATCATCGAGGGGCACCATTTCGTCAGCTAGCCTCAGGTGTCGAGGCTAGCTGATGAAATAATTTTGCTCCCTGTAGAGTTTGATAAACCTCTGGCAGCATCTCTCCCCTAAAGGATTCCTCATGTCGGAATGTAGATGTATTCAATTTCCTATTCAATTTGTCAGCAACCTGAGCAGAGTACTCAAGTGGCCTGTCAGTGACGTCCTTCTCCTGTCAGTGCCCCAATGCCAAGGCATTCCTATGCCACTGTGTGTAGCATCAGGGAAAAATTGCATCATTCACCTTACTCAAACCATTCAAGGCTTAAAACACTTCAATCAGATCGCCCCCACAGATGCCTAGTCTCTAGACAATGAAATTTGCAGAACATGCAAATTTCACTTTCAAAGTTATCTAGATAAAATCACCCCTTTGTTCCCTTCAATCTGTTTGCCCTTGTCTGCACCCATTCCAACAGATCTACATCATTCCTAAAATGTGGCCTCCAGATATATATATACAACACACAAGATTCAGCTTAACCATGGCCTTGTACAAAGGAATAATCACCTCTTATTCCTGCTAGCAAAGTTTCTGTATATCATTGACAAAACCCCCATGATCCGTCCTAGCAGCAAGTCTGCACTGCTGAGAGAATTTCAAATCTGACTGCACAATTACCTCAAGGTTTTTTTTTTTTTTTTTCATTTTCCAATAACCTGAAGTGTAGTAACACACATTTCATAAGTTACTCTCAGATTACTGCTAGCTGTATGCAGTACCTTGCGCCAACCGGGCTAGCCAAGTGGGTAAAGTACCTGCCCGGCAACCCAAAGGTCGCGGGTTCGATTCCCGCCTCGGGCTTGGATCAAAGTACTGCAAAAAAACCTTGGGAGGTGCAATATGGCCACTGAAGCCGATGCGCCAACAACTACCAAATAAAAAAAAAAAAAAAAAAAATGCAGTACCTTGCATTTGTCAATGTGAAACTTCAGCTGTTATTTCTCAGCCCATCAACCCAATTTTCCTTGAGATCTTGTTGCAGTAGCTCGCCTGATTACTGTGATTAACTACCCTGACAACCTTTTTATCATCTGGGGGACTCCACTAATAATATTAGTCCACGAAGAACAATGTCCACTAACAACTACTTTATCTCTTCTTCAAAGATCTTGTTGCAGTAGCTCGCCTGATTACTGTGATTAACTACCTTGACAACCTTTTTATCATCTGGGGGACTCCACTAATAATATTAGTCCATGAAGAACAATGTCCACTAACAACTACTTTATCTCTTCTTCCACTTCCCCATTCCTTTATCCACAACAGTAATTTGTCTTAATGCTGCATTGCTTCAGTTTACACAGCAGTGTGTTATGTGCAACAGTATCAAAAGCATTCCTGAAATCCAAGTACAGCAGCACATCGGTTATCCGGAATAAACTTGAAAGACTGATATTTCTTCTTCTTTTTTTCTTAATAACAGTAGTGCAGTAAGCGCGGGTTATAGTGATCACGTTACCAAATTGAAAGGAAAGATAAGAGTTTACGACCCGTTTATAACAGATTGTACAAACAAAAAGCCCAATAAACCAAAAACTGCAAATTGTTTTTATTGTTTTATGATTGTGACCTCTAGAAATCTATGTGACCTATTGTGACCTCTAGAAATCTATGTGACCTTCAGAAATGTGCTTTAGAAAAATATCCAGAGACCTGGGTTTTCTCAGAAACCATGAATGAATTTCAGTTCCAGAGTTTAGTTTAGCTCCAGATTTGGTAAGAATAATATCGGTCCGAAACTGTGTGATTTATTATTTTTCTCAGTTTTTTATGGTAAAATGTGAACAAAAAGAAAACACAGTTTTAACACTGCAACAAAAAACAGAAATTATTATACAAAATTAGAAAAGGTGAAATTTTAGGAAATCTCTCCAAAGAGTTTAACGTGGGGATTTCAACAGTTTATGACATCAAGAAAAATTCCAGTGTTATAACAGAATTTGTATCAATTATGGATAGTGAAGGAGGATCTAGCAGGAAAACGAATGTCAAAACCTGAAAAGGCCACTTTAGAGAGAGAGAGAGCACTTTATTTGTGTGAACCAGTGTCTGGCCCAATGTTGTGGGAAAAAGCATTGGATTTTAAACAAAAATTAAGAGGTAATGAAGATTTTAAGGCGAGCACAGGTTGGCTGAAAAACTTTAAACTGAGACACTGTATACTTGAACTGGATATTCCAGGTGAGAAACTTGGTAAGTTGGTCAGTAGCATACCTAAGTGGGGGTGCAGGGGAAGCATTTGCATTTCCTGCAAAATTTTTGCCTTGAATGGCATCTATGGAAGGGTGCACAATTTCTTGACAGGGAAATAGACCATATTACAAACAGACAGTAAAAGCGCCTATTTTGTCACCTTTGCTCCCCCTCAAGGAAAAACCTGGGTACTACACTGACATCAGTACGTAGCCCAACAGACGTTTTTTTTTTTTTTTTTTTATGAGAACCCCAAACACGAGAGGTATTATAACCTATAGTACTTAGTACCGTGCTTGGGTTGGAGGTTGAGAAGACGAAAGAAGATATTTGTTGATATTGGACTTGAACTTCTGTAGATTGTAATTTTCAGGAAATATGTATGAAGGAAGGTTGTTCCAGAAAATGGCAGTTGAATGAATAAACAAGGAAGATGAAAAGTTGGTTCTGTGGGTTTGAAGTTGGACAGTAAATGGCTGTTGGCTGGTGACGGCACGTGTTCGGACTGTTTTGAAAGAGAGAGCGGGAATTATAGAAGCCAATTCAGAAGAACAGTGCCCATGGAAGTATCTGTAGAAGAGGCATGCAGCAGAAACAGTGCGTCTATGAGAAAGCGAGTGGAGAGACTCTGTTAGAGATGAATCATTAATTAACCTAATTGCCCTCTTCTGAATGGAATCAAGAAGCCTGAGAGAGGTTTTGGGGGCACCACCCCAGATGTGGGAACAATATTCCACGGCAGGGCGGATTTGCGATTTATACAGAGTGAGCAGCTGTTTGGGAGAAAAGTAACGCCGAGAGCGAAACAGAAAACCAAGTTTTTTAGATGCAGAGGAAGCAATATTTGTAATGTGCTTGTGCCAAGAGAGATTAGAAGTCAGGGTAATCCCCAAAAGAGATATATCATTTTGCCTAGAAATCGGAGTGTCACTAAAGATAAGCATAGGAGCAGAAGAATCCTTTTTGCGAGATATAAGACAAGATTGAGTTTTAGAAGGGTTGAAATCAACTAAGTTGTCTTTGCCCCACTGGAGAATTACCTGAAGATCGGCATTTAAGGAATTGGCAGCAGATTTTCGAGAACTTGAAGCTGATTGAGCTGGACAAGGTTTCTCAAAATGGAAAGTTGAATGCAATGTGCTATCATCGGCAAAACTATGGATAGGATTTCCAGTCAATGGAAGAAGGTCATTGATATACAAGAGGAAAAGAGTGGAGGAAAGAACTGAACCTTGGGGGACACCGGCATTAGTGGAGAAGTTAGAAGACAGAGAGCCATCTACCATCACCCTCAGTGAGCGATCAGAGAGAAAACTGGATAACCAATTACTAAAAACAGTTGGCAAACCATAAGATGGAAGCTTGTTTAGAAGACCTTTATGCCAAACACGATCAAAAGCCTTTGAGATGTCAAGAGCAACTACTTGTGTTTCACCGAACCTTTCCATTGAATTAGTCCATAAATGGGTAACATAAGCCAGAATATCACCAGTGGATCGACACTGACGGAATCCATACTGGCGATCGTTGATCAGACGGAAGGTTTCTAGGTAGTTTAAGAGTTGGCGGTTAATTGATTTCTCCATTACTTTAGAAAGAGTAGAAGTAATTGCAATGGGACGATAATTGGATGGGAGGGATTTGTCACCCTTTTTAGGAACTGGCTGGATATGAGCAAATTTCCAAGCAGAAGGAAAAACACCTTTGGAATAAGAAAGTGAAAAAAGGCGGCAAAGAATAGGAGTAAGTTCAGGAGCACAGGTTTTGAGAACAAGTGGAGAAATACCATCAGGACCTGGAGCTTTCTTAGCATCAAGATTCATCAAAATCCTTCTGATATCCTTTTGACGGAAGACCACAGGAGGCATTGAATGGAGCGTGTTAGGAATGGTGGGAGGTGTTTTACCAAGATCATTAATACATGAGCTCGAAGAAAAATGGGATGCTAGCAGGTCAGCTTTATCCTTGGCTAAATTGACAACAGAACCATCTGGTTTGGACAGAGGTGGGAGCAGAGATGGGCAAAAGTTGCAGCCAATAGCTTTGGCAAGAGACCAGAATGCTCAGCTACCATTAGGGCAAGAAGCAAGTTTTCTACTCTTAGCCTGTTCAAACTCTAGTTTGGACTGATTAATAACTGCTTTACAATTGTTGCAAGCTTTGGTGTAGGCAAAAAATGAAACTGAAGAATTAGAAACAAGCCAATTACGATATGCAACATTCTTCTCTTGGACAGCCTTAGCACATTTATTGGAAAACCAAGGTTTAGATAAAGGACGAGATTTTAAAGTGGAGTGTGGGATAAAGGATTCCATTCCTGCAAGAATAATTTCACTGACACGATCTGAGCAAACGTTGACATCAGAAGTTTTTAAACAGTAATCAGACCAAGGAAAAGAAGAAAAGAAGTCTCGCAGGTCATCCCATTTTGCATTCTTGTAATGCCAAACAATACGAGGTTCAGAATAGCCATGAGATAAAGGTTCCATTGGAGAAGAGACAATCACCAAGTTGTGATCTGAAGTGCCTAAAGGACCTCGCACTTCGACCATGTACTTAGAAGGGTTGTTTGTGAGAAAAAGATCAAGCGTATTGGCTGTATGATTAGGATTGTCCGGTATTCTTGTAGGTAAATGAACAATCTGTGCTAGGTCATTAGTAATTGCAAAAGCCTCAGCATCTCGACCTGCTGGGTCGGTGTGACTAGAAAACGGAAGCCAGCTGGAGTTGTGAACGTTAAAATCACCAAGGAAAATTACCTCACTGTTAGGAAAGTTGGACTGGAGAAAGTCAAGTTGCAAAGAGAGGAAGTCAAAGAGCTCCAAGTGATTAGTGGTGTTGGGAGAACGGTAGAGACAACAGATGAATTTTACACAATGAGGTAGAGAGATTTTAAGCCAGAGAAGATCAAAGAGAGGAGATTCCAAATTGCCAAGTCTTTGACAGGGAATATCAGAACGGACATATGCACAAGTACCACCTTTGAGGCGAAAGGAATCATACAGCAAATAATTTGGACATCTGAGATGAGCAGTAGTTGAATCAACTGATAACTGAGATTCAAGTGGATCAGGTTAAAAGTAAGTTTGCTTCAGTTATAGCAAATTACGAGAATGAAAACAATGTTGATGAGATAGGCTTATTGTGGAAAGGATTACTGAGAAAAACCTTAGCCACTAAAATAAAAATGCCTGCACCAGGTTTTAAGATGAGAAAAGAGCGAGTTACAATTGTTATGTGTGCCAATCCTACTGGGACGCACAAATTGTCCGTGCTTGTTATCAATAAGTCAAAAAAATCGAGAGCATTTAAAAATCTTTCTAACTTTCCTGATTTGTATAAAAATCATAAAAATGCCTGGATGGATGTTTCTGTTTTCTGAGATTGGTTTATATATATATATAGTTTTTTATTTAATTAATTTTACTTATTTAATTTAATCATAGGGTAAGAAAATTTTTAAGATATATTAAAGGATGTACAAAATTAGAAAAAATACCAAGCATAAATATTAGAAAGGAATTAAAGATTTACTCAATTAATGGAAAAATTACAGAATATGGAAAAAGATGGAAAGAACATGTAGAAATAATGGAAGATAATAGATTCCCTAAATTAGCTTATACATACAGAGCAAAAGGAAAAAGAGACAGAGGATGACCAAAGAAAAGATGGGCAGACCTCTTTGAGATTGGAACAGGCGGATCACATTAACCCATGAAGAAAGATAAGATAAGATAAGGTAAGGTTAAATTTATTTAATCTTACCTTACATTCGATTATCCAGAAAATTTGGCTTTCCAGAAGAAGTCTGACATCAATTATTCCAGATAACTGACTCTACTGTATATGATATCAAATTATTTTTTGCATCCAGTTCCTTGGTCACTGCATCATAATAACCTATCAGATTGGTTAGACCAGACCACCCCTTAACAAATCCTTTCTGTGAATGTAGTATAATTGCATTCCTGTCCAGATCAACCTGCATTACTTCTTTAACCAGTGACTCCATTATTTTCACTGGAACAGATGTTCAGCTAACAACTATCATTACTTATGTCACCTTTTGATCCCCCCCCTCTGGGAAATTTGGGATACATTCCCACATCTGGGCTCTACCCTTAATCAAGAATGCTCTGGCAATGATGGCTAAGGGTTTGCTTACCTGCTTTGCTGCCTTCCTTAATGACTAGATAGATCCCATCCATCCCAGGTGTCTCGTTTATGTTCAGCTTCAACAATTTCTTTTACACTTTCCTTTCAGTTATCACAAAATAATTTTGCTCCCTTTATAGTTTGATAAACCTCTGGCAGCCTCTCTCCCTAAAGAATTCCTCAAGTCGGAATGCAGATGTATTCAATTTCCTATTCAATTTGTCAGCAACCTGAGCAGAGTCAACAGTTAGCTCATTACCATCAAGTGGCCCAATGTAATTCAACCCCTTCTTCCTGCTGTTAATATAAGTCTTTGTGGCTGTTCTTTGCCAGAAATTTCTTATAATCTAGCTTAGTTTGCCTAAACTTCTTTGTGACTTGATTACAGACTAATTTACAGACTAACCCTTCCCTTTAGGGGTAAAGGGAAGGGTTATTGCTTCCGTAAAGGCGACTACGATGGACTGAGACAGTATTTAAATTCTATACAGTGGGACCAACTGATGATGTTACCAACAGCAAATTCAAAATGGGAAGCATTCAAAGAACTTATCTTGGAAGCTACTAGGCTTTACATACCAACTAAGAAATATTGTTCAAGGTTTAGGCCAAAATGGATGTCAGATGAACTAATGAGGCATATGGCAGAGAAGAAAAATGCATGGGATACTTACAAATTAACACATGACACAGAAGCCTATGATAGATACAAGTTGATATGCAACCAAGTTACAAAGGAGGTTAGGCAGGCGAAGGCAGATTATGAGAAATCCTTGGCAAGGGATGCAAAGAATTCTTTACTTATGTAAACTCTAGAAGGAAGGGGATGAATCAGATTGGTCCACTTGATATTGATGGGTCTACTGTTGATGATCCTGCTCAGGTAGCTAGCAAACTAAATGAATATTTTGCATCGACATTCGCACATGAGAAGTTATTCAGCAAGGGGAATGCCAGAGGTGTATTGAACTCTAGCAGTCAGCTACAGAATCTTGAAATAACTGGGAGTAAAGTGGAGGAGAAACTGTTGAAGATAAACACAAGAAAGGCACCCGGGGTGGATGGGATCTATCCAGTTATATTAAAGGAAGCAGCAAAGGAAGTAAGCAAACCCTTAGCCATAATTATGAGAGCTTCCTTGGACTCAGGGGAGGTACCCATAGACTGGAAATGTGCAAATGTGACCCCAATTCACAAAGGAGGATCAAAGGCTGACACAAGTAATTATAGACCTGTGAGCTTAACTTCTGTTCCAGGAAAATTAATGGAGGCACTGGTTAAAGAAGCACTGCAGGATCATACAAGACGTCAGTTATAGCTCAGACACAGCATGGTTTTGTTAAGGGGACGTCTTGCCTGACCAACTTGATTGGATACTATGATGCAGTCACAAAAGAACTGGATGCAGGGAATAACTTTGATATTATATACTTGGATCTTAGAAAGGCTTTTGATACTGTTGCACATGGAAGACTGCTACACAAATTGGAGCAGTGTGACATTGGAGGCAAATTGCTGCTATGGATAAAGGGGTGGTTGAGGGGGAGAAGACAGAGAGTGGTAATCAATGGACACTGCTCATCGTGGACTAATGTTATTAGTGGAGTCCCTCAGGGCTCAGTGTTGGGTCCATTATTGTTTTCTGTATTTATAAATGATATTGATGATGGTATATCAAGCTTAATGTCCAAGTTTGCAGATGATACAAAGGTTGGCAGGGTTGTCAAGGACACTACTGACACTATGCTGCTGCAACAGGATCTGGAAAGGTTGAGCAGATGGGCTGAGAGGTGGCAAATGAAGTTTAACATTGACAAATGTAAAGTACTACACATGGGAAACAGCAACACCAGAGCAACGTATCAACTCTGTGGTACTACACTGACAGTGGTAGAGAATGAAAGGGACTTGGGGGTGATTGTGCAGGCAGATATGAAGTTCTCTGAGCAGTGCAGACAGGCTGCAAGAGTAGCTCATGGAGTATTGTCAATGATATACAGGAATTTTTCCAGCAGGGATAAGGAGGTGATTATTCCATTGTATAAGGCAATGGTCAGGCCACACCTAGAGTACTGTATACAGGTCTGGAGGCCTCATTTCAAGAAGGATGTAGAGCTGCTGGAACGAGTACAGAGAAGGGCAACAAGATTAGTGAATGGAACAAAGGGGTGCTCTTACGAAGAAAGGCTTAAGTTTTGCAAATTACAGTGTCTGGAGACTAGGCACCAGCGAGGTGATCTGATAGAGGTGTATAAAGCCTTGAATGGTTTAAGCATGCTCAATACTGATGGGATTCTTCCTCTAGCTCAGAAAAATCACATGAGAGGGCATAGATTCAAATTGAGGAAAGACAGATGTAGGATAGACGTGCGGAAATTTGCCTTTAGCCAGCGGGTGGTTGGTTGGTGGAACAGACTGCCATCCCTTGTGGTGGAGGTTGATAGCCTAAATAAGTTTAAGGCTCAGCTGGACAGGTATTTTGAACGAACAGAGGGGTGAAGTGGAAGTGGGTTTTTTTTTTTTTTTTTTTTTTGGCTGATGCTGCATAAGCTTGCTTTCTTGCATCAAATGCCTCTACTAATGCTAATTTGTATATACCCTAGGTTCAATATCACCTGATAATTTATATGCATCCCATGCACTGCTCGGTCACATGCTTCAAGAGTCCATCTGACATCCATTTAGGTCTAAGCCTTGAACAGTACTTCTTCATGGGTATGAAAAGCCTAGTAGCTTCTATGATTATTTCCCTGAATGATTCCTATTTAGAATTTGCTGTTGGTAAAATCATCAGCAGTTGGTCCCACTGCATAGAATTTAAAAACTGTCTGAGACCACTGTTTCATCCTTACAAAAGTTACATTTGTATCGGTATTTCTAATTAAATTCCATATTAGCATACTGTGTTTGCTGCCACCCTGTGTGTCTTTTACATACAGAATCTTAATTCTTGTAGAATCATGCATTGAGATTCTCTAGATAAAAAGTGCTCTTGATCCTGATAACCAGATCAAGAGTACTGCTTCCTCTTGTTGCCTCTCTAGCATACTGCTGTAGAAAACACTCATCTAACACATTCACAATACGTCTTGACAGTGTGTGAGTGAACAACCCACAAATTCTAGTCAACATCTTAAAATCTCCCATTATAAGACACTGATTTACTGGCCCATTCTATTTCTCTATATAGCTATTTGGTTTACTCATCACAGTCATTAGACCTATAACACACTCCTATTATCGATTTTGTTGTCCCAGTGATTATATCACAAAAACCAAACTCAATAATGCAACTGGTCAACCTTGTCGACTGCATGCACTGTCCTAGATTTAATGCGCTTAACTTAATGCATAACCCACCACTCCTCCTGTTATGCCTCTCCATCCTGTATACATTGTACTCACCATATTAAAATTCAAAATTGCTTGCCTGCATGACACCACTGATTAGATGTAGTACTTCAGATTCATCGAAGCCGACCGGATTAGCCGGGTGGGTAAAGTGCCTGTCTGGCAACCCAAAGGTCGCCGGTTCAAATCCCGCCTCGGGCTTGGATCAAAGTACTGCAAAAACCTTGGGAGGTGCATCATGGCCACAGAAGCCGATGTGCCAATAGCTACCGAAAAAAAAAAAGGAAAAAAAAAATTCCATCATATTTATTTCTATGCTCCTAGCATTAGTGCATTCACATGCAAGTATACATGCACCTGTTCTTACTCTTATAAGAATTCCTATCATTTCTACCTGCAGCCATGCTAATCTATTAGTCTGTGTATCCCCATCCAAGCTGGCAGCTTTCTGACCCATCTAATACTGCCTTGATAGCATCAGCAAATATTCTTACACCCTTTCAATTTAAGTGTATTCCATCCTTGTAGAAGCAGTTTCTCCTGTTAACAAGCATGACACCAGACCATGTTGAGAAAAATTCTAACCCATGAGCTTCGCAAAATCTCTCTAGGGCCGATATGATTGACAAAGCTCTCATCATATAGTCCATCTTATTGTATCTGGGCAGAACTCTGGCAGAAACTTTCAAATTTAATTCTAACTCACGATTTTTTTTCAACGTTGCCCTGTACTTGTTGGGCAAGTCTGCATTTCTCCTACTCTTAATGTCATTAGTGTCAATGTGTACAACAACATCACCTTTTGTGCCCTTAAAAGATATCTGTTCTACATCATCTACTTTTACCCCTGGCAGAGACACCATGGTCCTTCCACCTATCCTTCTTGCACAATATACAGTAAACCCCTGCTATTCGCGGGGGTTACGTTCCTGAGAAATGTCACGAATACCGAAAACGCGAATACTGAGTTATGGCTCCCATAGTAATAAAGGGGTTCCGTTCCAAAGTATGAAATATATAAGAAAAACTAGTCAAAAATTTTGTCTATGTATGTATTATATGTACCTTCATAATATGACTATGTACATAGACAGTACATAGTGAAATGCAAGCATATGCCATCGAAATGAAAATAAGAAACAATTTAATATTAAATGTAATATTTATTAGAAATTTCAAACAAATCTTTCAAACCAGCGCCTTTGCTAGCAAAAAAAACTTATCCTGCCAGTGCTATCACCAGTTTCGATAAAGTGTTGTTAAATGAGTTTCGCCTTTCACGAATGATGAGTGAACTTAACGGAATTTTATTTTGAGTTCGGTCTTCTATCCACAGATTTAAAGCGTTTTCCATTTTTTTCTAATTTAACATCACGAATTACAGAGCAAATTTTTGAAGCAATTAGCGCATGTTCACGGACGCTACGGCGGATTTTTTCTTCCGATTTTTTTGATTGATCGTACCATTGACTCATTGATTTTATAATGTTTTGCCACTGAGGAGACACTTTCACCATTAGAAATTTTGTCTAATAACTCAATTTTATTCGCTAATGTCATCACCTTCTTTGATATTTTCACATTTCTCTTGTTATTCGTAGCCATATTAACACACTTGAAAAAGTCTGTTTTACACTGCAAAACGGTAGATTTATCACTTTTATAAGCATATCAATTTATAAATTGATAAATTTATTCAAGGAATGTTAGGAATGTTAACAAGATTATTATCAGACACTAGGAAGTTCCCAATGGACTGGAGAACCCCCATTCAGACCAGTCCAAAGGTACAAATAAGGCAATGGGCAACTATAGCTCACTCACTTTGTGACTTCAGTGTGTGTGTGTGTGTGTGTGTGTGTGTGTGTGTGTGTGTGTGTGTGTGTGTGTGTGTGTGTGTGTGTGTGTTATGGGGGTTTAACGGCGCATAAGCTGCTGTGACTATAATGCGCCTAAAGTGGTGGGTAGTGACAAAGTGTGTAGGTAAGAAAGAATACAATACAGAACCATCTTGATAGGAATATCTTTAATAGATCAAAGCATGGTTTCATGAAGGGGAAGTCTTGCCTGAACTATCTGGTTAATTATTATGATACAGTCATAAAAGAGTTTGATGCAAGAAACAACTTCAACATCATTTATACGGTTCACTAAAGCCTTTGATATGGTTCCATATGAAAACTGGGGCAAATTAGGATTACTGGTAACAATCTACAGGGGCTTAAATGATGGATAAAACACAGACTACAGTGGATACTAATAAACAGATATTTTTCGGGAAGGAATATCCACCTTGAACAATGTCCATGCAGCAAGTGAAGTCCCTTGAGATATGTTGGGTGCTCCCCACCTTCTCCTGCTTCCAATCTTCCTTAATGACATGTCTGTATATCCTTCATCCCTTACAGTGTACTCTTTCTTATTCACAGTGTAAGAGTTAAATTTCCTCATACAGTCAGTCCTCGTATAACACATGTTTACATTACACAAATTCGATCATACACGATTTATAAATAGGGGAACGATCTTTATAATACGAACCGAATTCGCTTATTGCACGATTCACCTTTGTGTTTACAAGAAATGGCAGTCGAACGCAGAATCACCCCAACCGAACGCAACACGATAGGAATGAAGAGAAGATTCTGAAAATGTATTTATGTTTCTTATATAGTGAAGGGGAAACACATTTCACCATAATAACGTAAAAACCCATACAATTCCAGCTATTGGTATTATCGCAAATGCAATTAGATCGAGTTTACTACCAGGGTTATAACAGATTCCACTAGCAGAAACGCAACTGGAAATTGTTTTTATTGTTTTATGGTAGTAACCCCTAGAAATGTGCTTTAGTAAAATGTGAGGTGTTAATAGTGTATCTCTGCCTTTACGGTGTTGTTTATCCAGTTGCTACACGCCCGCAGCTTTATGTGTATCAAGCGTACCTCCTCGTTTTGTAATTTTGCTTTATTCCCTAAAAATGAGTAAAATACTTAAAAGGTGTGAAAAGGAAGCATCCTGGTGAAGACACTACAGATTCAGAGAGAAAAAGAAAAGCAATATCGATAAACAGAGGCGGACTGGGTC
Source organism: Mastigoproctus giganteus (assembly GCF_048544385.1). NCBI lineage: Eukaryota > Metazoa > Arthropoda > Arachnida > Uropygi > Thelyphonidae > Mastigoproctus > Mastigoproctus giganteus. Next base: position 26,899,844 of record NC_143587.1, read on the forward strand.
AAAAATTCTGACCCGGGAAAATTTATAGTGGCCTCATACTAGCGTTTATGGCCAAAATCACACCAGCCTCCGGACAACCGGGGTTTCCCCGGTAAGGCCATAAGCCTTACCGGGGAAACCCCCTATAGAGAAAAAATATGAAATTGTGAAATGCTTTGAGCGAAATGAAAGACCATGTGATATTGCACGTGCTACAGACTTAAATGAGGCAACGCTGAGAATTACAAAGAATGCAGAGAAAATAAAAACAACTTTCACAGCAGGAACAACTCAAAGGGTAATTAAAATCCATTAGATTAAGACACAAGAATTGGAAGAGATGGAACCGCTATCATCTGTTTGGATAGAAAATCAAACAAAAAACAAGTTGCTCCCGATAGAAGCAAAAGCATCAGCAATATTTTATTACGTAACAGTTGTAATAAAATACGTAACTATTTTATTACGATTATTTATTGTGTTTGGTAATGTTTTGGTTACAAATGTGTGTTCAGTCTTGGGTGGTCGGCACCTAACCCTATTTTTCCCATAGGGCCTGTTGTTCATATTGCACGATTTTGCATTGCACGAGGGTTTCTAGGAACACAACTATCGTGCTATACGAGGACTGACTGTACTGTCAATCTCAGGAAGGCAGTAACTTTCTTAGGCCCAATTTAAGTTACCACCAATAGCTTATACTTATACCTCTAGCTTTTATGTATCACTTCAATGTGAAAATTCCACCATCACTCAATTTGTTCCCTTCCTTCAGTGCCCATAATCTCTCCTCATAACTTTCCATTACTATTCTCACCAGACAAGCTGGCAGTCTTTGGATCCTCAAATATTCAAATTCAATATCATGACATTATATATATAATGGAACTATAATCTCCTTCTCCTTAATGCAAAAGTATTGTAAAACAGTGACATGCTAACCTCCTAACCATGGTAACTTCCATGTCTCTTTACTCATCTACAGCCTTCATTTCTATCCCACCTAAAGTATTATTATTATTAATATTTTCCAAATGTAATTCTCAGGTTATTATTGCCCATGCTTATGTATGGCCATAAGTATGGGTCCTCTGTCCAGGTGCCTACTCCTTCTACACTTGGGGAATAATAAAGTAAAGCTTTGACTGTTCCACACAAAATAGCTGCTTTACAAATTGGAGCAGTGTGAATTAGGGGCAAGTCACTGCTATGGATAAAGGGACAGCTGAGAAGACATCAATAACATTAGTCCAGGTCTTGGAGGCTGGCCCATTCTTGTAGCTTTGTAAGGGCTTCGTTGGCTGTTGTTTCCAGGGAAGCTCTGGAGTCTCCAGTAACTGTCAGTATCAAGTTGTCTACAAAGGCTTGGGTGGAAACATCCCCCGGGTCTAGGTTCAGGAACTCATCCATGACCACATTCCATAGGAAAGGGCCAAGAACAGAGCCCTGGGGGTAGCCTCTGTAGACATTTCTGCAGACTTGTCAAATAGGCATTTCTGACTGTAACACTTCTGTGAACTGTAACTAATAGAGTAAGCTTATCTGCGAAAAGATCTAAAACTCCCAAACACTTCCTAGTTCATTTCACAAATATACGTGATCTCAATTCTAATCTCAACGATGTCCATTTCCACTTGCAGTCTGCCAAACGCCATGTACTGTTTCTGACAGAATCTCAGTTATTGGTTGATTCAACTACTGCTTATCTCAGTTGCTCAAATTATTCGCTGTATGATTCCTTTCACCTCAAAGGTTGTTATTGTTGTTGTTGTTATTCGGTTTTTAGGAGCATTAGCAACTAGGGCCATATTGCTCCGGGGATATGCGGTGGTCATTCCCTGATCTTTCCGCATCCTCCGTATTTGGTGGTGACGGGCTCGAACCCCGGTCTAATCAAGAAGCGTGTGCTACGCACTGCTGCTCCTGCCCACCTGGCTACGGAGGCGCCACCTCAAAGGTGGTACTTGTGCATATGTCCGTTCCGATTTTCCCTGTCAGAGACTTGGTAATTTGAAATCTCCTCTCTTCAATCTTCTCTGTCTCAAAATCTCTCTACCTCCTCATTGTGTAAAATTCATCTGTTGTCTCTACCGTTCTCCCAACTCCACTAATCACTTGGAGCTCTTTGACTTCCTCTCTTTGCAATTTGACTTCCTCCAGTCCAACTTTCCTAACAGTGAGGTAATTTTCCTTGGTGATTTTAATGTTCACAACTCCAGCTGTCTTCCGCTTTCTAGTCACACCGACCCAGCTGGTCAAGATGCTGAGGCTTTTGCAATTACTAATGACCTAGCACAGATTGTTCATTTACCTACAAGGATACCGGACAATCCTAACAAACAGCCAACACGCTTGATCTTTTTCTCACAAACGACCCATCTAAGTACACAGTCGAAGTGAGTGGTCCTTTAAGCATCTAAGATCACAACTTGGTGATTGTCTCTTCTCCAATGGAGCCTTTATCTCGTGGCTATTCCCAACCTAGTGTTGTCTAGGTTGGGAATAGGAATTACAGGAATGCAAAATTGGATGATCTGCAAGATTTCTTTTCTTCTTTTCCTTAGTTGGATTACTGTTTCAAAATGCTAATGTCAATGTCTGCTCAGATAGTGTCAGTGAAATTATTCTTGTAGGAATGGAATCCTTTATTCCACACTCCACTTTAAAATCTCGTCCTTTATCTAAACCTTGGTTTTCAATAAATGTGCTAAGGCTGTTCAAGAGAAGAATGTTACATATCGTAATTGGCTTGTTTCTAATTCTTCGGTTTCATTTTCTGCTTATTGTTCCAAAGCTTGCAACAATTGTAAAGCAGCTATTAATCAGTCCAAACTATATTTTGAACAGGCTAAGAGTAGAAAACTTGCTTCTTTCCCTAATCGTAGCCGAGCATTCTGGTCTCTTGCCAAAGCAACTGGCCGCAACTTTTTCCCATCTCTGCTCCCACCTCTGTCAAAACCAGATGGTTCTGTTGTCACTTCAGCCAAGGATAAAGCTGACCTGCTAGCATCCCATTTTTCTTCCAATTCCTATATCAATGATCTTCGTAAAACATCTCCCACCATTCCCAATACACTCCATTCAATGCCTCCTGTGGTCTTCCGTAAAAAGGATGTCAGAAGGATATTGACGAATTTTAATGCCAAGAAAGCTCCAGGTCCTGATGGTATTTCTTCACTTGTTCTCAAAACCTGTGCTCCCGAACTTACTCCTGTTCTTTGCCGCCTTTTTTCACTTTCTTATTCCAAAGGTGTTTTTCCTTCTCCTTGGAAATTTGCTCATATCCAGCCAGTTCCTAAAAAGAGTGACAATTTCCTATCATCCAATTATCGTCCCATTGCAATTACTTCTACTCTTTCTAAAGTAATGGAGAAATCAATTAACCGCCAACTCTTAAACTACCTAGAAACCTTCCATCTGATCAACAATCGCCAGTATTGATTCCATCAATGTCGATCCACTGATGATATTCTGGTTTACGTTACCCATTTATGGAAAAATTCAATGGTAAAGTTCGGTGAAACACAAGCATTTGATCTTGACATCTCAAAGGCTTTCGATCGTGTTTGGCATAAAGGTCTTCTAAACAAGCTTCCATCTTATGGTTTGCCAAATGTTTTTTTGTAACTGGTTATCTAGTTTTCTCTCTGATCGCTCACTGAGGGTGATGGTCTTCTAACTTCTCCACTAATGCTGTTGTTCCCCCAAGGTTCAGTTCTTTCCTCCACTCTTTTCCTCTTGTATATTAATGACCTTCTTCCATTGACTGGAAATCCTATCCATAGTTTTGCCGATGATAGCACATTGCATTCCACTTTCCATTTTGAGAAACCTTGCCCTGCTCAATCAGCTTCAACTTCTCGAAAATCTGTTACCAATTCCTTAAATGCTGATCTTGAGGTAATTCTCCAGTGGGGCAAAGACAACTTAGTTGATTTCAACCTTTCTAAAACTTAGTCTTGTCTTATATATCGCAAAAAAGATTCTTCTGCTCATCTTTGGTAATTTAATTCTAGGCAAAATGATGTATCTCTTTGGGGATTACCCTGACTTCTTCTCTCTTGACACAAGCACATTACAAATATTGCTTCCTCTGCATCTAAAAAATTTGGTTTTCTCTTTCTCTCTCAGCGTTACTTTTCGTCCAAACAGCTGTTCACTCTGTACAAATCGCAAATCCATCCTACCATGGAATATTGTTCCCACATCTGGGGCGGTGCCCCCAAAACCTCTCTCAGGCTTCTAGATTCCATTCAGAAGAGTGCAGTTAGGTTAATTAATGACTCCTCTGTAACAGTCTCTCCACTCGCTGTCTCATAGACCTACTGTTTCTGCTGCATGCCTTTTCTACAGATACTTCCATGGGCACTGTTCTTCTGAATTGGCTTCTATTATTCCCGGTATCTCTTTCAAAACAGTCCAAACAAGTGCCGCCACTAGCCAACATCCATTTACTGTCGAACTTCAAACTCACAGAACCAATTTTTCATCTTTCTCGTTTATTCATTCAACTGCTGTTTTCTGGAACAACCTTCCTTTGTACATATTTCCTGAAAATTACAGTTTACAGAAGTTCAAGTCTGATGTCAACAAATATCTTCTTTCGTCTTCTCAACCTCCAACCCAAGCACGTTCTAATACCTCTCATGTTTGGGGTTTTCATAAAAAAACACTTCTGTTGTGCAGATAGTCCTGTATGCAGCTGTAAATATTTGCTGGAATGCTAGCTTCTCTGAGTCTTCATAGTATACTTGGCCACCAGAGCAAGTCAAAGGCCCCAGCAAAATCCACTGATTTTACTAAAAAGTATTTGGTGGCTGAATTTTTGACAGAATCATTGAGTTGTCGAAGATCATCTTCTGCTGAACAGCCTGCCCGAAAGCCAATCTGGTTTGGGGACTGGAGATTTGCATTTTTATAGTGTTTTCCCAATCTGGATAAGAGAAGACGTTCAAATATTTTGCTTAAAACAGGAAAGAGTGCTATGGGTCTGTATGACCTTGGCTGCTCTGGTGGCTTACTTGGGTTCTTCAAAATGAGGCGTAGACTAACCTCTTTTTTTTTTGAATTTGATTGAAAATTTGAAAGAAAATTTGACTGCGTCTCTGAAAGCTTCTTAATTACTTCTGCTTCAATGAAGTCTAACCCTGTGATTTTTTTGTTATTTGTTTTGCCAATGGTAAGTTTTAATTCATCTAAGTTGAAAGGCTGTTCTATAGAAGTGGTGCTGTAGGATGCGTTTACAGCACAGATTTCTTGTTGCTGGCTCGATTGAGGATCTGTGTTTAACGGGAACAGTGTCCAAGATGTTGTCTGACTATTCCCATGTGAGGGTTGTGGTGCCCTGCAAAGTGACTGTAAAGGAGATGACCTCCCCCTAGGGAGCTTGTTCGTAACAATGCGATACACAACTCCCCGGGGGGTGCTGTTTAATTAAACTAGTGTAGTAATTTCTTAGCCTACGGCAATTATTGCACAGGGCATCAACTTCATGAGGGGGCCAGGTATGTCGAGCATGTTGAAATGCTTTCCATGCTGTATGAACCTGATGTCAGAGATGATCCAGTTAGTTGCACCACCATGGGACAGTACTCGGGAAAGAGTGTTTCTTCTTGATTTTTTTTATCACAGACATTAGTTATGATTGATGTTATTTACCTCTGATGCTGGTTGTGGTTGAGGTTGATGAGATTGGTGTTTCCAGGAATTTGAAGGAAAGCTTGGACTATTAAATTAAACAAGTTCCGGTCTGCTTTGTTAATTGCATAACGGATCATACTATTTCTAGGCGGAGGTACTACATGTAGAGTGAAAAGGACCCGGGGGGGGTAATTGTGAAGGCAGATATGAAGTTTTCTGAGCAGTGCAGATGGTCTGCAAAAGTAGTTCATGGTGTCTTGTCAATGATATACAGGAATTTTTCTAGCAGGGATAAAGTGATTATTCCCTTGTGTCAGACCACACCTTGAGTACTGTATACAGGTCTGGAGGTCTCATTTTAAGAATGAGACAAGGGACAGGAGGTGGTCAAATGAAATTGGAAGTCGAAACTATGGAATAAAACAAAAGGTACCTGTAAAATAAAAATTCAATGATTTCAAAATCTTCAAGGGTCAGCTGTCAAAATCAAGGGATATGCAGCAAGAGATAAGGCTCCTGTTTCTAACATGAAATATACGTAGCATATGGCAGATACAAAGAAATCAAGTTATAGATTGAGCGTATATGACAGAGGCAGAGATCAAAAAGGTAGGAAAAAATAATAAATGCAAGAAGTAAAATGTAATAAAATGTAAAATGCAGCAGAGGGTCAAAGATGCTACTTACTGTCGTACCATGCTGGGGTCTGAGTGTGGACCACGTGGCATAGACCAGTGTGCAGCACTGGAAATAAAGGAGTACTGGCTCTTGTCAGAGTAAATATATAGTGTGTTGTAGCGACCTCAAGTGCTGGAATGCAAGTTGTATGAGATTAAGATTTCTAAGTGTGATGGGAAGATCGATGTTAAATGCAATGAAGCGGTACATCCCAGGATAGCGAAAAAAGACAACTGTCAAAGTAGCATAATGTAGATGTTGAATTTTGTATAAGGCGAAAAAATAAATTATATCAGAAAAATAGCATCTTAATATTCCATTCATAAAACTAAAGGCACACAAGTAATAAAATGTAGAGTAATAGGACAGTAGAAAGGAAGTATAAGGAAGAGGAAATATAAGTGTGCTGGGCAGTCCGGGGTCATGAAACCCGTCATTAAGTACATTTAATATATTATTTTTATTTTACAGGTACCTTTGTTTTATTCCAAAGTTTCAACTTCCGGTTTCATTTGACTACCTCCTCTCCCTTGGCCACATTCCTTATCTACTTATTTACATTTATGGTCGTTGGGTTCTTTTGACTATATATAGTAGTGCCCCGGATTCATAACCCTTCATGAATATCTTTACACACTGATAAGTAGAGAGACCAACACCTGTCAATACATAAATAAAAAGTAATTAGTGGAACTACTATTAGTTTCTATGCACCTCATACCAGCATTACATATACACGGTGTCTCAAAAATATTGGTACAAATGTTTAGGGGCGGTAGGTAACATCTAAAGGAATGTGAATCGCATAGGAACCCATAACATCACTGTAAGTCGGTAGGCGGCGATGTTCATCAGTTCACGAGAGGGAAAATTTCTGGTTTACTCATTCAAGCAGTAGTTGCCACAAGAAGAGCATGCATCGATATACGAACTATGAACTGTCAGACATGCACCTAGCGTATGGATTAGCAGAGGGCAATGGACGAGCCGCTCAACGAATTTATGGAGAAAGATATGTACCGGACCACCATTTGTTTGTGCGTGTGCATCAAAATTTGTGCAATTATGGGTCATTTAGAGGTAACAGGAATAGTGCCACCAGACCACGTTCGAAGCAAACTCCCGCCAGGGAAAAAAATTTTTTTGAATGCCGTCCAGAATAATTCTACTACCAACACACGTGCCGTTGCCTCTGCCTTAGGAGTGTCTCGTTGCAGTGTACAGCGTGTCTGGCACGACGATTCCTTACACCCCCTTTCATCTCCAAAGGGTTCAGTTACTGCTCCCCCAAGATCATCCTGCGCAGTGGTTTCTCCAAGAAAGTGTTCAACAAGACTTGAATTTTCCAGGCTATGTTTTGTTCACGGATGAGGCTTATTTCACTCGGGAAGACTTATTTCACTCAGCACAATGCTTGTGTGTGGGCTCACGACAACCCACACGGTGTGCGCCCCCATGCAGTTACAACATCGCTTTGCAATAAATGTGTGGGCAGTTATGGTCGGTGACTGCTTAGTCAGCCCATACCTGTTACCATCCCATGAACTCCGCTAAATATCGGATCTTTCTTGAACAAGTTCTAACAGGGTTACTTGACGATGTTCCAGCAAATGTGAGACGCAACATTTGGTTTCAACATGACGGGGCACCTACCCATTATGGAAGGTGTGTTCGTGACCATTTAACAAGCGTTTTGGGCGTCGATGGATTGGCCGTGGTGGACCCGTCGCCTGGTCCCCACGCTCACCTGATTTATCGAGCCTTGATTTCTTTCTGTGGGGGCCTTCAAATCTATCTTGTATGAATCACCTGTGGAGACAGAAATGGATCTCGTCTGTGCTGCTGCTACTGTCAAAGAAACTCCAAATGTGTTCGACCATGTCTGCCAATCCATGCTGCGTCAGTGTCGCGCATGCATCGCATCTCATGGTGGACCCTTCGAGCATCCGTTGTAACATCATGAAATGCATCCATCTCGTACTCCATTGTTAATATTATGTCAAATAAATGTTTGCCACTAATTACTGTCTTGTGTCATTTCTGCTTCTTGTGCCTCTGCTACTACTTTCCTGTGACATTTCCGGTTATGGGTTCCAATGCTATTTACATTCCTTTAGATGTTACCTACCTCCCCTAAATGTTTGTACCAATATTTTTGAGACACCCTGTATACACTGTCCAGTTTAAACATTATGACCACCTACCTAATAGTGATATGTCTTCCTCTTGCCACCAGTACCACTGCCACACAGAAAGGCATGCACCCTATAAGGCACCTGAACATTGCAGGAGGTATATTTTAGCATGTCACCAGGATTGTATCCCACAGATCTGTCAATCCACATAGCCTCAGAAATGTTCTACAAGATTTGTATCCATCAAATCCTAGAAGCCACTTTCATGTTCAGTGAACCACTCTTGAACAATATTAGCAAAATGGCAGGTTGCATTATCCTGGTTGAACACACTTGTGCAAGTTGGAAAAACAGTCAACATGAAGGGATGCACCTGACCAGCCGCAATGGGTAAGTAGTTTTTAGCATTGAAACAGGTATGAGGACTTCAAGCAATTCCTAGGAAAACATCCCCATACCAAACCACTGCTGCCACCTGCCTATTTCTGTTTGACATTGGAGTGATTTCTCTATGCAGTTTGTCACCGTACCTTCCAACTATCACCCACATAGCATTGCAGGAAATGTGGCTCATTGGATAAGGTAACTTTTTCCAATCACTGATGGTCGAATGATGCCATTCAGATGCCAAGTTCAGGCATCACTGGTAATGGGTGGCCATAAGCATGGGTCCCTTGACTAGGTGCCTACTCTGAATGCCCATACGAAGGGCGATTAGTTGGATCACAGTTTTGGAAACATTGCAGGACGTCCCCTGATTAAAGTTCATGGTCAAGCTTTCCACCGTTTTCTGTTCTTAGTTTGCACAAGGTGGGGGACCATCGATGATGCATGGGCATCTGCCATTGGCTCCGGAAATACTGCAATGTGGACTATTCACAGCACCCTGTGAATAGGCCACAAGATTTGCAGTTATGATAATATCAACTACTCTTCAACTAGTACGCGACAATCATCCTTTTTTTTAAGTCCACAAAATCACATCCCTTGTTGATCAAGTACTTCACATGCACTGTATGCCACGAACTTACAGTATCACATTTACCAGTTCTCATCGTGATACATGTGCCACCAGGCAGGGAAGAATAACTGATTATTAAAGCAAAGGGGTGGTCACAATATTTTTTATTGTACAATGTATATGTTTTGAAGGTTTTCAAATTGCATATCCTTTTATGTATTAATTGTCCGGAAATATTCAAGTAGGTGCTATCTTATATGTGTCTGCAAGTAATTGTAGATGCAATTTAAAATGGAAAGCAGTAAGAAAACAGCTCTGAAAATCAGAAGAAAAGCTTGCATCTGTTTTGACTTACAAAAACCAAAACTGAATAATTTCTTTGAATTTGGATCTAGAAGTTAATGAAATTAATGTAATCTGTATATTAATTAATTGATTAATCAATATACAGCAATTTGCAATTACTGCAATACAGCAATTAATCAATTAGCAGCAATTTGCCTCCAATGCCACACTAATTCAATTTGTGCAGCAGTCTTCCATGTGCAACAGTATCAAAAGCCTTTCTAAGATCCAAATATATAATATCAAAGTTATTCCCTGCATCCAGTTCTTTTGTGATCATAGTATCCAATCAAATTGGTCAGGCAAGACTTTCCCTTACCAAAACCATGCTGTGTCCGAGCTATTAACTGAAGTCTTGTCTAGATGATCCTGCAGAGCTTCTTTAACCAGTGCCTCCATTAATTTTCCTGGAACAGAAGTTAAACTCACAGGTCTATAATTACTTGTATCAGCCTTTGATCCTCCTTTGTGAATTGGGGTCACATTTGCACATCTCTAGTCTATGGGTATACCTCCCCTGAGTCCAAAGAAGCTCTCAATGTTAACACTTTGTTATCACAGCCACCATTCTAATTTCATCAGTAACTGCTCGACATCTTTTGGCATTGAGTTGAACCAACTTAAGCATACTACCTTCACCTTTATATTGAAATCTGCCATTCACATTAAAAGTACTACAGTTATCCATCGTAAGTACATCTACTTGCAAACTCTAGAGCTTTTTTTTATACTCAGGACAACTACTACTCCTTAATGAGTGATCATAAGCTCAACCTCTGCACTTGCAGTTCACACAGCATGGGTCTTTATTTTTATTTGGGCAATCAACAAAAAGATGGCCACCCTGAGCATAATGACCACACAACGCAGTCCTATGTGCAGTGTTGTATAGAGTGGCCATACCCCAAACATTTAGTCACAACTGTAAAACACCTGAATTTGTGTGACGTATATCCAAAATACAACCTGTAATTAGCCATCAAATTTGTCGGAGAGGGCGCTGTCCAAGTACTGGCCAGACGCACAGTTTTGGTTCTCCACTATTTGTCATGATTTTAGTAGTTTAAAGTGTCACATTTTGCTCTATTTTGTGTCCGTCAAGTTCCTCTTCTCAAGATGTGTCCACAGACATCAACTTCGTGAAGATCAGCCAAGGTAAACAAAAATTATGGTCACTTTTCATTAGCGTTGATCTCGCTGGGTTACGTGATAACTTTCCATTGTATATTAAGATGAATTTTGTTAAAGCTATTGGTACCGCACATATCACATAAATGATGATGATAGCAACTATTGGGAATTGTAATTGAATAGCTTTATAGCCACATATAGTTTTCATGATGAATATCAGATATTTGGTTTTCTGTCAAATTTTGATATGGTGCCTGATAAACAAAGGCGGTTGCTCTCAGTGCCCCACGCGGTCGAGCCCTGATTGGTCGGACCTAGTCTGAGTGACCGTTAGTGTGAGTTACTTGCTACGTACTTCAAGACATCTATATCCAAAACATTTTATGGGTACTAAATATACTTGATTTAACACAGGATTAATGAAAGTCAGATTAGGTTACTATATCATGATATTGAGAATATACATAATAATGTGCACAGTGCTGTCCTCCTAGAATGAATAATAAACTAAGCACAACATCCGGGTATTTTGGTACTTAGGGTTGAGAACCCCCCACCCGGCAAGCTCCGAGTTAACAAACATAAAACAAAATCTGAACTAAACATTGCACTCCTGCTAAGCAATTCAGTAGCTGCCCTTCAGAACTCTTCATCCAGGGAAAATATGGAACCGATAACCGAAACAATCCCGATAATACGGACCTGGCCGTAAAATCGAAAAATCCAAGTACACCTCTGAAAGAGGCTATAAATAACGATGACCCAATACTTATAGAGAATAACGAAGACTTGGACAGTACTCTAACAACATCCACAGCAAAGAGAAAGGGCAAGCGATCCACAGCTCCCAGATTGGAGAGGAAAACCCGCTCCAAAAATGAGAACAAAAACCAAACGGAGCAGATTATCTCCCAATAAGAAAATGCGACAGAAAGAGGGCAGGAAAAACAACAAGAAACCCTACTGGACCCTAGACTGCCTGAAGGCACTGCACTGGAGCAGTCTCTTATTCTAAGTACTACCTAGAAAGCCTATTTAAAGAACAACATAACAGGATTACGACTGCACTCCGGGGGGGAATAGTGGGATTGTGGATGAAAATGGAGACAATCCTAGTCCAGACCAACTTGGAAAAAGAGGTTGCTTTAGCCAAACTTCAAGTCTTTTAAAACAGTGGGGCAAACGAAATGCTACAGCACGTCCCTACTTACTTCCAAGCGCTGAGGACCAACCTAAACAACCAAATGAAAGTACCATTACAAACCAGACCACAACAGCCCAGAGGAAAACCCTCATACCAAAATAGCACCTAGTTGTATTAAAGCCAGCCACTACAGAAACACACAAGACCAGTGAAGAAGTAACAAACAATAGTAGAAAAGCTGAAGGGCGACTTCAAGCATACTAAGATTAGATCTATTTGGAAAACAAGAAACGTAGGGGTGTTAATTGAGACTGAAACTGTGAAGGACATAAAAGTTATAATTAGCAACTCCAAAATTTCAATGCTGGAACTCCTAGCAGAGCCTCCTGGATGGAAAGGGGCAAGCATCATTGTATTTGATGTAGACAAAGAGACAAACCCAGAAGAACTAACAGAGGAAATATACTGCAAAAACTTGAAGCAGACACTCATGGAGGAAGAATCGGGGCAACATGTTATGCCCAAACATAAAACTAAATCCCGAAATGGAAACCATAAACTGGATCATAGAGCTCTCAGCAGTGGCCTGGAAATCTTTGAGCCAGCAATCAAGAATTTATGTAAACTGGGGCAGCCACCATTTTCGTGACATGTGACTGTTCCCAAATGCTACGGGTGCTGCCACTTTGGTCCCACGACCCACACCTGTAAGCGAACACAGCCTACCTGTGGCCATTGCGCAGACACCGGACATGAATTCACATTCTGCCTCAGGAAAGCAGAACCCGCAATTTGTGTGAATTGTAAAGAAACGAAGCTACCATTTGATCACTCACTACAGGATAATAAGTGTCCAATCTACATAAAGGCTGAGTGCACAACAAAACAGAACTGACTATGGGGAATAACAGGAATCACTATAATCAAACAAAGATTAAATTTGCACAGCACAATGCTCAGAGATCTAAGGCTGTTGCTGCACAAATGGCTAAAAAAGCCATGGAAGAAAATTATGACATACTAATGTTACAGGAGCCTTACACCTACAACAGGGAAGTAAAAGGCTACCCCCTACATTACAAGATCGTACAAGTCGATGGAGACAACCCATGGGTTGCTATCGATGTCCGGAATCCTGACCTCACGGTAACCAAGATCTCGAATCTATGTACAAACTGGGCCGTATGTGCCCATATAGCCTCACCGCTAGGGGAATATTCCCGTCCGGGAGAAGATATATTGCCTGTGACAAGATATATGCAAAATATCCAACTACAAATGCGGAATGCCACACTCATAGTAGGAATGGATGCCAACTGCAGATCCCCTGCTTGGCACAGTGAAAGACCAGACCGTAGGGGTGTAAGAAATGGTCAATGCCTGGAGGATTACATTTCCAACAGTAATCTAGCAGTTCTGAACAGGTCTAATCAACTGTCGACTTTCTCCAGCACACTATGGAAGGCAAACATAGATGTAACTCTCGCCACTCAGTCGATTGTTGGGCATCTCTCCCCCTGGGTGGTACAAGAACAATGGACCACCTCGGACCACAGATTCCTAACCTTTGACCTCCATCACTCCCTCATAGCACAGTATCCACCTAGATTCCTGTCGCAAAGATACGCCATCCAAAAAAGCAGACTGGAACTTCTTCCAACAGACATTGATGGAAAAAGCCAGGAATTTCGACCCAAAATATCTTACTCCAGACCAACACCAACAAAGAGTAACGCAGCTTATAAATGAAGCAGCAAACATGGCCATCAGGAAGAAGAAGAAGCCCATTCCCAAAGTGGTCCACTGGTGGTCACCGGAACTCCAGGCAATAAGACAGCAAGTGAATAATGCCCGAAAAGGTTCCAAAGGGCGCCAGATCTTGACCCCAAGCAGAGGTTGACATACTCAGACAGCAATACCGGGAGGTCAGGAACCAATATACAGCTCAAATTAAAACAAGAAAAAGATGCTCCTGGGAAGACCTTGTATCCACAGTGGGAAATGCAGACCCCTGGGGAGTGGCATATAAAGTCACCACCAGTAAATTCCCCAGGGGAGAAGTCATTACTGCCACCTTAACACCTCAAGGGATGTCCTTGATGTGACACCAGATCCTGGCACTCTTCCATTAATAACATATTGGACGATATCTTCCTACCTTCAATAACTCCCCACATGCAGGAACAGAGAACCCTCTGCGAGGAGAATGATAAATACTCCACCTAGACAGTGGCGCCCCCTTTCACGATAATGGAATTCAACATAGCTGCAGCCAAAATGCAAAACAGGAAAACTCCCGGCGACCCACACCTGTATTAAACCTATATATTAAACCTAGCAAATCTGTGCCTCACAGAGGGTTTCTTTCCAACTTCGTGGAAAACAGCCTGAGTCAGACTTATCCTGAAAAACCCGACTAAACCCCAGGACATGCCAGACATACAGACCTATCGCTCTGCTGTCGATGCTGAGCAAGCTCTTTGAGCGACTCATCTACCACAGAATTGAAAACCGATACCAGAATACTCAATTGATTTCAAGAAACCAATCCGGTTTCAGGAGGGGATGCTCCACCATTGATGCCCTCGAGAGGATCATTGATGCAGTCAGAAACTGTAACAAGAAATATTTCCTCCTTATCTCAATTGACTTCGCTGGAGCCTTTGACTCCCTCTAGTGGGCCCAGTGTTCTGGCCAGGCTCCAGCGGGCTCAAACCCCATCAAATCTGTTTCGCTGCCTGAAATCTTACCTTGAAAACCGAAGAATCGTGGTCAGTCCCTTTACCTCTGTATCCAGACCAGTTTACAGGGGCTGCCCACAGGGATCAGTCCTGGGGACACTCCTGTAGAACCTCGTGCTTGATGAGTTTTTAAATCTGGATATTCCAAATGTCACTACACAGGCATATGCTGATGATCTGATCATGATGCTTCAAGCAGACAGCAGGTCGCAACTGGAGGCCATAGGCAATCATGCCACACACGTGCTACAGGATTGGGCCAAGAGGAATCTTTTAACAAACTCAACCGAAAAAACAAACTCTATACTCCTCAGGGGTAATCTTGACCCTGGTAGACCTCCACTAATCAAAATAAATGGAGCGACCATCAAACTCAAACAGGAACTAAAATATTTAGGAATAATACTAGACTGAAACTTGAACTGCCCATCTCACTTATCCTCAAACAGGCCTGTGGGGCTGGGAAATTCCATATTCAAAAAAATTAATACTCAAACACCAGCCAAGTATTTCATAAAATAGAATAAAATAAAATGATACAGTAAACTGGACTATTACAATAAGTACTAAAAATATATACATAAAATCGGTATGATAAAACAGTTAAAAACAAAATATTAAAATCGTTAAATAAGTTAAAATACCGGAAATCCAAAGCTTTCGGCGACAGCTGTCTCCTTTCTCAACAGTGTATCTCACCTCTGTTACCTCAGAACCAAACAAGGAGGCTCTCGGCCCTGTAACCAAAATCACCAGGAGGGACTGGGGACTAAAGCAGAGGGCCCTCTCCCTTCTATACAAAGCTCTCTTCATTCCTATCCTGGCCTATGGTGCAAGCACCTAGTATCAGAAAGCAAACACAGCAGTCAACAAGAAAAAGCTGGAGTCAATCCACTGATCCATACTATTGACAACAACTAGAACCTGCTGCACGGTGAGCACCCATGCGCTCCACGTCCTGGAGCGCATGGGTGCACAGACAGGAAGCCTGCTGTCTCCTCCCTCTCCTGACACCCCTCTTTCTCCTCTGGTGGGGCATGGGCATGACCCCAGAAGATTACCCCAGCTGAAATAGTGGGGCATGGGCATGCCCCACTATTTAAACTGGGGTAATCTTTCCTATTGACCCCTTACTTCCAATTTCCAATCCCCCAGTCTTCCGCCTCCCATCTCTTTCCCCTTACACAGCGCCTGCCCCAAACATCCAAATATAAAACACCAAAATTCATGCACGACCAATTAGGAAATCTTATCACTCCCAGCGCATATCCCTTACAGATCCTCTAAACAGCGTATAATATACTATCTGAGCTCAAAAGAAAAGATTTATTTTTTTTTTTTTTTAAGGTCCTAGCCACCGAAATCTCAGAAAAGTAGGTGGCAGGACCTGCCAGAGCAGCAAACTTTAAGGGAACACCTGGCTGGCCTCCATGTGGCAGAAAACATAAATGTCAAGTTCCATCAGGGGCCTGGCAGCTAACAAGGCAGATGAACAAGGGGCACAACATATTACACAACACATGACCCACACACTTTTAAACCTCTGGCCTTGACAATGTACTATCCTCGATACAAAGAACATACGCGGAGATGGGATAAATCCCTGGTGCCGTTAGACCCAAAAATACTCTGTACCCATCAAATTTTCCAACATGTGAGGAGCTACCCCAATTACCCAATTATTAAACCTTGCCTTGGAACTGTTACTAAATCTAAAAACAATGCCCTCTCCGACCTCTTGCTCCTCATATCCATAATCTTGAAGATTTTTCTTATATAAATCCCTAATAATATCCTCCTGAGTTAATTCCTTAGGTACATCATACACTAAGATGATAGGGTTCTGTAACTTTACTTTATCCTGCTTTATACCCTTTTGAATAAAATATCTCTGCCTTACAGAGTTCAAATTCTTATTAATGATAAGGATTTATTCAAATCCTTATCATTAATAAGCAATACACGAGTTTCGATTTATTCAAATCCTTATCATTATCTGTCTCAACTAAGACTCTTATTTCGTATAGCTCTTAGCTTTCTAATTTTTATTTCTTGAAACTTTTCCTTTAATGCGTTAACAATAACCTCTTTAACACGTTGACCCAAGGCTTATTTGGGTAAACTGGTCTCCGGCGCCAATTTCAGTTAGGCACGTTAAATTATTCAAAACCCAAATTATAATATATATTCATCACCAAAATTCATAAAAAAAAAAAAAGGAAAAAAAAGCTTATTGTTGTAAAAAAAGCATCATGAATTATTTTGTAGTTGGCATATGTAATAGAAAATTCTTCGCTGCAACTAACTACGAGTTAACTCGATTAAATCAGACGTGTTGTAACTTGCAGAATTCTCTGTATATGAATCAGTGCTGTGGGTAAATCTGCTGCAGTGACACAGACTTTGCCGTGTATGTTTTATTTAGTACTTTGTTACGTACTAAAAAGAACCTAAAACATGGATAAAAAGAGACCACTGACTAAAGAAGAGCTTGAGCTCCTGGTTCATAGATCGATCGGATCAAATGCTCTCGTATTATTCAGCGCTAAGAAAAACCATCAGATGTCTGAAAAAACTGCATTACATATTATAGAAATATATATGCATAACACATACACCCTTTTCCGTCAAGTTACAGGTTTCTCTGAATTTCGGACATTTTATGGTGGAACCCGTAACTTGACGGAAAAGTTACATTGAATGTTTCATTGGAGTAAAAATAAAATTTTTATTTTTACTCCAATGAAAATAAAATTTTTATTTTTACTCCATTACAAGAATACAAAATTGAATGATCTGCAAGACTTTCTTCTTTTCCTTAGTCAGATTACTGTTTCCAATCTTATGTCATTGTTTGCTCAGATCATGTCAGTGAAATACTTTTATTCCACACTCCACCTTAAAATCTTGTCCTTTATCTAAGCCTTGATTTTGTAATAAATGTGCTAAGGCTGTTCAAGATGAAGAATGTTGCATATTGTAACTGGTTTATATCCAAATCTCCAGGTTCATTTTCTGCTTACACCAAAGCTTGCGACAATTTTAAAACAGTTATTAATCAGTGCAGACTAGATTTTGAACAGTAGAATAGAAAACTTGCTTCTTGTCCAGATGGTAGTCGAGCATTCTGGACTCTTGTCAAAGCTACTGGCCACAACTTCTGTCCATCTCTGTTCCCACCTCTCAAAACCGGATGATTCTATTGCCACTTCAGCCAAAAATAAAGCTTATCCGCTTACATCCAATTTTTCTTTGAACTCGTGTATTGCTGATCTTGGTAAACCACCTCCCACCATTCCTAGTATGTTCCATTCAATGCCTCCAGTGGTCTTCTGTCAAAAGGCTGTCTGACGGATTCTGATGAATCTTGATGCTAAGAAAGCTCCTGGTCCTGATCGTATTTCTCCACTTGAAGTTTAACATTGACGAATAAAAAGTACTGCATATGGGTAGCAGTAACCCCAGAAAAATGTACCAACTGTGTAGTACACTACACTCAAGAGTAGTGGAGAATGAAAGAGACCTGGGGGCAATTGTGCAGTCAGATATGAAGTTTTCTGAGTAGTGCAGACAGGCTGCCAGAGTCATGGGGTCTTGTCAATGAAATACAGGAATTTTACGAACAGTGTTAAGCAGGTGACTATTATCCCCTTGTATAAGGCAATGGTCAGGCCACACCTTGAGTACTGCGTACAGGTCTGGAAGCCTCATTTTAGGAAGGATGTAGATTTGCTTCAGCGTGTACAGAGAAGGGCAACAAGATTGGTGAGGGGAATGAAGGGATCCTCTTACCAAGAGAGGCTTAAGTTCTGCAAATTGCAGTGGCTGGAGACTAGGCACCTGCGCTGTGATCTGATTGAGATGTATAAGGCCTTGAATGGGTTGAGCACGCTGAATTCTGAAGGGATCCTTCCACTTGTTCAGATTATGAACCTAAGGGGGCATAAATTCAAATTAAGGAAAGACAGATGTAGAACAGACGTTTGGAAATTGCCTTTAGCCAGCGGGTGGTTAATTGCTGGAACAAACTTCCATCTGTCGTTGTGGAAGTTGATAGGTTAAATAAATTTATGGCTCAGCTGGACATATATTTCGAACGAACGGAGGGGTGAAATGGGAGTGGTTTTTTTTTTTTGGCTGATGCTGCATAAGTTTGCTTTCTTGCATCATATGCCTCTACTAATGCTAATTTTGGTAATAGTTTAATTTCTGTAATATTTTAATTGTGTAATAGATTTTAATTTTAAATTTTGTAATCTTTAGTTAAAATTTTACTTAAATAATGGTTGTTACAAGATCCACTTTCAATAAATCATCCTAGGATATCTGACTTGGAAGTGCCTGGGGATATATTCCAGTGTGAGCCACGAATTCGTTGCTTGTATAGCCTGTGCCATGTATTCAAAGCTTGGCCTAGTAGACAAACAAAGCTCAACTGAAAGATTCTTTTCTTTGCACTCTATGTAAGGAGTGTACCAGATCTCAAATTAAAACTTGAGGTATTATTAGAATTTGAGTCGCTGGAAAAAAAAAAAAAAAAAAGGATTTAGTCTCACTTGCCCTAATACCCTAATCTCAGAAGCACTAATGGTAACTTGCCCTAATTGTTGTTTGTTGCCCTAATACCCTAATCTCTAATCTCAGAAGCACTAATGGTGACTTGCCCTAATTGTTGTTTGTTTGTTTATTTTATTTTTTTTTTTTTTAGGAGCATTAGCAATTAAGGCCATATTGCTCCGGGGATATGCGGTGGTCATTCCCTGACCTTTCCACATCCTCCATATTTGGTGGTCATGGGCTCGAACCCCAGTCTAATCAAGAAGCATGTGCTACGCACTGCTGCTTCTGCCCACCTGGCTACGGAGGTGCCGCCCTAATTGTATATGCCCTAATGAACGCTTGCGATAATGGTGACCTGCCATAATTGCATCACAATGGTTTGGGGAGGGGAGTTGATACTGTCAGTTGCCCTAAGCAAGCATATAATTGCATATCTGCAATCCCTTTCACTCTAATGACCCTTTACAGCAAATGAGGTAACACTCCCAGTGTTGCCATCTGCATCTGTTGACTTAAGAATTCGTTCAAATAGTAGCCAAACATCAGCATGACATTTGCTCTTTACAGCTGGGGATCTTCCACCTTATAAAAACCGTAAATACGAGGGTATTAATAAGAAATTAATGAAATTAATAGCAGATAAACAATACGGGGACATCGATTTACACACTTTTGTGCAAGCAGTTGGCTACTTTCTTCCACTAAATGATTAGTGTAATTTAAACTTTAATAATTTGTATTTGCATTTTAAACTTGTGTTTATTTCTTTATTTGATATCAAAACATTTATACTTAAAGGAAAATAAATTGGTTATTGACTAAACAATATTTTTTTTATTTTGATGTTAATTTTTGTTTATTTCTTTCATTATATTTTTGAAGTTCATTTTTATATTTTTATCACTTTGAAAAAATAGGCTACAGTTATACAAAGGGTACTAGGAAAGTTTTGCAATACAGCTTTGTTTATTTAATTTTTTCAAAGTAATTTCCTCTACATTCAATACACCTCTCCATCCTCCGAAACCAATCTTTAAACCACTTCTGCCAAGTTTCACTAGGGAGTAAAGCACACTCGTTGTCCCAAGCCCGTAAAAGGTCCTCATCACTGGAAAACCGCCTCCCTTTTAGCTTCATTTTCACATGCGGGAACAGTGCAAAGTCGCAGGGAGCAAGGTCTGGACTGTAGGGAGGGTGCTCGAGAAGTTTCAGTCCTGTCGTGGTCAAATATTCGGTGCAGGCTTTGGCACGGTGAGCTAGAGCATTATCGTGATGGAGGTACCAGGTGTCCATTCTTGACTTTGGCCGCAGGTTCTTCATAGATTCAATGACTTTAGGCAGGCATTGTTCAGTATACCACTTAGCTGTGACTGTCTTCTGCGTGTCCAAAACGACACGTTCCACAATTCCACTGGATTTGAAAAATACAGCTATCATTTTCTTCTTTACAGATCGGGATTTTCTGACAATTACGGGTGTATCGTCATCATCAAAGACCCAAACTTTGTTTTGAGCCTTGGTCGGCAGATCGTAATAGTACAGCCAAGTCTCGTCACCTGTCACGATGTTGTTCACATACCGAAATTGTCCCTTATCAAACTTTTTTAACATCTCCCGGTACCAAGTCACACGTCGTGTCATCTGCTCTTCAGTCAGTTGATGCGGCACCCAGAGAGAACAAAGTTTCTTCACGTGCAAATGATCTTGCAGAATCGAACGAATTGCTGGTGCATTTAGGCCCAAAGTATCCTCTATCTGTTGGTAGGTCACTCGCCTGTTTTCGTCAAGCATTTTCCTCACAGCAGTAACGTTTTCCTCCGTAACTGACGTTCGTGGCATTCCTGGCCTCTCAGAATCCTCCAGAGTGAAATTTCCCCTTTGGAATTCTCTGTACCACCTGAATATCGTTGTACGATGTGGACAATTATCATCTAGTGCAAGAGTCATTTCTTCTAAGCACTGGTCTATGGTTAAACCACGCACGAAATTATACCGCAAAACTGTCCTTATCTCATTTCGTGACCACGATGCCATCGCAAGCACTTTACACTCTCACTACTAATGAATAACTGAGTCCATCGACTTGGCGCGGCGGCTACTATGCACGTATGAACATGTCTCAACGTGCAGCAACAAGCAGCTTCCTGTGATTCATTGTTGCGTCATATTGCAAAACTTTCCTGGTACCCTTTGTATACACACAATAGAAATGTGATTAGGGCAAGTGGGAAATAGGGTTTAAGAATTAAGGCAGGTGGGGTAACGCTGAAAAAAAGAGGTACTTGCCCTAGAAACAAACATAATTGGGACTCAATCATCTTATGAACTGCCAAGTGATGCACCCCCCAACTTGGATCACAGAAAAGAATAGTCAAGTGCATACTGCTCTGAGTGAAGGAGATTTAGTTTTACTGGAAGACTCTACTGTCAGGGAACATGGTTAATATTTTTTGTAATAAAGATGGTGGACCAGAACATGGGTGTGTTTGCTGGGAGCAACAATTGATGACAATGTTACCAACAGAATGTCAGATTTTGGGGGTAAAAAGAGCATTATTATTCATATGGAATTAACAATATTAAAAGAACATGACCTGACCATTTATGGAAAAATACAGAGCCATGCTGGGAGGGGAAAAAATGCTACAAGTTAAGTCAGAATGTGTGTCTGTAATTCTGCCCAGACACACTAGGAGGATTATATGCTGAAAGCCTTGTGGATATTAACTGAAGATTTGAAGGACTCTGCAAGGCTTTAACTGGGAAATTTTCATCAACGTGGCCCACACTTGTAGGAAAAAGGAATCTATTTTGCAGAGGACAGTATCCATTTAAACAAAGGAGGTGCAAGGTTTTTTGCCAGTAACATTAAGAATACCTGAAAGGTTCGGGGAGACTGCTACTTGGGGAGAAGGGTAACATAGATGAGTTTATCTGATAATATAGGTTTAATAAATTCGACCTATATCATCAGAAATTGGGGATGATGAGTTCCACTCACTACGGTGTGATTAACGTGCATAGGGAAGACAGAAAGGGTAGTGGGGTCATGCTTCTTATCAAAAGAAGACTGCAATTCTATTCCTTTGGAGTAAAATTTCCCTTTGTAAGGAGGGATTTTTGGATTGGAGAAATGCCAACATATCACCAATACATAGAGGCAGTTCTAAGAGAAGAGTCGGTAACTACAGATCAATTTGTTTGACTTCCATGGTAGGGAAAATCTTGAAGGCAAGGATTAATAGAGAAATACAGGGAGATTTAGACAGAAATGGCATTCTAAAGAACACAAAACATGGTTTTGTTAAGGAAAAATTACGTTTAACTAAGCTGATAAGCTATTTTGGCAAAGTTACTCGTGAGCTGGATGTACAGAACAATTTCGGCAGTTTATTTGCATTTTAGCAAGGCATTTGACTTGGTCCCTCAAGAGAGGTTACTATCCAAATATTGTCACTATTTAGACAGAGTAATCTCTTTTGTGACACTTCTAAGATGGATGGTAGATTGGCTGCAGCGGCAGAAGACAGAGAGCTGTGATTAATGATGGATATTAGCATTAGCATTAGCATTAGCATTAGCATTAGTAGAGGCATTTGATGCAAGAAAGCAAGCTTATGCAGCATCAGCCAAAAAAAAAAAAAAAAAAAAAGTAACATAAATAAATAAAAATAACCACTTCCACTTCACCCCTCTGTTCGTTCGAAATACCTGTCCAGCTGAGCCTTAAACTTATTTAGGCTATCAACTTCCACGACAAGGGATGGAAGTCTGTTCCACCCACCAACCACCCGCTGGCTAAAGGCAAATTTCCGCACATCTATCCTACATCTGTCTTTCCTCAATTTGAATTTATGCCCTCTCAGGTGATTTTTCTGAGCTAGAGGAAGAATCCCATCAGCATTGAGCATGCTCAAACCATTCAAGGCTTTGTACACCTCTATCAGATCACCCCGCTGGTGCCTAGTTTCCAGACACTGTAATTTGCAAAACTTAAGCCTTTCTTCGTAAGAGAACCCCTTTGTCCCATTCACCAATCTAGTTGCCCTTCTCTGTACTCGTTCCAGCAGCTCTACATCCTTCCTGAAATGAGGCCTCCAGGCCTGTATACAGTACTCTAGGTGTGGCCTGACCATTGCCTTATACAAGGGAATAATCACCTCCTTATCCCTGCTAGAAAAATTCCTATATATCATTGACAATACACCATGAGCTACTCTTGCAGCTCGTCTGCACTGCTCAGAGAACTTCATATCTGCCTGCACCACCACCCCCAGGTCCCTTTCATTCTCTACCACTGTCAGTGTAGTACCACAGAGTTGATACGTTGCTCTGGGGTTGCTGTTTCCCATATGTAGTACTTTACATTTGTCAATGTTAAACTTCATTTGCCACCTCGAAGCCCATCTGCTCAACCTTTCCAAATCCTGTTGCAGCAGCATAGTGTCAGTAGTGTCCTTGACAACCCTGCCAACCTTCGTATCGTCTGCAAACTTGGACATTAAGCCTGATATACCATCATCAATATCATTTATAAATACAGAAAACAATAAAGGCCCCAATACTGAACCCTGAGGGACTCCACTAATAACATTAGTCCACGATGAGCAGTGTCCATTGATTACCACTCTCTGTCTTCTCCCCCTCAACCACCCCTTGTTATTCTTCAGATTGGTGTATACATCAGAAGTGGATTTCCCCAAGGATAGGTTCTTGAACCACCTCCAGGTCTGATTTTCATAAACAACATCTATGAAGAGATAGAAGGTGCGATATCAAAATTTGCAGATAAAGTAAAGATTGGGAGAGTCTTAATGAGCAGTGCCAAGCACTGCTCCTCCAAGATGACTTGAACGGGCTTCAGGAATGGTCAGTAAAGTGGCAGCTACATTTTAATGCAACAAAATGGAAATTCTTACACCTGGGGAATAGCAACCCCAAATTAATTTTAAATTATTACACTTGATTAAGTTAAAAACAGAGAGGAATAAAGAGATATGGGTGGGTGTTGCAGTAAGCAAATATGAAGTTTTCTGAGCAGTGTAAACAGGTAATAATTTTATGATTTAAAAACAGGTAATAATTTTAAATTGTATAGGTCATTTCCTGATTAGATATCGATCAGTGCGTATCGAAAGGTGTGTAGAAAAGATCCGACTTACTCTGTATACCTCTACATTTCACATAGAAAAGGGTGCGTGGGGGCAGGCGAGCAATGCGAGTAGGGGGCGAAGCACCCTAGTAAAACATTAAAAAAATGTTTCAGATGTTTTAAATATTTGTTATTTACATGAATTTAGTGTGTGGTATTTCTAGAAATATTCACCAGGATACAATCCTGGAGTATGTTTGACAATACCAGACTTTGTTTTCTTCCACGATTAAACATGTCAACTACATACTGAATAGTCTTTCTTCTTACTTAAATTTTCTGGCTTCATCACAAAATGAGGACAGCAATTCAATCTCTCTTTAGCATCTGAACTTGATAGGCTTTTTCTAGAAAGAGCATTCCTATTTCTGACTAGCTGAAAGACAACTTCTTTCAGAACTGCTTGTGACAAAGGTTTTTTTTAGATATGCCTACCAACTTCATCAAGATGAAGCTGTTAACAACCGAGACTTCTAACAGCCAGAAAATCAACTTTCTTGACCATTTCAGCGATTTCCAATGAACAAATAACTTGCACAGTAATATTCAGCTGTCTACTGCTCCCATATATCCACAAATAGCAACTGGTGTTTCAATCTGTAAGATTTTCCCTCCTTCTACCTTTATTGTTGCAACCACAGTTTGGGTACCATAGAAAGTAGAAAGGAATACAGTTCTTTTTGTCTTTCCAGGCCAGAACTTGAACTGTATCCTCCTTTCAGTAACCAACAACTCTTTATGTTTTTCAATTTCCTTTGTCATCTTGGTCTCTAGAATATACACCATAAACTGAATATACACCATTCAGTGTCTATTCAGTTTATGTAGTTCTTCTGCTAGTATTCAACTAGCAGAAGAACTACAAGTAACTACTCAGGGAACAAATGAAATCCACTATTCTCAATGTTTTGGAGATGGTTTTAAAGGAGGTGAAGCCACACCAGCACTGGTTGACAGGTTGTCATTAATTTCTTCATCACTGCTGCAAGACATATCGTCGGGATCAAAATTAACATCGCCCTCACTATCAGACAAAATTAAATTAAATTTTGAATTGGAAAGTTCTAACAATTTCTCAATTGCTTCATCAGAAAGGGCTTTTTGAAATGTTGACACCATGACTAAACACTGTTTCTGGCAGAGAGTAAATACATAATGAACATTAAAAACAAAGAACAAAAACTACACCCACCAACTAGTAACAATTGAATGTAAACATTCAATTAGTTTGTGAAAGTGTTTATATGATATATAAACAAAGGCAGTTCAATAATTACACCATATGAGCGGGAAAACAAGCTATAAAACTGCCAAAACAAAAATGTGCGACAGGACATTGGACCAGAATGGAAATTTTACGATGGTACGAGGAGACATTGGACCGCAAAAGGAAATTAAAAAAAAAAAAAAAAGAGGGCAGGCAAATACAACAATGAATAGCTAGACACTGAGTTGTAAAGAGTGACCTTTCTCACTTCAAATGTGCAAGTTAATAGGAAATATCACCATCACCTAGAACAATTTCTATAAATTAGACAAACTGCAGATATCCTAGAATTTAATCCTCCCTATCATTCCTTTTTCCAAAACCAATTATGGAGAGTATAAGTGAAGTATTATTATATGGGAGTGAGTTTACTGTATATGAGAGTCAAGCGGACTGAATTTCAATGAAGTCTGGTTGATATACAGCAATCAAATTCTGTTCTTGCACCTTCACATAATGAGACAGTTAATAAACTAGGGAATAGACCACTTCCATGTGCAAAGAGTGAGGCACTGCAACTAACATACTGGAACTGACCAAATATGTGAACCAATGTAAGCCAGGGTTAAGGTGTGGCATCCACATCACACAGAGAAATGCTATTATTCTGTCACCAGGAAATACTAAGTGGTAGATAGTTCTCTTCACTTTGCTTATTGGAAGCTTGAAGTGGTGAAAGTCACATTCAGTCTCCTGCAACCTACATCTTTTCTGTTATGCGGTATGCGATATATCTTTAGAAGTAATGAAAGCCATCATAGTAAGAGATAACATTCCTTACATTTTGAGGATATAGCTTTTAAAATGCTTTTCACAGACAAGCCACTAGACCAAACAGTAAGTTTGGTCTAGTGGCTGGCCTTAGAAGGCCTCTGGATCAGGTGAAGTATAATCTCACTGCCTCTAATTTGCCAGCTTGTGACTGGAAGGAGTCTGAACAGTGCAGGCACAGAAGGCTTTGATATGTATGCAATATCAAAAAATTTCATTAAATCTTACATCTAGTCTCGCCCCACAAAACCCCCACCCTCTCTACTGAATGCACCATAAATAGTCAAACTAATAAAACAAACTTATATGCAAAATCTAAACTCCCAAAAAACATATTATTATTAGGTGGCATATGATGTAGGGAAACAAGCTTATAGAGCATCAGCAAAAAAAAAAAAAAAAACCTTCCCACATCACTTGGCCCTCCAATAATTTGTCTAGTTCTTCCTTGAATTTATTCACACAGCCCACTTCCACAACACCAGGTACAAGTTTGTTCCAACAGTCAACCACCCACTGCCTGAAGACAAACCGCCTCACATCTATCCTGCAACCATTGTTCTTCAATTCGAATTTATACCCCCTCATCTGTGTGGTATGGCAAGAAAAATGCCAGTAGAATTGAGCTTGCTGAATCCATTCAAAGCCTTAAAAATCACAATAAGATCACCTTGCAGGTACCTAGTCTCAAGAAGCTACAATTTGCAGAAGCAAGGCTTGCCTTGGTAAGACCACCCTTTCATTCCCTTCACCAATCTTACTGCCCTTCTCTGCACCCTTTCCAGCACATCTACATCCTTTCTAAAATGAGGCCTCCAGACCTGTATGCAGTACTCAAGATACGGCCTAACCACTGTCTTATACAATAGGATAATCATTTCCTGCTAGCAAAGTCCCAAAAGTTAACCACCTACTGGCTGAAGGCAAACCTCTATATCATAGACAAGACTCCATAAGCTGTCCTGTCAGCATTACTCAGAGAACTTCATATCTGACTGCACAATCACCCCAGGTCTTTTTCATTTTCCAACATCTTGAGTGAAGTACAGTTAGTACATTAATCTGGGATTACTGCTACCCATATCCAGTACCTTGTATTTGTCAATGTTAAACTTCAGCTGCTGTTTGCAGCCAATCTGCCTAATTTTTCTATATCTTGTTGCAGTAGCATACTGTCATTACTATCATAAACCATCCTGCCAACCTTTGTATCTTCTACAGAAGTGTTTCTCAACTGCAAACCAGTGGCAGACCAGTAAAGGTTATAAACATTCCACCCAGGACTGGTAAATGGCAAAGAAGATTCAAAATTAAAAATTGCAAAATGAAAGGTAAAAAAGGAGATTTAAGAATTTTTTAATGTAATTGTTAATAAAATTGATGGAATTTAATGTCAATCAGGTACCTGCTGAAAAGTTATCTGCATTAGAAAGATGAAAATAGAGATTAATGTGTTTTGTAACAAGTTTGATTTCTCTTTTTTCTCTTTATTGCTTTGAAAGAATTGTATCTTTTTTTTTTTTCCTTTTCGTTTGAAAAAGTTTTTATTCACTTGTATTTATATTGTATAATTGGAATTCAAGCATATACTTCCTTATTTACTTAATAATCCTATCACAAAAAATACTTTATTCAATTAAATTTCGTTAGTACATCATAGAAGCTTTTGATCATTTCAGAACTGCATTTCAAACCTTGCTGGTTAAAAATATTTCAAGAAAAAGTACATAAAAATTCTCTTTAAATAAAAAATAGTCTTTATCATTCATTATATTCTATCAAACTTACATGCAAAGACACAAAAATACCTAAGGATAAAAGAAATGACATTAATTTTTTGAAAAATATCACCTTGTTTTAAGATAATCAGTATGATTGCTGCTCATCCTTCTTGCTAAGCTAAAGATATAACTAATTTAACATTGCGACTGTTACTGTATAGCGTAACTAATTAGCATATATCTCAAACATTAAAATGTAAGGCAGTGGTTCCCAAACTGTGCGCCGCCCCAGGGCACCATAGCGAATTCACAGGGGCAACATTTTAAATTTTTGAAGGAAATAGCAATACTTGACATTTGTCGGACACCGTGTGAACTACTAGCTCGAGGTAGTTCACAGTTTCAACATTACTTATTAAGTTGTTTGGACCTAACTACTTAAAAATGGAACTCTTAGGTATTTCTTTTGGCCTAGGTGTGCAGTGAAAAAATTACTGAGACACTAAGGGTGCTGTGAACCGAGAAAGTTTGGGTTGTTGTTTCTGCTATTTGAAAGCTATTGGCGCAAGAGCAGCTTAGGCTATAATGCACCTAGCAACCTAAATGGAAATCATGCCCCAGGCTAGAGCAGCAAAGCAACAAGCACTAAGGGTGCGATTCTCTAGTGCATCATAGACTAAAAAAATGTGCAACTTGTGAAATGTTTGAAGACCTTTCTGGAACAGGACATGATCTAGCCAAGGAGGATGTCTTTATGTGTGCAAGGTGCAGAGAGCATCAAGAAATTAGGCACCAACTCAGCATTTTGATGGGCATCTATGAGAGTTTGAAGAGTAGGGTAGATGCTCTTGAAGAAATTAAAATGGAAGGTCCACCAAGCTCTCAGCTGCTCAACTCAATGGCAGAGCTCATTCTTGTGCATCAGACAACATAGCAGCAATCTTCAGGGCGACGGGAAATATACTGTGCAAAAAGGATAGGTGGAATGGGACAAGGGTATGTCTGCCACAGGAAAAAGTTGATGACATTGCAGAACAGATATCTTTAAAGGGCACAAAGGGTGATATCACTGTACACATTGGCACTAATGACATTAAGAATAGGAGATATGTGGACTTACTTAACAAGTACAGGTCAATGTTGAAAAAAGTCAAGAGTAAGGGTTAAATTTGAAAGTGTCTGCATTGCTGCCAAGACATGATAGGAGGGAGTGCATGATGAGAGCCTTATCAATCAATTCAGCCCTGGAGAGATTGTGCAAGGCTCGGGGGATAGAATTTTTCACAGCATTGTCTGCACGTGTTAACAGAAGAGACAGCATCTACAGGAATGAGATACACATAAATAGAAAGGCTGCAAGAATATTTTCCAATGGCAATGAGGCAGTGTTAGGTGGGTCAGCAAACTGCTACCTTGGGGGAATTCACAAACTAATAGATTAACAGTAGCACCAGGCAGAGGTGAAAGTGATTCTTGCACCGCTTCTATCGGAATGCACAGCAGCCTGGAAAGCAAGGAGCCAGAGATTTCAAGGACTGCTGGGAGTCATCATGGAACAAGTAAATACATGAGATGTGTTAAGGTAACTAAGAGTAAGAATGAGTGCAGGTAAACTTGCATGTACACCAATGCTAGGAGTTTAGAAAATAAATTTGATGAATTTGAAATGCTGGTCAAGACATTAAAGGCAGATATTTTTGGTATATCAGAGAAATGGTATCACACAGACGTAAGGAATACAGAATTGGAATTTGGGGAGTAGAATGTGTACAGAAAGGACAGACAGGATAAAAAGGGATGAGTATTTAAGCTGTTAGTTAAGAAACTCACAAAATCTAATGAAGTGCATTCAGCTGACATGTGTGGACAGTGCAATGCTGAGTCATTCTGGTGTGACATAAGCACTGGGAAGGCCAAAATTGAGGGTAGGAGTGTGTAATAGGCCTCATGACTCTGTATTTTTCGTACCAACTAAGAAATACTGTTCAAGGTTTTAGGCCTAAATGATGTCAGATGAACTAATGAAATGTGGCAGGGAGGAAAAATACATGGGATACATATAAATTATCAGGTGACACAAAAGACTATGGTCTATATAAGCTGTCTGTAATCAAGCCACAAAGGAGATTAGGCAAGTGACAGCAGATTATGAGAAATTTTTGGCAGAGGATGTAAAGAGGAACAGCAAAGACATTACTTGTGTAAATTCTAGAAGGAAGGGGATGAATCAGATTGGACCACTTGACATCGATGGTCTGATTGTTGATGATCCTACTCAAGTAGCTGACAAAAAGAATGAGTATTCTGCATCCACACATCGGCAATTCGGTAGCAAGACGGAGGCCAGAAGCATATCAAACTCTAGCTGAGAGCTAAATGATTTTGTAATAACTGAGAGCAAAGTGGATGAGAAATTCTTGAAGTTGAACATAAGGCAGCTGGGGTAGATGCTATCTATCCAGTTGTATTAACTGGATAGATAGCATCTACCATCTACCCTTAGCCATAATTATAAGAGTTTCCTTGGAATTAGGGGTCACTCCAATGGACTGGAGAGGTGCAAATGTGTTCCCATTTCACAAATGGGGAGCAAAGGTTGACACGAGTAATTAGACCTGTTAGTTTAACTTTTGTTCATGGGAAAATAATGGAGTCACTGGTTAAAGAAGAATTGCAGGACCATCTAGACAAGACTGCAGTTATAGTTCAGACACAGCATGGGCTTATTAAGGGGAAGTCTGAACAATCTGAGTGAATACTGTGATGTGGCCGCAAAGGAACTGGATGCAAAAAATATTTTGATTTTTTGATTTTATACTTGGATTTTAGGAAAGATTTTAATACTGTTACACATGGAAGACTACTGTTCAAATTGGACCAGTATGGCAATAAAGGAAAGCTGCTACAATGGATAAAGGGATGGTTGAGTGGGAGAAGACAGAGAGTGGTAATCAATGGACACTGCTCTTCGTGGACTAATGTTATTAGTGTAGTCTTCCAGGGTTCGGTCTTGGACCAATTGTTGTTTTCGGTATTTGTTAATGATATTGACGAAGGTATATCAGGCTTAATGTCCAAGTTTGCAAACAATGCAAATGTTTGGTAGGGTTGTTAATGACAGTACACTACTCCAACAGGATCAAGAAAAGTAGAGATGGGTTGAGAGCTGCAACTGAAGTTTAACTTTGACAAATGCAAAGTACTGCACATGGATAGCAGTAACAGCAGAATAACGTACCAACTGTGTGGTACTACACTCAGGGTAGTTGAGAATGAAAAAGACCTGGGAGTAATTGTGCAGTTGGATAGGAACTTTTCTAAGCAGCGAAGACAGGCTGCAAGAGTAGCTAATGCCGTCTTGTCAATTATATACAAGAATTTTGCTAGCAGGGATAAAGAAGTGATTATCCCATTGTATAGTGCAATAGTCAGGCCACTTCTTGAGTACTGCATACAGGGCTGGAGGCTTCATTTTAGGATGGATGTAGAACTGCTGGAACGGGTACAGAGAAATACAATAAGATTGGTGAGAAGGAATAAAGGAGTGCTGTTACCAAGAAAGACTTCAGTTCTACAAACTGCAGCATCTGGAAACTAGGCACCTTGAAAGTAATCTGATCGAAGCATTTAAGGCTTTGAATGGCTTGAGCAAACTTAATGCTGCTCTGATTCTTCCTCTTGCTCAGACTATACACATGACGAGGGATGGTGTCAGAACAGATGTGCGTAAGTTTGCCTTCAGCCAACAGGTGGCTGATTGCTGAAACAAGCTTCCATCAGTTTTCATAAAATGGATAGTTCGAATAAAGTCAAGGAAGATCTACACAAATTATCAGAGTGGATGGATAAATGAAAGGCTTTTTTTTTTTTTTTGGTACATTCCATATAAGCTTGCTTTCTTGCATCCTTTGCCACTATTAATACTGATACTTACTGACAATCTAAGCAAACATTCAGATCAGAAGATTTAAAACAGTAATTCAAACAAGGAAAAGAAATTTCTTTTAGATCATCCCATTTTGAATTCTTGTAATGCCAAAGAATATGAGGCTAAGGATGGCCACATGAAAGTGACTTCACTAAAGAAGAGATCATCATCAATTTATGAACTGAGGTGCTCAGAGAATCACTGATATTGACTAAGTACTTTGAAGGGTTGTTTGTGGTAAAAAGAACAAGGGGGAATTGATTTGGAATCTCTGGTATTTTGGTAGGTAAATGAACATTTACCTACCAAATTCAATATAATTATATAGCTAGTATGAATCAGAGCTGTAATACTCAATATGTTCTACGTTGGTAATAATATTAGTAAATTGATAAGAGGAGTTTACCTCAATATAGTACGTGGAACACTTCCGTATGATACCCTCCAGAAATTAAAACGGAAAAAACGAAAAAATCGACAACTTACCGGTACTCTGAATATTTTCGTTAGATTCTTTTAATTGCGTTAATTTGAATTTTAATTGTTTTGAATTGATTTTGAATTGTGTTAAATTGATTATTTAATTATTTATATTTCACTTTAATTATTTATATTTTACTTTAATGTACCGGTAAGTTGTCGATTTTTTCGTTTTTTCCGTTTTAATTTCTGGAGGGTATCATACGGAAGTGTTCCACGTACTATATTGAGGTAAACTCCTCTTATCAATTTACTAATAATTATATAGCATAATACGAATCACTGCATTTAGGATTCTATTATATAGCGTAGTATTGACAATTAATTGATTAAATTTATTAATCTGATTAATTTAAAATATCATGCCCCAGACTAGAGCAGCAAAGAAACGGACACAAAGTGGCAGGAGTGCTGTGAATCGGGGGAACACTGAGGGGGGAAATTCTCTAACGCATCACAGCCTAAAAAATGTGCAACTTGTGAAATGATTGCCAAACTCTCTGGAACAGAACATGATCTAGCCAAGGAGGATGTCTTTGTGTGTGTGGCAGGTGCAGAGAGTGTCTAGAAATTAGGCATCAACTCAACATTCTACTGGGTGTCTATGAGAGCTTGAGGTGTAGGGTAGATGCCCTCGAAAAAATTAATATGAGGGGCCTGTCAAGCTCTCAGCTGCCCAACTCAATGCCAGAGC
Source organism: Mastigoproctus giganteus (assembly GCF_048544385.1). NCBI lineage: Eukaryota > Metazoa > Arthropoda > Arachnida > Uropygi > Thelyphonidae > Mastigoproctus > Mastigoproctus giganteus. Next base: position 26,933,171 of record NC_143587.1, read on the forward strand.
TCACTCCTGGGCATCAGGCAACACAGCGGCAATCTCCAAGGCAGAATGCGCTGGTCCTAAAGGAACTAGTTATTGTTGGTGACTCTACTGTCAGGGAGACGGGGAATATATTGTGTAAAAAGGATAGATGGAACAGGACCAGGGTATTGCTGGGAGGATTCACAGACTAAAAGGTCTGCCAGGGGCAAAAGTTGATGACGTTGTAAAGCATATGTCATCTTTTAAGGGTACAAAAGGTGATTTTGTTGTACATGTTGGCACCAATGACATTAAGAGTAGGAGATCTGCAGATTTACTTAACAAGTACAGGTCAATGTTGCAAAAAAGTCGTGAATTAGGGTTAATTTTGAAAGTGTCTGCAATTCTGCCCAGACACGATAGGAGGGAGAACATGATGAGAGCCTTTTCAATCAATTCGACCCTGGAGGAAATGTGCAAGGCTCAAGGGGTAAAATTTTTTTCAAACTGGTCTGTGCTTGTTAACAGGAGAGACTGCTTCTACAGGGATGGGATACACTTAAATAGAAAGGGTGCAAAAATATTTTCTGATGCTATCGAGGCAGTGTTAGGTGGGTCGGAAAACTGCTAGCTTGGGAGGATTCACAGACTAAAAGGTTAAAAGTAGCCGCAGGCAGAGGTGAAGGTGATTCTTGCACAACTTCTATTAGAATAAGTAGCGACCAGGAGCGAGGGGTGCTGGGGGTTTCAGGGACTAATGGCAATCATCGTGAAACAGCTGGGTATATGGGATGTGTTAGGGTAAATATTAATAAGAATAGGAACATATATACTTGCATGTATACTAATGCTAGAAGTATAGTAAATAAATTTGATGAATTTGAAGTGTTGGTCAAGACATCAAAGACGGATATTGTTGGGATAGCAGAGACGTGGTGTACCACAGCTATAAGGAATGCAGAACTGGAATTTGGGGAGTACAATGTGTACAGAAAGGATAGACGGGATAGGAAGGGAGGAGGTGTTATGCTGTTAATTAAGAAAAACATCAAATCAAAAGAAGTGCATCCAGTTGATATAGATGAACAGTGCACTGTTGAGTCAGTTTGATGTGACATACGCACTGCGAAAGCAAAAATAAGAGTAGGAGTGTGTTATAGGCCTAACACACTCCTACTCGAATGAGTACAATGAACAATTGTACAGAGAAATAGAGTGGGCTAGTAAATCAGAATGTCTTATAATGGGGGATTTTAACTTCAAAGATACTGACTGGAACTTGTGGGTTGGTCACTCACACACTAGTAAGACTTTTGCGGATTTATTGGATGATTGTTTTCTGAAGCAGCACGTTCGAGAGGCAACCAGAGAGGGTAATACTCTTGATCTGGTTATCAGCAATGATCATTCATGTATTAAGAATCCGCAGATAAAGGAACCACTAGGTGGCAGTGATCACAGTGTACTGATGTGGGATTTACTTAAAGATATAATTACCATCAGGGGTAAAGGAAAGGGTTTTTGCTTTCGTAAAGGTGAGTACAGTGGTCTCAAACAGTTTTTAAATTTGACGATGTTACCAACAGTAAATTCTAAGTGGGAAGCATTCAAGGAATTAATCGTGGATGCTACTAAAAGTTTCGTACCTATTAAAAAATATTGTTCAAGGTTTAGGCCTAAATGGTTATCGAATGAACTAATGAGACTCGTGACAGAGAAGAAAAATGCATGGGATGCATATAAATTATCAAGCGACTCAGAAGCCTATGGCAGATATAAGCTAGTCTGTAATCAGGTCACAAAGGAGGTTAGGCAGGCGAAGGCAGATTACGAGAAATCTTTGGCAAAAGATGCTAAGAAAAACAGCAAGGATTTCTTTACTTATATAAACTCTAAAAGAAAGGGGATGAATCTGATTGATATTGATGGTTCGACTGTTGATGATCCTGCTCAGATAGCAAACAAACTGAATGAGCATTTTGCATCTACATTCACACATGGAGAGTTATTAAGGTTTGAAAATGGCAGAAGGTTATCAAATTGTAGCAGGGTGTTTAATGATATGGTAATAACTGAGAGCAAAGTGGAGGGAGAAGAAATTGTTGAAGTTAAACATAAGAAAGGCACCTGGGGTGGATGGGATCTGTCCAGTTATATTAAAGGAGGTGGCAAGGCAACTAAGCAAACCCTTAGCCATAATTATGAGAGCATCCTTGGACTCAGGGGAGGTCCCCACGGACTGGAGATGTGCAAATGTATCCCCAATTCACAAAGGGGGATCGAAGGGTGACACAAGTAATTACAGACCGGTTAGTTTAACTTCTGTTCTGGGTAAAATAATGGAGTCACTGGTTGAATGTTTGTTGTTTGTTTGTTATTTGGTTTTTAGGAGCATTAGCAACTAAGGCCATATTGCTCCGGAATATGCGGTGGTCATTCCCTGACCTTTCCGCATCCTCCGTATTTGGTGGTGACGGGGTCGAACCCCGGTCTAATCAAGAAGCATGTGCTACGCACTGCTGCTTCTTCCCACCTGGCTATGGAGGCGTGACTGGTTGAAGATGCATTGCAGGATCATCTAGACAAAACTGCAGCAATAATTCAGACAGCATGGGTTTGTCAAGGGAAAAGTCTTGTCTGAAAAAGTTGATAGGATATTATGATGTGGTTACAAAGGAACTGGATGCAAAAAATAATTTTGATATCATATATCTGGATTTCAGGAAAGCTTTTGACAATGTTGCGCATGAAAGACTATTGTACAAATTGGAGCAGAATGGTATTAAGGGTAAGTTGCTACAAGGGATAAAAGGATGGTTGAGTGGGAGAAGACAGAGGGTGGTAATTAATGGGTGCTGCTCTTCGTGGACTAATGTTATTAGTGGAGTCCCACAGGATTCGGTTTTGGGTCCACTGGTGTTTTGTATATTTATCAATGATACTGATGAACGTAGATCAGGTTTAGTGTCGAAGTTTGCAGATGATACAAAGGTTGGCAGGGTTGTTAATGACAGTAATAGCAGTGTGCTACTGCAACAGGATCTAGATAATTTGGGCAGATGGGCTAAGAAGTGGCAACTGAAGTTTAACCTTGACAAATGCAAAGTACTGCATATGGGTAGAAGTAACCCCAGAGAAACATACCAACTGTGTGGTACTACACTTAAAGTGGTAGAAAATGAAAAAGATCTGGGAGTAATTGTGCAGTCAGATATGAAGTTTTCTGAGCAATGCAAACAGGCTGCCAGGGCAGGTCATGGGGTTTTGTCAATGATATATAGGAATTTTGCTAGCAGGGAGAAGGAGTTGATTGTCCCTCTGTATAAGGCAATGAACAGGCCACGCCTTGAGTACTGCATACAGGTCTGGAGGCCTCATTTTAGGAAGGATGTAGATTTGCTTGAGCGTATACAGAGAAGGGCAACAAGATTGGTGAGGGGAATGAAGGGATCCTTTTACCAAGAGAAGCTTAAATTCTGCAAATTGCAGTGGCTGGAGACTAGGCACCTGCACGGTGATCTGATTGAGGTGTATAAGGCCTTGAATGGGTTGAGCATGCTGAATTCTGATAGGATCCTTCCACTTGTTCAGATTACGAACCTAAGGGGGCATAAATTCAAATTAGGAAAAGACAGATGTAGAAGAGGTGTGCGGAAATTTGCCTTTAGCCAGCAGGTGGTTAATTGCTGGAACAAACTTCCATCTGTCGTTGTGGAAGTTGATAGGTTAAATAAATTTAAGGAGGAACTGGACAGGCATTTGGAGAGAATGGTGTGATTTTTTTTTTTCTTTTTTTGGCTGATGCTGCATGAGCTCATACACTTGCTTTCTTGCATCACATGCCACTACTTCTACTACAACTACTACTACATTCCAGGTGAGGTTATTCGGAATTGCAAAAGCCTCAGCACTTAGACAAGCAAACTGGAATTGTGGTCATTAAAATAGCTAAAGAAAATTGCCTCAATGTTATGAAAATTATAGTGGAACAAGTCAATCTTCAAATAAAGGAAGTCAAAGTATTCTAACCAATTAGAAGGGTTGGGCAAACAACAGAGGCAAGAGATTAATTTGACAGATCCCAAATTACGAAGTCTCTCACAAGGAATATAAGAGCAGATATATGCACAACTACAATCTTTGAAGCAAAAGGAATCATGATTAGTTCGTTGTTTGGTTTTTAGGAGCATTAGCAACTAAGGCCATATTGTTCCGGGAATATGCGGTGGTCATTACCTGACCTTTCCGCATCCTCCATATTTGGTGGTGACGGGCTCGAACCCCGGTATAATCAAGAAGCGTGTGCTATGCACTGCTGCTCCTTCCCACCTGGATATGGAGGCGCCAAAAGGAATCATAAAGCAAACAATTAGGAAACTAGATGAGCAGCAGTTGAAGCAACTGATAATTGGGACTGTACCAGAAAAACTAAGTAAGGCTTGGCACAGACTACAGGTGGAAATGTGCATTGTTGATATTGGAACTAAACCAGGTATATCTGTGAAATGAATGAAGTTTTTGAGAGGTTTAGATATTTTTTACAGATAAGTCTGTTCTATTAGTATGGCTATTCATGATGCATTCAGTTGTGATGCTGAGGTTTTAGCAATTAGTTATGATTTCATAGAGCTTATTCATTTACCTACCAGAATATTACATAATGCTAACCACAGAGCCAACACACTTGAGTTTTTCTCACTGACAACAACTCTTCAAATGCAAGTTGTCATTTATGTATCTCATTCCTCGAATTGATGATGGTCTCTCTCTCTCTCTCTCTCTCTCTCTCTCTCTCTCTCTCTCTCTCTCTCTCTCTCTCTCTCTATTTCTCTCTCACACACACACCATTCCGGTCCTGATGTCATCTGGTATTATGTGAGTGCTAAATGGGATGATCTGCATAATTTCCTACAATACCAATGTTTTCTCAAGTCATGCCAGTGAAATTATTCTTGAACAATGAAAAATCTTACCCTTTATCTAAACCTTGTTTTTTTTAAAACTGTGCTTATTAAGGATGTTCATGATAAGAATGTAGCACATTGCAATTAGCTTATATCCATGTCTGCTTCAATTTTTTCCAAAATTAAATATCACAATAATTGCAAAACAGTTACACTATTACTGATGATATGAACATCAGTATTAGCATAATTACATATACAAGGTGTCTCAAAAATATTGGTACAAACGTTTAGGGGAGGTAGGCAACATCTAAAGGAATGTGAATCGCATAGGAACCCATAACCGGAAACGTTATGGGTTCCGGTAAGGGAAAGTCTTGTCTGACAAATTTGATTGGTTATTATGATGTGGTCACAAAGGAACTGGATGCAAAAAATAATTTTGATATCATATACTTGGATTTCAGGAAAGCTTTTGACACTGTTGCGCATGGAAGACTACTGTACAAATTGGAGCAGAATGGTATTAAGGGTAAGTTGCTACAATGGATAAAAGGATGGTTAAGTGGGAGAAGACAGAGGGTGGTAATCAATGGGTGCTGCTCTTCGTGGACTAATGTTATTAGTGGAGTCCCACAGGGTTCGGTGTTGGGTCCACTGTTGTTTTGTGTATTTATCAATGATATTGATGAAGGTATATCAGGCTTAATGTCGAAGTTTGCAGATGACACAAAGGTTGGCAGGGTTGTTAATGACAGTAATGGCAGTGTGCTACTGCAACAGGATCTAGATAATTTGGGCAGATGGGCTGAGAAGTGGCAACTGAAGTTCAACCTTGACAAATGCAAAGTACTGCATATGGGTAGAAGTAACCCCAGAGAAACGTACCAACTGTGTGGGATTAATCGTGGCTTCCACGATTAATGGAATTTCTACACTTAAGGTGGTAGAAAATGAAAAAGACCTGGGAGCAATTGTGCAGTCAGATATGAAGTTTTCTGAGCAATGCAGACAGGCTGCTAGGGCAGGTCATGGGGTTTTGTCAATGATATATAGGAATTTTGCTAGCAGGGAAAAGGAGGTGATTGTCCCTCTGTATAAGGCAATGGTCAGGCCACGCCTTGAGTACTGCGTACAGGTCTGGAGGCCTCATTTTAGGAAGGATGTAGATTTGCTTGAGCGTGTACAGAGAAGAGCAACACGATTGGTGAGGGGAATGAAGGGATCCTCTTACCAAGAGAGGCTTAAGTTCTGCAAATTGCAGTGGCTGGAGACTAGGCACCTGCGCGGTGATCTGATTGAGGTCTATAAGGCCTTGAATGGGTTGAGCACGCTGAATTCTGATGGGATCCTCCCACTTGTTCAGAATACGAACCTACGGGGACATAAGTTCAAATTAAGAAAGGACAGATGTAGAATAGATGTGCGGAAATTTGCCTTTAGCCAGCGGGTGGTTAATTGCTGGAACAAACTTCCATCTGTCGTTGTGGAAGTTGATAGGTTAAATAAATTTAAGGAGGAACTGGACAGGCATTTGGAGGGTATGGTGTGATTTTTTTTTTTTTTTTTTGGCTGATGCTGCATAAGCTCCTACACTTGCTTTCTTGCATCATGTGCCACTACTACTACTACTACTACTACTACGTTACCGTAAGTCGGTAGACGGCACTGTTCATCAGTTCGCGAGAGGGAAAATTTCTGGTTTACTCATTCAAGCAGTAGTCGCCGCACAAAGAGCATGCATCGATATACTGTGAGCTGGCAGACATGCACCTAGTGTATGGATTAGCAGAGGGCAATGGATGAGCCGCTCAAAGAATTTATGGGGAACGCTTCCTAGACAGACATATACCGGACCACCATTTGTTTGTGCGTGTGCATCAAAATTTGTGCAATTATGGGTCATTTAGAGGTAACAGGAGTAGTGCGGGCAGACCACATTCGACCCGAACTCCTGCCATGGAAGAAAATGTGTTGAATGCCGTCCAGAATAATCCTAATACCAGCACACGTGCTGTTGCCTCTGCTTTAGGAGTGCCTTTTTGCAGTGTACAACGTGTCTGGTATGATGATTCCTTACACCCCTTTCATCTCCAAAGGGTTTAGTTACTGCTCCCCCAAGATCATCCAGCACGTGTGTCTTTTGCACGGTGGTTTCTCCAAAGTGTTCAAGACTTGAATTTTCCAGCCCATGTTTTGTTCACGGATGAGGCTTATTCAATCAGCACAATGCTCATGTGTGGGCTCACATGGGGGTGCACCCCCAAAACTATTCGTACATGTTTCACTTGTTGTGTAACATAATGTAACATTATTTTCCAGGTAAACACACAAAATGCAAGTTATAACCGATCGGCCGTCAAGTCCCCCGACAGGTCTTAACAAGCAAGTACAGGTAGGCGAGCGTGTCGGGCATTGTCAGTGAGTCCAGCTTACATCAACAAGAATATGTGCGTGTAATGACTTGTTGAGAATACGATACCATAAATAGGCGCCATGTATGAAATCTAGTTTAGATTGTTTTTGAATTGTATGACAAGCAGTTAACAATAGTGCAAGTGTAATAGTATTCAATTCAAAAATTTTAATTCATATTTGATAACTTCGATATTTACGGATCACATACAAAGCAAATTTTATTATTGTTGTTTCAATAAAACAGCAACTTACATGTGAGTATTTTTATACATTTTCTTACATATCTACTGTACGTTTCTATGGCTTCTAGTGTTTACTAATAATAAAATATTTTTATTGCATTATTAATGAAGTCAGAGGAGTGAAATCATAAAAAAAACTGTTAACCATTAATATTTATTTCTGTCAATTGAATCATCCGTGTTAATTGGTAAATAAGGCATGTGTTAATAAGGAACAATTATATAAATAACGGAAAATTGAATAAAAACTATTAACCAATTCTTAATTGCATATTAATGTATTTTTTTAAATTAATTATTTCTTGATAAATTTAGTTTGATAATTTAATATCAAATAAATATACCTAATGCTGAGCAAAGAACAAGACCCGGTTTATTAGTTTCATTAGTATTTTAGTTTGTTTGTCTTTTGCCGTCTTACGTAAAAACCACTGATGTCGTGGAAACTATTCTAATAAGTCAAACAACTATTGCAAAGAATTTTGGTTCCAACTAGAGAAATATTAATTATATAATTTTTTTTCTACAGATAATATTATGGCCGAATCTAAGAAAAAATGTAGACAATATAGTATTGAATATTTGAACTATGGCTTTATTCAGTCGCCTACAAACAATATATTACCAATGTGTTTGATTTGTGAAAGAGTTGTATCAAATTAAGCTATGAAACCTTCAAGACTACGAGAACATTTGACAAAAGTTCATGCTGATAAAAAAGATAAGGATTTATTTTATTTTCAAACACTTAAAGAAAAACGTTTGAAACAATCGACATTGGTAAAACTCTTTTCAACAGCATCCAAACAAGACGACGATGGGCTGCGTGCTTCTTACAACATTTCGTTACAGATTGCTAAAATGGGAAAACCGGAAACTATTGGTGAAGAACTAATTGTACCAGCTGTAAGTGAGGTAATACGCACTATGCTGTACATGCCAGCGTCTGATGTTATCAATAAAATTTCTTTGAACAATAATACAGTGCAAAGAAGAATTGATGAAATGGCTCAAGATGTTGAACACTCATTATGTGAGTATTTAAAAACATCCCAGTTCTCTATACAGCTTGATGAGTCAACTTTGCCAGGAAATGAAGCCTTACTTTTAGCATACGTGCGATTCATAAAAGAAGAACAAATTTACGAAGAATTATCATTTGCTAAAAATTTGAAAACTGATACTAAAGGAGAATCGATATTTCATGCATTGGAAGAGTTTTTTAAAGAAAAAGAAATACCCCTGAGTAATATCTTGTCAGTGCTACTGATGGTGCTCCAGCAATGATAGGGCGCTATAAGGAGTTTCTTGCATATTTAAAAAAGGCGGTGCTGAATGCATTTGCTGTACACTGTGTCATCCATCGTCAACATTTAGTTGCCAAAAATCTGAGTGAATGCCTACATAGGTCATTAGATTAAGTCATTAAAGCAATCAACAAAATCAGAATCAATTCATTGAATGACATATTGTTTAGACAACTTTGTATTGAAATCAATGAAGAATTCAATCGTTTTCTGCTTCATACAGAAGTTCATTGGCTATCAAAAGGTACCTGTTTGAATCGGTTTTATAATCTCTTTAACTCCATGCTAGAGTTTCTAGAAAACAAAGATGATGCTTTACGAGTCAACTTGATTGATTCCAAAAATGACATAGCTTATTTGACAGACTTGTTTAACAAATTTAATGAAACAAATCTACAACTTCAAGGCGATGAGCTGAATTTAATATAAACAAAAGCTGTTATTTCTGCGTTTGTAGCAAAACTTCTTCTGTACAAAAACAAAATTTAGGAAGAGGGGAATTCAGCCAGTTTCCAAATTTATCAACAGTAGAAAAATATGATGAAGACAGACTTACCTATTGTCAGCACTTGGATGCTTTCTATTCTGACTTCAATCAACGATTTGAAGATATTTTAAAAATGAACATACCCGATTGGGTTCTGAATCCTTTTTCAAGTACAAACACAGAAGCATCTCCAAAATTGCAACAAGAACTGATAGAGGTAACAACAAATGAAGAATTGAAATTTAAATTCAAAGACGGCTACCAACAATTCTGGCTGCAAAAGCAGATACCTACAGTTTATTTATCCTGGATTATGGGCTATAATACAAAAATTTTTAATTGCATTTCCTTCATCATATTTAGTGGAACGTGGGTTTAGTGTGGTCACAAATTTGTTAACAAAAAAAAGAAACCGACTGCAAATAGCGAATTGCGGTGATTTAGGAATACTGCTGACAAAAATAGAGCCGAGGATTAATACATTGATAGCAGCGCACCAGGTTCATCCTTCTCATTAGGATCATTTTTAATGTTATTCGTAATTTTTATTTTCATATTATCCTTCGTTATCTTAATTTTCTGTGTGTAATGCAAATGTTACTATGGTTGATTTTAATAAATAATTTTATAATTTCAAGCTTCAAGGTGTCTTATTTACAACATCTTTATTTACTATGTTTTAAGACGTAGGTATAAATACATAAAAAATGCAAATTTTTTACTATATCTTTCTGTTTGTTCGCTTAAAGAAGGTAGATTTCCGGGGGGGGGGCTGAGTATTTTTTTTTTTTCCTGGAAAGGGGGCGGTAGGACAAATAAGTTTGGGAACCTATGTTCTAAAAGTTAAGGTACATTCGATGCGTTTGAGAATACCCCTCAAGGCTGTTCTCGTCCTTGACAGCACTCCAACACATCCCATCAACTTATCTTCTGATGACATCAATATGGTGCAACCAAGGTGTGACAGTTAGTCTGAAAAGGCATTACAGAAGAAAACTTCTTTCAGAAATTTTTGAGAAGACCGCCAATGAAGAAACAGAACTCACTGAGGCCCTTAAGAAAATTAACATTGAGGATGTGATTTACATGTTGGCATCAACGTTTGTGAGGTCATGGGGAAAACTATGGCCTGATGTCAAAAAATTAACTGTAAACTGCGATCTGGACAAAGAGCCGTGCGCTGAGGATCTGACAGACCATGACAACATTGCTCTGCTTAACAATTTGAAACAATTAGCAGAGTTCAAAGACCTTGAAGAAGGAGACATCGATAAATGGCTTGTAGGTGATGACATTCTAGAGAATAAAACGTTAACAGACGATGAAATTATCGAAGCAGTTAGTCAAGGAGAAACGGAGGAAGATGAAGAACCAGAGAACCCAGAAGCTATGAGCGGAGATAAAAATGACAAAAGAATAAGTAATTTGGAAGGAAAGAAAGCGCTTGAAACTGCAATAAGATATATCAAACAGCAAGGTAATTCATCTACTATTGATATATGTCTTATGAAAAAGTGTGATTTTGCTTCACAAAACGAATTTAAATCAAAAAGACAAATGGAGATTACTGATTTTTTTCTAAGTAAATGTTTAATAAACATTTATATACAATATACTGTATACATTTTTTATTTAATTTACAACCTATAAATGGTATTTTTTTTTGTGTTCGGATTAACTGGGCATTTGTTTATTCGGCCTGAGGTCCGGTCCCATAGGGGCTGGTTAATTGAAAGTATACTCTGTGTGTGTGTTTTGGCATATGTACGAAAAGTTTGCTTTTCCTTACATCATTTGCCATTATAATACTGATACTAACACTAAAATAAAATTTCCGAAATTATGGAACACCATAGAGAAATGAAACAGCCAGCACAGCAGACTCTCCATACATGCACACAAACATACAAGGCATGATCAAAAAGTTTCACAAAAAAACTTTTGTGAAACTTTTTTGTAATTTTGAATGATTTTAAGGATTTTTAATGATTTTGAAACATGAAATTGTGGCACTGTAGCAATGACTTATTGCAACATGTTCAGTGACTCATCTAGGCATATTAATGCATAAATCATCTATTTATCTGCTGTCAGTATGAATTCACTTCACTGTTCACTTCATTTAAAATGGTAAATTTTGCTGGAAGCCAAATATGCATCAAATTTTATAGCAAATTAGGTAAAAGTGCAACAAAAAACCCAAACAGCTTTTCGAGAAGCCATGTATTATTTCAAGACTTTCTAGTGCTTCACAAAATTTAAACAGGGGCCATTTGTCCAAGAAGATGATCCTCACTCCTTGCTCTGCCTCCCATCAAATTCAAAAACCAATGGTTTTATTACATATGATCTAATCAAAAGCAATTAACACTTAACTCTCTGCAAGCAGATGTTAGTGTATTTGCTATTTCTTATGGTAACATACCAATGAATTTTAACAGAAGATTTAGGAAAGCAATTCCTTTCAACCAAGTGTGCACCATGCACCCTCACTGATCACAGGACCTTCGTAAACATGTTCCCACTGACCCACATTTGTTTATTCTTTCATTACTGGTGAACAAACTGTGAGAGAACAGATATCTTCTCTTGAAACAAAAGCCTAGTATTCAGAATCGAAGGCCTCACCTTCTCCAAAGCTCAAAACAAACAAGGCAACCTCAATCAAATATGAAAAGTGTTTATCTTATTTTTTGACCCGTAAGGACAGTGTTCATTATGAATTTGTCCTGTACTTTAACAGCAAACCAGAAATACAACAACAGTTCTGTGATGCTCTTTGCATAAAATAACCAGAGACCTGGGGGTAATTACACAGTAAGACATGATGTTCTCTGAGCAGTGCAGATGTTGCTAGGACAGCTCAAAGTTCCTGTATATCATTTTGTCAATGATATACAGGAATTTTGCCAGCAAGGACAAGGAGGCAATTATCCCATTGCATAAGGCAATAAGGTCAAGAGGCCTCATTTTAGGAAGAATGTCAAACAGATGGAGAAGGTACAGAGAAAGGCAATGAGATTGGTGGGGAACAAAGGAGGATTGCACTTAATAAGAAAGGCTTCCGTTCGAAAATTGCAGCATCTGGAGACTATCACGTGCAAGGGGATCTGATTGAGATGTTCAATGCTTTGAAAGGACTGACTAAGCTCAGTGCTAATGGCCTCTTACTCAGCCTACACATGATAGGGCATAAATTCAAATTGAGGAAGGGTAGTTGCAGTATAGAGGTGTGGAAATTTGCCTTCACCCAGTGGGTAGTTGATTATTAGAACAGACTTCTATCTAGTGTTGCAGAAGTGGTTAGTTTGAATAAATTAAAGGAAGAACTAGACAAGCTATTAGAGGAGATGAACAGGTGATATGGATTTTTTCCTTTTTTTTTGCTGATACTGTATAAGCTTGCTTGGATCATTTGCCAATACTAAAACTAAATATCAATTTCTTGAGAAGCACCAGCACTATTCAATAGGTATGGTACCATACCTATTGAATAGAGCATTCTGTTAATATTTCTCCTACAAGGGAAATATGCTGCTTCAAAAAGCAACATGTGTTTCTTAATGTCATTCAAACTCTATGATATATATATATATATATATAGCTATTGTTATTCAAACTGTACCTCAAATTTGAAAATGAGCTCTTTTATTTGATTATAATTTTTTTTTATATACAGGTTGAATGTGTTGCTGGAAATCGCTTCATCAACTTTGTGGTGTGTAAAATTTTTGTACATTAACTTGGTAATCAGTGAATAAAATTCTAATGTAAAAAAAAAAAAAAAAAGTGCAGTGTGACTGATCACTGATAACAAAAAATAATGACACCTCTAAACAAAGCCATAATGAATAAATATGCATCTACATTCATGCATGAATAAAGTATTTCGAGATGGGAATACCAAAACTATATCAAGTTATAAATGAGAGCTAGATGATTTTGTGATAACGGGAAGAGAATGGGAAGAGAAATTGTTGAAGTTAAAAGTAAATGAGACACCTGAGGTTGAATCTAATCACATTAAAAGAAGCAGCAAATGAAGTAAGCAAGCTGTAATTATAAAGCATTCTTGAATTCAGGGTTGGTCCCCATAGATAAGAGATGTGCAAATGCCTCTTATATTCACACATTGGGATCAAAGGGCAAACTGAGTAACTACAGACCTATGTTCCTTGACCTCTGCTCCAAGGAAAATAATGGAATCAATTGTTAAAGAAATAATGCAGATTTGTCATGATATGAATGCAGTTATGTGGAAATCAGGGTATGGATTTTATCTGTTAAGGGGAGACCTTATCCGACCAATCTAATTAGCTGCTATGATGCAATAACGAAGGAAATGAAAGCAAAAAATAAGTTTGACATCATATACTAGATAAAAGACTGCTTTACAAATTGGAGCAGTGTGGCATTAGGGGCAAGTCGCTGCTATGGACAAAAGGATGATTGAGTGGCAAAAGGCAGAGTTATAAATGGGCACTGCTCTTCTTAACTAATATTTTTAGTAGAGTTCCTCAGGATTCAGTGTTGGATTCTTTTTTTCAATATTTATAATTTATGAAGGCATATCAAGTTTAACATCAACGTTGGCAGCTGTTAAGAAGGTTAGCAGAGTGGGTGATGACAGCAATCAAAGCATGCTTCTGCAATAAGACAAAAAAAATTATGAAAATAAGCTAAGAAGTGAGAAGTGAAGTTTAACATTGAAAAAATGCAAAGTACTGCATACAGGTAGCAGTAATCCCAGAATACCACCAATAGGGTGGTGGAGAACAAAAGAGATCTAGGGGAAATTATACAGTACAGGGATAATTGTACAATTACCCCTAGGTCGATTCTCTAAGAAGTGCAGATAGGACAACGCAAAGGATGGTGTCAACGATACAGAGGAATTTTGCCAATAGGGACAAGGAAGTGATTATCCCACTGTATAAGGCAATGGTTATGATACATCCTGAATACAGGAGAGATTGGTTCTCAGCAATGTGATACACTTAATTAGAAAGGGTGCAAGAATATTTGCTGATGCTATCGAGGCAGTGTTAGGTGGGTCAGAAAACTGCTAGTTTGGGGGGGATTCACAGACTAATAGATTAATGGTAGCCACAGGCAGAGGTGAAAGTGATTCTTGCACTGATTCCATTGGAAGGAGCAGCAGCCTACAAAACAAGGTACTGGGGATTTCAAGGGCTGCTGGGAGTTATCATGGAACAAGTAAATACATGGGTTGTGTTAGGGTAACTAAGAGTAAGAATAGGCGTGCATGTACACCAATGCTGGAGGAGAATGATATATAAATTTTATGAATTTGAAGTGCAGTTCAGGACATCAAAAGCAGATATTGTTGGGATATCGGAGACATGGTGCCACACGGATATAACAAGTGCAGAATTGGAATTTGGGGGAGTACAATGTGTACAGAAAGGATAGACAGGACAGGAAGGGAGTAGGGGTTATGTTAGTTAAGAAAACGCATAAAATCTAAGGAAGTGCATCCAATTAGTGGACAATGCAATGTTGAGTCAATGTAGTGTGACATAAGCACTAAGAAAGGGAAAATAAGAGTGTGTGTGTGTTATAGGCCTAATGAATCTGATGAGTACAATGAGCAATTGTGCAGAGAAATAAAGTGGGTCAGTAAATCAGATTGTGTTATAATGGGGGATTTTAACTTCCCAGATATTGACTGAAACTTGTGGGTTGGTCACACGCACACTAGCAAGACTTTTGTGGATTTATTGGCTGATTGTTTTCTACAGCAGACAGCAACAAGAGGGAACAATACCCTTGATTCTTCATGCATTAAGAATCTGCAGATAAAGGAGCTACTAGATGGCAGTGATCACAGTGTACTGATGTGGGATTTACTTAAAGATGTAACTACCATCAGTGGTAAGGAGAAGGGTTTTGAGAGTTTTTAAATTCTATATAGTGGGATCAACTGATGATGTTAACAACGGTGAATTCTAAATGGGAGGCCTTCAGGGAATTAATCGTGGAGGGTACTAGGCTTTTCATACCAACTAAGAAATACTGTTCAAGGTTTAAGCTTAAATGGATATCAGATGAACTAATGCAGCCCGTGGCAGAAAAGAAAAATGCATGAGATGCATATAAATTATCAGGCAACACAGAAGCCTATGGCAGATATAAGCCAGTCTGTAATCAAGTCAGAAAGTAGATTAGGCAAGCGAAGGCAGATTATAAGAAATCTTCAGCAAAGGATGCAAAGAAAAACAGGAAAGATTTCTTTACTTATGTAAACTCTAGAAGGAAAGGTATGAATCAGATTGGTCCACTTAACATAGATGGTTTGACTATTGATGATCTTGCTCAGGTAGTTGATAAACTGAATGAATATTTTGCATCTACATTTACACGAGGAGTTATACAAGGAGGGGAATGCCAGACGTTTATCAAACACTAACAGGGAGCTATATGATTTTGTAATAACTGAGAGCAAACTGGAGGAGAAATTGTTGAAGATAAACATAAGGAAGATACCTGAGATGGGTGGGATCTATCCAGTTATATTAAAGGAGGCAGCAAAGGAAATAAGCAAACCCTTAGCCATAATTAAGAAAGCTTCCTTGGATTCTGGAGAGGTCCCCTTGGATTCTGGAGATGTGCAAATGTGTCCCCAATTCACAAAGGGGTGGGGGGGGATTTTGTAATAACTGAGAGCAAACTGGAGGAGAAATTGTTGAAGATAAACATAAGGAAGATACCTGAGATGGGTGGGATCTATCCAGTTATATTAAAGGAGGCAGCAAAGGAAATAAGCAAACCCTTAGCCATAATTAAGAAAGCTTCCTTGGATTCTGGAGAGGTCCCCTTGGATTCTGGAGATGTGCAAATATGTCCCCAATTCACAAAGGGGTGGGGGGGGGATTTTGTAATAACTGAGAGCAAACTGGAGGAGAAATTGTTGAAGATAAACATAAGGAAGATACCTGAGATGGGTGGGATCTATCCAGTTATATTAAAGGAGGCAGCAAAGGAAATAAGCAAACCCTTAGCCATAATTAAGAAAGCTTCCTTGGATTCTGGAGAGGTCCCCTTGGATTCTGGAGATGTGCAAATGTGTCCCCAATTCACAAGGGGGGGATCACAGAGTGACATGAGTAATTATAGACCTGTTAGTTTGACTTCTGTTCCATAAAAAATAATGGACTGGTTAAGGAAGCAATGCAGGATTATCTAGGCAAGACTGCAGTTATAGTTCAGACACTGCATGGGTTTGTTAAGGGGATGTCTTGTCTGACAAATTTGGTTGGATACTATGATGTGGTGACAAAGGAACTGGATGCAAAGAATAATTTTGATATCATATACTTGAATTTGAGAAAAGCTTTTGATACAATGGCACATGGAAGACTACTGTACAAATTGGAGCAGCATGGCATTAAGGGCAAGTTGCTACAATGGATAAAAGGATGGTTGAGTGGAAGAAGTGGTTATCAATGGACACTGCTCTTAATGGACTAATGTTATTAGTGGAGTTCCCCAGGGTTTGGTATTTGGCCCATTGTTGTTTTCAGTATTTACCTATGATATTGATGAAGGTATAACAATAACAGGGTTAATGTCTAAGTTTTCAAACAATATGAAGGTTCGCAGGGTTGTTAATGACAGTAATGATAGTACACTACTGCAACAGTATCTGGAAAAGTTGAGCAGATGGGCTGAGAGGTGACAACTGAAGTTTAACGTTGACAAATGTAAAGTACTGCATATGGGTAGCAGTAACACCAGAGTACCATATCAACTGGGTGGTACTACGCTCTGGGTTGTAGTGGAGAATGAAAATGATCTGGGGGTAATTGTGCAGTCAGATATGAAGTTTTCTGAACAGGGCAAAAAGGCTGCAAGAGTAGCTTATGGTGTCTTGTCAATGATATACAGGAATTTTGCTAGCAGGAATAAAGTGGTGATTGTCCCCTCGTATAAGGCAATGGTCAGGCCACACCTTGAGCGGGAAGGTGTTCCTCATTTTAGGAAGGATGTAGAGCTGCTGGAACGAGTAAAGAAAAGGGCAACAAGATTGGTGACTGGAATGAAAGGTTGGTGTTACCAAGAAAGGCTTAAAGCAGCTTCTGGAGACTAGCACCTACGAGGTGATCTAATTGAGGTATATAAGGCCTTGAATGGATTAAGCAAGCTCAATGCTAATGGGATTCTTCCTCTTGCTCAGATGAGGGGGCATTAATCACCTGAGGGGGCATAAATTCAAACTGAGGTAAGGCTATTATGTTATTATTTGGTTTTTAGGAGCATTAGCAACTAAGACCATATTGCTCCGGGGATATGCGGTGGTCATTCCCTGACCTTTCCGCATCCTCCGTATTTGGTGGTCACGGGCTCGAACCCCGGTCTAATCAAGAAGCGTGTGTTACGCACTGCTGCTCCTGCCCACCTGGCTACCGAGGCGCCTGAGGTAAGGCAATTGCAGAATAGATGTGTGGAAATTCGCTATTAGCCAGCGGGTGGTTGATAGTTGGAACAAACTTCTATCTGTCGTGGTGGAGGTCAGCAACTTAAACAAGTTCAAGTCAGAACTAGACAAACATTTAGAATGAATGGATGTGAGAAATGGGAAGAGGGTGTTTTTTTTTTTTTTTTTTTTTTGGCTGATGCTATATCAGCTTGCTTTCTTGCATCATATGCCCTACTAATGCTAATGCTGTATACCAGTCTGGAGGCCACATTTTAGGAAGGTACAATTGATCAGTTGGTACAAGTGCATTGAAGAGCAGCAACAACATTAGTCATGTATACAAAAAGGGTATAATCTTACAATGATAGACTTCAATTCTGCAAACTGCATGTTTGAAAACTAGGAATTTGCAAGACCTCAGTGAAGACCTTAAGAAATAATGAATTGAGCCATAAATGAATTGAGTAAACTAAATGCTAGTGGCATCCTTACTCTTTCTTGGACAACAGACATAAGGGAACAAAAACATAAAAGAAAAATGATGGCTACAGGATAGAGGTGCGAAAATTTGCTTTTAGCAAGAATATAATTGATTTTTGTTCCATTATGCTATGGAAGTGTAGGAAAAAAATAGGAAGAATTAGACAAATTATTAAAAGGGATATATATTGATGAGTTCTTTTTTTTTTTGGCTAATGTTGTATAAGCTTGCTTCATTTGTTATTACTAATAATATTTGACTTGGAGTGAATTAAAATCTCAGCAGGCTAAGCCATGTTAAAAACAAACAAATATTTACCATTCTTATTTTGTCAGCAGCCTAAATAAAAATAAGTGATCAAAAATGCAATGATCCCCCACCTCAACCTCATTATGTGTAATGGTAGTTTCACAAAAATTTTTTTACATACAGCTGCAATAAAATTAAGCAACAAAGAGCTGCATAATTTCCAAAAATAAATAATAAATGACTTCAGAAATAAAGTTTTCAAAAGCCATAAATCAATTTAAAACAGTGAACCAGAAAACTGAGTTTTCTTACAATCTCCCAGCATTTTGCTCCTGGTTACCATATACAATAGTTATCAGTTATTTGTAAACTTTTCATAGGTATGAAAAGGAATATACCCTGATTTTCACCAGGATAAGCAATATTGTTGCAAATAGGGAAACTGATGACCCGTAATAATCCATGTACCATGACAGCAATTTTGAATTGAAATTAATCACTTTAATTGTCAAAATCACACTCTGTTGTTCAGAAACAAGGAATATTTGGTTTTTTAATAGTATCATATCTTTTTCCTGGTACAGTAGGTTTAATCTGTGTATATTTTCCAACTATATGTAAAACCACATGGTATATATTACAGTAAAAACAAAGTAGAACCCAGATATAGGGGGGGGGGGGTAACTATTTGACATTCTACCTATGAATTACTCTAATCACAATCAACCATAATTAAGTATCAACTTTCAAGCAAAAAAACACCATATAAACACTGCACTGTGCTTTGACCAGAGAAGGAAGGATTAGAGATGGAATTAGAGTTCAACCAAAGATCAAAGCATTCTCTGAAATCCAGGCTCATAGCACTTGTATAAAACCATGTCCCGATTTTGCAGAATGTCTCTTTTATCCAACATCTTTTTAATACTGAAGGCAGCAGCAAACTTCATAGAATCTTGTTTCTGTGCATTAGTATCATAGACTGTTAGAACTTGTCATATTGTTTCATAAGTTTTCTTATTACTTCCCTTTCCTGTCTTACTTATTACTATATTTCTACTTTTTCAGTTATCATTAGCAGGAATGTATTTATAAATTTGCAGGCCCTGAGTACCCTATGTATATAAGGTCTGGTAAAAAAAATTTCAAATAATGATGCCAGAAACCATTTTTTATTTAAAAAAGGCTTTTTTTTTTTTTTTTCCTTTTAACTTTCAAAAGATACTATTATTATTAATGCAACAAATTGTGGTCAGGTGTTGTTGTGGGCTTTGCTGAGCCCTAGACAACCGTAAAAATTGTCTAGGCATACATTCAGCCCTGATCATTAGGCTTACACTTATGCTTCACATTTATAACAGATGAGGCCGTCATAATAGAAAATACACAAATATGAACAGCATGATATAAAACCTCCTACCAGCCACTTTTGGAACAATAACAACAGAAAACTAATCTAATGCACATTCAATAAATGGAAAGAGCATGTAGAGAGAATGAGGTGGAAGAGACTACAAAAATTGGCAATGAACTAGGATTGAACCATATGAAATAAAAAACAACAATGGTACAGGCTTCATAAGCCTAAAATCCACCAAGTACAAAAAGAAGACAGAAATATTTAAAAATAACACTTAGGGACAATGAACAGCATGACATAGCACCACCTACCAGGCACTTTTGGAACAATAACATGAAACTAATCTGATGCACATTCAATAAAATAATAATTAAATATTTATAGATATTCTGGATATGCAAATTTATATCCAGATTAAAAATGAATTGGATATTGATGAAATCAGTTACAAGTTCAGTTGAATATGAAAGTTTTCTGTATTGTGTTATGTAATGATAGACAAAGTAACACACTGTTGATAAGACTGCCATTCTAAACTGTGACAAATTCCAAAATCTAGCAATGGTTAATTAAGAACCAAGCCTGCAAAATCTAGATTTGGCAGAATTTTATAACAATCTCGTGTTGCCTGTGCATCTTGCATGTAGCTAAGACATGTTGTGCTTAATTTTCTATTATAAAAAATAAATGTTTCAAAAGTTTATAACAATGAAATCCACAAAAGTTTATAACAATGAAATCCACAAAAGTGCCACTTGAACAATGCACTCTAAACTTCATCAAGGTTAAAAATTTTTGGGAAACTCAAAATGTAGACCTAATGCATCGTCAATAGAAATAAAAAACAACATTTAGCATATACAAATTTGTATATTACCACAACTATAATGCTCAGAACTCTCTCTCTCTCTCTCTCTCTCTCTCTCTCTGTCTGTCTGTCTGTCTGTCTGTCCATAAGCAAGCAATGCGTGCATGCACACACACACACACGCACTAAAGGTCGTGAAAATCAAATCAAAATCTTAATTTTATTTTTCCAAATAACATTCATACTGGTTTTTTTTTTTTTTTTTTCAATTATGATAAGAAAACTTTAATTAAGCTAACAGAGCTGCTATCTATTCTTAAACTTAAACCCATAGTTCATTACAAATAAAAGAAACCATAAAAAAATTTACTTTTAATTATTTAATATATCAAAAACTATATGGTCCATTAGATGGCCTGATGTAGCCGAGCGGTCAGGAGCACAAGTGCAATAACTCATGCTCTTTGAGTGGACTGGGGTTCAAGCCCATGACTGCTAAATACGATTAACATTTGTACTGATTGATTTATTGTAAACTACACTGACCTGGTTGTTGTTGTTATTTGGTTTTTAGGAGCATTAGCAATTAAGGCCATATTGCTCCAGGATATGCGGTGGTCATTCCCTGACCTTTCCGCATCCTCCGTATTTGGTGGTGACGGGCTCGAACCCTGGTCTAATCAAGAAGCGTGTGCTACGCACTGCTGCCCCTTCCCACCTGGCTACGGAGGCGCCTACTGACTGACTGACTGACCTGGTAGTCATGCTAGAGTATAAACAAGAACATTTTTTTTATATATATATATATATATATATAAATCATCAAATTAAGAACTATCTTATCCATCTACATATTTAGAGCCAGCAGAATTTTATATGCCATAAGTTATGTTATAGTCTTAAAACTCAAAAAAAAAAGAACAGATTACATATATCCTCAAAGGGCCTCGTGCAGTACAACTTTTAACATTTTCGAGAGTGAGCACATTGATCTATGAATTTCATGTGTGGGCTCTTTTCGAAAAATATGCAGAGTCCACATGTTGATATAGTTTTTGGATGTAATTTCATGAATTGTCTTGAAATTTTTCTAAGGCTGCCATCTCATCTGTTTTTCTAACATGAATTTAATAGATGGCAGCACAAAAATCTCTTTGAAAATCAATGAGATTATACCTGTGAGTTATCGATAGCTATCCGATTTTGGCTTAAAAATGCTGAAATTTCCCAGAAGTTGATTAAGATGAAGTTTTTTCGGAAGTTGATGAAAAAACAATGAGGGGTTATTTTTTTTTTATTATTATTTACTTCGTTTTATTTTTGAAAATTTTAATTTAATGATGAGTAATGAAATGAAGTCAGAAGTAAAAAGAAATTAATATTAAAAAGCATGTATGCAAACAGTTTTCATTTTTACAAAACTTCAAAATATAATAAAGGAAGTCACTTTGCAGAATCCACCTTTTCAAAAACTCACTACAGGGATTTTGGAAATTTGTGAATAATAATCCCTTCTTTTTTTTCATACAGAATCTATTTATTAATAAACAAATTTCATTAATGAAAGGTGATTCTGTTATTTTTTTAAAATACACTGTTTGATAGACTTTTTCTAAACTTACTGGCCTTTCATCACAGATGGGTATTCTCAATTAGCAAATCTGACAACTTGTGAATAATGAAGCAATCATGAATTATCATGTGACAGAAAAAAGTTATAAAACTTCAAATATTAAATACAGCTAAAGCTATCATCATCATTATCATCAACCATTTTCAATCCACTGCAGGATGAAGGACTCTTCAGAAACTTTCTAGTTCCTTCTGTTTTGTGCTAAAGCTATACAGCCTGTGAAATAAATTAGTAAATTGAGGGCTACTTGTCTTTCTATATAATTAACTTCCAGCAGAGTGCAGTATCTGATGAAAAACCAATAAATCTCAAAATAGGATGCTAAAGCCATGTCTTATATTTAAAGATCAACAGAATAACCTTCCAGTGGATATTATTTGTTTAAAATTAATGCTTCATGACGCAACTTATAGCTGAGGAAGTTTATTCTATTTTGAGTATTAATATCATAGCATTACTTAAGGAATGCTGAAATTCTGCTGCCAAAAAATACACAGAAGAAAGTAATCCTCAATTTACTAATTGTTAAAAAAAAATTGTTTTAAAATTCTGTGCCGTCACCCCCCCCCCCTTTTTTTTTTCTTTTTTTCAATCATTCATCTATGTGAATTCCTGTGAATCACTAAAGCAAATTTGTCTGATTGTTATTACTACCATAAGCGCAAAACAAAATATGTATAACAATCAATTCCAAAATAATCGAAACATAAGAGAAACTAATGAAATAATAACAAAGTTAACAATAAAAATATCATCCACATCTATACAAGAAGTATTGAAATTCTGGTAATGATATAAAATTATGTGTGAATGCAACGTATCAAGTTTCTTACTGTAAATGTTCAATGTAATAAAAAATGTATATTTACATGTTTTTCACTTCTTTCCATTTCCAATACTAAAGATACAAGTAAGAAATAAAAATTATCTATGCAATGTTATTGTTACAAAAGATATTATACATGTGTGCATATGTCTGCCTGCTTGCTAAAATTACACTACCTGTAACAGGAATTTGGAAACCATTAAAAAAGGAATATTCAAAACATATTCAGCTAATTTGGAATACTGCACAAGCTGTGTGCTAAACCGATTAATGAGTACAGCTATAATCACTATACTACTAATCTAAGTAGATATGTAAAAAGTATCAATAACTCAAATATTTCAGTAAAACTTGCTCTGAAGAATAGTATATTCTTATAAGAATTATTATACTTGAAAGACAACAGATGTGTTTACTGACAGATCTGAATTGCAAAAGAGGTCAGGGATTGCTGATTTTTTTTTTTAATCTACACTGCTCTTCTGAAAGTTTTTTAGAAACTATGCTACTAGGGGAAAATATGTGTACATGGGTGTGTGTGCATGTAATATTTCAACGAAATTATACAATGCATACATAAAATTTAAAAACTGCTCCTTCACAATGAAATAGCATTTTCATAAAATCATTACTATATAAATATTAATTATAATGATAAAAAAGTTCACTATTTCAATTATCATATTTCACTAATAATCTTTGAAAAATGTACAACTACTAAATATTGGTTTTTGTACCTTTATTTTTCATGATGCAGAATGATTAATAGTAGTATATTAATACAAGCAAATTCTAAAAAAAAATTTAACAAAAAGGGAAAAATGGATTGTAGATACGTGATTTGTGTGCATTTGAGAAAGAGGTGAAGTTTCTTAAACTTTACAACTTTTTTTTTTACCTTTTGCTACTATACAGGAAATATTTACAAATAATTTTTAGAGGCAATTATTTCATATGGTGGACTTTCCTCAAATGCAATTTTACAGTAGACCTCCAACGAAATGTTTCCCCACACAGAGAGCACTGTAAAGAATTCTCTTCATGCATTTTATGATGCTGTTTCAGCAGCTTTCTAGACCTAAATACTTTGCTGCAAACTGGACAAGGGAATCCTGGATCCATATGTGTATAAAAATGTTCCCTTAAACTTTTCATATTCTTGTAAGACTTTCCACAATGGGTGCATGGATAATGATCTGCCTCATCATCTGAAAAACAAATATATGCTTATACAAAACTGAATGGAGATGAATGAAGAAATGAACACCACTGTTTTATAGAACCTTTTAAAGTGAAAGCAGTAGAACTAGATGCCAATTCTATGATGATGATGACAACAAAGTCAAAGCATCTCGCAAATTATTGCTAACATGTGTAGTTTATATATAAAATATTCTTTATCAATTAATTTGCCTCTTTAGAGTACACTGATGAAATATTAAAATTTTATCTGTTTTCATTTAAATATGGTGATATTTAATAATATGTAATTCAATACACTTACCCTAATGTAGTACTGCCCATATTCCTAATCTTTAGGAGTAAAAGGAATACCTAAATCTACTCCTTATGAATCACAACTGCAATTATAAAACTAACAAACTACTTTTATTTGAATAAATGAGTGTCTATCCATGTTGCACGCACACACTGCATGGATAAAGAAGGCATTATTAAAGAATGCCAAAAATATTTATTTTTGGCATTTTTTTAAATAAATATCAAAAATATTTATTTTTGAAATCATGATACACAACAAATGCATTTAAATCATTAACAAATTTAGTGATTTACAAATTTACTTGCAGAGAAGCAAGTGGGGAGAAGCAATGTGATCTGTTATTACAATTATTGCCATGTTATTCTCATTTTAATTGAAAAAAAATTTAATGAAAACTGTGCATAAAGCAGTGCTCAGCGATAATTGATGAAGTTCATAAAAAGAATTTAATTATTTCTCTAATAAAACCAATTTACTGTGCCTTTCTGCTTTTACCCCTAGTACTGTTCTTATCTGTTACTTCCTTTAACATAAAAAAATGTAACCTTCATATGTAATGCAAAACAGTTCTTCAGGTGATTATTCACTAACACTATCAACACCAATTCTATTCAATAAAATAATCAATAATTACATTTCTTTCCCCCCCCCCTTTTTTTTTTTGTTTTTTGAAAATTTAGTAATTCATACATAAAACTAGTAATAAATGGTCCTAAAACTTCTCAAATTGCAATGTACAAATGTATTATTAGTATAACTGTATATTAAATGCAAAATGAAAAAACTTCTGCATGTAAATAACGGCAGTTCTCAATCCTATTTGAAAAATTCACAAGTCTTTTTTTTTTTTTTTTTTTTTTTTTTATTAATCTATGCAAAGCATATACCATTATGAGAATGAGACATGAGAATACATCTGGAATAAATAAGTGCTTATGAAACTGAACATATATATATATATATATACACGATCTGTTCAAAAAAAAAACAAAGAAGGTACAAATACAGCACCTTGAAGATTCCTATAAATTCAAGACCTGCTTATCTATTATAAAGCATATCTAACAAATGGTACAGTTAATTTAACTACCCATTACAAAAAGTATAAAATTTGAAGAAAACAATACAGAAGAACAAAAACCAAATATTACTAACTGCTAATATCATTTACACAATTTTATTTTTATCTGAAACATGGAGTTTTTCCAAAAAATTTTACCCCGTGAAAAAAGGAATAAAAAGTCCTTCATTCTGCAACAGTATAATTAGTTTATGAAAAATACATATGCTCAATATTCAAAATAAAATAAGTATTCTTAATTACACATATTTACAATAGCTTGAAAATAAGTACCCATTAACAAAATTGTAAAAAGTTTTGTATATAGTAAGATAATCTTCAAGTCTGGGTAATCTTCTCTACTTCTAACTAAAGATCTTCTCAAATGCAAATTAATGCTTCTTGACTACAATTATTAAAAGATTTAAAAGGATAGAACTGTCTCTTCAAATAAAAAAAATCACAGTAGCTCAACACAAATGTTCCTAATAAAGCAAGCAAATACAGTAGTTTTCTCACTGTGGTTTTCAGCAATGGACACTTAGCAATTAAATTCAGTATTACCTGTTTTATACAATGCATGACAATTTTTCTACACCGTATTTTATAATGTTAAAAATTTATACCAGTAGTCAAACTTCAAAGAATAACATTTCTTGTTAACAAAGTATGCATCTAGGTTAATAATATATTTATTGGCATTTTGGACGTTGTTTTGGAGACAAATGTAAATGATGAAGTATCAGAAACTTTGAGAATGGTTTGGTATGGCATGGATTTGGGCTTTACTGGCGCATGAGCAACTGAGGCTATAATGTGCCAAAAGGTATGTATGATGTATTACATATAACACATGTGAATAACAGTAATATCAGAAGTAGTCACAAAAGATAGTAGATGATTTAAACAGTCCAATTGTATGAATAACTAAAACTCACAAATTATTCAATACTGGAGGAATATCCATTTTGTAATTCATATCCTTGTGGCAAATATAGTCATACTTTTTGAAGGGTCACCTATTTAAGTATACATAAAATTATATAATAAAGCCCCTTACCTTTCTTGCAATTTTCTGAAGATTCATAAAAAAGCAAAATAATTTAAAGGATACATCAGTAATGAAAGTATAATCATACCAGTCTGAATCTTCCAAGATGCTTTCTTGCTCTTTATCAATGTATGGAAGCAATGACAAATCCAGACTTCAACTGAGAAAGAGAAAGCGGTTTTCAAGTATACTGCTTTGATTAATGATATTTACATATTTTGAGACTCAAATACCTTATATTCATTACAGTAAATCTCTAAGGCAACCACCCACAGTTTGACATATATTTGGTTTTTTATAAAGGTAATGAAAATTTTAATAGGACAATAGATATAAAAGTCTTAACATTTTATTTTAAACTATAATTCTTTTTACATTAATTATAAAAAGTCTTAAAACTAAACAAAATTGTTTAAAACTAAACAGATAATATAAAAAATATATTTTTATTTTTTGAAATATTCAGGTAACAGTTTGTCCGGAATTATTGATTTTGTTTTTTTTTTGTATTCATATTAGTAGTGGCAAATGATCAGAACCGGAACTAAGGTGTAGTGAGCGGAGCTCCAGCCCTGAGATGCAGCATTTTAAGGGTGCACTTGACCAGTTATTTATTTTAGTAATGCTTCAGTTTTGATTTAATTACAGTCCTCTGCCTAGTTAGACCTCTGCCTAACAAACTTCTTTATAGCAAATTTCTTTGAATTCCTTTTGGTAATTACATTTAAGATAGTTTCCATAGAACGAAGAAAATTTCCATAAAACAAACTGATTACGAGACAACTTTGTAAGCATTATTTCCACCTCTGGCATTTAGGCAATTAGAAAGCACGAATTAAGGGTTAATGGGATTAACATTCCACAATGCAAGTGGTGCCCATAAAACATGCTGCTACTTATCCCACATACTAAGCTAGTTGACTTGTTTATACAGCCAGTCAGAAGATTAAGGCCCGACATGGATAATAGCCTCTGGTCAACCTGTGTTCTTTGTTTATAATATAAAATTTTATTAAAGGAAATACTACATTATCTTTGTATGTGCTACAAATTCCAGAAATTTTTGTGATTTTGTGAGAGGGAAAAAAATTATAAATTCAGGATTTATAATCACTTACAGAAAAAATTATCAGAAAGGAACAGTGTTTTACAAATTTCGAAAATAACAGAGAAACTCCAATTCTCCAATTACAAATTTCTAAAAAGGCCTGTCCAATTTCGTGACATCACACTTCTGAGCTTTCTGGTATGTCCTTCAAAAAGCAATTTTAACAGAGAAGGAAAAATGGAGACTAATTTTAAAATTTATTCTGGATGCAATATTATTTTGTGCAAAAAACATAATCTTGCATTAAGAGGTTCAAATGAGATAATTGGGAATCCAAAAGCTCAAATATTCTTCAATATTATTGAACTTTGATTATTGAAGTCATTATAATAAAGAACTTGCAGAACAAATTTCAAATCATCGAGAAGGAACTGTGAATTATTCATCACATAAAATTCAAGACTAATTTATATGTTTAATTGGAAATGAAATTCGGGCCAGTATTATTTCAAAAATTAAAAAAAAAAAAAAAAAGCTAAGTACTTCTCCTTGTTAATTGATTGCACCCGATTTATCACATCATGAACAAATGTGATAAACAAAATAGGCTTGACGTAGCCGAGTGGTCAGGAACAAGAGTGCATATCACATGTTCCTTGAGTGGACTGGGATTCAAGCCCGTGACTACTAAATACGATAAATATTTGTATTGACGATTTATTGTGCTTGACTGCGAAGTAGCTTTTCTGTTTCCATTTGCTGTGAAACAATGTTATCTAGCTCATCCCGTTCAACAACTGTTTTCTCAAGATACTTTTCAGTACTGAAAAGTACTTGTAAACTCTACTGACTTGGTTGTCGTGCCGGAGTATAAACAGAAAAATTTATTTAAACATGAACAATGTAACCCCAATTCACGAAGGAGGATCAAAGGCTGACACAAGTAATTATAGACCTGTTAGTTTAACTTCTGTGGCAGGAAAATTAATGGAGGCACTGGTTAAATAAGCACTGCAGGATCATCTAGACAAGAATTCGGTTATAGCTCAGACACATCATGGTTTTGTTAAGGGAAGGTCTTGCCTGACCAATTTGATTGGATACTATAATGTAGTCACAAAAGAACTGGACACAGGGAATAACTTTGATATTATATATTTGGATCTTAGAAAGGCTTTTGATACTGTTGCACATGGAAGACTGCTGCACAAATTGGAGCAGTGTGGCATTGGAGGCAAATTGCTGCTATGGATAAAGGGATGGTTCAGTGGCAGAAGACAGAGAGTGGTAATCAATGGACACTGCTCAACGTGGACATTAGTCCACGTTGAGCAGTGGAGTTCCTCAGGGTTCAGTGTTGGGTCCGTTGTTGTTTTCTGTATTTATAAATGATATTGACGATGGTATATCAAGCTTAATGTCCAAGTTTTCAGACGATACAAAGGTTGGTAGGGTTGTTAAGGACACTACTGATGCTATGCTGCTGCAACAGGATCTGGAAAGGTTCAGCAGATGGGCTGAGAGGTGGCAAATGAAGTTTAACATTGACAAATGTAAAGTACTACATATGGGAAACAGTAACCCCAGAGCAACGTATCATCTCTGCGGTACTACACTGACAGTGGTAGAGAATGAAAAGGACCTGGGGGTAATTGTGTAGGCAGATATGAAGTTCTCTGAGTAGTGCAGCCGGGATGCAAGAGTAGCTCATGGTGTCTTGTCAATGATATACAGGAATTTCTCTAGCAGTGATAGGGAGGTGATTATTCCCATGTATAAGGCAATGGTCAGGCCACACCTTGAGTACTGTATACAGGTCTGGAGGCCTCATTTCAAGAAGGATGTAGAACTGCTGGAACGAGTACAGAGAAGGGCAACAAGATTAGTAAATGGAACAAAGGGTTACTCTTACGAAAAAAGGCTTAAGTTTTGCAAATTACAGAGTCTGGAGACTAGGCACCGGCGAGGTGATCTGGTAGAGGTGTATAAGGCCTTGAATGGTTTGAGCATGCTCAATGCCGATGGGATTCTTCCTCTTGCTCAGAATAATCACCTGAGAGGGCATAAATTCAGATTGAGGAAAGACAGATGTAGGATAGATGTGTGGAAATTTTCCTTTAGCCAGCGGGTAGTTGGTTGGTGGAACAGACTTCCATCACTTGTTGTTGAAGTTGATAGCCTAAACAAATTTAAGTCTCAGCTGGACAGGTATTTCGAACGAACGGAAGGGTGAAATGGGAGTGGTGTTTTTTTTTTTTTTTTTGGCTGATGCTGAATAAGCTTGCTTTCTTGCATCATATGCCTCTACTAATGCTAACTAGTTAGCACAATTCTGGTTTGTAGATGAAAGGTTATAGGCTTGAAAACATATTTTTTCATTTACACATACATATACGCTATATTGCCAAAAGTATCTGGATATCCCTGGGATTTGGGAAAGAGGAATCATACTGATCCTCAAATCGAGATATACAAGTGGCTGTAATCACATTAGAAGAAATCAACAAAATACATAGAGGTTTCAGGCATTAAACTTACTGATTTTCAATGGGGAGTCATCATAGGAAACCATATTAACAACTAATCTTATGCCATTGCGGCAAAGCTACAACACCCTAGATCAAGGCCTTTGATGTAATCACCAAATGGCAATGTCATGGTGTTACTACTAGCCAGGAAATTTTCAGGTAGGCTGTTGAAATTAATGAAGAGAGACTTGGTGTGGGGGAACACAGAAGAGTTGTACATCAGTCTCTTCAGTCCTCATCAAATACTGTCAATCAAGAGTTCGGGGAGGCCATAGGAACTGATATTAGTAAAAAGTACAAGGCCAGTATGTAGAGAGCTACATAGTGTGGGACTTTTTGGATTAGCTGCAGTACATAAAGCGAACATTGCAGCACACAGTGTACACTGACAGTGGTAGTGCAGCCGTTATGATGCACATGTTATGATGCACTGTGCATTGACCTGCCAATGCACAGTGCATCATAATTGTGCATCATCAGAGGTAAAGGGAAGGGTTTTTGCTTTCATAAAGGTGACTACATTGGTCTCAGAGATTTTTTAGGTTCTATACAGTGGGACTAACTGATGACATTATCAACAGCAAATTCTAAATGGGAAGCATTCAAGGAAGTAATTTTGGAAGCTACTAGGCTTTTTGTTCCAACTAAGAAATACTGCTCAAGGTTTAGGCTCAAATGTATATCTGATGAACTAATGTTGACGTCTAGCAGAGAAGAAAAATGCATGAGATGCACATAACTTGTCAGACCACACAGAAGCCTATGGTAGCTACAAGTAGTCTGTAATCAACTCACAAAGGAGGTTAGACATGCAAAGGCAGATTAGGAAAAATCCTTGACAAAGGATGCAAAGAAAAACAGCAAAGACTTCTATACTTATATAAACTCTAAAAGGAAGGGGATGAATCAGATTGGTCCAATTGATATCAATGGTTTGACTGTAGATGATCATTCTCAGATAGCTGCCAAACTAAATGAGTATTTTGCACCAACATTCACAAATGAGGAGTTATTCAAGAAGGAGAGGGCCAAATGTTTATAAAACTATAACAGGAAGTTAAATGATTTTGTAATACCTGAGAGCAAACCGGAGGAGAAATCGTTGAGGTTAAACATAAGAAAGTCACCTGGGGTAGATGAGATCTATTCAATTATATTAAAGGAGGTGGCAAAGGAAGTAAGCAAAGCCTTAGCCATAATTATGAGGGCATCCTTAGACTCGGGGGAAGTGCCTATGGACTGGAGATGTGCAAATGTATCTCCAGTTCACAAAGGGGAATCAAAGGGTGACAGAAGTAATTACAGACCTGTTAGTTTGACTTCTGTTCCAGGGAAAATAATGGAGTCACTGGTTAAAGAAGCATTGCAGGATCATCTAGACAAGACAGCAGTAATAATTCAGATACAGCATGGGTTTGTCAAGGGGAAGTCTTGTCTAACCAATTCGATGGGATATTATGATGTGGTCACAAAAAATAATTTTGATATCATATACGTCGATTTCAAGAAAACGTTTGATACTGTTGCACATGGAAGACTACTGTACAAATTGGAGCAGTATGGCATTAAAGGCAAGTTGCTACAATGGATAAAAGGATGGTTGAGTGGGAGAAGACAGAGAGTGGTAATCAATGGGTACTGCTCTATGTAGACTAATATTATTAGTGGTGTCCCTCAGGGTTCAGCATTGGGCCTATTGTTGTTTTGTATATTTATCAATGATATTGAAAGAAGTATATATCAAGCTTAATGTCAAAGTTTGCAGATGATACAAAGTTTGGTGGGATTGTTAATAATAGTAATGACAGTATGCTGCTGCAAAAGGATCTGGAAAAGTTGGGTAGATGGGCTGAGTAGTGGCAACTGATGTTTAACATTGACAAATGCAAAGTATTGCATATAGGTAGCAGTAACCCCAGAGAAATGTACCAACTATGTGGTATTACACTCAGGGTAGTGGAGAATGAAAGAGACCTGAGGTATTTTTGCAGTCAGATATGAAGTTTTCTGAGCAGTGCAGACAGGCTACCATGGCAGGTCATGGAGTCTTGTCAGGGATATATAAGAATTTTGCTAGCAGGGATAGGGAGGTAATTATCCCATTATACAAAGCAAAGGTCAGGCCACACCTAGAGTACTGTGTACAGGTCTGGAGACCTCATTTTAGGAAGGATGTAGAGTTGCTAGAACGTTGTTAGTACAAAGATGGGTGTTTTTTTTTTTTTTTTTTTTTAGGAGCATTAGCAACTAAGGCCATATTGCTCCGGGGATATGCGGTGGTCATTCCCTGACCTTTCCATATCCTCCGTATTTGGTGGTTATGGGCTCAAAACCCGGTCTAATCAAGAAGCGTGTGCTAAGGACTGCTGCTCCTACCCACCTGGCTACGGAGGCGCCTCGTGAGTACAAAGAAGGGCAACAAGATTGGTGAGGGGAACAAAGGGGGTGCTCTTACCAAGAAAGGCTTAAGTTCTGCAAATTGCAGTGCCTGGAGAGTAGGCATCTGCGAGGTGATCTGCTTGAGGTGTAAAAGGCCTTGAATGGGTTGAGCAAGCTGAATGCTGATGAGATTCAGCAGATGAAGAATGCCTCTTGCTCAGATTAAGAACTTGAGGGGGCACAGTTTTAAACTGAGGGAAGAGTTTTAGAATAGATGTGCTGAAATTTGCCTTTAGCCAGTGGGTAGTTGATTGGTGGAACAGACTTCCATCTTTTGTTGTGGAAGTTGATAGCCTAAATAAATTTAAGGATAAGCTGGACAGGCATTTGGAATGAATGGAGGGGTGAAATGGAAGGGTTTTTTTTTTTTTTTTTTTTTTTGGCTGATGCTGCATAAGCTTTCTTTCTTGCATTGTATGCCTGTACTAATGCTAATATGAGCAAATTATTGATGGAAAAATATCACTAGAAGAGAGTTTCATTGATTTTATAGAAAGTAAAGAAAAGACTGCCATTGGATTGGTGAAAGAAATTCTTACCAGATTAGAAAATGATGGACTTTACATTAAAAATGTAAGGGGACAGAAATACAATAACGGGGCCTAGGCAATAATAAAAAAATAATAATAATTAAAAAAAAATGAATTTACGTTTGCACCATGTTCAGCACATAGTCATAATTTAGCTGGTGTACATACAGCGTCAATAACTTCTGGAATGATAAGTTTTTTTTGCCATTGTTCAAAGAATATTTACTTTTTTTTCTGGTTCCAATAGTCGCTGGAAAATTTTAATGAATACGTTGAAGATTTGACTCAAACGTCATACAGATACAAGATGGTCATCCAAAGAACGAGCTATAAAATCTTTGTTCTTACAAATAATAAAAGTTCATGAAGTCTTAATTAATATTGAAGATATCAGTATTGCTCAAAGTCTGCTTTTACATATAGACTATTGACTTTTATGCAGATTGGCTATATGGAATAAAATTCTTCATAATACTGACTGTGCAAATAAAGCATTGCAAGCTAAAAAGCTTTGCATACGTAACTCTTACCAATTAATAAGCGGATTGATAAAAAAAACCTCCAAGAAATACAGGAAAGTGAATTTCAAGATATTCTAGGATATGCTGCTACCACAGCAGAAAAAATGGACCTACCAGCTACATTTCCAGATGAAAGAAGAAGAAAGAAAGAAAAAAGGGGAGGAATGACACTTTTACGAATCTTCAGACAATTTCAATTTAAAAAAAAAAAAAAAACTGTTGTTACTCTGTTGTTCAAGATATCCAATGAGTTCTGTAATTCTTCCTCATTATTAGCAATCAGTACCTCGTCGTCTGCAAATCTTATTGTCTTTATCTTCTCCCCTCCTACTTTTTACATCTTCTTTCTATTCTTCTTTGTACTTTTTCATCAATGCTTCTGCATATAAATTAAATAGTCAAGGAACGTACTTGCCTTACGCATAAAAGTATCGGTAAGGGTATCATATCCACGTGTTACGAGTTGGACTCCGCTGAACGAGAAGTTTTTTAGCAATATTTAGCCGCTTTATTGACCAATTGATACATCAATTCATTTTCTATAAGTAGCTTATAGACCTAGTCAGGATCGTTAGTTTATTCTGAATTGAGACAGCAAGATTTGGAAGTTAATTAAGTGTCCATAGATTTACCGTTCGTAACTTGCGCCACTGTTATACGATACATTATATCCCGAACTAGATGGCATTAGTATAGTATATAATATAATATTGTCAATTAATCAGAAAATCTACTAAATTTGTTAAACTTTGTTGTCAATTAAATTGTACTTTTTACTAAATACATATAATGACTTAGATTATAAACAAAACATAATTAATTAATACATAACTTGATACGGAAGTTATATAAACAGAACTCGTAGATAATATTTGATACTGAAAAATATATATAGCATTATAACTGTGTTGGGATACAAATTTAAGGTTTTAATTTTGTTCTGAAATTGTAATTTTATTGACATTAAATCGAAATCATGACTCAGACCAGAGCAGCAAAGCAAAAGGCTCAAGCTAATGGGAGTGCTGTGGCTCAGAGAAGAACTGAGGGGGGCAGTTGCCCTCTGAATCACAGCCTTTTAAAATGTTTGTGCAGCAATCGGGTTTTACGATGTGTTTGTGCAGCAATCTTTTTACGATGTTTGGGCAGCAATCGGGTACGGGACATGATATTGCCATGGGGGATGTCTTTGTGTGTGTGTGTGTGTGTGTGTGTGTGTGTGTGTGTGTGTGTGTGTGTGTGTGTGTGTGTGTGTGTGTGTGTGTGTGTGTGTGTGTGTGTGTGTGCGCGCGATGCAAGGAGTGTAACGAAATCAGGCGACAACTTAGCATTGTTATGGGCCTATATGAGAGCTTGAAGGACAGGGTGGCTGCCCTCGAAGGATTTAAAGTGAGAGGCCCATCAAGCTCTCAGCTGCCCACATCAATGCCAGAGCTTGCACTTGGTCATCTTGCAACACAGCAGCAACCCCCAAGGCAGAATGCGCTGGTCCCACAGGAACTAGTAGCTGTGGGTGACTCTATTGTCAGGGAAACGGGGAACATGCTTTGTAAAAATGATAGGTGGAACAGGACCAGGGTATGGCTGCCAGGGGCAAAGGTTCATGAAGTTGTAGAGCGGATAACATCTTTTAAGGGCACAAACGGTGATATATTTTTGTACACGTTGGCACTAATGATATTAAGAGTAGGAGACCGGCTGAATTACTTAACAAGTACAGGTCACTGTTGAAAAAAATCCGTGAATTAGGGTTCAATTTGAAAGTGTCTGCAATTCTGCCCAGAAACAATAGGAGGGAGTATATGATGAGAGCCTTGTCGATCGATTCGGCCCTGGAAAGATTGTGCAAGGCTCAAGGGGGTAGTACTGCCGACCGGGCTAGCCAGGTGGGTAAAGCACCTGCCTGGCAACCCAAAGGTCATGGGTTCGAATCCCGCCTCGGGCTTGGATCAAAGTACTGCAAAAACCTTGGGAGGTGCAGTATGGCCACAGAAGCCGATATGCCAATAACTACCAGAGGAAAAAAAATAAAGGGGGGTAGAATTTTTTTCAGCCTGGTCTGTACTTGTTAACAGAAGGGACTGCTTCTACAGGGATGGGATACACTTAAATGAAAAGGGTGCAAGAATATTTGCTGATGCTATCGAGGCAGTGTTAGGTGGATCGGAAAACTGCTAGATTGGGGGGATACAAGGACTAATAGATTAACAGTAGCTACTGGCAGAGGTGAAAGTGATTCTTGCACTGCTTCTATTGGAATAAGCAGAAGCCTGGAAAACAAGACGCAGGATATTTCAGAGACTGCTGGGAGTCATTGTGGTACAAGTAAATACATGGGTTGTGTTAGGGTAGCTAAGAAAAAGAACAGGTGCATGTATACTTGCGTGTACACCAATGCTAGCAGTTTGGTAAATAAATTTGATGAATTTGAGATATTGCTCAAAGCATCAAAGACGGATATTGTTGGGATATCAGAGACGTGGTGTCACACAGATATAAGGAATGCAGAACTGAAATTTGGGGAGTACAACGTCTACAGAAAGGATAGACAAGATAGGAAGGGAGGAGGGGTTATGCTATTAGTTAAGAAACACATAAAATATAAGGAAGTGAAGCCAGTCGACATCGCCAGACAGTGCAGTGTCGAGTCAGTTTGGTGTGACATGAGCACTGGGAGATCAAAATTGAGAGTAGGAGTGTGCTATGTGCCTAATGACTCTGATGAGTATAATAAGAAACTGTACAGGGAAAGAGTGGGCCAGTAAATCAGAGTCTTATAATGGGGGATTTTAATTTCCCAGATATTATTTCCCCCAAGGCAGAATGCGCTGGTCCCAAAGGAACTAGTAGTTGTTGGTGACTCTATTGTCAGGGAAACGGGAAGCATGCTTTGTAAAAAGCATAGGTGGAACAGGACCAGGGTATGTCTGCCAGGGGCAAAGGTTGATGACATTGTAGAGCGGATATCATCTTTTAAGGGCACAAAAGGTGATATAGTTGTACACGTTGGCACTAATGATATTAAGAGTAGGAGACCGGCGGAATTACTTGACAAGTACAGGTCACTGATGAAAAAAAGCCGTGAATTAGGGATGAATTTGAAAGTGTCTGCAATTCTGCCCAGACACGATAGGAGGGAGTATATGATGAGAGCCCTGTCGATCAATTCGGCCCTGGAAATATTGTACAGGGCTCAAGGGGTGGAATTTTTTCAGCCTGGTCTGTACTTGTTAACAGGAGAGACTGCTTCTACAGGGATGGGATACACTTAAATAGAAAGGGTGCAAGAATGTTTGCTGATGCTATCGAGGCAGTGTTAGGTGGGTCGGAAAACTGCTAGATTGGGAGGATACAAGGACTAATAGATTAACAGTAGCCACTGGCAGCACAAATTGAGGTGAAAGTGATTCTTGCACTGCTTCTATTGGAATGAGCCACAGCCTGGAAAATAAGATGCAGGATATTTCAGAGACTGCTGGGAATCATTGGGGTACAAGTAAACACATGGGTTGTGTTAGGGTAGCTAAGAAAAAGAACAGGTGCATGTATACTTGCGTGTAAACCAATGCTAGGAGTTTAGTAAATAAATTTGATGAATTTGAGGTATTGCTCAAAACATCAAAGGCAGATATTGTGGGGATTTCAGAGACGTGGTGTCACACAGAAATAAGGAATGCAGAACTGGAATTTGGGGAGTACAATGTCTACAGAAAGGATAGACAGGATAGGAAGGGAGGAGGGGTTATGCTATTAGTTAAAAAACACATAAAATCCAAGGAAGTGAAGCCAGTTGACATCGCTGGACAGTGCAGTGTCGAGTCAGTTTGGTGTGACATAAGCATTGGGAGATCAAAATTGAGAGTAGGAGTGTGCTATTGGCCTAATGACTCTGATGAGTATAATAAGAAACTGTTCGGAGAAATAGAGTGGGCCAGTAAATCAGAGAGTCTTATAATGGGGGATTTTAATTTCCCAGATATTGACTGGAATTTGGGGGCTGGTCACTCACACAGTAGCAAGGCTTTTGTGGATTTATTGGATGACTGTTTTCTACATCAGCATGTTCGAGAGGCAACTAGAGGGAGTAATACTCTTGATTTGATTATCAGTAGTGATTCTTCATGCATTAAGAATCTGCAGATAAAGGAACGACTAGGTGGCAGTGATCACAGTGTTCTGAAGTGGGAATTACTCAAAGAGGTAACTACCATTAGGGGTAAAGGGAAGGGGTATTGCTTTCGTAAAGTGACTACAATGGACTGAGACAGTATTTAAATTCTATACAGTGGGATCAACTGATGATATGGCCAACAGCAAATTCAAAATGGGAAGCATTCAAAGAACTTATCTTGGAAGCTACTAGGCTTTACATACCAACTAAGAAATATTGTTCAAGGTTTAGGCCAAAATGGATGTCAGATGAACTAATGAGGCATATGGCAGAGAAGAAAAATGCATGGGATACATACAAATTAACACTTGACAGACACGCCTATGATTGATACAAGTTGATCTGTAACCAAGTTACAAAGGAGGTTAGGCAGGCGAAGGCAGATTACGAGAGATCCTTGGCAAGGGATGCGAAGAAAAACAGCAAAGAGTTCTTTACTTATGTAAACTCTAGAAGGAAGGGGATGAATCAGATTGGTCCACTTGATATCGATGGGTCAACTGTTGATGACCCTGCTCAGGTAGCTAACAAACTAAATGAATATTTTGCATCGACATTCACACATGAGGAGTTATTCAGCGAGGGGAATGCCAGAGGTGTATTCAACTCTAGCAGTAAGCTCGAGAATCTTGTAATAACTGAGAGCAAAGTGGAAGAGAAATTGTTG
This sequence comes from Mastigoproctus giganteus, assembly GCF_048544385.1. Classification (NCBI taxonomy): domain Eukaryota; kingdom Metazoa; phylum Arthropoda; class Arachnida; order Uropygi; family Thelyphonidae; genus Mastigoproctus; species Mastigoproctus giganteus. The sequence continues at coordinate 26,971,800 of NC_143587.1, forward strand.
AAGATAAACACAAGAAAGGCACCTGGGGTGGATGGGATCTATCCAGTTATATTAAAGGAGGCAGAAAAGGAAGTAAGCAAACCCTTAGCCATAATTTTGAGAGCTTCCTTGGACTCAGGGGAGGTACCCACGGACTGGAGATGTGCAAATGTGACCCCAATTCACAAAGGAGGATCAAAGGCTGACACAAGTAATTATAGACCTGTGAGTTTAACTTCTGTTCCCGGAAAATTAATGGAGGCACTGGTTAAAGAAGCACTGCAGGATCATCTAGACAAGACTTCAGTTATAGCTAGGACACAGCATGGTTTTGTTAAGGGGAAGTCTTGCCTGACCAATTTGATTGGATACTATGATGCAGTCACAAAAGAACTGGATGCAGGGAATAACTTTGATATTATATACTTGGATCTTAGAAAGGCTTTTGATACTGTTGCACATGGAAGACTGCTGCACAAATTGGAGCAGTGTGGCATTGGAGGCAAATTGCTGCTATGGATAAAGGGGTGGTTGAGGGGGAGAAGACAGAGAGTGGTAATCAATGGACGCTGCTCATCGTGGACTAATGTTATTAGTGGAGTCCCTCAGGGTTCAGTATTGGGTCCTTTATTGTTTTCTGTATTTATAAATGATATTGATGATGGTATATCAGGCTTAATGTCCAAGTTTGCAGACGATACGAAGGTTGGCAGGGTTGTCAAGGACACTACTGACACCATGCTGATGCAACAGGATTTCGAAAGGTTGAGCAGATGGGCTTCGAGGTGGCAAATGAAGTTTAACATTGACAAATGTAAAGTACTACATATGGGGAAACAGCAACCCCAGAGCAACGTATCAACTCTGTGGTACTACACTGACAGTGGTAGAGAATGAAAGGGACTTGGGGGTGGTTGTGCAGGCGGATATGAAGTTCTCTGAGCAGTGCAGACGGGCTGCAAGAGTAGCTCATGGTGTATTGTCAATGATATATAGGAATTTTTCTAGCAGGGATAAGGAGGTGATTATTCCCTTGTATAAGGCAATGGTCAGGCCACACCTAGAGTACTGTATACAGGCCTGGAGGCCTCATTTCAAGAAGGATGTAGAGCTGCTGGAACGAGTACAGAGAAGGGCAACAAGATTGGTGAATGGGACAAAGGTGTGCTCTTATGAAGAAAGGCTTAAGTTTTGCGAATTACAGTGTCTGGAAACTAGGCACCAGCGAGGTGATCTGATAGAGGTGTACAAATCCTTGAATGGTTTGAGCATGCTCAATGCTGATGGGATTCTTCCTCTCGCTCAGAATAATCACCTGAGAGGGCATAAATTCAAATTGAGGAAAGACAGATGTGCGGAAATTTGCCTTTAGCCAGTGGGTGGTTGGTAGGTGGAACAGACTTCCATCCCTTGTCGTGGAAGTTGATAGCCTAAATAAGTTTAAGGCTCAGCTGGACAGGTATTTCGAACGAACAGAGGGATGAAGTGGAAGTGGTTATTTTTTATTTATTTATGTTACTTTTTTTTTTTTTTTTTTCTTTTGGCTGATGCTGCATAAGCTTGCTTTCTTGCATCAAATGCCTCTACTAATGCTAATGCTAATGCTAATATTGACTGGAATTTGTGGGTTGGTCACTCACACACTAGCAAGGCTTTTGTGGATTTATTGGATGATTGTTTTCTACATTAACATGTTCGGGAGGCAACTAGAGGGAGTAATACTCTTGATTTGATTATCAGTAGTGATTCTTCATGCATTAAGAATCTGCAGATAGAGGAACCGCTAGGTGGCAGTGATCACAGAGTGCTGAAGTGGGATTTACTCAAAGAGGTAACTACCATCAGGGGTAAAGGGAAGGGATATTGCTTTCGTAAAGGCGACTACGATGGTCTAAGACAGTATTTAAGTTCTATACAGTGGGACCAACTGATGATGTTACCAACAGTAAATTCAAAGTGGGAAGCATTCAAAGAACTTTTCTTGGAAGCTACTAGGCTTTACATACCAATTAAGAAATATTGTTCAAGGTTTAGGCCTAAATGGATGTCAGATGAACTAATGAGACATATGGCAGAGAAGAAAAATGCATGCGATACATATAAATTAATGGGTGACATGGAAGCCAATAATAGATATATGCTGGTCTGTAACCAAGTCACAAAAAGAGATTAGGCAGGCAAAGCCAGATTATGAGAAATCCTTGGCAAAGAATGCAAAGAAAAACGGAAGAGTTCTTTACTTATGTAAACTCTAGAAGGAAAGGAATGAATCAGATTGGTCCACTGGATATTGATGGTTCAACAGTTGTGGATTCTGCTCAGGCGGCTAACAAACTAAACAAGTATTTTGCATCTACATTCACACATGAGGAGTTATTCAGGAAGGGGAATGCCAGAGGGAAAGTAAACTCTGGCAGTGTGCTAGGTGATTTTGTCATAACTGAGAGGAAAGTGGAGGAAAAATTGTTGAGGATAAACATAAAAAAGGCACCTGGGGTGGATGGGATCTATCTAGTTATATTAAAGGAAGCAGCAAAGGAAGTAAGCAAACCCTTAGTCATAATTATGAGATTTTCTTTGGACTCAGGGGAGATGTGCAAATCTCCTCTAGACTGGAGATGTGCAAATGTGACCCCAATTCACAAAGGAGAATCAAAGGCTAACACAAGTAATTATAGACCTGTGAGTTTAACTTCTGTTCCAGGAAAATTAATGGAGTCACTGGTTAAAGAAGCACTGCAGGATCATCTAGACAAGACTTCAATTATAGCTCGGACACAGCATGGTTTTGTTAAGGGAAAGTCTTGCCTGACCAATTTGATTGATGGGAGGTGTTTTACCAAGATCATTAATACATGAGTTGGAAGAAAAATGGGATGCTAGCAGGTCAGGTTTATCCTTGGCTGAAGTGACAACAGAGCCATCTGGTTTTGACAGAGGTGGGAGCAGAGATGGGCAAAAGTTGCGGCCAATAGCTTTGGCAAGAGACCAGAATGCTTGACTACCATTAGGGCAAGAAGCAAGTTTTCTACTCTTAGCCTGTTCAAAATCTAGTTTGGACTGATTAATAACTGCTTTACAATTGTTACGAGCTTTGGTGTAGGCAGAAAATGAAATTGAAGAATTGTAAACAAGCCAATTACGATACGAAACATTCTTCTCTTGAACAGCCTTAGCAATTAAAGGATTCCATTCCTACAAGAATAATTTCACTGACACGATCTGAGTAAACGTTGACATCAGATGTTCTGAAACAGTAATCCGAACAAGGGAAAGAAGAAAAGAAATCTCGCAGATCATCCCATTTTGCATTCTTGTAATGCCAAACACGAGGTTGGGAATAGCTATGAGATAAAGGCCATCACACCAAGTTGTGAACTGAGGTGCCTAAAGGACCACTCACTACGACCGTGTAATTAGAAGTGTTGTTGTGAGAAAAAGATCAAGTGTGTTGGCTGTATGGTTAGGACTGTTCGGTATTCTTGTAGGTAAACGAACAATCTGTGCAAGGTCATTAGTAATTGCAAAAGCCTCAGCATCTCGACCGGCTGGGTCGGTGTGACTAGAAAATGGAAGCCAGCTGGAATTGTGAACATTAAAATCACCAAGGAAAATTAGAGAGAGAGAGAGAGAGAGAGAGAGATAATCTTTAATGCCCTTCACACCCAAAAAGCCAGGGGTTTACATTTTTACAGCCTCCCGAAACTTCCGGGAAACTCGAACAATTATTTACAAAAAAAAAGTAATTTTACAAATGAAAACATATTTTGATACAAAGGAGAGATCTCCTTATGAGAGTTAAGTTTGATTGAGCTGACTTAACATCGAGATAAGAGCACCAGCTCAATCAGACAGGAACAGATGCAAGGTACACATCTGTCGTTGCTGATTAGTCCTACTAGTCATAATTTTTTTCCGGTAAGTCCAGTCAACAGAGAATTTGTTCAGGTCGTCGTCAAGTGCCTGGGTTTGTTTGAGTATTTGCTAAGGGAGGAACCTGTCCGAGAGATGGAGTCGTGCTGAATGCGAGTAGAGCTCAGGATTGGCCCTAAGGGCAGCAGGGGGAATCCTCCAGCCACAGGTATCCCAGAATGAAGGTGTTGCGATTATGCCTGTTATCATCTTGACTGTTGCTAGGAGGCATTGGTCATCAACTTAGGTGGGAAGCCGTGGAATCTCAAGAGAGTTGGCAAGCTGCGTGGTACGAATCAGAACTGGAAGGTTGTGCTTCCTGTTGGCCCACTTTAGGAGCCAGAATTCTGTGGGAAAGAGTGGTTTCTTTATTGACGGTGCCGCTGACGCCCAAATTTCAGCAGCATAGAGTAAAGGTGGAAAGATAATTGTTCTTATGTACCTCACAGTTGTCTTTTTATATCTGATATGAAGGAGATGCTGTTTTGCTATCCACCGGAGTCTTGAAGCACGTGTGAGGAGCATGTCTATGTGGGCGTTGAATCGAAGTTTGGAGTCGAATACAACGCCCAGATCACGATGGCTGGACACAATTGGGATGAGGGTGTTGCCGACCGAAGGCTAGAGAGAAGGAGTTTGCTTTAATGAATACACCATGAATTCGGACTTAGCAGGATTGATCTTGAGCCGAAACTGGCAGAGGTAAGATGTGACTGCAGTGAGAGTGTTGTTAATTTCTGTTTTACCAGATCGAGGCCTTGACCAGGGATGATGGGAGTGAGTATCTTGATATCATCTGCATAGCTCAGTAGACATCGAGAATGTGCAACCAGTGGGAAGATAATAGATGTGAACAGAAGGCCGGAAAGGACCCCTCCTTGTGGGACTCCTGCTGTGACGGATCTAGTAAGGCTGCGATCTCCTGTATGAAGCTTTATAACTCTGTTATTCAGAAGAGAGGAGAGAAAGCATATGTTCCCTGTGATCTGGAAGTGGCATTCCAGGAGAGTGAGTAGTTGTTTTACTTGGACAGCATCAAATGCAGCCTCAATGTCTAAGTAAGTAACAGCTAGTTCGTGCCTTTTCTCGAATGCTGACAAGATAGCATTCGTGGCTAGCAGATTGGTGATTGTTGATCTGTTTGGAAGGGAGTAGTGAATTTGGGCTGGATTACTGGGCAAGATCTGCTTGGTGAGGATGGAGAGTAAGGTCTTCTCCAGGAGCTTCAGCAGGCTGGAGGAGTTGGAGATGGGTCAGAAGTGTTTAGGTTTCGATGGTGACTGAACTTTGGCTAAAGGTTTGATGAGATAGTTTGTCCATTGCTGTGGGAAAATCTGGTTTGAGAGTAACTGGCTGAATAATGTATGGACTTAGGCATTTGAGCATGAATTGGGGAACTCCATCATCACCAGTGGTTGACGAGGCAGGTAGAGAATTGATGGCGACGATCAGCTGTTGTTTTGTGATCTGAATGGTGTTCAACACTTCTTGCTGGGTTGGCTCTGTTAGTAGAGCCAGATCTGAGTTTGGCATAGGATTACGATTAAATTGTGACGAAATCGAGCCATGATTCAGGATCAAGTTGCAAAGGAAAATGAAGGTTCACTTTCTTGTATGGAATTTTTCCTTTAGCCAGATCTCGGTTAACGTATAATTTGATTGCCTCAGATTTCAGGCAATTAAATTTAGCCCGTGCCCTTGAATAAACGATGCGATCATTGACATTTTGCGACTGTTTCCATGTGCGATGGAGCTGTTGCTTCAGCTGGAAACTCATTTTGAGTTCTGAATTCCACCAAAGTCTTGTATATGGACTGATTGTGATTTTTTTAAGAGGCAGCATATTTGGCAACCGTGTTGATCCAGTTCGTGAGAATGTTCACAGCTAGCCCTGGGTCACAAGTCTCTAAGGTCACCCAGGGAATGAGAGAGGCGGCTCTGATGCACTTATCTACATCAAGTAAGTTGGGACTAGTGATGTCAACCTTTTTTGTTGTCTTTCTGGCTTCTAATTTGGGGGCTGGCAGATATGCAGTCACATGTATTGGGACATGATCAGAGTCAAATGACGTTTCTGGAATGTAATCAAGGGTGCAAGGGATAGAGGCTAGAACTAGATCTAAGAGGTTATTCCCCCTGGTTGGAGCTTCATTAATAAGTTGTAGATCAGCACATCTCAAGTGTGCCAGAAGATCCTTTTTCAGATTAGATAGATGAGGTAAATTGAAATCACCACAAACCTACTGTTAGGAAAGTTGGACTGGAGAAAGTCCAAGAGCTCCAAGTGATTAGTGCAGTTGGGAGAACGGTAGAGACAACAGATGAATTTGACACAATGAGGTAGAGAGATTTTAAGCCCAGAGAAGATCAAAAAGAGGAGATTCCAAATTACGTAGTCTCTGACAGGGAATATCGGAACCGACATATGCACAAGTACCACCTTTGAGACGAAAGGAATCAATACAGCGAATAGTTTGGGCAACTGAGATTAGCGGTAGTTGAATCAACCAATAATGATATTCTGTCAGAAAAGGTACATGGGATTTGGCAGACTGCAAGTGGAAATGTACATCATTGAGATTAGAATTGAGACCACGTATATTTAATAATAATAAATTTTCATTTATTGCATCTACAACAAGCCCATCACAGCATTAGGCTAGGGGCATAAATTCAGTACAAAGGAGACAAATATATATATACAGGCATACCTCGGTTAACGTTACCTCTGATAACGAAGCTTCGATATAACGAAGTCCGCAATTTCAAGCCCCATTTAACATAAAAAAAAATATTCCAGTTTAATCACCTGAAATCTAAACAAACTGAAGAAATTACGGAAACCTTTGGGGCTTCTCGTGGTTGGTTCGAGAAATTTAAAAAACGGGCCAGGGTTCATAGTGTAAAATTAACAGAAGCTGCAAATAAGTTTCCAGAAAAACTAAAGAAAATAATTGAACGTGAAAATTTTCCACCAAATTTGGTGTTCAGTGTTGACGAAAGCGGTTTGTTCTGGAAACGGCTACCAACAAAAAGCTTCATTTCTATTGAAGAAAAATCAGCTGCTGGGTTCAAAGCAGCTAAAGACCGTTTAACGTTACTCTTTGGATCAAATGCCTCTGGCGATTATAAATTAAAATTGTTATTAGTTTACCATTCAGAAAATCCGAGGGCGTTAAAAGGTAACATAAAAATGAATTTACCTGTAATATGGAAAGCAAATAGAAAAGCGTTGGTTACCAAGGAGTTATTTACTGATTGGTTTGTTAACCACTTTTGTCCTGAAGTAAAACGGTATTGTCAAAAAAACAACTTTGAAGAAAAAGCTCTTTTGTTGTTAGACAATGCTCCGGGACATCCTACTGATCTTAACACGTTGGACACATGCATTCCTGTCAAAGTTGTGTTTCTTCCAGCAAACACAACTTCCCTGATTCAACCATTGGATCAGGGAATAATAGCATCATTTAAAGCTTATTATCTGCATAAAACATTAAGCAATTTAACTGAACTAGAGGATAAAGAGGAAATGACAGTTAACTTTTTGGAAAAACTACACCATTAAAAACGCAATTGAAAACATTGATAGTTCTTGGAAAGAAGTCACTAAGAAATGCTTAAATGGAGTTTGGCACAAAATATGGCCAGAAGTTGTACTATTATTATTATTATTATTATTATTTTATTAAAATCAGTTTATTTCCCAAGAAACCTTGGGTCACCCCGGGACGGCTCTGTGCCAGAAGGGTGTGAATACAGACTAAGGTGCGAGGAACACAATGTACAATAAACAAGGGTACATTCGTGCTCGACCCGAGACTTTTACAGGGTTAAATAAACAATAATGTACAAAATATACAGTAATATACATGATTACATGAAAACAGAAAGTCTTTGCCATATACAAATAGGCAAGTTAAAAAAAAAAAAAAAAAGTCTGTCCAGGAGCAGGGGAGTATTATAGGTTCATAATCTGGTAACAGTTCTTGAGGATTTCCTTCCTGTAGGGCTTGTCTTCACAGAACCTATCAGGGTGGATCCTAAATTTATTGAAGATCCGAAGACAATTGGCTGGAAACATGTTCCTCAGGGAATCAATGTTTGACAGAGTAAGACGTAGAGGGAGACAGGAGTCGGGGTGCTTCCTCTTGCCCTCCTCGGGCCAGAGATTAATGCGGATACTGATGGAGCATCAATTCGCCTCGTTATAAGCCGTGCAAGCGTGAGAACATTTTTTGTCATGATGATATGTCTCCAAGGAGTGGTGCCTAGATTTGCTTGCAGGATAGATCTGGAGATAGTTAGGGGTGGCCTACCACCCTGTTCATCCATCTAAGCAACCAGTACTCTAAACTAAGATACTTCTGAAGGTATGAGGCAGGGGCAGATGACCAAATTTCCGAAGCATAGAGAGGAATCGGCGTAATACACCTCAGGATGTGCCGAACAAGCAGCGCTGGCTGATGCACACCAACGAGCTCTTGACGCACTGCCCAAAGAGCAGTGTACGTCTTCTGCCTCATCCTGGCAAAGTGAGGCTGAAATGTGAGCCCAACGTCTCAGGTGAGGCCAAGATCAGTATGAGAGGTCACCTTTTGCACCGGTTCCCCACTCACAAAGATTTGGATATCATTTTTGGCTCTCTTCTTGGTTATTGTCAGTTGTGCTGATTTGGAAGGGCTCAGATGCAGCCCTATTGTGGCAAGATAACTTTCCAAGCTCAATATCTGCCTAGAAGCTTGCTGGTTGATATCATGAATCTGATGATTATGATCTGAGCTCATGTAGAACTTCAGATCGTCGGCATAGGAAACAAAGTTCGGATTCTGAGCAAGGAAAGGCTCCAAAACTGCTGCAAACAGTATAGCTGACAGTACACTTCCTTGTGGGATGCCTCTTGAGACGTCAATAGTTTCTTGAAAGTCATTGTGGGTCACAGACAGATGTCTAGGAAGTAAAATAGACTTCAAAATTTGAAGTAAGGTTTCCGCCAGGCCGAAGTAGTGTTTCAGAATGGTAAAAAGAGCTGGGAGGTGTATTCTGTCATAAGCCGATTTTATGTCGAGGAATATGATATCAATTTGTGATTTGTTGTTAAGGGTGTGCTGAATTCTGAAGAGGGTATCAAGAAGATTGGTAGTTGTCGATCTCCTTTGTAGGACGGTATGGAGGTACTCGGGCCTGTGTGCAAAGCAATGCTGGGCAATTGTTGGCTGAATTACTTTTTCGAAAATTTTGATTAAAGAACAGCTGATGGATATTGGTCTCAGGTCTTTAGGAGATTTGGGTTTCTTGGTCTTTGGAATGGGCTTAACATGGTAAGTTTTCCAAATTGAAGGAACTATTCCAGATTGCAGGATTTGTCTGAAAAGGTGAAGGAGAAGGTCGACTATATATGGGCTGCAAATTTTGATAATAAAGAGTGGGAAACCATCCGGACCTACAGTGGCTTTGTTGGGTAGTTTATTGATGACATCAATTAGGGTCTCTCTAGTTATTTCTATTTCAGACAAGTGTGCCCCAGGTAACCAGTTCTCCTGCGAGAGAAAGGAATCAGAGTCAGGAAAATCTGCCTGCTGTAAGCTGAACTGTGCCCATTTCTGGACAAGCTTTTTGTCAATGGCTAGGTGATGATGATGATTCGAAAGGATCCTTCTACCACTCTTCAACTTATTGAGAACAGCTTGGTTAAGGACCAGCCTTTTTTTTTTCAAGAAGTAAGCTCTTTCTTTCTTAAAGATGGAATGGTCTGAGGGAAGTTGAGTTTTCTGCCATTTCCGGTAGGCCTTCTGCTTCTTGATGAAAGCCATCTTAGTTTCCTTATTGAAACCCCGATTCGACCTGTTACCACTCTTAGCATTAGCATTAGCATTAGCATTAGTAGAGGCATTTGATGCAAGAAAGCAAGCTTATGCAGCATCAGCCAAAAAAAAAAAAAAAAAAAAAAAAAAAGTAACAAATAAATAAAAATAACCACTTCCACTTCACCCCTCTGTTCGTTCGAAATACCTGTCCAGCTGAGCCTTAAACTTATTTAGGCTATCAACTTCCACGACAAGGGATGGAAGTCTGTTCCACCCACCAACCACCCGCTGGCTAAAGGCAAATTTCCGCACATCTATCCTACATCTGTCTTTCCTCAATTTGAATTTATGCCCTCTCAGGTGATTTTTCTGAGCTAGAGGAAGAATCCCATCAGCATTGAGCATGCTCAAACCATTCAAGGCTTTGTACACCTCTATCAGATCACCCCGCTGGTGCCTAGTTTCCAGACACTGTAATTTGCAAAACTTAAGCCTTTCTTCGTAAGAGAACCCCTTTGTCCCATTCACCAATCTAGTTGCCCTTCTCTGTACTCGTTCCAGCAGCTCTACATCCTTCCTGAAATGAGGCCTCCAGGCCTGTATACAGTACTCTAGGTGTGGCCTGACCATTGCCTTATACAAGGGAATAATCACCTCCTTATCCCTGCTAGAAAAATTTCTATATATCATTGACAATACACCATGAGCTACTCTTGCAGCTCGTCTGCACTGCTCAGAGAACTTCATATCTGCCTGCACCACCACCCCCAGGTCCCTTTCATTCTCTACCACTGTCAGTGTAGTACCACAGAGTTGATACGTTGCTCTGGGGTTGCTGTTTCCCATATGTAGTACTTTACATTTGTCAATGTTAAACTTCATTTGCCACCTCGAAGCCCATCTGCTCAACCTTTCCAAATCCTGTTGCAGCAGCATAGTGTCAGTAGTGTCCTTGACAACCCTGCCAACCTTTGTATCGTCTGCAAACTTGGACATTAAGCCTGATATACCATCATCAATATCATTTATAAATACAGAAAACAATAAAGGCCCCAATACTGAACCCTGAGGGACTCCACTAATAACATTAGTCCACGATGAGCAGTGTCCATTGATTACCACTCTCTGTCTTCTCCCCCTCAACCACCCCTTTATCCATAGCAGCAACTTGCCTCCAATGCCACACTGCTCCAATTTGTGCAGCAGTCTTCCATGTGCAACAGTATCAAAAGCCTTTCTAAGATCCAAGTATATAATATCAAAGTTATTCCCTGCATCCAGTTCTTTTGTGACTGCATCATAGTATCCAATCAAATTGGTCAGGCAAGACTTCCCCTTAACAAAACCATGCTGTGTCCTAGCTATAACTGAAGTCTTGTCTAGATGATCCTGCAGTGCTTCTTTCACCAGTGCCTCCATTAATTTTCCGGGAACAGAAGTTAAACTCACAGGTCTATAATTACTTGTGTCAGCCTTTGATCCCCCTTTGTGAATTGGGGTCACATTTGCACATCTCCAGTCAATGGGTACCTCCCCTGAGTCCAAGGAAGCTCTCATAATTATGGCTAAGGGTTTGCTTACCTCCTTTGCTGCCTCCTTTAATATAACTGGATAGATCCCATCCACCCCAGGTGCCTTTCTTGTGTTTATCTTCAACAATTTCTCCTCCACTTTGCTCTCAGTTATTACAAGATTCTCTAGCTTACTGCTAGAGTTGAATACACCTCTGGCATTCCCCTCGCTGAATAACTCCTCATGTGTGAATGTCGATGCAAAATATTCATTTAGTTTGTTAGCTACCCGAGCAGGGTCATCAACAGTTGACCCATCGATCTCAAGTGGACCAATCTGATTCATCCCCTTCCTTCTAGAGTTTACATAAGTAAAGAACTCTTTGCTGTTTTTCTTCGCATCCCTTGCCAAGGATCTCTCGTAATCTGCCTTCGCCTGCCTAACCTCCTTTGTAACTTGGTTACAGATCAACTTGTATCTATCATAGGCATCCGTGTCACGTGTTAATTTGTATGTATCCCATGCATTTTTCTTCTCTGCCATATGCCTCATTAGTTCATCTGACAACCATTTAGGCCTAAACCTTGAACAATATTTCTTAGTTGGTATGTAAAGCCTAGTAGCTTCCACGATAAGTTCTTTGAATGCTTCCCATTTTGAATTTGCTGTTGGCAATATCATCAGTTGATCCCACTGTATAGAATTTAAATACTGTCTCAGTCCATTGTAGTCGCCTTTACGAAAGCAATACCCCTTCCCTTTACCCCTAATGGTAGTTACCTCTTTGAGTAACTCCCACTTCAGCACACTGTGATCACTGCCACCAAGTGGTTCATTTATCTGCAGATTCTCTTGGTGGTTCTGGCTGCACCATGTAGTGCAATTAACTTCAGTTCTTCCGACAAGAGCATAATGGCATCCTCCAACGGCTCAGAATAGAGACGCCCCCAGTCAAACCCAATCATGCATTGGAGAATGATCTCTGGCTTCAGGTATTTGGTAGAGAAGGCTATCCTAGGTAATTCAGCAGAGTACTCGTCAGGTAACCCAAGGGAATTGTTCTGTAAGGATAGTTTACATGTAATTGGCGAGTGATCAGATTGGAATCGAAAGTTGCCAGGTAGGAGTTTGATATCTTTTAAGTTGTGGAAGATTAGGTCCAGTGCTTGACACGCTCTAGTTGGTTGCGTCACTAACCGTGTAAGGTTAAAGGCCCAGAGAGTGGCCTGAAGGCCCTCAAGAGCATTCCCATGCCTGGGCAGTGGCAAGTTAAAGTCACCTGCTACAACAGTTGGAATTTTAGGCATTAAGTTGGTTGCTAACCACGTGAGCAGCTCCGCTCTAGAGTCATCATTGTGGTCCAGAGGAAGGTAAACCAGGCAGCATTGGATTTGAAGAAGAGGACTCCTCAGCGTCAGGGAGACTGCCTCAAAGTTGTTAGACTGGCTCACTCGTGTCCTTATTGGCCGGAAGCGATCGTTGAACAGGGTTTCAACACCTCCGCCTCGCCCGTTAATTCTGTGATTTCCAATGTGTTTGTAAGGGGTGTTAAAATGGGTAAGATCAAGCTGTCTATCTGCCACTAACCATGTTTCTGTAAGGCAGATGATATCAAACTCATTAAGAAGACTACTAGAAGAAGAAAATAACATCCAAGAAATTAGAAATGAAGTTATCCAGATGGCTCAATCAATAGGTTTCGAAAATGTCGATGAAGAGGACGTTAGAAATTTACTGAATGCAGAAGATGATGGTTTTTCAGTGGAAGATTTAGAAAACCTTGTTAGCAACGAAGACAAAGATAATGAAGACGAAGTTAAAGACGTTCCTGCCGAAAAAGTGTTAACCAAAGATTTAAAAATGTGCTTAAAATGACATTGAAAACGTTTTAAATTTTTTTAGTGAAAATGATCCTGATTTAGGAAGAAGTTTTATTGTTAAGCGATCAGTGTTAAATGCAATAACTCCTATAGGCAATTGTTAAATGAAAGAGAAAAAAAGCATAAGCAATCAACTTTAGACTCATATTTTAAAATGTGATTTCACTTTGTATGTAAGTTGACTGTTTATTTAATAAAACTTTTCTTTGTTCGAAAATAAAAGCTTTTCATTTTCTTTACGTAGGAACGTATCCCTATTCCGGCCATAGTATTTTTACCTCTGAAAACGAAGTTTCGCTTAACGAAGTAATTTCGTGGAACGCATCCTATTCGTTATTCGAGGTATGCCTGTATATAAAAAAATACATAGGATATTCTATATATACCGTATTTCCCCATGTATAAGACGCACCTTAATTTTGGGGCCTGAAATTTGAAAAAAAAATGTATTACATAAAGTTATTGAACTCAAGTTTTATTCATCATAAAATTTATCCAACTCCTCATCACTGTCAAAACTCCCATCCATTAGCTTGTCCTCATCTGTGTCTGACGACAAATCACTGTCTTCACATATTGCCTCATCCTCAGTTCCATTTATGGCATTTGAAATGCCACACTTCTTAAATGACTTGACAACGATCTCAATCTTGATATTATCCCAGGATCTTTTCACCCAGGTACAAACTTCTCCTATAGTTGGTTTCTTCACTCTTCCTGCTGGTGTCAAATTGTCCCCAGAAGACTTCATCCATTTGTTCCATTCGTCTCTCATGGCAGCTTTGAAGGGGTTGTTAATGCTGACATCAAGTGGTTGGAGCTGGGATGTCAAGCCTCCAGGTATGACGGCAAGTTTTGTTTTTTGCTCTGCAGCAATCTTCTTTGTATTTTTTGTTATGTGTGCCCTGAACTGATCAAACACCAATAGGGTAGGTTTGCGTAAGAGCCCACCTGGTCTCCTGCTCCAAACTTTCTCAAACCAGATCTTCATCCTATCCTGATCCATACAACCCTTGTCATGAACGTGGACAATCACTCCTTGAAGAATGTCTTCTTTTGGCATTGTTTTGCGTTTGAAAATCAGCATAGGAGGCAGCATGGTTCTGACAGCACAACAAGCTAGAACAACTGTATAATGGCTCTTTTCATGTCCACTTGTTTTCACAGTTACAGTTTTCATCCCCTTCTAATCAACAGTTCTGTTACTTGGGGCATCAAGTTGAAGGGAGACTTTGTCCATATTTGCAATCTGTCCCAACTCAAACTGATGTGTCTTCCGACATTGAATGACAAAACGATGAAATTCAAGGACCTTCTGCTCATAGCTTTCAGGCATCTATTGGGGAAGTCTGGTGTGTGTACGCATGCTTAGTCCATTCCGTTTCATGAACCTGAAACCCCAATTGTATCCTCCTTTGAAATCAGTAACTTCTTTTTCATCGGCAATTCTTCTTGCCTCATTCAGAACCATCTTTGTGGACACAGGAATTTCAATTGCCCTTTGCTCTTCAATCCATTTCTTCAATTCCCTCTCTAAATCAGGCCATTTTGCTGACTTGCTTCTAATGGCCTTATTCTGCCGTGGCGTTTTCAGTAGGGTTTCTTCTTCCCGTAGCCAGTCTCGGATTGTTTTCTCAGTTAGAGGAGGACCAAACTTACGTTCAGCAGCACGATTTCCATTCACTTTTGCAAACTGGATCACTTTTAACTTGAATTCAGCACTGTATGAAAATCTTTTCTGAGCCATTTCTGGGCAGAATGTAGCAAAACGTAACCTAATATACCGGTAACAAGTGCGAAACAATGAGCACAAAGACAACAAGTGCGAAATGTAAATAAAAAAAATCTACAACTACTGTATTAGACACACCCAGTTTTTAGACCCCAAATTTTTCGGAAAAAGGGTGTGTCTTATACATGGGGAAATACGGTACATTAACAACGAATATGAATTATAATGATCAAAAATATATATTGCAGAACATCACATTTGGCTCTCGGATGTAGTTACTGGGTTGCAGGCAGGCAGGCAGCTGTTTGCATTTCTCATAATTTGTTTGGAAATAAGACTCCTGCAGGTTAAGGGCACAAAAGGTGATATAGTTGTACACATTGGCACTAATAATATTAAGAGTAGGAGACCGGCAGAATTACTTAACAAGTACAGGTCACTGTTGAACAAAAGCCGAGAATTAGGGTTGAATTTGAAAGTGTCTGCAATTCTGCCCAGACACGATAGGAGGGAGTATATGATGAGAGCCTTGTCGATCAATTCGGCCCTGGAAAGATTGTGCAAGGCTCAAGGGGTAGAATTTTTTTCAGCCTGGACTGTACTTGTTAACAGGAGAGATTGCTTCTACAGGGATGGGATACACTTAAATAGAAAGGGTGCAAGAATATTTGCTGATGCTATCGAGGCAGTGTTAGGTGGGTCGGAAAACTGCTAGCTTGGGGGGAGACAAAGACCAATAGATTGACAGTAGCCACTGGCAGAGGTGAAAGAGATTCTTGCACTGCTTCTATTAGAATGAGCAGAAGCCTGAAAAACAAGATGCATGGTATTTCAGAGACTGCTGGGAGCCATTGCGGTACAAGTAAACACATGGGTTGTGTTAGGGTAGCTAAGAATAGAAACAGGTGCAGATATACTTGCGTGTACACCAATGCTAGGAGTTTAGTAAATAAATTTGATGAATTTGAGGTATTGCTCAAAACATCGAAGGCAGATATTGTTGGGATATCAGAGACGTGGTGTCACACAGATATAAGGGATGCGGAACTGCAATTTGGGGAGTACAACGTCTACAGAAAGGATAGACAGGATAGGAAGGGGGGAGGTTTTATGCTATTAGTTAAGAAACACATAAAAACCAAGGAAGTGAAGCCAGTCGACATCGCTGGACAGTGCAGTGTGGAGTCAGTTTGGTGTGACATAAACATTGGGAGATCAAAATTGAGAGTAGGAGTGTGCTATAGGCCTAATGACTCTGATGAGTATAATAAGGAACTGTACAGGGAAATAGAGTGGGCCAGTAAATCAGAGTGTCTTATAATGGGAGATTTTAATTTCCCAGATATTGACTGGAATTTGGGGGCTGGATACTCACACACTAGCAGGGCTTTTGTGGATTTATTGGATGATTGTTTTCTACATCAGCATGTTCGGGAGGCAACTAGAGGGAGTAATACTCTTGATTTGATTATCAGCAGTGATTCTTCATGCATTAAGAATCTGCAGATAAATGAACCACTAGGTGGCAGTGATCACAGTGTGCTGAAGTGGGATTTACTCAAAGAGGTAACTACCATTAGGGGTAAAGGGAAGGGTTATTGCTTCCGTAAAGGCGACTACGATGGACTGAGACAGTATTTAAATTCTATACAGCGGGACCAACTGATGATGTTACCAACAGCAAATTCAAAATGGGAAGCATTCAAAGAACTTATCTTGGAAGCTACTAGGCTTTACATACCAACTAAGAAATATTGTTCAAGGTTTAGGCCAAAATGGATGTCAGATGAACTAATGAGGCATATGGCAGAGAAGAAAAATGCATGGGATGACACAGAAGCTTATGATAGATACAAGTTGATATGCAACCAAGTTACAAAGGAGGTTAGGCAGGCGAAGGCAGATTACGAGAAATCTTTGGCAAGGGATGCAAAGAAAAACAGCAAAGAGTTCTTTACTTATGTAAACTCTAGAAGGAAGGGGATGAATCAGATTGGACCACTTGATATCGATGGGTGAACTGTTGATGATCCTGCTCAGGTAGCTAACAAACTAAATGAATATTTTGCATCGACATTCACACATGAGGAGTTATTCAGCGAGGGGAATGCCAGAGGTGTATTCAACTCTAGCAGTAAGCTACAGAATCTTGAAATAACTGGGAGTAAAGTGGAGGAGAAACTGCTGAAGATAAACACAAGAAAGGCACCCGGGGTGGATGGGATCTATCCAGTTATATTAAAGGAGGCAGCAAAGGAAGTAAGCAAACCCTTAGCCATAATTATGAGAGCTTCCTTGGACTCAGGGAAGGTACCCATAGACTGGAAATGTGCAAATGTGACCCCAATTCACAAAGGAGGATCAAAGGCTGACACAAGTAATTATAGACCTGTGAGCTTAAATTCTGTTCCAGGAAAATTAATGGAGGCACTGGTTAAAGAAGCACTGCAGGATCATTTAGACAAGACTTCAGTTATAGCTCAGACACAGCATGGTTTTGTTAAGGGGAAGTCTTGCCTGACCAACTTGATTGGATACTATGATGCAGTCACAAAAGAACTGGATGCAGGGAATAACTTTGATATTATATACTTGGATCTTAGAAAGGCTTTTGATACTGTTGCACATGGAAGACTGCTACACAAATTGGAGCAGTGTGACATTGGAGGCAAATTGCTGCTATGGATAAAGGGGTGGTTGAGGGGGAGAAGACAGAGAGTGGTAATCAATGGACACTGCTCATCGTGGACTGATGTTATTAGTGGAGTCCCTCAGGGCTCAGTGTTGGGTCCATTATTGTTTTCTGTATTTATAAATGATATTGATGATGGTATATCGGGATTAATGTCCAAGTTTGCAGACGATACAAAGGTTGGCAGGGTTGTCAAGGACACTACTGACACTATGCTGCTGCAACAGGATCTGGAAAGGTTGAGCAGATGGGCTGAGAGGTGGCAAATGAAGTTTAACATTGACAAATGTAAAGTACTACACATGGGAAACAGCAACCCCAGAGCAACGTATCAACTCTGTGGTACAACACTGACAGTGGTAGAGAATGAAAGGGACTTGGGGGTGGTTGTGCAGGCAGATATGAAGTTCTCTGAGCAGTGCAGACGGGCTGCAAGAGTAGCTCATGGAGTATTGTCAATGATATACAGGAATTTTTCCAGCAGGGATAAGGAGGTGATTATTCCATTGTATAAGGCGATGGTCAGGCCACACCTAGAGTACTGTATACAGGTCTGGAGGCCTCATTTCAAGAAGGATGTAGAGCTGCTGGAACGAGTACAGAGAAGGGCAACAAGATTAGTGAATGGAACAAAGGGGTGCTCTTACGAAGAAAGGCTTAAGTTTTGCAAATTACAGTGTCTGGAGACTAGGCACCAGCGAGGTGATCTGATAGAGGTGTATAAAGCCTTGAATGGTTTAAGCATGCTCAATGCTGATGGGATTCTTCCTCTAGCTCAGAATAATCACCTGAGAGGGCATAAATTCAAATTGAGGAAAGACAGATGTAGGATAGACGTGCGGAAATTTGCCTTTAGCCAGCGGGTGGTTGGTTGGTGGAACAGACTTCCATCCCTTGTGGTGGAGGTTGATAGCCTAAATAAGTTTAAGGCTCAGCTGGACAGGTATTTTGAACGAACAGAGGGGTGAAGTGGAAGTGGTTTTTTTTTTTTTTTTTTGGCTGATTCTGCATAAGCTTGCTTTCTTGCATCAAATGCCTCTACTAATGCTAATGCTAAAGGTTTCAGAGTTGAGCAACCTCTTACAATCAATGTTGTGATAATTTATGAGGTGAAGGGATGCATTGGGGAACATCCTGTCCATTTGTTTTAGTCTAGAAAGTTTGGATTTGAATTGTTGTTGGTTTCTTGAGTTTTCTCTGTTGGTGGGAGCTATTATGTTGGTTAAGTTTGGTGAATTGGTTGCAGAAGTAATTAATTTTGCAAGAAACATGACTCCAGACTCGTTAATCATCTGTAGCAGAGGCTTTCTTTTTTTAAGTTTTTATAAAGCTGTTTCCTGGATATTGTATGGGGGAAACAAAGTTTATTGTTCAGCCATTTAAGAACCTAATACTCTTGGGCAAGGAATTTTTTTACGGTAACGTGAGGAGCACCAGACCAGATTTCGGAGGCATAAGACAGAATGGGAAAAATGCATCTCTGAACATGGTTTATGACTGTTTTTCTATCTTGAATCGCCACTGTGTCTTGCTTGATCAGCAATTTTGATTTTTGAATTTTTTTTTAGCAACATATACATAGTGAGAATTAAATGAAAGATTTTTGTCAAAAACAACTCCTAGATCTTTGTGAGCATATACATTGGGAATTGAAACATTTGCAATTTTAATTTCTATGTGGTTTGGTTGTTTCTGTAAGGAATAAGTTATTTGAGCAGATTTGTTTGTATTTATAGTCAGATTGAGATTCTTCAGATACTTGATGATTCCGCACATCTGTAAATTCGCATCATGGCTAACCTTGGAAATGTCATCACAGGATTTGGAAATAATAAACAACTTTAAATCATCGGCATAAGCCAGCAGATTTGGATTTTCTTGTAGAAGTGGTTGTAGAGATGCTGAAAATATAACACTGAAGAGAACACCTCCTTGAGGAATGCCTGTTGTGCTCGTGACGAGAATATTATCAGTATTAGTGGGGAAGATGGGATTTCTATGATTTAGGCTGTACTGTAGATAGGACATTAGCATTAGTAGAGGCATATGATGCAAGAAAGCAAGCTTATTCAGCATCAGCCAAAAAAAAAAAAAAAACACAACCACTACTCCCATTTCACCCCTCCGTTCGTTCGAAATACCTGTCTAGCTGAGCCTTAAATTTGTTTAGGCTATCAACTTCAACAACAAGTGATGGAAGTCTATTCCACAAACCAACTGCCCGCTGCCTAAAGGCAAATTTCTGCACATCTATCCGACATCCGTCCTTCCTCAATTTGAATTTATGCCCTCTCAGGTGATTATTCTGAGCAAGAGGAAGAATCCCATCGGCATTGAGCATGCTCAAGGCATTCAAAGCCTTATACACCTCTATCAGATCACCTCGCCAATGCCTAGTCTCCAGACTCCGTAATTTGCAAAACTTAAGCCTTTCTTCGTAAGAGCAACCCTTTGTTCCATTCACTAATCTTGTTGCCCTTCTCTGTACTCGTTCCAGCAGCTCTACATCCTTCTTGAAATGAGGCCTCCAGACCTGTATACAGTACTCAAGATGTGGCCTGACCAATGACTTATACAAGGGAATAATCACATCCCTATCCCTGCTAGAAAAATTCCTGTATATCACTGACAAGACACCATGAGCTACTCTTGCAGCTCGTCTGCACTGCTCAGAGAACTTCATATCTGCCTGCACAATTACCCATTGGTCCTTTTCATTCTCGACCACTGTCAGCGTAGTACCACAGAGTTGATACGTTGATCTGGGGTTAATGTTTCCCATATGTAGTATTTTACATTTGTCAATGTTAAACTTCATTTGCCACCTCTCAGCCCATCTGCTGAACCTTTCCAGATCCTGTTGCAGCAGCATAGCATCAGTAGTGTCCTTAACAACCCTGCCAACCTTTGTATCGTCTGCAAACTTGGACATTAAGCTTGATATACCATCATCAATATCATTTATAAATACAGAAAACAACAATGGACCCAACACTGAACCCTGAGGAACTCCACTAATAACATTAGTCCACGTTGAGCAGTGTCCATTGATTACCACTCTCTGTCTTCTGCCACTCAACCATCCCTTTATCCATAGCAGCAATTTGCCTCCCTCCAATGCCACACTGCTCCAATTTGTGCAGCAGTCTCCATGTGCTACAGTATCAAAAGCCTTTCTAAGATCCAAATATATAATATCAAAGTTATTCCCTGCATCCAGTTCTTTTGTGACTGCATCATAGTATCCAATCAAATTGGTCCGACAAGACCTGCCCTTAACAAAACCATGCTCTGTCTGAGCTATAACTGAATTCTTGTCTAGATGATCCTGCAGTGCTTCTTTAACCAGTGCCTCCATTAATTTTCCTGGAACCGAAGTTAAAGGCGCCTCCGTAGCCAGGTGGAAAGGAGCAGCAGTGGGTAGCACATGCTTCTTGATTAGACCGGGGTTCGAGCCCGTCACCACCAAATACGGAGGATGCGGAAAGGTCAGGGAATGACCACCGCATATCCCGGAGCAATATGGCCTTAGTTGCTAATGCTCCTAAAATCCAAATAACAACAAACCGAAGTTAAACTAACAGGTCTATAATTACTTGTGTCAGCCTTTGATCCTCCTTTGTGAATTTGTGTTACATTTGCACATCTCCAGTCTATGGGTACCTCCCCTGAGTCCAAAGAAGCTCTCATAATTATGGCTAGGGGTTTGCTTACTTCCTTTGCTGCCTCCTTTAATTTAAGCAGATAGATCCCATCCGCCCCAGGTGCCTCTTTTATCTTTATCCTCAACAATTTCTCCTCCACTTTCCTCTCAGTTATTAAAAAATCATCTAGCTCACTGCCAATGTTTACTTCACCTACGACATTCCCCTTCCTGAATAACTCCTCATGTGTGAATGCAGATGCAAAATACTCGTTTAGATTGTTAGCCACCTGAGCAGGATCCTCAACTGTTGAACCATCAACATCCAGTGGACCAATCTGATTTATCCCTTTCCTTCTTGAGTTTAAATAGGTAAAGAACTCTTTTCTTTTTTCTTTGCATCCTTTGCCAAGGATTTCTCATAATCTGCCTTTGCCTGCCTAATCTCCTTTGTGACTTGGTTACAGACCAACTTATATCTATCATAGGCTTCCATGTCACCGATTAATTTGTATGTATCCCATGCATTTTTCTTCTCTGCCATATGTCTCATTAGTTCATCTGACAACCATTTAGGCCTGAACCTTGAACAATATTTCTTGGTTGGTATGGAAAGCCTGGTAGCTTCCAAGATTAGTTCATTGAATGCTTCCCATTTTGAATTTGCTGTTGGTAACATCATCAGTTGGTCCCACTGTATAGAATTTAAATACTGTCTCAGACCATCATAGTTGCCTTTACGAAAGCAAAAACCCTTCCCTTTACCTCTGATGGTAGTTACCTTATTGAGTAAATCCCACTTCAGCACACTGTGATCACTGCCACCTAGTGGTTCCTTTATCTGCAGATTCTTAATGCATGAAGAATCACTACTGATAATCAGATCAAGAGTATTACTCCCTCTAGTTGCCTCCCGAACATGCTGGTGTAGAAAACAATCATTCAATAAATCCACAAAAGCCTTGCTAGTGTGTGAGTGTCCAACCCACAAATTCCAGTCAATATCTGGAAAATTAAAATCCCCCATTATAAGACTCTCTGATTTACTGGCCCATTCTATTTCCCTGTACAGTATCTTATTATACTCATCGGAGTCATTAGGCCTATAGCACACTCCTACTCTCAATTTTGATTTACCTATGCTTATGTAACACCAAACTGACTCGACACTGCCCTGTCCATCGATGTCGACTGGCTTCACTTCCTTGGATTTTATGTGTTTCTTAACTAATAGCATAACCCCTCCTCCCTTCCTACCTGTCTATCCTTTCTGTAGACGTTGTACCCCCCCCAAATTCCAGTTCTGCATTCCTTATATCTGTGTGACACCACGTCTCTGATATCCCAACAATATCTGCCTTTGATGTTTTGAGCAATACCTCAAATTCATCAAATTTATTTACTAAACTCCTAGCATTGGTGTACACGCAAGTATATATTCACCTGTTTCTATTCTTAGCTACCCTAACACAACCCATGTGTTTACTTGTACCGCAATGACTTCCAGCAGTCTCTGAAATATCCTGCATCTTGTTTTTCAGGCTTCTGCTCATTCCAATAGAAGCAGTGCAAGAATCTCTTTCACCTCTGCCAGTGGCTACTGTTAATCTATTAGTCTTTGTATCCCCCCAAGCTAGCAGTTTTCCGACCCACCTAACACTGCCTCGATAGCATCAGCAAATATTCTTGCACCCTTTATATTTAAGTGTATCCCATCCCTGTAGAAGCAATCTCTCCTGTTAACAAGTACAGACCAGGCTGAAAAAAATTCTACCCCTTGAGCCTTGCACAATCTTTCCAGGGCTGAATTGATCGACAAGGCTCTCATCATATACTCCCTCCTATCGTATCTGGGCAGAATTGCAGACACTTTCAAATTCAACCCTACTTCACGGCTTTTTTTCAACAGTGACCTGTACTTGTTAAGTAATTCCGCTGGTCTCCTACTCTTAATATCATTAGTGCCAATGTATTGAACTATATCACCTTTTGTGCCCTTAAAAGATGATATCCGCTCTACATCGTCATCAACCTTTGCCCCTGGCAGACATACCCTGGTCCTATTCCATCTATCCTTTTTACAAAGCATGTTCCCCGTTTCCCTGACAATAGAGTCACCAACAACTACTAGTTCCTGTGGGACCAGCGCATTCTGCCTTGGGGGGCTGCCTCTGTGTTGCAAGATGACCAAGTGCAAGCTCTGGCATTGATGTGGGCAGCTGAGAGCTTGATGGGCCCCTCAATTTATTTCCTTCGAGGGCATCCATCCTGTCCTTCAAGGTCTCATATAGGCCCATAACAACGCTGAGTTGTCGCCTAATTTCCTTGCACTCCTTGTATCGTGCACACACAAAGACATCCCCCATGGCAGTATCATGTCCCGTACCCGATTGCTCCGCAAACATCAAGCAAACAGTGCATCTTAAAAGGCTGTGATTCAGACAGCAACTGCCCCCCCTCAGTTCTCCCCTGAGCCACAGCACTCCCATTAGCTTGAGCCTTTTGCTTTGCTGCTCTGGTCTGAGTCATGATTTCGATTTAATGTCAATAAAATTACAATTTCAGAACAAAATTAAAACCTTAAACTTGTATCCTAACACAGTTATAACGCTATATTTATTTTTTAGTATCAAGTGTTATCTATGAGTTCCCTTTATATAACTTCCGTATCAAGTTATGTATTAATTATTTGTTACGTTTGTACTCTAAGTCGTTATATATATATATATATATATATATATATATATATATATATATATATATATATATATAGTTAAAAGTACAATTTAATTGACAATGAAGTTTAACAAGATTAATAGATTTACTGATTAAATGACAATATTATATTATGCACTATACTATACAAAACTAATGCTATCGAATTCCAGATATGCTGTATCATGTTACAATGGCGGTAATTATGAACAGTACTTCTACGGACGCTTAAGTATTGATTAACTTCCAAATCTCGCTGTCTCAATTTAGAATAAACTAAGGATCCTGACTAGGTCTATAGCTACTTATAGATAATAATTTGATATAACAATTGGTTAATAAATCAGCTAAATACGGTTAAAAACCTCTCGTTCAACGGAGCTGCAATTTGTAACACGTGGACTTGATACCGTTACCGATACTAAGTAATACCCACAAAATCTCTATCAAGTTAAACTTTAAACTAAGTATCGTAACTAGGAATATAAAACTACTCTAGAAAATAAGTAAATATGCCAATTTAAGCTAATAAAACAGAAAATAAATCAGAAAAAACTTCTCTTCTCCAGGAGCTGCAAAATAGCTGCGGCCACGCAGGCTACCCTCGAACCCAAACTCCATATAACCATTGTGTCAATGAAGAAATGATTTTTCAGTATTTCAATGGCTTTCTTGTGATCAATGTTGTCGAAAGCACCTTTGATGTCTAAGTAAAAGACATCACATTGTGCTTTATCCTGAAATGCAGTTTGGATGCGCACAATGGTGTCAGCTGGGTTGTTGTGGAGCACCCTGTAGTTTTTTTTTTTTTTATTAATTATTATTATTTATGTTTTTCTTGTTTTTATCCTTGTTTTGTTCGGATTTTTTTTTTTTTTTTTTTTTGGCTGGTGCAGCATAAGCCATAGGCTTTCTTGCACCATACGGCCATTACTAATACTAATACCAAAATGATGTTGACAGGTGCATTAGCGAAGACTGCATCCTGAAGATATGGCAGCATGATCTTATCAATAATTTTAGCAATTATTGACGATACAGCAACTAGACGATAGCTTATATTGTTATTACTACTAGCCTGTTTTGGAATCAGGGTAATTTTAAAAGCCTTCCATATAGTCTTGGAAGGAATGGCTGGGAGATGCAACTGGAAATAATATAAACTAAAGAATCAATGATGAATGCACTAAACATTTTAATAATAAAACTAGGGATGCCGTCAGGGCCTTCACTACTATCAATTCATAATTGGTTAATAATTTTCTGAACTGTATTCTTGTTTACAAGTTGGTTGATTAGCAGGGCTTTACCAGGAAGCATTTCATGTTGAACGCTATTTGCATGTTTATAAGAATTGAATTCTTTAAATCTGTTTTGCATGTCTCCATTGCAGATGTCAAAATTGCATGTTTCCATATTGAATTTCATCTATTCCAAAGTCTGATCATGCTACGAGGTAGCTCTTGTTTTTGAAGAAAGTGCTCTTTTATTATGCTTGAACCTGAACGTTAAATAATTTTTGTACGCCTGAATTTTTTTGAGCTGAAACAATGCTCTGCTCTTTTTATACTTTATGTATGTTGCTGAAGTGTCGTACTTCTTCCACTGCCTGTGGCATTTTTGTTTCCTTTTAAAGTATGGTTTTTGAACCACAGTTTGGATTGAAAAGAAAGTCTTACAAGTTTGGATGCCGATTCTGTTTTTAATTGATTTAGCCATTTTATTAGTAGAAACGTGGGGTCTTGAATAGGTATATTTTTAAGAGAATCCCATGGATAGTATTTTAAGAGCTGCAAAAACTTCTTTCTGAAGGAATTTAATTGATGATATTCTTTTAGTGATTTCTAGAGGGGGGGCGAGGATTCCCACAGCAAATTGCTGCTTGCAGTTCTAAACTTTTGTGGTCAGATCTAAATGTAATGTTCCTGCTACATTTTTCTTGAAGTTGAAGATTAAAGTAAACAAGATCAAGCGCTGTATTACCTCTTTAAAAATATCAACGTCCCTGCTAAAAGATAGCAGGGACGTTGATATTTTTAGCTCCTAGAACTAATAAGGAGTCGGACAGCAACTTCATTTGTAAATTATATTTGGGCAGGGGGAGATTAAAGTCACCCAATATAATTATGTTAGATTGAGATTTATGAACAGTGATGATCCAGGTTATTACTTCGTTAATAATATCATCAGTAGGTCCAGGTGGAATATAAATATCATATATTTGAAGTAGTGAATCTTTAACTTGGATCAGAAGAGAAATTACTTCAAAGTTGTAGGAACAGGAGTTGTAGGCATTAATAACTTTAATGTTGGATTTTAAAATAACTGCTGACCCTCCACCTCTTCGATTAATCCTAGATGTCATGTATGGAGTATAGCTGAGATTTTTCGCCAGTAGAAAAACATCCTGAAGAGGCTCCTGCATCCATGTTTCAACTAAACAAATTATGTCATGAGTTTCTTCAACCAAAAGTGCTTTAAGCGTAGACAGTTTATTTTTTTACGCTTCTTACATTCTGAAGAAAAATGCTGAGATTAACATAGGTGTTAGTAGGATGTTCGCAAGTATTAGAAGGAAGGATAAATGATGGACTATGATGCAAACCCGGACTGGTATTCTCTAGCTACGCAACAGCTCAACAGATTGAGAGTTAGATGTTAACTTCTCACTGGAGTTGTTGACAGAACCTAGAACAGTTCCATAAAATGGCATGACGAGTAGACCATTCGGCCAGATATCAGGATTTAGATACTTTTGAAGGTCACAATCCTTTAGCTCAATTATGAAGGATGCGTAAGTCGGATGTTTGGTTTTTACCTTGAAAGCACTACCCAGAATTTCCAGCTCCAATAGTAGCTGATCCATCTGCTGGGAGGTAGTATTGGGATCTAGTCTGCTAACAAAAATATTACTACTTCTAAACATTGGACGATTTCTATTTCTAATTTTAATACAAAACTGCGTATTTTTTGTTCCTATTATGCTACTATATTTGTTTCTTCTGCGGGGCGCCTTGAAACTTGAGGAGTTTGAAGGCAAGCTATTATGGGTAGGCACTTCAGGATTAGGATCAGATGGATAATTTTGACAGGTTTCTGTTGATTTTTAATTGTGGTGGGTATCAGTTGCATGCTTGTGTCAACAATACGTTGCGAGGATACACGATTCTGCCTTCGGAGAGAATGAGAGACAGAACTAGATTTGATAGATGGCACTGCTGTTGTTTCTGGAACAAATTCTTCAGCATTTGGACTGAGGACTGGATCTGCAGCAACATGATGAACATAAGAAGGGCAAGGTATTGGAGGGCTCTCAACCATTGCTTTTAGGTCAAGAAGCATGTGTTAGAATTTGCATTGTTGGTCTTCTATTCGGAAAAGATGCTGTTTAATATCATCATTCTCTCTAAATTGTTTTCTCAACATTTGTTCCAGGGTAACAAATGAGATATCTTTGTTTGGGGATATTGTAGGCAGAGGGGACGGGTAAGAAATGTCCTCAGTTTGTGTGGTGGCATCTAAGCTTAACTTCCTTGTATGATGTGAGGGCTTCAGAGATGGTAATAAATTGACAGAAGGAGATGAAAGATTGTTAGGGCTGCATGGGAGATCAGCATTTGTTGGGGTATTCTGACATTTAGCTTATGTTGACTAGAAGGAGACTGTAAATTCGAACTTCCATTGTTAGCTTTTTTACAGGAAGGACATCTCCAATTATTTTTTAATACACTTGATGACTTCGAAAAATTTTTAATCAATGAACATAAATCACAGTAAATGATACTGCAACTTTTACAGATAACCCAATTACGAACTGTTTTTTGACATACATTGCATGAAACTGCTTCTTTAGGTGCCATGCTGAAGATTTAAAAAAATGACTGAGTACCAAGCACGTGGTCCGCTATCGACACAGCAGGGTACCGTAGCAAAGAGTTAGAATGTCTGAGTAGCTGGACTACAGGTGAGATCAACGTAGGTGTGGCTAACGGAAAAATTGATGGATGGCTACAGGACTTGACCCAAAGCAGGGACAATGCCAAGGCCACAAACGGTTTTATGACAAAGAAAGCACTACTTTCAAAGGTCAACCAGCGTTTCTGTATGTAGCTACGCTACATTACACACTATAAACACACTATAAATTCCTGCTTTAGGAGTTTCCGCTTCACGAGCGCACACTAGGAACGAATTAACTCATAGCCTAGGGAACTACTGTAATATGGATAGATGGCCTCTATCAACTGAGCAGTTAGCAGAAGAAGGGTTAATATGTTGTCATTATGGAATCTCTCTAAAGCAACAGTCACAGAAGCCATGACAGCACATTATATATATATATAGATATATATATATAATGTGATGTAAAAGTTAGGCAAAAATAATAAAAATAAATAAATATGAATATGAAGCTATCATTAGAGGCAGCAAATGCACATCCTCCACATGAAGCCTAATTATATCTGATAATTAAAATAAATATGATATTTAAAATAAAAACATCAGCCAGTAGTACGGCAAAAATGCAGAGCGAAACAAAATGCAAAATAGTATAAAATAAACAAACAGGGAAGGGAAAGTAGAGATAATAAGACAAAAAGGTAGTCGATAATCCCCTGTATAATTTAGTCATTAAACCCAATTAATAAAAGCGATGTAAATTTAAAATAATGCCAATTATTTTAAATGCCAATTAGTGGTAGTAGTGGGTTGATATGCTAAATAAGCAGCGCCCGTGCCGCCATCTATTCTTTTCCTTTCTCTTATATAAGCTGGTTAAGCTTGCATTATGTCAGTGGTGTGGCTCTGATCAAGAGTGCTGTCTGTTCTATAGATTATTTCTCGCTGCATAAGGACCACCGCCATGCAAATCCTCTGCATTGGTTGATCTATCGGAGAATGGAAGGGTGGTTGGGTTCTTCGATATTTCCACCTTTGCGATGATTTGTATGACGATTGAAATGCAGCGATTCCATGACCATTATTGGCCTCGTGGTCCTCTGTCGATATGGGGCATAATGGTCAGTCTATCATTTTGATATTTTAGTTTTTGTAGTTTCTTTAACCCCTTTTTGGTGATATTTCACGTCTTTTGGAACTGGTACCTTTGAGGGGGGTACCGCTAAATTATATATAATTGGCATTATTTTAAATTTACATCGCTTTTATTAATTGGGTTTAATGACTAAATTATACAGGGGATTATCGACTACCTTTTTGTCTTATTATCTCTACTTTCCCTTCCCTGTTTGTTTATTTTATATTATTTTGCGTTTTGTTTCGCTCTGCATTTTTGCCGTACTACTGGCTGATGTTTTTATTTTAAATATCATATTTATTTTAATTATCAGATATATATATATATATATATATACAACAGAAAAAGCTAGTAAGAAATTAAATTAAATAAAACCACTATAATTATAAATAAAATACGGCATGAACTATCATATTACAAAAGAATAATATATATATATATATATATATATATATATGATTAAGAAAATATTAGTATTAGTAATGGCCGCATGGTGCAAGAAAGCCTATGGCTTATGCTGCACCAGCCAAAAAAAAAAACCAAATAAAACAATGATAAAAAATAAAAATAAAAAAAATAATAATAATTAATAAAAGAAAAGGAAATTAAACCTATCATCCTATGTGCTTCCCTGACCTGAAGGTACTATCCAGATGACCTTTGAATTTCCCCAAACTGTCGGCCTCTACCAGCCATGTAGGCAACTTATTTCAGTAATTTATAACTCGCTGGCTAAAATAAAAGTTCCTGCAGTACAATCTAAACATTTCCCCCCCCCCCGTAACTTGAATTTATGTCCCCTAGTTCTAGCATCATTTATAATCTTGAAAATTTCGTCCTCATTCATTTTACTGATGCCTCTCAGAACCTTAAACACCTCAATCAAATCTCCTCTAAGTTACCAGAGGACCACATCCAGCCCATAATGAGGCTTATGCTGAAATCAGGGCATAGCAATACAGACAATAAGAAAAGTATATAAGGCCAATGCCGCAAAAGACTGTGGTTTCGTTGCACTATATAGCTAATACTAAAAGAATTTAGATACAGAAATACTTGTTGGCACCTATGTCCATAATATGCTGATAGGTACTTGTAAAAGGTAGTTGTAAATATTCAGACATACGCTGGTAGTTGTTTTTGAATGGCCACAGAAATACACACACTATATAACCAAAAGTATTCAAATACATGGGTAGATGTAACAAAAGGCTTTTAATTCAAAAACTTATATGTTGTGGGGGCAAACTCTGGCCTCATCCCTTTTGGGCATACTTTCTACCAACTTCCAATAGGTATCAGCCAGAATTTGCAGAAATTTCCTCCTGAAATGCAACTTTAAGAGCCAGTTTAAAAGAAAGCCATTTGGCCATAGACTAACGGCTTTCTTTTAAACTACTGCTCATCCAGCAGTTGTTTAGTGGGGTTGGGGTCTGAGCTGGCCAACCCAAGTTTTCCACATCACTGTCCAAGTAATAGTTCCCTATGGCTCTTGTTATATGACATGGAGTGCTGGCATGCCGATACTGAAAAGTACTACCAGTGTAGGTAGCATGCAAATGAAATGATGAAGTCGGTCTCATCTGTCAAGTGTCCAAAATATCCATTTACCATGGGCTTAATAATTTCTAGTAATACCACCAACAGACTAGGTCTAAATCAACAGAACAGCCCCATACTATCATATTGCCTTCAACAAACTTCATGGTAAAGATGATACAAGTATATTCCAACAGGGAGTGCTCTCTTGGCAATCTCCAAATTTAAGCTTGTCCACAGAAAAAAAATATAATGTAGCAAGATTCAATTCATCACTCCATAGCACCTTTTTTTTTTTCTTCTTTTCTTTTTCAATTCTAAAGTCAGGATATGGCACCACTCCAAATGCTGTTTCACATCAGTGACCATGACATTGGGCTTATGAGCATCTGTCCCACTACTGAACCCAAGGTTATGCAGCTCCTTATGGATGGGTGATGCAATGGCAGATGTTTCTGTTGCTCCTTGGACCTGCTGCAAGATGTTTTACACAGATGACATATCTGAGATAACCCACCTTGTTTATGTTTTTATGTTTTGTCAAGCATGTTCCGTGAGCCTGTCAATACTCCAGACAATTTTTTCCATTGAAGTATCACCTGTGACCTTCCATCTTCAAAAATCTACAACAGTGGATTTTGGGAGATTCAGGAGTCACAGTTGCATGCACAGAAATGTTATGGCATTAGACACCCTCACATGTAGAATGTTTGCAAATTTTCCATTTCACAGCACACTGGCTTCTAACATGCTGCTGCACAATCAGATGTGAAACCTATGACAGTTTTTTTTTTTTTTTTTTTGGTAGTTGTTGGCGCATCGGCTTCTGTGGCCATAATGCACCTCGCAAGGTTTTTGCAGTACTTTGATCCAAGCCCGAGGCGGGATTCGAACCCGCGACCTTTGGGTTGCCAGGCAGGCACTTTACCCACCCGGCTAGCCCGGTCGGCGCTATGACAGTATGAGCAATGTGAGTTCTCATACTGTCATGATGAAGCATCCACCCACCTGCATGCAGTTGTGATCATCTGCAACAAATGTAATCCCGCAAAGTGTACAGTACAGTTCTGTAATAAGGTCCCATAACAGTGGTATGACGTGGCAAAACATGCTGGTAAACCATTCCCTGAATGTCAAAAAAAAAAAAAAGAGACCATAAGGTTTCCAGCAGAAGTGACAACTTTTGCTTTTTTTCAGTAATGTAGACTTCCAAACAGAACTTTGTTGCTTACTCACTGGGTTTAAATGATGAAGCCATGTCTCATTCCTCATTATCTTCTGTAGAACCTCACCACCTTCAGTAACCATCCGTTACAGCTCCCGGCAAACCTCCATGCAAACTTGCTGTTGCTCAGGCATGAGCAGTCTTGAAACTCAATGTGCACAAACATATATCATATGCAAATAGTCACGGAGAAAAATGTGCATGCTTCCTATTGATATTATCAACATATCTGCCAGTTATCCCACTGTTATATAATGATCTTCTCTCACAATTACAGAAGTAGTGGTTGGGACTGCTGATTTTTGTGACTGAATCACATCCATCTTAAACATTTCAAACCACCTGCAAACTATGCTACATGGAAGATTCACCACAAACCTCTTTTAACATTTTATACACTTCACTGCTGAGGTTTTCTTGAGGAGGAAACAAAATTTGAGAGCAACATACTGCTCCTTGCATGTCACGTCCATTATTATGTAGGCGAAACTGAACAGGCATAAACTTGACTGACTGATAAGGTCCTTGCTCACGAGTCAACTGCGCAGGGGGTTTTTTTTTTTCTTTTTTGCTATGTGATGCAGCTTGATTGGTCTTAAATTCTGTAGCTCAGTTAGAAATAGCAAGCAGTCTGGTTGTTCATAAAAAGTTATGATCATTCTTTGTTGAACAACCTTCATATGTTGCTACGTCTAAGTCAATACACATGTGCAGGGAACTTCTGAAACAGTCACATAACACCTTCAATGCACATTTTAGCTTTAGCACTCTTGAGCCAAGAATCCCTTACCAATCCAGCAACCAATCTAGAACAGTACACAATATTTACTGAGGTGTATCTGAATTATTTTTGTATACAATGTACAAGGAAGCATTAAGGTGACTACCTCAAATGCAAATTTTGTGGGGGAGGGGCATTTTATGAAACTCAGACAAGGAAATTATTACCTCATGAACTACTATAGTGCTGATGGAAACAGAAATTTAGTTATTGGTGAAACAACAGTCAACAAATTTGTTAAGGATTCCAGGCACCACTAAAAACCTTGGGATTGAAGGATTAAAATAAAAATAGCTGTCATACTTAAAAAAAAAAAAAAAAGGCGGTGCCACCTCCATATTTACACACTGATCTAAAGATTAGATTGGAATAATCCCTTCACTCTCTGCACCACAATTACACTATTATACACAGTGTGCCAATTAAATAAAGAGGTTGCATGCACTCTGCATTTAGTATTAATGTAAGGGGCCAAAATAATACATGATTAGATCAGGCAGAGTGCAAGTTGAACTTGTAAGGTCAGTAGTTCGTGATTTATGACGGAAAGAGTAATAGTAGTTTTGTGCATGTCATCAGAAAATTGAAAATGGAGCAAACAGCAGTTATCAAATTTATTTGTAAATTGGGGAAAAGTGCTACGGAAACTTTTGACGATTTAAAAAAAGTTCATGCTGATGAATGTTTGTCTTGACCAAGTGTTTGAATGGTTTTCTCCTTTTCAAAAAGGATGCGAGTCATTAGAGGATGATCCCCGACCTGGCCAACTATTCTCTGTTCGAACACCAGAGATTGTCACAAAGGTTAAAAAATTGTGACTGAAGGCATCAATTTCAATGAGATTGCTTGCTGAGATGATTGGTAGCAATAAGGAATCTGTATGAGAAATTCTAAAAGAAGATCTGGGTAAGAGAAAAATTTGTTCCTGTTTTGTACCGCATTTGTTGAGTTTCGAGCAATGAGAAAAGAGAGTCAAGTGTTGCACTGATATGATGGCGTGTGCTGATAACAACCCAACATTTTTGAGTAGAATCGTTACCAGTGATGAGAGTTGGGTATTTCAATATGATCCCGAGACAAAACGTCAAGTTCAGAATGGGGTTTGCTGTCCTCTCCCCGTTGGAAAAAAGTGCAGTTAGAAAAATCGCAAGTGAAACCAAGTTGATCATCTCCTTCAATATTAAAGGCATTATCCATCAAGAATTTGTGCCTCGAGGGACAACAGTCATGAAAAAGTTCTATGAGGAGGGGCTGAAGAGGTTGTGGGATCGAATACATCGGGTGAGACGCGAAATGTTCAATTCCAAAATTGGTTGTTGTTGCATGACAATGCACCCGCACTTCCGCCGTCAACATCAAGCAATTTTTGGCAAAAAAAAATTGATTCCAGTCATCGAACACCCTCATATTCTACGGATTTCGCTCCTGCAGATTACTTTTTGTTCTCCAAAATGAAAACAGCCATGAAAGGAATGCAATACGGGACAATAGAGGAAATTCAGGCTGCAGTGACCGACCAGCTTAAAGCAGTACCAGAAGGGGAGTTACAGAAGTGTTTACAAAACTTGTATAAAAGATGTAAACAGTGTATACACATCAGAGGCGATTACTTCGAAAATATATAACCTTATTTTGCCGTTAGTACTATTCTTTTTTTTGTAGTAGCATCAGTCTTGTTATTTAATTGGCACAATGTAATTTAATTGGCACAATGAAGTAACTGTGATATAACTTCATCTCAGTATTCTGAAAAATTTGTTTTGGTTGCTGTTTGATACTTATGAACAGCTCTTCCAATAAATTTCAAAGAATAAGTGCATCTGAAGAGAACAGTGTCAATTTTATTTATTTATTTTATTATTACCTTTTGTTTGTTTACATAATTTATAATTATGTAAGTATTAGTAATATAGAATGAGGAAGCAGCAAATTTTTGCTGCTCTAGCAAAAATAAATAAACTATCTATGTGATTCCCTCCACATGCATGAACCTATCCAGCTGATCTTTTAATTTTCCCATGCTGTCAACCTCACCACTCATGGAAGCAACCCACTGGCCAAAAGAAAATGTCCTACAATCCAGCTGAAACCTTTCTCTGTCATTTGAATTCATGGCCTCTAGTTCTGGAAACATATATAACAGTGAAAATCTCACCTTTATTTTATTTTCTCCTCTCAAATAATTATAGACCTCAATTAGGTCTTCTCTTTAATCTCACATATTCAAGGTATATTGATACCGTTTGAATCTCACCAGGGATTGCCTTATACAATAGCATTCCACGGGCCCCCCCTTGACAACTGTCAACACTGCTCAAAGAACTTCGTAACTGACCTTATAACTACAAAATCCTTATCTTCCTCTGTTGTTTTTAATTCAAGCCCCACCTGTTCCCTTTACATAAATTATTTTAGGGCTGCTATTCCTCAAGTATAAGACCTTGCAGCATTGCATTTTGCTGAATTAAAACAGTTATCACTTCTCTGAACATCCTTTGGGGATGTTCAGAGAAGATCAAGGATGTATGGCACACCCTTGATCTTGACTTCATCTGCAAATTCTGACATCATGCTCTGTATCCCTTTATCAATGTCACTTCAGAAAACAACTGTAGTCTCAGTGCTGATCCTTAGTGGACCCCACTTCAATCTGAAGAGTAACCAGTATCAAAACCATCTTCCACCTCAGAATCTCACCCATGATCCCAATGTGTTCCAGCTTATATAATAACCTAGATATGACAGAAGTCCAATACTTTGCTAAAATCCAAATACACCATGTTGAAATTATTTCTCGCATCAAACTGAACATAAAATACCCAAAATGGCTAACCAGGTTATTTAAAGATGATTTTCCTTTTACAAAACTGTGCTAGTGCACCTAGTCAATTAATTAAAAATTAATTAAAATCAATTAATTAAAAATTAAAATCAATTAATTAAAAATTAATTGACTAGGTGCACTAGGTTAAGAACTTGACTAGCCAAGTTCTTAACAAGCTTTCCACACATTTTACTCAAACCATATACAGTGGATTCTGGTTATTTGGGCCAATGGTTAATCGGGGAAGCAGTTTATTGGGGGCAAATCTTAAAAAACAGAAACCAATCGAGAAAATAGCCAGGGTTTACTTCGCTTAATTGGGACAGCATGCCGGGGCAGGAAACCGCAGCACTGGACATTACCTACGATTGTCTCCGATGGTACTACGTGGTTCGGTAGAAATTCTGGAGGTCACAACCATAAAACAATTAGCAGTCACCTGTTTATTGGGCTTTTCTGTTAGTGAAATCTATCATAAATGGACAGTAAACTCAATCTTATTGAATTTGCAATAAGGCCTGTAGCATGTGTAGATACCAACAGCTGGAATTCTGTGGGTTATTATGGTGAAATGTTTTTACACTACCATGAAATCTTCAATCATATAAAAAAATTAATTTTCAGCTCTTCTCTTCATTCCTATTTTTAAAGCTTTGTAACTCGTTACTCCGTTCTCACTTGCGCGTACTGTGTTACTTGCAATCTGTGTGTACCATGTTCTTTGTTATTGATTGCTTATCTTTTTACTGTTTTAAATTTTAACTCCGACCCACAAATGTCAGTGAACGGAAATGTCAACTAGTTCGTATGTACATATTACAATACGTATTAATTATTCCAATTATCACATCACATACATTTAATTTTTTTTAATTGGTAAGTAATAAAGGGTAAATTTGTGCTTAATATATCTTTGCTTTTATAGCCTGTGGATAACATTCCTCCTATTTTCGCTAATTAGAATTGCTGTTTAATAGAATTAAAATTCAATTCACAAACGTGATCACAATGATCGGCGCTTACTGCACAACGTATAGTGAATGGTAAATTACTATGTTGAGTTCGTCATAACGTGATTTGATTGTACAGTGAACCAATTGTAAAGGGGGGGGGGAAGACATTGTATTTTTAACCATTTACGTGAAACTTTGGGTTAGGTGCCAACCACCCAAGATTGAACACACATTTGTAACCAAAACATTACCAAACACAATAAATAATCGTAATAAAATATTGCTAATGCTTTTACTTCTATCATAAGCAAACTTGTTCTTTGTTTGATTTTCTATCCAAACAGATGGCAGCCGTTCCATCTCTTCCAATTCTTTGTGCCTTGATCTAATTGATTTTAATTAGACTGAGTTGTTCCTGCTATGAAAGTTGTTTTTATTTTCTCTGCATTCTTTCTAATTCTCGGCAGTGCCTGATTTAGGCCTGTAGCATGTGCAATATCACACGGTCTTCCATTTCGCTCAAAGCGTTTCACAATTTCATATTTTTTTCTGTATAGACAGTGGCGGACTGGCCATAAGCCTTACCGGGGAAACCCTGGTGGGCCGGAGGCCAGTGTCATTTTAGACACAGAAAGGGTGCAAGAATATTTGCTGATGCTATAGAAGCAGTGTTAGGTGGGTCGGAAAACTGCTAGCTTGGGGGATGACAAGGACTAATAAATTAACAGTAGCCACTGGCAGAGGTGAAAGTCATTCTTGCACTGCTTCTACTGGAATGAGCAAGAGGCTGGAAAACAAGATGCAATATATTTCAGAGATTGCTGGGAGTCATTGCAGTACAAGTAAACACATTGGTTGTGTTAGGGTAGCTAAGAATAGGAACAGGTGCATGTATACTTCAGTGTACACCAATGCTAGGAGTTTGATAAATAAATTTGATAAATTTGAGGTATAGCTCAAAACATCAAAGGCAGATATTGTTGGGCTATCAGAGACATGGCATCACACAGATATAAGGAATGCAGAACTGGAATTTGGGGAGTACAATGTGTACAGAAAGGATAGACAGGATAGGAAGGGAGGAGGGGTTATGCTATTAGTTAAGAAACACATAAAATTCAAGGAAGTGAAGCCAGTCGAAATCGCCAGACAGTGCAGAGTCGAGTCAGTTGTTTGGTGTGACATACGCATTGGGAGATCAAAATTGAGAGTAGGAATGTGCTATAGACCTAATGACCTTGATGAGTATAATAAGAAACTGTACAGGGAAATAGGGTGGGTCAGTAAATCAGAGTCTTATAATGGGGGATTTTAATTTCACAGATATTGACTGGAATTTGTGGGTTGGTCACTCACACACTAACAAGGCTTTTGTGGATTTATTGGCTGATTGTTTTCTACATCAGCATGTTCGGGAGGCAACTAGAGGGAGTAATACTCTTGATCTGATTATCAGTAGTGATTCTTCATGCATTAAGAATCTGCAGATAAAGGAACCACTAGGTGGCAGTGATCATAGTATGCTGAAGTGGGATTTACTCAGAGAGGTAACTACCATCAGGGGTAAAGGGAAGGGTTTTTGCTCT
Source organism: Mastigoproctus giganteus (assembly GCF_048544385.1). Taxonomy (NCBI): domain Eukaryota; kingdom Metazoa; phylum Arthropoda; class Arachnida; order Uropygi; family Thelyphonidae; genus Mastigoproctus; species Mastigoproctus giganteus. The sequence continues at coordinate 27,009,615 of NC_143587.1, forward strand.
CATAAAGGCGACAACGATGGTCTGACAGTATTTAAAATCTATACAGTGGACCAACTGATGATGTTACCTACAGCAAATTCAAAATGGGAAGCATTCAAAGAACTTATCTTGGAAGCTACTAGGCTTTACGTAACAACTAAGAAATATTGTTCAAGGTTTAGGCCTAAATGGATGTCAGATGAACTAAATTTTTTTTTGGTAGTTGTTGGCGCTTAGGCTTCTGTGGCCATAATGAACCTCCCAAGGTTTTTGCAGTACTTTGATCCAAGCTCAAGGCGGGAATCAAACCCGCAACCTTTGGGTTGCCAGGCAAGCACTTTACTAGCTAAAGAACACACAGAAGCTACTAGGCTTTACATAACAACTAAGAAATATTGTTCAAGGTTTAGGCCTAAATGGATGTCAGATGAACTAAATTTTTTTTTGGTAGTTGTTGGCGCTTAGGCTTCTGTGGCCATAATGAACCTCCCAAGGTTTTTGCAGTACTTTGATCCAAGCTCAAGGCGGGAATCAAACCCGCAACCTTTGGGTTGCCAGGCAAGCACTTTACCCCCCCCCCCCCCGGCTAGCCCGGACGGCAGATGAACTAATGAGACATATGGCAGAGAAGAAAAATGCATGGGATACATATAAATTAACATGTGACACAGAAGCCTATGATAGATATAAGCTGGTCTGTGACCAAGTTACAAAGGAGGTTAGGCAGGCGAAGGCAGATTACGAGAAATCTTTGGCAAAGGATGCAAAGAAAAACAGCAAAGAGTTCTTTACTTCTGTAAATTCTTGAAGGAAGGGGATGAATCAGATTGGTCCACTTGATATCGATGGTTCAACTGTTGATGATCCTGCTCAGGTAACTAACAAAATAAATGAATACTTTGCATCGACATTCACACACGAGGAGTTATTCAGCGAGGGGAATGCCAGAGGTGTATTCAACTCTGGCAGTAATCTAGATAATCTTGTAATAACTGAGAGGCAAGTGGAGGAGAAATTGTTGAAGATAAACACAAGAAAGGCACCTGGGGTGGATGGGATCTATCCAGTTATATTAAAGGAGGCAGCAAAGGAAGTAAGCAAACCCTTAGCCATAATTATGAGAGCTTCTTTGGACTCAGGGGAGGTACCCATAGACTGGAGATGTGCAAATGTGACCCCAATTCACAAAGGAGGATCAAAGGCTGACACAAGTAATTATAGACCTGTGAGTTTAACTTCTGTTCCAGGAAAATTAATGGAGACACTGGTTAAAGAAGCACTGCAGGATCATCTAGACAAAATTTCAGTTATAGCTCGGACACAGCATGGTTTTGTTAAGGGAAAGTCTTGCCTAACCAATTTGAATGAATACTATGATGCAGTCACAAAAGAACTGGATGCAGGGAATAACTTTGATATTATATATTTGGATCTTAGAAAGGCTTTTGATACTGTAGCACATGGAAGACTGCTGCACAAATTGGAGATGTGTGGCACTGGAGACAAATTGCTGCTATGGATAAAGGGATGCTTGAGGGGGAGAAGACAGAGTGGTAATCAATGGACACTGCTATTAGTGGAGTCCCTCAGGGTTCAGTGTTGGGTCCATTGTTGTTTTCTGTATTTATCAATGATATTGATGATGGTATATCAAGCTTAATGTCCAAATTTGCAGACAATACAATGGTTGGCAGGGTTGTTAAGGATACTACTGACGCTATGCTGCTGCAACATGATCTGGAAAGGTTGAGCAGATGGGCTGAGAGGTGGCAAATGAAGTTTAACATTAACAAATGTAAAGTACTACACATGGGAAACAGTAACCCCAGAACAACATATCAACTCTGTGGTACTACACTGACAGTGGTAGAGAATGAAAAGGACCTGGGGGTAATTGTGTAGGCAGATATGAAGTTCTCTGAGTAGTGCAGCCGGGATGCAAGAGTAGCTCATGGTGTCATGTCAATGATATACAGGAATTTTTCTAGCAGGGATATAAGGAGATGATTATTCCCTTGTATAAGGCAATGGTCAGGCCACACCTTGAGTACTGTATACAAGTCTGGAGGACTCATTTCAAGAAGGATGTAGAGCTGCTGGAACGAGTATAGAGAAGGGCAACAAGATTAGTGAATGGAACAAAGGGTTGCTCTTACGAAGAAAGGCTTAAGTTTTGCAAATTACAGTTTCTGGAGACTAGGCACCGGCGAGGTGAACTGGTAGAGGTGTATAAAGCCTTGAATGGTTTGAGCATGCTCAATGCCGATGGGATTCTTCCTCTTGCTCAGAATAATCACCTGAGAGGGCATAAATTCAAATTGAGGAAAGACAGATGTTGGATAGATGTGCGGAAATTTGCCTTTAGCCAGAGGTAGTTGGTTGGTGGAACAGACTTCCATCTCTTGTTGTGGAAGTTGATAGCCTAAATAAATTTAAGGCTCAGCTGGACAGGTATTTCGAATGAACAGAGGGGTGAAATGGGAGTGGTTTTTTTTTTTTTTTTTTTTTTTGGCTGATGCTGCATAAGCTTTCTTTTTTGCATCATATGCCTCTACTAATGCTAATATAAAGACATAAATACATTTTCTGAATCTTCACTTCATTCCTGTCGTGTTGCGTTCAGTTGGGGGTGATTCCATGTTCAACTGCCATTTCTTGTAAACACAAAGGCGAATCGTGCATAAGCAAATTTGGTTCGTGTTATATACAATATCGTTCCCCTATTTATAAATCGTGTATGATCGAATTCGTGTAGTGTAAACACGTGTTATACGAGGACTTACTGTACTAATAATTATCAAAAAAAAAGGTTATACAAGGAAATGAATTTAGTTATGATATTGGTTCACTTACTTCAACCCGTGTACTCCAAGCTAAATCATATATCAATGCATACTAGATCACCACATTGCTACTTTTTCGTAGATGTCACTACCGCTATGCATACTTTGTGTCTCTATGCAAAGCCCACGAAAATAAAGTGTTCCACAGTCTATTTGATTACACTAGTTTACAAATTTAAGTTTGTTCGTAAGGGTTTGAATTTCGATAGGTCCTACTGCCAAAATATGTTGCTGTGATTTCAAATATGACTTAGATTTTTTTCTATCACATCTAGATACATCATAATTTACAAAATAAAAAAATCTTTTTTACAAAAGTATATAACTTTATTGTATTTAGTAATGACAACTTGAGAGGATTACATTTTCATATATAAAAAAATACGTAAATACTAACAAGTACAGTAGACTCTCGTTTTCCGGGATAGATGGTAAAAAACAAATCCTGGATAATCGATTTCCCGGTTAATCCAAAAAAACAGAAGTCCCCAACATACGTAAGAGATATGTTCCAAGACTTCGTTGAGTTTTACGTAACTCGGGAATGACTAGTAACATATTGCTACTATATTTTTATTGACAAATCTGAATTCAGCGTGATACTTGTTAATCTTTGACCATTTCCATACATTCTTATTAGTTTAATTTTCTGATCCAAATCGATCGCTTTCCTTTTGTTGGTAGGTGTACTAGTAGCGCTGTCACTTATTCTCTTAGTCGGCACCATGATAACAGTCAAAATGAAATTTTCTGTAAAGAACTTCACAAGGTTAAGACGAAAACTCACTATTATCACCCTGCGCGAGCTCACATTTTACTAAAGCAAATTTCTGAAGGTCAACAAAACACAATAAAACAATTGGCACTTTCCGTTTTATTGGGCGTTTCTGTTAGCGCAATATATTATAAACGGGTAGTAAACTCGATCTTATTGCATTTGCGATAATACCAATAGCTGGAATTCTGTGGGTTGTTACATTATTATGGTGAAGTGTGTCCCCTTCACTGAAATCTTCAGTCATATTAAAAAAAAAAAAAAAAAAAAACCATAAATAATTGTAAGAATCTTCTCTTCTTTCCTATTTTTTTGCTTGTTGCTCTGATCTCACTTGTGCAATTTGTGTGTGCCGTGATTATTTTTTTTGTTGTTGTTTTAAATTTTGCAATCCTAAAAATTAAAAAAAAAAAAAAGAATTGAGTGAAAACAAATTTACGTAAATCCATAGTTGCGTAAGTCGGACACTTATTGTATCGAAAAATGTTCAGCAACCTAAGTAAAAAATATGGCGATAGATACCTTACCACGTCATACTCGTGTGCCCAATATGATGCTTTCCTTTATTTTTTGTAATGTCGATTTTAAATGGAATGGCTTCCCTTTTTACAATGTCGCGTATGGTTTGGTCACCAACATTATAATGGTTCATTAGAGATTTAACGGATGCACCGTTTTCAAACTTTTGAATAATTTCAAGTCTTTGTTTAGCTGAAAGTGCAACTCTTGCGTTTACCCATCATTTTTGCGATTTCTAAACAAAAAAAAAAAATATATATATATATTTACTATAAAAAAAATTTCCACATCCCTGACATAAATAACGAAACAAAATTTGTCTTTTTGCGGTGCGACGGAACACAGCAATTAACGTGACACACTAAAACAAACTAAACATTTGGTTTCTTTTTTTTGAGCACACGGGTGTGAAGACAACAGCGGGAGTTGCAAGATAATAGGCACATTAATCTCACAATGACGACTTATAATACCACTACTCGTCACTTATTTACGACTTGCAAAATATCTGTTTATACCTATTCTAGTTATTACTTGAATTTTATGATTTCTGGTTGATTTTTTTATTTTGTGTCTTGAAGTGTCCCAGCTAACCCGATCCCGGTAAATCGAGAGTCTGCTGTATTAATCAAAATTCTGAAATCTTCATTAATCCCTTTGTCTCTTTGTTTTAAAAGAATGTTTAATCGTTTTTCTTTTATGTACAGTGCCAGGTTTCTCTCTTTTTAAACACTAGCAATAGTCGACCATCATGCTTGTATTCCACCTTCCCTGGTACCTCTGCTCTATTTCCTTTATGTCCTGATGGAATCTTTCCCCTTGTTCTTTGCTCATCTGTGCAAGATTTTCAGGGTGGAAAATCAAGATGGGCATGCAAAAAGTGAATTTTGATGCTCATATTGCAACCTAAATTTTGAAGCTTTTCGAGCATATTTTGAACAATTTTCTCATAATCCTGTGATTTATGATTTTCTAGAAAGTTTTCCATTACACTTTTAAACGTAATCCAGGCTTCCCTTTCAACGTCAGTCTTAGTAGTTTCAAACTGACTGTCTAAAACCAATTTTCTAATTTGGGGACCAAAGAAGATACCCTCCTTAAGTTTTGCATCAGATAAACCAGGAAATTTACTGCAAAGGTACTTAAAGCAGTTGCCATCCTTATTCAATGCTTTAACAAATTGCTTCATTATGCCTAACTTGATATGCAGTGGAGGTAAAAGTATTTTATCTGACTTCACCAAACTTTCGTGCACAATATTTTTTGACCCCAGTGTAAGATTGTACCTCCGAGGCCATTGCTTCTTTGTCCAATGCAGCTCTGCTATCCCATTCACAAATAAAGCATGGCATTTTCGTGTACCCACCGTTGCCCCAACAACATACATAACACTTTTAAGTCTCCACATAGTTGCCATTCGTGATGTTGATATTCAATTTTCTCCAGAAGCAACTTTAGATTGTCATAAGTTTCTTTTAAGTAAACTGAATGAGCAACTTGTACAGATGTGTACTTATCTCCATTATATATATGAGAACACCTTTTAAACTCGTCTTAGAAGAGTCTATAAATAGTTTCCATTCACTAGGAACATATGATGGAGCTCCTAAGGCACTTATTAAACCAGTGATATCACTGCAATATACAAGAGGACCTTCTTGTGAAAAATACGGTATAAACTTCCTTTCACGATTTCTGTATCAGGAAAATGATGTACCTGGAGCAAGTAAGTTCTTCGCTTGAAGTCCGGATCCCAAAATTTCAGCAGCATACTTCGGAAGACCTAAGTCCCTTACTAAATCGTTCAGTTCGATTTGCGTGAATTGCTGTTGCTTTAAAATATTGTCTGGTTGATAACATTCCTCTTCTCTAACCTCTTTAGCTTCTGCATCGGAGGAAGAGGATGTGGACTCCAAAGTTTCTAGTGGAGGTTTTACAGGCAGATCAGGTCCATGTGGAACCGGTCTTATGGCTGATGGTAGATCTGGATATTTGATGTCCTTTTTATTTTTTGAATTGGAACCTTTAAAAGTAGCATTCGGCATAGCTTACTGGCTTGCGCCACACCATAGGAATAGCAAATGGCAAGCACACCTTTTTTCCTTGACTCCTTTTTCTAAGATGTTTGACACATATATAGCATACTTTATGTGGTGCCTACGATTTATCCTGATCGCCTAGTTTTATGTCAAAATATGCATAATACGATTTTTTTACAAAATCGGTAATATTTCGCCTATGCTTTACAGGAACAAAACAACCACATATGTAACAAAATATGTCGAGACTGTTTATACACTTTCTGGTTGACATACTAAAAGAAAACTAACACACAATGAGAGCTCACAACAGTTTTTACAGGAGTACTGTGACCGCATAAGGGATATGCCACTTATATAGGCTCTGTGGTTGAGTGGACTGTACAAACAAGTGAGTGCATGCTCAGACAAGTTTAGCCAAGTGTAACTATGCACAGGAGTCTCCCAGACTCCATTCGGAAAATAAAATTTCAGGAATCACAGATGAGCTGGAAGAGTGGGTTGGGGGCTGTCTACTTCTTGGGTCAAGGTCGGCTACCTTGCAGTATGACCTTGCAGTGTGTGTAGTTACGGGTTAAACATGCACAATCTGTTGTATTTGAGGCAAATCTTTGTTACTGATTACAAATATAGGTATATAAAACTTGTAAACCACTGCAGAAACTATAGTTATCTACACAGTTGTGTATAATACCTAGGTAATATTTTGTTAATGAACTGTGAAAAATCTTTACGTGACAAAAACAAACGGACTTCGGTTTAGTAATCAATAAACATGCATAAATAACTGCCACATACTTTTACTCAAACCCCAGACACACTGTAAACCGGTGTTATTAGTCTCTGCCAGTATATTAATAACTGATAAAAAAATTATGTTAAATATTATAATGATACAAAAGTGGTGTACACTACAAATATGCAAAAATTTATTAATGTTATTTTTTTTTAATTATTAATTATGATTTTTTGGAACACAGTTTGAGAAATGCTGCTCTAAGCAGAGGTATTGCTTACAATTTATGCAAGAATACCTTGTCAGCCTGGTTCTCTTTGTTGGCTGCCAACAAATAGTGCACCACTTGCGAATGCTCTCCTGTTCTGCACTTAAGTGCTCAGTACCCTGTAACCTTAGTTGAAGATAAGTTACACCTCTAGGAACCTGGCTTCTCTGATGAAGTTCCTCAACCACTAATTCCACAGAAAGTTACTTGAGGAAGAGTCTGTGGCTCATTACTTCTTTTTCGTTTCCCATGTAGATCATTTATGCATTGATTCCGCTAATGTTTAGAATGGCATAGAATATTGCCATCGACCAACGATGACAAGCTCGCACACATCTCATCCACAGTATCTACTCCAGACTCGGTTGCATTATAAAGTGTTACAATTTCTGGTTTCAGCTGATCACCTGTTTCACGGTCAATGGCATTATTAAAATGCAAGAAAGAAATCAAGATGACATTCTTTGACTCCTTTGGTACATAAGAAACAATTGTTGCTTCTTCCATGAAGACGTGACTGCTAAATACAATGAATGTTTGTATTGATGATTCATTGTAAACTCCACTGACCTGGTGGTTGTGCAAAAGTATAAACAAGAACAAAGAAACTTGATTTTTCAGGTCGGTTCTTGGCTGAAACAAATGCAACTGGGAGTTGTGGTTTGTTCTTTTTTATCATTCCTACATAAGAGTTTTCTTTTTCTGAGTTCCAAAAACAAACTGACATCTGTAAACCTATTATCTGCCATAATGTTCCGTCCAGTCCCATGGAGAGGTTCTGCCAGTGTTTGACAACATTAGCTGGTCTATTGCCGATTGGTATGGACCTGTGGGTTGCTTCCCTGCTTATATTTAAAGAGCACAGCACCGTAGCATCTATTAAGCATATATTTTGAGTCCATATTTGCTGGGCTTTGAATGTATATATTTGAAACTGCATTTTGTTCTGAAGGCCTATATTTTCTCATCAATAGTTAGATTGTGGCCCGAGAAACACATCTTAGAGTTTTCCACAAATTCAATGAAAATCTCTCTTATGGGAGCAAGGCAATCATGTTTTCTTCTCTCATCCCTGATGCTCGATCACTGAATCTTATACACCTGATGAGGAATTTGAAGAGTCTCTGGTTCATTACTAAGTGAATTACACGTGATGCTGATCGCCAATACAGCTGTTAAACAGTGTGCATGCATGCGTTTTCACTCCGTAAAACTTGCCTTCTAATGGTGGATATAATGCAGTTAAATTCTCAACCTTGGTTCCCACTTGAAGATCTTCTTGAGGACTAACCATTGGTGAGATATTTTTGAAGTTTTATCAGGGTATTTTTTTTTTATTATTATTATTATTTGGGGGGCCCCAAATATAATAATTTGCCTAGGGGACCCAACTATCCTTAATCCGCCACTGAGGATACCCAATTGAAATGTGGTTTAAAATGGATTGCATCCTTACTCTTTCTTGGACAGCATACGTATGAAGATATAAACGTAAATTGAAAATGGATAGCTGCAGGATATACGTACAAAAATTTTTTCTGCCAGAGAATAATTGTTGGCAAAAGCTTCCATCTGGTGTTGTGAAAGTGAGTAGTTTTGTATAAAGTTAAGAAAGAATTAAACAAATAGTTGGAGGGAATGGACCGATGATGTGTGTAGTGTTTTTTTTTTTTTTTTTTGGCTGGTGCTGTGTATGCTTGTTTCTTTGCATCGTTTGCTGCTACTAATACCTCCCCATAACTTCCTCATTCATTTCACAGATATATGTGGTAGTTCCATTTTCAATGATGTTCATTTCCTCCCATAGTCTGCTAAGCTGTACTTTTTTTGATAGAAAAATGATTATCAGTTGTCTCAACCACCATTCATTTCATTTGTCCTAATTATTCATCCTATGATTCCTTTTACTTTAATGGTGGTACCTGTGCATATGTCTGCTCTTGTATATATTCCTTGTTGTTGACTTCCTGTTCTGGGATCTTTTTTTTTTTTTTTTTTAATCTCTTCTGACCTAAAATCTGTTTATTCTATTCTGTCAATTTCACTTTGTTGCCTCTCTTGTTCTTCCAGTTCTACAAATCACTCACAGCTTTTTTACTTCCTTTCTTTGAAACTGAACATTCTCCAATCTGAATTTTCTAACAGTGTGTTAATTTTCCTGAGTGATTTTAATGTTCATGACTCCTGCTGGCTTCCATTTTGTAGTTACATGGATCTAGTTATTCAGGATGCTCAGGCTTTTGCAGTTACTAATTGACTTACACAACTTGTTCTTTTACCTAGCAGAGTATTAGACTATCTTAACCATGCACACAATATTCCTTATTGTTTCTTCACTAATAGCCTTTCAAAGTTTACAGTACAGCCAATGTTAGTCATTCTCTAAGTATTTGAGTTCACATTTGGAGATGGTCTCTTTTCTTTCATGATCATTCTCATCTTGTCATTTGGCATTACAATAATGTGAAGTGAATGATATGCATTTTCTGTTCCTCCTTTCCTTGGTGGAGTTACCATTTTAAATCTTGTGATCCTAATGTTTGCTCATATGGTGTTAGTGAAATTTTCTTGTGTTGTTGAAATCCTTTATTCTGCCCAAAATCTTCATTTTTGTTTTAATAAATGTGCTATGGCTGTTCAAGACAAGAATGTACTATATTGCTGTTGGCTTGTGTCCAAATCTCTAGCATCGTTTTCTGTGTACATTAAAGCTTGCAACATTTGTAAAATAATTATTAATGAACCTGAACTCAATTTGAACAGTGTAAGCACAGTAAACTTAGGCATCATAAGTGGTATATTTATTTCTTGCCCAGTCCAAATGATTCTTCCCCCCCCCTCCAGCCACCATAAATTTTATTTATGGTTGTGGGGGGTTGCACAAATTCATTTATCGTTTAAGGGAGTCGCACAAACTCATTTACCATTTTAGAGGATGTCAGTATCACAGAGTTTGAAAATCCCTGCAATACAGAATTTTAAATGGAGAAGCTGTTTCATTGAACAAAAGATTTTCTTTTCAGTTATGGCATTGTCTCTTAGGTGGAGTGCTTACTGCCATTGTTTTGTTCAATATATATGGGAAATAAATTGCAATAAAGAATATTTAACTTCAGGCATAGTTCATTAAACAATTTTATCTGTAGTTAATTAATCTGTTATTTTATCTTATGGAATTTTATCTGTAGTTAATCGGTATTTAGTTTAATTTTATTATATTTTCTTATTTAACTTTGACTCCTTTATCCCACCCAATGAAAATTCTAGGCAACACCTCTGCTTTAGGCATAGTTGTGTATAATGTTCCTTTTCATAAAAAAAAAAAAAAAAAAAAGTGGTACTGTGGTCCTACAATATTTTTGTTGTGTAAGGGTGGGGATGGGATTGGAGAAAGTGACCCTAAATGTGCATGCAGCACTTCAAAAATGCAGAACATAACTGTTAATATAATTTTCTTTTCTAAAAGTTATAATAAAAGTGCAAGTTTTCAATAATTACAAGTTTGCATATAGAAAGTAGAAGTAAAACATTCATTAAAGTTAATGATGCTTTGCCAATTTTTTTTTTTTTCCCCTGTTAAATAATAAATGGGCTTGGTGTCAGATTAGTTATGATAGCAAACTAAATAGCAAAATTGAATGTAATATAAAATGAACAAATCCATCTTTCGACAAAATTGCATAAGAGGCTCCAAATTTGAGGCATGCATTCAGGAAGTTTACTGTCTTGATTTTGTTTGCTTTTGGTATCTATTGCAGAATAACCACAAAGCACCCAAGATTCAACCAACTTTATTGGATTGAATTGATGTAGCGTGGGCCCAAGGAATAAATATATACCAAAATTGATTTTGTCAACAATGAAATGACTGAGTTACAGTAAGGTTCATCTGCAAGAAACCTTTGTCATGCTCATTGAGGAGCTGGATTATCATCAAGAGTGTATTTCAGTCAAGTAATTTGTCTGGCATTCTTGTCTCCTCCAGCCATTTTTGGAAACTGTGTATCATCTCTTTTTCATTCACCCGAAGTCTTTCAGGTAAATGAAAAAAAATTCTTATTTTCTCACTCAAAACATTTCTTTAAATTCTTAATTTTTCTCACTAAATGTCAAATGTTTTGAAATTTATTCTGGTTTTAGCATTTTCAATGCATTCAGAAGTCATATGCTGCAGCCCCAGGGGCTCACATCTGGTGAGTGTGGGCTTGGCACACCCAGGGTCCCGGGCTGGATATCGTCATTCTTCTCTTTCTTGGTGGTTCCCTTCTACTTTTGGCTCTCTCTCTCTCTCTCTCTCTCTCTCTCTCTCAGGGTAACTCGTGGAATTTTTTTTTTTTTTTTTTTTTTTTTGGCTGGTGCAGCATAAGCCTCAGGCTTCCTTGCACCATGTAGCTAATAATAATAATAACAATTTAGTGAGAACTTTCAAGTTTTTATCTAGCACTCCGGACAATGGGTCAGCTGACCTTGGTGCCATTGTCGAAGCATTAGAGAGAACAGCAACACAGTATTAAGTGCTGTTCACAGACATTTCTCACTCCTTGACTGGAGAGAGAAGCCCCCACTGTGTTTTCCTAGGGCAATTTAACCTGCTCCAATGTGACTACTTCACTTTTGTGCTTTTCTGTGGATAATATTATCTCTTAATTCCCCCCACCCAAGTGACCTGTGGAGGTCAGCCTAAAACTTTGCTGACAGACTGTTCAGTCACTAATTGTGCTACAGACTTGTGACAGACATCATTCTGCTTGTCCTTGTGCCCTCTATTTTAACGCAGGAGACACTTCCATAACCCTGCTTATCCGTATTTTACGTGATTTTTAGAATACTGCAAAATGGCTGAGGGAAAGCAAAGTAAAGTCAACAAATCAACCTCCACATTGCAGCTGGCCACAACAATAGAATCACAAGAGGCACCCGATGATGTAAGGCCCACTCTGGCCCCTAAATGTAAAAACAAAAAATTCACAATGCCCAAATCTGACAGGTAGACATGAAGTCAACAGGAACTTAAGGATTCTCAGGATGCCCACTGCTTGCAGACTGAACTGGGCGAGGATGCGAAACTAGAAGAAACTACTGATCCCCTGGACCCTTCCCATCCTTCCCGGAAGGAACTGTTCTGGAAAAAAGGCTAATCTTACAAACTGACTTAGAAAACCTACTCAAAGTTCAAAGTAGTAGGATAACAACTGAACTCCGCAGACGAATTGTCTCTATTTAGACAAAACTGGAGACCCTACTATTACAAACCAACGTACAATGCAAGACAGCCACAGCAAACTGGAGGCCCTCATGGAGGGAGGAACAAATCAAATGCAACAGTGCACCCCTTCTATGCTGATGCACTGAGGATGACACAAGCTAAGACCACCGTAAAAAACAAGACTGCTACCCAGGAAGAAAACCTTACTCCAGCAGCGCAACCTGGTGGTCCTGTGACCAGACAAGTGACCAAATTAAGAACCAAGTTATGCCAAAACTGAACGAGGATTTTAAAACCACAAAAATTAAATCTATAAGGAAATCCAGGAATACTAGCATCGTAATAGAGACCGAGACACTTCAGGAGGCTTAGGAAATAACGAACAACCCAAAGATCCCCGCACTTGGTCTTACAGCGTCAACACCCAGGAAAAAGGGACTGTCGATCATCATCTACGACCTTGACAAAGATCTAACACTGGACTAACTAATGCAAGAAATGTACTGTAGAAACGTACAAACTCACCTACCAGATCAAGACATGATAAAACTAATTCATCCAAAATACTCGATCGAGTCTAGAGTAGGGAGCAACATAAACTGGATAGTCGAACTCACTCCACCTGCCTGGCAGATGCTCACCAACCAGAACCGAGTGTACATCAATTGGGGCAGCCACAGATTAGGAGAAAACATGGCTGTCCTGAAATGCTACCAATGCTGTAAGTTTGCGCACACCACCCATACCTGCGTCCAGACCGTCATCACTTGCGGACACTGTGCTAAGAAAGGACAAGAGTTTAACACATACCCTAACAAAAGTTCTGAGCCTGTCTTTGTGAACTGTAACGCAAACAAAATGGACTGCAACCACTCTATCAGCGACAACAAGTGCTCCACATACATGAAAGCTAAGAATCTATACCAAATCAGAATCAGCCATGGGGACACACCCTAAATAATTTAATTACAGAGTCAACGGATTCCTACAAATAAATGCACAGCGGGACTGGGCCATTGCCAATCAGATTAGGACCCAGGCCGAGAAGGAAAACACAAATCATTCAAGAACCCTACACCTAAAGAAACCAGGTCAAGGGTTATCCTCTGATGTACAAAATCGTCCAGACGGATGTGGACACACACTGGGCCACCATCATTGTCAGGAATCCGAGTATCACAGTCACTAAAATTCCAACCCTCTGTACAAGCAGGGCAGTATGCACCCACATGATAAGCACTCTAGGCCACTTTTTCATGGTCTCCCTGTACTGCCATCCAGGTTGAGACATACTCTATGCAACCAGATACCTGCAAGACATACTTAACACCCTGCCAAACGAAAAAATTATCATTGGTACCGATGCAAACTGTAGGTCATCAACATGGCACAGTCACACGGACAGGCACAGTTGGACCCCTGACTGGCAAGGAACAAGGAATGGGCAATGATTTGAGAACTCCATGGCCAACTCCACCTTGACAACTCTTAACCAACCAACCAATCTTCCCACATTCTGCAACACAATGTGGGAATCACAATAGACATCAACTATAATCACTTGAAATGGAGCAGGAAATAAAATGGACTGGCAGGTGAATGACGCATGGACCACATCTGATCACCGGGTTATATCATTCCAACTGGCAAGATCAAGCCAGGGATATAACAACTGAAAACAGATACGCCATGGTAACAGCAAACTGGGATGCATTCAAAAGGGTACCCGATACCGACTCTGCTCCATACGGACCAACCACACCTCCTGCAAAGGAAGATAACCAATCACATAATATTGTCTCAAGTTGCGCCATCAGATGGAAGAACCCTACCCCGGATGCAGTCCCCTGGTGGTGCCAGGAGCTCCAGCAAATTAGGAGGGATGTTATGACTGCGAGAAAGTGATTCCAGCATGCGCACAGATCTTGGCCAGCCCATGAGGTGGAGGCCCTCTGGGAAACCTATAGAAACAGGAAATTTATATATCGCTGAATTCACAGCAAGAAAACAGCAATCATGGCACCACCTTGTCGCCACAACTAGAAACAACAACCGCTGGGGAGTGGTGTACAAAATCACACTAACAAGCTTCCCATAGGTGAGAACATCACTTCAACAATCTCTGCACAGGGAGTGGCGGCCACCACGTGGAAACAGTCAATGGAAAACATCCTCGACACTGTACTAAAAGCACTGGTCACTCCTGCCAAACTGGAACAGTACCAGCTACATCACACAAGACCTGGAACCATTCTTCAGCTTGGAGGAGCTCCACACTGTGGCTGCACACATTAAGGAAGTGCCCAGGACAAGACCTGTTGGAACCAGAGATCATCAAAAAAGCAGTGGAGTATGTCCTGGATCCCATACTCACACTATTCAACTCCTGCCTCCACACTGGAACCTTCTTGGCTGACTGGAAGAGAGATAACACCAAACTCATTCTAAAAAATCCACTCAAACCCCTGGACCAACCAAACTCCTACCGCCCAATAGCACTAATATCGATGCTCAGGAAGTTTTCAGAGCATTTACTACTCACCCATCCACAGAAGCTTTATGGTGAGGCCAACCTCGCATCAGACAAACAATATGGATTCAAACTGGAGTGCTCCACTGTGGATGCACTTCATAGCCTACTTACAGCTGCCAGTTTTTTTGGATTTTGTTTTATGAAAACCCCAAACACGAGAGGTATTAGAAACTATAGTATTTAGTACCGTGATGGTTTGAAGGCTGAGAAGACAAAAGGAGATATTTGTTGACATTACCCATGAACTTCTGCAGACTGTTAGTTTTCAGGAAATATGTACGAAAAAAGGTTGTTCCAGAAAACGGCAGTTGAATGAATAAAAAAGGAAGATGAAAAGTTGATTCTGTGAGTTTGAAGTTGGACAGTAAATGGATGTTGGCTGGTGGCGACACGTGTTTGGACTGTTTTGAAAGAGATAGTGGGAATTATAAAAGCCAATTCAGAAGAACAGTGCCCATGGAAATATCTGTAGAAAAGGCATGCAGCTGACACAGTATGTCTAGAGACAGAGAGTGGAGAAACTCCCTTAGAGGTGAGTCATTAATTAACCTAACTGCCCTCTTCTGAATGGAATCTAGAAGCCTGAGAGAGGTTTTGGGGGGCCCCCCAACCCAAATGTGGGAACAATATTCCATGGCAGGGTGGTTTTTTACATTGTGCACAGCTGTTTGGAAGAAAAGTAATGCCGAGAGCAAAAAAGAAAACTAACTTTTTTAAATGCAGAGGGAGCAATACTAGTAATGTGCTTGTGTCAAGAGAAATTAAAAGTCAGTGTAATCCCCAAAAGAGATATATCATCTTGCCTAGAAATCAGAGTGTCACCAAAGATAAGCATAGGAGCAGAAGAATCCTTTTTGCGAGATATAAGACAGGACTGAGTTTTAGAAGGACTGATATCAACTAAGTGTCTTTGCCCCCACCTCGAGATCAGCATTTAAGGAGTTGGTAGCGGATATTCGAGAGGTTGAAGCTGACTGGGCAGGGTGAGGTTTCTCAAACTGGAAAGTGAAATGCAATGTCCTATCATTAACAAAACTATGAATAGAATTTCCGGTCAATCGAAGAAAGTCATTAATATACAAGAGAAAAAGAGTGGGGGGGAAAGAACTGAACCTTGGGGGAACAGCAGCATTATTGGAGAAGTTAGAAGACAGAGAGCCATCTACCATGACCATGTGATCAGAGAGCAAACTGGATAAGTAATTAAGAAAAACAGTTGGCAAACCATAAGATGGAAGCTTGTTAAGAAGACCTTTATGCCAAACAAGATCGAAAGCCGCTGAGATATCAAGAGCAAAAGACAACATGAGGCATTGAATGGAGCGTGTTGGGAATAGTGCATTAGCATTAGTAGAGGCATATGATGCAAGAAAGCAAGCTTATGCAGCATCAGCCAAAAAAAAAAAAAAAAAAAATCCACTCCCATTTCACCCCTCCGTTCGTTCGAAATACCTGTCCAGCTGAGCCTTAAATTTATTTAGGCTATCAACTTCCACAACTTCCGCCAACCAACTACCTGCTGGCTAAAGGCAAATTTCCACACCTCTATCCTACATCTGTCTTTCTTCAATCTGAATTTATGCCCTCTCAGGTGATTATTCTGAGCAAGAGGAAGAATCCCATCGGCACTGAGCATACTTAAACCATTCAAGGCTTTATACAACTCAATCAGATCACCTCGCCAGTGCCTAGTCTCCAGACACTGTAATTTCCAAAACTTAAGCCTTTCTTCGTAAGAGCAACCCTTTGTTCCATTCACTAATCTTGTTGCCCTTCTCCGTACTCGTTCCAGCAGCTCTACATCCTTCTTGAAATGAGGCCTACAGAACTGTATACAGTACTCAAGGTGTGGCCTGACCATTGCCTTATACAAGGGAATAATCACCTCCTTATCCTTGCTAGAAAAATTCCTGTATATCATTGAAAGACACCATGAGCTACTCTTGCAGCCTCTCTGCACTGCTCAGAAAACTTCATATCTGCCTGCACAATTACCCCCAAGTCCCTTTCATTCCCTACCACTGCCAGTGTAGTACCACAGAGTTGATACGTTGCTCTGGAGTTACTGTTTCCCATATGTAGTACTTCACATTTGTCAACGTTAAACTTCATTTGCCACCTCTCAGCCCATCTGCTGAACCTTTCCAGATGCTGTTGCAGCAGCACATCATCATCAGTAGTGTCCTTAACAACTCTGCCAACCTTTGTATCGTCTACAAACTTTGATATTAAGCTTGATATACCATTATCAATATCATTTATAAATACAGAAAATAACAGTGGACCCAAAACTGAACCCTGAGGGACTCCACTAATAACATTAGTCCACGATGAACAGTATCCATTGATTACCACTCTCTGTCTTCTCCCCCTCATCCATCCCTTTATCCATAGCTGCAATTTGCCTCCAATGCCACACTGCTCCAATTTGTGCAGCAGTCTTCCATGTGCAACAGTATCAAAAGCCTTTCTAAGATCCAAATATATAATATCAAAGTTATTCCCTGCATCCAGTTCTTTTGTGACTGCATCATAGTATCCAATCAAATTGGTCAGGCAAGACTTTCCCTTAACAAAACCATGCTGTGTCCAAGCTATAACTGAAGTCATGTCTAGATGATCCTGCAGTGCTTCTTTAACCAGTGCCTCCATTAATTTTCCTGGAACAGAAGTTAAACTCACAGGTCTATAATTACTTGTGTTAGCCTTTGATTCTCCTTTGTGAATTGGGGTCACATTTGCACAACTCCAGTCTAGAGGAGATTTGCACATCTCCCCTGAGTCCAAAGAAAATCTCATAATTATGACTAAGGGTTTGCTTACTTCCTTTGCTGCTTTCTTTAATATAACTAGATAGATCCCATCCACCCCAGGTGCCTTTTTTTATGTTTATCCTCAACAATTTCTCCTCCACTTTCCTCTCAGTTATGACAAAATCACCTAGCTCACTGCCAGAGTTTACTTCACCTCTGGCATTCCCCTTCCTGAATAACTCCTCATGTGTGAATGTAGATGCAAAATACTCGTTTAGTTTGTTAGCCGCCTGAGCAGAATCCACAACTGTTGAACCATCAATATCCAGTGGACCAATCTGATTCATTCCTTTCCTTCTAGAGTTTACATAAGTAAAGAACTCTTTTCCGTTTTTCTTTGCATTCTTTGCCAAGGATTTTGGCAAATCATAATCTGGCTTTGCCTGCCTAATCTCTTTTTGTGACTTGGTTACAGACCAGCATATATCTATTATTGGCTTCCATGTCACCCATTAATTTATATGTATCGCATGCATTTTTCTTCTCTGCCATATGTCTCATTAGTTCATCTGACATCCATTTAGGCCTAAACCTTGAACAATATTTCTTAGTTGGTATGTAAAGCTTAGTAGCTTCCAAGATAAGTTCTTTGAATGCTTCCCATTTTGAATCTGCTTTTGGTAACACATCAGTTGGTTCCACTGTATAGAATTTAAATACTGTCTCAGACTTCCTTGTCTCCTTTACAAAAGCAAAAACCCTTCCCTTTACCCCTGATGCTAGTTACCTCTGAGTAAATTCCACTTTAGCACACTGTGATCACTGCCACCTAGTGGTTCCTTTATCTGCAGATCCTTAATGCACGAAGAATCACTACTGATAATCAGATCAGGAGTATTAATTCCCTCTAGTTGCCTCCCGAATATGCTGATGTAAAAAACAATCATCCAATAAATCCACAAAAGCCTTGCTAGCGTGTGTGAGTGACCAACCAACAAATTCCAGTCAATATCTGGGAAATTAAAATCCCTCATTATAAGACTCTGATTTACTGGCCCACTCTATTTCCCTGTACAGTTTCTTATTACACTCATCACAGTCATTAGGCCTATAGCACACTCCTACTCTCACTTTTGATCTCCCAATGCTTATGTCACACCAAACTTACTCGACACTGCACTGTCCAGCGATGTCGGCTGGCTTCACTTCCTTGGATTTTATGTGTTTCTAAACTAATAGCATAACCCCTCCTCCCTTCCTATCCTATCTATCCTTTCTGTACACATTGTACTCCCCAAATTCCAGTTCTGCATTCCTTATATCTGTGTGACACCACGTCTCTGATATCCCAACAATATCTGCCTTTGATGTTTTGAGCAATACCTCAAATTCATCAAATTTATTTACCAAACTCCTAGCATTGGTGTACACGCAAGTATACATGCACCTGTTCCTATTCTTAGCTACCCTAACACAACCCATGTGTTTACTTGTACCGCAATGACTCCTGGCAGTCTCTGAAATACCCTGCATCTTGTTTTCTAGGCTTCTGTTCATTCCAATAGAAGCAGTGCAAGAATCACTTTCACCTCTGCCAGTGACTACTGTTAATCTATTAGTTCTTGTATCCCCCCCCCCGAAGCTAGCAGTTTTCCAACCCACCTAACACTGCCTCGATAGCATCAGCAAATATTCTTGCACCCTTTCTATTTAAGCATATCTCTGTAGAAACAGTCTCTCCTGTTAACAAGTACAGACCAGGGTGAAAAAAAATTCTACCCCTTGAGCCTTGCACAATCTTTCCAGGGCCAAATTGATCGACAAATCTCTCATCATATACTCCCTCCTATCATGTCTGGACAGAATTGCAGACACTTTCAAATTCAACCCTAATTCACAGCTTTTTTACAATAGTGGGAGGTGTTTTCCCAAGATCATTAATACATGAGTTGGAAGAAAAATGGGATGCAGGCAGGTCAACTTTATCTTGGCTGATGTGACAATAGAACCATCTGGTTTTGACAGAGGTGGGAACAGAGATGGACAAAAGTTTTGGCCAATAGCTTTGGCAAGAGACCAGAATGCTTGCCCTACCATTAGGGCAAGAGACAAGTTTTCTACTCTTAGCCTGTTCAAAATCTAGTTTCGACTGATTAATAACAGCTTTACAATTGTTGCAAGCTTTGGTGTAGGCAAAAAATGAAACTGAAGAAGTGGAAACAAGCCAATTACAATATGCAGAATTCTTCTCTTGAACAGCCTTAGCACATTTAGTGGAAAACCAAGGTTATGATAAAGGACAAGATTTTAAGGTGGAGTTTGAAATAAAGGATTACATTCCTACAAGAATAATTTTACTATGATCTGAGCAAACACTGACATCAGAAGTTTTGAAACAATAATCCAACCAAGTTAAAGAAATCTCACAGTTCATCCCATTTTCCATTCTTGTAATGCCAAACAACACAAGGCTGGGAATAGCCATGAGATAAAGGCTCCATTGAAGAAGAGACAATCACCAAGTTGTGATCTGAGGTGCCTAATGGACCACTCAATTCGAACATGTGCCTAATGGACCACTCAATTCGACCTTAGAAGGGTTGTTTGTGAGAAAAACATCAAGCGTGTTGGCTGTATGGTTAGGATTTTCCGGTATTCTTGTAGGTAAATGAACAATCTGTGCAAGGCCATTAGTAACTACAAAAGCCTCAGCATCTCATCCAGCTGGGTCTATGTGACTAGAAAATGAAAGCCAGCTGAAGTTATCAACAGTTGTCAAATTACCTCACTGTTAGGAAAGTTGGACTGGAGAAATCAAGTTTCAAAAAGAGGAAGTCAAAAAGTTCCAAGTGATTAGTGAAGTTGGGAGAACAGTAGAGACAACAAATGAATTTGACAGAATGAGGTAAAGAGATTAAGGCCTAAACCTTGAACAGTATTTCTTAGTTGGTATGAAAGCCTAGTAGCTTCAATGATAAATTCCTTGAATGCTTCTCATTTAGAATTTGCTGTTGGTAACATCATCAGTTGCCCCACTGTATAGAATTTAAAAAATCTCTGAGACCACTGTAGTCCTTCCCTTTAATCCTGGTGGTAGTTACGTATTTAAGTAAATCCCACATCAGTAAACTGTGATCATTGCCACCTAGTGGTTCCTTTATCTGCTGATTCTTAATGCATGAAGAATCACTGCTGATAATCAGATCAAGAGTATTACTCTCTCTGGTTTACTCTCGAACAGCTGCTGTAGAAAACAGTTATCCAATCAATCCACAAAAAGTCTTGCTAACTAGAACCCACAAGTTCTAGTCTATATCTGGGAAGTTAAAATCCCCCATTATCAGACATTCTGATTTACTGGCCCCCTCTTTCTCTGTACTGTTGTTTGTTGTACTAATCAGAGTCATAGGCCTATAACACACTTCTACTCTCAATTTTGCTTTCCCAGTGCTTATGTCACACCATATCCCACCCCAAAACTGACTCAACATTGCACTCTCCGCCCATGTCAACTGGATGCACTTCCTTAGATTTTAAACATTTCTTAACTAACAGCATCACCCCTTCTCCCCTTCTATCTTTTCTGTGCGCATTGTACTCCCCAAATTCCAATTCAACTTTGTGGTTTTATTATTAGAATTTATTTATTATTACCTCCATATATACAATTTTAAAAATTCTATATATGGAGGTAATCTAATCAAAGAAATCGATAGTAGCCAATATTCATTTTTCACTGAGCGCCACATTTCCTGTGGCTGGGTGAAAAATTATTTTAAAATGATCATTAATTAGCAATTATTTGGTGCTTCTTTGGTTCTTCTTGAATAATGAAACAATTTTTTATTTTAAAATAAGAATTTTAAAAAATTACTCTAGTTGTTGTTATCAGTGAATTAATACACATAGAGAACCAAAAATGAAGATTTTGCTTGAGGTTATATGCCACTAGAATAATCATAAGTAATTTACATAATTATATGAAATATAATTTAATTTCTGTTAAAGCACATGTTGTTTCAACAAATCAAGCAAGCAGTTCTGGAGAAAATGCACCAAATATAAAAAGACAAAGGAAGGAAACCATAAGAAAAATTAACACTGAATGGGAGTTGAAATATGCTGTTACAGAAATTAAAGAAAAACCAAAGTGTTTAATATGTAAGAAGCAATTTCCACAGAAAAAAGTAGATAATGTGAAGAAACATTTACAAACCATACACAACGAGTTTAATAATAAATTTCCTATAGGTCAACAAAATCATGTCCAGAAAATCTGTCAAATGAAACTGGAGGACAACAAAAAGATATTAAGAAATTTTTCATCTTCTGAACTTGTAATACTTGCTAGTTACAAAGCTACATGGATTATTGATAGAAAAATTAAGCCATTTTCAGATGGAGAATTAGTGAAAGAGGAAGGCCGCCAGCAAGTGTATTGAACCACTGAAATTAACTGAGGGCACCTTTGGACTCGGGAAAGATTACCTTGGATTGTAAGAGTGCCAACTTATCGTCAATACATAAAGGCAGTGCTAAGATCCAATATAGTTAGGGAAGGATACTATGTAGTTGTTTTTCATTAAGGTTATTATTATATTAAAACCACTCTTATACCATGTGAAAATTAATAATATAGTTTATTAGGCTGTTTGCCTACATTACTATACATTAAGGTGACTTGGTCTGATAATGAGTATCTTACTGATATCCATTATCAGACCAGGCTGTTGTGGAAACAGAAAATAGAAAGGGTTACAAATTTGAATATTTTAGAATATTACAATTACCAATAATATAATTACCAATTTACAATTACAATATTACTATTACAATTTGCAAATTATGGTTCTAAAGTATTAAATTTTGAATTGCCATCACAATAGAAAACAGGAAATCTAAGGGTAATTACAAAAAGATTAAGTTCTTACCTGCTGACAGACTCCTCTTGCCGATGCTCCCAGAAACCTAAAGTGCATACAGGTAAGAGGCGCTGCCAGCAGTTGATTTATAGGAGAGGGATTAACTCCATTAGCCAATAGGATAGTGAAAAATTTTTATCCTGGATCTGGGATTCTTAGAAGTGGTGACCTTTGCTCCCATATGCTTGACATCAGGGTTGGTATGCCAACTGATTCAGTTGGCATACCATTATTGTTGGCATACCATATCTTACCAATACCTATCATCAGACCATACTGCTGGTTCCAAGTTTTTATCCGGGATCTGGGGTTCTTGTGTAGTGGAAGCTTGGGGGTGACCTTTGCTCCCATACTTTGGACATCAGGGGTTGGTGTGCAGACTGGTTCAGGATCTTGCTGGTGCCCATCATCAGACCATGCTTCGTTCAGGTGGACTGGAGGGAATTGTATCTTATCTATTTTCTTTTCTTGGATTTTCATTCATTCTCTTCAATTTGAATCATCTGTTTCCTATCGCTTGCTGAGGTTCCAATCATTTTTGTGAAGGAGTAGTGGAAAGAAGTCGCAAATGAGATGGACTGTGGTTGGCCCGTAAACAGATCTAATATAGTCAGGGAAGGACGCTACATGGTTATTTTCCATTAAGGTTATTATTATATTAAAACTTAAACCACATAGAAATTAATAATATAGTTTATTAAGCTGTTTGCCTACATTACTATACATTAAGGTGACATTTCTTACCGATACCCATCACCAAACCAAGCTGCTGGGTGAACAGAAAATAGATTGATTGATTGATTGATTTTGATTTTTGTGGCGCAAAAACAGCAAGGTTATAGTGCGCCAGGGAAAGAATAAAATTCAAAAAAGATTACTTTGTCTAAAGTTGCATATATATACAGACATATCAATACATAAAATCAGTATAATAATAAAAGCAAATTGTATATTTCATATGAGTGTATACATATTGACCGATTACAGAAAATAGAAAGAGTTATTTATTTGAATATTTTAGAATATTACAATTACCAATAATATAATTACCAAGTTACAATTACAATATTACTATTATAAATTACAATTACAATTTGCAAATTATAGTTCTAAAGTATTAAGTTTTGAATTGCCATCACAATAGAAAACAGAAAATATAAGGTAATTACAAAGGGATTAAATTCTTACCTGTTGACAGACTCCTTTTGCCGATACTCCCAGAAACCTGATATTCAAGTCTGTAACCCTTTCTATTTTCTGTTCCCCCAAAAATTTGGTCTGATGATGTGTAATGGTAAGATACCCGAAATGTCGCCTTAATGTATAGTAATGTAGGCAAACAGCCTAATAAACTAAATTATTAATTTTCACATGGTATAAGAGTGGTTTTAATATAACCTTAGCAGTTTTAAGAGTGAAGTCAGTAACTACAGACCAGGCCTGACTTCAGTGGTAGGGAAAATCTTAGAGGCAATTATTAAAAGCACAATCCAGGGACATTTAGATGAATATGGCATTCTGAATAATACATAACACTGTTTTGTTAAGGGAAAATCATGCTTAACTAACTTAGTAGGCTCTTTTGACAGTTACTCATTAGTTGGATACAAGAAACAATTTTTTCATAATTTATTTCAATTTTAGCAAGGCATGTGAATCAGTCCCTCATGAGAGGTTACTTTACCGGCTGGAACATGTTGGGATTACTGGAAAAATTCTAAGATGGACTGCTGGGTGGCTGCAGGGCAGAAGACAGAGTTGTGATTAATGGATATTCTTCAAATTGGTGTAAAGTCAAAAGTCAATCATTAACTTTTGTCAAAAAGCATAAAGTCAAAAGGCGGATCATTATCTATGATCAGTACCAAGCAGTGCTCCTTCAGGATGACTTGAACATGTTGCAAGAATTGCCAGAAAAGTGGCAGCTAGGTTTTAATGCAGCAAAATTCTAGGTCTTACACTTGGAGAACAGCAACTCCCAAATAAATTATACATTTAATGGGGTTGAATTAAAAACAATAGAAGAAGAAAGGGATATGGTAGTTATAATATAAGCGGATACGAAGTTTTCTGAGCAGTATAAACAGGCAACGAGGAAAGCCCATGCCGTCCTATCAATTTATTGAACGTTATCCTGTAGAGTAGCGTTTTCGAAAGTGTGTTCTGCGGAACACTAGTGAAAATTTGTAATTAATAATTTAAAAAAATAAAATAAAATAAATAAATTTTGCTTATTTGTAGCGTACACCACTTTTGTTTCATTATAATTTTTAACATTTTTTTTTTTTTCGGTTATTAATATACTGGCATAGACTAATAATCAAATAGACCGTGGAACACTTTATTTTGGTGGGCTTTTGCATAGAGAAGTATGCGTAGAAGTAATGACATCTACGAAAAAGTAGCAATGTAGTGATATAATACGCCATTTGTATGCAATTTAGCCTGGAGTACACAGGTTGAAGGAGAGGGAGAAGTGAACAGATATAACTAAACTCACTTCCTTGTATAAATTTTTTTTGATAATTATCAGTATTTCGAAATATTATTATTAAAGTAAATGACCATGGATTTGTGGCAGAAAAAAGGAACTTTAAAACGAGAAGCAAGCACTTCTAGTGTTGCAACTGTGGTCGATGAAAACAAACATGATATTGTCACACTTGTGAGGATGAACAATTACAGCCTTTTGTTTCCCAAAAATCCAAAGTGAAAAAACAAGAACCAGCTAATAAAAGGCCAAAACTAAAGTATGACAACAGTTATTTGAATTTCGGCTTTACATGTGTTGGAAATAAAGATGCTCCTGATGCACAGTGCGTCGTACGTAATATGACGCACTGGAAGACTAGTATCTTGAAACCCCTGCTGTCTTCACACCCACTGCTCAAAAAAAAAAAAAACCCAAATGTTTAGTTTTATTAGTGAATGCGTCGATTGTTGTGTTCCGTCGCACTGAAAAAGGACAAATTTTGTTTCATTACTTATATCAGGGATGTCGAATTTTTTTTTTTTTTTTTTTATAGTAACTAATTTTTTTTTTTTGTTTGTTTGTTTAGAAATTGTGAAAATGACGGGCAAATGCAAGAGTTGTGCTTTCAATTAAACAAAAACTTGAAATTATTCAAAAGGTTGAAAACGGTGCATCCGTTAAATCTCTAATGAACCATTATAATGTTGGTGACCAAACCAATGTGACACTGTAAAAAATAAAGGGAAGCTATTAGATTTAAAATCAACATCGTAAAATATAAAGGGAAGCATCATATTGGACACGCGAGTAGTGCATGGTCAAGTTTTTTATCTATCGCCATACTTTTTACGTAGGTTGCTGAACATTTTTCGATACTGTATTTTTGTTTTAACCAGGAAATCAATTATCCAGGATTTTTTTTTTTATCATCTATCCCGGAAAATCGAGAGTCTAATGTACCTCCAATCACCAAACAGATGCCTAGATAACTGGAGTTCCTTCTTGTATGAATATCTCTTTTCACACTAGTTTTGTTCTCCTCCTTTGTATCATTTCAAGCACAATGTCCTTCCTGAAATACCTCTTAATATAATCACTGAAAACTGTTGTAACCCAAATGCAATGCATTAATGCATTTTCTAGCATTAATTAGATTAACACCTTAAATGCTATTTTTTGATCACACATAATCAAACATTGAACAAGCATTTGTGTAATTTGTCCAATTTTTGCTTTGAAAACATACCATATTAGGAGAATTGGAATTTATCAAGGACTTCTTGTCATAATGACATTTGTTTTTTTTTTATTTAAATGCTATTTTTTGATCCCACATAATCAAAAATTGAACAAGCATTTGTGTAATTTGTCCAATTTTTGCTTTGAAAACATACCATATTAGGAGAATTGGAATTTATCAAGGACTTCCTGTCATAATGACTTTGTTTTTTTTATTTATTTTATAGCCTGTCACAAGGTTGATATTCACACCTGCCAATTTGTTAATATTTTCAATTGAATTTTTTTTTTTTTTGTCATTAATATCACTAGCTATTTCAAAAATAGCTTATGTTCATAGCTGTACTAGATAAGTTTTCAAAAAAAAATAAAAGAAACTAAAGACAAAAATGACTGCACGTTGTTTTCCCATTAATTATTCTCTCTGTAATACTATATTAATGGTAACAGTTTTTTTTTTTTTTTTTTCTTTTCAATATCCTCATGTAAATAGTCTCTTAATCATATCACTTCATATTTAGAAATTTCAATAAACCACAAAAAATATCTGTTTAACACAGCAGCTATGGGTAATGAAAAATAAAACACTGTATTTGCAGACTCGGTATTTATATATTTTAGAAATTTTGACATAGTTTCACAGCAAAATTTTTTCTACTGGAGATTATATTAGCATTACTCTCTGAAATTATGAAAAACTAACATTTTTGTAATCATATAGGAAAACATCTCCAGTAAAAATGGTTTCACTGCAGCACATATAATACTGAAAACTCTGAGAACAAATTGATTTTCAAACAGCTGGAAAATTCTGCTAAGTGGAAACACTATCAGATTGACAGGCAGTTCTGTTAATCAACATACACAAATGCATCGGACAAAAACACATTAGGAAACTATGGAACTGTTTCCCTGTAAGAGAAACTGCACGAAAAAATTGTGCAGTTTGTAACAAGAAATTCACATGCTCAGGAACAAAGTACACTTTACATGGAATCAATGTGGGGCCAATTTACAGATGCTAACAAAATTGTAGACACACAAAGATAAGCCTACTCATTAATATACATAAGTGGCGGACGTGGATATTGGATGAACCCAAAGTCATTTTGGCCAGAGATATGTCCATAGATTTTACTGCTGTTTATCTAGCCTTCATAACATTCCTCAAAGGTCCTCTTTTTAATAATGATACCAGTACTGTCTTTGCCAAATCTATATGTATGGTCACCTCATGTACAACAATAGTCAATCTTCCTTGCACTGCATGATACTAATACTATAGGTTTCAATACCTTTGTGTATGATTTGCTAAACTCAATTACAATATATCAAAAAAAACCACTTATATTTGCGAGGGCCCTTTCTATGTGCTTTTACTGTAACATTTTTTCTAGATTTTGATTTGATATCATTCTTCGGTAAGTATTTTTTGGAATCAAGTGTCTTTTTCCACCGAAAAGAAAGTGTTGAGTATTTGCATCACTAGCAGAGGTAATGGACTTTGCTGAATGCATGTTCAACAACGGGCATTCAGCAAAGTAACCATTAGTTACAGTTTCTGTCTTTTTACACTGTGATAAAGGCTTGGACTCAAATCCCAACAGGATGGTTATGTTTGGTGGACTTTTTTTTTTTTTTTACTCCATGGCTGAATTATGCAGAGCAAAACCATGCAACCCTTGGCCACAGGTATTAGGTTGCATGGTTTTTACTTTCCAGAAACTCAGAGTTTTGTTCTAGCAAAATAGACAATGAAACCACAGAATACATGAAAAGACAATACACTAATGCACTGTAGCCTTAGTTCCTTTGGGAAAAAAACAAGCAGACAAACATTTTGAATAAAATCACCACAGTTTTTTCAAGAAAATTTTTCTAGTTTATATCAGTTATATTACATACTCAACTTCTTTATATTTCACAGTAGCTCTTTATGATAATCTACAAAGCAGGCAAAACAAAGGGCTACTTCTCTGGACATCTAGCAAACTAAAGAATTAAAATTAAGCAAGTAATCTTCAAAAAATTTTATCTTTTTCTACTTGTGTAAAATACAAAACTAGATAAAATAACTTGAATATAAACAAATAATATATAAAATTGTGAACCACTATACAGCTTTTATAGCACTATCTAGACACTAAGCAAAATCCCAGCCACAATGCAAAAAATCCATGACTCAATCAGTTTCATTTCATGCATGTTTCCTTTTACAGCACTCATTTATTGACCACAACTGAATGGATGCATATTTGCATTAAGGCACAACACTTGCAATTCATTCTGATGCAAGTTTGCATTGGGGCATCGATTAAGTTAAACAAGAAAAATACAGATGCTCGTGTGGTGTGTGGCAGGTGCAACATTAATGTCAAAAACAACAAAACAAAAACTAAGGCAAGATTAGGCACCGCTCAATGGCATCTCACAGACAACACATGGGCATGTGGGATTTCTACAAGAAAGATGGATGTTTTTGCTCACCAAATATCCGTTAAACACCAAACAAAAATATTACTTTCTTGTAATTCACAGCATACCGAAATAACAAAAAATAATACTTAATGAGTAGGAGAATACTTACTCATTAAATGGTAGACAAAAGTATAGAGGGTTTGATTTCATTTATAAATTAAAAAGAAAAATTAAAAGTG
Source organism: Mastigoproctus giganteus (assembly GCF_048544385.1). Classification (NCBI taxonomy): domain Eukaryota; kingdom Metazoa; phylum Arthropoda; class Arachnida; order Uropygi; family Thelyphonidae; genus Mastigoproctus; species Mastigoproctus giganteus. The sequence continues at coordinate 27,038,557 of NC_143587.1, forward strand.
GCATCTATCAGATACCATGTTAGAAGTAAGGTCAGATAGCATTAGTAGAGGCATATTGATGCAAGGAAGCAAGCTTATACAGCATCGGCCAAAAAAAAAAAAAAATTCACATTTCAACAAGCCATTCACTCCAAACCTTCTGCCTTGAATTTATTTAAGCTGTCAACTTCCACAATGACAGATAGAAGTTTGTTCCAGCAATCAACCACCCACTGGCTAAAGGAAACACAGCTCTATTCAACAACCATCTTTCCTCAATTTGAATTTATGTCCCCTCAGGTGCATAATCTGAGCAAGAGGAAGAATCCCATCAGCACTGAACTTGCTCAAACCATTCAAGGCCATGTACACCTCAATCAGATCACCTCACAGGTGCCTAGTCGCCAGACACTGCAATTTGCAGAACTTAAGCCTTTCTTGGTACGAGCAACCCTTTGTTCCATCCACCAATCTTGTTGCCCTTCTCTGTAGGTGCCTCCATAACCAGGTGGGCAAGAGCAGCAGTGCATAGCACACGCTTCTTGATCAGACCGGAGTTCGAGCCCATGACCAACAAATACGGAGGATGCGGAAAGATCAGGGAATGACCACCGCATATCCCCGGAGCAATATGGCCTTAGTTGCTAATGCTCCTAAAAACCAAACAAAAACCTTCTCTGTACTCATTCCAGCAGCTCAATATCTTTCCTAAAATGAGGCCTCCAGACCTGTATGCAGTACTCAAGGTGCGGCCTGACCATTGTCTTATACAAGGGGATAATCACCTCCTTATCCCTGCATATCATTGACAAGAACCCATGAGCTACTCTTGCAGCCCATCTGCTCTACTCAGAAAACGTCATATCTGAATTACCCAGGTCTTTTTCATTCTCCACTACCCTGGGTGTAGTAAGACACTTGGTATGTTACTCTGGAGTTACTGCTACCCATATGCCATAATTTGCATTTGTCAATGTTAAACTTCAGTTGTCACATTCAGTTAAATGTCATTAACAACCCTACCAACCTTCCACATCATCTGAAAACTTGGATATTAAGCCTGATATACCTTCATCAATATCACTAATAAATAGATAATTAATGGGCCCCACACCGAACCCTGGGGACTCCACTAATAACACTAGTCTACGAACAGCAGTGTTCCCCAGGACTCCACTAATAACACTAGTCCACGAAGAGCACTGACAGTTAAAGGATACAAAAAATTGCAAAGTTTTTTTTTTTAACTAGTTTTTTGCTTTCTACTTTCCACGCAACCTAATTTTTCACTGTCAAAATTTTATATGCTGTTATTATGCAATCATGGTATAACGAGGCAAACTAGTTTGGATTATGGAAAAGCTGGTCAAATCGGAAAATGGGGGGAACACTCTTCCTGCGAAATTTACAAGGAGACAACTTATTCCGATGATTAACAAGTCTATAACTCTCCTCCACTTCTTCCCAGTTCGAATTAATTTCCCTGTTTCTAGCACAATTTAATATAATGAAAATTTCATAACACCTCTCAGGGGCTCACATCTGGTGTGTATGGGATGGGCACACCCAGGATCCTGAGCTGGATATCATCAATCTTCTCTTTCTTGGTGATTCCCTTCTATCTCTCTCTCTCTCTCTCTCTCTCTCTCTCTCACACAGGGTAACTCGGGAATTTTTTTGGCTAGTGCAGCATAAGCCTTAGGCTTCCTTGCACCATATAGCTAATAATAAACCTTAATCAGATACTACTAAAGTATCTAATTATCAACTCTGCCCACACATTCAAAACTCACATAAATGCTCTTTAGTCAATGTCACCAAGAACTTTACACATCTTTCTTTGGCCCTTTTCAAGAAGCTTGATGGTTTTTTTGTTTTCTTTTTTTAGATGCAGTTTCACAATTATCATATATAGTGGAATTATGACCTCCTATCTCTATACAAGTAACTGTTCAATAAATCAACTGGATCATGCACCCCTTGCTGTTGGCTGCATGGCACAGAAAACTTCATGAGTGCCTATATCAGCGTTTCCCAAACTGTGTTCCGAGGAACACTGGTGTTCCGTGAGATACGAACAATTGTTCCATGAAAAATCGTAATTAATAATAAAATAAATAAATTTTGCATATTTGTAGCATACACCACTTTTGTATCATTATAATTTTTAACTTTTTTTTTTTTTTTTTTCAATTATTAATATACAGGCAACTCTCGGTTTACGAACGTTCGATTTACAAACATTCGGTAAAAAGAATGTCACAATTCATTCAAAATTTCTTAAAGTCACCAACAGACAGTTATTTATAAAACAAAATGCCAAATGTATAGTAAACATAATTGTAAGATTTAAAAAAAAAAACTTTTAAAAAATGTATTTATTACAATAATTATCAGAAAATTATTATATGATAATTATACGGAACTGTTCTTGGTTAATAAAACTAATCTAGCCAGTAAAAAAATGCACTGTACTCATTTTCTTTAATTTCTATTTTGTAAATCTATGTTTTTATTTAAAATTAACAAGTATGATATCTTGTTTTTTTATTATTTTCTTATTTTATTTTACGTTACGTATACAATAAACCATAATGCATAAATGCATTGTAATAAAATGTATTGTATAGGCTAGTGGTTCTCAACGGGGGCCATGCCGTATTTCTGAGGGGCCACAGATAAAAGTCATAAAATTGGAGGCCATGGAAACTTAAGTGGGCGACAAAAAAAGTTCACTTCTAAAATAAAATTATTACTAACATAAAAAAAAAAAAAAAAAAAAATTAGTGAGATCCTCGCAGATCTCACTAAACTAAGGAACAATAATATTATTGTAATATTTTTTGTTAGGAGCATAATTGTATATTGTGAATAGCAAAATATTATATGAGTAAAAATTCTATTATAAATAAAGATTGTATTAATAAACCCCTTTTTTATTATTAATATTTCTTATATTATAAACAAATAATACATGTTATAAATAAAAAGTGTGGTTGATAAAGTACATATTTATTATAAATATTTATTATATTTAAACAATATGGGGGAGCCACAGAGGTGAATGAAACTCAGAAGTGGGCCACGAGCAAAAAAGGTTGAGAACCACTGGTATAGACCATTCGATGTTTAGTACATGATTTTAATGCTTTACAATGGATGCTAACATATACGATACGTATCATAAAAGCTCAGGGTTCACATAACAAATAAAACGTATAACGAAGAACATCTTGGAACAGAACTCATTCGTAAACCGAGAGTTGCCTGTACTGGCATAGACTAATAATCAAATGGTAACCCGTAAAAATATCCTATTTTCTAATTATAGTAAGCCTCTACTTCCAACTAATTGTTGCTTGCACCTGTATCACATGGTTTTCACCTCGCATGACCACCATAGCTGAGCACATGACATTCTATACTTTTGTAATAACATTTACAACTGAAGGACTTTTATTTTGTGTTATTCCAACCTTTTTAATTTTAATCCATTTAATATGGAACTTATTAAGTCTAACAAAGGGAAAGATAACCTATGTTTAAACGGATTTGGATAATTTTCTGAAGAAATCACAAATAAAGTGCACTCTCTAGAGCGGCATTTTCAACTTTCAACAGTCTTTTTCCTGCTAGACTCCTTCATTATCCATAACATCTTTCACTGTAATAAGACAATATGAGAAAACAAAACAGGAAACAAAAGGAAATATTTATTTTTTAATGCTAAAATAATGAGAGTATACAATTATTTCACAAACATCACATTACTGACAGTAATCACAGTTTAATTAGATCAAAATCACAAAAAAAAAAATTTGCAAAAATTCATAAAATTATAATCAAATGTTTAAATATTATAATAATTTTAATAATAATACTAAACTCCCTTATTTATATATAATAAACTATAATAATAATAAACTCCATTATTTGGGTAACACTTGTCTCTGTGCAGTGTGCATTGTCGTAGAACGGATTGATTGTAAGGTCGAATTTTGTGATTCGGTGAAGGCGTTTTCTTTCTGATTGATTTGTGTCGTCGAGGGTGGTTGCTTAGCTGAGGTAGGGTGTTGTTCCCCAATCCCACTGTTTTAAAATTGGTAAACGAGTTCACGATTTAAAAACATCGTAAAGTGTGGGGGGGGGAAACACCCCAGGAATATCAACACAGCAGGAGAGTGAGCGGGGAAAGCAGTGAGTGGCACCTGTCAATCACTGATCTGGAGTTTTACCTACTTAAATAATCTTATTATAATAATGACAAGAAAATGGGATATTTTTTCTGGAGATATTTTTACCGGGGATATTGTTTTTCCGGGATTCTAATCAAATAGACTGCAGAACACTTTATTTTGGTGGGCTTTGAATAAAGAAGTATGCGTGGAGGTAATGAAAACTACAAAAAAGTAACAATGTAGTGATCTAATATGCGATTAAGCCTGGAGTACACGGGTTGAAGGAGAAGGGGAAGCGAACTGATATCATAACTAAACTCACTTTTTTGTACTCTTTTTTTGATAATTATCAGCATTTTTAAATATTATTATTAAAATAAATAACCATTTTTCAACCACAAATCCATGGTTATTTATTTTAATAATAATTAAAACGAGAAGCAAGTACAGTACTTCTAACATTGCAACTGTGGTCGATGAAAAGGAATTTGTCACAAAACAATACTGTCATACTGTTTTGATCCGAAAATCCGAAGTGAAAAAACAAGAACCAACTAATAAAAGACCAAAATAAAAGTATGATGACAGTTATTTGAATTTCAGTTTTACATAAATGCGGGTAGCAGTTTGTTATAGGATTAATTAATATGATGTGGATTTATTGGATTATTGTTTTCTACAGCAACATGTTAAAGAGGCAACAAGAGGGAGTAACACTCCTAATTTGATTATCAGCAGTGATTATTCAAGCATTAAGAATTTACAGATAAAAAAACCACTAGGTAGCAGTGATCACAGTGTACTGGATGTGGGATTTACTTAAGAGATGTAACTACAATCAGGGGTAAAGGGAAGGGTTTTTGCTTTCGTAAAGGTAACTGTAGTGGTCACTGAGATTTTTTAGGTTTTATACAGTGGGACCAACTGATAATGTTACCAACAGCAAATTCTAAATGGGAAGCATTCAAGGACTAGTCTTTTTGTTCCAACTAAGAAAATACTGCTATAGGTTCAAATGGATGTCAGATGAACTATTGAAACTCGTGGCAGAGAAGAAAAATGCACGGGATGCACATAAATTATCAGGCAACACAGAAGCCTATGGTAGATACAAGTTAGTTAATCAAGTCACAAAGGAGGTTAGGCAAGTGAAGGCAGATTATGAAAAATTTTTGGCAAAGGATGTAAAGAAAAACAGCAAAGACTTCTTTACTTATATAAACTCTAAAAGGACGGGGATGAATCAGATTGGTCCACTTGATATCAATGATTTGAATGTAGATTCATTCTCAGACAGCTGCCGAACTAAATGAGTATTTTGCATCTACATTCACACATGAGGAGTTATTCAAGGAGGACAGAGCCAGATGTTTATCAGACTATGACGAGGAGTTGGATGATTTTGTAATAACTGAGAGCAAAGTAAGGGAGAAATTGTTGAAGTTAAACATAAGAAAGGCAGTTATATTAAAGGAGGCAGCAAAGGAAGTAAGCAAACCCTTAGCCATAATTATGAGAGCATCGTTGGACTCGGGAAAAATCCCCACAGATGTGCAAATGTATCTCCAATTCACAAAGGGAAATCAAAGGGTGACACAAATAATTACAGACCTGTTAGTCTGACTTCTGTTCCAGGGAAAAATAATGGAGTCAGTGGTTAAAAAAGCATTGCAGGGTCATTTAGACAAGACTGCAGCAATAATTCAGACATAGCATGGGTTTGTTAAGGGGAAGTCTTGTCTGTCCAAGGATACAAAAAATAATTTTGATATCATATACTTGGATTTCAGGAAAGCTTTTGATACTGCTGCACATGGAAGATTACTGTACAAATTGGAGCAGTATGGCATTAAGGGCAAGTTGCTATAATGGATAAAAGGATGGTTGAGTGGGAGAAGACAGAGTGGTGGTCAATGGGTACTGCTCTACGTGGACTAATGTTATTAGTGGTGTCCCTCAGGGTTCGGTGTTGGGCCCATTGTTGTTTTGTATATTTATTAATGATAGTGATGAAGGCATATCAAGTTTAATGTCAAAGTTTGCAGATCATACAAAGGTTGGCAGGGTTGTTAATAACAGTAATGAAGGTATGCTGCTGCAACAGGATCTGGAAAAGTTGGGTAGATGGGCTGAGAAGTGGAAACTGAAGTTTAACATTGGCAAATGCAACGTACTGCATATGGGTAGTGGTAACCCCAGAGAAATGCACCAACTATGTGGTGTTACACTCAGGGGAAGTGGAGAATGAAAGAGACCTTGGGGTAATTGTGCAGTCAGATATAAAGTTTTCTGAGCAGTGCTGACAAGCTGCCAGAGTAGGTCATGTAGTCTTGTCAATGATATACAGGAATTTTACGAGCAGGGATAAGGAGGTGATCATCCCCTTGTATAAGACAAAGGTCAGGCCACACCTTGAGTACTGCGTTATAGGTCTGTAAGCCTCATTTAGGAAGGATGTAGAGTTTCTAGAATGAGTACAGAGAAGGGCAACAAGACTGGTGAAGGGAACAAAGGTGCTCTTATGAAGAAAGGCTTACATTCTGTAAATTGCAGCTTCTGGAGACTAGGCACCTGCGAGGCAATCTGATTGAGGCATATAAGGCCTTGAACAGATTGAGCAGGCTTAATGCTGATGGGATCCTTCCTCTTGCTCAGATTACAAACCTGAGCGGGCATAGATTCAAACTGAGGAAAGACAGTTGTAGAATAGATGTGCAGAAGTTTGCCTTTAGTCAGCAAGTAGTTGATTGCTGGAACAAACTTCCATCTATTGTTGTGGAAGTTGATAGCTTAAATAAGTACAAGGCAGAACTAAAACATTTGGAATCAATGGATCAGTGAAATGGGAATGGGTTTTTTTTTTTTTTGGTTGATGCCATATAACCTTGCTTTCTTGCATCATGTGCCTCTACTAATGCTAATACATGTGTTAGAAATAAAGATGCTCCTGATGCACAGTGTGTGCATCGCATATAAAGTGACCAGACGTCCTGGATTTCAGTGGTTTGCCCAGCATTGCAAACTGGCAATGCTGGGCAAACATAATGCAAATAATTTGCATTATGCTTTCCAGGAACCAATGGTGCAACGGAAAAAGTTTTTTCGGTAGTAAATAAGCTGTGGACGTCAACAAAAACACAGCTGCCCGTAGAAACACTTGTGAAATTCTTGTGAAGAATTTTACGAAGAAATAGCAAATAAGGAAGAATTATTAAGAAAAATTAACTCAGCAGAAAAATATTTAATTTCTCTTGTTTTTATTGTTAAAAGAAGTATATATTTTTATTATTATTTCTCAGAAAAAAACCTAACTTTTTTTCACTAAACAAAAATGAAAATCGATTAAAAACATAACCCCCTCTAATAAGTGTTCTTTTTTTTTTCCCTTCTAATTACAATTATTATTCTCAGTTCACATCCTTCATGAAACCTTCTGTTCATTACGTAGCGTAACACGGGGGTACCATATACTGAATTTCAGCCTTTCTGTGAAAAAAAAAAAAAAAAATATATATATATATATACAGTCCATTCCGTTATTTGGAACACATCGGGACTAGTGCATTTTGGCCCGATTAAGCGGCTGCCCCAATTATCCGAAGTTTCACGTAAATAGTTAAAAATACAATGTACCCCCCCCCCCCTTTTACAATTGGTTTACTGTACAATCAAATCACGTTACGACGACTCACCATAGTAAAGTATCGTTCACTATGCGATGTTTAAAATAACTAAATGCACAAGGCATAATACATTAAGAGTTTAATATCTATATAAATCGGTGTGTAGATACACCATAGACAACTCTTAAGAAACTACAAAGTAGTTGTTGTAGGCATCATTTGCTCTTTCTCATATTGTGCTCTCCCTTCACGACAAGTTGCCATGATATTGCACTACCTCGAATAAGTAACGCTTCACTAATAGAGAAGACTATTGTTACTTATTCTCAGTGAGTAAGCAGAGCACAATATGAGAAAGAGCAAATGATGCCTACAACAACTACTTTGTAGTTTCTTAAGAGTTGTCTATGAGTATCTACACACCGATATTATATAGACTATACGATGTGTAGTAAGCGCCGGTCATTGTGATCACGTTTGTGAATTTAATTTTAATTCTATTAAACAGCGATTCTAATTAGCAAAAATAGGTAGAATATTATCCACAGGCTATAAAAGCAAAGATATATTAAGCACAAATTTACCCTTTATTACCTTAAACGTATCATTTAATTAAAAAATTTATCACGTATCATTTAATTAAAAAATTAAATGATACGTGAAAATCGGAAGAATATACGTGATAATCGGAATAATTAATATATACATACAAACTAGTTGACATTTCTGTTCACTGACATTTGTGGGGGGGGGAGGTTAAAATTTAAAACAGTAAAAAGATAAGCAATCAATAACAAAGAGCACAGCACACACAAATTGCAAGTAACACGATACGCACAAGTGAGAACGGAGTAACAAGTTACAAAGCTTTAAAAATAGGAATGAAGAGAAGATCTGAAAATTAATTTTTTATATGATTGTAGATTTCATGGAAGTGTAAACACATTTCACCATAATAACCCACAGAATTCCAGCTGTCGGTATTATCGCAAATTCAATAAGATCGAGTTTACTGTCCGTTTATGATAGATTTCTCTAACAGAAAAGCCCAATAAACAAGTGACTGCTAATTGTTTTTATTGTTTTATGGTTATGACCTCCAGAATTTCGACAAAACCACGTGGTACCGTCAGAGACAATCATAGGGTAATTTCCAGTGCTGCGGTCTCCTGCCCTGATTAAACGGCATGCTGTCCCAATTAAGCGAAGTAAACCCTGGCTATTTTCTCGAATGGTTTCTGTTTTTTAAGATTTGCCACAAATAAACAGCTGCCCCGATTAACCGGTGGCCCAAATAACCGGAATCCACTGTATATATATATATATATATTTGTTGGGTTTTTTTTATGAAGTTTGATATTTTATTTTAAGTTAGTTCAAAGAAGTCAATATATTTAATTTATATTTTGTATGTGAATATTTTTTATATATAAAAAAATTGTGCATGTTGTTTCTGGGAGGTGAAAATATCCCATCTAAGAGCAATATCCCAGTTTGTCTGAAACGTAAAATAATGAACCAATGTATACCCCCCACCATGCCTTATGGAAATGAAACTTGGGCACTCACCAAAAGAATGGAAGAGAAGCTGAGAACTACACAGCGAAGAATGGAACGAATCATATTGGGAATCAGACTGTTAGATAAGAAGAGAAACACTTGGATTAGGCAACAAACTCAAGTAAAGGACATTCTTATCAAAACTAAAGAACTAAAATGGTCTTGGGCAGGACACATAGCTCGAAGACATGATAACAGATGGACTAAGAAAATAACAGAATGGTATCCAAGAGGAGCTAGAAGAAAACCTGGAAAGACAAAGGCGGAGATAGATAGATGAAATTCATGAGTTTGTGGGTGATACGTGAAAATCGTAATAAATGGATGGGTAGTAAATGGATGGCCAGTGCTCAAAACAGAAGGAACTGGAAAGTTGCTGGAGAGGCCTTCATCCTGCAGTGGATTGAAAATGGCTTATGATGATGATCGAAGGCTTTCTCAATATCTAGATTAATCATGACCAGATGTTGTCCCCTTATGAAGACATTACGTATATTTGCCTCTGCTTTTATCATTACATCTAAGGTGGAATGGTTTTTTCAAAACCCGTACTGATTACTATTTAGCAAGTTGTTAGTTTCCAGGAACCACATTAACCACCTGTGAACCACTTTTTCCAGGACTTTGCCTAAACAATTGGTCGGTGAAATTGGCCTATAGTTATGTGGAAAGGTGCGATCCTTTCCGGACTTTGGGAAGGCTAGAACTATTGAGTGACACCAGGAGATTGGGTAAGCATTTTCTAAGAATATTCGGTTGTAATAGTTTAACAATGATCTTTTTGCTTTGTTGTTCAGATGTTTTTTAACATTATATAGTAGATCCCATCTGGACCGGCAGCACTATTTGATGTTTTATTGTCTGCTCCAAAAAGTTCTGTTAATGTGAATGGCTGGTTATATGGAGGTGAAACTCTCGTGGAAAAATTAATCTTATGCTGCTCTGCAGTTTTTTAATTCACTGAAAGGTTGGTTTGTAGGAGGCTATTGCTGATATACTGGCGAATGATTCTACTATGGCATTTGCTATTTCTCCCGAGGATGACAACTCTTTCCCTTCCCAGTTTAGTATTGTAGCTGGGGACTGAACATATTTGCCATTAAGTGTTTTATTTTCCTCCAGATAATTTGGCTGTCTGTATCCTTGTTTATGCTCGAGGAAAAGCTAATCCAGGCATCTTTCTTTGCTTTTCGTCTTATTTGGCGGAATTGGCTTTCAGTCTTTTGAAGTTAATTAGATTGGTAGTTGTGGGAAATTTACGAAATAAATTACAAGCTCTATTTTTGTACTCTTTGGCGTGTGTGCAATCTTGATTCCACCAGTAATTACTATGTTTCCGTTTCCCCGGGAAAGATTTTGGTATTGCAGAGGTAGCAGCTTGTAATATTTGATTAGTTACATGTTCTGTGACATTGTCTATGGTTTGAGATGGGATTATTTTATTGTCTAACTGCACGTGAGATGCATATTCAGTGTGCCCTACAAAATTTCCAAGTGAAGCAACGTAGTGAAGGAGAGTTTGCCTGTGTTTGCAGCTTGCAGAGAATCAGAAGGTGATCACTGTTTAGTGGATTTTCAAGAACAGACCACTCCATAATATTATTATGGAGGGAGAACAGATTTACAGGTCTATTGCGCTCATGGATCCTGTCGAAAAGTGAATATAGGTAGGTTCACCAGTGTTCAAAAGGGTAAGTTGATAAGAGTCCAGAAGGGACTCTATTAACTTGCCTCTCTTGTCAATTGTTGGAGATCCCCACATCACATGATGAGCATTAAAGTCTCCAAGTAAGCAGAAAGGAGACGGTAGCTGTTCTATTAGATTTTCTAGGTCATCTGAAAAAAATGAGAAATTAGGAGGAATATATATAGATGCTATTGTAAGAGTGATGCCAATTTCAATGCGCACTGCCACTACTTCAAAAGGAGTCTGAAGAGCAATATGTTTGGATGGTACATTGTTTCTTATGAGAACCGCCACTCCTCCACGGGCTGGCGAGTCGATATTTCTATCTCTTCTAAAGATAGAGTAACCTTTTATAGTAGGACACACTTGTGAATTTAAATAAGTTTCCTGTAGGGACATGCCTGCTGAATCATAACAGTGGATGAGACCACATATGTCATCTTTTATATTGCAAAACCCTCTACAATTCCATTGAAGAATTCTTTCCATTAAGTGGTTTTGTTGGTTGTTTTTGTTTCTGACTGCTTTTTAGTTGTGACTTGTTTGCATCGATCCGATTTTCCTTTGTCTTTCTTTGGAAAGTAGGTACGTGTTACGTCCATCTCATCAGTCGCATGAAGTTCTAATATGGCATCTTCTGAGTCATTGTGCTGGTCAATATCCATTCTGGTTGAATTTGGTGGTTTCAGTACCATGGTTTCTGTCATTTTTTTGTTTTGCTGTTGAGTTTATATTAGCTGGAATGGTAATTGGGGTATTACAGGCTTGTTCAGTTTTTTGTTGCGAAGGACACTGTTTTGGGGCAGAGACTGAAACATACCTATTGACTGAAATTGTTTAGCAGCCGTTGCATATGTACGTTTTGGATCTGTTTTTAGTATTTGCCTTCTCGCCTCTGAATATGTCACTTTATTCTCAACTTGATATTTCTGGATTTTTTTTCCTTGCTTCCAAAGTTCACAACTTTTGGAAAAAGCTGGGTGATCACCCTTACAGTTTGGGCAAACAGAAGTCATAGCAGTACATCCAGTTTGATTGTGTTCCTTCGATCCACAAATTGGACATACTGACTCACCTCAGCATGCAGTTTGGGAGTGTGTATTTTTGGCACTTGTAGCACCTGATTGGGTTTGGGATGTAAGGATGGACACAGCAATGGAGATAGCCTGCTTTAACAGATGATGGTAGGATGGGAGAGCTGAAAGTGAGAATTATGCTCCTAGTGGGAACAAGAACACCATCTTTCCGAGTCATAATTCTCCTTGCTTGTATGACTTTTTGTTTACATAGCTCTTCAACTATCTCCTCCTCTGATACAGTTAACAAGTCCCATTCTGCGATTACTCCCTTCGAGGAGTTTAGGGTGGCATGGGGAGTAACTTTTATTGGTTGTCCGCTAAAAGTAGTCATGTTTAATAATTTTTCAGAATGCTGGGATTTCATGGTCTCTACCAGAAGATCCCCAGACTGGAGCTGCTTTACTGTTTTTGGTGAACCTGCAGCAGACTCGATGCATTTTTGGACAAGGAATGGGGATAGATTACTCAGAGGCAGCTCTGATAGAGAGTGCAATATGAGGAATGCTGGTATTTCCTCTTGTGGGGTTTTTTTTTTTTTTTTAATCTCTTTGGTTTAGAATAGTCATTTTCGGTGTCATTTTCTAGTCTTGAGCTCAATGGCTCTAAAGGTGGAAAAGAACTGTTTTCCATCTTTGCTCCTTTCAGCCCCGGGAGAGTGGATTTCTTCTCCCAGGTTACCGGCCCTGCCACGGGAAGGCAGGAGCAGTGCCGCTAGAGTGACCAAGCGGTGTAAAGGTTAGTAAGTTAGTGTAATGGGAAAAAAGAAAGGTGGTTTTCCTTCCTGTAACTTACTTACAATTCGTAATACTAAGTTAACAATAATTAATGGGAACATAAGAAAACTTTTACAAATGAATATAACTGTAGCTTTGATAAAAACGCTCTAGAAATCACTCAGGGAATTGCTTGATCACTATAACGCTTGCCACCCAGGACCGCCTATATAAGTGGCACATCACTTATGCGGTCACAGTACTCCTGTAAAAACCGTCGTGAGCTCTCATTGTGTCTTAGTTTTCTTTTAGTATGGCAACAAGAAAGTGTATAAACAGTCCCGACATATTTTGTTACATATGTGGTTGATTTGTTCCTGTAAAGCAGAGGCGAAATATTACCGATTTTGCAAAAAAAATCGTATTATGCATACTTTGACATAAAACTAGGCGATCAGGATAAATCGTGGGCACCGCATAGAGTATGCCACACATGTGTTGAACATCTTAGAAAATGGAGTCAAGGAAAAAAGGTGTGCTTGCCATTTGCTATTCCTATGGTGTGCCGACCCAGTAAGCCATGCTGAATGTTACTTTTGTGTATGTGACATTAAAGGTTACAATTCAAAAAATAAAAAGGACATGAAATATCCAGATCTACCGTCGGCCATAAGACCAGTTCCGCATGGACCTGATCTGCCTGTAAAACCTCCACCAGAAACTTTGGAGTCCACCAAAGGAGAAGCTAAAGAGGTTAGCAAAGAGAAATGTTATCAACCAGAAAATATTTTAACGCCACAGCAATTCACGCAAATCGAACTGAACAATTTAGTAAGGGACTTAGGTCTTCTAAAGTATGCTGCTGAAATTCTGGGATCCAGACTTCAAGCAAAGAACTTACTTACTCCAGGTACATCATTTTCCTGGTACAGAAAACGTGAAAGGGAGTTTATACTGTATTTTTCACAAGAAAGTCCTCTCGTATATTACAGTGATATCACTGGTTTAATAAGTGCCTTAGGAGCTCCATCTTATGTTCCTAGTGAATGGAGACTATTTATAGACTCTTCTAAGGCTAGTTTAAAAGGTGTTCTCTTGTACAATGGAGATAAAAACACATCTGTGGCAGCTGCTCATTCAGTCTACTTAAAAGAAACTTATGACAATCTAAAGTTGCCTCTGGAGAAAATTAAATATCAAGATCACGAATGGAAACTATGTGGAGACTTAAAAGTGTTATGTATGAGTTGGGGCAACAGGGTGGGTACAGTAAAATGCCATGCTTTATTTGTGAATGGGATAGCAGAGCTAAAGCTGTGCATTGGACAAAGAAGCAATGGCCTCAGGCAGATCTTACACTGAGGTCAAAAAATATTGTGCACGAAAGTTTGGTGAAGCCAGATAAAATACTTTTACCTGCACTGCATATCAAGTTAGGCACAATGAAGCAATTTGTTAAAGCACTGAATAAGGATGGCAACTGCTTTAAGTACCTTTGCAGTAAATTTCCCGGTTAATCTGATGCAAAACTTAAGGAGGGTACTTCTTTGGTCCCCAAATTAGAAAATTGGTTTTAGATGGTCAGTTTGAAACTACTATGACCGACGTTTAAAGGGAAGCCTGGATTGCTTTTAAAAGTGTAATGGAAAACTTTCTAGGAAATAATAAGTCACAGGATTATGAGAAAATTGTTCAAAATATGCTCGAAAAGCTTCGCAATTTAGGTTGCAATATGAGCATCAAAATTCACTTTTTGCATGCCCATCTTGATTTTTCCCCTGAAAATCTTGCACAGATGAGCAAAGAACAAGGGGAGAGATTCCATCAGGACATAAAGGAAACGGAGCAGAGGTACCAGCGAAGGTGGAATACAAGCATAATGGCCAACTACTACTGGTGTTTAAAAAGAGAGAAACCTGACACTGTACATACAAGAAAAACGATTAAACGTTCTTTTCAAACAAAGAAACGAAGGTCTGATTAACGAAAGTTTCAGAATTTAGATTAATACTTGATAGTATTTACATATCTTTTGATATATGTAAATGTAATCCTATCAATTTGTCATTACTAAATACAATAAAGTTATATACTTTCGTAAAAAACAATACTTTTTTATTTCTTAAATTGTGATGTATCTGGATGTGATAGAAAAAAATCTAAGTCATATTTGAAATCACAGCAACATATTTCGGTAGTAGGACCTATTGAAATTTAAACCCCAGTGAACAAACTTAAATCTGTTGTTTCTCTGACCATTTAGCCACTGGGCCCCACCGTTGCCCACACTTTGCCATGAAGAGGCAGGTCAGGCACCCAGTAGATTATTTACGTACACTGGCAGGTCACGCCTAAAAAAAAAAAAAAAAAAATGGGGGGATTCACTAGAATTTGGAAAAACCTACAGAAGTTTACGAGAAAGCGGTTGAATTTTTAGATGTTTATTACAAATTGTGGCCTTGTTAGGGAGCATACTCAGTCAGTTTAGTTAGTGGGGAGGAGAGACTAGAGACTGGGGGGAAACAGGTAGAAAAATGGGGACAATACAGTAGGCATCCCCATAGATATCCGTGGGGACGAGTCTCGCCAGGTGAAGTATGGGGGAGAAGCCAGAGACTTCTCCTCCCTCCCCTGCCTGGGGATGGGGTTTTAAAGGGAACTGGGTTAGAGTACCCAGTTCAGATCGCCAAATGTCGTGTTGGCAGCAAGGCTGCAGTATGTCTTTGTCAGTGATGGTTGTCAGGTCTATGTCTTGTTGAATCAGGTAAGAAGGTCAAAGTGCCCATCCCGCTTCATGGGTGGGATATGTTAGCTGGCAGTGGGGAATCCACCAGGCGAGGAGGGTGGGAGAGACATTTACTTCATTCATAATCTGCATTCTCACTCTACTTGCATTCTGTTTTTATTTTTTTCTTATAGTTTATAATTTTTTTTCCCTGTTTGGATATATATATATATATATATATATATATATATATATAGCCAGGCCTCGCATAACGCGAGTTCAATTAACGCGATTTTCAGTTAACGCTAATTGAAAAAATTATACCATTTTTCACTTTACACAATTAACGCGATCTTTTTTTTTTTTTAACGCGACCAGTTAACGTGATTTTTTTTTTTATGCGATATTTGAAAAAGATTTGAATTGCGCGTTAAGCTTACCGCGAGTCGGACGGACAATAAACCAACGTTTGCCTGCTGCCCGCCTCGGTGTGTTCCATCAACCATTGGAAGAAGACGTGTTACTTGTTTGTTTCCTGCTAATAAAGTCACTTGCGTAAAAATTCAAATTTTTAAATGAGCCAGATGAAAATGTTACCGCAAAGATAACGGTAAAAGAACTAGATGAAATCTTTCGTATCGCAGAAAACCTCAAACAAAAGGTGGTGAGGTTCTCTGCGATATTTATTTCACCAGGGCCCAGAGAAGATTGGTGTCGGCTATCGGAAATTGATTGATGAAAAGAGAAAGTCAACATTGTTCAAATATTTCTGCAACAGTCATTTCTTCATTGTGTATTTTATGTCAGAGGTTCCCAAACTTTCTCAGTTCACGGTGCCCTTAGTGTCTCAGCAATTTTTTCAAGGTGCACCCAGACCAAAAGAAATACCCAACAGTTCTGTTTAATAGTTAGGTTCAAACAACTTAATAAGAAATGTTGAAACTGAGCTAGTAGTTCGCGCGATGTCCGACAGATGTCGAATATCGCTGTGTTTCCCTCGAAAATTTTAAATATTCCGCGGCACACAGTTTGGGAACCGTGTTTTATGCAATAAACATTTAATTCCATAATTATTTTCATTATCTTTTACACTGTATACTGTTAAAAAGTTATTTAAAAGGTATTTTTAAAATTCTTTATGGACATTCCAGAAGGTCAAGGACCAATTATAATTTTTCCTATTGATTATTATATTCAATTAACGCGTTTCCGTTTTGAGCGATGCACTCGCGGGACGAATTAATCACGTTAATCGAGGCCTGTGTGTGTGTGTGTGTGTGTATATATTTTTTTTTTTTTTTTTTTTTCACTCACTCATTCATCTCTTTCTCACACACCAGGGGGAATGCAATGGTGTAATGTAATTACTCACTAATGCTTACTAATTAGTGAAATACTAAAAATACTAATCCTTAATAATTAAGCTAAATAAGAAAGGATATAAAAGATTAAAACTAGAGTTAGGTGTACTTAACTGTAAACATTTATGGTTTTTGTTCTTTTTCTAACACACTTACTTCTGGCTTTCATTTCATTTGTTCAACTCTTGCTTTCTGCACTGCACTCTCTAGGCAGCTCAACTTACTGTTATTCTTCAGTTGTGGTGTAGTACTTAGTACCATGCTTGGGTTGGAGGTTAAGACGAGACGAGAGAAGATATTTGCTGACATTAGATTAGAACTTCTCTAGACTGTAATTTTCAGAAAATACATATGAGGGAAGGTTGTTCCAGAAAACGGCAGTTGAATGAATACATGAGGAAGATAAAAAGTTGGTTCTGTGAGATTGAAGTTGGACAGTAAATGTATGTTGGCTGGTGGCGGCATGTGTTCAGACTGTTTTAAACAGGGAGCGGGAATTATAGAAGCCAATTCAGAAGAACAGTTCAGAAATATTCAGAAGTATCTGTAGAAAAGGCATGCAGCAGAAACAGAACATCTATGAGACAGCAAGTGGAGAGACTCAGTTAGAGATGAGTCATTAATTAACCTAACTGCCCTCTTCTGAATGGAATCTAGAAGCCTGAGAGAGGTTTTAGGGGCACCGCCCAGGTGTGGGAACAAAATTCCATGATAGCGCGGATTTGCGATTTGTAATTAAGAGTGAACAACTGAAAGAGAAAACCAAGTTTTTTAGATGCAGAGGAAGCAGTATTTGTAATGTGCTTGTGCCAAGAGAGATTAGAAGTCAGAGTAATCCCCCAAAAGAGGAATATCAACTTGCATAGAAATCGGAGTGTCACCAAAGATAAGAATAGGAGCAGAAGAATCCTTTTTGCGAGATATAAGACAAGACTGAGTTTCAGGATTGAAATCAACTAAGTTATCTTTGCCCAACTGGAGAATTACCTGGAGTTCGGCATTTAAGGAATTGGTAGTGAATATTCGAGAAGTTGAAGCTGATTGAGCAGGGCAAGGGTTCTCAACATGGAAAGTGGAATGCAATGTGTTATCATCAGCAAAACTATGGATAGGATTTCCAGTCAATGGAAAAAGGTCATTAATACACAAGAGGAAAATAGTGTGGGAAAGAACTGAACCTTGGGGGCCACCAACATTAGTGGAGAAGTTAGAAGACAGAGAGCTATCTACCAACACCCATAGTGAGCGATCAGAGAGAAAACTGGATAACCAATTACTAAAAACAGTTGGCAAACCATAAGATAGAAGCTTGTTTAGAAGACCTTTATGCCAAACACGATCGAAAGCCTTTGAGATGTCAAGAGCAACTACTTGGTTTCAGCGAACCTTTCCATTGAATTAGTCCGTAAATGGGTAACATAAGCCAGAATATCACCAGTGGATCGACACTGACGGAATCCATACTGGCGATCGTTCATCAGACGGAAGGTTTCTAGGTAGTTTAAGAGTTCGTGGTTAATTGATTTCTCCATTACTTTAGAAAGAGTAGAAGTAATTGCAATGGGACAATAATCGGATGGGAAGGATTTGTCATCCTTTTTAGGAACTGGCTGGATATGAGCAAATTTCCAAACAGAAAGAAAAACACCTTTGGAATAAAAAAGTGAAAAAAGGCAGCAAAGAACAGGAATTAGTTCAGGTGCACAGGTTTTGAGAACTTGGAGAAATACTATCAGGATCTGGAGTTTTCTTAGCATCAAGATTCGTCAAAATCCTTTTGACATCCTTTTGACGGAAGATCACAGGAGGCATTGATTGGAGCCATGTTGGTCGTGGTGGGAGGTGTTTTACCAAAATCATTAATACACGAGTTGGAAAAGTGGGATGCTAGTAAGCCAGCTTTATCCTTGGCTGAAGTGACAACAGAACCATCTGGTTTTGACAGAAGTGAGAGCAGAGATGGGCAAAAGTTGCGGCCAATAGCTTTGGCAAGAGACCAGAATGTTTGGCTACCATTAGGGCAAGAAGAAAGTTTTCTACTCTTAGCCCATTGGAAATTTAGTTTCGACTGATTAATAACTGCTTTACAATTGTTGCAAGCTTTGGTGTAGACAGAAAATGAAACTGAAGAATTAGAAACAAGCCAATTATGATATGCAACGTTCTCCTCTTGAATAGCCTTAGCACATTTATTGGAAAACCAAGGTTTAGATTAATGAGGAGATTTTAAAGTGGAGTGCGGGATAAAGGATTCCATTCCTGCAAGAATAATTTCACTGACATGATCTGAGCAAATGTTGACATTAGAAGTTTTGAAACAATAATCCGACCAAGGAAAAGAAGAAATGAAATCTCGTAGGTCATCCCATTTTGCATTCTTGTAATGCCAAACAACACGAGGTTGGGAATAGCCATGAGATAAAGGCTCCACTGGAGAAGAGACAATCACCAAGTTGTGATCTGAAGTGCCTAAAAAACCTCTCACTTCGACCTTGTACTTAGAAGTATTGTTTGTGAGAAAAAGATCAAGCGTGTTGGCTTTATGATTAGGATTGTCCAGTATTTTTGTAGGTAAATGAACAATCTGTGCAAGGTCATCAGTAACTGCAAAAGCCTCAGTATCTCGACCAGCTGGGTCGGTGTGACTAGAAAACGGAAGCCAGCTGGAGTTGTGAACATTGAAATCACCAAGGAAAATTACCTCACCGTTAGGAAAGTTGGACTGGAGAAAGTCAAGTTGCAAAGAGAGGAAGTCAAAGAGATCCAATTATTAGTGGAGTCGGGAGAACGGTAGAGACAACAGATAAATTTGACACAATGAGGTAGAGAGATTTTAAGCCAGAGAAGATTGAAGAGAGAAGATTCCAAATTGCCAAGTCTCTGACAGGGAATATCAGAACAGACATATGCACACGTACCACCTTTGAGGCGAAAGGAATCATACAGCGAATAATTTGGGCATCTGAGATGAGCAGTAGTTGAATCAACCGATAACTGAGATTCTGTCAGAAAAAGTACATGGGGTTTGGCAGACTGCAAGTGGAAATGGACATCTTTGATATTAGAATTGAGACCACGTATATTTATAAAATGAATTAGGAAGTGTTTTGGGAGGTTTAGATCTTTTCACAGATAAGCTTGCTCTATTAGTTTGACAATTCATGGTGTATTCAATAGTAAGAAAAAGTGAGTGGGACATTCTGTATGAAGTAATGAAATTTTTGGGTATGGCATACACATAGTAAGAATATACCCAGATCCTTGACATAATGTGGCCTCGACAATGCCCCCCACATACACACTACTCGGACTCCCTCCAGTCACTATCTGGCAGAGTAGAGGTAGCAAGATTATACACTAGCTGATCCGGAAGCCTCCTAGGGAGTTACCAATAGGTTTGGTCCGGTGTACTAACTAGCGGCCAGGCTGCGAACACCGTTTTAGAGCTGTACCCTTGAAATGTAAGGAATATTGGATCTCGCCACGATGTTCATCATAACCTCAAAAGTCATCAATCATACTGCATGATGGAAGAGATGGGGAAGGGTTAACCGGAACTTGGCTCTAGAGACTAAACATGGGTTCCACCACTTCAAGCCTCCAATAAGCAAAGTAGTGGTATTGCACCGGTTGATGAGTCATCTACCACCTAGTACTGCCTGGTAACATAGAGGGGCAGCATTCCTCCATGTGGTGTGGGTGCCACACCTCGATCCCTGCTTACATTGGTTGACACCTGGGTGACCCACCACATACTTATGCATGGAGGTTAAACCCAGGATTACTAACAGTCCCGCTGTCGTGAAGGTGCAAGCAGAGGATTTGGCTGTCACAGACAGTCCGGACTTTGCCGAAATTGGGTCCACTTGACTTGAGTGTCACCCGAATATGTTCCATCAGCGTTTTAGACTTCCAGGTTGCAAGTACAGCTTGTCTGGCATATCTGAGAGAATGTCTGTGACAACCTCAAGGACCTTTACTTGAATGGCCATTGGACTCAGGAGTACTTGCTTCTGAATCAGATTTTCCATCCATATTATTAATAGCTACTCCATCTTCGATATAGCACCTGAACGCTGTTTTGCGATCACTGTTAATCTTAAATGCATTGATCCTTTAACATATTCTTTTATATGTGCACTGTCCCTTAAAATAGTATTCACTGTTGAAGCAGCAAGACCTAATTCCATGCAATACGTGACAAACTTTGTCCTGCTTCATAATTCTTAATTAATCATCTTCGTTTCTAAATCAATTTTGTTTTGTTTCCTAGCACTGCAAGCACTTGCACTTTCCGTTGGTCCCTTTCCCTTCACTATTGTAATAAGTAAATAGGAACGAAGAGAAGATTCTGTAAATTTATTTGTTTTTTTTTTTGATTGAAGATTTCAGTTAAAGGGAACTCATTTCACCATAATACCGTAAAGTAAAAACCCACAAATTCCAGTTATCGGGATTATCGCAAATACAGTGAGATCAAGTTTACTACCTGTTTATAATAGATTGCGCTAACAGAAAAGGCCAATAAACTGGAAAGTGCAAAATTATTTTTACTGTTTTATGGTAGTGACCTCCAGAAATGTGTTAGAAAAATATCACAAAGCATTCAAAATTGATTCTTATAATGGAACATGTGATAACAATGAAAGTGTAGTGCAATTTCCATTATAAAAATGACCTTTTAGAGAGATAAGTAGCTTAGCTATATAGTAAAAATTTCAACTTCCGAGGTCTTGGAATGAATTATCAAAAAACAATGTGTTATTGGGTTCAACACTGCGACATTTTCATGATATTCCTATGGGATGCAAAATATGTTTTCACGATTTTTTAAAGTTTGCACCAACAAAAACTTACGTAAATTCTAATTTCCGTAAGTCGAATATTACATAAGCCGGGGAGTGGCTATATAAAAGAGCTTTCCCAGTGCTTATATCACGCCAAAATAACTCAACACACTGCACTGGCCACCCATGTCACCTGGCTGTACTGCCCTAAATTCTATACGTTTCTTAATCAAGAGCATAACTCCTCCCCCATCCTTCCACTGTACTCACCATATTCAAATTCTGCAACAGTCATGTCTTAGTATCACCATGTTTCCGACATCCCTATATGTTCATATTTTTTTTGACCTAACCTGTATTT
This sequence comes from Mastigoproctus giganteus, assembly GCF_048544385.1. Taxonomy (NCBI): domain Eukaryota; kingdom Metazoa; phylum Arthropoda; class Arachnida; order Uropygi; family Thelyphonidae; genus Mastigoproctus; species Mastigoproctus giganteus. The sequence goes on from NC_143587.1 coordinate 27,060,610, forward strand.
CATCAAATTTTTTACTATACTCCTAGCATTAGTATACAAACAAGTATACAGTATATTTGCTTTTAGTAACCCTAACACGATCCATGTATTTGGTTGTTCCATGATGACCACCATCAGGCCTTATCTCCGACACCACTTTTCAGGCTGTTGTATATACCAATAGATGCTATGCAAAAATCACTTTCAGCTCTGCTTGCAGCTGTTGTTTATCTATTAGTCTATGTATCTCCCACCCCAGGCTAGCAGTCTTCCAACCCACCTAACACTGCCTTGATAATCTGATCAAACAGTGGCATAGCCAGGATTTTTTGTCAGCAGGTACATTCACAAAAAAAAGCACCAACTGCCTAATGAAAATAGCATCGCAATACCAGATTTCGGCATCAGGGGGTACAATGTGCCTACTGACCCTACCCTGGCTACGCCACTGTCATCAAATATTCTTGTACCCCTTCTAATTAAGTCTATCCCATCCCTATATATCCCTACAATTGCAAACCATGCTGAGAAAAATTCTACTCTATGGTCTTGCAGTCTCTCTCCATGGCCAAATTGACTGGCAAAAGTGAATCAATATTTTTAAAGAAAATAAAGAGAAATGATAATTTATTGTGGCAAGAGAGATATGCTGCCTTAAAAAAAACTGTAAAAAATTGGTTGTTTATGAACTAGTTCATCAAAATCACTGACAATACTTTGTCTAACTATGAGCTAGCACCTACTGCTATTGTCAGGCTATGACTATTCTTAGAAAAATAGTCTTAGTTAAAATGCATTTTAATTTTTGTACTAAATTAATAGAGAAAGAAATTGTTTCAGTGTCATGAATTTTTACATACTGAACTCTGAAATGTGCTGCTATTCAATCCTATTGTTACAGGTGTTTTGCAAATCATATGTAGAAGGCGCCTCCGTAGCCAGGTGGGCAAGAGTGGCAGTGCATAGCACACGCTTCTTGATTAGACTGTGGTTCGAGCCCGTGACCACCAAATACGGAGGATGCGGAAAGGTCAGGGAATAAACACCGCATATCCCCGGAGCAATATGGCCTTAGTTGCTAATGCTCCTAAAAACCAAACAACAAGTCATATGTTTTTATGTATGAACAACCAATAGATCTGATAGAAATAAAACATTGTGAGACCTGTATACTAAAAGGGGAAACACCCATTCATTAAATACAGATTTCATTTGATGATACATGCTCATTTTAGAAATACTGTTCAATGGATACTTAAAAATTAGGAAGGCTGCAGTTTAAACCCTCAACTTTAAATCTATTTGTTTTCCTTTAGTTTCTATACCTTAGTGACCAGTCCTCTATACCTTAGTGACAAGTCCTCTATACCTTAGTGACCAGTCATTATTTTTGTGTCAAAGATTGGTTCTGCTTTATAGAATATATTTATTGCTTGTTTGAAAGAAGAAGAAAAAAAAAGTACTAGAAAGGTTCTTCTTGTCTTATTTACACCAATCGAGCAATTAGACTTCACACCAGCCGTTTAAATAAATAAATTTCAATACTGCAACTAAAACACTTTATTTACAATAAAATAAAATTTACAAGTATATAGAATAAAAATAAAAACAGAATTATAAACTAAAACTGATGTGGTTTAATTTACAATAAAATATGAAATGTAAAATAAAATATAATGATAAAAGCGATAAAAACAGTGAAATAATATACTAAAATACCGTAACAACTGTAGCTTTCAGAGATAGCGGTCTCCTTTTTCAACAGCATGCTTCTGCTGTGCGGCACATCCTTAAATAGCAGATCCACGGCACTCATCACATGGTTCCTCAGGAATATGGTTGGAATTTCCCATTTGCGCACTGGAACCGGAAATGGCTCAGGAGCACGTTAGATAAAACCGTTCATCTCTTCCAAGAACAGCAGTTTCAAAGAGGGGATGTAAGCGTACTCTGTCTCTATTAATGGTATTGCTAGCTGCCCCAATCTGTAAACTCTCAAGCCATTTACGGTCCCAGAACCCCTGTGCATGATCTGTGCAAATAACAGCTGGTGTGAAGTCTAATTGCTCGATATGAATTGTCCCAGCCTTGTAGGCCTATTTGGAGATATTTACACCATGATGAACTTTTATGACTGATAAAAGGAACAGCAAGACAACTGGTTGTTCTGTAATTCATAAATTTATTCCATCCTGCAATGTTCTGAGGCCGTAATGGGAATAAATTTCTTTAAAGATACTGAGTTAGGAGTTGTTTATTGTCATAACTCCACTTTTGTTGAAACTGTTGAGGTGAGTTTATATGTAGAAACTTTGTAGGTGCTAGAGAAAAATAAAAAATTAATTATATACTAGAATATAGCCATTACAGAAGCTAGAAAAATTTATATATTCATTAACTGCTTATGACAGCTAATAAACCAGTGCCATGGTAAGGAATGGGCCACACGATTTTTGTGGCCATGTATACATTCTTTTTATGAAAACCCCAAACATAAAAAAGGTATTAAAATCTATAGTTCTTAATACCATGCATGGTTGGGAAGATAAAAGAAGATACTTTTTCACATCAGACTTGCTGAGAGGACTACTCACCTGCATACTTGCTTGTTTGAAAGAAAAAAAAAAAGTACTAGATAACTTCTTGTTGTCTTATTTACAGCATGACTGACAAAGGGGGATCAAAGGCTGACACAAGTAATTATAGACCTGTGAGTTTAACTTCTGTTCCCGGAAAATTAATGGAGGCACTGGTGAAAGAAGCACTGCAGGATCATCTAGACAAGACTTCAGTTATAGCTAGGACACAGCATGGTTTTGTTAAGGGGAAGTCTTGCCTGACCAATTTGATTGGATACTATGATGCAGTCACAAAAGAACTGGATGCAGGGAATAACTTTGATATTATATACTTGGATCTTAGAAAGGCTTTTGATACTGTTGCACATGGAAGACTGCTGCACAAATTGGAGCAGTGTGGCATTGGAGGCAAGTTGCTGCTATGGATAAAGGGGTGGTTGAGGGGGAGAAGACAGAGAGTGGTAATCAATGGACACTGCTCATCGTGGACTAATGTTATTAGTGGAGTCCCTCAGGGTTCAGTATTGGGGCCTTTATTGTTTTCTGTATTTATAAATGATATTGATGATGGTATATCAGGCTTAATGTCCAAGTTTGCAGACGATACGAAGGTTGGCAGGGTTGTCAAGGACACTACTGACACTATGCTGCTGCAACAGGATTTGGAAAGGTTGAGCAGATGGGCTTCGAGGTGGCAAATGAAGTTTAACATTGACAAATGTAAAGTACTACATATGGGAAACAGCAACCCCAGAGCAACGTATCAACTCTGTGGTACTACACTGACAGTGGTAGAGAATGAAAGGGACCTGGGGGTGGTGGTGCAGGCAGATATGAAGTTCTCTGAGCAGTGCAGACGAGCTGCAAGAGTAGCTCATGGTGTATTGTCAATGATATATAGGAATTTTTCTAGCAGGGATAAGGAGGTGATTATTCCCTTGTATAAGGCAATGGTCAGGCCACACCTAGAGTACTGTATACAGGCCTGGAGGCCTCATTTCAGGAAGGATGTAGAGCTGCTGGAACGAGTACAGAGAAGGGCAACTAGATTGGTGAATGGGACAAAGGGGTTCTCTTACGAAGAAAGGCTTAAGTTTTGCAAATTACAGTGTCTGGAAACTAGGCACCAGCGGGGTGATCTGATAGAGGTGTACAAAGCCTTGAATGGTTTGAGCATGCTCAATGCTGATGGGATTCTTCCTCTAGCTCAGAAAAATCACCTGAGAGGGCATAAATTCAAATTGAGGAAAGACAGATGTAGGATAGATGTGCGGAAATTTGCCTTTAGCCAGCGGGTGGTTGGTGGGTGGAACAGACTTCCATCCCTTGTCGTGGAAGTTGATAGCCTAAATAAGTTTAAGGCTCAGCTGGACAGGTATTTCGAACGAACAGAGGGGTGAAGTGGAAGTGGTTATTTTTATTTATTTATGTTACTTTTTTTTTTTTTTTTTTTTGGCTGATGCTGCATAAGCTTGCTTTCTTGCATCAAATGCCTCTACTAATGCTAATGCTAATGCTAACTCATTAATAATGAAAGTAATAATAATAATGAAAGCAAAAGGAATAACAAGACAACTGGTTGTTCTGGAATTCACGAATTCCAAACTGTTGGGAAGGGTTGTTCATGAGAAAAAGATCAAGACGTTCTCTGTATTGTTAGCATCATTGTCTGGTATTCTGGTAAGTAAATGACAATCTGTGTGCAGTCGTTAGTAATTGCAAAAGCTTCAGCATCCTGACCAGCTGGATATGTCTGCCTATAAAACTGAAGCTAGCTAGAGTTGTAAACATTAATATCACCAAGGAAAATTATCTCACTGTTGAGAAAGTTTGACTGGAGAAATATGAACTGATGTTTTGTTTGATAACCTACAGCATAAAATCACTCTTCCACATTTCATTTCTTTGTGTTCCCAAGTCCTGCTATTAAATAGTGAGCCATTTGAATTTAAACTTCTTTTTTTTAAGAATTAAAAAATTACAAGAAGTAGAGCTTCAAAGAACTCCAAATGATCAGTGGAACCTGGAGAACGATAGAGGCAACAGATGGATTTGACAGAACAGAATAGAGAAATTTTAACCCAGAGAAGATCAGAAAGAGTCTCTAAGTCTCTGACAGGGAATATCAGAACAGACATATGCATAAGTATGACCTTTGAAATGAAAGGAATCATACACAGAATATTGCCCCCACAATGCCCCCCACATACACACTATTCAGACTCCCTCCAGTCACTATCTGGCAGAGTAGATGCAGCGATATTATTATTGTTGTTGCTCATATGATTTCTCCCTGATTGGGGGATTCCACTCAGTGACTGGTACTGCTACCAAGTACACAGGGTGGTTGTAATGTCTGGTGTTACTGTCGGTCAAGGAAATCTCTGACTATCCTACAGGTGTTCAGGATTGCGACTTTCTGAAGTTCCTTGTAGGTGTTCGCTGGGAGATCTATTGCTGCTAGGCTGTTATGTGGGGTCTTTGGCACCATACCTATGGTTGACACGATGATTGGGATGGCCGTTACTTGTTCCACAATGCCACATCTCTTTGATCTCCTGTCTTAGGTTTGTGTACTTCCTGATTTTTTTTCCCATGGGTTTTCTGCAGGTTGCCAGTGTTGGGTACTGCCATGTCAATCAGACAGATAGTCTTTTCCTTCTTGTTCACAAGGGTTATGTCCAGTCTGTTGTGCGGGATTGTTCTATCCGTTATTACGGTGCAGTCCCAGTACAGCTTGTGGTTTGGGGTCTCTAGTACTGCCTATGGTTCGTACTTGTAGTATGATACACTTTCTTTGTCAACTGGTATTTCCTCGCTAGCTTCTGATGTATTATCCTGCTACCTGGTCGTGTCTATGAGTGTACTCAGTCTGGGTAATCACCTTGCACCCCGCAGTGATGTGTTGGATCGTTTCTGAGGCCAGGTGGCATCGTCGACATGTATCATCGGACACTCCGGGCTCCTTGGCAATGTATTTTCTATAATTGTATTCTGGTGTTGATTACCTGGTCTTGGATGGCGAGCATGAATCCTTCAGTCTTGGAGAAGAGCGTCCCACTCGTGAGCCATGCATTGGAAGCAGTTTTATCTATGTGATCCTGATGGAGATCACTGTAGTGTCTGCCATGGAGTGTCTTCTTTGCCCATCTTTCTAGGTTCGTTTGCACCTCCTGGTTAGGGGAAGACTCCTTGCTTACATTGAGTGGGATATACTGCTTGTCTATCTTCCTTATGGCCTGGTGGAGTGCTGCTGTGTGTTTCTGGAAGTAATCCTTCAGGTTAACTATCACTGTCTTCTATTGCTCAATGAGGTCTATCAGGCCCCTTCCTCCTTCTTCCCGGGCAATTGTCAGTCTCTCCACGGCAGATCTCAGGTGGTGTTGACGGCTCTTGGTCATCATTGTCCTTGTCGTTTTCATGATATCCTCCAGCTCAGTGTTAGTCCAATCTATGACCCCGAAGGAGTGTGTTAGTACTGGGACTGCATAGGTGTTTATAGCTTTAACTGTGTTCCCTCCATTCAGCTTTGCTTTCAGCAGGTTTCTGAGCCTCTGATGGTATTTTTCAGTCAGGCAGGCCTTAATTTTCTTGTGCTGTAACTGCTGAGCCTGCATCATCCCCAAGTATTTGTAGGCCTCTCCCTCTGCAATGGCTTCGATCTCTTTACCAGTCTTCAGCAGCTGGTAGTTTTGCTTGACCAATTTTCCCTGATGCAATCCATGGGTCTTGCATTTGTCTAGACCAAATTCCATCCTACTATCATTGCTGAATTCTTCAGTGATCTGGAGTAGTTGTTGGAGGTGCTTCTCGGTTCCCACGTATAGCTTGATGTCATCCATGTACATCAGGTGGGTGAGGGAGTACAGGTTCTTCCTTCCTTCTTTGATGTTATATCCGTACTTGCTACTGTTGAGCATGGTGGATAGCAGGTTAAGTGCTAGACAGAACCACAATGGGATCAGGGCATCTCCCTGAAAGATTCCTCTCCTGATGGGGATTGGCCTGGTTGTGATGTTTTCGACCTTAATGGTTGTACTCCATTTTGCCATCGTTTCTCCTAGGAAGTCTGTCACTATCGGATTGACGTTGTCGATCTTCAACACCTCTATTAGCCAGCTATGAGGCACGGAGTCAAAGGCCTTGCAGTAATCGATGTAGGCTATGTACATATTACGGTGCTTCTTGTAGGCTTGCTCCATAAGCACAGCATCTATGGTTAATTGCTCCTTGCATCCTTTGCTCAGCTGCTTGCATCCTTTCTGCTATCAGTCATTATGTTCTGGCTCTCCAAGTGGTCTGATATCTTCCTGGTTATGCAGCTGGTCAGGATCTTGTACATTGTTGAGAGGCAGGTGATTGGCCTATATTTCCCCGGGTTTCTTGTATCTTTGTCTTTAGGCTTCAGATATGCGATTCCTTGAGTGAGAAACTTCGGAATTGTCTCTGGGTGCGTTATCATTCTGGTGAACTGCTCTGCCAGGTGCTTGTGTGTGTGCAAGTGAGCTTCTTGTACCAGTAGTTGTGGACATTATCTATTCCTGGAGTTCACCAGTTGTGAGAGTTCTTGATATCTGTTTTACTTCTTCTCAAATCTCTCACCCTCTCATTTCTTGTACATCCTTGATTTTCTTGCATTCTAGTTCTATCCAGGGTGCTTGGCTGTTATGTCTTACTTCCCTGCTCCATATGTTTCCCTAGAACTCTTCAATGACCCAGAACTTAGGTGGTCAGTTCCCTTCTTTCCCATCTTCTCCAAGATTACAGGAGAAGCCTCTTTGGTCCTCATCGAAGATTCGGTTGTTTATTTTCCTCTGGGAGCTCTCTTTGTATCAGCGTAGTCTCTTGCTTAGTGCAAGGTGGTTCTGCTTCAATGTGTCCAAGTACTCTCCTATTCTCTGATTTTTTGTCTCGTGTTTGCTGTGGACGCTGTCTCTCTTGAGGGTGCTCTTCACTTTTCCAATTAACTTTCTTATTGCTCCGTTGGTACTGGGTCAATTGGCCTATCTTGACTCTTAATTCTTCTATCTTCTGCTGAAGTCTTCTTTCCCAAGCTGGTGGTTCCTTCTGTTTTTGGTTCTTCTGCTGCTGGTCTCTCGCTTCTCTCCCATTGGAATCCTCATGGCTGCTACTGCAGCACAATACATGGCTGTGTGGATGGCCTCCAGTATTGCACCATTGCTGTTGAGGTAATACAGTATTATGTGCCGATTCAGATGGTCTGTGACTCTCCACAAAGTTCTATTTGGCCTCTGCTTCAGTATCACGTTGAGTCTTTGTGGGGTCCATTCCTTTGAATTCTGTTAGGGCCTTCTTCCACTCGTCCTCTATTCTGGATATCACGACCTCGTCTGTTTCCTCTTCAGCTGCTGTGGGTTGTATTTCTTCTTGCTCTTCCTCCTCTGGTTCGGCAGTGGTATATTCTTCCTCTTCTGGTTCCATATTCTTTATCCTATGTAGTTGATTGCTCACATCCTGCTTGATTTTTCCCAAGATGGCAGGAGCTATCAGGTTCTTCGTCATGATGGTCCTTCTCTGGTCCGCTATTCGCTGTTCGGTGACCTGAATATCCGGGAATCATTCCAACCACTTGGTATGCAGTCTTGCCCTGTAGGTTGTCATATCGGTCTCCGGCTTCGTTATTTCATAGTATACTCACATGATGTACGTATTCATTTCGATGCTCCACTTCATGTGTTGGCGTTTTCTTCCATCCTGGGTGGTCACTAGCGCAGTTGCACAGGAAGAACTTCCAGTTGGTGGGGCTGAATGGTCTTGCCCTTCTCTTGTGGTGGACATATGGGGGACAGCACCACTCGCTCCACTGTCTTCCTCGGGATACCGTCTGATTTTTCGAACTGACCCCTCTGCCTAGGCCTGAACGCGAGTGGCTTTATCCTGCACCACGCTTGATGCAGTATGATTAATATTTCTCTGTGACATCATCCATCTATGGAGGGGGGGGGACCTGTTTAGCTTCGGCTAAACAGGTCCCCCTCCATAGTGATGTACCCAAATATACTACTGCAATTTGCCCCATGCCTCATGGTGGTAATTCTCGGGAGTGATGCCAGATGGCACCACAATCTGCCTTAGCTGCCACTCCGACCTTGGGGTAGGTAGATCCCTTGGAGCAACTTTCACAATGTTTATTTATTTTATTAAATTTTATTACTATTAATTTATTCATTATTATTATTATTCTAATTTATTACTATTATTATACCGGTCTCTCAGCATGATGGAGCCACGTTTGCTTCCGCCAAGGCGGTACTCGAACCTGGTCCATCAGGCTGGTAGTCCAGTGTCGTAACCACTGGGCCACCGTGCCCCTAAGAGAGAGAGAGAGAGAGAGAGAGAGAGAGAGAGAGAGAGAGAGAGGAAGGAAGAGGGAGAAAGAGGGAGAAAGTAGAAAGGAATCACCAAGAAAAAGAAGAATGATGATATCCAGCTCAGGATCCTGGGTTTGCCAAGCCCATGCTCACCAGATTATACACTAGCTGATCTGGATGCCTCCTAGAGTTATTAATAGGTTCAGTCCAGTGGGCTATCTAGCAGCCAGCCTGAGCTCAATGTTTTATATCTACTCTCAGAATTTAGAGAAGATTGGATCTAGCCACAATGCGGATCATAACCTCAAAAGACATAAGTCATACTGCATGATGACAGGAGAGAGTGGTTGCTGGAGCTTTTCTCTCGACTCTAAACATGGGTTTCATCGCTTCAAGCCTCCAATAAGCAAAGCAGCGGTATTCAGAGTCATCTATCACCTAGTGCTGATAACACATGGGGGTGGCATTCTTTTGTGTGGTATGGATGCCACCCATCAACCTTTCTTACATTGGTTCACATAAGGGTAGTCATCTCCAGCATACCAGGTGCCATATTTCAGGACTTGCAAATGGGGCTTATACCCTGGGTTACAAACAGTGTGAAAGTAAAAGCAGAAGATTTGGTTGACAGAATGACCAGACTTTGCCGAAATTCAGTTCATTTGAATGAAGTGTCACCTGAATATCAGTTTTATCAGATTTTAGACTCCCAGGTGACAAGCACTAGCTTGCAATACCAGAGAAAATGTCTGTGACAAGCCTTAAGGACATTAATGATCACATACACTAATAACCTTACCAAGAATGTGAGTGTTATGAAAATGCTGATGTTTTGTACCAGTTTGATAGCTTACAGCATAAAATCAGTCTTCCACATTTCATTTTTTCGTGTTCCCAAGCCCTGCTCCTAAATAGTGAACAATCTGAATTTAAACTTCTTTACAATTACAAGATACAGTATACTGCAGAAGTTGTTCTAGCATGAAGCTAGGGCTACTACTTAGGAGTCTAAACAGCTGACTGGATTCAGGTCCAACTTGTGAGGCAAGTGGGCCAAATTTTGCAAAGTCTGTTCATTATACAATAACCAAGTCCTCTGCTCACACCTTAATGGTAGTGGTGGGACTGCCAATAATCCTGGGTATATCACTACACTGAAGGCCAAAAATATTGCACTTAATTTAGTGAAAGTAACCACCCAGGAACATGAACTAATATACAGTGGGGCCTCGACTTAAGATGACATCAACATCTGATATTCTCAGGAACTGATATACCTTCCATACAATCATTTATTTTAAGGACCGATGATATTTGCAGATACCAATAGCTTCTGATATAGCTGGAATGATACATGGGTGAAAATTTTCAGACGTGTGCCACACAGAACGTCACTCGTACGATTGTTCTCGGCCAAATAATGTATTTTTTATTGTTCAACGCGTGGCACGCGGAACATCACTTGTACAACTGTTTCAGATCTATGACGATCTGAAACTTAAAACTCCATCAACCAGTGGCAGTGCTGTGAGCTTTGAAGACTAGAGCCAGCAGAGGCTCGTTCGTGCACTTCAAAAAAGGGCACATATCAAAGTGTTGAAAGGTATGGGGAGGCATCCAGTGCTGATAAAAAAGTAGCTGAGACCTTTAAAACTGAATTCCAAGAGTTTGTTGATCAGGAGGGTTATCTTCCCCAGCAGGTTTTTAACATTGATGAAACCGGCTCTTCTGGAAGCAAATGCTCAGGAAAATGTACATCACTAAGGATGAGACTAGTTTACCTGGACATAAGCCTATGAAAGATAGGCTCACTCTCCTGTTGAGTGCCAATGCCTCTTGAGATTTTAAGCTGAAGCCTTTGCTTGTGTATCATTCTAACACCCCCAGAGTATTTAAACAACAAAAGGTTGACAAAGGCTTGCTGGGAGGGAGTGTTTTGGTGCAGTATCAAGAAGGCCTGGGTTACAGGATGTCTTCAACGAATGGGAGCTTGAAGTTTTTCCTTCAGTGAAGAGTTATCTTGAAAAAAATAAGCTTCCTGTGAAGGCACTGCTCCTGCTGGATAATGCACCAGGCCATGATCCCAACCTTGTTCAATCTCTTGAGGCACAATTTGACTATTTTCAAGTCAAATTTTTGCCACCCAACACCACTCTTCTTCTTCTTCAACCAATGGACCATCAAGTGATTGCAAACTTAAAAGAAAATCTACATCACGAAAATGTTCGCAAGTTGCTTTGCAGTGACCTCTGGTGAAAATTCTGTCACCCTCAAAGATTTTTGGAGGTCGAAGTTCAACATGGTGGATTGTGGTGAGGCTGATTGTAAGTTCTTGGAATGATTTTTCCACCAGGTGCTTAAATTCAGCCTTGAAAAACATCTGGCATTTAATTATCCATAACGTTGACAGATTTGAAGATGATGGTGCTTTGACAAATGTTGTTACTGTTGTTTGTTGGATTTATTGGTGCAAGGGCTACTAAGGCCATTATGCACCTTTTTCAATCTTATTTGGAACATGGCTCTGACAAATGATATTGTTACTCTTGGTAAATCAATGGGTCTGGAGGTTGGCGAAGAGGATGTGTAGGACCTTATTGACGCTCATGGGAGTCAGCTAACAGAGGAGCTACAAGAGTTGGAGAAAATTGTGGAGAGTGACACTGGAGAGGAAGAAAAAGAAACCAAAAAGTGTCAGCTAAAGTGATTTCTTGTTGTAAGCATTTAAGAGAAGTGATAAAAACACCCCGACATTGAAAACACTGAACTCATGATGTGCAAAATGGAAGGCAGTCATTTCTTACTTAAGGAAGCTACAAAAAAAAAAAAAAAAAAAAAAGTCGTAAAGAAACAGTTCACTTTGGACAGTTTCTTTGCCAGTAGCAACAAAAGACTGAAAAGACACGTGGAGCATGATATAGTCCCACCACCACTATGCCACCATTGATTTCATCAGCTCTGCACTTCAAGTCTAAGGTAAATGCTAATTTATTGTTTGTTTTTTATTTTAAGATGTTTTATGACTATTTATTAAATAATCTTTATAAAACACTAAATTTTTAATGTAAAACTGAAGTATAACATGTAAGAAATACTCATTTTATGTGTTGTTGGGGAATGAATTACAGGAAATCAATGTATTATTGGTTTCAACTTACAATATTTTCAACATACAATGGGTTTTGTGAAACCAATTACCATCGGATGTTGGATCCCCCCCCCACCAGTGTAAACAGTTGTGGGCTTGAAATGGTGAAAACCATGTTTAGTCTCCAAAGCAAGGCTGCATCTCCCCATCTCTTCTAGCAAGCATAGATAAGGTCATGTAGTATGGTCATACTACATGAGGTTCTGATGGGCATTGTGGCAGAATTTAATATTTCTTATAATTTTAATGTACACTATAAAATATTTTTCTCAGACCAGCTGCTATTTATTCCACCAGACTAAACCTACTGATAACTCTCTAAAAGGCATCTAGATCGGCTAAGATAATCTTGATGCTTCTATTCTACTATCCCATGATGTGGGAGGCACAGCAGAGACCACATTATGTGAAGGAGTTGGATATATTTTCATACCTGCATAATTCTGACTGTCAGAAGCTACAGATAAGGAGTTATTTTTTGAGAAAAACAGAAGATTTTTTGGTAAGAGAAGATTTTCTAAAAAAGCAGATCTTTTAAAACCCAGACTTTGGGCTTAAATTTAAATAACAATGTGCATATTCAAACAGCTTGCAAAAACATGCTTTCAAACATTAGCTTCCTTACAGTTTTTTTACCTGTAGATTTTTGTTTGGATTGTCTGTTAAAATGATTATGGACTACTTCAAGAAAGATAGGCTCTTCAGAAATGTTGCATCAAAGTTTTGCTTAAAATTTTTATTTATTCACTGGTGATATACTGGCGTTTGTTACTCATTTTTGAAACATTCAACATAACAATTTGGCGAACCTCAAAGAAATTGATCTTGACACTTCCAAGCTTTTAATCATGTTTGGTGGCATACAGTTCTCCTAAACAAGTTCCCATCTTACAGATCGCTATCTGTTTTTTTACAATTGTGTAGACAGTTTTCCCTCTGACTGCTCACTGCAGATGATGGTAGACGACTCTCTTCTCCCCAAGAAATGTCTGATGACCCAGACATTTCTTGGGAAGCTACAGGGCCATGCAAATGGGCTCCGGATGGCTCAAGGGGTGCAAACAGCATATCAGTCACATTATTCAGCAAAGGAGGGAATGAATAGGTGAAATGGGAAGTCTTTTTTTTTTTTTTTTTTTTTTTTTTTGGCTGATGCTGTATAAGCTTGCTTCCTTGCATCATTTGCCACTACTAATGCCAAATCATATTAAATATTTTCTCCTTCCCCAAACATATGCAATCTCATAACCATCAACATTTATGAAGGTTTGTATTCAAAAATACAAACCTTCATAAATGAAATTTAAATAAAACGCATGAGTTTTATTTAAATTTTATATCAGTATATCTCCTTTAACAACCATTTACAATCTGGGTGACTTATATGTAGCAAAACATGCAGTGAAAACTGGTGAACAAATCAGTTATTTGTGAAACATGCAGTGAATAAATAACTGATTTGTTTTCAGTTAATGGTTGTTCTCTGTGAGATTCCTACTTTTTGCACAGTATTTGTGTCATGTAAGATTGATATGCCCTGTAATTGTGTGAATAGTCCAGATGACTTCTGTTACATATGTGGAGAAGTCACATTAGCTTCAAGAAAACATTCCTTAACTCAAGCCATAAAAAAGGCCCACTTCTTGTACTTTGACAAGAACTGGGCTCCAGACCTATACTACACTACCTGTTCATCAAACTCAATGCGTGGAAGAATCGAAAGGGACGTTTTATGCATTTTTCAGTGCCCACAATATGGAGAGAGCCAACAAAGCATGTCACAGACTGTTACTTCTGTATGGTGCCTCCTATTAGAAAAGGGATGACAATGAAAAAAAAGTGGACAGTGATGTACCCAAATATACTACTGCAATTTGCCCCATGCCTCATGGTGAAGTACTACCTATTACTGAACCACCCGACCGTTTTTCTATACACTCTGATGAAGATACTGATGAATATCAACTTGATATACACAAAGAAGTACAGCATCTGTCTACATCAAGGGATCCACCATTTTGTTCAAACCTTTATCCTTCTGAAACACATAAGATCACAGAAAGTGAGCTTAATGACTTCATCAAGGATCTTGAACTGCCGAAGAATAAGGCAGAGCTTTTGGCCTTGATGCCACAACAGTGGAATCTTCTAGATTAGTGGTGGCCAACTTAATTTGTGCTGCGATCTACTTTTTTTCTTAAAAATGTGCCGCGATGTACCATCTCAAGAATTTCATTGCACATGGTTAAAAAAGTTAATCAACACATATTGAAAAATGTTATTTATAAATTTTAAAATTAAATACAATTCGGAATTATTATTTTAAATTCATATGTATTTAAATTTTTAATTTTTGCAAAGTTTGTGTCTTCGTGTCATCTGCCAAGCTTTCAAAATTGGGGATATACTGTGATAAGGCCAACCATAAAGAATCTTCTGTATGCAAGTCAGTAAGATTAGAGTGAGTCTTCATCTTTGGCATCTCCGTAGCCAGGTGGGCAGGAGCAACAGTGCATAGCACACGCTTCTTGATCAGACTGGGGTTCGAGCCCGTGACCACCAAATACGGAGGATGTGAAAAGGTCAGGAAATGACCACCACATATCCCCGGAGCAATATGGCCTTAGTTGCTAATGCTCCTAAAAACCAAAAATAACAATTTAAAAAAATAAAAATCATCTTTGTTTGTTTGTTTCAAATACGAAAAGGCCGATCCACATAAATATGTGGAACCAAAACAGGAATTTAAAAGTTCACTGCATTTTTTTTACATTTGGGTACTTTTCTCGGCAAACATATTTCCAAAAGTCTTCTGATGATCTGGCTTTTAGGAAGATATCATTTCGCAATGTAATAATTTTATTTTCAAGTAATATTTTCTCCATGTGAAAAATCTCAGCGATTTTTTCTGCAATTTGTTTCGTATCTAAGTCGACATTAAATGGATAAGAAATATATTGAATAATGTCTTCAATCGTTTCAAAATCATCCACAACTTTCTCAATTTCAGAAACATATTTCTATTAAATTCAAAAACAGGATATTTTTACAAATGATCTTGCATATTTGCAAAATGATTGGATTTTTTTTCTTTGAGATCCTTAATTAACCATTGCCAAAAATTGATATTTATGCAGAAATACTACTAATCAGTGCGTTGAAATGCCTTTCTAAATTTCCTTTTTTTGGGTGTAGCCACGGAAGCATTGCAGATCAAACAACATTTTTCTTTTATCATTACAAAAAAGTATTCTAGTTCCCACTCGATGAAAATTATGTTTTGCTCTTTTTCATAGTATTAATTTTAAATCAAAGGTTATTAAATTAACGTATAAGTACTATCCAGTTATTAATATTAAGTAAGCTAAATAAGAATTCGACACAATACACTATGCCATCCACAACGTAACTGCGTGCATTTTCACTGGACAAGCCTAGCGGCTGCGCGGCGAGAAGAGTAGAGAAGAGAAGAGTAATAAAATCAGTAAGTGGCACAAAATGTGTCTACTAAGAAAGACTTCAGTTCTGGAAACAAGGTATCTATGTTATACCAAATTGAAATGTTTAAGGGTTTAAAAACATTGAGTAAACTAAATGCCAATGACATCCTTACTCTTTCTAAAGTGACATGCAAAATGAGAATTTTTTTTAAATAAAAAAATTGAAAAAGGATAGCTGCAGAATAAATATGTGGGAACCTGTCTTTTCCTGTAAGGTAACTGATTTTTGTAATATATTAACATCATCATTGGATATGTGGTAATTTATTCCAACCATAGGTGGAGATAGGAAGAGGTGGTTTTTTTTTTTTTTTTTTTTGTAATGCTGTATAAGCTTGCTTCCTTGCATCATTTTGCCAATACTAATAAAAAAAAAATTGTAAATGTACAGTAAGTTACAAAATCACATTTTCTAATTTGTCTCCTAAATTGTTTCTTCTGATTGTATTCATGAAGCTTTATCTCTATCAATGAGGTCCACCTTCAGACTATCAGAGATCATCTGGGCTCTTTAAACCTCTGGGTTTTTACATTTTTGAAAAATATCCATAAAAAAAAAAAGTGTCACGTTTACTGAGCATGTTTTTATCATCTGTATATACCGATTTTGAGCATATAAATCCATAAATTTATAAAAATTTATTAACCTTATACACGAAGCCGCAGAATCAGATCCAACAAATATATATATACAGTGTTTAAATCTAAGACTGGACGTCTTTTTTCTAAACATGGCAAATAACAGCTGTGCATTTTCTTTCACTTATGTAAATAATTTAAAATTTTTCGTGTTTTTTTTTTATTTTTATATATATATATATATATATATATAATTTAATTTTCGTTTTACCAAACAAACGTAATTCTCGGTTGTCAAACATGCACTGTTTTACAAATATAACATATTTACGTAAATTTGCGGAAACATGTGAAAACAACGATGTAATTAAGTACTCTCTCATACACCTTCAGTGGAATAAATCCAGTAATATATATACAGTAACAAATTACACATATGCAGTATACAGTGTGCCTGTGAACCAAAAAACGAGTCTTAACTCACGAATGACAGGAGCGCTCAGATAAGTGATTGTGTCTTTGGAAGCGCTATTTTTAGCGAAACGTTTAGAGAGAAATCATAGGCATATAAGGAATAAACAATACTCACCATCATCAAGTTGAACGCCTTGTTCAATACACACTTATGAAGTGCAACGTACAGGCAACAACTTTATGAAAATCTTCGACACTATATTCCCCAATAACGGTCAGCCATTTCTCTCACCTACGCGCTAACGAACGGCCGTTACACCACTACTATTCACCACTCCACTAGGCAAAACATTGTACTTTACTAACGTTTTTGTTTTCTGTGTCCTTTCCATGACAATTTAGAGTAGATCAGGTATAGCCGGTAATCCAAGAGATCACATTTAGTACAAATAATTTTTTAAAAAAAATTACAACACGTTTATCAAGCGACAAAACAAACGACTGCCAAGCGAAATGCAGAAAACTTTACAAAAAACGCATTGGGGTTGAGGATATTGCATGAATTGATCTTGGTGTCTACCTTTACCCCTGAACTGACCTTGAATAATGAATGAAATAAAGCAGCAACATTATTTTGTATTGTAAAGTTTTATTATTGCGAGATCATAATACAGTAGCAACTTACATATATGTGTATACGAACCACGATCAGTGATACAACTTCAGACGCTCTTCCAGTTCCCACATCCTCGCAAGACAGATAGTAGAGGACAAGTATGAATAGCAGAGCTGGCTTTACGTGTGGGCACACAAGGCATTTTCCAAAGTTTCTCGGCTAATAAATCTTAATTAATAAATTTCGGGCATGTAGGGACGCCAACGAGAGCCCAGAGGACCTCGGATAGTCTGAAGGCGTACCTCATTCATAGAGATAAAACTTCATAAATACAATCAGAAGGAGACAGTAACAAATTAGAAAATGCGATTTTGTACCTTCTCCGACCACACCATTTTCTAAGAACAGCTTTATGCCTTTCCCATTATTATTATTATGGAAAGAAATATTCAAACTCAGTTCATATTATCTTTTAATAAAAACATCTGTTATGTAACATCCTCAGCACCTCTAGAGTTACCAGGTTTTCATAATCTCTGAACTGGAGATGATTTTGGAAAAGAGAGGTAAACGTAATCTAGAATTATCTTCACGTAAAATATACATTTTTCAATTTCTTTGTAATTAAAAAAAAAAAAAAAAAAAAAAAATGTTAACCCTACCATAACGTTAGAGAAAAAATTACTAAAGGACAACTGTGATAATTAACGTCCTTGTTATAGATTTCTAATTTCCAGTTTATGACTATAACTGTTATAATTTAAAACATTATGGCACGTGATTTAAAATAAATAAATTAATTAATTTTCTGTTTATACTCCGGGACGACCACACGGTCAGAGGAGTCCACAAGGTAGAGACAATACAAGAAACAGCACCATATTCAGCAGTCACGGGCTTGAACTGTAGTCACTCAAGGCACGTGTACTTATACACCAGCGTGCATGACCACTCAGATACGAATACCCACCTATCTAATATTGTGTTGGGCCCACGTTCGCACGGACAACAGCCATTATTCGCCTACATGTGTGTGTGTGTGTGTGTGTGTGTTTCCCTCTTTGGCTAGTGCTGCATAAACTTGCTTTTTTGTGTAATTTGCCACTACTAATACTAATACTTAGCATTGACTCCACTAGATTGTCCGAAGACGTCCGTAGCAGTTTTTGGCCGATGCTATATAAGCTTGCTTTCTTCCATCATATGCCTCTACTAATGCTAATGCAATATTCAGCCATACTACCTGCAAGGCTTTCCATATTGTTGGAATAGATGATGGGTGCTTGTCGATACGCCTCACTTTCGTTCCAAAACATCCCTGATATTGAGGTCAGGCGAATTTGGAAGTCCAAATTCGCCTGACCTCAAACGCAGTGAAGATATCACCCATTCAAGATGCGTTTCTCGAACAGTGCAAGCCCGATGATACAGCGCATTATCGCCTTGGACGTTACCCCTTTTCTCCGAGTAGGGCTGCCATCCGTCCTCATTTTCCCGGATATGTCCTCATTTTTTACGTATCATGGACTGTCCAGGAGGAATTTCTAAAATTTTGAAAATATCCGGAATTTTGGCTGTTAAAATTTGAAAACCTCCTGATCCTTATCATTAATAAAATTAGTAAGGCGTACACCAATCAACTTTGCAGAAGTAATTCCAAGAATTCCACTTCCGGCTGTAAACAATGCAGATTAAGTAGTTTATCATACGTTTGGAGTTAATGACATTTTGTTCGTGCAGCTTGACTTTTTTCACTCCATTTTTTTATTCTCCTTAACATTCTTGGTGAGTAGAGAATTCAAAATAAATTTTTCTCTCATTATTTATTTTACCTGAAATTCATTCTAATAAGTGAATTTATTCTAAATTAAAATTACGATTCCACGTTTTTTAATTAAGAGATCTCACTTTTTCTGTTCTTTCAGCAGTTCGTATAAACAATAATTTGATTCGTCCAGCTTCAATTCGTCGTATTTATTTACGAGTAAGCATAGTTTTTGAATGCGATATATCTCAATTATCAGTTGAAGAAGTAATCAGTCACTTCTTCAAATAATTTTTTATTTCTGCTATTTAAATTAAAATAATTCCTTAATTTATATAAATTCAGGAATATCCATTATGCCGAAAAGGAAATGCAAGTTTACGGACGACTTGAGGATGAAATATCCAGCTTTTCGAAAGGGAGGAGTAGATTAAAGAGGCGGGATGCATCGTTTGCGGTCCAGAAAGCTACATCTCGGTTGCTAACAAGGGTTCAGGTGATTTGAACATCCACATGAATTCAGAGAAACATAAAAGAACGTTTCAGCAAGGTAACGGTCTTTTTAGTAAACATCCCTAAAATGTTTGATGTAAGAGTTTGTTGCTGAAGGAACCCTTGCCTTTCACACAGTGGCACATCACCACAACTATAAATCGATGTCTTGTACAGCAGAATTATTAAAGTCGATATGCTCTGATTCAGATATTGCTAGGAGGTTATCTTGTGCAAACACAAAGACTGAAGCCATAATTAATTCTGTCTTAGCAGTCCATTCAGTTAAAGAAGTTGTTAAGTCCCTGCAGAATGTACAATTTTTTGGAGTTTCCACTGACGCCACTAATCGTGGATTTCTGAAAATTTTCCTTATTTTTGTGCATCATTTTGACTGGATAAATGGTGATTCAAAGGTTAAGCTAATAGAATTAAATAACAAGTCAGATAAGACCTCAGCTACTATTTCTGGCTATGTTTATGAGACCTTGTGTAAAGGTGGTCTGGGTAAGAAAAATATTGCATTCGGTGGAGATAATTATAACATTATGTTTGGAGGAGTGTGGAGATACAATAGGAATAATGTATTTTCAAATTTACGAAGATTATTTGGTCAATCGCTAATAGGAGTGAGCTGCCCTGCCCACATTCTGCATAACTGTATCTAGCATGGAGCAGATGCAATTGATGTAGATATTGACTCCATTGTTCTTTAGATTTTTAATTATTTCAGTGTCTACCCTGTATATGTTGAAAACCTAAAAACATTATGCGAAAATTTACAGACGTTACCAACAAAAAACTTCTGTATCATAACAGAACACGCTGACTTTCTCTATTACCTGCAATTAGTAGTAGTAGTAGTAGTAGTAGTAGTAGTAGTGGCACTTGATGCAAGAAAGCAAGTGTAGGAGCTTATGCAGCATCAGCCAAAAAAAAAAAAAAAAAAATCACACCATACCCTCCAAATGCCTGTCCAGTTCCTCCTTAAATTTATTTAACCTATCAACTTCCACAACGACAGATGGAAGTTTGTTCCAGCAATTAACCACCCGCTGGCTAAAGGCAAATTTCCGCACATCTATTCTACATCTATCCTTTCTTAATTTGAACTTATGTCCCCGTAGGTTCGTATTCTGAACAAGTGGGAGGATCCCATCAGAATTCAGCGTGCTCAACCCATTCAAGGCCTTATAGACCTCAATCAGATCACCGCGCAGGTGCCTAGTCTCCAGCCACTGCAATTTGCAGAACTGAAGCCTCTCTTGGTAAGAGGATCCCTTCATTCCCCTCACCAATCGTGTTGCTCTTCTCTGTACACGCTCAAGCAAATCTACATCCTTCCTAAAATGAGGCCTCCAGACCTGTACGCAGTACTCAAGGCGTGGCCTGACCATTGCCTTATACAGAGGGACAATCACCTCCTTTTCCCTGCTAGCAAAATTCCTATATATCATTGACAAAACCCCATGACCTGCCCTAGCAGCCTGTCTACATTGCTCAGAAAACTTCATATCTGACTGCACAATTACTCCCAGGTCTTTTTCATTTTCTACCACCTTAAGTGTAGTACCACACAGTTGGTACGTAATTGAAAGGATTACAAGTATTTATCCAGCCCTAAGGGCTTTCTTTTTGTATCAAGAAATCCCCCCAAGATTTTAAAACTTTTCTTTGAAGATGAGTTTAGTGAAACTTCTCTTGTTCATTGCGGAACTGTAATGTCAGTCTTCAATTCACATATAATGAGCATTGAAAGGAATGACAATTCTTTGATAGAAGTAATTGAAGCTCTAGCTTCCGTAACGGATATTCTGTCTGAAAGAAGTAAATATCAGTTAATTTCCCTCAAAGTGAAGGAAATGTTGGAGAAGGGGCAAGAAGGATGTACAGAGAAATGTGGAGTTTTCAGAAGAAATTTCCAGAAGAATTCATCATGCACTGAATACTTGGACATGTGGTTGAAGCCACTGAAAGAAGTTTCTTCATTCAGGTGGATGTCTTTAAGCGAGCCTTCATACAAAAGGAGTGTATGTGGATGATGTGAAGTGCTTTGATTAGTTTTGTAATTTTAAAAAAAAATTGTAAAGGAAATTAAGGATACTGATGTTTCTGTTCCTTGTAATGTAAGATGGGCTAATTATATTAGCCACTGTGAGAATGAAGAGTTTTTCACAGAGCTGTTAATAATTGCTCAATTTTTCTATTCTGTTCCACCACATAATGCATTTATTGAAAGACTGTTTTCAATGATGGAGATGCAGCGGTCTAAGGATAGAAATTCGTTTACTGCGGATTCAATTAAGGAACTAATGCTTACAAAATTGAATTTCAGTGACATGCTGTGTAAAGATTTCCATTCATATTTATCCAAAAACACAGATTTACAGAGAAAAATTGCATCAGTGGAAAAATATAAAAGAAATGTAGAGAACAAAAATTAAGCTGAGAAAAAAAAAAGTATTTTTTTAATTGATACCATAATTAAATTTTTTGTGTATCATTATTTACCAATTAAGCAATCCGCATAAGAATGTAAGTGTGAACAATGTTAATTTAAGGGATTTGTGCTATTCAATTAAAATATTTAACATGTTATTACTTTGCCAGTGACTGTGTTATCACCATTTTGACTGTGTGACCGTATTATTCCCAGGCATTCCCATTCCGTTATTTGTTGTACTAATGTTATCAGTGACTGTGTTATTACCATTTGAAAAGAGTGTAAGAGAATGTAAGCGGTGTTTTGGTAAAATAAAGAAAGTCGCCCTCAAAACTTCAGATTTTTCTGCCCGAATGTCCTCATTTTTAAGGTTTGAGAGATGGCAGCCCTATCTCCGGGATAAAAATACAATACGGCAGGAGGCACATAGTCTCCTAGGAGCTGACTGTTAAAGAAAAAAAAAAAAAAAACTATTCTATTAGGCCACCCGAATATTTAAATTCATATGCGGTGCTGCGTGTCTTATGTCTTTTAATTGCGTGTGGTCTATGGTCGATTTGTTAGTTTGGCTGGACGAAAAACCCCAGTGTCTGGGGGAATATCCTTGCTATCTACACCTGAGACTGACTAACTCAGCCAAAGAGTGAAAAAGGCCCATTAAAGTTCTTCGCTTCATCGACGGGATTCGAACCCGGGCCTTTTCCACCCGGTGTGGTAAGAATGGTGACGATACCACTGTGGTAGCCGTGCAGACTAGAGCTACGTGTAGACCTCACCAATGAAACGTTGGTCCACACGCACCAAGGGGCACAGTTCGTACAAGCAAAACATGCCCCATATTAAGCAATCACACAACCTGCCTTGATAGTGGACATCATGCATTGGCCACAGACTCGTGTTGCTTGCGCCACACACACACGCACGAAAGCGTCCGTCGGCGTGTTGCACCGTCTATTTGGGCTCAACCGACCAGCACACTCGTTTTCAGATCATATAGGTCTGAGTGTGCGGCTCATCGCCATCTGGAATATTTTTCTTGCATTCCCCATATAGTATTGGGAGGTCAAGAGTCACACAGTGCGTTCAGCCCGTACAACGCGCTGCACCCTTCGCTCACTGCGAACATCGACCTTGCGTAATGCTTTATTATTATTATTAGCTATATAGTGCAAGGAAGCCTGAGGCTTATGCTGCACCAGCCAAAAAACAAAAAAAAATCTAAATTACCCTGAGAGAGAGAGTCAGAAGTAGAAGGGATCATCAAGAAAGAGAAGAATGATGATATCCAGCTCAGGACTATGGGTGTGCCAAGCCCATACTCACCAGATGTAAGCCCCTTGGTTTGACTCATTCGACAATTCTTTATCCACATTAACCACGAGGGCAGTGAGCAACCGACAAGACGTGCCGATTCCGATATGTAAGCACCAGGTGCATTAGATGAAACAACCATGCTATTTGAAACTCCATGATATCTTTACTACCTCCAATAACTGCTACTTTATCAGATGAACTTACACGACCAGACCACTATTCTGGACCACTGTTGACCACTATTCCGGCGTACGAAACTGTTTGGCTTTTTATACTCAGAGTTACGCATCCAGTAAGTATGAGATGCTCACAATTCAGTGCTCACTGAGTATAGGTGATAATAGTTCAGTTTTATAGGAGTTTTAAAGAGTTGACAACTCTGTATACATTTTGCAACTTCTTCAGTCGTTAAAAAATTATACCAATGGGATAATTTATTCTTTGACAAGTAGAAAAGTCGTATAGGGTATGTAATTTGATACAGCTGTTGATACTGTTGCACATAAAAGACTGCTGTACAAATTGGATTAGAGTGGTATTAAGGGCAAGATTAGTGTGGCATTAACGACATATTGCTCTCATGGATAAAGGGTTCGTTGGATCGGAGAAGACTGAAAGTGGTAATCAATGGACATTGCTTTTCGTGGACTAATGTTATTAGTGGAGTCCCCGAGGGTTCGCTGTTGGGGTCATTGTTGTTTTCTGTATTTATCACTGGTATTGATGAAAGTATATCAGGCTTAATCCCTAAGTTTGCAGATGGTGCAATGGTTAGCAGGGTGGTTAATGACATAAATGACAGCATGCTACAGCAAAAGAATCTACAAAAGTTAGGCAGATGGGCTGAGAAAGGGCAATTGAAGTTTAACTTTGACAAATGAAAAGTACAGCATATGGGTAGCAGTAATCCAGAGTAATGTACCAACTGTGTAGTATTATTCTCAGGGTATCGTTTTATGAAAATCATAAGAGGTCTGGGGTAATTATGCAGTTGAATATGAAGTTCTCTGAGAAAGCAGACAGGCTGCCAAGACAGTTCGTTAGGTATTATCAAAGAAACAGGAATTTTGCTAGCAGGGATGAGGAGGTGATTAAGGAGGGGAACTCCCCACAGACTGGGGATGCGCAAATGTATCTCCAATTCACAAAGGAGGATCTAAGAGTAACCCGAGTAATTACAGACCAGTTAGTTTAACTTCCGTTCAAGGAAAATTAATGGAGTCACTGGTTAAAGATGCATTGCAGGATCATCTAGACAAGACTGCACTAATAATTCAGAGAGAGCATGATTTTTGATTTTTTGGGGGGAAAATCTTGTCTTGTCTGACAAATTTGATTGGATACTATGATTTGGTTAGAATGGAACTGGATGCAAAAATAATTTTGATATCATACACTTGGATTTCAGTAAAGCTTTTGACAGTGTTGCGCATGGAAGGCTACTGTACAAATTGGAGCAGTATGGTATTAAGGGTAAGTTGCTACAATGTATAAAAGGGTGGTTGAGTGGGAGAAAACAGACTAGTAATCAGTGGACACTGCTCTTCATGTACTAATGTTATCAGCAGAGTCCCACAGGGTTCGGTGTTGGAACCACTGTTATTTTGTATATTTATCAATGATATTGATGAAGGTATATCAGGCTTAATGTAGAAGTTTTAAGATGATTTTTTTTTTTTTTTTAATGAAAACCCCAAACACGAGAGGTATTAGAACCTATGGTACTTGGTACCGTGCTTGGGTTGGATGATCAGAAGACGAAAGAAGATATTTGTTGACATTAGACTTGAACTTCTGTAGACTGTAATTTTCAGAAAAGACATGCGAAGGAAGTGTGTTCCAGAAAACGGCAGTTGAATGAGTAAACAAGAAAGATGAAAAGTTGGTTCTCTGAGTTTGAAGTTGGACAGTAAATGGATGTTGGCTGGTGGCGGCACGTGTTCGGACTGTTTTGAAAGAGAGAGAGAGAGAGAGGTAATTATAGAAGCCAATTCAGAAGAACAGTGCCCATGAAAATATCTGTTGAAAATGCATGCAATAGAAACAGTACGTCTCTGAGACAGTGAGTGAAGAGAATCTATTAGAGAGGAGTCATTAATTAACCTAACTGCCCTCTTCTGAATGGAATCAAGAAGTCTGAGAGAGGTTTGGGGGGGAGCACCACCCCAGATGTGGGAGCAATATTCCATGGGAGCTGTTTGGAAGAAAAGTAACGCCGACAGCGAAAGAGAAAAACCAAGTTTTTTAGATGCAGAAGAAGCAATGTTTCTAATGTGCTTGTGCCAAGAGATATTGGAAGTCATGGTAATCCCCAAAAGAGATATATCAACCTGCCTAGAAATCGTTGTGTTACCAAAGATAAGCATAGGAGCAGAAGAAACCTTTTTGCGAAATATAAAACAAGACTGTGTTTTAGAAGGATTGAATTCAACTAAGTTGTCCCTAGCCCACTGGAAAATTACCATAGATCAGCATTTAAGGACTTGGTAGCGGATATTAGAGAAGTTGAAGCTGATTGAGCAGGGCAAGGTTTCTCAAATTGGAAAGTGGAATGCAATGTGCTATCATCGTCAAAACTATGGATAGGATTTCTAGTCAATAGAAGAAGGTCATTAATACACAATAGGAAAAGAGTTGGGGGGGAAAGAACTGAACTTTGGGGGCCGCCAGCATTAGTGGAGAAGTTAGAAGACAGAGAGCCATCTACCATCACCCTCAGTGGGCAATCAGAGAGTCACCGAACTTTTCCATTGAATTTGTCCATAAGTGGGTAACATAAGCCAGAATATCACCAGTGGATCCACACTGATGGAATCCATACTGGCGATCGTTTATCAGACGGAAGGTTTCTAGGTAGTTTAAGTGTTCGCGGTTAATTGATTTCTCCATTACTTTAGAAAGGGAAGAAGTAATTACAATGGGACGATAATTGGATGGGAAGGACTTGTCAGCCTTTTTAGGAACTGGCTGGATATTTGCAAATTTCCAAGCAGAAGGAAAAACACCTTTGGAATAAGAAAGTGAAAAAAGGCAGCAAAGAATAGGAGTAAGTTCAGGAGCACAGGTTTTGAGAACAAGTGGAGAAATACCATCAGGAACTGGAGTTTTCTTAGCATCAAGATTCGTCAAAATCCTTCTGACATCCTTTTGACGGAAGATCACTGGAGACATTGAATGAAGCGTGTTGGGAATGGTGGGAGGTGTTTGACAAGATCATTGATACATGAGTTGGAAGAAAAATGGGATGCCAGCAAGTCAGCTTTATCTGTGGCTGAAGTGACAACAGAACCATTTGGTTTTGACAGAGGTGGGAGCCGAGATGGGCAAAAGTTGCGGCCAATAGCTTCGGCAAGAGACCAGAATGCTCGGCTTCCATTAGGGCAAGAAGCAAGTTTTCTACTCTTAGCCTGTTCAAACTCTAGTTTGGACTGATTAATAACTGCTTTAAAATTGCTGCGAGCTTTGGTGTAGACAGAAAATGAAACTGAGGAATTGGACACAAGCCAATTATGATATGCAACGTTCTTCTCTTGAACAGCCTTAGCACATTAACTGGAAAACCAAGGATTAGATTAAGGAAGAGATTTTAAAGTGGAGTGTGGGATAAAGGATTCCATTCCTGCAAGAATAATTTCACTGACACGATCTGATCAAACGTTGAAATCAGAAGTTTGGAAACAGTAATCAGACCAAGGAAAAGAAGAAAAGAAATCTCGCAGTTCATCCCACTTCGCATTCTTGTAATGCCAAATAATACGAGATTGGGAATAGCCATGAGATAAAGGTTCCATTTGAGAAGAGACAATCATTAAGTTGTGATCTGAGGTGCCTAAAGGACGACTCACTTCGACCATGTACTTAGAACAGTTGTTTGTGAGAAAAGGATCAGGCGTGTTGGCTGTATGATTAGGATTGTCCGGTATCCTTGTAGGTAAATGAACAATCTGTGCAAGGTCATTGGTAATTGCAAAAGCCGCAGCATCACGACCAGCTGCGTCAACGTGTGAAGAAAACGGAAGCCAGCTGGAGTTGTGAACATTAAAATCACCAAGGAAAATTACCTCACTGTTAGGAAAGTTGGACTGGAGAAAGTCAAGTTGCAAAGAGAGGAAATCAAAAAGCTCCAAGTGATTACTGGAGTTGGGAGAACAACGAATGAATTTGACAGAATGAGGTAGAGAGATTTTAAGCTAGAAAGTTCGAAAAGAGGCGATTCCAAATTACCAAGTCTCTGACAGAGAATATCGGAACGGACATATGCACAAGTACCCCATTTGAGGCGAAAGGAATCATACAACGAATAGTTTGGGCAACTGAGATGAGCAGTATTTGAATCAACGGATAACTGAGGTTCTGTCAGAAAAAGTACATGGGGTTTGGCAGACTGCAAGTGGAAATTGACATCGTTAAGATTAGAATTGAAACCATGTATATTTGTGAAATGAACTGGGAGGTTTAGATCTTTTCGCAGATAAGTTACTCTATTAGTTCAACGTCCACGACAACAGCAATTAACGTCCACGTCTGTTCCAGCAATTAACTACCCACTGGCTAAAGACAAACTTCCGCACACATATTCTGTAATTGTCTTTCCTGAATTTGAATCTATGCCCCTTCAGATTCGTAATCTGAGCAAGCGAAAGAATCGCATGAGCATTGAGCCTGTTCAATCCATTTAGCGCCTTATACACCTCAATCAGATCACCTCACAGTTACCCAGGCTCCAGATGCCGCAACTTGAAGAACTTCAGAATTTGTTGGCAAGAGCACCCCTTTGTTCGTCTCAACAATCTTGTTGCCCTTCTTCGTACTCGTTCTAGAACTCTACATTTTTCCTAAAATGAGGCCGCCAGACCAATACGCAGTCTATATGGGTAGCACAGTTGTATCGTAACCGTTCTGCCCTCACTGGGTGGAAAAGGCCCGGGTTCAAATCTCGTCGATGATGCGAGGAACTTTCATGGGCTTTTTAAACCATGGCTGAGTTAATCAGTCTCAGGCGTAAATAGTAAGGCTTTTCCCCCAGAACCTGGGGATTTTCGTCCAGCGAAACAGACCAATCGACCATAGAACATACGAATTAATAAACATAAAACACACAGCATGGCAGATAAATTTAAATATTCGGTGGCCTTATATAATAGTTTGGTTTTTAGAGCTGTACGCAGCCCTCAAGGTGTGGCCAGACCATTGTCTTATACAAATTTATAATCACCTCCTTCTCTCTGCTAGCAAAATTCCTATACTTGTATATCATTGACTAGAATCCATGACCTGCTCTGGAAGCCCGTCTGCACTGCTCAGAGAACTTCATATCTGAGTGCACAGTTACCCTCAAGTTTTTTTCATTCTCCACTCCCTTGAGTGTAGTACCACACAGTTGGTGCGTTTCTCTTGGGACACTGCTACCCATATGCAGTAATTTGCATTTGTCAATGTTAAATTGTCTATATAGGTATCATTGATGTCATAAATACACAAAACAACAATGACCCAGCACAGAACCCTGGGGGGCTTCACTAATGACATACACACCACATTCGACGATTCAAGGAGGCTGGCAGTTTAAAGGGGAAAACCACGATCAGGATGACCGCGCGTGACAAGTAGATAAGACTATAACACCGATGTCTAACCGCAGTCGACCACTCACTGCACTTGAAATCCAAGTTGAGTTCAATAGGGACAGAGAAATTCCCGTTTCTCTGTCCCTACTGTAAAACTACGTTTTAAACAATCAATATTTCATCGTCGTGTTGTGGTCCGAAAACCCTTTTTAAAATTGTAAAATCAAAATAAACAGTTGGTTTGGATTTACAGCCATTAAATTAAACCAAACAGAATGAAGCCAAACGTATTGTGGACGGATGAATCTTTTGGATCCAAGCGTAGAGGTCATGTGAAATGATCAACTGAAGAAAAAATGGTGCCACAATTTTTAATGCCTACTTTTTAGTATCAAGCTCGTCGTGATATGGGGTTACTTCTGTCTTTCTGGAGCGGGTAACATCGTCATAAGTGAAGGAATTTTCAGAAAAGAAGGCGACAAAAATATTCTTGAAATAATGCAATATTTTCTGGACTTCGATTTTGTTGGAAGAAATTTTATATTACAATAATACAATGACCCTAAGCACAGCTCTAAGCTTTGCAGCGATTTTCTAGGAACTAAATAAAAGGAGGGGAATATTGCAAATTATGCTGTGATCCCCACCAAATCACCTAACCTAAACCCAGTAGAGCTTTTATGGGATTATCTAGACTGTGAATTCTCTGAAGTCTGCCCATCTTCACAATATTAATGGGAACCCATACGGATCGCTTGGAATAATGTTAGTCAAGACACCACGATAAAATTAAACACCAGAATGAATTCCACGTCTGTGTAAGGCAATGATAAAATCTCATGAATATTTTCATGAAAAGTAGTTAATATTAATCATTTTTCGATTAAATTTTTCAATGCTTAATAAAAAATCTTAAAATGCTTTTAAGTGGGTTGTTTTTTTTTATATCAAACCTTATGTTGTCATAACTATTTTTTTCAAAAAAATTAACAAAAACTGTTGTCATTTTCTGTGATTCCAAACTATTAGGCGGGAGTGTATGTAAATGGCTCCGTGCAGAGTGTAAAGTGTGTTTAGTGTCAAACGGCACTAAGGTTCCCCCCATCTCCGCGTAGTATACATTGTAAGACTGCCATAGGAGCCTTTTATGTAATTTCCGACTATAGCAAACCGGATGAGGACATACTCACAGCTATTAAATACCTGGAAACTGTTCTCAACACCCTCCCAGGAGAAAAAATTATTGTTGGTGCAGACGTTAACTGCAGATCCCCGGTGTGGCATAGTACTACACCCGATCGGAGAGGCACCGCCAACGGCCAGAGACTAGAAGATTTCCTTCTAGTCTCTGGAAACTACAATACAATACTCAATCAGCAGAATAACCTTCCCACGTACTGCAACACGCTCTGAGAGTCTACAATTGAGGTCTACCTGGCTACAAGAAACATATCTGGAAACATCACTGACTGGAAGGTCCAAGATGCTTGGACAACCTCTGACCACCGGGTCATAACGTATACAGTAAGGAGAAATCTGAACAGACAACCAATTAACAGGGATAATGTAATACAGATATGCAATAGACAAGGTCGAATAGGGAGTGTTCAAGACGACTCTAACTGAAACCGTAGACCAACAACTGCCACAGCTTAGACGGGAGCAGGATCCTAACTGCCTCCAAAAACAAGTCACACAGCTTATCACTCAAGTTTTCAATACTACAATGACAAGGAAGAAGCCGTCACCCGGGGCTGTGCTTTGGTGGAACATGGGGTTACAAAGAATGAGGAAAGATGTCCAAACAAAACGAAAGGCATTCCAAAGGGAAGACCAACTTGGCTAGCGGCTGAGGAATTCAGATGAAGATATAGGGAAGCCAGGAACACGTACACAGACAAATTAAGGAAAACTGAACAGGAATCCTGGGAACGTTTGATATCAGTCACGGGGAATACTGACCCCTAGGGAATGGTGTACGAAGTCACCATCCCCCAAAGTCATCACAAAGGTTGTGGATTTTGACAAATAGGCCTCTGGGGTTGGGAATATTCATGTTCACAATAACTGTACAATCCTACACCAACCGTTATTAAATAAATTAGAGTTGTGTTTTATTAAGATAATAATGATAACAATGAAACGAAATAAATAGAATGAATAATATAATTAAACCGGATAAAACTGATAAAATAAGGTAACTGTCTGTACAATAAAATGTAATTTTTTTTTTAAAATACAATAAAATAAAACGATGTAGATAAAACACCGGATAAAAGCCATTAAACCAATAAAAGCGATAAAATACCAAAGCTTTCAGAGGCGTCCACCTCCTTTTTCAACAGTGAAGCTTATCGTACAGTACATCCTTAAATATCAGCAGGCTCACGGTTCACAGCACGTGTTTCTACAGGAGCATGGGCAGTGTTCTCTCCATGTGCACTGGAACCGGATACGGCTCGGGAGCGTGCCAGGCGGAACCGTTCATCCCGTCCAAGAATTACAGCTTCAAGAGGGGATGAATGCAGATTCCGCTGTCTATTGATAGTGTAGCTCTTAGAGGAGAAAGTCCGCAAGCTCTCGAGCCACTTGCATTCCAAAATCTGTGTGCCCCGTCGACGATAACAGCTTCGTTAAGAGAGATTTGATGGTGCTCCTCCCAAAAATGCTTTGCCACAGCAGACCTCCCATAATCCGCGGTCTTTATCTCGCTGATATGCTCCCCCATGCGATCTTTAAACCAACGCTTTGTCTCACCAACACAACATTCCCCGCAATCTGGGCATCTTATCTCATATACAACCCCACTCACACATTCCATAGGTATGGGGTCCTTAACCTGTGACACAACTGTGTGCAACCTCCGCCCTGGTAGCTGCACACAGCGTGTCTGGCAATCGCGGAACACCCGTTAAGGACCCCACACAGGTTAAGGACCCCCATACCTATGGAATGTGTCAGTGGGGTCGTATGTGAGATAAGATGCCCGGATTGCGGGGAATGTTATGTTGGTAAAACAAAGAGTCGGTTTAAAGAACGCATGGGGGACATATCAGAGCGATAAAGACCGCGGATTATGGGAAGTCCGCTGTGGAAGGGCATTTTTGGGAGGAGCACCATCAAATCTCTACTGACGAAGCTGTTTTCGTCGACTGGGCACACAGATTTTGGTACTGCATCCTCTCGCATTCATCCCCTCTTCGCAGCTGTGATCCTTGAACGGGATGAACGTTTCCGCCTGGCACGCTCTCGGGCCATTTCCGGTTCCAGTGCACATGGGGAGAATACTGCCCATGCTTCTTGTGCAGAGCTCCTGGAAGTTTGAGAGTAGGCCTTGTACTCTCTGTTGCTGTCCAACAAGTAGTTCTCCTGGTGTTTTGGATTGAAATTCAAATTATGATATTAGGGCCACCCGTAATCTTTTACATATACCCATATATGTATTATGAATTATGTATTATAAATTGCGTGTGTTCTCTGGTCGATTTGCCTATTTTTTGCTGGACGAAAAAAAACCCCAATTTTTGGGTATGAAGTTAATTCTGGTAATCATGAAGCAGCGAAGGTCCTCTTACAAAGGGCAGTCATACATTAGGTGACTCCAACTCTCCAGTTCTCCGGGGTGGCAGAGGAAGTCATCAATAATTCCAAGACTTGAGAGCTTGGCTCTGATGGATCCGTGTCCTCTAAGCATGAAAGTTGCATGCAGGCCAAGGGAGAACCATACAGGAGACTTGGGATATACCTTGGTGATATGTGTAATAAATTTCCTAGTGATGTGTTCTTTAGTGGAGTTAGCCCATCTGTTTTGCCAGTCTGCTGTAGACTGGCAGACTGGCAAAACAGCAAAACTGCTGTAGATGGAGATTAAGGCGCTTCTTTTCAGCCTTCAAGTTGTTAGTGGGATCAATGGTATATATTCCATGAAGGTTACCAATGTGCATTTTCATAGTTGATAGAGGAAACTGCATCGTATCACCTCCAGGTCCAAAGGGAGGCAGTCTGCCAGCACCTGAAGAGTATGGATGCTGAGAGTGCGGCATTCCCGGGTAAGGTTAGGGGGATAAATCTTTGAATAGTTTCGAGTTTCGAAATTTTAAATAATAAAATTTATTAATCTTATTACAGTTGATTGTTAATTAAATTATATTTAATGGAATCATGACTCAGACTAGAGCAGCAAAGCAGTGTTCACAGAATAGTCAGAGTGCTATGGCTCGCGAGAGAACCGAAGGGGGCGTTCTCCAACGCATCATAGTCTAAAACAATGCGCAAATTGTGAAATGTTTGCAGACCTGTCTAGAACAGGCAATGATCAAGCAAGGAGGATTGATCATGTCCTGTTAGGTGCAGGGACTGTGAAGAAATTAGGCACCAACTCAGCGTTCTGATAGGCGTCTATGAGAGTTTGAGGTGTAGGGTAAATGCCCTCGAAGAAATTGATGTGTGGGGCCGATCAAGCTCTCAACTGCCCAACTCAATGCCAGAGCTCAATTCTGTGCATTAGGCAACACAGCGGCAATCTCCAAGGCAGAATGGGCTTGTCCCACAGCATTAGTTTTGTCGGTGACTCTATTATCAGGAAGACGGGGAATATATTTTGAAAAAAGGATAGGTGTAACAGGACCAGGTATGTCTGCCAGGGGCAAAGTTTGATTACGTTGTAGGGCGGATACCATCTTTTAAAGGGACAAAAGGTGATATTGTTGTATACGTTAGCACTAACGACTTTAAGAGTAAGAGATCTGCAGATTTAACAAATACAGGTTAGTGGTGGAAAAAAAAGTCGCTATAAGTGTCTGCAATTCTGCCCAGACACGATAGGAGGCAGTATATGATGAGAGCCTTGTCAATCAGTTCGGCCCTGGAGAGATTGTGTAAGGCTCATGGGATAGAATTTTTTTCAGCGTGGTCTATGCTTGCTACCAGGAGAGATTTCTTCTATAGGGATGGGATACACTTAAATAGAAAGGGTGCAAGAACATTTGCTGATGCTATCGAGGCAGTGTTAGGTGGTCGGAAAACTGCTATATTGGGGGGGGAGAAGGATTCACAGACTAAAAGATTAACGGTAGCCGCAGGCAGAAATCAAAGTGATTCTTGCATTGCTTCTATTGTAATGAGCAGCAGCCTAGAGAGCAAGTTGTTGGGACTTCAAGAGCTGATGGGAGTCGTCATGGAACAAGTAAATACATGGGCTATGTTAGGGTAACTAAGAGCAAAAACAAGTGCACTTATGCTTGCATGTACACCAATGCTAGAAGTGTAGTAAATAAACTTGATGAATTTGAAGTGCTGATCAAGACATAAAAGCAGACATTGTTGTGATATCAGAGACATCGTGTCACACAGACATAAGCAGTGCAGAATTGGAATTTGGAGACTACAATGTGTACAGAAAGGACAGGCAGGGTAGGAAGGGAGAAGGGGTTATGTTGTTAGATAAGAAACACATAAAATCTAAGAAAGTGCATCCAGTTGACAAGGGTGGACAGTGCAGTGTTGAATCTGTTTGGTGTGACATAAACACTGGGAAAGGGAAAATGAGAGTAGGAATATGTTATAGGCCTAATGACTCTGATGAGTACAATGAACAGTTGTGCAGGGAAATAGAATGGGCCAGTAAATAAGAATGTCTTGTGATGGGGGATTTTAAGTTTCCAGATATTGACTGGAACTTTTGGGTTGGTCCCTTTCACGCTAGCAAGAATTTTGTGAATTTATTGCAGCATTGTTTTCACCGGCAACATGTTCCAGGGGCAACCAGAAAGAGTAATACCCTTGATCTGATTATCAGCAGTGATTATTCATGCATTAAGCATTTGCAGATAAAGGAACCACTAGGTGACAGTGATCGCAGTGTACTAATCACAGTGGACTACCATCAAGGGTAAAAGGAACAGTTTTTGTTTTTGTAAAGGTGGCTACAGTGGTCTCAGACAGTGTTTAAATTCTATCGAGTGGAATCAACTGATAATGTTACCAACGGTGAATTCTAAATGGGAAGCCTTCAGGGACTTAATCTTGGAGGCTACTAGGCTTTTCATACCAACTAAGAAATACTGTTCAATGATCAGGCCTAAATGAATGTCGGGTGAATTAATGAGGCTCATGGCAGAGAAGAAAAATGTATAGGATGCATATAAATTATCAGGAGACACAGAAGCCTATGACAGATATAAGCTAGTCTGTAATCAAGTCACAAAGGAGGTTAGGCAGGTGAAGGCAGAATACGAGAAATCTCTGGCAAAGGACGCAAAGAAAAACAGAAAAGCGTTTTTACTTATGTAAACTCTAGAAGGAAGGGGATGAATCAGATTGGTCCACTTAACATAGATCGTTCGACTATTGATGATCCTGCTCAAGTAGCTGATAAACTGAATGAGTATTTTGCATATACATTCACACATGAGGAGTTATTCAAGCAAGGGAATGCGGGAAGTTTATCAAACTCTAACAGGGAGCTAAGTGATTTTCTAATAACTGAGAGCAAAGTGGAGGAGAAATTGTTGAAGTTAAACATAAAAAAAGGCACCTGGGGAAGATGGAATCTATCTAGTTATAATGAAGGTGGCAGGAAAGGAAGTAAACAAACCCTTTAGCCATAATTATGAAAGCATCCTTAAAGTCTGGGGAGGTCCCCATGGACTGGGAATGTGCAAATGTATCCCCAATTCAGAAAGGTGGTTCAAAGGGTAAGAAAATAATTATAGACCTGTTAGTTTAACTTCTGTTTTCTGGGGGGTGGGTGTAAATAATGGAGTCACTGGTTAAAGAGTTGATACAGGATCACCTAGACAAGCCAGCAGTAATAGCTCAGACACAGCATGGGTTTGTTAAGGGGAAACCTTGTCTGACCAATTTGAGTGGATACTACTAGTGGTCACAAAGGAACTGGATGCAAAAAAATAATGTTAATATCATATACTTGGATTTCAGGAGAGCTTTTGATACTGTTGCACATGGAAGACTATTGTACAAATTGCAGCGATATGGCATTAATGGCAAGTTACTGCAATGGATACAGGGATGGTTGAGTAGGAGAAGGCAGAGAGTGGTAATAAATGGACACTGCTCTACGCGAACTGATGTTATTAGCGGAGTCCCCCAGGGTTCGATGTTGGGCCCATTGTTGTTTGTGTATTTATCAATGATATCATCGATGAAGGTATATCAGGCTTAATGTCCAATTTTGCAGATGATACAAAGGTTGTCAGGGTTGTTAATGACAGTAAAGACAGTATG
The DNA here is from genome assembly GCF_048544385.1 of Mastigoproctus giganteus. Taxonomy (NCBI): domain Eukaryota; kingdom Metazoa; phylum Arthropoda; class Arachnida; order Uropygi; family Thelyphonidae; genus Mastigoproctus; species Mastigoproctus giganteus. The sequence goes on from NC_143587.1 coordinate 27,096,583, forward strand.
CTACTGCAACAGGATCCAGAAAAGTTAGGCAGATGGGCTGAGAAGTGGTAACTGAAGTTTAACTTGATGAAATGCTCATTTCTTTTGTGTGTTTAAATGATGGTCGTATGTTTTACGAATATGAATATAGAATATTTTCGGAAAAAAAAAAATTATTATTTTAGGGTTGCCCGTAATTAAATACATTAACCCGTATTTGTGTCTGTAAATTGCGTATGTTCTATGGTCGATTTGCCTGTTTTGCTGGACGAAAAAACCCCAGTTACTGGGGAGAAAAACCTTGCTATCTACGCCCGAGACCGACTAACTCAGCCACGGAGTGAAAAAAGCCCATTAAAGTTCCTCGCGTCATCGACGGGATTCGAACTCAGGCCTTTTCCACCTGGTGGGGGGAGGACGGTGACGATACCACTGTGCTAAACGCGCAGACTAATATTTTCGAAAGAAGGAATGTTTCTGGAACAGCTGGCCACTTCATATTGTGGGAGAGAAAGATCGACAAAGTACAAGAAGAGGAAAAATAAACTGCGCCGCGGCAGGCTATGTTCACAGAGCGTTGTGAAATTGTCAGTTGCGCGCTGCGGTGGCTACACAGTAAATTTGACTTGCAGGGTTCTCCTTATGTAAAGTTCGATAACCTAAACTTAATATAACAATATTTGTGTACAGTAACTTTACGAAAATTGGCTAAAGTATGAAATGAAAATAAACTGAAGTTGGCTAAATACGTGTAGCTCGCCACAGCTGCATTCACCTTGTGGCCACCACAAACCGCGATGGGGGCAATGTCTCTAGCCTGCTGCGGTTCCTAGAGACAGTACTAACCCGAAAGATCTATAATTTCTTATTTACTTAGGTTACTGGTGTTGAGATCGTTTTTGCGCTTCTATGATCGTCTATGGAAGTTGACATCTGTGGACAGTATCTACCCCAGATGCCTGTTTCTATATATAATTTAAACAATTTCTCTTTTCCACTTCCCTAGCGTTATCACAAAAGCATTTAGCTCGCTGTTAGAGTGTGATAAACTTCTGGAATCCCCTTCCCTAAAGATTTTCTCATGTGTGAATGTAGATGAGAAATACCTATTCAGTTTGTCAGCAACCTGAGCAGGATCATCACCAGTTAAACCGCCCATATAATTAGCATTAGTAGTGGCAAATAATATAAGAAAGCCAGCTTAAACAGCATCAGCAAAAAAAAAAAAATAATAATAATAATAATAATATTAAATAAATAACAAAAATATGACACCTCCCATGTCATCTATTCATTCTCTCCAGTAGTTTGTATAGTTCTGCCTTGAATTCATTTAAGCTATCAACTTCCACAATAGATGGAAGTTTGTTACAGCAGTGAACCACCCGCTGGCTAAAGGCAAACTTCCGTGAATCTATTCTGCAACCATCTTTCCTTAACTTGAATTTGTGTCCCCTCGTGTCTGTAGTCTGAGCAAGAGGAAGAATCCCAACAGCATTGAATTTGCTCAATCCATTCAAAACCTTTACCACCTCAGTCAGATTACCTCGCAGGTGCCTATTTGCAGCACTGAAGACTTTCTTGGTAAGCGCAGCCCTTTGTACCCCTCACCAATTTCGTTGTCCTTTTCTGTACTCGTTCAGCAGCTCTAGATCCTTCCTAAAATGAGGCCTTCAGACCTGTATTCAGTACTCAAGATGTAGCGATACCATTTCCTTATACAACGGGATAATTACCTCCATATCCCTGCTAGCAAAATTCCTGCATATCATTGATAAAATCCCATGAGGTGTCCTGCCAGCTGTCTGCATTGCTCAGAGAACTTGATATCTGACTGCACAATTATCCCCAATTCTTAATAAAGTCGACCAATGTGATTCAACCCCTTGTTCTAGTGTTTATCTAAGTAAAGAATTCATTGCTGCTTTTCTTTGCCAGAAACTTCCCGTAATCTGCCTCAGCTCTTTCACCTCCTTTGTGACTAGATTGCAAATTAGTTTTTATCTACCACTTCAGTATCACCTCATAATTTAGTCTCGTTAGTTCATCTGGCATCCATTTCGGTCCAAGCCTTGAAGAGTATTTCTTACTTGGTATGAAAAGCCTAGTAGCTTCTATGATGATTTCCCTGAAACCTTTCCATTTAAAATTTGCTGTTGGTAGGATATCATTTGTTGGATCCCGATGCATAGAACTTAAAAGTGTCTGAGATCAACGTGGTCAACTTTACGAAAGCAAAAGTCCTTCCCTTTGTCCCTGACAGTAGCTACTTCTTTCGTCTTCCATCTCTCCCGTCTCTTTACCAATTTTCAAGGAAGACTAAGTCGCGAATACACTGAGTCTCTGAAATCTCGCAATCTATTACCTGCACCACCACCATTTTCTAACCACTTTTTGGAAAATGTGCAAATCTAGCTTGGCTTGATGAATACAACTTAGCTTCTGTTTACCGGGGTATTGTCCTTGCTTTATTGCAGCGCTTCCCAAACTTTTTCCTTCATTATCCAAAACCGCTTATCAGAAAGTCCTTTTTACCCAATGTAGGTAAAACACTAACTGCACAGAAAACATATATGACAAGTGAAGAGAGATCAGTAAAAAATAGGAACCAAACAATGTTTGATGCAATGTCTTTATTTTTAATATATCTAAACATTTTAGTAGCCACAAAAAATTTGGTAATTATTCACCATGAATATTTCATCACCCAGGTCCTAGCTAATGAGTACAATGCCACTGCTCCATCTTATTTACTAGTTCCGTAAAATTGGAAGCAATTGGAGACAGAGCACACCTCACATCGTATTCGGGGTTCAGCAGACAGTTTCATTTTGTGCTCTTTATGAAGGCAAGAGTGGAAAATCTTACTTCACACATGATGTAGGTGCTTGGAAACTGCAATAATTGTATCACGGCCTCCCCAGCTACCACAGGATATTCATCGTGAATTGTCAACCGGAAAGACTCCAAATGGCCCTTCTTTTCTTCAAATAACATTTTGTACTAACTGCTTGACCTAAGCTCCATTATTTGCTCTGCAAAACGATTAACATTATTGGGGATTTCATTCAAATCACACAAAAATGAGTTTACAATCCACTGATATATAGACCTTTCTAGTTCAGGAAATTTTATTATAATATTTATTATATTAAGGCCACGCGAATAATTAAATTCATCTGCCGTGCTGTGTATCTTTTGTCTGTTAATTGCGTGTGTTCTATGATCGATCTGTCTGTTTTGCTGGACGAAAAACCCCAGTTTCTAGGAAAAAACCTTGCTATCTACGCCTGAGACCGACTAACTCAGCCACGGAGTGAAAAAAGCCCATTAAAGTTCCTCGCGTCATCGACGGGATTCGAACCCTGGCCTTTTCCACTCGGTGTCGGGAGGACGGTGACGATACCACTGTGCTACCGCGCAGACATTCTAGTTCAGGAACGTATTCCTTAAAACGCAAAGATAGTTTTGTTAAGTGGGTGATCACGTCATCCTTGATGTCACTGAAATCAACCCCATCAGCATCCGCCAAAAACAAAGAAAGGGTGGGGAAGGATGCAATTTTATGCTGCTGTGTTTTTTTTTTTTTTTTTTCAGCCAATACTCAGGTCCCAAAAGCGATTCAGAACATTCCCTCTTGAGAGCCAACGGGTCTCCGCGTAGAAAACAAGGTTCTTATGTAATGAATCAGTTTCGGAACACAGGGTTTTGAAGAGTCTCGTGTTTAAAGCGCCTGCCTTGATTAAGTTCACTATGGTAATGATGTTTTTCATGACTTCCTCTAGTTCAGGAACATGACTTTTGACGGCCAGAGCTTGGCGGTGAATCATACAATGTGTTGACAGAATTTTGGGGTTACGTTGTTTTGCATGAGCTATAAAGCCTGAAAAAGACCCAACATTGCAGGAGCACCATCACTGTTAATCCCCACACAGGAATCCCACGTTAAACCTTCGCTAAAAAATGCATGAATAGCGCGGAATGTGTCAATTCCTTTACAAGTCTTTTTCAAAGGCTTGCAGCAAAGAAGATCTTGTTCAATCGTGGTTTCAAACTTACAAAGGACATAGACCATCAACTGCGAGTCGTTGGAGACATCCGTGGTTTCGTCCAGTTGAAAAGCAAACTTACCACTCCGAATGATACGGCGAATAAGTTCTGCCTTTATGTCTCCAGCAATGATTTCAATTTGGCGACTAACGGTATTATTGGACAATGGTACTGCTGCCACTTTTCGTGCTTGATCAGACCCACACATTATTTCGTTGATGCGAATAGCAGTTGGCCAGATGAGCGTTTCTCCTGTCATCTTTGGCATCTATCACCTGTGGCATCTTTGATTTTGCAATCAGATAAGCCACTTCAAAGCTTGCTTTTGCCGCATCCTTTTGATTAATTGCTTTGGAATCTTTGTTAATAAGATTCTCTTTTTCAATGACTCATTGCATAGAACGACACATAAGGACGTTTGGTAGCACTCATACTGGCTAAGAAAAAAGATGAAAATTAGGATTTGAATATTCATTATATTATTTTAAATAAACTAAAAATAATATAATGAAGATTACCTTTTCCAAATGTGTACAGTACGATTTATAAACACGGCCAGTGGCGGACTAAGGAAAAATCAGACCCTAGGCAAGATTCTCATTTCGGGTTCCACCTAGGGTTGCCACCTTTCAGAAATTGTAATGGAGGACACAGTTGAATGGGTTAAAAAAAAAAAAAAAAAAAGTCTTCTATTCCTAAATATAAAAATACAGGTCTTGTATTATGTTGAAAGCTAAAAAGAATCCTCTGCCTATAAAAATTTATACTATAAAAAATGAATAATAAAACCGTTTTATGGGCCCCAAAAAATTACGGACCCTAGGCAGTTGCCTAGTCTGCCTAGGCCAAAGTCCGCCCCTGAACCTGATCGGGATAACCAATCCTTCTTGGATTGGTTATCCCGCTAAACAATATATCAGAACTGATTGTGTATTGTGGACACATGCGACCCGTAGAATTCTTTGCAGCAATCGTTGCATCACTTCTAGATAACAACTGTTGCAAAGATTTCGAAGGGTCAGACTAGACTTTCGTGAAAACAAAAACTAGTTATTGTTGTACGACAATGCATTTGTTAATTGTTCAAAGATTTCATTCTCAAAAAAGGGGTTACTGAGGTAACACCCCCTTCACCAGATTTGGCTGACTATACAGTATATTCTTTCCAAATTAAAAATGAAGACGAAAGGAAAACAATTTCATTTCATTCAAACATCTAAAACAGTGTCACTGACCACGTGGAGGAAATAACTTTGGAGAGATTTCAAGAATGCTGTCAACGATTATAAGAGAAGTGTAACAAATACACCGAAAGGTCAGAATTCAAGGGATACCTGGTTACTGGGCAAAGGGACGCTCTCGCCCCTCTCGCTAGTGGACGAACCCACCCTTGGCAGATATACAGGTACACTGCATCACTGTATTCACGTAGACGGTAATTCAATATCAGTATGGATGAACGTCGTGAGTTTACCGACTTTGAAAGAGGAATGATAGTGGGTGCCACGCATGGGTCACTCTATCGCGGAGGTGGTACAGAAATTGCATTATCCCCGTTCGACAGTATCAAAAGTGTATCGGAAAATACTCTCATTTCCGGATTAACATCGTATCGTGAACAGCGCTGTGAGCAAAGAAAAGTGATGGACGAGGGAGGTGCCAGAAACGTCCCCACCAAGACCATCAGGAGATCATTAGCCGCAATAGGTTATGGGAGCCGCCGACCCACCAGAGTCCCATTGCTAACACCACGACACAGGACTCTACGCGTCAACTGGCTGAAAGAACATCGGCACTGGACCTTGGATGATTGGAGACGGGTCTCCTGGACTGATGAGTCCCGTTTCCAGTTATTTCGAGCGGACGAGGGGGAGCGTATCTGACGGAAACCGCACGAAGCTATGCACCCGTCACGTCAACAAGGAACTGTTCAGGCAAGGGCGCCTCCGTAGCCAGGTGGGAAGGAGCAGCAGTGCGTAGCACACGCTTCTTAAGTAGACCGGGGTTCGAGCCCGTCACCACCAAATACGGAGGATGCGGAAAGGTCAGGGAACGACCACCGCATATTCCCGGAGCAATATGGCCTTAGTTGCTAATGCTCCTAAAAACCAAATAACAACAACAACAATATGTTCAGGCAGGTGGACGGTCGGTAATGGTCTGGGGCGTCGTGTTCAACTGGCACACGTTGGGACCTCTGGTACGTCTAGACGCATCTCTAAACGGTCAAAGTTACGTGTCCATCCTTGAAGACCATCTGCATCCCTTCATGGCCATCGTGCATCCACAAGGCAATGGGCTCTTCCACCAATAGGACAGTGCGCCTCCCCACACACAGAGCCGTGGTGACTAGAACATGGTTCGAAAAGCATTCCCCAGCATGGAATGGCCTTCCCCGTTCAGAGGACATGAACTCTGTGGAGCATCTTTGGGATGCTGTGGAAAGATCCGTTCGAGCTTTGGATCCTCCACCAGGAATGCGACGGAAATATGGACAGCGGTGCAGCAAGAATGGATGATAGAAATACCTGTGGAACGCTTTCGTGAAGTAGTGAACAATGCTTCGCCGTGTGACTGTCCTTGTCCGGGCGAAAGGTGGGCCTACCCGTTCTAGGTAGGTATTCCATGATTTCTGTGCACTCAGTGTACATTGAGTTCATGGGCACTATTTCAAATGATTTTCTTTTTTTTTTAGAATTTTTGTCTCATTATTTTAAAGCCTATGTATATCATGACTGACGCTTTTCATTTTTTCTTGAAAAAATAGTTGGATTTTTACATTTTTGGGGGAAATTAGGAAGTGTTAAAATTTTTACTTTTTTTTTTTTTTTTTTTTACATTTCTTAGATTTTTGTAATTTATTTAGGAATTTTTTTTTAGGTGGAATTTTACACATTTCTTAAAAGAGTAAGGTCAGTTGGGTAGCATCACTTTTATAGTATTTTTTTATTTTTTTTATTAGAACCTGTCACTTAGTAACGTGCATGCATGGGTTGAAGGTTGAGAAGACAGAAGAGGATACTTATTAGATTTGAATTTCCTCTTACAATATAGGTACTCTACGAGTAACGTTCGGCCAAACGGTAAATTCATGCAACCGGCGCACCCGAATCCCATCCTCAATGATGCTGAATAATCGGGCTTCTGTTGTGATAAATGTATCCATGTTGTCAACCACTAGTACAAAGTGTTTGCTAAAAAGAGGGCTGATATGCAGAGAGTTAAATAAAAATGAATGGCGTTAAAAGTAGCATTTTAAGGCTACAATATAACTTAAACCCTTTTAAGTTATATTGTATTCCCCACGCTTCTAAAAATCTAATAATAGCGTAACCGAAACTTTTATGAACTATTTAGATACTAAACAGATGGAAAAATTACCACAGAGGCTGACAATTTTCCAAGGAAAGATGAAATTTGGCCCCCATTTCCTTATCTCTAGTTATGCAGTTTAGTTTATTTGTGCTAAGTGTTCTGAAATTTTGCGTTTCACTACTTTCATTTCTCATGTGAGTTGGAGCTTTACAATACATACATAAGAATTAATTAATTTAGGAAATTAAAACGTTCCCGATTATCATTATAGTCTGACTGACATAATTAATTTTACTTCAAGACCTGGTACATTCCAGTGATATCACAAACAGATTTAAAAGCAGAAAGAGCAGGGGAGACGGACATTTGCCATCATCTCAGTTCCATGAGAAATTTATCTGTAAGAGATCTGCCTAATTGGAGTCAGAATCAAGGGCAATGGAGGAAAGCAATGAATACATCAAAGGAGAAACGAATTAAAACCAAGGACAGTCAGGGAGTAGGAACACAAAAGATGCCGTGAAATGATAAGAAAGCAAGCTTACAGAGCATCAGCCAAAAAATAAAAAACATTACCCACTTCACCTGTCCTTCCCATCTAATAATATGCCTAACTTTTCCGTCAATTTAATCGAACTACCCACTTCCAGAACACCAGTTTGTTCCCTCCCGCAATCAATTACCCTCTAGCTGAAAGCAAATTTTTACACATCTGTCCTGCAGCCATCCTTTCTCCATTTGAGTTAATGTCTCTCCATTTGAGTTTCATGTCTCCTTGTGTGGATTGTCTGGTTGGCGGTTGTACGGCTTTAGAAGCATCAGAAACTTATACTCTATTGAGCCGTAAATAATATGTCTATAAATTGCATGTGTTCTCTAGTCGATTTGCTATTTTCTGGATGAAAAACCGAAGTTTCGAGAGGAAAAACCAGGCTACCCTCACCTGAGACTATTATTATTATTATTTTATTAGAGTTACCCGTAAGTGATTACATTAACTCGTATTTGTGTCTGTAAATTGCGTGTGTTCTCTGGTCGATTTGCCTGTTTGCTGGACGAAAAAACCACAATATGTGGGGGGAAATCTTGCCATCTACGCCTGAGACCGACTAACTCAGCCACGGAGTGAGTTAGTTAGTTAGTTTAGTTATTTGGTTTTTAGGAGCATTAGCAACTAAGGCCATATTGCTCCGGGATATGCGGTGGTCATTCCCTGACCTTTCCGCATCCTCCGTTATTAGTGGTGACGGGCTCGAACCCCGGTCTAATCAAGAAGCGTGTGCTACGCACTGCTGCTCCTTCCCACCTGGCTACGGAGGCGCTCCACGGAGTGAAAAAACCCATCAAAGTTCCTCGCGTCATCGACGGGATTCGAACTCGGGTCTTTTCCACCCGATGTGGGGAGGACGGCGACGATACCACTGTGCTTCCCGCGCAGACCCTCGCCTGAGACTGACTAACTTAGCCACGTTGTGAAACAGATCCATTCAAAATTGCGTCGTTGATGGGATTCAAACTCAGCTTTTTTCCATCCGCTATAGGAAGGAGAGTGATTATACCAGCTATACTACCCATGAGGACGTGGTTTGTGTGAGAAAGAGTTAGAACACCATCATCATTAAGGTTTATGCAATTCATTTAAAGCCGTAAAAACTTTTATTAAGCCTCCTCGTAAGCGTCTAGTTTCCAAGCGCTGCAGTTTGCAGAACCGAAGTCTTTTGTGATAAGAGTGCCCCTTTGTATTCTTGACTAATCTGGTAATTCTTCTCTGCAGCCGTTCCAAGGGATCCACGTCATTCTTAAAATGGGGCTGCCAGACCTGTACGCAATACTCAAAATGTGCCCTGACCATTGCCTTCTACAACAGGATAATCATCTCCTTGTTCCTGCTTGCAAAGTTCCTGCATATCATGAACAGAACCGCATGAGCTGTCCTGGCAGCCTGTTTACATTGCTCAGAGAACTTCATGTCCGATTGTGTAATTATCCCTAGGCCTCTTTCGTTCTCCATCACCTTGAGTGTGGTACCTCCTAATTGGTGTGTTGTGCTGGATTACCGCTGCACACCTTGTATTTACTAATGTTAAACCTCATTTGTCAATTCTCAGCCAACTTGCCTAATTTATCTAGGTGTTGCTGCAGTAGTATGCCTTGATTCCTCTCATTAACCCCCCTGTGAGCCTTTTTTTATCGTATGCAAACTTAGACAATAAGCTTGATATTCCTGCGTTAGCATCGTTAATGAATATCCATTCATAAACACTGTACGGGGAAAAACCCCTACTCCCTCCCCCCGAGATCGGCTTTCGACAGCCCAATTGTAGCAGCCTTTAGAAATTACGTCTACGACGGAACGGAACCCAGACCTTTCCAAACGAGTGTCTAGTTTCTCACAGCTACCACCAGTGAGAAGATAGTAGTTATGGTTTATTGGAACCAGTTCTCTCCATTTCCCACATTTAGGGTGGTGCTTCCAGAAATTATTTTACAATCCTAAATTTTATCCAAAAGAGGGCAGTCAAGTTAATTAATGATTCCTCATTTACAAACTTACTCCATTCGCCCTCACTTGTTGACATTAGACTCGAATTTCTGTAGTTTGCAATTTTCAAGAATACGTTGTGAAGAGAGGTTGTTCCAGAAAACGGAAGTTGAATGAATAAATGAAGAAGAAGAAAATTTGAAATTTGGTTCTGTGAGTTTGAAGTTGGAGAGTAAGTGCATTTTGACTAGTTGCGGCACGTGTTCAGACTGGTTTGGAAGGCGGGAGACTATAGAAGCCAATTCAGAAGAAAAGCGTCCATCAAAGATCTAAGAGAGAGAGAGAGAGAGAGAGAGAGAGAGAGAGAGAGAGACTTTGTATGAGATGGATCATCAATTAACCGAACTGCCCTCTTCTGAATGGAGTCTAGAAGCGTGAGAGAGGTTATGGGGGGGGGGGCACTGCCCCAGATGTGGGAACAATGTTCCAATGTCTCTTGGCATTAGCACAAATGTATATTTGTGCCAATGCCAAGAGAGAGATTAGAAGTTTGGGTAATCCTTAATAGAGACATGTGATCTTATCTAGAAATCTGTGTCGTCGAAGATAAGCACAGAGGCAAAAGAATCATTTTTACGAGACATAAAACAGAACTGATTTATAGAAGGATCCATATTAACAAAGTTATCTTTGCATTATTGGAGAATTTCCTAGAGGATCAGCATTTAAGGAATAAATTTAAGATAATGGATATTCAAGAAATTGAGGCTGTTTGTGCAGGGATAGGTTTCTCAGACTAGAAGGTAGAATGTAATGTACTCTCATCAGCAAAACTATGAATAGGATTTCTAGTCAATAGAAGAAGGTCATTAATATACGAGGGGGTGTATATCAAAAAGTTCCTACCCTTACCTATAAATAATAGTTTCACCCTAGAAAGGTGAAACTTGACAGGAACTTTAATCCGTTTCTATATACTCTCCAAGCATAGTAACACATTTCTCCCATTTATGGATCGGTTGTTTAATGCCTTGATCATAGAAATCCGCACTTTTTGCCTGAAACCACGATTCCACTTCATTGATAACTTCCTGAGACGAACAAAGCAGCGTCCACGCAATGGTTTCTTCATTTCTCGAAACAAGAAGAAGTCTAATGGTGCTAGGTCAGGTGAATAAGGTGAGTGCTGCAGTAGTTCTTGAGATCATGTGATTGGAAAGATCACGTGATCTTTCCAATCACATGATCTCAATACAATTGAGCACCGTTAGTATGAGATCGAACGAGCTCTTCGAAGACTCTCAGTCATCCAATTTGCCCCAACTGTGGAAAGCAATTGAATCAAAAGGTGGACCAATATACCTGTGGACGCTATTGACACTTCGTTGAGTCCAAGTCATGACGAATCCAGGCTGTTCTACGAGAAAAAAGGAAACCTTCTTGCTGTTAGGTTGGTGCACTTAATAAAATGGCCACTCAGTATAGGTTCTAATACCTATCGTGTTTGGTATTACTATAAAAAAATATATGACATTTTAATATGTTAATCTCATTATTACAAAGACAGAGAAGTAATGAATGGTTACCAACGCAACTTATTTGCCCTTTTAGATCTAAATGGAAGAAATTAACCTTAAGAACGAAAATACATTGATCTCTGAGAAATTTCGGACAAAGGCAGCTTTAATCCCATGTGTGCTTAGTGCAGCTCGTGTGAGAGTTGCAGTAGCTTCCGTGAATGCAATAAGACATTTATTGATTTGCAAAATGGAAACCCATAAGTGATACGTTTAAAAATAATTTTTTTCTTTATGCCCTGGGACAATCATATTGTCAGAAAAGTTGCCATTATTGTTACATAACTCCAGAGAGAAAAAAATATATATTGTATATATATTGTGAGTGGATGCAAATTTAAGAATTCAGTTATGACTATGATTTCGAATATCGTTTATCCTCCAGCTCTTCTTTATTTCGAAAACATGAAAGCAATAACGAATATTGTTAACAGTCGAGTCCAAAATGATTTATATATAAGTGGACGGGTCATTAAAATAGTTGACACTTAATGAGTTTCGGTCTACGTTACATTTTGACAGTAAAGATGGCGTCAAACATTGCATTTGGCTAACCTGATAATTTACACCAAATGTATTACTTCTGCTGTATTAATTGGGCAAAGCGTTATCGACTACTTATAGAAAGTGTGTGGCAGCAAAATGTCGAGTTATATAAATGATTTAATACCTCCAACAAGGAGGAAATGTGTCGTGTTTCTGAGAGCGAGTAAAGCAGCACGAAAAATCTTTAGCTGGTCGACTTTCAGTAAGCTCGTGTCATTGCACCATCCGTGAATCGATTTTTACGTCGTGTGTAAAAATCGATTCTCCCGGCCGGAAACGCTGTGTCGTCGAAGCGAACGCTCGCTGAGAGAAAGAGCCACAGTTGGGAGTTCAAACTGCCTATTACTGAGAGGAACACGATTTAAAATGATACCGGCACGGATTTTCGTCTTAGTAGCAGAAGGCAACGGGAAACAAATTTCTCATTTGTCATTATTTATTGGCAAACCGAATAAAAATGTTGGAAGGAAATATTCTCTCTGGAAAGACTTCAAAAAAGAAAATATTGCTCAAATCTGGTGCTCAAAAGCTAAGGAATAAACACGAGAACATAAATAAATCAAAAGCCTCGTAATAAGATTATGAATTCACGAATAGTCGTAAATGACCCATCGATAATCTAAGGAAACATCGAAAGTATCAATACATGAGTTAACAGTAGCTGATCGTACTGAGAAAGATATCGCTGATTAGTACTGGAGGTATTAATTCTCATTCATGCGTAGGGACCAGAGCAACTGAAGCATGCTCCAGTGGACTGAGGTCTGGGAAACTGGCTAGCCATTCCATATTGATTTTAATGTTCCTCTGAAGATATTGGTTCACTAGGAGAACTCTGTGAGGATATATTTTAGTTATTATCGAGCAAACGTAAGAATCGAAATAAACATGGAGTTCTGTAAAGCGATCCCGACCCACACCATTAATCTACTATATTCAAACGTGTCTCTTTCTGTGATTTTAGAGGAATCTGGTTCCCTGATACCTCCAGTGCGTCCAGAATCTGATTGAAGTCTGTATTTCTACACATCTGTGAAACAGCACCATGTCCATTGTTCCAGGTCCAGTCTACATGTTGTCAGTACCAATTGAAACGGTCTCTTTTCTGCATAAAAGTCAAGGGAATACAGACAGCTATTCGTCATGCACGAAAACCCCTCTCACGAAACCATCCACACTGTGTATATCTGGGTACAAGCTTTCCTGTAGCTCCAGTAAGCTCTGAGGTAAGTTGCGTGCTATGAAATCCCTATGACGCCTCACGATTGGAGCCAGATAATGTCATCTTTCGTGGTGATGACACGAGGAAGGATACGATACGTCTTCGGGAGACACTCTGCATGTTTTGGAACTGGCTCCATAGTCTGCCTAAAACGCTGCGAGCCATTTTCACAATGACTGCTATTTTGAAATGTAAACGGGAATTAGTTTCTGGAAATTGGCTATTATTAAGTCCCAGTTTAACTCTGAATGTTGTAATGTATTATTTTCTCGCGTAAGAAGATTTCCTGCATAAAAAGTTCGTGATAAAGAATATACAGTATAGTGTATTATTATAATGATTTTTTTCCCACTTCATATGTTTTTAAATATATAATATCGGTGTAAATACACCATAGTTAACCCATATATTTGAGCTACGATTGTAGCGTAGAAGGCATCGTTTTAAATGTATCTCATAATGTGGTTGCCTTCACAACAAGATAGCTACTATTGAATTACTTCAAATAAATAACGCTTCTCTAGTAGAGAAGACTACTGTTATTTATTTTCAGCAGTACCACCACCCATCGTTTTAAATGAGATACATTTAAAACGGTGCCTTCTACGCTACAATCGTAGCTCAAATATATGGGTTAACTATGGTGTATTTACACCGATATTATATAGTTAATTATCAAAACCCATAAGGATTATGCCTAGTGCATTTAATTTTCCAAAGTTTTTAAATATAGAAATTATTTATTTTTAATATTAAAAAATATATATTAAACAATATGAACATTTGGTAATCGAACAAGTTAGTAGCAAGCATCATTTTAGTTCGTAAACTACTGAAGTAAGTGAAATGGCATCGTTTTTGATGTACGTGTATCTTTTTGTGAATGCCTTCACAACGAGTTGTGATCTTTTAAGGTATGTTGAAATTCCAAAGGAGCTCATCCTTCCAACTTGGTAATGAGTTGAATGAACAGAATGTTAAGCAATTATAAATTCTCAATTTAAAAGTGTTTCCCATAGGCAGAGTAAAATATTTAAAAATTCTGAAATAGTACTTAAAAATCATCTTTAACTTATGTATGTGTATCTTTTCATTTTTATTTGTGTAGTTAATATTTCATACCCTTAGATCACTTTCCCTTCTAAGGAGTTCTAAACCTCCAGTCCCTTTGAAAACTTATCCGGGTTCTACTGTACATGGGTTTCTTTCTTTTCTTTTTTTTTTTTTAAAGAAGATAGCCGTGCTGTAATGAAATATTGTTTTTTTCTGTTGTTGTTGTTGTTGTTTTTTTTGAAAAGCCTCAGTGGGAACAAAATCTGTTATGCAGATATTACACGATGACTGTCCATCACACACTACCATCATCAACAACTGGGTTGCTAAATTCTAAGGAATCCTTAGCCTCACCATGATTTCGTCAGCCAGTTAAAACATTGATCCTGTTTATGATCTGAGTTTGAAGAATATCAGTCAGAGTTACAGTATACGTTGTCCTTCAGCATGTATTGGGACACTAAATGAAAAAATATCTAGATATGAACAACAACAACAAAAAAAAAAAAATTAATATGCAGTATAATACATGTACTTTTTGCTATGTAATGACCGGAATATTTTTCTACTCTTTACGAAAGACTATTATCAAGACTCTACTTGAACTAGGACGTTTTCTTATGGTTCTCAGTTGTTCCGGATACAAAGGGTATTAAACTGAATTCAGATCTGAGCTCTAGTTCAGAAATTGCAGGTTAGTTTCAGATTATTTTCCTCAAATGCGTACAACAATAAAATATTAATATTTTATTGCTGCACCTGAGTACAAATATTGTTGTACTCAGATGCTGCTCTGGAGTTCAGGAGAGCCCTGGTACGAGAGTTAATACTGGGGGGGGGGAAGTATATCAATGAGAAGCAGGAAGTCTTCAATCCTTGCCTGGATTGCGAACCTCTCCCCTTTATTAACTTACCATGATTTGTGACGAAGAACAATCCTCATGCCGATACAAATCGGTCACCCTCTCTAAAGAATTGTCATAATGCAGGTTATGAACTCTCCACAATAATACTACGGATAGCTGTATTTGCGGTTTCTTCAGTAACAACCAGAACACCAAGTCTAAACCGCCTAAAACTGGCCCATGTATTAATTACCACCACCGAACTTCATTATTGATAGAAAACAATCTGGGTGAAACCATTATTTGGGCGTATGTCGCACCCGTTGTGTCCACGTGATGCTGAACTGTTACGATGTTTCCAACAGTTGATTTTGTGTGTCCCACTCCTTCTGCTATGAGACAATCTAATCTCTGATAAAGGAATCTTACATAGGTAAACACAGTTAAGTGTGAAGGCACAAAGTCTACCGTCATTAGTAAGTTCTTTATCAAATTCGTTCATTAAATCGAGAATTTATATAATCACAACAAGGTCTGCAGAACCAGATGACTTGCCAAACATCTTCATGTCACAGAGTTACACGCTTCAATGCATATACCGGTTTCTGCAACCATTTATCACCTACGGATCTGAAATCTGGGCGTCGGCAACGAAAACCATCTTATCTGATGAGTACTGGCTTCTTTGCTGGGTCCTCTTCGAGCATAAACTTCCACTCCTCACACACACTTCAGATATTACAAAAGTACAGAAAAGTCTCGGAACGGATCTTCACCCTCCGCTTACTCGTCTCAATAAAAATGATAGTGGGAGAAATTAATACGCCAAGTTTTTGGCAAATGTGTAATTGGAAATACCCCCCGAAACCCTTAACAGCCCTCCCCTCTCTGCAGTCTGTGCCGTGGAGGCTCAAGATAGGCGACAGATTCCTGCCCATGAAGATGCTCCGCAAGGTCCAGGAGATGGATACCGACTACAAGAAATTCGTAGAGGACAAATCCTACTAAAGACGTATCATCAGGGAACAACTTTCGTCTTCTGCTGAGTGACTGCCATTGTTTTCCTTCGTGCTGTGTGTAGCATGAAAAAAAAAAAAAAAAAAAAAAAAAAAAGGTGTTTTTTTTTTTTTTTTTTTTTTTTTTTCCGTGTTAATAATTTGTTTATTTAATTTTTCCTGTTTTGATTCCATTTTATGTTAAACCCCTCGCATTGTTGCTGTTATGGATATTGCATCAGGCATCCATGTAAAACTCTTCGCTAATTGCAATAAAGATATATAAACTAAGTCATAATGATATTCCATCCATCTTTATCGGTGAATATTGGAACAATTTTTCATCCAATATCGATCTCAAAAAAAAAATAAATAAATAACAGCTTTCATTTAACACCGGCGAATCCATAGTCACACTAGACTGACCTGAAATGCTCAGATATACTGCAAAATTTTTCTTTCCTTTCATCATTATTACGCGCGTTATCATATATATATATATATTTTTTTTTTTTTTTTCATTGAATTTTATATTTGGTCCTTGCAAAAATACTTGTTGACCCATCCCAAATTTTATTAAAATCGGATCAATAGAAATTCGACAATTATTATTTTTTGTCTGTCCGTCCGCATGTAATAACTCGACTTCCAATGGATGGATTTTCATGAAATTTTATATTTAGATCTCTCAGAAAGATTTTTTTCAGAGTTGGATCTCAAAAAGGTTTCTGTTGGACCAATAGAAATCCGGCAATTATTATTTTTTTTTATTTCTTTCATTTTTTTTTTTTTTTTTTGGTAGTTGTTGGCGAATAGGCTTCTGTGGCCATAATGCACCTCCCAAGGTTTTTGCAGTACTTTGATCAGTTTTTTGCATTTTGCAGTTTTGCAGTTTTGGTACTGCATTGATTTTGCAGTACCAAGCCCGAGGCGGGAATCGAACCCGCGACCTTTGGGTTGCCAGGCAGGCACTTTACCCACCTGGCTAGCCCGGTCGACCATTTCTTTCATACATATCACGGGCGAACTAAAACTAAGTTTTAGTTCGCCTGTAAACAGTCGTTGCTTTTTTGCCCCCCCCCCTCCCTTTTTTGTTATAAATCATCGAACCCAAGATTCAATTAAACTATAAAAAAAAAAAAAAAATATATATATATATACTGTTTATATAAATATATATATAAATAAAACGGATTTTTTGTATTCAACGTATAAGGTAACATTGCTATTTGAAGATAATAATATAATATAAATATAATGACATAAATTTATTCTATTAGAATTAAAACAAAATTCTTCGAATTAGATCTGAATTTGATTTATTAAAAAAAATTTTTTATAAATTTAATTCTATTAGAATTTTTTAGAATTACATAATAATAACCCTTAGTTACTGTCTTTGCAGCCACTGAAGAAGTAGTAAGAAAATACCACGAAACGTTTGACTCTTATGTACGTATTTCCAAATCGGAAATAAATATAATTAAAGCAACGTAGGTTTGAGTGCTTTATTATCTTCAAATAACACAGTTTACCTACGCACCATGCAGCTCAAGGAATATCTAAGGGTAACATTGATTAAACTATTTTATTTTCTGTGTACAGTACAAACAATAAGCTTATTTATTTACTAATTTCATTTATTAAGCTATATATTGTACTGCATTGACCTGTCATATGACCAGCGCAAATAGTTATTTTAAAATAAAACAGAAAACTGTCATAACATCCGATTTGTCACTTTAAGGATATATTATATTATCACACAACAAAATAAACACATATTATAATATTTGCATAATCAAATATTATTATAATAAGTCAGTATTCGCATGATATTATAAAAAAATATTTTTTTGTATAATAAGATTATTTTGTATATATTTTTTTTAGGATTTTAGTGTTACATTCTTTTTATTGATATATGCAATGGTTCTAGTTCATTATAAGTGCATCTAGTTCATTTAAATCAAATCATTGCATACAATTTGTTTATAAAAAAAAAAAATCGTGTTCAATAAATAGATTTACAGTCTGTCTTCCAGTGACGGTTGACAGGAACATCTCTGGTGTCTCAACATCGAAGATCTCCATTTAAATTTCTTACCACACACTTCGCAAGTGTGGAACTTTCCTACATGGAACATCATATGCTGCGAAAGATGATCTGAGCTTGGTAATTCAATAGAGCAGATAGGACAAGGAACTTTAGGTGCTCCACAGTCTGAAAAGTTAAAATGCTGCATTAAGATTTACCTGAAATAACTCATGTGGAATATGTCATGAAATCTGATCTCATATGAACTCTAAGTATTTTGATCAGTATTCTGGACAGAATAGTTTTTATTTAAACAGTCATATTCTACAGTTTTCTAGTAACAAACATATTCGAAGTTATAACTCTTTTATGAAACGGATTAACACAATAATCTGTCAGATTTCCATTGAATTGTGTTTATATGCATGCACTACGATCAGGAGTGTCATGGGGAGAGGTTAACTTCATCGGACAGGACATTGTAGAGAGGGAAGGATAGGGGGGCCGGAATAAGAGTCAGATCTCCTACTAAGAAAGGCAGGATGGTCCGGTAAGAATGTTTTCTCGTGTATCCTGTTTGCTCTCAATGCCCGTGATGCTGTTAAAAAGCATGCAACCAAAATCCGAAGGTATTCTCTCTCTCTCCCAAATTGTTGATTTAAAAATTATGAAGAAAAATTATTTCTAACAATTTGGATAACCATTGTCTTGTCGCTTGTATGCTTTAGTGCTTTGCTAGAGAAGTTGCAAATTTCGTCCAGCATGGTTTTCAAACAACTGTTCATCAATCAGATAACTACAAAAAAGTAATAACAGAATTTCAAAGCACAAAGAATAAGCTTTACAGTCATATGTAATGTTTATAATTAAGTTAGGCTGTAAAGGTAAGGTGAAAGATACTTAGAGACCAAAATAAAAAGAGCTAAACGCAATTGTAAACAATAGTTGGAAATGGCAACGCCGGAATATTACTGTAGTTGAAATGTATCAACTATGTATTCAATGTATTAACTATGTTCAGAAACGTTGGGGGAAGCTGTTAACTTCCTAGGGCCTGGACATTGTGGAAGGAGCTTGGAATAGGAGTCCGATCCCCTATATGGAAAGGAATCAACGGCAATGTCCCGAAGAAAAACGTACACTGTTGCCACCTTACCAGTTTTAAGCGAACTGATAGAACAGCCAGAAGCGGAGAGTAGTGAAGTTGCATGCATTAACTTTGTGTAACAATATTAAGGTGACACTCTTAGGAAATAATGAATAAATTACATCTAATTTATCATTATTTCATAAAAATGCTATGAAAATATGAAATATAAATTAGAAATATGATATACAAATATATGTAAACATCATATGGTTACTGCTGAAGTGCTAAGCGAGAATTACATTACTAGCACAACAACATAGAATCATAGAGAATTCTCAGATGAGTGCGCTGTCTTAGCCATCCAGGTCGTCGTTGTTGTTGTTCTTGTCGTAGGGTTTTAGGCGCATCAGCGACTTGGGCCACATTGCCCCATATATATTATGTCGGTAGACTGCTTGTTCTGTGATCGATTTGCTTGTTAGCTAGACGAAAACCCGAGTTTCCGGGATAAAAAACCATGCTACCCTCACCTGAGCCCGATTAACTCTGCCACGTTGTGAAAAAGACCGGTAAAAATTCCTCGCGTCATTGACAGGATTCGAACTCGGGTCTTTTCCACCCGGTTTGGGGTGGAAAAGACCCGAGTGCGATTCTACAAACTTGTTACCCACGAGGGCGCCAACCAGGTACCCATCTGTGTGAAGCCAATGATTATTTTCGATTCGGGTATAGCATCTCAAAAAACGAAGTGTAAACGTCCTCGAAGCATCAGCAACAATTATGAATCGGCAAGTCGACGACAGACTTTGTGACTATTCCAGCATATGAGGTGGCTGCTTTCATTTGCGACAGCAACTCCCACTTGTTTACCTCAGGAATAAACAGTAAAATAAAAAAGAAATGACTATAGTAGCATGGTCAATATACCGTGCTGTTAGAAATTATGTCTCTCACTTCTCACATATTCCACATGTGATCAGTTATTGAAGTACCAATTCTATTTGATCGACGATACTTCCACGACCTCCAAAGTATATCACTTGAATACTTCATTCAAATTCATTCACTTGCTGTAACACTTTTTAATATATAATTACCAATTTTTAAATATTTACTTTTAAATTTACATTTTAAATATTTAATTTTAAATTTACACACACATTAATTATGATTTTTATAAAGCGTTTCACTTTTTGCATTATACAGAGCATTTTAACGAAGGCTGCGAATGCCTGTCTGTTAACTTCTAAACACGTTAGAACTTCGGTATAAGCAAACCAGATAAGCAAACCCCTACACCGAGTGGAAAAAGCCCAGGTTCGAATCTCGTCGATGACGCGAGGAACTTTAGTGGGCTTTTTTTCACTCAGTGGCTGAGTTCGTCGGTCTCGGGAGTAGATAGCAAGGTTTTTTTCCCCAGCAACTCGGGTTTTTCGTCCAGCAAAACAAGCAAACCAGAGAACACATGCAATTTACAGACATAATACACAACTCACAGCAGACGAATAAAAATATTCGGTGGCCTAATATGATAATTGAATTACCCTACCAAACGCCCAGGGACACCATTGTCATTGTAGGAAATTGTGTGTGACCACGAAATATGCAAATTTTTTCTCCTATAAAAAATTATCAGCGGCTAACCCGAATTAGTTTCAATGTACGTCCAACTGTGAACACATGGAAAGAGCTAAAACAGTTTTAGAGAATAATGACAGTTGGATGACATGCGGGGTAAATATCTATGCTCAGTATTGAACATTAATAGGCAAAGTGCCCAAGAGATGGAAGATCACAGGTGGTAGTTCAAAAGTGTGCAATAGCACACTCGCTTTGAATGGACCATGATGGTTTAAGGCCGTATGATTCCTAAATACGGCCACAATTTATTGTAAACTCCTCTGGCATGACCTTAGTGGAGTATAGCGTAGTTTGACTAGCAGCATAGGGGGTTCCCCCAACTCCGTGATGGGTACTTTGAGACGTGTACAGTACTCTGTAAAGGAAAGATAGTGTGAGTTTGTGAAGGGTTGTGTTCATATATATGTATGTATATATTGTTTCGACGGCACACCTGGACCATTAGTTCATCTCCGCCTCGTTTCACTCTACAGATACAGAGCTTTGTCAAAGGCCAGGGGAAAAAAAACAAAAAACATAAAATATACATAGTTACTAAGCAAAGACATTTGGCTAATTAGTGTAAACAAACCTATAAGCAACAAGCTAATTTGGCTAGACATAGACAATGAGCACAAAAAGTAATAATACATAATGGTAGAGCCCCAAGATTCGAGGAACATACAAATTTACAGTTCACATACCCAAATCATATGTACAAACACCAGTGCAAGCTAACGGACATCAAAAGGGCCAATATCATAAATGTTAGCAAGGTTCAGTATCATCCCAGAAGGGCACTACAAGATTAGTTGGCCTCAGTGCAGTTTCTCCAAGAGTACACGCTACCTGTGGTCACAGCAACACCAGCACTGGACTATAGAGGATTGCAAGATAGTTGCTTGGTCTGACGAGTGGAAGTTCCCGGTGCATCATGTTGATGGAAATGCTCAGAATTTGGCAAAACCAACATGAATCCATCGACTCGTCATGTCTGACGACTACTGTGCAAGGTTGTGGGAGCAGTGTTATGGTGTGGGGAATGTTTTCTTGGCACACGTTGGGTCCATTGATACCCAATAGATTCACGTCTGAATGCCACATCGTAAAGAGTGTTTAGGGTCAAACGGCACCAGGGGGGGTTCCCTCATCTCCGTAATGCCACATCGTACTTAAACATCGTTGCTGACCAAGTGCATCCGTTCATGCTGACAGTTTATCCTCAGTCAGATGGTTACTTCCAGCAGGATAATGCGCCGGTGCACAAAGCCCGAATCACTATGGAATGGTTCCAGGAACATGACAATGACTTTTCTTTGTTGCAATGTCCCTCTCAGTACCTGGATCTCAATCCGCTTGAACATCAATGGGATGAGCTGGAAGTTCGCTGCAGGCCTACACCTCCGTCGAATCTCAAGTCGTGACACATTCATATCTGCATGGTACTCCATTTCTGTACATTTTCAGCATGTTGTTTAATACATGCCTAGACGAATTCAGGCTGTTTTGAAGGCTAAAGGAGGCTCAACACACTACTAGGTAGGTGAACCTAATAAAGTGGCAGCACGTGTATATACCTGTATAATTTCAACATGTTTAATATTGAAATTATAATTTCAATATTAAACATGTTGAAACATGTTCAGGCTTAGATACATACATCACAGTAATTGTTAAGAAGGGTTAATTACTTAATTGTCCAGTACAAGTAAACTCCTCAGAGATGCATAGTTAATAAACGGATAATAATAATAATAAAGAATACTCGGATACCGGGGACTCCCCTGTACATAATTTTTTTTCTGTAGCCATGAAACCAAGCTGAGTGTCCACCTTGACAGTGTATCTATGGTAGGAGATTGTCCCTCCTCAGAAAATAGAAGATAGGGAAGGTGGTACAGAAGAACTCATTCCAAGTGTAGTGTTGTTGCCGCCCGAGTTTACAGTTTCAGGTGATGCACTGATTTCTGATGATGAAGTAGATGCAGCAATGGTCGATGAAGCCATAGTTGGTGTAGGAACAGTTGAATCTATAGTTGTTGTTGAAATATCCACGGGAACAGAAGTTGCACTATTTAAGTCAGGTTAGTCTTCTAGCAAAAACATCATGGGCAAACAGTTGGAGAGCATGAAAAGCGTTAACGTTTTGAACTAAGAGAGTCTCTTGACCGGGAGAGAAATTTTCAACTGACCTAGATAAACCATCTCTTATGTCATTGTACAGTTGACACTCATAAAGGACGTGTTTCCAATTTTCAATCCTACCGCAAGCACAGAGATCAGTTTGGGATAACCTAAATTTGTATAATTTCTCATTTAGAAATCCATGTCCTGTTAATAAATAAGAAGTTCTCAGATCCATAGAGAAACAGGTTTTAATTTTCTTGCTTGCCATGAAGGTAACTTCAGGAAAAAATTCTGAAATTACCTTCATGTCAAGCAAGAAAATTAAAACCTGGTTAATGTAGGTTGAGTTTGTATGTTGTACATCGGGCTTCTTAGCCTAGGGCCTGTGGAAACCACCAACCGCTTAGTTACCGTCCTTCGCCACGGGGAGGTGGGCCGGGTCGGTAGGAAGAAATATACTCTGGCGGGACGCTTCCCAGGGAGGGTCAAGAAAAAAAAAATAAGAAAGGAAGACGGGGGAAATATTGTGGGCAGGAGATAAAAGAGGGAGAGAACACTGGGGACAGTAGCGAAAGTGGCCACAAGGTTGAAAAGGGGTGACCGTAGAGGGAACCTCTAGAGTAGGAAGCCCATCCTCCCTCAGAGAGGAGGAGTTAAATTGATGGCGGGCTAGCCACCAGACAAAAGTGGGATTTGGGGTCCACCTGTTGGGGGGTAAAGATATAAGGAAAGGGATCCCTACAGTAGTGAAAAGGAGGGGGAATAGAGTGGGGATAGAGGAGGAAGTAGTAGTAAAGAGATAGAATCATCCACATGACGGATTTGAAAAGGGGCAGCAGATAGGGAAGGGGGATTAGGGAGGTCATCCCCGGGGGGGAGAGGGAAATAAAGGTCATGGATAAAAACCACGAGGTTGCCACGTGGACGTCGATACGCACACCCTTGAGAAGGGGCGTCAGAATCCGACACCCAGTCGAGCGTCAACAGCATCCAGATACAGGGAAAAAACTAATATCCTCGTCCTAGGAATGCATGGCCAGCAAGAGAGAGATCTCCAGTCCTTGGGGACATTGGCAGCTTTAGCTTGAAGAGCCCCAGTCGTCTCATGATAATAAAGCAGGGGCCACGATAGTAAGACGTCCAAAACTACTAAAGAATTCAATCTAGACGAGAGGCATGAGATCACTGGCAGTTTTTTTTTTTTTTTTTTTTTTATGAAAGCCCCAAACACGAGAGGTATTAGAACCTATAGTACGGAGTACTGTGCTTGGGTTGGAGGTTGAGAAGACGAAAGAAGATATTTGCTGACATTGCACTTGAACTTCTGTAGACTGTAATTTTCAGGAAATGCGTATGACGGAAGGTTGTTCCAGAAAACGGCAGTTGAATGAATAAATGAGGAAGTTGAAAAGTTGGTTCCGTGAGTTTGAAGTTGAACAGTAAATGGATGTTGGCGGCACGTGTTCGGACTGTTTTGAAAGAGAGAGCGGGAATTATAGAAGCCAGTTCAGAAGAACAGTGCCCATGGAAATATCTGTAGAAAAGGCATGCAGCAGAAACAGTACGTCTATGAGACAGCGAGTGGAGAGACTCAGTTAGAGATGAATCATTAATTAACCTAAGTGCCCTCTTCTCAATGGAATCAAGAAGCCTGAGAGACGTTTTGGGGGCACCACCCCAGATGTGGGAACAATATTCCATGGCAGGGCGGATTTGCGATTTATACAGAGTGAGCAGCTGTTTGGAAGAAAAGTAACGCCGAGAGCGAAAGAGAAAACCAAGTTTTTTAGATGCAGAGGAAGCAATATTTGTAATGTGCTTATGCCAAGAGAGAGAGAGAGAGAGAGATTAGAAGTCAGGGTAATCCCCAAAAGAGATATATCATTTTGCCTAGAAATCGGAGTGTCACTAAATATAAGCAAAGGAACAGAAGAATCCTTTTTGCTAGATATAAGACAAGACTGAGTTTTAGAAGGGTTGAAATCAACTAAGTTGTCTTTGCCCCACTGGAGAATTACCTGGAGATCGGCAATTAAGGAATTGGTAGCGGGTATTCGAGAAGTTGAAGCTGATTGAGCAGGGCAATGTTTCTCAAAATGGAAAGTGGAATGCAATATGCTATCATCGGCAAAACTATGGGTAGGATTTCCAGTCAATAGAAGAAGGTCATCAATACTACATAAATGAGAGCTTACATATGCTCAATTTTTCCTACGTTCTATTGATATTTTAGAAATAAACAAGGAGTTACTTTTATTCAGTCAGTAGGATTTCTTCTTTATCAAATCTCCTTATGCGAATAAATTACGAAATGATACGTTGAGACAAAATTACATAATTTAAAATAATTTAAAACAATTTAAAACTAATAATATGTTCCCCACTATTGACACACGGACAGTCCAACACCCCAGGATCACAGAGGTGAACCCCAACCCGATCCCAGAAATAATAAACCCCCCATGCAACCTCTAATGAAGGAAGACATTTTGTCAAAAACGCGAATTTCGAATACGAATAAAATACTATTAAAATGGGATAAAACAATGAAATTAAAGAATTCCTCCCTTAAAGACTTTTCGACTAGTGTCATGTTCACAGGGTGGAATGAAACTAACGAAACTTGTGTATGTTCGGAATCTTATAAATAAGAGATTAGTCTTTGGTACGCATGCGTTCGAATGCCCACGAATCAGATGGACGACGAACGTTAATAGAGTTTTTTTGTATTTTCATTTCTAAAGTCTCGGCAATTAATAGTATAATTATATTGAAGGCACTTAGTATAATTTTATTGAATATTTAAAATTTTGGCTTCATTAAACAGCAATCTGTGTTTTTAATTTATTGCATGGGATGTTATTTCCGATGCGTGATGCACGAACTGATGCTTCATCTTGCTTAACCCTCGAGTTCAAAATACTTCTGGTAGATCCAATGTAAGAAGAATCACAATCCTTACAAGAAATGTGGTAGACGAGTTCATGTGTTTGTTCGGAAGTCGATAGCACCGTGTGATTTTTGGGTGTAGCATATAATTTACGGACCAGTTTTGTTACTATTTGCAATTCTGTATCTCTAAAAAGGTTGTTAATATGTCTATACCACTGTTCGACATTATTCAAATATTTTTTTATTAAACCTGCCATTATGCTTGTTATTGAATAACAAACATAATGACAGGATTAATAAAAAATATAAAATAAAAAATATTTTATTTCAATGCCGTATGTTGAACACAGGTATAGACAAATTAACAACCCTTTTAGAGATTAACAACCGATCAGAGAGAAAACTGGATAACCAATTACAAAAAACAGTTGGAAAACCATAAGATGGAAGCTTGTTTAGACCTTTATGCCAAACACGAACGAAAGCCTTTGAGATGTCAACAGCAACTGCTTGTATTTCACCGAACTTTTCCATTGAATTAGTCCATAAATGGGTAACATAAGCCAGAATATCTCCAGTGGATCGACACTGACGGAATCCATACTGGAGATCGTTGATCAGACGGAAGGTTTCTAGGTAGTTTAAGAGTTGGCGGTTAATTGATTTCTCCATTACTTTAGAAAGAGTAGAAGTAATTGCAATGGGACGATAATTGGATGGGAGGGATTTGTCACCCTTTTTAGGAACTGGCTGGATATGAGCAAATTCCAAATTTCAAGCAGAAGGAAAAACACCTTTGAAATAAGAAAGTGAAAAAAGCAGCAAAGAACAAGAGTAAGTTCAGGAGCGCAGGTTTTGAGAACGTGGAAAAATACCATCGGGACGAGCTTTCTTAGCATCAAGATTCGTCAAAATCCTTCTGACATCCTTTTGACAGAAGACCACAGGAGGCATTGACTGGAACGTGTTGGGAATGGTGGGAGGTATTTTACCAAAATCATTAATACATGAGTTGGAAAAGTGGGACGCTAGCAGGTCAGCTTTAGCTTTGGCTGAAGTGGCAACAAAACCATCTGGTTTTGACAGAGGCGGGAGCAGAGATGGGCAAAAGTTGCGGCCAATAGCTTTGGCAAGAGACCAGAATGTTTGGCTACCATTAGGGCAAGAAGCAAGTTTTCTACTCTTAGCCTGTTCAAAATCTAATTTGGACTGATTAATGAATGCTTTACAATTGTTACGAGCTTTAGTGTAAGCAGAAAATGAAACTAAAAAAATTGGAAACAAGCCAATTACGATATGCAACATTCTTTTTCTCTTGAACAGCCTTAGCACATTTATTGGAAAACCAAGGTTTAGATAAAGGACGAGATTTTAAAGTGGAGGGTGCAATAAAGGATTCCATTCCTACAAGAATACATATGGACATGTGTTTATGTAAGGGGCGGCTCCTAGAACGTCAGTTCAACTCCGCCTCGTATCTCTGTGAAGAACAGTATCACTACAAATGGGCCAGATATGTGTGTGACGTCGGTTTGTGTGTATTAAGTGTTTGTTCTGTTGTTATGTTCTGGCCACTTGGCTACCCAGAAGTATCAATCACCTGGACAGATGATTCTGGGTACTCGTCCACACCACGGGAAGGTGGGCCAGTTCCAGTAGATGGGACACCTATGGTCTCAGAGTATGAGACAAAAAAAAAAAAAAAATCCTTCTCTGGGGCCCACTCCAGAGAGGAAAAAAAAAAAAAAGAAAAAAAGAAAAAGAAACCCGAAAGGAAGAGAAAGAAAAGAATAAAAATTATTTTAAAAAAATAATTCAAAAATAATAATAAATAAAAAATAAATAAAAAAATAATAATAATAAAATAAATATATATACTAATTATATATATATATTGGTTTTTAGCATATATACGCAAACATACATACATATATATACCAAAATGTGAAAAGGGAAAAACCAAGGGGGGGGAAGAGAGAGATAAAGAAAAGAGTAGATCTTCCAGTTGTGCAACCAGTAAGAACGGCAGCATAAAAACACTTCGGTGCCTCCAGCTAGATGGATTTGATCAACCTCGTATCACTGGAATCATACTTTTCCTTAGTTCAAACACTTCTTTAGCAAATACCTGGAGCACCTGAAACTTACTACAGTCTCTTAAAAATATAGCTTCTTCTCCTGGAGCTATACTCTCAAGAATTTCACGTATCTCTGTCCTGGCATTGTCATATATTCGACAATCATATAGTATGTGCCGCCAGCCTTCCCTGGCCCCGCAAAAACAAAGGTCCGTGTTGCTTAGTCCTAATGCATATAATTTCTCATTCATTGACCCGTGCCCTGTTAACAAAAATGACGACTGTAAACTAGGTGTAAACCAATTGCGAACCTTTTTATCATTCAGTTTTAAAAGTCACGTTCGGGATAAACAAGTTGGTCACTCTTCCAGTAGGTATGGTATCCCATCTTGTCTGCCATAAATTGATTATTTCATTCATACATCTTTTCTTTTCGCCTCTGCAGTCAGAGCGAATATTGATCTCTGTACCAAAAAGTTCTGTAGGAATTTCCCTCTTAATACGGGAGCAAAAACCACGATACAACAAATGTAGATCCATGGGTAGCGCTCCGGCCAACACCTGCAGGGCGGCAATGGACACCGTTCTGCACACTCTTAAATACCAAGAAGCATGATGCGTTGTATGGAATTTAGTTTAGCCCGAAATGTAGCTATTTTAACTCTATGGAACCAGGCCCCTGCAGCGTACGTAGTTATAAGAAGGAATACTGCCTTGTAATACAGAAACAGTGTTTTATGTGATGGGCCCCAGTCAGACTTTGAAATGATAACTTACTGTCCACAATAATTCCCAGGTATTTGGTATCAAGGACCATAGGTAACTGTACACCATTCAACTTGATCTGAGGAGGTCGATTTTTGGAGGTCAAAAATCGACCTCCAAGAATAAGTACAAGAATAATTTCACTGACACGATCTGAACAAACGTTGACATCAGAAGTTTTTAAACAGTAATCCGACCAAGGAAAAGAAGAAATTTCGCAGTTCATCCCATTTTGCATTCTTGTAATGCCAAATAATACGAGGTTGGGAATAGCCATGAGATAAAGGCTCCATTGGAGAAGAGACCATCACCAAATTGTGATCTGAAATGCCTAAAGGACCTCTCACTTCGACCGTGTACTTAGAAGGGTTGTTTGTGAGAAAAAGATCAAGCGTGTTGGCTGTATGGTTGATTGTCCGGTATTCTGGTAGGTAAATGAACAATCTGTGTGAGGTCATTAGTAATTGGTAAAGCCTCAGCATCTCGATCGGCTGGGTCAGTGTGACTAGAAAACGGAAGCCAGCTGGAGTTGTGAACATTAAAATCACCAATTAAAATTACCCCACTGTGAGGAACGTTGGACTGGAGAAA
Source organism: Mastigoproctus giganteus (assembly GCF_048544385.1). NCBI lineage: Eukaryota > Metazoa > Arthropoda > Arachnida > Uropygi > Thelyphonidae > Mastigoproctus > Mastigoproctus giganteus. Next base: position 27,125,848 of record NC_143587.1, read on the forward strand.
GTCAAGTTTGCAAAGAGAGGAAGTCAAAGAGCTTCAAGTGATTAGTGGAGTTGGAAGAACGGTAGAGACAACAGATGAATTTGACATAATGAGGTAGAGAAATTTTAAGCCAGAGAAGATCGAAAAGAGGAGATTCCAAATTACCAATTCTCTGAGAGGGAATATCGGAACGGACATATGCACAAGTACCACCTTTGAGGCGAAAGGAATCATACAGCGAATAATTTGGGCAACTGAGATGAGCAGTAGTTGAGTCAACCGATAACTGAGATTCTGTCAGAAAACGTACATGGGGTTTGGAAGACTGCAAGTGGAAATGGACATCGTTGAGATTAGAATTGACACCAATATATTTGTGAAATGAATTAAGAAGTGTTTGGAAGGTTTAGATCTTTTCGCAGATAAGCCTACTCTATGAGATTGACAGTTCATGGTGTATTCAATAGTAAGAAAAAGTGGAGGGAATATGCTGAATGAAGTAATGACATTTTTGGATATGGCGTACACATGATAAGAATATACCCAGATCCTTGACATAACGTGGCCTCGACAATTCTCCCCGCATACACACCACTCGGACTCCCTCCAGTCACTATCTGGCAGAGTAGAGGTATCAAGATTATACACTAGCTCATCCGGAAGCCTCCTAAAGAGTTACCAATAGGTTCGATCCGGTGGCCGGCTTGCGGCCGGCTTGCGAACACCGTTTTAGAGCTGTACCCTCGAAATGTAAGGAACATTGGATCTCCCCATGATGTCCATCATAATCTCAAAAGACATCAATCATACTGCATGATGGAAGAGATGGGGAAGGGTTGACCGGAACTTAGCTCTGGAGACTAAACATGGGTGCCTCTCATAAGCAAAGCGGTGGTATTGCGCCGGTTGATGATAGTCATCTACCACCTAGCGTTGCCTGGTAACACAGAGGGGCGACATTCCTCCATGTGGTGTAGGCACCACACTCCACCCCTGCTTAAGTTGGTTCACACCTGGGTGATCACCCACAGGGTGCTTGCGCATGGGAGTTATACCCAGGATTACTAACAGTCCCATCATTGTGAAGGTGCAAGAAGTGTATTTGTCTGTCCGGACATCGCCGAAATTGGGTCCACTTGACTTGAGTGTCACCCGAATATCAGTTTCCATCATCGTTTTAGACTCCCAGGTAGCAAGTACAGCTTGTCTGGCATATCTGAGAGAATGTCTGTGACAACCTCAACGACCAATCCTAACTCCAGATGGCCAGTGGTAATTACTATTCTCACCGGATCTTAGCGGAGTATAAACAGAACGTTTAACAATAAATTCAATATTAGTTCAACACGTAACAGAAAACTCGAAACTCAAATATTACTGCCGAGCCTGACCTTATTTATCCCCCACTTTACCACCGTGAGTTCTTAATTCTCGCAGCATAACAAACTTGCGTTTTTAACGAGTTGCCGTCGTATTGCACTACTTTCAACAAATAGCTTTAGTTATTATTAGCCATATGGTGCAAGGAAACCTGAGGCTTATGCTGCACCAGGCAAAAAAAAAAAAAAAAAAAAAAAAAAAAAGAATCTAAATTACCCCGAGAGAGAGAGAGAGAAAATATATTACAACTTCCAAAACTTATTTCATATACCGCATGGCAGCTCACATCGCACAATTTCTGTACAACGGTTCTGCTTGCGTTTTGTCACCTACAGTCTAATGAGGGGGCAGTTAGTCCTGAAACAAGCTATCTCATCCTGTAAACAAATGTCCAATCAACCTTTTGAAGATACTATTTGTTTGCAAGTAGTGCAATACTACGGCAGCTCGTTGCAAAGGCAAGTTTGTTCTGTTGTGAGAATTAAGATTCATATCATTGCATTACCTATGAAGTTGAAACCTTGCTGATCGCAGAAACAGTTTAAAGGACAGACAGCCCTATAGGCATCGTATAAAGAGAGAAATTTCACTATTTTTCTTAATAATTTTTTAGTTTCTTAATAATTGATACGATGCCGGATTGCTTTCTTAATATGTATTTCCCGTTTTACTGTAGCACGATAAGTTGCAGTCTTCTGCACAGAGCCCCCTCTAGGCCTCGGTATCCTTGTGTCAATTGTATAGTTGGGAGGAGATGTCATGATCTAGGGATTGTTTCTTGTGGTATGGACCCATTTCAACGTTGATCCTACTGAAGATCGAACTTCGATCCAGTATTATAAGCTGTACCAAGTTACTGTGGGATGAGTGTGGTCAGCATACCTTCAGGTACCCACTAGCACCTCGTGGAATCTTTGCCCCGACGTATCCAGACAGCAAAAGTAGGAGAATTTGGTACCAGGTAAATATTCCTAATGCAAATCAATCTCAGTGTTTATGTTAGAAATGAGAGATTCAAAATTGAAGGATAATCACAGATTTGTTTACTTCAGGAATCCATGATGACTGATGACTAACAATCGCCTGCAAAGTATTACAGTCTGATTTGAATATGAAACTTAAAATCTGGGGATATTATTTTGATTTTTAACAAAGACTTATTTTAAATTGTAGTTATTACAAATCTAAAGAAGAGGACCACCTACACGTTCGGGTCCACCCACAAATCCTTCAAATCTTCCAAAGTGTAGTAAGAATTATTTTCCTTCTTCAACGGTTAAAATACACTATATGATCAAAAATGTTCCGACACTCCATCTAAGAATATTTGGATACTGTAACAGAAATTCCCAACGCATCCACATCAATTCAGACATACTAATATAAATCATTTGGATCTGCCTGTGCCACAGCAGTACGTTTGAAGACAAACAGTATGGATCCTGAATTGGAACTTATACACTTTCACTGTAAGACGGTGATTGAATGCCACATTCAGTAATCTTTCTTCGCCTCATCTGAATATATTCTTCAAATATGGAAGACCGTAGGTGATACCTCAACGAAAAAAAGAGGCCTGTACCACCTCACAAACTCATGGAAATTGATCAACCACACAAAGGGTTGTTTGTACTACAACGTCGTCGTAGAGGACACAAAAGCATCCATCAGTAGGTCAACTATACGTACGAAGCTGAGGAGCCTTCAGTTCAATGGTAGGGAAGTTGGGCCCTATATAACGGTCACCAATGCTGTTGTAGTAGGGTTTTAGGAGGATCAGCGACTAAGGCCATATTGCTCCATGCATATTGTCTGTAAATTGGTTGTGTTCTGAAGTCGATTTTCTGTTTTGATGGACGAAAGGAATTTTTTTTTTCCCGGGAGAAAAAATCCATGCTTCCCTCCCTGAGACCAATAAAAATTCCTCCCGTCATAGATGGGACTCGAACTCAGGTGTTTTCCATTTTGTGGGGAGGAAGGCGATCCTACCAACTGTGCTACCCTCGAGGACGGTCACCAATGCGACCCAACGTTTGAAGGCATGTTCTCGACATTTATTTATGTCTCGTGCGTTTATAATTGCTATTCTATAAAATAAATAAATAAAATAGAGAATTTGAATAAATTATCTTTTAGTAACCATAAATCTTCATTAACTTTCAGGCAAGATAATCTTTTGCTATAAAAAAAAATTCAGAAATCTTTAAAATAAGTTTTTTTCCCCTAACCTTTATCTTTTTTAGCATTATATATATATATATATATATATATATATATATATATATATATATATAATATTTTAGATTTTTTAAACAAGAGTATATTTTGAGTCAAAATACACTGGCCTAATAACGAGTGATTAAGTATGTTGGGCAGAATATTGAAAACACCTACCAAAAAAGTCGGTCAGTATGTTATTTGGCCAAGGTACTCTTCAGCTCTCTTTGAGGGATCTGACATCCACAGGAAATACATGCAGTGGTGGAAATCTGTGTCGTAGGCTCTGCTCCAGAAACTTCCAAACGTTCTACAAGATTGGTTATAAAGGACCTAGTAGATAGGTAACTTCGTCCTTGTGATCTTAGAACCACTTTTGACAATGTAGATCTTTAGAAAAGACCAGTCACAGATGGATAGAAATTCTGCAGCACAGGTTCTGGATTGCTCAGGATGGTTGTGTAGTTCGCATCAGTCAGATGGCTGCCTTGTCATCTGACTGGTGCCGTTGTCATTGCAGTGTCAGCTTTTAAATAAATTGGCAGATTAATCTTTTGGTGATGCCATTTGTTTAAAAGTGGTGCAATACCAAGCAACTCGTGGTAAAGGTGAGGAATGTTCTGCTGTAAGCACCAGAACCATTAAGGTTATTAGAACATATGTTTGCCAGTTTAAATCCTGCTAGTCACAAAAACATAAGAGAAGACGTGAAATTTCTTCCAATTTTGAAGTTACATTATATTTATACAATAACTGTTTAGATTCCCATATAAATTATTCGGTTTAAAAATTTTGTAAACACTTTTTCATTGTGTTTCAAAAATTTTTGAATACATTTTATTATCTTTTCTTTCATGACTTTAAAGAGTTTCGTTAATTATAATAAAAAAAAAAAAAATCACAAAATGATTTAATTCGCTATAACCTGAATTCGCAGTTTACTTCAGTTAGGGCCATAAAGGGGGGGGGGGGAGCAGTACACAGGATGAGCAGAGATGCTGAGAAACATTCAGACCCAAAACCAGAAAGGGAGGCCCAAATTGCTTTAAACTATTACAATATACTGTAGTTATAACAATTCATTGTACAGTTATCCTTCGGATTATCGAGACTGTAGTGTGTTAGGGTAAAATATAGCTGAGTGGTCAAGCGCGAGAGTACAGAAGACTCTTGCTATTTGAATGATCGTGGTTCAAGCTCGCATGACTACTAAATACGGTAATGTTCCTGTATTTCTCTATCTTGTGAACTCTACTGGCCCTATGTGGTCGTCCCGGAGTATAAACAGAAAATTTATTAATTTAATGTAGCATCCATTGCTTTTTGAATAAGTTATGCATAACATCATAAGTGATAATAACATTCAAGTAACACAGAAACTGTTTTGAAGATTCTTGAAGATGTTCTGTATCTGCCATTAACGATCACAATCTGTCCCGGGAAACGATATTTTTCAAAAGTCCAAGTGATCAAAATCTTACAACTTCAAAACTGAGCATAATTCACAAGCTTGACTATACAGCATTGGTTCGGGGAACTCAGTCTCGAGATAACTGCAAATAGTGTTTGTACCTGGAGGGGAGAATGTAAACTTCGGGGGGTACATGCGCCGGGGGAGAATTTTATTCCACCAGGGATGAAACTCACCCCCGGTCACCCCCTGGATTCAACGCTGATTGCAAACCTCTTCTGATTTCTACTTCAATCTGTCTCATGACTCAAGACTCTTTTTACATATATTCTTGCATCATCGCCCTCAGAACCAATTCCGGACATTTAACCATCAAAAAGTAAGCTGCATTTAAACATATGATTAAAGTCTCTTATGGTTAGTTGGTTTGATTGATTCATTCATTTCTTATCCACCATATCAGGTATTTTACTCTGAATATGATAAACGACAGATATTTCAGTGTTCTCCTAAGTGAAGAATCGAACTTGTAGTAGGCGACCTGCAAAATAACTTCTTTATGTTCTGCTAAATATCCCTAGCCAGCCTGCTATTCAGAAAAGATGCCTAATGGGTTCTCCTCCTTCGTTGCAGTCAACAAGGTTTTACACCCCCCCCTCCTTTCTAGTATTTGGACTACATTAACTACATTAACACCACGACTAGAGAAAAAACTTTAATCCTAGGAGAAAAGTCACATCCCCTCAAGTGGCATCTCATGTAAAACCTGAGTGCAATACTGATTTATTCCTGCCTGAGGACTGGCTCTTGCAAAGCAACACCCAGTCGAGCCTGGGAATGTCGAAGTCCCCTTCTTCTAGGTTCCCCTGCACCCATCGATATGCGACCTCGTGGGGATTATTCCCCCCAGAAAGGGGGCAACCATAGTGGTTAAGCTGCTAAGTTTCTATTTCTACTTCAGAAAGGTCTTCTGACCACATCGGGCTGATGGGAAAATCCAGCCCCTTTCTAGGTAATTGGTCCTGTGAGGAACCCGTTGATAAAAGTTTGTGGTTGAGTCTTATAACACCCTCTCCTTCGCCCCACCTCACTTTAAATCCAACACCCAGCTTGATCAAGACAAACAGATGTCTGATATGTGGTGTCGGATGTTTTGTACAGCTACATGTTCATCAAGATACTGTGGCTGAATGTCTAAGGACCGGTAAATTCAAGTAAGGTCGTCAGCTGCCTGTGGACAATAACTAAGCCATGAAAAAATAATAATTCAAGTAGTAGTAGTAGTACCATGATGAATTTGATGTTCTGTATGCAGTAAGCAGGCCTATACAAATCAGATATAACAATCTTTATTTGAATGACAATATAAATTAAAATACAATCAGGCGAATTGTATATCCCCTCCAATGACAAGTGAAGAATAATTTGCCGTGTGATGTGATCAAGATACCTAAATTTCAGCACATACCGAATTGTGGCAAAGGCGTATACAAGTACAGTAGATATTCTTGGATATTCTTTCTAGTGGTAGCCAGGTCATGATATAAAGAAAAAGCTTTTACCTTTCAACATATAATCTTGATCCTGTTTCTGAGTGCATTTAGTAGCCACTCCATTAGGTACACTACCTAACACTTAACAAAACTCCCAGTATACTAGCATCTAGGTGATGAATCACAACTTGGCATCAAAGACTATCCCCGTGTCTGTAGAAGGCAACAATTGTAGTAGATGCACCTAAAAACGGCAAGATGTTGATGAAAAGGCTATGAAGGCAGAAAATTACAGAGCGGACACAAAAATAAGTTACCATGGTTCTTGGAACGAAGACTCGTGCATCATTGGTGAAACTGTACTACTACTCGGTTGCTATTTTTATTAATTCCCAGTTGTTTGTCATTTAATCTCATTTCACAAGACTCTAGTTGTTGACTTATCTCAAGAACTGAATTTTTCAAAACATTCAAGGATTTTAATCAGTGAAACCTTCATATCATTGAATGAATGTGCCAACAAAAATTTCAGAAAAAGAACCAAGGCCCAAACTGACCTTGTAAACTATAGAGATAATGTAGGGAATCTTCTTTTACTTCGTAAACTAGATCCCTGTTTCTAGAATAATATTTAACTTTCTGTTCATGTAAATTTAATAAGGATCTTTCAGGTGCCTACTCTTTGAACCATAATTAAAAACAAGTTATTCAGAAACTCAGCTGAAGATTTATTAAAGTCTATTTCTGGAATAGCCTATACATCTGGAAAATTATAACTTATATTGAAACACATGGGAATTTGCTGCATCTGTTTGTGATTTAGGAAACACGAGAGGTTTCTGACTTTTTAAAGTTCCTAACAAAACAGTTTTGAAATTTTTTAGAACATCATATATGGGCACTGTTCATCCTCTACTATCATTACTGAGGTAAGCAGGGCATGATGGTAGATCAGTGATGGTACATCGGTCATTAATCGTTCCAGATGTTTTTTTCTATGAGAAACAACCCTTATCATCAATGAAGCAGTAGACGTTGCTGCCATGGGCAAAGATTACACATCTTGTTGAATCTTTCTCCATGACAAATTCTGGTCACCGGTAAGCATGGCGCTTTTTAAAGTGAGTGCTTTTAATACTTTAATTAGGTAGTGTCTAATAAACATATTTAAAATTCTAAACAAAGGAACTGTTCGGCAGCATGGAAAATTACTACAGAAAACCTTGGGCTAAATTTTGTGAACTATTAATTTATATTCATCAGTTACTTAGACCAATTGCACCTTACATATTATTTATATAAATTGCATATGTTCTGTGGTGACTTTCTGTTTGCTGCACGAAAAACCTGAGTTTCCAGGATTAAAAACCATGCCACCCTCACCTGAGACCGACTAACTCAGCCAAGTTGTGAAAATCACCCATAAAAATTCCTCACATAATTGACATAATCGAACTCGGGTCTTTTCCACCCGGTGTGGGAAGGACGGCGATTCTGCCAACTACAAGGGCATCCAGTACATCATAACCAGTCATTACGGTGCGCATCAAAAAATAGTTTTGTGGTACAAATTGTTTAAAAGATCTACAACGATTTTTCGTTAATTTCAAGATTTCTTTAATGTCACGAAATAAAACTTGTACACTGAAAGGACAGAATTCATGGGACACCTGGTTCCTGGGCAACGCGACGCTGTCACCCCTCTCGCTAGTGGACGAACCCACCCTTGGCAGGTAAAGTGCACTGCATTCACGTAGACGGTATTTCGATGTCAGTATGGATAAACATCGTGAGTTAACCAACTTTGAAAGAGGGATGATAGTGGGGGCCCGATGCATGGGTCACTCTATCGCGGAGGTATTACAGAAATTGCTCTCTCCCCGTTCGACAGTATCAAGAGTGTATGGGGAATATGCCATTTCCGGAATAACATCTCATCGTGGACAGCGCTGTGGGCGGAGAACTGGCCGAAAGAACATCGGCACTGGACCTTGGATGATTGGAGACGGGTCTCCTTGACTGACGAGTCCCGTTTCCAGTTATTTCGAGCGGACGAGAGGGAGCGTATCTGACGGAAACCGCACGAAGCTATGCACGCGTCATGTCAACAAGGAGCTGTTCAGGCAGGTGGACGGTCAGAATGGTCTGGGGCGTCGTGTTCAACTGGCACACGTTGGGACCTCTGGTACGTTTAGACGCATCTCTAAACAGTCCAAGTTATGTGTCCATCCTTGAAGACCATCTGCATCCCTTCATGGCCATCCTGCATCCATGGCAATGGGCTCTTCCACCAACAGGACAGTGCGCCTCCCCCACAGAGCCGTGGTGACTAGAACATGGTTCGAAGAGCATTCCTCAGATTTTACCAGCATGGAATGGCCTCCCCGTTCAGAGGACATAAACTCTGTAGAGCATCTTTGGAATGCTGTGGAAAGGTCCATTCGAGCTTTGGATCCTCCACCCAGGAATGCGACGGAATTATGGATAGCGGTGTAGCAAGCATGGATAGAAATACCTGTGGAACGCTTTCGTGAAGTAGTGGGCGCAATGCCTCGCCGTGTAACTGCCCTTATCTGGGCGAAAGGTGGGCCTACCCGTTACTAGGTAGGTATTCCATGATTTCTGTCCACTCAGTGTACATGGGTTGTGTTAGGGTAATTAGGAGTAAGAACATACGCACGTATACTTGCATGTACACAATGCTAGGAGTATAGTAAATAAATTTGATGTAATGAAGTGCTCCTAAAGTCATCAAATGCAGACATTCTTGTGATATCAAAGACATTGTGTCACTTAGACATACGTAAGCGATGCAGATTTGAATATGTGGAGTGCAATGTATACAGAAAAGACAGACAGGAAAGGAAGGTATTGTGTAATGATCTTAGTTAATAAGCATATTAAATATAAGGCACTGCATCCAGTTGATGTAGGTGCCCGGTGCAACGGTGAGCCTATTTTGTGTGACATAAGCACTGGGAAAGCGAAATTGAGAGGAAGGTGTTAGAATTGTAATGACTGTGATGACTATAACGAACAACTGTGCACAGAAATAGAGTGAGCGAGTGAATCAGTATGCCTTATAATGAGAGATTCTGATTTTCCAGATATTGACTGGAACTTGTGGGTTGTTCACTCATAGAGTAGCAAGACTTTTGTGGACTTATTGGATGATTGTTTTCTACAGCAGCATGTTAGAGAGACAAGAGGAAGCAGTACTCTTAATATGATTATCAGCATTGACTCTTCATTCAAAATCCTAGTGGCTTCTGCGATTACATTCCATTCAGTGGGAGCTGATGATGTTACCAACAACAACGTCTAAAAGGAAAGCATTCAGGAATGTAATCGCAGAAGCCACTAGGATTTTTTTTTGTCAAGAGCTACTACAAGAGGAATGCAGTTCTTAATAAATCCATTCTGCAATCACAGCATGAATTTCTTATTGGACTATCTCTTCTGAGCAATCTGATAAGATACTACAACGAAGTTACAAAGAAAACTGGATGAAAAATTAATTTGGGATCATATACTTAGATTTCAGAAAAGCTTTTGACACTGTTTCACATAGAAGACTACCGTACAAATTGGGTCAGTGTTGAATGAGGGGCATGTTACTGCTATGAATAAAGAGATGACTGAGCGTGAGAAGCCGAGACTGATTATCAATGGTTATCACTGCTCTTCTTTGGCTATGTTTGTATTGTACTTTTGTTTCTGTTTCTATACTGTACTAACGTTATACTGTACCTGAGTTTTCCTAATATTGAAATAAATGGTATCTCCAAAAGGTGAATCTAACTTTTTTTTTTAAAGGCACTGTTATGACAATCTGTTTCAGGATTTATTAATCCCTCATCAGATATTAGCTGGTTTAGTGTAAATAAATGGGGGTTAACCTTTTGACCATGTTTGAAAATACCGGGATAACTTGTTGTGATGTAAAATTTGTTCTGCTCTTTGCGATAACACAATTGTGTTAATTAGGCTAATGGCTGTAAGGAAGAGAAGCAATGCCTACTTAACCACCTGCAGCAGGAGTGGCAGAGTATGCTTACCCCATATAAACGTGGGAAGAAGGCGAAGATAAAGAAGAAGAAGAAGAAGAGCAGGAGTGGCAGAGTAGGTGGTCTAACTCTACAAAGGGTGAAATCACTCGGAAATTCTTGCTGAATGTAATGAATCTTCCCCGAATCTTCCACAGACTTCCCACATGGTTCTCACGGGGTTTGTACACAACTTACCTACTTACTGGCCATGGATCAATTAAAGCCAAGCTAACATCACTGGGCACCATCTTGTGCTTGTGGGGGCTGGAAAGTTGGCACCATCTTATGTATGATTGTTCCCTGTACGAAGACCTTCATTCCATATTAATCACCAAACTCATGTACTTACCCAGAAATCAAGAATTCCACCTACTAGACAATATACAGGAGTATACTGCATTTGCAAAATTTTCCCAGGAACTCTGTGCAAGACGAAGAAACAATCCTAATATAAATCCTCGGAACGTGCCGATGAGCAATTACTGAATAGTGAATAATATACACCCAACTGCTGATATATATCGAGACATACCAATTGTGACAAACACCTGGATGCGATTAAATACCTTGATGAGACTAAAACCCCTAAACAAGACACAGACTGAGAACTTCCAATTTTGACAAATAGAAGACTGAGAACCTCCAACTGTGACCTGGACATGACTAAACCATTGAGGGGACTTGGTCTCCCAACCGTGACCTGCACATCTTCAATTGTGACAGTTACTTGGACGTGGTTCAACCACAGGAAAGGACCTTGCCTCTCCACCATGACATAATTATGTGGCAGGACCTGCCAAATAATAATGAGCAGACTGGCTTACCTCCTAGCGGTGTGTACGAACAACGTGGAGTCCCATTAGGGGTTCTGCGGCCAAAAGCCAGACCACAACAACATAATACTTCTCACATACAATATACAATACTTTTGTCTGGCTTTTACAGAGTAATGTATACTTTCCAAGCGTACTTATGGCGCAGTTGTGGAAACCCACTGGTGGCGTCCCCTTACCAAACACTATGTACACTATGCATTAATTAGGTAGTTTAAATTCTGCTGTTTGGCGCTAAAAGACAATCCAATCCAATCGATCAGCTGTATATATTCGTAAATGTATGAAAGTTTCAGCAACGTTTTTCACAAACAATATTACAGAATAATATTCTTTACAAACACCGAAAAGTAAAGCCCAACATGGGGTCTGGGCTTAACTTTACACGGGATTTGGGCTTAACTTTACGCAAAAGTCTAGCAGAGTTGTTTACAAACACGCTGGGAAACACATTTGAAGGAGAAAAACATGGAACACCAGTCTTGCTGGGAGAAAAGGGGGGAAGTAATTATAACAGGGAAATTGTTCTGTTTACAGATAATGCGGAAGCATAACATTCAAGAGCATGCATTTGGACTAATCTTGGGGAGGAGGGAGAGGAGGAGGAGGAGGAGGAGTAATTACCCCAATTATCCCCTCCTCTTGGCTCAGACTTTCGCTGTCAGTTGATATCACTGAAAGTATTGATATTGAGTACATCATTTGCATATCGAAAACCTTATACTGTATATCGGATGCAACACAATATTTTAAAATATATTGAAAATTGTATTTATTTTTATTACAAAAACTATATTATGCACTCTGTATCGCACGCTTCAGTACGGACTCAAAATAAATTTTCAGTTTTTAGTGAATAAACTGTATCTATATAACTGTATTTCTATAATTAAATGAAATGTTATACTTTATATTGGATAAATAAAACTAACATAAAAAGACACTGAAATGTTTCCATTACTGAAGATACTATGCAAATTATAGTAATTTATTTGTTTTCAGTGTTTATTTACTCGGTTTTTTTTTACAGACAAATTAAAAACAATTATATATTCAATAATGTATCGCCATCCAAATGTAGATTATTACTCTTAGTTGCTGCATTACAGCTTTTGTTTAACTGGATGTTGATCAGAATCTCTTGAATTCAAACAAGATGAATCCATTTTCAATCCCGATATAAACCTTATGGAATTTTTACTATATTTTTATCATCACTTCTTTTTTTCTATTTTAAATATTTATTAAAGGCCACATCTGGAGCTTCCATTCAGTTATAAACGGCAAAAAGTTTGTCTGTGCCTCTTCATTGAAGACTTCCACTTAAATTTCTTTCCACAGACGTCGCATGGATACAGATTTCCCGTGTGGCCCAGCATATGCTGGTACCGGTACTGCGATGTTGAAAACACTTTGGAACAAACTCGACATGGATAGGATGACTTGAGGAGGTCGCAGTCCGAAACTGAAAAGGAAAAAATTGCCAATGTTAGACTTAGACGAATATCACAAAAGACGATTGCGCACTACTTTATGTAATATTATTGCGCAATGCGTTAATCGCAATTGTTGAGTATTCTTGTTGGAAAGTTTAAAATCGATGGAAAACTCAAATAATTAAATTTAACAGAAAATAATAATAAGCGGAGTAGCTTATTTAGAATAGCAAAACATTACTAAAAACCAAAAACAAGACATAAAACTTTCAAAAGTAATAATATAGTAAGTATAAAATTGAATAAAGAGGCTACCAAGTAGTGATACCGATGTTCTTTGGTGCTATTTGCAGTCTACATTTTTAATTCAAAAAATAAAATAGCAATCAACGAGTCAGTAAACATTTTAAAAAAGTAAAAAAAGTAATAATATAATTTGTATAAAATTTAATAAAGGTGACACCAAGCAGCAATCATTTCTGTGTTATGGTGCTAGATGAAGATGTTACGTTTTTTTTTTTTTTTTTATGAAAACACCAAATATGAGAGGTATTAGAATCTATAGTACTTAGTATCGTGCATAGGTTGGAGGTTGAGAAGATTAAAGAAGATATTTATTGACATTAGACTTGAACTTCTGTAGACTGTAATTTTCAGGAAATACTTAAGGAAGGTTGTTCCAGAAAACGGCAGTTGGATGAATAAACGAGGAAGATGAAAAGTTGGTTCTGTGAGTTGGACTGTTTTGAAAGAGATAGAGAGCGGGAATTATAGAAGCCAATTCAAAAGAACAGTGCCCATGGAAGAATCTGTAGAAATGGCATGCAGCAGAAACAGTACGTCTATGAGACAGAGAGTGTAGAGACACTGTTAGAGATGAGTCATTAATTCACCTAACTGCTCTCTTCTGAATGGAAACTAGAAGCCTGAGAGAGAGGTTTTGGGGGCACCGCCCCAGCTGTGGGAACAATATTCCATGGTAGGGCGGATTTGCAATTTGTACAGAGTGAACAGCTGTTTGGAAGAAAAGTAACGCCGAGAGCGAAAGAGAAAAACAAGTTTTTTAGTTGCAGAGATAGCAATGTTTGCAATTCCGAAAAGAGATAATCATCTTGCCTAGAAATCGGAGTGTCACCTGAGTTTTAGAAGGATTGAAATAAACTAAGTTGTCTTTGCCCCACTGGAGAATTACCTGGATATCGGCATTTAAGGAATTGGTAGCGAATTTTCGAGAAGTTGGAGCTGATTGAGCAGGGCGAGTTTTCTCAAACTGGAAAGTGGAATACAATGTGCTATCATCAAAAAACTATGGATAGGATTTCCGGTTAATGGAAGAAGGTCATTAATATATAAGAGGAAAAGAGTGCAGGAAAGAACCTTGGAAGACACCAGCATTAGTGGAGAAGGTAGAAGAAAGAGAACCATCTACCATCACCCTCAGTGAGCGGTCAGAAAGAAAACTGGATAATCAAGTACAAAAAAACAGTTGGCAAACCTTAAGATGTAAGCTTGTTTAGAAGACCTTTAAGCCAGACACGATCGAAAGCCTTTGAGATGTCAAGATCAACTGCTTGTGTTTCACCGAACTTTTCAGTGAATTTGTCTATAAAATTGGCTGGTGCAGCATAAGCCTCAGGCTTCCTTGCACCATACGGCTAATAATAATAATAATAATAATAATAATAATAATAATAATAGCATAAGCCAGAATATCACTTGATCAGACAGAAGGTTTCTAGATAGTTTTAAGAATTGGCGATTAATTGATTTCTCCATTACTTTAGAAAGAGAAAGAGTAGAAGTAATTGCAATGGGACAATAATTGGATGGGAAGGATTTGTCACCCTTTTTAGGAACAGGCTGGATGTGGGCAAATTTCCAAGCAGAAGGAAAAACACCTTTGAAATAAGAAAGTGAAAAAAAGGCGGCAAAGAACAGGAGTAAGTTCATTAGCACAGGTTTTGAGAAGAAGTGGAGAAATATCATCAGGACCTGGAGCTTTCTTAGCATCAGGATTCATCAAAATCCTTCTGACATCCTTTTAACGAAAGACCACGGGAGGCATTGAATGGAGTGTTTTGGGAATAGTGGGAGGTGTTTTACCAAGATCATTACGATATACATGAGATTGTTACGATACACATGAGCTGGAAGAAAAATGGGATGCGAGCATGTCAGCTTTATCCTTGGTTGAAGTGACAATAGAACCATCTGGTTTTGACAGAGGTGGGAGCAGAGATGGACAAAAGTTGCGTCTAATAGCTTTGGTAATAGACCAGAATCTCGGCTACCATTAGGGCAAGAAGAAAGTTTTCTACTCTTAGCCCGTTGGAAATTTAGTTTGGACTGATTAATAACTGCTTTACAATTGTTGCAAGCTTTGGTGTAGGCAGTTATTGGAAAACCAAGGTTTAGATAAAGGACGAGATTTAAAGTGGAGTGGGGAATAAAGGATTCCATTCCTAGAAGATTACCAAATTATGATATTAGGGTCCCCTGTAAATGATTACATCTACCCATATATTTATTTCATCTGTAAATTACGTGTGTTCTCTGGTCGATTTGCCTGTTTTGGTGGACGAAAAAATCCCAATATTAGGGGGATAAAACCCGGCTATCTACACCTGAGACCAACTAACTGAGCACGGAGTAAACCCGGGCCTTTTCCACGCAGCTTGGGGAGGATGGTGACGATACCACTGTGCTACACGCGCAGACCCTACAAAAATTTTAAAAAAATATATATATATATAATATTAGGGTCCCCCGTAAATGATTACATCTATCCATATATTTATTTTGTCTGTAAATTGCGTGTGTTATCTGGTTGTTTTGCCAGTTTGCTGGACGAAAAAACCCCAGTTTCTGGAAGGAAAAACATTGCTATGTACGCCTGAAACCGACTAATTCAGCCACGGAGTGAAAAAAAGCCCTTTAATTTCCTCGCGTCATCGACAGGATTCAAACCCGGGCCTTTTCTCCTGGTGTGGGAAGAACGGTGACCATACCACTGTGCTACACGCGCATCACTACAGGAATAATTTCACTGACACGATCTGAGCAAACGTTGTTTTGACATCAGAAGTTTTGAAACAGTAATCCGATCAAGTAAAAAAAAAAAAAGAAGAAGAAAACAAATCTCGCAGGTCATCCCATTTTGCATTCTTGTAATGCCAAACAACACGAGGTTGGGAATAGCCCTGAGATGAAGGCTCCATTGGAGAAGACACCACCACCAAGTTGTGATCTGAGGGTCCTAAAGTACCACTCACTTTGATCGTGTTCTTGGAAGGGTTGTTTGTGAGAAGAAGATCAAGCGTGTTGGCTGTATGGTTAGGATTGTCCGGTATTCTTTTTGGTAAATGAACAATCTGTGCAACATCATTAGTAATTGCAAAAGCCTTAGAATCTCGACTAGCTGGGTCTGTGTGACTAGAAAACGGAAGCCAGATGAAGTTGTGAACATTAAAATCGCCAAGGAAAATTACCTCACTGTTAGAAAAGTCGGACTGGAGAAAGTCAACTTGCAAAGAGAGGAAGTCGAAGAGTTCCAAGTGATTAGTGCAGTTGAGAGAACGGTACGGACAACAGATGAATTGGACAGAATGAGGTAGAGAAATTTTAAACCAGAGAAGATCGAAAAGAGAAGATTCCAAATTACAAAGTCTCCGACAGGGAATATCAGAACGGACACATGCACAAGTACCACCTTTGCGGCGAAAGGAATCATATAGCGAATAATTCGGACAACTAAGATGAGCAGTGTTTGAATAAACTGATAACTGAGATTCTTGGAAAAAAAAAATTCCAGAAAAAGTACATGGGGTTTGGCAGACTGTAAGTGAAAATGGTCATCATTGAAATTAGAACTGAGGCCACGTTAATTTGTGAAATGAACTAGGAAGTGTTTGTGAGGTTTAGTTCTTTTCGCAGATAAGTTTGCTCTACCAGTTGGACAATAGTGTATTCAACTGTAAGAATAAGTTGGAGGGAGACATGCTGTATGAAGTAATGAAATTTTTGGATATGGCGTACACATGGTAAGAATATACTCAGATCCTTGACATAAGGTTGCCTCGACAATGCCCCCCGCATACACACTACTCGGACTCCCTCCAGTCAGTATCTGGCAGAGTAGTGGTAGCAAGATTATACAGTAGCTGATCCGGAAGCCTCCTAGAGAGTTACCAATGGGTTCGGTCCGGTGTACTAACTAGTGGCCGGCCTGTGAACACCGTTTTAGAGCTCTACCGTCGAAATATAAGGAAGTTTGGATCTCGGCATGGTTTTCATCATAACCTCAAAAGACATCAGTCATACTGCATGACGGAAGAGTTGGGGAAGGGTTGACCGGAACTTAGCTCTGGAGACTAAACATGAGTTCCACCATTTCAAGCCTCCAATAAGCAAATTGGTAAAGGTATTTCACCGGTTGTTGAGAGTCATCTACCACCTAGTATTGCCTGGTAACACAGAGGGGCGGTATTTCTCCGTGTGGTGTGTGCGCCACACTTCGCCCCCTTCTTACGTTGGTTCACACCTGGGTGGTCACCCACCCAGAGTATGCTTGCACATGGGAGTTATACCCAGGATTACTACCTGCCCCACCATCGTAAAGGTGCAAGTAGAGGATTTTGCTGTCACAGTCCGTTCGCACTTCGCCGAAATTGGGTCCACTTGATTAGAGCGTAACTGAAGAAGTGACACTTTTTGCATTATCAACATGTTTGGTTTGTCACAATCCTTTCAAGTAGCACGAGTAATTACTGGTGAATAAATATCATATCTATGACGTTTATTATTGTTAGAGGAAGGAAGCCTTAGAGCGAATATCAACAAAAATTTGTTGCAAAATTCCCTAACCTAACCGTCTATGCAAAACTGCAATCTTTAAGATAATAAAGAAGTTTTTGTAGTGTGGTTCAGTTTTGGGGAATGGCTAACTTAAAATCTTTAAGTTTCGACCTTTTTTCCCCTGTCACCACCCGAACCAGTCAGGTACAGTGGCAGCGTTATCATCCCTGCCAGCAGGGAGAGATAAAATTGTATTAAATTAAACAAGCGAATAAAGGAGTTACCAACGCTACCAAGTAGCGATCACTGGTGTCCTACGGTGTTAGATGAAGACGTTACGTAACTGAGGAAGTGACAATTTTGAATTTCAACGTGTTCGGTTTGTCACAATCCTAGTTTGGAGTAGCACGAGTAATTACTGGTGAATAAACATCTTATCTATGATGATTATTATTAGAGGAATGAAGTCTTAGCGCCAATATCAACAAAAATTTGTTGGAAAATTCCCTAAAACTAACCGTGTATGCAACCGTGTGGTATAAAACGGAACCAAACGTGTAACCGTGTGGCTCGGTTTTGGGGAATAAGAAACATGAAAGGAGTGTTCTTACACATATAACACTTTAGACGACATCATCATATTATCCTTAAGAAGGGTTTCCAAAGCCAAGGCTCAACAACACTTAATTATTTTAATTAAAAAGAACAACTAACTTAAATTCTTTAACTTTCCAACACTTTTCCCCTGTCACCATCCGAACCAATCACGCATAGTAACAGGGTTACCATCCATGACAGAGGGGAGGCGGGTCTCTACTATCTATTTTACAGCACTTGATTATCCATGGCTTCATTTACATTAAAGATTATTAAAGTAGAAAGTGACGAGAACGGTCCACAAACAGGGCCGGCTTTAGGGTAAGGTCGATAGGCACTGGCATAGAGGCGCTAAGGTTTAGGGCGCACCTACGCTGCCTCCCAAAAACAAAGCCCGCAAGAAAAAAATTGTGTATTTCATATGTTAAAAACAAATAATATGACATTCATAACTTGCATTATTCTTCTTCTTCTTCTTTGTCTTCGCCTTTTCCCACGTTATATGGGGTCGGCATTCAATGTTCCCAATTCACACTTTACATCCTCTTCTTCTCCTCTAGTTGGATTAACTTCTTAACCGGAACACATCTATTGGTTTTGGCATAGTTTTTACGACCGGATGCCCTTCCTGACGTCAACCCTTACCATTTATCCGGGCTTGGGATTTAAGCTGCCGATCTACTAAACCTGCCGCAGCCATATAAATGGAGTAACTCTTATTCAGTGATGAAGCTTCCTCGTGATGTCACAATTTAATAATTTTACGCAATTTATGACGAATTTCTAGTCACCACTGAACAAGCAGGTGGCACTGCTGTAGTTCTTTTATCTCCTGGAAACATCCAAATGGCTGACTCGGTAGAATTACTGTGACCTTGAAAATACCAATAATGTTTAACTCAGCAACACGTGAGTATTTTTAAATACAATTTGGTATCCTGAAAACTTCTACATCAAAGCTATCAGGTAGCACAACTATTCTACTAAGAATTCCCAGTCACTGATTATAGTTCCTTTAAAATTTAATGACCTTGAAATTTCCTATGTCCGAACATAATAATCATAATAATAATAGTCATTATTATTATGAAAGAAAGAAAGTTCACATAGAAAGTTCACAGTCCGAAAAATAAAACCACCTTTAGGTCCCAAATCTTAACCTATCACTCACCCACACTTATGTTATGTAAAATATAACTTCTTTTTGAGCTCCCGAAAACCTTTATTAACTAATTTTAATAGCGCACTAATTTAGCTAGCATACAGCTGGTGCCACCAGCGCCACTAAATAATGCAAATTATGACATTCATAATTTGCATTATTATAATTACTAAATTTACATAATTATAAATAAATATTCAGTTTTTTTATACTCCGGGACGATCACGCTGTCAGAAGAGTTCACAAGATAGACAGAATACACGAAACAGCACCGTATTTAGCAAACATTATAAAAATCTAGAATTTTGCGCTGAATTTGCATCCGTATGATCCATATGATCATCATAACTCCACTTTAAAGAAACCAAAATATAAATGCAAGAAACGCCAAATACAGGATCCATAAAAGCAGCATCAAAAAAAATTTTTTTTGGTC
Organism: Mastigoproctus giganteus; assembly: GCF_048544385.1. Classification (NCBI taxonomy): domain Eukaryota; kingdom Metazoa; phylum Arthropoda; class Arachnida; order Uropygi; family Thelyphonidae; genus Mastigoproctus; species Mastigoproctus giganteus. The sequence goes on from NC_143587.1 coordinate 27,145,635, forward strand.
CTACATCAAAAAGATTAACAGCAAGTAACAGATGACTTCGACGTTGGATGTCGTGGTACTCATCATTGAATATTAGCAGGGAGAGATTATTCGCTAATCAGTCTGCTGCTCAAACATTTATAAAAGGTTTAAGGTCATTTATCAAGAGAGAAAAATTTATTGGAAAAATTCTACAGTACGAATGAACAGGTATAAATTACAAGATGTTACCTACAAAACCGATGGCAAAAATAGCCATGTGGCCACAATAGCCACAATTTTTGTTGTTGATAAATCAACTAATCCTAGAGCTTTTAAAAATATAAATTGTTCTTTTTTTGTCAGTTCACTTACCGTTTTCTAAACATTGATGAACTCTGCATTATTCAAAGAATAGCTTTTTTTTCTTTTTCTGTTTTTTTTTTCGTGAATTTGAAGAATATAAACTTACTTGAAAAGGTGGGTAACGCTCCTCCACATCCCATTTGTGAGGAACTTAAGAAAGAGGTATAAAGGCCATGTTTCTTAGGCAATATAAAAATTTACAGGTGTAAATAAGTTCAGTTGTGCTTATTTCATTGGAATGTACTTCACCAAAATTGCTCAACCACAAAGTATACCTCTCTAAAATTAGGCACATCTTAATTCTCAGGTTTCCGGATTTTAAAGAAATTTATGTATTTATTTTCGATCACCTGAGAAGCATGATTTATTCCCGATCTTTGTTGACCTTTCTCAACGAATATGCGCGATTTTTTCCCTATAATTCTGATATTAAAACTGTACAAATATTCATTTGAACAGCCTAGCTTCTAAACAACGTTCTTGTTGGATGAAAAGTACTTTGTTTACAAAAAAAAAAAAAAAAAAAAACCCTCTGAAGTTTTCTTAAGTAATAATGTTTTAGAGCTCTTCCCTTTGATTATATGATATTTTTTATAAAACGTATTTGCATTCTTTCAATTAAATGGGAATAATTAAACTATATTTATTTTATACTAAGAACATGGAAAAATGTGATCATTCCTAGAGCTTAATTCCGAACATTGTCAGTCATAATGTTGTTGACGAGACTGTTTCAAATATTAAATTTACTTTCTTTTTTTCCCGAAGATCACTATATAGCTAATTTTAAAACTGAACAATTCATAATTGAAAGTTGTTCTCCTGCTGAGCCAACAACTTGAATTTGATAGCATTCCTCCAATCAGCGCATGACAACAAACATAATATCCAGTACTTCAACTACAATATACGGATATGGATAGCCTATGCGATATGTAGTGCCAGATTCATAATTAACAGTAATTTTATTAAATTAATTAAATTTTTTCTTATCCTGTGATTACATGAAAAGTGAATAACTAATTATCTTGTTACCAATTAATTAATAATTAAGTAATTGATAACTATTTTCACTTCGCTGCATATACCTCACAACGTAGTATACAACATATCAATATTCAGTACTTCAGATACAATATATGGTATACAGGTAGCCTATATGATATGTATGAAAAATATATATATAATAATAATAATAATTGTTGCATTTCTATTGGTCCGATTTTTAATGATATTTGGGATGGCTCGAAAAATCTTTCTGAAAGAGCCAAATATAAAATTTCATGAAAATCCATCTACTGGAAGTCGAATTATTGCATGCGGACGGACGAACCGACAAATGGACGGACAGACGGACATGGTGGTGAAAACAACAGACGCGTTGCACAGCGCACCTAAAAATTCAAAAGTGTGCCTTCTTCCAGCAGAGCCATGCTGGCATTGTTTTTGGATTTGGACGGCGTACTCTGGAACATTATCAGGAACGTGAAGGGAGACCATCAAGGGTGCAAAATATTGCACCAGATTGGAAGAGAAACTTAAATCTGCTATTCACAGTAAACGCAGTGATTTACTGTCAATAGATGTTCTGCTGTAATATGACAATGCCCGACCTCATTCAGCCGCTGCAACTGTTGAAATGATTCAAAACCTCTGGCCAAAGATACAGTTATGTACAGTAATGCTATATGTATAATAGATGTCTTCCCCACATTTTCTCCTGTTCTCTGACGCCTTCATTGATCCTTTCTCATTACTAGTGTGTATTCACTGCAGAAAGCAATCTCTCTTCTCCTGTGAGGAAATTTCGTCACATATTCCACTGTAAATAGGCTAGGAACATAACTATGACAACAGCAGCTTCATTGGGATCCATTTACAAAAAAAGTATTCGAGACCGAAATTCACTTTTTTTTTTTTTTAGACGAGTTAGCATATACGCTAATAGTCGCTACTACCCCGTTCTTCCGTCCTTCTGGCCCTCGTGGGTAGCAGAGTGGATATAATCACCGTCCTCCCCACATCCGTTGGAAAAAACCTTGAGTTCGAATCGATCTCAAGGAGGGTAACATGGGTTTTTCTCCCGGAAACTCGGATTTTTCGTCCAGCAGACAACAAATCGACCACAGAACACCCGCAATTTACAGACATAGAACATCCTTCTGCATGCAATAACTCTGCTCCTATTGAATCCTGAAAATCTGAAATGCAATCAATCAGGTACCTAACTTGTTTGATTTACCTCTGTAAACATTTGTGTCCAACGGATTAACATTAAAATCCTTTTTTTGGATATGCAATTATCATATGAATAATCAGCAGCCATGTTCACATTCGGATATCAGTTGTTGTTGTTGTTTGGTTTTTAGGAGCATTAGCAACTAAGGCAATTTTGCTCTAGGGATATGCGGTGGTCATTCTCTACCTTTCCACATCCTCCGTATTTGATGGTCACATGTTGGAACCCCGGTCTAATCAAGAAGCGTGTGCTACCACTGCTGCTCCTGCCCACCTGGCTGCGCCTCGGATATCACAATAAGGACTCATCTAGAGTTGTTCTTACGTACAGTAGTACTATACGAAGTATATTATACGTCTTCCCACATTTTTTTCCTTCTGTTTATACACTATCCTATGAAAAAGCAGGAGACAACACTTGTATTTATTCAAAAAAATTAATAATGTGTTTAGGCTACCTTTGGTCTATCTGTTCCAATGCGTTTTGGAAGACTAATTTCTAATAATGGTGACATTAAAGTATTGGTGGGATTTACCCTAATTCTGCGATCTAGTTCTTTCCAAAGATGTCCTGTTGAGAGTGGGATCGAAACTGTGTGCTGGGCCACTGCAATGTTCCTCTATCACATGTTCGTAGTACTTGCTTTATGATATGGGGCGTGGCCTTATTGAGAAGTGTTAGGCTCACTTTTCATAAAAATTATTGCGATGCACAGTATATAGAATTCTTGAAGAGAATCGTGACCGTGGATGGGTCATGGCACGGACAACCACTGAAATGTGTTGGTTTCACCAGCACCGTCGAAAAATGCAAGAATTTATAAGATGCTGAATAGATTGAAACGGTCACCTCTATTGGATAATCAAACGTCCTCCAAGGTGATCTACGACAATCAAAAACAAGCAACCAATTTGTTGTTGTTGTGGGAGTTTAATGGCGCATAAGCTGCTTTGGCTATAATGCGCCTAAGCAACCAAGGAAGTTTGATTAATTCTGCTACAGGATAATGTTTGACTATGTATGATGCAACACACTATAGCAGTGGTTCTCAACCTTTTCACCACTGTGGATCCCAATGTTTTTGTTTTAAGATTCCGTCTGTCCATTAAAATGTTCTTATTAGCTAATAATTAACTCACTCCGCATTTTTCACTATCAAAGCTTCGAATTTCGCTAAGTAATGAAATATTAAAATAGTAGTAATTAATTACTACATTAATTGCTCATTAATCTTATCATCAAGTATATGTTTGCGGATAATGACTAATGGCACGAGATTAATGATTAACATTTTAAGAATTCAAAAATTAATGAACGAAACTTCTTCGCCAGCTTAATCTAAGGCATTATTATTTTCTGCTTTTTAGTGTTGGATTTATGTAATTAAAGCCAATTTGTGAAAATAAAATCATAATGAATTTATGCTATCTAGACATTTCACCATTTGAGGCGAGATATGACTACATTGCTAGGGTGCGCTGCAGGTATTGCCACAGACAGAAAATTTGAAGCTTGTAATTAATCAGAATATATTTTGAAAAAAAAATAGAAATAAAATAATAATAAGAAGAATAATAAAAATAGGACGTTTTTCAGTTCTGAAATGAAATACGAATACTGTATTTATTTCGAATACGAATATTTATTGTATTATAAAATGCATTTATTTTAAACACAATTGATTTATCTGTGAAACTTTTAGCAGGTATTTTCATAAAATTTAAATAAACACCATTACTCGAAATGGAATTTTCGTTCATAATGACGGTACAGAAACTGCACCATTATTTTTTACTTAAAGGCCAAAGCTGTTGTTACGAAGTTTACGGAAAATGTTGGGAAAGTTAAAAAGCGTTACGCAATTTTCAAATTAACCCTTATTACAATAATGTTCAGCTATTTTTAAAGGTGTAAGAGTCAGCTTATTCCTTAACCAGTCATAGGGTTAAAATGTTTTCAAGGAGTCAGTTCTCACGCCTGCCCCTTACAAAATAATTAACTGGAATCTTTCCTGTACCCAAAGTAAAAAATAATCATCGCTCCAACATGAAAATGGTAAGAAAAAGAATTACAGACAAACAAGAAAGTCATCATAAAAAATGAAAAGTAGTAGCAGTAGTAGTAAAAAAAAAAAACAAAAAAAACATTTCCATTGACTCTAAAAGTTTGTCCAGTTCCTCCTTGAATTTATTTAAGCTATCAACTTCCACAACGACAGATGGAAGTTTGTTCCAGCAATCACCCACCCGCTGGTTAAAGGCAAATTTTCCGCGCATCTATTCTATAACTGTCTTTCCTCAATTTGAATTTATACCCCCTCAGGTTCGTAATCTGAGCAAGTGGAAGAATCTCATCATAATTGAGCCTGCTCAACCCATTCAAGGCCTTATACACCTGAATCAGATCACCTCGCTGGTGCCTAATCTTCAGACGATGCAATTTGCAGAACTTCGGTTTTCTTGGTAAGAGGATCCCTTCGTTCTCCTCACCAATCTTGTTGCCTTTCTCTGTAGTCGCTCAAGCAACTCTAAATATTTCCTAAAATGAGGCCTCCAGACCTGTACGCTGTACTCAAGGCGTTGCCTGACCATTGCCTTATACAAAGGGATAATCACCTCATTTTCCGTACTAGCAAAATTCCTGTATATCATTGACAATACCCCATGAACTGCTCTGGCAGCCTGTCTGCACTGCTCAGAAAACTTCATATCTGATTGTCAATTACTCCCAGGTCTTTTGCATTCTCTACCACCCTAAGCGCAGTACCACACAGTTGGTACGTTTCTCTGGGGTTGCTTCTACCCATATGCAGTACTTTGCATTTGTCAATGTTAAACTTCAGTTGCCACTTCTCAGCCCATCTGCCCAACTTTTCTAGATCCTGTTGCAGTAGCACACTTAAATAATAATAAATAAATTTTCTGTTCATACTCCGGGACGACCAAACGGTCAGAGGAGTTCACAAGATAGGCATAATACAAGAAACAGCACCGCATTCAGTAGTCACAGACTTGAACCCCGGTCACTCAAGGCACGTGTACTTATACACCCGCGCGCCTGACCACTAGGCTACGGCGGCCTTCCATTACTGTCTACCTTTGTATTTTCGTAATTGGTTACTTTCAATGATTCAAATAAGAATAACTTCTCTGTGGGTGACAGTTCGGAAAGTCTACTCCAATACGGTTGGTAACACAAACGCAGGACCGTGCAAACAACAAAAAAAACCGACATTAAGAACTGGACCGGATGTAGTTGTTTTCTGGTTCCAAAATGACTGAACTGAATTCTGCCCAAGTTATTTTCCCACAATGGCAAAAGGAGACAGGATAATACGCTATCTGTTAAACGAAATCTATTCGACGTACTTGCCTATGTCTAATGCCATCGTGGGTTGGTTGGTTGTATTAGGGTTTAATGGCGCATGGACTACGTTAGTCATAATGCGCCAGTACTATCATGTATCGTGGGTAGCATAGTTGATAGGATCGCCATCCTCCCCACACCGGGTGGAAAAACCCTCAGTTCGAGTCCCATCGACGACGGGAAGAATTTTTATGGGCCTTTTCCACAACGTGGCTGAGTTAGTTGGTCTCAGGCGAGGGAAGTATGTTTTTTCTCCAGGAAAGTCGGGATTTTCGTCCAGAAAATAGAAAATCGACCTCAGAACACACGCAATTCACAAATAGTATACACGGAGCAACATGGTCTTAGTCGCTAATGCTGCGACAACAACTATGTCTAATACGTGTGGGAGAATTTAAAAAATAAAAAACTATAAAAAGAAATGATTTTACATCTCACCTATGTGACTGAAGGCATCTCTTTCTGGAACCCTGAGGTCCCAGCGAGAAAGAGAGAGAGAGATTAAATGAGTAAGAATGAATGCCTTCTCACCAGTATGAGGGAACGCTTTCAAAATTAAGTGATCTCAAATATGTGGGTTAAGGGATTTACATTGTTCTTAAAGAATGTAAAGGTTATTAGCAAAGTTCAAGAGCAAGTAATATGCAAATATTCGAATTGCAAATGTTTACTTTGGAACATTTCACAAATCTAGATTTTTTGTAGTAAATGTAAACACTTTTGCCGAAAATATTCTGACAACAAAACCAAAACTGTGTGATAAATAAACTTAGAAGAATCAGCCTGTCTCAGATTATACTTTTTAATAATCAAGTGACATTCCGATTAATCTATGATTCATTTTTTAATTCTATTCACCAAACTTCGAAGACGAATCAGCAAAAAATAAAGGCTAGAGGAACACAGGTGACTTTAATGAAAAACGAAATCGTAAAATATTATTCATTTGGATCATGTGGTGGTTATTTGCAATGTAAAAACTAATAATCGGAACAGATTTTTTTTTCCTTTTTAGGCTTAAAGAATTGTCTGTACAAGATCAATACAATCAACAGAATTGTCAATGCAATTCAAGAATTGCTCAGCGGATAAGGCTCACGTGACCAAAGCAGACAAACTGCCGCTAAACATTAAACATTTAATAATAAAATAATATAAATCAAAATTAGATAAATATAAAAACAGCAAGAAACATCAGCGTTATCTAATAACAGGAACTAACAGCAACTCTCACCAAAATCTTTAAGCCAAGAAGAATCATGTCATTAACCTTCACTACAAAGAATCACAATATAAACCAATGTATGAAGATTGTTTAGTAAAGATCCATATTCACCTAGAAAGAATAACTAGAAATACGTTCTTTTCTTTCTGCTTTTTATTTTATTTTGGCCTCCATTGGCACGATATCTTGTTGCCGCCCATTCGAAGAGGTCCGGGTTCGATTCCCGTTATATCACACGTTATACGACCAAAAGACACAACCCGTGTTAGGATTAGTTCCTCAATACGGCGGCGTGAAGTGGGAGATGACTACGAAAGGAAAAAAATACATGTAAACAGATTTTTTGTTTATACTCTGGGACGACCACATAAGATCAGAAACGTCCACAAAATAAAGAGAATATAAGTACATTATAATGTATCCTGTAGTAGTACAGATGATCTGTACTTATTGGTGAGAATAAGTAGAAACTGCTTCTTAAAAGTATCAGTTACTTTCATCAGTGACAAAATCACTTAAGAGTGATTTTGTCATGATGAAAAAAACTGATATTTAAGCTTAAGATGGTCGAAATAAGATAGATAGAGCTCCTAGGATAATACCAACATGCATAGTATTCATTTAAGAGTAAGCGGTGTTTTAGTAGCAGACAAACAGACTGGCTTCCCTACTCATAGCTGTGATTGTGTGGTAATCATGCTTTTTTGTATTTTTTTTATCCACAACGGTGAATTCAATAGCGCCTTTTTCTATGGGGTTTTATATTTCTGAGACGTTTATATCTATGACATTAGGGCTGACCAATACTGTGATATGTACGAGTCTTGTATAAAAGAAGCCTATTTTGCAATGTCTATGGGTGAGCAAGACAAGTTGTGGGTACCTCATTTCTGCTGAATTAGATCGTTTGTGCTACATGCTTTGTGCTACAGTATATCTCGAATATACAGGAGTAGCTTGAGGGTCCAAAATCACTGGATCTTCAAGCATATGCAATCTGCTTCCAAAATTGTCTGATTCAAAAGCGAATATCGGCATATATACTGATCCACAAGTTAAGCAGATGATGGATTCTCAAGAACTGAAAGCGAAATGACTGATACAGAGCGAAATAACAGTCGTGTAGTTTTATAATAGTCGTGAAGTTTTATAAAGCAGGCTCAAAAATCAGTTATCGAGTGATGAAAGTGATAGTGAGGGTACAATATACACTTTCAGCAGAGCAGATACCGTGGTTTTGAGAGGAAGTAGTGGCAATGAATTATCAGAAACAGAGTGTGATCGAGATAAGATAGCCCGGTTATCAAGAGGAGTCTTCCCAAGAAGGCCTCCACCTAGGTCCCAAGCCAAATCAGATATTATAGACTGCTAATGACACCCCCATAGCACAACTACCAGTGTTTTCCGTCTACTGTTCAGTGGTGGTGGTGGTGGTGGCAGTGGTCCATAACCTAGAGCCATGGAGATGGCAGGAGAAATGGTGAAAAGTAGCATTTTTATCCACACTGTTTTTCCTCCAGTGCCAGTTTTGGAGGAAATGATTAAGTAGACTAGACCAATGATGGGAATGCTTGTTTTCAATGTGAATATCAGCTGCTTCCATGTAACATCAAGAGGAAAGGAAGTTGGCAGTGACAACGTGGCAGTCTGTAGTCCCATCCTTCCGGTGACTCCCTCCGTAGCACCTTGTGTTGCCCCCATGGTTGTGCCTTTGACACAGCTCTCCATAAGAAGAGAACCATTATGCCTTTGCCAGACAGACCAATAAAATGATGGTGGTGTTGTTGGTGGTGGTGGTGGTGGTGGTGGTGATCAAACCCAAGTTCTGCAAGCTCTCAAGTGCCCCTGTCTTGTTCTGTTGTTAGTGGCCACAAAAGCTAGAGCATATCCACCCTACTAGTACAAATTTCATCCCTGATATTCAGCGTCTTTCCCACTTGCCACAATTTATACTACACATAATCAGATTGAAAAAAAGAAAGAAAAAAATTGTCCTTGAAATAAAAAGGACAATAAAACGGATAAAAAATAAAATGCTAAAAAATAATCTTCTTGGAATCATTAAGAGCTAATTAACATGTTATTTTTTATTTAATTGAAATTATGGAAAAACGGGATGCAGAATGTCAATTAGGTTCCATTACTTGCACTCTAATGAATTTTTTCAGACCAAAGCCAGGCGATGTTAATGACGAGCATGGGGTGAGAATCCACCAGGACATACAGTCAACGGAGAAGGGGTATCACGGCATTTTAAATGAATTTTTTTTGCTCAACCGGAGAAGGGTTTCTACCTTTTAATTTTTTTAGCTTGTTTACTTGTAGCAAAGATTATTGCATGCTCTACTCTGTGCAAAATGTAAACATTGTTAGTAAATTTGCAATAGTATTAGTGCATACAGTATTTACTTTTCTGTCGTTCCTTGGCAAAAACTCTAGTCATATTTAGAATCAGCATACCCAAATTCATAAAGTAACGACAATTTATGACAGGTGTCCCAAGAGGAAAGCAACAGGACACAGCAATTTCATAATTTGTTAACAAGTTTTATAATTTTCAAGTTATGAAACTTATTAGCTCTTCCACAAAGAAATCTCCCAAGTTCAATTTTAGCATGATGAAGGCTCCAAGTACGGTAACTGAACAAGGCCACTTTGGAATTTTTTAAAACATTATAGCAGATCAGTCTTCATCTATTATTTATATATGTTATGTATAATAGTACTATAGTGATATGTTCTTGTTTATGCTCCTGGAAACAAACACCAGGTCAGTGGAGTTTACAATAAATCCAAAAGCGGCCCAGGTGCCTTGTGCAAGTTTTTTGGTGCGCCCTCTCCGACTTGAAATTTACAACAAATCAGTGAATTTTCGGGAAATTTTGCGCCCCCTAAATTTTGGCACCCTGATCGGGGGAACCGTTCTTTCGTGCCTTAAACCGGCCCTGAATAAATCAATCAATACAAACTTTATTCGTATTTAGCAATCATGGGCTTGAACCCTGGTCCATTCAAAGAATATGTGCTACAGCACTCGCGCACCTGACTACTCAGGAGCGCGCTATAATGCTTAAAATATAATGTTTAAAAACTATGTTTAGTTATAATGTTATAACTAAACATTATGGTTTTTGCTATAATGTTTAAAAAAATTCCAAAGTGGCCTTGTTCGATTATCTGCTTGGAGTCTACAGCTGCAATTTCCATGTTCCTTTTTCTCTGAGAAAACGTGATTTCTTAAAGTGAATGTAGTCATTTCACAAATGAAAGAAGTCATATCATATTTGTATAATTTACATTTTTAAAGAGGGCGATGCCCTCAAGAAACGCAAGCCCCAAGCAGAGGTCTTTTTACCCTAGGTCTTTTACTTTGCTTATATTTAGAGTACCCTTCCTTCCGCTCTACAGGTGACAATCTTCTATCACCAGATCATTCGGTCTATGCTGATCCTTACTCGGAGCATCATCATTCACAATTCAGGATTTTGTCCTTTGTCCTTTGTCCTTTGTCCTCTGTCCTTTGAGTTTTCTCCAACTTATACAACCATGCAGGTAGCACAGGGATTACGACTGTTATCTTTCAACTCGTAGAGATTCGAGAAGGGAGAAATTTTCATGGACTTTTCACATTGTGACTAGGGTTGCACTTCCCCCACCAAAAAAAAACTTTTCTTTTGGGGGAATAAAAAATCCGGAACTGTCGGATTTTTCATTCAGCAAAGCTACAAAGCGGCCAAGCAAATTACTAACAACAAAAACTACACGATTAACCAGGAATTTGCTATTCAATGAAGAGCTATTTAAAGATTAAAAAAAAAAAAAGATAAGATTTACACTTCCAGATTAACTAAACATCTTATATTTAATATTTAAGCATGACCAACTGTAATCGTGTTCCGGTGCTCTCTGGTCCGTTCTCAGTTCTAACAACATGATGAAGATGGGGCCCTCGTGGGTAGCACATTTCATTTCGTATAATTACCGTCTTTCTCACACCAGGTGGGAAAGACCAGAGTTCAAATCCCATTGATGACGTGAGGTATTTTTAAGGGCCTTTTTCACAATGTGGCTGAATTAGTCGGTCTCAGGCGATGGCAGCATGGCTTTTCTCCCGGCGGAAACTCGGGTTTTTCGTAGCAACAACATGATGATTTGACTCTAGAAGGTATGCACAGTTATTCTGGTAATATTAGTCCATTACTCAAACAGTATGTTTTTCATGTTTCTCATATTCCTCGACAGATACGTTGTATCTTTTGAAATTGGTTTAAATTCTGGAAGGGGTAGGTATGGATGTTGCTGCATATATTCTGAAACATTCCATTACCGTTTAGGTAAATGAAAATAGTTCGAAAAGAATGGTCCGAAACATGTTTACGTACACTACACTAGACTAGTGTACTAGTTGACTCAACCCTCAAAAGGTAATAGAGGACGAGTACCATGGGACAAAATCAGTTTCCGCACCAGTATATCTCTACTAGAAGCCTGAACAGAAGGTTGGATTGGGTCGTTTAGATTTCGCAGCCAGAACACTAAGATAATGAGGTATAAGTATGTCGTATCGGTAAACTGCGTGTATTCTATGTTGCTTTATTACTTTTGGTAAACCAACCATTGAACAGCGATGAAGAAATCCCGTTTCCTGGAGTTCTTCATCGCCTCCTATCCTGATAGAACGTTTTTTTTTTAACTTCAGGTGGCGATGAGAATCCAACCCAGACCTTTTCAGGCAGTATGAGAAGACAATGAGATGTATGTTACTACTTCACACAGCAGGGATCCACAGAATCCAACTAGGAAGTAGCCTAGGGCGTCAAAAAACCTCAACTTGGGATTTTGTTTGTGAGTACCTCCCGTCTCATGGCAAGTGTTCGTGATTTACGAAATGTTGCTTTTTATCTTCTTATAACTTACACTCATCGAGTACATTCACGAAATGCTCGCACATCGGGATTTCCAGCTTTCTACTATTTTGTTAAGGTAGTATAAAGACCGCTATACTAAAAGTATGTGCATGTGCTAATTGAAGTCAATGATCATTTTTTTCTGAAATAGTGTCACAAGGGCGACAGTCTTTTTAAATAAATAAGCAAATAAGAAGACATTTGGGAGTACTTTTATTTGAAAGCACTTCCGTAGAGTCAACTTAGGTAATGTACACAATAAAAAAAATTCAAGTTTCATTTTCATATTACAGATTTAATAATAACAAAACAACCCAGCTGGGAAATACATATCAAATTGGGCAAACAAAAAATATTACGGTGCGCTGCCAAAAACAGAATAGATTTTGAAAATCATTATTCTTTCGATGTGTAAATCTGTCACCATAGTTCATCTTACAAACGACAGAAACTTTGTCTGTGCCTCTTCATCGAAGATTTCCACTTAAATTTCTTTCCGCAGACATCGCAAGGATACACATTTCCCATGTGACCAAGCATGTGTTGATTAAGATACTGTGAGGCTGAAAATACTTTGGGGCACAAACGACATGGATAGGATGACGGCTTGAAGAAAGCTGAAATATGAAAAGAACTCTGTTAGAATTTGAAGAACATAATGCTATTTGTTTAAAAGATTTCAATGTGGCGTACGCTCCTTAAACGTTTTTAAGGTAAGGAAAAATAATTTTTTTTCGGAAAAAATTCAATGAAAAATTAAAACGGACTAATAATATATTTAATTTATTCATAAATACGTAGTAAAAAGGCCATGCTGTTTCTGCAACCATTCCCTAAACAATTCATGATCCGAAATACTACTAAATTCTGCATTTCAGAAAAGACACGATTCAATAATACATCCATAGTTTATTGAACTTTTTTTTTTTTTTAATTTTTAAAATGAAGTTTTGACACCAGAGGCTGCACTACACAATTGCAATAATGAACACTGGACATGCGCAGTGGAATCTGCGTGAAACAAGAATTTTAAAGATACTGCAATAAAGTTCATTTTAAGAAATACGCAATTATAAAGCTACAGAAACCTCAGAAAAGAATTGTTTATAGTCATTGATCAAAACCGGTGTAATGATTGAATAAAAAGATGTTTTACACAAAATTTGAATTTCTTTTTTCTTTTTTTAATTACAATATAATGACTGCATGACTACGGTGCAAAACAGCAATAGCACACAGCCAAACATAAATATACTATTACAAGTAATTTTGATTTGAAGACAAATTTACTTTATTAGAAAGAAAGCCTTGTAAAAAGAGAGTGGCCGGCCCATACGAGTAGCGTTTTAATCGGATATTAGCGAACTCGTGATTTTATCCGCCATTAGTTTTCCAAACGTGTTTGACAGCATGAAGTTAAGCGTAATGCCCATACTTTTTATTTATTGTTATTTTTATTTATTATTTATTTATTTATTTATTTTTATTTTGAAGTCTCTGATTTAAAAAAAAATTAGATAAGTGATCTTATAAAATATTACAAATATTTTAAATTTAATTCACTATTTTCAGTGGTTATGGATATGGCTTTAGCTTAGTGATTATCTTGAATCTTCTGGGATTGTTAAGTTATATTTGTTATTCTCCTTTTCTTCAATGTGTTTTGAACTTGAGGATGATTTTACTGATGCTGTAAAGAGATTCTGTGTTAAGTTGAACTGAAAAACTGCATATTCATCTTGCATCTTGCTTTGAAGTTCCTAAGTAACAGGTCTTTGGTTTGGGGCTTATTTTATGGACACCATGGGATAAGTCTCTCATTGTTCTAGTAGTGTAAATTGATCCTGCTACAACCTTGGACTGATATAAGGCATTTTTATCTCATTGCACCTTGGTTTAAACTCCTTATGTGATTGGATTTTGGTAAATAACTTGTTTTATGGACACTGCGATAAGTCTCTCACTGTTCAAATTTCTGATCCTGATAGGGATTGGCTTCATGGGATAGATTTCTCTCACTGCAGATTGATGAAGAAGATCTTCACTGTTTGGTCCCTGTTGGGATGGGATTCTTCCAGGATACCTTCTTCCAAGGAAGTTGCTTGAAGAGAATTCCTCCACTTCCTTTATTACTTTATTCTTTTTACTTCTATCTTTTGCTTCCCTAGTGGATCTCTCTGTCTGGTCCTCCTCTTTCTATTCTTTCCTTTCTCTTACCATTCCAGACTACTCCTACTAGTTCCATTTTCCCACTATTCCAATCCATACTTGGACTTTGTCCTAGTATGGATCAGCGAGATGATAGTTCCTGGACGCCTCCACATGGTGGAGATGGGGGGACGTGGTGACACAATACTTACACATCCAATACACTACATACAAATGGCTGGATTTTGCGCAAGCTTCAACACAAGAAGTACAATAGCGGCTAATGGGGGAACCTGGGATCCGCCACAATAACACATGAATATCCCATCCCCTGTTCTTCTACATGTTTTTCAGGTCAGCAGAATTTAAACTACATAGGTTCATGCAATAGTCTTATAGCTCACAACAGAACAAATTTTCATTGACAACAAGTTTTCCTGGCATTGCACTACCTTCAAACACATTTGTTTGAAAGTAGTGCAATTGGCAGGTTAAAATAGACAGAATTTCCATAGACGGGCCAAGGACATTCACACTATAATTCCTCCCCTTCTCATCAACAAACCGTTGGTTTAAGAAACGCACTGCTGACGTAAGCAATCGATACCACGATTTGGGTGAAAAGTATGCGCAATGAGAAAGACAGAAGAAGGCAACTAACGAATGACCTTCACCCGCCTACAGAACTTTTCTCCACTATAACCTTTTGACGCTGTTATTTAATTGAAACTAGTGTAACGCTGTTATTTAATTGAAACTAGCGTAACGCTGTTATTTAATTGAAACTAGTGTGAACTAGAGTGAAGGAAAAATTCGTTTTGCTGTGAGCATTATTACCTTTGCATTAGCTATATGCATTATTATTATTTTTTTAATAACAGTTATCCTGCTGGCTTCAAAATAAATAAATAAATAAAAAACATGTCGAATAGGAAGGATTAGAAGGGCAACAAGATTGGTGAGGGGGATGAAGGGATCCTCTTACCAAGAGAGGCTTAAGTTCTGCAAATTGCAGTGGCTGGAGACTAGGCACCTGCGCGGTGATCTGATTGAGGTGTATAAGGCCTTGAATGGGTTGAGCATGCTGAATTCTGATGGGATCCTTCCACTTGTTCAAATTACGAACCTAAGGGGGCATAAATTCAAATTAAGAAAAGACAGATATAGAACAGATGTGCGGAAATTTGCCTTTAGCCAGCGGGTGGTTAATTGCTGGAACAAACTTCCATCTGTCGTTGTGGAAGTTGATAGGTTAAATAAATTTAAGGAGGAACTGGACAGACATTTGGAGGGAATGGTGTGATTTTTTTTTTTTTTTTGGCTGATGCTGCATAAGCTCATACACTTGTTTTCTTGCATCACATGCCACTACTACTATTACTACTACTAATAGCATGGACCTTCAACCAATTTAACAATTATTTAATTTAATTTCTTCTTCTTCTTTGTCTTCGCCTTTTCCCACGTTATATGGGGTCGGCATTCAATGTTCCCAATTCACACTTTACATCCTCTTCTCCTCTAGTAGGATTAACTTCTTAACCGGAACACATCTATTGGTTTTGGCATAGTTTTTACGACTGGATGCCCTTCCTGACTTCAACCCTCACCATTTATCCGGGCTTGGGATTTAAGCTGCCGATCTACTAAACCTGCCTCAGCCATATAAATGGAGTAGCTCTTATTCAGTGATGAAGCTTCCTCGTAATGTCACAATTTAATAATTTTATGCAATTAATGCCGAATTTCTAGTCACGGCTGAACAAGCAGGTGGCACTGCTGTAGTTCTTTTATCTCCTGGAAACATCCAAATGGCTGACTCGGTATACTGTGACCTTGAAAATACCAATAATGTATAACTCAGCAACACGTGAATATTTTAAAAATTTTTAAATACAATTTGGTATTCTGAAAACTTCTACACCAAAGATATCAGGTAGCACAACTATTGTACTAAGAATTCCCAGTAAACGCATTTTAAAATTTAATGACCTTGAAATTTCCTGTTTTCCTATGTCCGAACATAATAATGATAGCCATTTTAAAAAAGTTCACAGTCCGAAAAATAAAACCACCTTTAGGTCCCAACTTAACCTATCACTCACCCACACTTATTTTATCTAAAATATAACTTCATTTTGAGCAACACTCCCGAAAATCTTTAATAGCGCACTAATTTAGCTAGCATACAGCTGGTGCCACCAGCTGTATGCTAAATTAAATTAAATTATTTAATTAAATTAAATTAATAATAATTGAATTAATATTACAATAAAACTGAATTTCATTTTAATTGAATTAGTATTACAATAAAACTGTAATTTCATTTTAATTATTAATTAAATAAATTCATAATTTCATTTATAATCCGTTACCAGAAATACAGAATGGCTTCAATATAAAGAATATTTTCATATTCTTTGTTATCCCCCCCCCCGAGATTTGAAGGGGACGGGGGAATGGTATCCTTAGTGACGTAACTGGGTTGATGGCGTCCAGGGCAAATTAAAGAATGGCGCCTCTTCAAAACTGTTCTTTTGGAATTTTTGCATTTTTTAACCATAAAAAGGCGTACCCCAAATTTGGAGCCCAGGGAAAGTGCCCCACCTGCCTTACCAAGTTACGCCAATAGGTATCTTTAATTTAAATTTAGCTCTCCTTGTTTGTGTTTCATTATGAGAAAGAGTAAAGAGATGCCATCACTGTTTAGAAATAATGCACAATGCCCCAGTTCAATCGTTCATGTGGAACAGTATCATAAGCTTTATTGAAATCTAAGTGTCAATATTATTCTTTGAATCCAGGTCCATTGCGACGACTTCTTATAAATAAAGTGGTCAGGAATGGCCTCCTGTTGTTCGCTGTGAGCGATGAGGTCATTGCATTTTAATCATATTAACCAGTTTAAACTCTCCTGGCTGCAAAAACACATTCAAGGACAAGGTTTTCGAGAGAAACCTCTCTCAACTGCTGATATTAAGTTGAAATACAGAATATTTTTTATTTTCTTCAAAAAATATGAATTAAATACATTCTTATAAATTTCATATATATAATTATAAAATACATGAGATTTTTATAACATAAATAATGTTATTTTTAATACATGATTTTTATACATGATTTTTCATTTTTTTTTCAATTGTATATACCAGTGCTTCTCAAAGTGGGCGATATCTCCCCCTGGGGGGGCGTTTGAATTATCCATGGGGGCTTAGGCATTAAAGGGGGGCCACAGGGAGTCGGGTGGAGCACCATCAATGATTGGCCGTTACAAGGGTTTTATGGCTTATTTAAAAAATGCTGTGCCAAATATTATTACTGTTCATTGTGCCATTCATCGTCAGCATTTAGTTGCGAAAAAACTTGGTGATCAACTGCACAATTCTCTAAAAACTGTTATTACTGCTATAAACAAAATTAAAGCACATTCTTTGAATGATCGGATATTTCGAAAGCTTTGTGATCAAAACAGTGAAGATTTTTAACGATTGCTACTTCACTCCGAGGTTCGGTGGCTGTCAAAAGGCAACTCAACAGATTTTATGAATTCTTTGATACTGTTGTCGAGTTTTTTAAAGATAGGAACAACGACCTTAGTAATGACCTCAAGAAAATGAAAACTGATATTGCAGATTTATTTACTAGATTCAACTCAATGAACTTACATTTACAAGGACAAGATGTAACTCTTATTAAGGCGAAAACTCAAATTTCAGCATTTATTTCAAAATTAAAGCTTTTTGTGCGCAACGTAGGACGACGTGAATTGTATCAATTTCCAAATCTGTTGGAAATAGAGAAAAAAGAAAAAAATAGATGATGAAATTCTACTAACGTTTTGTAATCATCTAGAAATGTTGCACAGAGATATGCAGGAAAGATTCGAAGATCTCCTTAATTTGAAAATTCCAGATTGGGTTATAAATCCTGTTTTTTAAATAATGACGATGGTGAACGTTTTGTAGAAGAAGAATTGATTGAGTTACAAAATGAAGTTGAACTGAAGCCAAAATTTCAAAATTCATATCAGGAATTTTGGTTACAAAAGAAAATCCCTGACCATTATCCTGCATTGTGGGGAATTGTAAAAAAAATACTTATTTCTTTTCCAACATCATATCTAGTCGAAACCGGTTTCAGTGCTGTATCTCAATTGCTGACAAAACAAAGAAATTGTCTGGATGTTGTTAAACATGGCGATTGGCGACTTCTACTTACAGATATTAAACCTAATATTGATAAGCTAAATCTCCACCAAGTTCATCCATCGCATTAAATATTAAAATATAATTAACTATTTCCATTATTATCGTGACTTCTTTATGTAATTAACTTTAATTTTTATGACTTAATTTAAGTGACTATAACTGACTTTATTTATGTAGTTGTAATTTTTTACAAAAAAGGAATAAAATGCAGTAAATAGTTTTCGTTATATTTACGTTTTTGGAGACAAACAGACAAATATTCATTTCAGTTATTTAGCTTCACTTTATATTGGTGAGCTAAAAAAAAGCCCTGGCCAGGGCTTTTTTTTAGGGGGGGCGGTGATCCAAAAAAGTTTGAGAAGCACTGGTATATACAATTGAAAAAAAAACAAACAAAAGAAAAAACATGGCCGTTCTTACTCGCACGGCCACTATTTTATTAGACTCTATATTTTATGGTCTATCAGCTACATCTAGCGGTGAAAACCGCAAATATAATTGTGAACAAAATTATATAAAGTTCTCATTAGAAACTTTCAGGTATAGTTACCTTTTGAGAATATCGATAAATATTATTGTTTTAGACAGTATCTATCTCCTGTACATACTCCACTGCTCCTATTTAATTTTTGAATTTTTATTTTTTATCCCTCACACCTCAAACGACCATTTTTCCATTCACCTCCACTGGTCCCCTCGTATTTTTAAATAATCAATAATCGAGTTGCATCATTCTATGATTCATCATTAAAGGCACTTGCCTATCTGTTGCTAGGTGATGACTCATAGAGGCTGACAGCATCAGTCCTTTGTGCTATCAGTCAAAGTGTTTATTACATTATCATAAATCATCCATTTGATGCTTTATATTATCACATAACATCAGTATGTCAACCAACTTATAACTGCCTTAGGGCCATCTTGGCAGGATCTGGTAATACTCGGCCAAAACAATAAACAGACATTACTACTACTACTAATAATAATAATAATATCCAGTGCTTTAGCTTCAATATACAATATATACAAAAAAAATAAAAATAAAAATAAAAAATAATAATAATAATGACGACGCCAGACACAATAACCACCCTGTGTACTTGGTAGCAATACCCATCACGGAGTGGTCTCACCCACCCCCCCAATCAGGGAGAAATAATATAAAAGCAATAATAATAATTGCCGGATTTCTATTGACCTGATTTTAATGAAATTTGGGAAGTATTCGACAAATAATTCTAAAAGAATCAAATACTGTATAAAATTTCATGAAAATCCATCCATTGGTTATTTACGTACAGAGGAATAAATAATAATTACTGGATTTATATTTTAACGAAATTTGGAATGACTTGACAAATCTTTCTAATATAAAATTTTATGAACATCCACCCGCCAGGAGCATAGTTATTATATGCGACCGAACATGGTGAAGACAACAGACGCTTTATGAATATATGCTAACGAGTCTAAAAATAATAGGTCGAAATCAAAATACTGATCATATTAAAATAAAATAATAATAATAAAATTAACTATGCACGTGTATAAATATGGAGGTCAAGTGTATTGATCCGTTCACTAGGTAGAGCGGGGATCGGAATTGGAACTTTTCATTTTTGGAATTTTGAATTCGCCAATGACATGTTCCAGAAACGACATATTGTCCAGAATTCAATAATAATATTAATAAGCAAAAGCCGCCAACACCACCCGAAGTCCGCTGTGGAGAGAGATTGATCATAGTGCAAAAAGAAGGAGGAAGGGCTTGATAGACCTCATCGAGCAACAGAAGAAAGCAATAGCGAATCTGAAGGAACACTTCCAGAAAAACACAGCACCACTCTACCAGACCATAAGGAAGATATACAAGCGGCATACCCCACTCAATCTAAGCGAGTAGACCCCTCCCGCCCAGGCGGAACAAACGAAGCTGGAAAGATGGGCAAAGAATACACTCCATGGCAGACACTACAATGACCTCCATTAAGACCACATAGATAAAATCTTCCAATGCATGCTTACAAGAAAGACACTCTTATCCGAAATTGAAGGATTCATGTTCGCCATCCAAGACCAGCAACTATAGAAAATATTGCCAAGGAGCCTGGAGTGGCAGACGACACATGTCGACGATGCCAGAGGATTCAAGGTAATCACCGAGACGGAATACACTCGTTGTTATTGTTGTTATTTGGTTTTTAGGAGCATTAGCAACTAAGGCCATATTGCTCCGGGAATATGCGGTGATCATTCCCAGACCTTTCCGCATCCTCCGTATTTGGTGGTGACGGGCTCGAACCCCGGTCTAATCAAGAAGCGTGTGCTACGCACTGCTGCTCCTTCCCACCTGGCTACGGAGGCGCGAATACACTCGTTGGCACGACTAGGTACCAGGATAATACATCAGAAACCAGAGAGGAAATGCCAGTTGATCAAAGAAAATGTACCGTATTGCAAGTAGAAACTCCAGGCAGTACTAGAGACCCCAACTCACAAGCTGTACTGGGAGCACGCCTTAATAACGGACCCCG
This sequence comes from Mastigoproctus giganteus, assembly GCF_048544385.1. Taxonomy (NCBI): domain Eukaryota; kingdom Metazoa; phylum Arthropoda; class Arachnida; order Uropygi; family Thelyphonidae; genus Mastigoproctus; species Mastigoproctus giganteus. The sequence continues at coordinate 27,166,589 of NC_143587.1, forward strand.
CAAAACAGACTGGACACAACCCTTGTTGACAAGAAGGGAAAGGATGCCTATCTGATAGCGGTCCCCAACACTGACAACCTTCAAAAAACCCACGAGGAAAATATCAGGAAGTACACGAACCTAAGATAGGAGATTAAAAGAGATGTGGCATATGCAACAAGTAATGACCATCCCGATAATTGTGTTAAACCACCAGTCTGGTGCCAAAGACTCTACGCAATAGCCTAGCAGCAATAGGGCTCCCAGAAAACCCCTACAAGGAACTCCAGAAAGTCGCAATCCTGAACATAGGACAGTCAGAGAGTTTTTCGACCAACAGTAACACCGGACATAACTGCACTTGATACTAATACCCGTCACTGGGTTGAAACCCCTCCCCCATCAGGGAGAAATAATATAATAACAACAACAATAATAATAATAATAATTATTATTATTATTAATGAAAATAATAAATAAATAAGAATTTGTAACCAATTTTCAAAATCTGTCTATCTGCTTTTCTTGGAATTTCTTTATGAATTTAGTTATGCTGATTCCGAATATAACTTTAACTTTTCTACAGCAAAAATTAAAGTTATACGAAAGAAATTAAATGAAAGAAAAGTAAATATGCGATAAAACCATATCAGATTTATTAACAATGTTTAACTTGTGTACAAAACAGAGCAATAATCTTTACTATCAATAAATTACAAGCTAAAAAAATCAGATTAAAAAGTATAAATCGGGGTTAATAAAAAAAATCTTTAAAAATGTGCACTGAACGACTTTGCTTTTTGTTGTCGGTGTGATCATCCCGAATCAAGAACCAGATATCGTCGTCCCCATCATAGCTTCATCCCACCTTCCTTGATACCTCCTGTCCATTAACGTTATATCCTGGGGGAGGGGAAGAAAAGTAGATCTCTCACCGTGATTTTCACTAACATTGTCCAGATTTGGTCTGAAGAATACCAGTTGAGAGTGCAAGTAATGGAGCTTGACTGACATTCAGCGTTTTTCCGTTATTTTCAATCAACCATGTACGACCATTCAAGTTTGAATCAGATAATTTTGGAAACATAGATTGTATATGCTTGAAGTGTTACCATGAGGATCCAGTGATTCAACAATTTGTTATGGTACTAGATCCTCAAGCTATACCTCTATAATGGACGTTTGACAAAAGGTATACGCCTAAGACTACCATAAAACCATCTAATTGATGTTCTGCAATTACCACAATGGCCACATCTTATCTTGATCGCTACAGACATTCCAAAATAGGGTAAAAATTGACTGCAAAATTTGGTGCCATCTTCACCTGCTTTGGACCTATATAACATCCACAAACATAGTGGAACCCGTCTAGAAATATAAAACTTTCCACTGATGCACTAGTGTATTGACACTAGAGAAAAACCAGAGACACTGTTGGATTCAGCACACAAAATACTGTACATATGAGATAGTTATATGTAAACATAAACGCTACTGAGGATATAACTATAATATCAATTTAAAGGTGGATTGAAAATAAGAAATTATTAAACAAAATAAAGCGATTTAATCACAGAAGGTAAACTACGAGGGGTGCTCAATAAATTATCTACCTACCTATGTAGGAAATGAGATAGAGGCAATTTTAATTTTCAGTGTAACTCCCCTGAACTTTAATACACTTGTCCCATTTTGTTGGCAATGAGGATATACCAGACAAATAAAATTCTTTGTCCTGTCCATCAAAGAACGCAGAAAAAGCAGATTACATTATTATCAACAAGCGACGCCCATGTACGTTTTTCTTGAAGTGTCGAAACAGCAAATAGTGACTGGGGACCAGATCCGTTGATGGGTTAGTTCTGTAAAGTCACAGTCTCAAAGTAGCAGCAACATGTGACCTGTGCACTGGTGCGTTATCGTGAAGAAGCAGAACACCTCTGGAAAGTTTTCCACGGCGTTTTTCCTTTATGACATCCCTTAGGTTGTACAGTACGGATGCATATGACTCCCCAGTGACTGTCTGCTTGTGTTCCAAGAAGTGAAATTACAAAATTCCCTCGGTATCCTAAAAAAACGGTGGCCATAATCTTGCCAGCTGAAGATTATGTCCAAAATATTTTGGGTAGGGCATTAATTATATAGCGTTAATTCTATAGCATACTTTTGTGTAAATGCCTTCTTACATCTCATATTGTGAATGCCTTCACAACGTTTTGCCATGATATTGCACTATCTCGAATAAGCAACGCTTCGCCAGTGGAGAAGACTAATGTTATTCTCAGAGGATACCACCACCTCACCCAGGGGTGGGGTGACTTATTGCAATTGTTTTCATCGATATCCATAATTGGATATGTCGACCACGTTAAGTGTTAAGTTCTGATAGTTGTGAACAGTTCTGATTTACTTAGTGGATCGTGACCCTTTGGATGAAACTCCAAAGGAGTTCATCCTTCCAATTTGGTAATGAGTATTTCGTAATGAGTTTAAAATCATCTTTAACTTATGTTTTTGTATCTTTTCATTTTTATTTGTGTAGTTAATATTTCATAACCTTAGGTCATTTTCTAAGAAGTTCTAATCACCAAGAAAGAGAAGAATGATGATATCCAGCTGAGGACTCTTGGTGTGCCAATTGTTTAATTTAAAATAAAGAATTTCTATATTTAAATAAATCGGTCAATTACTGAGTGCGGGGAACTCAGGATGAAGGATCCGTAGTCACGAAGGGTTGTTAGTGTAGTATCTCGAATAGAGAGCTTTATAGTAACTGAAAAAAGTTTCTAATACCCCAGCTTGGCCTAAAACTGAGGAACTAATTGAGTCTTTCCAGTTGTGAATGACAAGGGTGGGAGAAGCGACTCCAACTTCTTTCTGTAGAAGCGATTAAAGTCTTGGGGGAGAAGTGACTGGCAGGTGAGGGTTCTGCAAGACTCAGCGCAGGCGCCTCCCCACCACCGCCACCTCAACACTGGCTCTCTGAGTGCCTCCTTGCCGGGACAACTCCAGCTTTGAAAATTATTAAAAAAAAAAAAAATACTTCTCATCGCAAAATTTATAAATGACCTTTATAGAATTATTAACTAACTATTTAGCAACCTTTTTGTCACCAAAAGGAGAGTTACTTAGTACAAAGAAGCGCGCTATCGAAGTACAATAATTTTTTTTTTTTTTCTTTTTTTTAATTTTAACGCAAAAAGTAAATGATAGATTTCAATCGGAATAGTTTTCCCTTGATAAGCATCGAATAACGCATAGCTAATGTGATTTTAAAATCTGTAGCTCCATTAGCGCGGGCGCCTCCGTAGCCAGGTGGGAAGGAGCAGCGGTGCGTAGCACACGCTTCTTGATTAGACCGGGGTTCGAGCCCGTCACCACCAAATACGGAAGATGCGGAAAGGTCAGGAAATGACCACCGCATCTCCCGGAGCAATATGGCCTTAGTTGCTAATGCTCCTAAAAACCAAATAACAATAACTCCATTAGCGACGAAAATAGTGGGGGGGGGCAAGAAAATTACTCACATTTTCCTGTCTGGCGCCGCCATTTTTAATTTTAAAATTATATTTTAAACCTACTCGTTGAGCTGTTTCCAACGGTATATAATAAGCTATCGGTTGTCGACAACATTTTTGTCCCCCCCCCCCCATTTCTCAGACAAATTTTTGTCAACAACGATCAATATGGTATTACGTTGGCCCACATGGTGTAGAAACCCATGCAAAATTTCAAGTCAATAGGTTGAGTGGTTCCAGAGATACAATGCTGGGACAGAGGACGGACAGACAGACAGACAGACAGACGTATTAAGTGGGAAAACGTTTCAATGTACGCGGGAAAATAATACAATATACAATATAAAGAGGTAAATTGGGACTTAAGAAACCAAACGTAGTATAGGGGAAAACATCTTATGGGGGACATTCTTAAGAACCGAGTGCAAAAGTAAAACAACAATCAACCTTTCATAACAAATCTCGAATAGTAGGAAACGCAACATCCCCAGCCTTTGCTAAAATTTAGTAATATCAAACATAAAATGGTGTATTAGAAATATAATGAATTCCTATGATATTTTAAAATTGATTAAAAATTTTAGTAAAATACAAATGGTAATTATAAACTACACATTATATTGTTGACGAATTATATAATAATTAAACAGAAACAAATTTAAAAAATTGTAACTACAACTTACTGAAAGAATGTTTCAGGTTTTTCTGATGAATTTTCAAAAAATGGTATTAGGCATTTTAAAACCTATTTCACGATATTTTGATGAATGGCGTTAAGGTTCTTACAGGAATTGTACACAACTAGCTCCAGATCTCCCAATCACCTCCCAAGGTATCCTCCCAATCACCAGATCCCAATTTAATTGAGCGCTTGTGGGACGAGGTTGTATGAGCTCTTTGGAGTAGAGCTCTGCAACCATCCAATTTGTAACAACTGCGGGAAGGAATTGCGTCATCATGGACCTGCATTCCTGTCGCATGTTTTAGCCCTCAATTACCCTGATTCGACCCAACGAATCCAGGTTGTCCTGAGGGCCAAAGTGAGTCCTGCTCGCTATCAGGTAGGTGTACCCAATAAAGTGGCCACTCATTGTATAAATGTTGATTTATCTGTATTGGAAAGTTCTAAATGCATACAAATATGTGACTATACAATGTACTTTCGCGCTTTTCTCCTAGCCTATAGCTGTGCAGGAGCATATAACAGGTGAGATTAATAATAATAATAATATATTTATTTATTTTATGTTCATTATTATCAGGACACTTATTCCATAAGTGGTGTAATTTTCATTCATTTTTGTTATATACACTGGTGTGCAAAACTTAAGGACCAACACTATTTCTAAAGGTTACAACCACAAAATCAAACGAAACAGCCGTTGGCGATTGGCATAACTCTGGTCGTTTAGTAGAAAGATGGTACACATGCCAAAATTTGAATCGTGTTGAAAGGACTCACATAAACTGATATAAAAGCGATTGCTACAGATGTTCGATTGGTTTCATACAGTGCTACAGACAACGAAATGGCCAGTAGACAACATCTGGATGACTTTACCCGATGCTGAATAATTGTAAAGGTCGAAGTGCAAGGAGTGTGGCTGCAAGTTCGGTATCGCCCATAGCATCGTCTCACGTGCGTGGTCAGCCTTCAGAACGACAGGTACAGCTGTTCGAAGGACCAGTGGTGGTCGTACACGAAAAACAACGCCCAATGATGACCGCTATATACTCCTACAGGCCAAGAGGGACCGACACCAGACAGCGGGATCCATTGCAAACCAGCTGCACAGGACGCAGTTTACTGTGGCCAGGCGACTCCACAAAGGTGGACTGTTTGCCCGACGGCCAGTTCGCAGTGTCCCTTTAACACCTGCCCGTCGGAGACACCGTTTACAGTGGTGCATCGAACGCAAGGACTGGACAGCAGCGCAATGGGGTAAGGTATTCTTTACTGATGAGAGTAAATTCAGTCTCAGCAGCGATTCTGGACGTCAGCTAATCTGGCGAGAGGTTGGCACACGGTATCACCCCGCAAACATCACTGAAAGGGATCGATATGACAGTCGAGGTGTTCTCGTCTGGAGAAGATATCTTGAATGGATGTACACAACTCCAGATATTGCACGCTATTGTACTGAGGTAATCCTTCCCCATGCGTCTGTTCCGAGGTGCCACTGGCCTTGAGTTCGTGTTTATGGATGATAGAACCACACCTGATCGCACTGCAGCTGTGATATGCTTTTTTGGAAAGTGAGGACGTTGTCTGTATGGATTGGCCTGCCCGTTTCTTCCGATTTAAATCCCATCGAACACGTATAGGAAGCTCTCTGTGGAGACGCCTAGCGGCACGTCCACACCCACCAGAAAATGTTCACCAGCTGAAGATGGCACTGACAGAGGAATGGACGATGTTACCGCAAGAACTTATCAACAACATTGTTCTAAGTATGGACAGGCGGTGCAAAGCCTACCATCGACATTAGGGGTGGCCATATCTCCTACTGAGGACCACCTCTTCGCTTTGTTCCATCTTTGGCAGTGGTGCATCTGTATCATGGCAGTCAGTGCTATGTTGCCATTTTTGAATAAAGTCCCTCTGTACCGTTTTGTTTCCATTGTTGTTTCCTTCATCATTTCTGTACCTCACGAGATTCCTTTGGTATGCTTTTCCCATATCCAGGTCACTCCTATGAGAACTTACAGGTGAAAACTTAACTGGTCCTTAGGTTTTGCACACCAGTGTATTATTCATAAATTGAACTTTTTAATTAACTATATTAATCTGTTGATTAATCTTGTTGGCTTACTGATCGGTGGATGGGCAGGTACCCTGTTGTTGCAATAGTGACAACCCAGTTATGAAGTACCGGGTGGTTATAAAATAAGTTTCCCTGAGACCCTAGTGTCAAAACGGTTAGAGTTAGCTGTGAAAATCGGTGGGTATGTCATTTAGGTTATGGGGAAGCGATTTTAGAAGAAGGAAAAAAAATGGTTTCAAATTTCCGCCACCAGGGGAAAAACAGCGCTGAACATATGTAATAGTTGTCATTTACTTCAAGACACGCTGCTTACGGAAATGACATCCTGTTAGATAAAAGAAGAAAGGCCAACGACATCGTCAATAGCCATTACGGCTCTTAAAAAAAGGAACGTGCTCTTTTAGCAAAATTATTCTACTAGAATAATAGTAATGCTAATGCAGCACTACGTGAATATCGAAACTTAAAGAAGAAGAAGAACTCTTTATTATATACAGAAGGCACATTTCTGTATACAATTCCCTTCACGGCTACAAGCCAGTTTGCATAAAGGACCTTTGACATTGTCAGTGTGGCTTTGAAAACTAATAAAGAAATTTGAAGCGACCAACCGGAGAGTTAGGTGTAATTTCAGGCAGGGGACCAGACGATCACGTATCGGAACGGAGATAATGGATAAAGTTGCAGTTGCAATGGTAAGAATGCGAGACGCTACCAGTCAGTAGTGCCTGCCAGAGGTGTGTCAAGAGACTTGAACCTGCCTTCTACTGTACGTAAAGTGCTCGAATAATTTTACGCTGGTTCTCGAACTAAAGTCTTGTGATCAGCAACAACTAATAGACGATTTCTGGCTCATACGGAACTTGACGATACATGGGATCGAATGATCCGTGGTCTGATGAGACCCATTTCACTCTTCATGGGACTGCCGAATATTCTCGTCTATCTGCTGTGCATGAAAGACCACTGTAAAGTCCATACCTTACAGTATGGTGTGGATTCACAGCAGAGTTTATAATCGGACCATTTTTCTTTGAAGAGTCTACACCTCATGGGCCCGTAAGGTGTGTGGTAACTAGTGCACGGTATTGCTTCTAAGAGATCACATTATTCCCGCTCTGCAAGAAAGGCAATGCTTGGAGACCGTAGTGTTCATGCAAGATGGTATCCCCTCCCCACGTTAGTCGACAAGTGAAGGAACTGCTCCGTTCAACATTCGGAAATGATCATATCATTTCTAGAGACTTTCCGCAGTTCTGGCTTCCCCATATCCTAAATCACAGAGTAGACACTTGCACATTTACTCTCAGCGCCACGAGTAGCAGACCCTTGAACTAACGCGGCGATCAAAACCCACAGAGTACTAACGCGCATGCCCATTGCTAAATGTTAACTGTATTTGAAAAGTTTAGTATTCGTTGAGCGTAGCAAGTTCATTTTTCATAGCGTTTTTGGTAATAATAATTATTATAATTATTTGTGGCTTTTTTTTATATTGTAATTGTTTGTGACATCATGAACAAGAAGTGGTACTTATGTAAGAAATCTGGAGTGCGATTGCACCCTTTTCCAAAGGAACATTTAACAGAATGATGATACTCTCGCTTTTTATGTTATCAATTAACGCAGCAAGTAGGTTCTTCTTTAAACGGACACTCAGCAAAAACGTGACCACTACGTGCACAGTGGCCACAGGAGGGAGAATCATTGGTACAATACTGTGTAGTGTGACCAAAACCAAGGCAGAGATCGCATTTGGTTACACAGGCGATGTTTATGGGAGCTCCAGGTTAGGAAAATTCTTTCTAACGATGAAATACAGTTATATATCTTTGGGGAGAAACTTATCACCCAGTGCACATATGAAGAAGATCTTGACTTTGTAGTGAATCTGAATTCATCGAGGATAAAATCGAAATCAGCTAAGTTTTTATTGTACCGATTTTCTATTATTTCCTCTTTTGAAAGGTCTTTAGGGACGTCATAAATTACCACGGAAGGATTACCTTTCTGAGGAGTTCCTGCAGAGATACCAGCAGTGGTAAAGGTTTCTAAAGCAGAAATACACTCAATAGCTGACTTTTCACCGTTTACAGAACGACGCCTCGGTTTCGAACTAATACAGGGTGGCCACTGAAAGACTGAAAGGTTTGAAAAAGTCATAACTTGTTCATTTTTAATCTTTTTTATTTTCTTTTTTTCCAGGTTATAGAGCATCCCTTAGAGATTAAAATGGCTACGTATGATGTCCAGCAACGAATAAAACTCGTTGGGTTTTTCTATTCCAGTGAAAGATCAATTATTGAAGCTCAGAGAAAATACCGGCAACATTTTAAAGTCCTCCTAGCGATAACATGATTCGGAACCTAATCGCCCGATTTGAAAGAACTGGATCAGTCGGCGATCATCTGGGAAGAGGTCCTAAGCGCACTGTGCGCACTGACGCAGCGGTGGAAGCTGTACGGTAGAGTGTCCTTGAAGATCCATCTGTCTCTACCCGTCAGGATTTGTGCATTACAGCACACATAGAGAATGGTGGATCCAGGTGTTAGTTAATCCCTGGTGGCGAAATGGCCTGAAATAACACTCTTTTTTTCAGGCCTGTCTTGCAGACGTTCTGAGCTTTCTCAGGAGTAAAAGGTGGAGATGGGCTTGTGTCTAGGAGCCACCCTTCATATCAGGACACACACACAATCAATGTACAGAAAGACTACAGTATATATAAGAGCATGTATATAAATCTGTATATAAATATTGTATATAAATTGATTAATATTGTATGTAAATTGATTAAGATAACTTGAGAATGTATATACAGTTGTGTGTTAATAAATAAAATAAAATAAAATAAAATAAAATGTCTCTACCCGTCGTTGTTCTGCTCAACTAGGCATCGCCAGAACCTCGCTTCAGAAGATTCTGAAAGGTTGGTCAGTCTTTCAGTGGCCACATTTTAATCTCCAAGGGATGCTCTATAACTTGTAAAAAAAAGAAAATAAAAAAGATTAAAAATGAACAAGTTATGACTTTTTCAAACCCTTCAGTCTTTCAGTGGCCACCCTATATAAGGGACTTGACTTTTACATTCTTAAGTTCAGTTGTTAAGGTTTTAGTGACTAAGTTTTTGACCTCGGTGCTTGTCTTGCATTCACTATTCTCAGAGACTCTGATAATGATAACATTACTACTCGGTTTAGTTTTCTCGTTCATTTATTCCCAGGGGCTCACATCTGGTGAGTATGGGCTTGGCAAACCCAGGGTCCTGAGCTGGTATCATCATCCTTCTCTTTCTTGGTGGTGATTCCTCTCTCTCTCTCTCTCTCTCTCTCTGTAACTCAGGAATTTCTTTTGGCTGGTGCAGCATAAGCCTCAAGCTTCCTTGCATCGTATGGCTAATAATAATAATAATTTGCAACCCACTACGGGTGGCATCCGCAAAGGCTTTGACTGCAGTAGGGTTCTGAGTTAATGACTACGCATAAATAGCATCACTCTTGACAGGAATTTCCTGAGCTGACACTGGAGCATGATTTCATTGAGTGAGAGTGTCAGGAGAAAACGTGTCTACTACTCTTTCAAGTAACTTTACTCTGATATTTACTTCTTCATTCATAACTTTGGGCCTTTCATTTTCAATTAGTAGAGCAATGGCAATTGTTTCTAAGTTCGACCACTTTTCCATGATAAGATTTCCAGAAATTATGATGACCTTGTTAGCTTCACAGGCTAGAAAGCTAATGATAACCGCAGGGGCTCACATCTGGTGTGGGGTTGGCACACTGAGGGTCCTGAGCTGGATATCATCATTCTTCTCTTTCTTGATGAATACCCTCTACTTCTGACTCTTGTTGTCTCTCTCTCTCAGGGTAATTCAGAAATTTTTTTTTGGCTGGTGTAGCATAAGCCTCAGGCTTCCTTGCACCATATGATTAATGATAATAATATCTTTTCTCATCTTAGATATACGATCATACAGATATGACACGTTCTGAATATAGTCTTGTCTTTGACAGTCAGCTATAGCTACAGCGGAAGGTGAGAAATCTTCTAACTGTTGAAGTTGTTTTCCATCCATTGTAGTGATGAAACGAAATACAAGATGGTTCTAAGATGTAGAGAGACAGTACGCTGGGCAAAAGTTTATAAAAGACTCCTCTTCCGGGTATCTGAGCTCATGCCTGCAGCAGAGTGAAACCACTTAGGCGTTGGGTGAATAAGGACAAGTGGATAGACGAGCTATTATCCCACACATATACAAACAAGCTTCGAAACGGTGCCCTCTGGATAGTGGTAACAATCAGCCGAGAATAAGTAACAGTATTCTGCAGTGGTGAAGCGTTACTTAATCGAGGAAGTGCAATACCATGTGCTGCCATGGTATTACACTTAACTGCTAAGTAATCTATTGTTAGTGCAATTAAGTGCACTAACAAATATTGTTAACTAATTATATGATTATATATAAACAGAAATGAATTTTAAAAAATAATAACTACAATTTACTGAAAGAGTGTTTAAAGTTTTTTAATGAATTTTCATAAAATGGTATTAGCCATTTTAAAACCTATTTCAAGATATTTTGATGAATGGCGTTAATTTATTGGTGTCCTGTTTAAGGAGCAATGTTGCTCCGTGTATATTGACTGTAAATTGTTCTGAAGTTGACTTTCAGTTTTCTGGCCTAAAAATCTCAGTTTTCCTGAAAAAAAAACCATACCACCCTCGCCTGAGACCGACTAACTCAGTCACGTTGTGAAAAAAAGCCCATAAAAATTCCCACGTATTACCCACGAGGGATCTGTGTGCGTGCTCTTAATAACGTTTGTGTTGATAGTACGATTCAAATCAATTTTACAATGCATATACAGCAAATTTACAATACAAAATTTACAAGCCATTACAACATATGTTCGTGGAATATTTTTCTTTCAATATTTTTTTTTTTTTTTTTTTAGAAAGAAAACCCCAAACATGAAAGGTATTAGAACTGAGAATGCTTACTACGATGATTGGGAAGATGTAAAAAGTTACTTGTTGATAGACTTGAATTTCTGTAGGTTGTAATTTTCAGGAAATATTTGTGAATGTAGGTTTTTCCAGAAAACGAAAGTTGAAGGAGCAAATGAAGAAGAAAAGTTGGACAGTAAAAGGATCTATAGAAAAGGAAGGCAACAGAAACAAAACGTCTATAAGATACTGAGTGGAGAGACTTTGTAAGAGATGAGTCATTAATTAACCTAATTGCTTTCTTTTGAATGGGATATAGAAGCCTGAGAGAGGTTTTGGAGGGACCGCCCCAGAGGGACCGCACAATATTCTATGGCAGGGAGGATTTGAGATTTGTGCAGAGTGAGTAGTCGTTTAGAAGAAAAGTAAAGCCGAGAGCAAAAAAAGGAAAATCAGGTTTTTTGATGAAGAGGAAGCAATATTTATGATGCGCTTATGCCAAGAGAGAGAGATTAGAAGTCAGGATAATCTCTAATAAAAATGTATGATGTTGTCTAGAAATCTGAGTTGCGTTGAAGTCTGCGCCGGATGCGTGATATAAGTATCTCGGACACTGTACGTGCAGAACTTGCTCCGGTTTTCACGTATGACTGTGTACTGAGATTGATCCAATAATAAAACACCACCCAGCCAATGGCAATCCTGTGGTCGAAAACAGCTTGTGGATGCGGGAGGACAATGGAGGCTAACAAGGTTTGTGCAGTTGACAGAAAGGCTACAGTCATTTTATTATTTTATCTTTTTTCATTTATTGAGTCAGTCAAATAACAGCCCAGTAGTACAGTGATAACTCAAAAGTAATTTAACAATGCATAACTGGTACCTTGTCACAGATGGAATATAGCCGACGGCCGAACCAGGTTCCATTTCTGTCAGCAAAAACAAAAACGTGTGGTTACAAGTGGACTCAATAACACCGACACTGGGCAGGAGAGGATTGGAAAAACCTTGCCCGGTCTAACAAATTCTAGTCCCTGCTGTTTCAAGCTGTGTAGACCAGAATATGGGAAAACAGCATGAGTCAACAATGGAGACTTGTGGTGGCGGTGTAATGGTGTGAGGAATGCTTTTATGGTGCACATAAGACCCCTTTGACACCAGTGGAGAAAAATTTGGATACCATAAGTTATTTGAATTTTTTTTCCAACAGGTACACGTCTTCATGGTTGCATTGTGCTCATCTGAGAATGGTTGTTGTTGTTGTAGGGTTTTAAGAGCATTAGCGACTAAGTCCATATATTGTTCCGTGTATACTGTCTGTAAATTGCGTATTCTGTGGTCGATTTTCTGTTTGCGGGACAAAAAAACCTTTCTGGTAAAAAAAAAAAAAAAAACATGCCGCTCTAGCCTGAGACCGACGAACTTAGCCACGTTGTGAAAAAGGCCCATAAAAATTCCACACCTAATCGAACTCAGGTCCTTTCCACCCGGTGTAGGGAAGAAGGCGATTCTACCAACTGTGCTAGCCATGAGGGGTCTGAGAATGGGTTGTAACAGGAAAATGCATGGTTCTTACAGGAATTGTACCCAACTAGCTCCAGAAACTGAGAATGAATTCCGTCTACTGCGGTAGTCTCCCAATCTAATTGAGCGCTTGTGGGACGAGGTTGTATGAGCTCTTTGGAGTAGAGATCTGTAACCATCCAATTTGTAACAACTGCGGAAAAGAATTGCGTCCTCAATTACCCTGATTCGCCCCAACGAATCCAGGCTGTCCTGCTCACTATCAGGTAGGTGTACCCAACACTGGCCAAAAAAAAAAAAAAAAAAAAAAAAATTCGAAACACGAAACTTTGTATTAAGATAGTCAATGGCGGATGAAATGCAAATAGATGAAAAGAAAACTGTGAAGTGGAGTGATGATACGTGTTGTCTTGTTGAGCATAAAGACTGCACGGGCTGTTCCACTGCATTACAGTAATGGGAAGCTAGAATGGGGAAAACGTGTGATCTTTCAGACTTTGAAAAAGATCTTATCGTGGGTGCACGTTTAGCAGGAGCCACAATTCAAGAAATGAAAGACATAAAAGTATCCATCTCAAAGGTTTTTAATGACTGGAAAGCAAGCGGTTCTTCCACATCTCAAAGGCATAAATGTGGCAGAAAAACAATACTTCAAGAGCGAAGCCTTCGTTCTCTAAGAAGGACTCTACGGAAAAAATAGGAACTAAGATTACCATGTACAGAGAAATGAATAAAATTAAGTATTGGGTCGTCTGCCTATTTGGAAGCCAATTATTTCGTGGAAAATCAGAAAAATCCGCTTGCAGCAGTGCCAAGAACGTCGTGATTGGACAGTGGAACAATGGAAGAAAGTCATGCGGTCAGATGAATCACGATACACTTCGTTTTGCATTAATGGTAGAGTGTGTCTGCGCGGTAGCACAGTGGTACGCCACCATCCTTCCCAGACCGGGTAGAAAAGGCCTGGGTTCGAATCCCGTTGATGACGCGAGGAACTTTAATGGGATTTTTTGACTCCGTGGCTGAGTTAGTCGGTCTCAGGAGTAGATAGCAAGGTTCCCCCCCCCAGAAACTGGGGTTTTTTCGTCCAGCAAAACAGGCACACGTAATTTACAGACATAATAGATATATGGGTATCTATACCGGGTGACCCTAATATAATACATAGTTTGTTTTGATGGTAGAGTATGGTGAGAACGAAGACGATGGACTCTGTTTGCCTTGTTAAGACAGGCAAATCGACAAGTTGATTTCATGATATGGGGAATGTTTTGTTGGCACGAAATGGGTGACACTGGTGGAAGGTCGAATGTCATCCAGGGAGTACCTGAATTTTGTCTCAGATGTACGCAATGTTACACTTTTATCCTGAAGGTGATGGCCACTTTATGGATGACAATGCAACAGCGCATTGTGCCAGAATCATGCATGAATAGTTTCCGAAAACATAACACGGATTTCCACCATCTTCTCTGGTGCCCACATTCACCTGATCTCAATTCTACTGAGAACGTGTGGGATAATTTGGAAAGAGCTATTCAGCATGGAAGTCCTCTTCTTCAACTTCGTCGCAACTAGGGGATATTTTATTAGAAGAAGGGTTACAATTAGAGAAAAACGCACTGAAGCACCTTACAGGATCCATACCACGCTGCACACTAAATAAAAGTTCGTATTTTTTTTTGGCTAGTGTGTGTGTGCGTAGAAAACTTTTATTTCTGCAGAAACAGAACACTGTACTGTCGTAATAAAGACCATTAATAATATCGATTAAATTAATCTCATTGCAAATTTATAGAAATACCGGTGCAGCCTTGATATTGAATATTTTATAACTAATTAGGTCGCGAAGTGAATTGGATGGTTGGTCATCAGCAGAGGAATCGTGTGAATGTTTAATGTTGTGTATGTTAATCACATGCCTCACTGCAAATTATTTATAGAGCGTTTCGATGTTTAATATGGTACAGTAATTATTATTTTTTATAGAATAAATAAGAAAGCTCTTAAACATTTCAGTTAACATATTTCACAAAATATCGTTTGGTGAATAAATTACAAATATATAAAACAAAATCATCTTACTGGTTTTACTACCTGTTAACCTGATGTGCGTCAACCTCAGAGAAATTCTCTAATAGCACCATTCAGTGGAACATTCTTTTTATTAATTTTTAATGGCGATACTCATCATTGGTTGACAAGGGTAATGGACTTTTATATGAGGCAATTCGACGAGACTCCACTCCTTGATATAGCTTTGTAGAGAATTATAAAAATTTGAAATTAAAAGACATTAATGAACCTCTTTTCGAAAACTATTGTTGTGGCCCGCCCCCTCGTGGCGTGGACGGGGGTACTAGGGAGTAGCCATCCTGGTGATCGCTACTCCCTAGTAGCTAGGTGGCGAGAAACAGCAAAACAACAGAACAAGACGTACACTTCGCAGACATAACACCATTTTACAGAGTTCTGTATTCATCACAGTGTACCATCACAGAGTTTAACTTACGCTTAAGTCCCGCCGTACATAAGACACAACACATGAAAACTATATACTTCCCATTTTGGTTTAGTCAGAGATATTGACAAACCGAAGATGATTAAGCTATACGAATCAAGGTGTCTCAAAATAGATGAGCTCAAAATACAAGCGAAATCATCTTTTTCAAAGAGGGCTTCATAGCGCAAACGGTGATTTGAGTCCAGTTTTTACTAGGTGTTATTTCAGAATTTGCAAAGACTGAGACCAAAAACATCTCGGTTAAGCTAATGACCTATAGAGCCAAATGTTATTCACAGATTAGACCAAATCCATCTTGACATCTGCTTCTCTACGAGTCATCTGAGACGAACGTTGAACCTCCAGCAAACCATCCCTTATGTATTAGTTCGGTAGAGTTAGAATGATGGTATTAAACTGCATTAGCGTCAGTAAATCTCTATATCATCAAAAACATATTATTGGGAGATCAGAGGAATATAGATGCGATTCTGGAACCAAAAGTCTTTCCATAAGCACTACAGCAATTGAAGAAATATGATAATGATTACAAAGTGGTTTACTTTCGTTTATTATTTTAACAAATTTCCTTTAAGACAGTTTGCTTGTAATAAGCTCAGTATTAAGGCTGTTTTTAGATAGCACCAAGGCAACTTGCTCTATTGTTGTTCTTGTAGTAGTAGGGTTTTAGGAGCATTAGCGATTAAGGCCATATTGCTCCTTTAAATTGTTTGTGTTCTGTGGTCGATTTTCTATTTGCTGTACGAAAAACCATGCTACCATCGTCTGGCACCGACTAACTGAGCCCGTTATGAAAAAGGCCCATAGAAATTCCTCACGTCATTGACGGGACTCGAACTCAGATCTTTTCCATCCGGTATGGTGAGGACCGCGATTCTACCAACTGTGCTACCCACGAGGGCAAAACTTGATCTGTATCATGTCTGCAAGCATGTGTTCCAAATCCAGTTTTTTTTTTTTTTTTTGTCTGGACATTTTAAAAACAAAAGACGGTGGCATAGAGTTACAATCCCAGCTGGTGTACCTCGCACATAATGAGTGGACTATGTGCGAGGTACATCTGCGAGTATCTCTGTTCTCTCACACTCTGTAAAAAAAAGCCTCGATTTGATTCGAATCGTTAATTGAGTTTGAGAAATACTCATCGATACGGGGAGGTTTATGGATTTTGCTGGCTTTTCCGCACCTTGGCCGAATTAATCGGTCTGTGGTGAGAATCGCATTTGTTTCTCTCATTCAGGATTTTCATCCAATAAAACAGGCAAACTGACCATAGAACATTCTGATACTTCATAGCTTTAGCTGTTTTGGTATTTAAACAAAAACAACAACAAACGGCCTTGGAACATATGCGATTTAGAGAACATAAAGTGACGCCTCACAGCTTAAATTTCCTTGGTACTAATTAAATTCAACAAATGTCAATAATTAAAAACTATAATAATTTTAAAAAATAATATCGAATTAGTTAAAAATATATGAGATTTCGATCTCTATTGTAGTATCGTAGGAGGAGGGGGGAAGGGCAGAGAGTAGCTAATATTTTACATAATAAAAATAAACAATTGTGTTATGTAATCTCAGTTTTTTAATGAAAACCTTTTCTCCTTCAATTAACACATATTTAAATATTTTAGTTTATTCAGCTCTGTGCTTAGCTTCAGGTGAAATCCAGGAAGTAGGCAAAGGTATGTGATATACGTATTTCCGTTTCCGTTGCTTAGTTTCATAATAATATCAAACATAATGGCTACTCTGACCATCATTGTTCAATCGGGTTCGAAGACCTCTGTACGTAAATATTCCATTGTCTTTTCAGTCTTATTGCTGACAGGAATAAAATAATTATGACCCAAGTCATTTCAATAACATCTCCCACCATCTAAAGCAAATGAGGTTTGAGGGGTAAACAACCTCTTCACAACTGCTTAATGTTGTTCGGCACGTCATCTGTTCCAAGTCACGTGCCAATCATACAGGACATCCATTATTGCAGTGGCAGAAACATTAAAGTACGATGAAGCTGTCCACTTCAAACGACTCCTGAAAGTCTGAGAAAAATGCCTTCGCTTTGGTAGATAAAGGAAGGAAAGTTTTTCAACCAGAGAGTCATTCTTCTGCTGTGCAAAATGCTGTCAAAAGCGAACTGGTATGTCGCTCTCTCTAAACGAAGGGCATAAACCATCAGCACAGAAAGGGGGCTGACAACAGTAGCAAAAGATCGATAGACTGCATGACGAAGAGCAGAGACGCAGCTTTAATTATATTCTTCTTAAGTGAGTCAGTTTGCGGTTAAAAATGCCTCAGAGTAATGCTTCTGTGCAGAGTGAGAGAGAAAGCGAGTGATGATGCATTAAAATATTATTCGGAAATGTGTTCATGGAGGCTTTAATTTGTTAAACTCGTGGCTTGCAATAACTGTTATCCACAATTATAGAGAACGATTGAACAATATTAAGTTGGTGAAAGAGAGAGAAATAAAATCAAAGAGAGAGAGAGAGTCAAAGACAAAGAGAAAGAGAAACAAAAGAAAAAGAAGAAATTGAAAGGCAAAGATCGAAAGATAAAGAAAAAAATGGAAAGGAAAAAAAGAAGCCAAAAGAGAAAGGAAGGAAGAAAAGAGACCGAAAGAGAAAAAAGCGAGAACGGTAATGATGCATTAGAGAAACGTCAAACTGAGAAATGAGACAGAGAGAGATGAACGAAAGAGAAAGAGAGAAAAAAGAGCAAAACAGAGCGATATATACTGTATATAGAGAACTTAAAATTAAAGGAGAAGAGAGACCAAAATAAAAATTTAGAAAAAATATATACTGAAAGCAAAGGGCGAAAAAAATAGAGAGAGAGAGAGAGAGCGAGAATCATAAAAAATGCAAAGTTAAAGACAGAAAAAGAGAAAAAAAATTGAAACAAAGGTAAGAAAAAGGGAACAATAGCGAGAGAGTGACAGATAGGGAAATGAGATAGAGATATGGGTGGAAAGAAAGAGAGTAAAATGAAAAACAGAGCGATAGAGAGAGAGAAGTTAAAGTTAATTAAAGGAACAAAAATCGAATTAAATTTATAAGAGAACAATATTAATACGCAAATTAAATGTAAACATTTTTAAAATTTAAAATAGATGAATTTTAAATAATTTTAAAAAGATAAAAATTTAATGGTACATTCGAAATAAATTCACTTTTGTTTTTCTGAACGATGCATACCTATATGCAAGTTTTAATTTTTCTTTAAGTGTTTTATAGATATTGATTTTTTGTCATTGTTCTATAAATATCGATTTTTTTTCATTGTTTTACAGATATTGATTATTTCCCCCCATTGATTCAGTTTTTCTTTCCATTTATCTCGGCTAATCGAGTCTATTTTACACAAGGTTGTTGTTGTTGGTGGTGGTCGATTCTTAGGACATCAGCAGATTAGACCGAATTAAACAAAGTACTGTGAACACAGTACGCCCACAATTAAAAGCCAACGATCTATAGTGGTTTCATAATATAAAATACTAGTGTTTCCCAGTGTGTAGAAGATCTTTATACAAATCAGAGTTACACAGAAATTATAAAACTTTTTATTGGAACCAAATATGACAATTTTAGCTTGCTTGTCATTTATTTTCAAAAGTAGGCATTGAACAATTTCTTAAATTATTAATTTGGAGATTGTTCGAAGCACCAAAACCTTCAAATTATACACAAAATGATAAAATTTAAAAGTTCGAAATATGAGACGAACTACGTAGAACAGAAATTTTGTTTGTGCCTCTTCATGGAGGATTTCCATTTGAATTTCTTGCCACAGACGTCACAAGAATAAATATTTCCGGTGTGGATCTGAAAATGTTGGTAACGGGACTGAGGGGAGTTAAAAACCTTATGGCACACACGGCATGGAAATCTCTTCCACTTTGAATAGAGGGTAGAGTGTTGGTTGTATTCCTCTCTTCCAGGGAATAAATCAAAAGGTTTGAAAAGATGGCAATCCTGCTGGGGACCTTGAAAATCTTGTCTGGGACCTGAAAAATAAATAATAATAATAAAAACAGTGAAATAAAAAATTAGGTTCGTAATGTTGTAAATTATATAGTACCATTTTAATTATCACACCAAGCTTTTGATTTGATTTATTTTATGGTCATTAACTTCACACAAATGATTCGGTTCACACCATTCAAAATCCATCATTTAAAAAATGTCAACATACATTTTACTCAGCAAAAGTATTTTCGTGATAAATTCACTATTATTCATCACATCCATGAAAAAAATTAACTCAGTACGTTTATAAGATGGTTTGTCAAAAAAAAGGCACAAATTCATTTAAGGTGAGTCCAGAGATGAAATGTTACTAAGGATAATCAATTTATAATTAACTTTACATTTGTACAATCCATAAGTGTAAACAACTCCTCTCCGAATTACGCAGAATAGGGAAAGGTGAAAACAAGAGGGGGGGAAAAGTTTTATAGTACAGAAGATTTAAAAATGCAATGACGATAATAAAATCTTGCTGTGCTTGTGAGCTGAGATCCATCTTATCAGCGTGATGGCAGCCTGTCAGATAGATATGCGTGAATCAACAATCATTCCAACCACGGACGAGATCTAGAGCAATGCCTTCGTGACAAGTTGCATTGATATTGCTCTACCTTCAGGCCAATGGCATCACGAAAAGCCATTTCCATTTAAATAAATCATCATTTAAATAAATCTGCTATTTATTTAAATGATGAACGGTTAAAAAGGAGATTAACCTTTTGCGATTTAATGTCATCTTTAAAAGATTAATCTGAAGACAAAGTTTGTTCTGCTGTTGAAGTTGATATCCACGTCCCACATTAATTTTAGCAAAATATATTTAAAATTAGGAGCTATAATATTAGATCTTAGAGAAGAAATTACAAGCTATGTTTTTATAAAAAAAAACTCCTGCTATTTTTCAGAAATTAATGTAAGTTCTGAACATATATACCATAAATAAAGATTTGGATATCAAACTATCTATTCAGCTCAGATTTCATATTATTTTATTTTGCATTACTTTAATTCAAAGCAAGCATCAAAATCGATTGTCTTAGTATTCCTTAGCCCAGACGAGCCTTTCAAGTAACGTCTACAAATGCTGCCTTCTTGATTTCGTGCCGGCCCCTTTACTCTATTAGTAGGCTATGGGTTGAGCGCTGTTTGTCCGGTGTTACTGTTGGGGGTAAGCCACAGACAGGGGCGGACTTTGGCCTAGGCAACTGCTTAGGGCCCGTAAAACGGTTTTATTATACATTTTTTATAGTATAAATTTTTATAGGCAGAGGACTCTTTTTAGCTTTCAACATAATACAAGACCTGCATTTTTATATTTAGTAATAGAAGACTTTTTTAACCCATTCAACTGTGTCCTCCATTACAATTTCTGAAAGGTGGCAACTTTAAGTGGGGCCCGAAATGATAATCTTGCCTAGGGCCCGATTTTTCTTTAGTCCGCCACTGGCCACAGAGAAGTAAGATGTGTTACTACTCTGTGGGGTGAGCAATCGCTGCGCTATCACCCTCCTGGACAGCACAGTTGGTATAATCACTGTTCACCCCAAACCGGGTGGGAAAGACCTGAGTTCGAATCCCATCGATGATGAAAGGAATTCTTAAGATGTGTTACTACTCTGTGGGGTGAGCAATCGCTGCGCTATCACCCTCCTGGACAGCACAGTTGGTATAATCACTGTTCACCCCAAACCGGGTGGGAAAGACCTGAGTTCGAATCCCATCGATGATGAAAGAAATTCTTAATTTCACAACGTGGCTGAGTTAGTCGGTCTCAGGCGGCGAGGTAGCGTGGTTTCTTTTGTCTCCTGGAAACTCGGGCTTTTCGACCAGCAAACCGAATACAGAACACACGCAATTTACAGACATATTACACATGGCTTAATATGGCCTAAGTTACAGATACACCTAAATAACAAACCGGTTTGGGTCCGCCTCTGAATACCAGCGCAACTCTTTTGCTGCTTTAAACTTCTTTACTACAACATGATGATTAAGCCTAATGATTTTCTGCACTACATTCAAACGAATCCTTTTTTTTTTTTTTTTTGTGATCTCTTGTTTTGAAAGATTAATACGCCATTTATTTAAAATTTGAGACAATGACTTTAATAGCAAATTATTATTATTATTTTTTGTTGTTGTAATGTAAACTCTAAAGGATTAATCTGGCAATCGCACCACTGGTGCACCTAAAAACCTTTTCTGGTTGTCTGGTAGTGCACAACTTTCAAACAAATTAGTTTGAAAGTGGTGCATTAACAGATAACCCGTTTTAAAAGCAAATTTTGTTCTGAAATTATCGTACTCGACACATTTAAAGAGTATTCTCGAGTACGATAATTTCCAGTTCTTGTGAGTGGTCTTTCTGAGGATACATTCTGAAAACCGGGATATTTTGGAGATAGTGCCATATTGCTGTTTTGGCCAGGATTAAGCATGACATCATTCCATGTACATGTATTAAGGAGTATGCTTATCGTTTAGTTGCTTTTGATGTGGATTGACGTTATTTATGTGCTTGCTTATTTCAACATGGCCAGGAATGTTCAAATGAAAAAGTGTGATCAACTTCAATAAAAGGAAACTTTTAAATTTACATGTAAGCGTATACAACCCTAGGTATGGTTCCTGAACATGGCTACCAAAAGTGATAATAAAGCGAAGGGCTCACAACTGGTGCGTAAGGACTTGGGTCCTGAGCTGGATATCATCATTCTTCTCTTTCTTGGTGATTCCCTTCTACTTCTGATTCTTGTTCTCTCTCTCTCTCTCTTTTTTTTTTGGCTGGTGCAGCATAAGCCTCAGGCTTCCTTTTACTAAATAGCTAATAATAATAATAATAATAATTACTAGAGCAACATGCTGCGAAGATAGTTTGTTCTGCTAATTAGCATTAAGACCATTACATTAAAAAAAGCAGTTTAAATTCTCTTGGTCCCCTTAAAAAAAAAACGGACGGAATAGTTCTCACATCATATAATTTGATATTAATGATTTTATAATTAAATTAAATTATTTATCACTATTATAACTATACGATCATTATAGTTATACTTGATATTATAACTATAATTAACAGTAATTTAATTTATTTAATTCATACACAACTCTCTTTTGATATCAAATAACCTTATTAATATATATATAACACTCAGTGTAAGCCCCTGGGGTTAAAAGATTATAATCTTTTACCTTAATCTAACTAATATATATTATTAATATTATAAGGTTAAGATTATATTATAACAATAACTATATAAAAAAGATTTCTGGCGATGTCATTTTTATTTATTTATTTAAAAGTAATGCAATATTATATTTATTTAAAAGTAAGGCAAACTATTTAATTTCAATTTCAATGTTGATAAAAATAAGAGTAGACAGGCTAGAGTGATCTATCAACATGAATGATGTTTCTTATCCATCATTACCTAGTATTACGTGTGTATGACGTCACAACTCGTTTCCGTTTAGAAAGGGCTTTCGTCATTTCACCATTGTGAGAGATAAACAAAATTTTATTTTAGCCTGTTCGCTTGTATCAAGAAATTCAGAACTTATTTGGTTCTGTTTCAGAAGTTTATCGTTTTTTTTTTTGAAGTAATGCAGAGTTTTACAGTAGTCACATAATTCATTCCCTAGGAGGAGAGGGGTAGGAGACCTCACTTCCCATATACATCTGGATTGAACAATGATGCTCCTTTAAATCTGTTCAAAGATAACGCCCATAAACAAAGATTTCCTCATTTCGCTTAGTGTATGGAGAGAGTACATTTTGAATATCCGCTTAGTTTGAGCACAATGATTTATAGGTCTATTATCCGATAAGAGTTCCTTTATGGTGCGAAATTATGAGTCACCTTTTGGCCAGAGACAGGCTTGCAGCATTCGGGAATAAGAACGCAATTTGTATAATAACTGTCATTGCAAACAAAGACTGGGTATAGGGTCGTTTAAAGTGATCGTGGGACGACGTAATGAAAGTCTTATGGCGTCCATTGCACGTTCTGCATGGATGAGAACAATAAACACAAAACCGTTTTGTATTGCGCAATGCAAAACTGCATATGTACTTATCTTGAGGAGAAATTTAGTTGGGATAATGAGCGCATTCTTGAAAAGTTATCCTACTGTAATAAATTTGAAAGCATAAAAAACAAGAAAACAAACACAGATCGTAGCATAGTATATTTATAAGAGAATATAACTAAGAATGAAAAGGAAGTGAATTGACAGCAGAAAAAAATAAAAATGGACTCATTACTTATTACATAGGAAGTAAAAGTTACAATAAAACATAAAACAGAAACGTTCTATGCTGAAACCTGGGGGGCGACTGTATCTTCCATCTCATTTTTTATATGTTATATTACTTTTATACACACACTGGCAAAAAAAAATATGAACCTTTGTATTAAGACAGTCACAGACGGAAGAAATGCAAACAGATGCAAATAAAAGCTTTTTCCGGCTTTGCGCTCGAAGTATTGTTTTTCTGTCACATTTGTGCCGTTGAGATAAAGAAGACCTACTTGCTCTCCAGTCATTAAAAATCTTTCAGATGGATGCTTTTGAGAAACCAGTTATAGTTTTCGCCTTGAATGGATTGAGCAAGCTCAATGCTGATGGGCTTCTTGCTCAGATTACACACCTGAGGGGGCATAAATTCAAATTGAGGAAAGACAGTTGCAGAAATTTGCCTTTAGTCAGCGGGTGGGTGATTGCTGGAACAAACTTCCATCGGTCGTTGTGAAAGTTGATAGCTTAAATAAATTCTATTTATTTAAGACGAACTGGACAAACTTTTGGAGCGAATGGATGGGTGAAATGGAGAGGTTTTTTTTTTTTGGCTGATGCTGTATAAGCTTGCTTCTTGCATCATATGCCTCTACTAATGCTAATGACGAAACTGTGACGTGTTGTCTCGTTGAGTACACTAGCTGTTGGACTGCAGTAATCTGAAGCCAGAATGGGGAAAACGCGTGATCTGTCAGACTGTGTGAAAAGGGTTTCATGGTGGGTGCACGTTTAGTAGGAACCACGATTCAACACACGTAAACCATAACTAGAATCTCAAAAAGCATCCATCTGAAAGCTTTTTATTATTGGAAAACGAGCAGTTCTTCCACATCTCAAAGGTGTAAATGTGGCAGAAAAACAATACTTCGAGAGCGAAGTCGACGTACTCTAAGAGAAAAATAAACCATCCAATGTACAGCAAATAACATTTGAATTCAACCATTAGTTATAAGTTAAAATTCTGGAATTCGCATATTTTATAACGACCGTCTCCCATCTTCGTAGAAATAATATTAAACTTCTTTGAAATTCTGAGTATTATTCTAAATTTGTCTCCACTCTGTAGGTGGCGCCACCAGCGCGCACCTGCAGACGAGAAGGGTATATTGTATGTTTTTTTTTTCTAATACTGTACACGTTTGCACAAGTTAATGATGCTAGTAAAGAGAAAAAAAAAAAAAAAAATGCGTTTTTCACCGTGAAAATAATAAGCTTTATTTGAAAATGTATACAGTATATACATGTGCACCATGACTTAGTTTACCATTTAAATTGCATAATGTAACCTGAGGAACATAACCTCCTAGTTTTAAAGTTCAAATGGGGCTGAGATCTTTCATTTATAATTTTATACAGTATCTTAGATTAGATACGACAGAAGCTCTGTTTATGTCTCTTCAATGATGACTTCCATCGAAATCTTTTTCCACAAACATCACACTGGTACACTTTTCCAGTATGGCATTGCAAATGTTGCGCTAGAAACCTCTCAGCTTTGAATACCTTCTGGCATACAGGACACGGCAATCTTTTTTTGGAATGTACTTCTGAATGCCTATTTAATTCACCACGCCAAAAGAAAGACTTCCCACATTGATGACAGATGTGCTTGTATTTCATTCCTTTAAAAAAAAAAAAAAGGGAGAGAAAGAAAAGAAAACAATATATGTATGTATATATCATTTTTCAATAGATTAGCAAAATACTTGGAACATGGCATGATATCAAAATAAATTTTATGTCAGTTTATTGTATATGTTAGTATATCTAAGTCACAATAAACATTCAGGAGCAATCCCAGGTAGGGACTACATCCCCTATCAAAATAATGTAGATTTTTTTTTTTAACTGCTCAGTGTGATAAAAGCTTAATGATTCCCCAGAACACTGAGCTCCTTCCTTTAATTACTTTTCTCCTCTTTAGAAAATCCTGGGATCTCTCCCGCAAACATTTACTGTGGATTATTGATTTGCATGTATTTATTTTAGTGTTAATGAAAATAAAAAGTAGAAATTAAAAAGAGAGCGATTAATATCATTGTAATCACTGTTTAGTAACCTGCACTGCATTCAAACAAAATGTTTGAAAGTGGCTAAATTATTATAAAGTGAAAAGCAATTGCGAATGCTACGAAACGAGATTAATGTTTCATGTCTAACAAGAAAAAAAAAAAAAAAAAAAAAAATCAGAGAACAGCATTAATTTTTTCTGCTCCAAAATATGATCAACAAAAGATTTATTATAGCTGTGGAAAATGCTGGCAAACATTCAAATCCATTAATGAGAGTAACTGTGTGTGACAAAACAAGGAATGACATCATTAGACGAGCCAGCGATTGGTTCGTGTTGAGAGTGGTGCGCAGTGTGTGTGTGCGCGCGCGTGTAAATTCATATTACTGTAATGGAATTGTGAAGAACGCCGTAATGGCCATTACCATATTTAGCCGTTTCCAACAGTAAACATTAATTTAAAAATGAATAAATAGAATTAAATAACAAAAGTTTATTTAATTATTTCAGGTAGAGGAGTTTATAGAGAGCAGAATAACTAACTGCATTGACCAGAAATTCTGAAAAGCCAAGTGGCAGCTTGGCTTTCCAGAATTTCTTTTCAGCGACAAAAATCATTGAGTTCTTTTTTTCCCATTTATTTGAATCTACATCTTTTCAATGAAGTACCTACGCGCAGGAGGGAGTTTGGGATATATAGCGGGATGCAGCTGTATCCAGTTCAAGTACAAAAGGCGACCCATTTCCAGCCCGAAGTGAGAATCCCCATTGTGTTTTAGGCTTGTTTCTTTGTTAAACGGTATATCGGAAGATTGCATGATTTCTCTGGATGCCATTTCGTATTAGAATTAGCCATACAGTGAAAAGACTGGCAAAAAAAAAAAAAATAAATAAATAAAATAATAATAATAATTAATAAAAAATTAATAATATTAAAATAAATAATTTAGATATTCAGTTAAGTTGTGGAATTACTTAGGTTTGATACGTACGGTGTTAAACCTGTCTGAGCCTACAAGAAAAAAATTGCATCAAATTTTTAAATACATTCTAATAAATGTCATATGTTTATTTACCAGAGAATAACTTCATCCACTGATGTGTATTATGTCCATAAATTGCGTGTGTTCTCTGGTTGGTTTGCCGGGCGAAAACCCAAGTTCTGGGGGGGGGGAGAGAAAACCCCTTGCCTTAAACCGACTAACTCAGCAATGGAATGACGTAAAAGTTCCTCGCGTCATTGAGGGGTTCGAACCCCCTCATAACCCTTGCCTACAGGTGATTATAACACCTGTGCTATGGCTAGGACAGTTTGGATTTGTAGGGAGAAAAAAATAAACAATACATTTATACTTGATTTCTTTTATTATATTTACTTTAGGTGTTTATTTACTGAAATATAAAACCCCGGACAGGTGCACCGATCCCCAATTTTTTGGTAACTTTTAAGTAACAGGTTGGATGCAGGGGCAGATATGGACTAAAAGGGCTATAGTTCTATCCCCCTATTTTTCACTGCTACATAATGATTCCCCGGAATGCTGCTTTAGTCACTCTTCCCTTTAGAAAATCCTTGGGTAGGACCTGGTTAGGTGTATGCTAAGCACCTAAACACCTATAAGGTGGTGCCGGTTGTGTCTGTAACTTCGTGTAACTTTCGGTCGGTTTACTGTTCACTAAATGAAAAACCAGAGTTTAAGGAGGAAAAACCATGCAGTCCTTGCCTGAGACCGAATAATTCTGGATAGCCAATTTTTTTGGCGACGAGAAGGTATGAATGATTGATTTTTTTCCCCTTTTTCCTTGCATCTTTACCATTATAATATTAATACTAGCTCATCAGTGGAATTCATTTAAAAGATAGTAAGCACATGTTATTATTATTATTAGCCATATGGTGTAAGGAAGCCTGAAGCTTACGGTGCACTGGCCAAAAAAAAAATTCGAGTTACCCTGACACAGGGAGAGAGAAGTAGAAAGGAATCACCAAGAAAGAGAAGAATGATGATATCCAGCTCAGAACCCTGGACGTGCCAATTTGGCACTGCCAAGCCCATACTCGCCAGATGTGAGCCCCTGGGGTTGGTGTTCTTCTAGCAAACGGATTGAATTTAAAATTGAGAATTGTTGAAAAGCAAATATCAATTGATATTAGAGAAATGTGCAGCAAATAGATAACGCAGCTTACTAAAATTAAGAACTTCAGCTGGTCTATTTAATAACAAAATATGTATTTGAATCCACGTCGCAGGGCTTCATCTACAACAATTTATGTAGTTTTGGTTCTGTTCTTAAATCTAAGTTTAATGAACAGAATTTTTCCCACTTTTATTATTATTTTGAATAAATTTGAAAGCACTATTCTTGCAGGTTGGGAATTTTTATTCCCCGTATAGTATCTAGTATCCCAGTACTGAATCCAAGGGATTGAATGCTGTACTGTACTGTATTTTATTCAAAGCAAACAGCATTTAAAATCAATTTCTGTTTTAGTATTGGTATTAATATTAGCTATATGGTGCAAGAAAGCCTAAGGCTTTTGAGGCACTAGCCAAAAAAAAAATAAATAATAATAAATAAATAAAATAAAATAATAACAAACTAAAATAAATAATAAAGTTAATAAAATAAAATACATAATAAAAAAAATAACAGATAATAACAAAAAATAAAATAGATAATAAAATAAAACAAACTACTTATTTGACTCCCTCCTTACATAGGTATCTATCTAATTGACTTTTGAATCTTTCCAAGCCATCGGTCTCCAATGGAGGTAACGTATTCCAGTAATTAACAAATTGTTGAAAAGCAAACATCAGTTGATTCAACAGAAATATGCAGCAAAGAGATAATTCAGCTTACTAAATAAGGATCCAGATAGACTATTTAATAAAAAATATGTATTTAATTAAATCCACGTCGCAGGGCTTCAAAAGAAAACTTCTTGCAATCCAGTCTAAACTTTCGTATTTTGAATTTATGGCTTCAAGTTCTGGAATCGTTTATAACAGTAAAAATTTCATTCTCATTCATTTTCCCTTCTCCCTTCAGAGCCTTATACACCTCAAACAGGTGTCCTCTGAGGTGCCTAATTTCCAAGCTCTGCACCACACAAATTCAAAGTCTTTCCTCATATGGATGCCCTTTTGCCGATCTTAATAGGCATATTGCCCATCTTTGGACCCTTTTCAAATGCCGATGTCCTTCTTGAGGTTTAGTCTTCATACTTTAACACAGATTCTAAGGCTCCGAGCACACAGAGGACCTTCTGTTGCCAGTGACTGCAGTATGACAAAACAGGAACCCATGGCGACCAGATGTTTTTTCCAGGATGATGCACCATTCATTGAGGTGGGATCTCTCTTTGAATCAATTTGAGGAACGTGAAACACGTTTACGCCATCTTTCCTGACCTTTCCCATCTTAATCCTATTGAAAATCTTTGTAACATGCAATTCCAGCATACGTACCTTTCCCCCGTTACTTCCTGAAGCTTTTTCAGCCCACACAATATGATCTAGGTTTTTGATACGCCTATATATTATAATTAATCATAATATTAATTAAATTATAAAAAAATATTATTAAATTATTATCCCACAGTTTTTTTGTTTAATAAAATAATAAATAGAATGTTTAATAAAATAATAATAAATAAAATAATACATAGATAATAAATTTTTAAGGTATTCCACTCCAAAATTGAGACTTGCAGCAATATGCATATGCAGCTTCGTATTTTTTTAGCTAAATCATAACCAGTTGTCTCGAACCAAGGTCATGCAAATAAGTGGGAGGTGTTGCTGATGGAGGAGGAATAATTAAAATAAATGATCGAAGTAAAGACGGATTTACTTCGATAATTACAGCAGAAGTAGAAAGGTCGAGATGCGTCACTGGAAGTTATTTCCAATGAATCACTGAAACCAGATAAATTGCAACGTCATTTAAATAGTAAACACATTCAGATTAAGAAGAGTGATTTGCACTTTTTGCCTTTCGGTGCAATAAGAAAATACTTTAATTTGGGCACATTTGACATAATAATTTTTAAAACATTATCCGGGTGGAGGGATAATGTATTATCCCTCCATAATCTCCCACCTTATCCATTCCTGAGTTTGAATTGACTGGTGGCGAAGTCTTTCACTGAATTGCCAAAATGGGTCCTATTCTCAAAAAGGTTAGGAATACGGCCCACCGCTAGTTAATCCACTGTATATGAATGTTACGAAAGCGGTTGTAATGGTGGATGAATCACGTGCATATACACTATTAGCATTCAGTGTTCGTCTGCCTACATTGCAATAAATCAGCTGCATCTCATCACTTCACTATCACTCAATGGATTTTACATACTGTTTTCGGTATTTGCTCGAAACTATAAAATACATAAAAATGGCTCACTTAGACTTAA
Source organism: Mastigoproctus giganteus (assembly GCF_048544385.1). Lineage (NCBI taxonomy): Eukaryota > Metazoa > Arthropoda > Arachnida > Uropygi > Thelyphonidae > Mastigoproctus > Mastigoproctus giganteus. Next base: position 27,196,616 of record NC_143587.1, read on the forward strand.
CAGCATGCAGTTAATGCTTAACATCATTATATTTAATTAAATTTTTCTTGATATGTGTATGTCGGTTTCAGGTTCCCCTTGAACGTTGACGCCCGGGTGCAGTGCACCTCTTTCACCCTCGGGACGGCTCGCCCCTGGCTCCAATTCTGACTGGTAGATTGTAAAATAGTTCTCTCAGTTGTATAATATAAACGTTTTTAATTAATTCGCCAATTAATTAGTTCAATTTTTACTTTAACGGTGGGAGCGGCAAAACAATTCTATAATTGTGGGGAGACAAAGAGAGGAAGCATATTTAGATTTTGTCCCCCGAACGCAAAAACACCTAGTTCTAGTTCCAGCGCTTCTCAAGGTCATCGTAATATTCAAGATTGAAGTCGATGTAGTGTTATTTTTATTATTATTATTATTATTAATATCCATATGATGCAAGGAAGCCTGAGGCTTATGCTGCACCAGGAAAAAAAAAAAAATGTTCCCGAGTAACCCTGAGAGAGAGAGAGAGAGAGAGAGAGAGAGAGAGAGAGAGAGAGAGTCAAAAGTAGAAGGGAATCACCAAGAAAGAGAAGAATGATGATATCCAGCTCAGGACCCTGGGTGTGCCAAGCCCATACTCACCAGATGTGAGCCCCCGGGGTTAATTTCTAATGATTTTGGTGCGGGGGGAGGGGAAAAGACGTATGACGTATAAAAATGACTACAACAATTTTTCCTTTGGATTCCTGCTGTTACCTAAAAGTCCTCTGTCAGAAATTTTTTCATGCATATAAATTGGGATTCCGTTGCGTCTAAGATCAATGCCCTATATCTGATTATACTCCTGGACGACTACGTAAGCTGAGAGGAGTTCATACAAATATAGAATACAAGAACATCGCCGTATTTAGTAGTTACGCGAACTCCAACCACGGTCAGACAAGCGCGTGTAGTTCTCTATCCTCCTACTACTCCACTAGGCGGTCGTGGCCAGCATTATTATTATTATTATTATTATTATAAAAAAATGCTGGGACTAGAATAAGAGCAGTTCTATCATTTTAAATTAGCTTCATAATTAAAATTCCAGGACTATAAAACTTCTCTCCCTTCCGGGGGCTCGAAAAGATTAACAACTGGAATGCTAATATTTGAAACGAAAATAAGATTAAATATATTTTTTGTCTAACTTTCATTTAGTATATGCAATTATTCACGGTTTTCAACAGTTGACATTAACCTCCGCAACTAAGTACAAATTTTCTCGAATTTGTAATCTAGAGTTACCACTTTACCTGGTTCAAAATGATCTCATCTTTATTAAAGACTATGGAAAATAAAGATATAAAGATGTATTTCAGGGAAAACACAATAATAATTATTAAATTTATTTAAACTAATTATTTTATTTTAATTTCACTTTATTATAAATTAAATAAAAATTATAGTTGTATTATATTAGTAAATAATAATTTAAGTTAATTGATTATAATATCAATAAAATTAAAAAATAATTAATAAATTATATGGAGTATTAAGCAGAATTTAACCTGATTGGTTAATAAAATTATCGCAATGATCTGTTATTATTAGCTATATGGCGCAAGGAGACCTGAGGCTTATGTTGCACCAGCCAAAAACATTATCCTGAGAGAGAGAGAAAAAGGAATCACCAAGAAAGAGAAGAATGATGATATCTAGCTCAGGACTCTGGGTGTGCCAAGCCCATACTCATCTAAGCAGAACTGATTTCCGAATGAGTTGCTTAGGTATCGCATAACTTTCAAACATTTAAAACAAGAGACAAAACTGGTCATTAACCTTTTGGCGATGTAACGACATCACCAAAAGGTTAATGGACTATCGGATGCCAGAATGGACATCAAATTTTTTAATTATGAGTTTTAGTTCAAAGATCGGAACCCCCAGGAGCCCACATTTGGTGAGTCTGGGCTTGGCACACCCAGGGTCCTGTGCTGAATATCATCATTCTTCTCTTTCTTGATGATTTATTATTATTATTATTAGCCATATGGTGCAAGGAAGCCTGAGGCTTATGCTGCACCGTCCAAAAAAAAAAAAAAAAAAAAAAAATTCCCTATTACCCTGAGAGAGGGAGAGAAGTAGAAAGGAATCACCAAGAAAGAGAAGAATGATGATATCCAGCTCAGGACCCTGGTGTGCCAAGCCCATACTCACCAGATGTGAGCCCCTGGGGGTTTCCTTCTACTGCGCTCTCTCTCTCTCTCAGGGTAACTCAGAAATTTTTTTTAGCTGGTGCAGCATAGACCTCAGGCTTCCTTGCACCATATGGCTAATAATAATGTCATCATTCCGTACAGGTAGTGCAATTATGTTTTTTTAACTTCTTGTAGTCATGTCTTTTTTAACATGATTTTTTTTTTAATACTGTCTTCGTTAAAAAAAAAAACAAAAAAACTCGAAAAATAGAATTTTTCACAGCCAAACAAGAGTAATTAATTTTTACTTTTGGTATGGCTAAATATAACACACCAAAAATGTTGGATTACTCAAGGAATTCAGAATGAAAATATGAACTCCATTACAAATGGATGTCAGCGCTATTGCTGATATCCAAACATATTTTGGCTGAATTCCAGAACATGGGTACACCGAGTCACAGCATTGCGGGCGTGGCCGAATTCGGGATGGATTCAAGAACTGTATGTTTTTTGTGCAAATTCATTGAAGTTACATATAAGTTCATACGAAAAAAAAATTTAAAGTTTAAAAATTAACCAGTGCTATTTGATTTTATTGAAACTATATGCACTTACGAGGGAATCCGTTCATATGTTTTTGTAGCATGATTTTAAGTGCCTTAATGGTCTTTGATTAATGAACTTTTCTTCATAACGAGTTGCTCTGGTATTATATTACACTGCTTTCAAACAAATTGGATCGCCAAATGATTAATCTGACAGATTTTAAAGTGCAATACTGAAAAATACTTGAAAGATGATTACTATGACAGCTTATTTTTGCCTTGATGTTTCTCCAGATAGTAGATGGTATTAAGTAACAGTTATTAGACAAAATACAAAGGATATCAGCTTAAAATATTGCTTAAAAATATGGATTATACTCCAGAACTTTGCGGGAGCGGCTTCTTTTGCTTGAATCCGTCCCGAATTAGTGGCGTAAACTAACCAACCTTTTTTCACCAGCCAAAAATGAAATTCTATTAAAAAACCCACACTTCTTTTGCTTGAATCCATCCCGAATTCGGCCACGCCCGTAATGCGGTGACCCGGGTGTACCCATGTTCTGGAGTTCAGCCAAAATATGTTTCGATATCAGCAATAGCGCTGACATCCATTCGTAATGGAGTTCATATTTTCATTCCGAATTCCTTGAGTAATCCAACATTTTTGATGTGTTATATTCAGCTATTATTTTATGCATTTAGATATTTTTAAAAAATAACAGCTAAGTGAAATTTAAGAGTTCTTTCATCTAGCTGTTCATTTGTTCGATAAAATCATTGCTAAAAGAAAGGACTATTTTTGCGATTTCGTGTGTTTTTGTGGCTACCAAGATTTAAACTGCCTAGTCAAAGAAACGATTTTGCCAACACAACGCGCTGTGCTGGTATTGCACTACTTTCAAATAAATGGCATCGACAAAAGGTTAATTTATTACTCGCTTAAAAGGTAATCCCTTCAGAACTTACCAGTTCCTCTCAAGTAGCAGATGGTTTCTTAAATAAACAAAAGGCAGAAACTTTTTGGCGATGGCACTTGTATGAAAGTAGTGCAATATCAGAGCAGCTCGTTGTAAAGGCAAAGTGCGTTTTTAAGATCATTGCATAAACGAGGCAAATTAAATCATGCTAGCTGCAGAAACATATACTGTCCGAACTTTATATATAACTGAAAAGACCCAATACTTCTAATAAAGTAAATTAATATATTCAACAAAACTTGATATCATTGTTTCATTTATTATTATTTTTTTTGCAATAAATATTTTCGACACCAATATCAACAACTTTGGAACACATTACTGCCTGACAGTGGTGAAACTATAAACTCCCCCCCCCCCCCTTATGCTATCATAAAATACGGAAAAATATAACGAATTCGTTGTTTTTGTAAGTTTAGCACTGGGTTCCATACTGTTGTTGCATCGTAGTTAAAGCCATACCCTGCCAAAGATGGCACCCTGCCAGGATGCCATTAACTTGAGAATATTTTTCATATTATACTTGAGAATATTTTTCATATTATTCCACCCACTCAAAATAGTTAACGATGATTTATTTTAAAAATATAGCTCCGATTTTTATTATCTAAATCATGAAAAAAATACCGTATATAGATTTCAGTTTTTTTTTATAAAAATTATTATCCAAAAGTTTGTGGCTTTTAAACAAAGGTCACAAGATTTTGAATAAAAATTTAATAATTATAGATAAAAGAGTTAATGCTATATGGACTAGTTAAACTTCTATGCAATAGGAGGGCTTTCCTCTTTTATTAATTATTATTATTCGGCTAATAACTTACAATGGAATAATAAATTAGGGATTGTGTCTCCAGGGGCTCACATCTGGTGAGTATGGGCTTGGCACACCCATCATTTTTCTCTTTCTTGGTGATTCCCTTCTTCTCTCTCTCTCTCAGAATTTTTTTTTTTTTTTTTTTTTTTTTTTGGCTGCAGCATAAGCCTCAGGCTTCCTTGCACCATGTGACTAATAATATTAATAATAATAAGTTGCTTTGGTATTGTACTACTTCCAAACATATTCGTTTGAAAGTGAAATCAGCTGATAGATTAACGCTTTAGCGATATTATAACACGTTAATTTGCCATTGTTTCATCTTTGCAATAAGATGAAACAATGGTGATGTCATATTTTTGGAAGTGGATTTTTTGGGAAGATCAGCTCGAAGATCTAAATTAGAAAGAGTTAGGAATGAAGACACAAGAAAAGCAATAGATGTTCAAATAAACATCATTGACAAAATAGAACAAAAAAGATTAGAATGGCATGGACAAGTTATGAGAATGGGGTCTTCCCTATTCTCATAAAGGAAAAGGAGAGGAAGACCTAGAAGCACATGGATAGAGAGAGGGGGCCCGCTATGGAAAAGAAGAAATTGAAGAATGGAGACTGGGAAGACAGAAAAGAGTGGAGGAATAAAATTAAAATAAATAAAAAATAAATAAAAGTTAGGTCGAGGATAGCCGTTGATATAATGGAGAAATCCAAAGACGATATTTTTGAAAGTAAGTGCAATACCAGGGCAACTCATTGTGAAGGTAATGTTGAGGACAGCTACGTAATAGAATAATCTACCAATACTCCCAGGGGCTCACATCTGGTGAGTATGGGCTTGGCACACCCAGGGTCCTGAGCTGGATATCATCATTCTTCTCTTCCTTGGTGATTCCCTTTTGACTCTCTCTCTCTCTCTCTCTCTTGGGATAACTTGGTAATTTTTTTTTTTTTTTTTTTGGCTGGTGCTGCATAAGCCTCAGGCTTCCTTGCACCATATAGCTAGTAATGATAATAATAATAATAATAATAATATGATGTGGTTATTTATTATCTGTCATTGGCTAGTACTTGTCACATGCTGTGATTGTTCATCTTTTTATTATTAGCTCTATGGTACAAGGAAGCCTGAGGCTTATGCTGCACCAGCCAAAAAAAAATCCCAATTTACCCTGTGAGAGTGTCAAAAGGGAATCACCAAGAAAGAGAAGGATGCTATTTCGCCAAAAAGGAGTATAATGGCACATATGTAGATCGTGTTGAGGTTGCTGTTGCATTCACAAAGAAATAGAAGGTGCATCAAGTAATTTTTAGGATTAAACCTGGAATATTTCGGGATTGGCTTCAAATTTCCATGAAAATGAGATATCCGTTTTACCCCAGGGATTCTCTGAAGTACGGAAAACAAGCTACTCGTTTGTTGCCAATCTAGGTGCTGTTAATAAAGACATCATTTATTTAAATCAATAACAACAACAACAAAAAAAAAACTATACCAGTAATTATCGTGAACTTTATATTAACAGTATCTGCATATTTATTAATAAATTATGTTTTAAATTGTAACTAACAATGGACATTACGCCTTAACTATTAGGGTCGCTAGAACTAAGCGGATCGGTCGACTCTCTCTCTCTCAGGAAATTTATTATTATAAAATATAAAATTCGCGATAATCCATCTAATTTTTACCCAAATAACAGATTTAAATTGTGTCTATGCTGCACTCTAAGAACATTGTGTAGTTTAACGTTGATATGTATAAGTACTGTATTACAGAACCGCGAGAAATTTCTCGTAGTTTGGGCAGCCTGTGTCATTAAAAAGGTTGCGAAACGATGCTATTTATAACAAAAATCTTCACAAGAGAATCCACTCAACTAAAGCAGTAAACGGAAGTTGTTCTAGGTTTCCAACTAGAAAGACATATACGAAACTACAGAGTATAAAATTTTACTGCATTGTGTAAAATCGCTTTCAGATAAGTTATATTGCTGAACTTAAAAAAAAAAATTGACTATAAATAAATAATCGTTATCATGTGGAAGCTAACACACACACACTTCAATCCCATACTCCTTCCTCCTCCATCAAAAAAGCAAAACTAATAACACGCGCCGTAATGTAATCACTTCCGTCTGTTTTATATCACCATCTCTTTCTTGGTGATTTTCTTCTACTTCTGACTCTCTCTCTCTCTCTCAGGTTAACTTGGGAATTTTTTTTGGCTGGTGCAGCATAAGTCTCAGGCTTACTTGCACCATCTAGCTAATAATAATAATAATAATAATTACTTCCAAATCTTTAATGATTGCCCTGCGAAGAGAACAGCTGTTTTTATAATCAATTATGCATAATTTGAGGATAACGGAATAGTATATTGCTTTAGCTGCAAAATAAATTGCGTAAATTTATAAGTTTAGTGCATTTTGTTAAAGGGAGGACTGGTCTGACCAATTTGTTTAGATACTATGATGTAGTCACAAAGGAAGTGGATGCCAAAAATAATTTTGATATCATATACTTGGATTTCAGGAAAACCTTTGATACCATTACACATGGAAAACTGCTGTAGAAATTGGAGAGGTATGGCATTAAGGGTAAGTTGCTACAATGGATAAAGGGATGGTTGAGCGGGAGAAGAGAGTGGTAATCAGTGGACACTGCTCTTCGTGGACAAATGTTATTAGTGGAGTTCCCCAGGGTTTGGTGCTGGGCCCATTGTTTTGTGTATTCATCAATGATATTGATGAAGGCATATCAGGATTAATGTCCAAGTTTGCAGATAATACAAAGGTTGGCAGGGTTGTTAAAGACAGTAAAGACAATATGCTACTCCAACTGGATCTAGGTAAGTTGGGCAAATGAGCTGAGAAGTGGCAACTGAAATTTAACATTGATAAATGCAAAGTACTGAATATGGGTAGCAATAACCCAAGAGAAACATACCATCTGTTTGGTTCTACACTCAGGGAAGTGTAAAGTGAAAAGACCTGGGGGTAACTGTGCAGTCAAATATGAAATTCACTAAGTAGTGCAGACAGGCTACCAGGGCAGGTCATGGAGTCTTGTCAATGATATATAGGAATTCTGCTAGCAGGGACAGGGAGGTGATTATCCTGTTGTACAAGGCAATGGTCAGGCCACACCCAGAGAACTGACAATTGCCCTGTACTCTAGGCCACACCTAGAGTACTGTGTACAGGTCTGGAGGCCTCATTTTAGGAAGGATGTAGAGTTGCTAGAATGAGTACAAAGAAGGGCAACAAGATTGGTCAGGAGAACAAAGGGGTGCTCTTACCAAGAAAGGCTTAAGTTCTGCAAATTGCAGTGCTTGGAGAGTAGGTACCTGCGAGGTGATCTGATTGAGCTGTATAAGGCCTTGAATGGGTTGAGCAAGCTGAATGCTGATGGGATTCTTCATCTTGCCCAGATTAAGAACCTGAGGGGGCATAGATTCAAATTGAGGAAAGACAGTTGTAGAATAGATTTAATAAACTTTTGGCAATAAAAGGGTGCATTTTTAAATTTACATGCATTATCCTAGGAATGGTCATGCTTCTTGGCCAGCTTAGTCACAAATCTCAACCTGATTGAGATATGTGAAATGAGTTGTTTGCACAGGAATTCACTACCATTCAATTTGAGGCAACTGTGAGCTGCAATCAAGTTTGCATGTGTCAGCATCCCAGCTGAACTTCAGGCATCTCATCTAATCTGTGTCCCAACAACTTGAGGGTGTTCTGACGACTAAAAGTGGTGCTGGTAACAGAGTTGAATTTATGCACAAGCCCATGAGATGTTAGCTTGGGGGAAGCATCAAAAGGAGGCTCATGAAATGGTTCAGAGACTCCCCTTCAGAAGATGCCTGTTGGAGGTCTAGCTATTGACACTGCATTCTCAGTCTCTGACAGCCTCAATTCATCCCTGGCTAGTCACTATTAGGTCAATGTGCCTAATAAACTAACCACTCGGTATATTTAATTTTGTGTAGCCAAGTTCACATTCTTGTTTTGAATCTTATTCAGTCAAATTCAAGTACTGGTTAAAGTCTAATATACCTTGTCACAGTGGTGTTAGCAGAAGGTCATGTAGATTGCAAATATTGTGGGGATTTTCCCTGAATAGTTTCATAAATATCATAAAAAGAATCTTTAAAAATATCATCTAATCAGGGGTTAAAATGGAAAATTTTAAGAAACACTCATTAATAAAATATCTAATTTTAATAATCAAATATGAACATGACATCACCAATGTGGGTGATGGGCCAGAATGGCTTTCACTCCATTCCAAGCGATGCATGTAATCAAAATGAAATATATAATATAGGTCCCACTGCCCCTTTGGTAAAAATTATATAAGAATTTGCACAATTATTTACCAAAGGGACAGTCCTGATTAATTTCCCTCCCTCTCATCAATTCTGAAGGAACTCCCGATTTTTCTCTGTGCCGCCACAAATTTACACAATTCTTTACTGAAGAGGCAGTCCTTGTTAATTTTTCCCATCAATTCCGAAGGAACCCCTGAGTTTTCTCTATGCCACCAGTTCATTGGTTGCAAATTTGCATTTTTTTAATGTAAATACATTAACACTTGTTTAATGTATGCAAAAATCACAAGTTAATTGAATGAATAATAACCAAACATTAATTTCCCATATAAAGTTATGTAACTTGCCATTGTACATACCTGTAGCTTTCTGAATAATTATGATTTTTTTAAAAATGTATGAATAAATGCAATTACCTTACATACCTGATAAACTAATCTTATTTGAAAAATTCATTCAAAGAAAGCTGATGAGTTGTCTTTGTTTCATTATAATCTTATAGCTAATAGTGACATCACAAAGGCCTTTGACAACATTACGTCTTTCAACATTGGGATCGGAATCCTCTGTGACTCTTGTCGTTTTTTTCAAATTCATCATGATCTCTCTCTCTCTTAAACTTTTGAGGTTCAGGCCCTATGAAGAGGTACTGAAGATTTCATCATCATGCTCATTCAATTCTTCAATTTGCATTCATGCCTTCAACTCAATCATGGAAAAACATCGATTTAAAGTGGCCAAATCTAATTTGGCCAAAATTTCCTCCGAAATTTTTATGTGTGGATAAACTGCTGGCAAAGCTTTCTTTCACCCATCACGTGCAGTGGCGGATTATGCATTTGAGGGGCCCGAGGCACAAACAAAGTTTGGAGGCCCACATAAAATTTTAAAATATTGAAATTTAATGAATAAATACAAGGCGCAAATTTTTATTTAAACTTTTTATTTTTATAATAAGAAAAATAGAACAAAAATTAAAAGGAAACATAAATATCTAATCTGTGCCTGTGCTGACCTGTATGTGTTATTGCCTGTACACAAATGCTGCGTGCAATTCACCACTCGCCGGCGAGTGATAGTAAGGCGCCTCTGTAGCCAGGTGGGAAGGAGCAGCGGTACGTAGCACACGCTTCTTGATTAGACCGGGGTTCGAGCCCTTCACCACCAAATACAGAGAATGCGTAAAGGTCAGGGAATGACCATCGCATATCCCGGAGCAATATGGCCTCAGTTGCTAATGCTTCTAAAAATCAAAAACAACAGCGAGTGATATACGATATGTATGCACAGCTCTAACACTGTGATCACCGTGTCGTTTTTGATTTTCATTTTCGTATAAATAAAACCTTTGTGTGAGTTAAAGCTTTAAAATGAAATAATAGCAATTTTTTTTATTGGTTTTGGGGCCCCTGGGTATGTGGGGCCTGAAGCATACACCTCGTATGCCTGTGCAATAATCAGCCACTCATCACGGGAGATTCTTGATACCTTTCTAGCTTGCAGCAATGTTCCTTACTGCTAAAAGGATTTTATATCTATTCAAAAACTGTGAGAGGTTGTTGCCTCTTTTCTGTTGATGGCAGCAATAGCCTGAGTCATATTTTTCTCAAATAATAATGCTTAATGTAGCCGAGTGGTCAGGAGTGCGAGTGCAATAGCACACGCTCTTTGAGTGGATTGGGGTTCAAGCCCATGACTGCTAAATATGATTAACATTTGTATTGTTTGATTTACTGTAAACTTCACTGACCTGGTGGTTGTGCCGGAGTATAAACAAGAACATTTAAAATGATCACTTGATTGAGGTGGTATTTTGGGGAATGAATACTAACCTGAAGATAAGACGTCACAATATGAGAAGGATGCAACCAGGAACTTTGGGAGGACTAACAGTTAAATGACGTGTTCTTTTCCAAAAAATATTTTACCATCTCTGGTAAAATAGTGCAGAAACCAGTCCTGGAGAAGCACTGCAGTGGCCCATGCGTTCTTATTTGAATACCAAATCATTGGCAATGGAAAGTTTGAAAGGACTATGGATTTTCATTATAATACGTATATTGAATTGGCTTTAATTTCCTTTATAAACTCATAAATTATGAAAACAGAATGCGCATTCAGAACAGCAACATACTTCATATCTACCAGAGACTGCTAGAACAATGCCAAAAGTGAAAGGAAAACCTTTGTTTTAGTTTTTCTTTCTGATTTATAAGGCACATTAACTTCTAATCTCATAAATAAATAAATTTTCTGTTTATACACTAGAATGATCAGAGGGATCAAAGGAATGCATAATTACAGTAGTCATTTACAACAACAACCTCATAGTGCTCCAAAGACATGAAAATGTATGTAACTGTGGATATACATACGTACATTGGACTAACGGAAGGGTAGTAACAGAGGTGGCTTCCTAATGCTCAGTATGGAAAGTACATATCTTTGGATCTGTTTATGTCCATTCTAAAACTGTGAGAGTTGTTGCCTCCTTTATGTTGATGGCAGCAGTAGCCTAAGTCACAGTTCTTCTCAAATAATACTGCTTAAAGGTTAAAATGATCCCTTGATTAAAGTGGTATTTTGGGGAATGAATACAGTAACTGAGCATTAGGTGTATTGTCTGTTAATAGTTAATATACTGTTTATTATGTAGAAAACTTTGTTTATTCTTTAAATTAATAATTATGCCAAAACAAAAGTGTGCGTGAGATGCAAATAAGCACTTGCTCTATGTTACAAAAAAATTTCATTTTACCTGAATTTAATTAACACAGAGCAAGTGCTTATTCTTAGTGTGAGCTTACATTATGAACTGTGGACACTTGATTTCTAAAACAAAAGTGTATATTTAGTGGCAATTATATATGAAGGCAATAAAATTTTGTCAAATTAAATGGTGTGTACCATATTTATGTTCATCAAGGGACAACAGACTCTCCGACATTGATTTTATTAGAAATTGTATGCCTATCGGGGGAAGGGGGACATAGGTTAATAGATTAACAGTAGCCACAGGCAGAGGTGGAAGTGATTCTTGCACTGCTTCCATTGGAATGAGCAGCAGCCCGGAATGCAAGTAACTGGAGATTTCAGGAACTCCTGAGAGTCATGAAACAAGTAAATACATGAGCTGTGTTAGAATAACTATGAGTAAGAACAGGTGCATGTATACTTGCATGTACACCAATGTTAGGAGTATAGTAAATAAATTTGATGAATTTTAGGTGTTGGTTAAGACATCCAAGTCAGATATTGTTGGGTTATCAGAGACATGGTGTCACACAGATATAAGGAATGAAGAATTGGAATTTGGGGAGTACAATGTGTACAGAAAGGATAGACGGAATAGGAAAAGAGGAGGGTTATGCTGTTAGTTAAGAAATACATAAAATCTAAGGAAGTGCATCCAGTTGACATGGGTGGACAATGAGTAAGTTTGGTGGGACATAAGCACTGGGAAAGCAAAAATGAGGGTAGGAGTTTGTTATAGGACTAATGACTCTGATGAGTACAAGTAACAATTATACAGAGAAATAGAGTGGACCAGTAAATCAGAGTCTTATAATGGGAGATTTTAACTTCCCAGATATTGAATGGAACTCGTGGGTTGGACACTCGCACACTAACAAGGCTTTTGTGGATTTATTGGATGATTGTTTTCTACAGCAGCATGTTAGAGAGGCAACCAGAGGGAGTAACACTATTGATCTGATTATCACCAGCAATTATTCATGCATTAAGAATTTACAGATAAAGGAACCACTAGGTGACAGTGATCACAGTGTACTGATGTGGGTTTACTTAAAGATACAACTGCCACTAGGGGTAAAGGGCACAGTTTTTGCTTTAGTAAAGGTGAATACAGTGGTCTCAGATTTTTTTAAAAATTCTATTTCAAGGAAGTAATCTTGGATGCTATTAGGCATTTTGTTCCAACTAAGAAATACTGTTCTAGATTATGCCCAAATGGATGTCAGATGAAATAATGAGAGTTATGGCAGAGAAGAAAGATGCATATAAATTATCAGGTGACACAGAAGCCTATGGTAGATATAAGGTAATCTGTAATCAAGTCACAAAAGAGATTAGGCAGATTATGATAAATAATCTGCTTTCAACAAAGACTCCTTTACTTAAAGAAACTCTAAAAGGAAGGGGATGAATCAGATTGGTCCAATTTATATCAATGGGTTGACTGTAGATTATCATTCTCAGATAGCTGCCAAACTAAATGAATATTTTGCATCTACCTTCACACATGAGTTATTCAAGGAGGAAAAGGTGAGATGTTTATCAAATTCTAACAGGGAGTTAAATGATTTTGTAATAACTGAGAGCAAGGTGGAAGAGAAATTGTTGAAGTTAAACATAAGAAAGGCACCTGGGGTGGATGGGATCTATCCAGTTATATTAAAGGGGGTGGAAAAGGAAGTAAGCAAACCCCTAGCCATAATTATGAGAGCATCATTGGACTGGGGGGAAGTCCCCACTGACTGGAGATGTGCAAATGTATCTCCAGTTCACAAAGGGGGATCAAAGAGTGACACAAATAATTACAGACCTGTTAGTTTGACTTCTGTTCTGGGGAAAATAATAGAGTCACTGGTTAAAGAAACATTGCAGGATCATCTAGAGAAGAGTGCAATGAAGTCTTGTCTGACCAATTTGATTGGATACTATGACGTGGTCACAAAGGAATTGGATGCAAAAATAATTTTGATATCATATACTTTGATTTCATATACTTGGATACTTGGATAAGAAAATAACAGAATGGTACCCAAGAGGAGCTAGAAGAAAACTTGGAAGACAAAGGCGGAGATGGATAGATGAAATTCATGAGTTTTTGGGTAGTAAATGGATGGCCAGTGCTCAAAACAGAAGGAACTGGAAAGTTGCTGGAGAGGCCTTCATCCTGCAGTGGATTGAAAATGGCTGATGATGATGACTTGGATTTCAGGAAAGCTTTTGATACTGTTGCACATGGAAGGCTACTGTACAAATTAGAGTAGTATGGCATTAAGGGCGAGTTGCTACAATGGATAAAAGGATGGTTGAGTGGGAGAAGACAAGAGTGGTATTCAATGGACACCACTCTTCGTGGACTAATGTTATTAGTGGGTCCCCAGGGTTCAGTGTTGGGTCGGTCCATTGCTGTTTTCTATATTTATTAGTGGTATAAAGGTATATCAAGCTTAATATCTAAGTTTGCAGCCGATACAAAGGTTGGCAGGATTGTTAATGATATTAATACACTATGCTACTGCAACACGATTTAGAAAAGTTGAGCAGATGGGCTGAGAGGTGGCAACTGAAGTTTAACATTGACAAATGCAAAGTACTGCATATGGGTAGCAGTAACCCTAGAGTAACATATCAACTGTGTGGTACTACACTCAGGGGGGTAGAGAATGAAAAGGACCTGGGGGTAATTGTGCAGTCATATATGAAGTTTTCTGAGCAGTGCAGACAGGCTGCCAGAGTAGGTCAAGGGGTATTGTCAGTAATATACAGTAATTCTGCTAGCAGGGATAAGGAGGTGATTATCCCTTTGTATAATGCAATGGTCAGGCCACACCTTGAGTACTGCATAAAGGTCTGTAACCTCATTTTAGGAAGAATGTAGAGTTGCTGGAATGAGCACAGAGAAGGGCAACAAGATTAGTGAATGGAACAAAGGGTTGCTCTTACGAAGAAAGGCTTAAGTTATGCAAATTACAGTGTCTGGAGATTAGGCACCTGCAAGGTGCCTAATCTCCAGACACTGTAATTGAATGGTTCGAGCAAGTTCAGTGGTTTGAGCAAGCTCAATGCTGATGGGATTCTTCCTCTTCCCCAGATTAATCGCCTGAGGAGACATAAATTCAAAACGAGGAAAGACAGTTGTAGAATAGATGTGCAGAAATTTGCCTTTAGTGAGTGGGCAGCTGATTGCTGTAACAAACTTCCATCTGTTGTAGAAGTTGACAGTTTAAATAAATTCAAGGCAGAACTAGACAAACAATTGGAGTGAATGGATGGGTGAAATGGGAAGGTTTTTTTTTTTTTTTTTTTAATTTGGCTGATGCTGTATACGCTTGCTTTCTTGCATCATATGCCTCTACTAATGCTAATAATGTTTACCAGTTAGACAAAGTTCTACATATACAAAGGCTATAGAAGAACATGTACCCTCAGACCACTGTATGGCACTAATTTGGAACATCTGCAGCATGCAAAATATGTTCATGGCTTTGTGCAGTTTCTCCAAACTGTCAGTGTAATGAAGGAGAAAGCAATATTCATCTGATCAACAAATATTTTTCCAGTTGTTCACTCTTCAACATTGCCAATCTTTGCACTATACCTCAGTGGCAGCTTAGTTAGCATGGCACATTGTTGTCTGCCATTCATCTAGAGAGATATGAGTTTAATTCTTTTAGTGAATGGAGGAATTTCTCTTCAATTGAGGCTGTGGTTAGGCAATCTTAGGTGAACAGGGCAGGGGTTCCCGTGAGTTAATCAGATTTCAGCCCACATGACATGCAAACTGGACTGTGAACACACTTCTACAGACAAATACACACTATAGACATGAGCAACAAGTTATGGTGTCATTGAATAATAATTTGAATATGAATTCTTTGCTATGCCAACTGCAGTATTGGTGCTGAGCAGGTTATTAGGCATTATACCCACCCTAGATGTTGCAGGTTTTGTTGCATCATCTTCAAAGAAATCAGCTAGAGATCACCACATTGTATTGGGCAGTCATAGTCCTAAGTAATATTGTTTGGCCTGCAACAGATACTGCACCCAGCATTCATGCTGTGTGTTACTGCCTGGTGGCATCCATAATATAAATTCTGTCATTGTTTTTCCTCTACTTTGCCACCTCACATATACAGTACTTTTACCACTACAGCTTGTGAACAGTTCACTAAATGTGCCATCTCTGAGATGGCAGCTCCTACTCTTCTTATGGGTCAGTAATAATTTCTGTTTGAATAATATGTTAGATTATACTACTTGTCCATATTTCACAAAAACAATGTGTGCTGTACAAGTCTTGAATTCTTGAATACAGACAACTGGCATGCGTGCCAATTTTTATTTCATCTGGGAAGCCAATTTTTCCAGGTTTGGTGGTGGGCATAATTCATTGGTCACTCAGTATAATATAGAGCTGTGGTAACAATAGTTTATTTATTTTTAAGAATTTTCGTTTTTTAAAATTGAGGTTTGGAATATGAAGCTCAGGAAAGTTTCCCAAGGGACCGTTCTTTAGTGTTCCTACTGGTCATAGTCATACAACAGTGGCCTTTCCTTATTCACAAGCTTGATGACAAGATCACACATGCACATGTGCATGCACACACCAAGGAATCAAGAAGTGTTACCAAATTGTAGGGTTTCGTATTGTAATATGGCTATTGGAATTTCTGTACCCTCATTTTTCAGTGTAATAAATTCTACATAAAAGAAATTCATGTGGTCTATTAGTGCTTCTTCTTTTTAACAATAATTCTTTAGGAAATATAAATACCATGTAATGTCCATCTCACATTATTTATTTTTAGAAAAGAAAGCTAAAAAAATGTTTGCAGTGTATAGTGTTAATGTATATAATAAAATTAATATATTAATATATAATAAAATTTATTAATAAATGCTTATAATGTTTATTGTGCTGATAAAAAATATATGCTATTATCATCAAAATTGAATCACTTGTGAGTAGATTGATCAGTTTGAAAATTTTTGTGAAGGTTAGGCATAGGACTAACTGACGATTTTTTTTTTGGCCCCCTGGGTGAAAATATTTTGCAGAGCCTTGTAAATGGTCTAGGGTGATTTATAAAAAGTTTGCTTGAGAGTAAGCACTGAAGTATTAATGTTAGAATGGCTCTTTGATAAATGCAAGCATTTTTAATAAAAGCAAAGAAAAAAAAGAAACCTTTACTAATCACTCTTACTTTTCCTAATCCCAAAAATTAATATGATGTATTAACAACCTTCTGCCATTTAGCACTTCAAAAATGTGAAATGGGATAATCGACATAAATTCTATTCCTCTTTTCTTTGGTTTGACTGCTACCTTAAATCTTCTGACCCTGATATTAGTTCACATTATATCAGTGAAATCTTTTGAAGGATTTCATTCTCTTCATTTCAGAATGAAAGTTTAGAGAGAGGAATGAAATCCTTCATTCCTCTCCCTAAACTTTCATTCTTTATTTAATTCATGATTTTCCAAAAAATGAATTGGTTTGTAATTCAAATCTCCAGTCGAGGTAATGTATATTAGCCTTAATAGAGGCATATGATGAAAGAAAGCAAGCTTATGCAGCATCAGCCAAAAAAAAAAATACCCCCTCCCATTTCACCCCTCCATTTGTTCCAAATACCTGTCCAGCTCAGCCTTAAATTTATTTAGGCTATTAGCTTCCACAACAAAAGATGGAAGCCTGTTCCACCAATCAACTACCTGCTGGCTAAAGGAAAATTTCCACACATCTATTCTACAACTACCTTTTCTCAATTTGAAACTGTGTCCCCTCAGGTTCTAAGTCTGAGCAAGAGGAAGAATCCCATCAGCTTTCAGCTTGCCCAACCCATTCAAGGCCTTATACACCTCAATCAGATCTCCTCGCAGGTGCCTACTCTCCAGGCGCTGCAATTTGCAGAACTTAAGCCTTTCTTGGTAAGAGCATTCCTTTGTTCCCTTCACCAATCTTGTTGCCCTTCTTTGTACTCATTCTAGCAACTCTACATCCTTCCTAAAATGGGGCCTCCAGACCTGTACATACAGTGCTCTGGCCTGACCATTGCCTTCTATAATGGGATAATCACCTCCCTGTCCCTGCTAGCAAAATTCCTATATATCATTGACCTGCCCTGGCAGCCCATTAGCACTGCTCAGCAAACTTCATATTTGACTGCACAATTACCTCCAGGTATTTTTCACTTTACACGTCCCTGAGTGTAGTACCACACAGTTGGTATGTTTCTCTTTGGTTATATCTACCCATATACAGTACTTTGCATTTGTCAATGTTAAACTTCAGTTGCCACTTCTCATTCCCATTTTGCCAACTTATCTAGATCCAGTTGGAGTAACATACTGTTGCTGATAACCGTGCCAACCTTTGTATCATCTGCAAACTTGGACATTAAACCAGATATACCTTCATCAATATCGTTGATAAATATACAAAATGACAATGGGCCCAACACTGAACCCTGGGGAACTCCACTAATAACATTTGTCCACAAAGAGCAGTGTCCATTGATTACCACTCTTTGTTGTCTCCCACTGAACCATCCCTTTATCCATTGTAGCTAGGACTTACAATACTGGGATCCCGGTCATTTTTTTCTGGTATTGATACAAAAAATACCGGTTTTTCAGTACTAATTTAAAAAAAAAATAATTGTTTATAATTTAATCACATAAAGGTTATAAAATCACCTTTATGTCATTATGATGTCCTTATCTCTACTAGCAAATGTTAGATAAATCATCGATAGAACATCATGTCCATAATTCTCGGACAACTTGATGTTGTTGTTTTTTGGTTTTTAGGAGCATTAGCAACTAAGGCCATATTGCTCCGGGATATGCGGTGGTCATTCCCTGACCTTTCCACATCCTCCGTATTTGGTGGTGACGGGCTCGAACCCCGGTCTAATCAAGAAGCGTGTACTACGCACTGCTGCTCCTTCCCACCTGGCTACGGAGGCGCCTACCACTTGATGTCTGACCGTATTGTAACTCCCAAGTCCTGTTCCTCCAGTACTGACTTTAGTTCAACTCCACCAAGTGTATAAGTTATTTTGGGGTTGCTGTTGCCCAAGTATAAGACCTTGCAGTTTGCTGAATTAAAGCATAGCTGCCACTTTTCTGATCATCCTGGAAGTCTATCTAGGTCACTCTGAAGAAGCTCTGCTTGGCGGCGATCATTAACTACTCTACTGATCTTTACATCATCTGCAAGTTTAGACCTCATGCCCTCCATCCCTTCACAGATGTCATTTAAGATAATCAAAAACAACAGTGGTCCCAATACTGATCCTTGGGGAACTCCACTACTTACATTACTCCAATCTGAGGAATAACATTTATTGCAACCCTCTGCCTGGTGCCATCGTGCTATCCATCTAAGGATTTTCTGTATGATTTCAACCTGCTCCAATTTATAAAGTAACCACTCATGTGGGACTGATTCAAATGCTTTGCTGAAATCCAAATAAACAATGTTGAAATTATTCCCTAAATCCAGCTCATGAGTGACCTGTCAAAATGGCTAACCAGATTTGTTAAACATGATTTTCCCTTTACAAGGTCCTTGGGGTTGTCACAGACATTCTCTCAGATATGCCAGACAAGCTGTTCTTGCTACCTGGGAGTCTAAAACGCTGATGGAACTGATATTCGGGTGACACTCAAGTCAAAGTGGACCCAATTTCGGCGAAGTCCGGACGGTCTATGACAGCCAAATCCTCTGCTTGCACCTTCACGATGGTGGGACTGTTAGTAATCCTGGGTATAACCTTCATGCACAAGTACATGGTGGGTGACCACCCAGGTGTGAACCAACGTAAGCAGGGGTCGAGGTGTGGTGCCCACACCACATGGAGGAACGCCGCCCCTCTATGTTACCAGGCAGTACTAGGTGGTAGATGACTCTCATCAACCGGTGAAATACCACCAATTTGCTTATTGGAGGCTTGAAGTGGTGGAACCCATGTTTAGTCTCTAGAGCTAAGTTCCGGCCAACCCTTCCCTATCTCTTCCATCATGCAGTATGATTGACGATTTTTGAGGTTATGATTAACATCGTGGCGAGATCCAATATTCCTTACATTTCGAGGGTACAGCTCTAAAACGGTGTTCGCAGGCCGGCCGCTAGTTAGTACACCGGACTGAACCTATTGGTAACTCTCTAGGAAGCTTCCGGATCAGCTAGTGTATAATCTTGCTACCTCTACTCTGCCAGACAGTGACTGGAGGGAGTCAGAGTAGTGTGTATGCGGGGAGCATTGTCGAGGCCACGTTATGTCAAGGATCTGGGTATATTCTTACCACATGTATGCCATATCCAAAAATTTCATTACTTCATACAGCATGTCCCACCCACTTTTTCTTACTATTGAATACACCATGAATTGTCAAAATAATAGAGCAAGCTTATCTGCGAAAAGATCTAAATCTCCCAAGGACTTCCTAATTCATTTCACAAATATACGTGGTCTCAATTCTAATCTCAACGATGTCCATTTCCACTTGCAGTCTTCCAAACCCCATGTACTTTTTCTGACTGAATCTCAGTTATCAGTTGATTCAACTACTGCTCATCTCAGATGTCCAAATTATTTGCTGTATGATTCCTTTCGCCTCAAAGGTGGTACTTGTGCATATGTCCGCTCTGATATTCCCTGTCAAAGACTTGGCAATTTGGAATCTCCTCTCTTTGATCTTCTCTGGCTTAAAATCTCTCTACCTCATTGTGTAAAATTCATCTGTTGTCTCTACCGTTCTCCCAACTCCACTAATCACTTGGAGCTCTTTGACTTCCTCTCTTTGCAACTTGACTTTCTCCAGTCCAACTTTCCTAACAGTGAGGTAATTTTCCTTGGTGATTTTAACGTTCACAACTCCAGCTGGCTTCCGTTTTCTAGTCACACCGACCCAGCAGGTCGAGATGCTGAGGCTTTTGCAATTACTAATGACCTAGCACAGATTGTTCATTTACCTACAAGAATACCGGACAATCCTAATCATACAGCCAATACGCTTGATCTTTTTCTCACAAACAACCCTTCTAAGTACAAGGTTGAAGTGAGAGGTCCTTTAGGCACTTCAGATCACAACTTGGTGATTGTCTCTTCTCCAATGAAACCTTTATCTCATGGCTATTCTGAACCTCGTATTGTTTGGCATTACAAGAATGCAAAATGGGATGACCTGCGAGATTTCTTTTCTTCTTTTCCTTGGTCTGATTACTGTTTCAAAACTTCTGATGTTTCAAAACTTCAGATCGTGTCAGTGAAATTATTCTTGCAGGAATGGAATCCTTTATCCCACACTCCACTTTAAAATCTCGTCCTTTATCTAAACCTTGGTTTTCCAATAAATGTGCTAAGGCTGTCCAAGAGAAGAATGTTGCATATCGTAATTGGCTTGTTTCTAATTCTTCAGTTTCATTTTCTGCCTACACCAAAGCTCGCAACAATTGTAAAGCAGTTATTAATCAGTCCAAACTAGAGTTTGAACAGGCTAAGAGTAGAAAACTTGCTTCTTGCCCTAATGGTAGCCGAGCATTCTGGTCTCTTGCCAAAGCTATTGGCCGCAACTTTTGCCCATCTCTGCTCCCACCTCTGTCCAAACCAGATGGTTCTGTTGTCACTTCAGCCAAGGATAAAGCTGACCTGCTAGCATCCCATTTTTCTTCGAGCTCATGTATTAATGATCTTGGTAAAACACCTCCCACCATTCCTAACACGCTCCATTCAATGCCTCCTGTGGTCTTCCGTCAAAAGGATATCAGAAGGATTTTGATGAATCTTGATGCTAAGAAAGCTCCAGGTCCTGATGGTATTTCTCCACTTGTTCTCAAAACCTGTGCTCCTGAACTTACTCCTATTCTTTGCCGCCTTTTTTCACTTTCTTATTCCAAAGGTGTTTTTCCTTCTGCTTGGAAATTTGCTCATATCCAGCCAGTTCCTAAAAAGGGTGACAAATCCCTCCCATCCAATTATCGTCCCATTGCAATTACTTCTACTCTTTCTAAAGTAATGGAGAAATCAATTAACCGCCAACTCTTAAACTACCTAGAAACCTTCCGTCTGATCAACGATCGCCAGTATGGATTCCGTCAGTGTCGATCCACTGGTGATATTCTGGCTTATGTTACCCATTTATGGACTAATTCAATGGAAAGGTTCGGTGAAACACAAGTAGTTGCTCTTGACATCTCAAAGGCTTTTGATCGTGTTTGGCATAAAGGTCTTCTAAACAAGCTTCCATCTTATGGTTTGCCAACTGTTTTTAGTAATTGGTTATCCAGTTTTCTCTCTGATCGCTCACTGAGGGTGATGGTAGATGGCTCTCTGTCTTCTAACTTCTCCACTAATGCCGGTGTCCCCCAAGGTTCAGTTCTTTCCCCCACTCTTTTCCTCTTGTATATCAATGACCTTCTTCCATTGACTGGAAATCCTATCCATAGTTTTGCCGATGATAGCACATTGCATTCAACTTTCCATTTTGAGAAACCTTGTCCAGCTCAATCAGCTTCAAGTTCTCGAAAATCTGCTGCCAATTCCTTAAATGCTGATCTTCAGGTAATTCTTCAGTGGGGCAAAGACAACTTAGTTGATTTCAACCCTTCTAAAACTCAATCTTGTCTTATATCTCGCAATAAGGATTCTTCTGTTCCTATGCTTATCTTTAGTGACACTCCGATTTCTAGGCAAAATGATATATCTCTTTTGGGGATTACCCTGACTTCTAATCTCTCCTGGCACAAGCACATTACAAATATTGCTTCCTCTGCATCTAAAAAACTTGGTTTTCTCTTTCGCTCTCGGCGTTACTTTTCTCCTAAACAGCTGCTCACTCTGTATAAATCGCAAATCCGCCCTGCCATGGAATATTGTTCCCACATCTGGGGTGGTGCCCCCAAAACCTCTCTCAGGCTTCTTGATTCCATTCAGAAGAGGGCAGTTAGGTTAATTAATGATTCATCTCTAACAGAGTCTCTCCACTCGCTTTCTCATAGACGCACTGTTTCTGCTGCATGCCTCTTCTACAGATACTTCCATGGGCACTGTTCTTCTGAATTGGCTTCTATAATTCCCGCTCTCTCTTTCAAAACAGTCCGAACACGTGCCGCCACCAGCCAACATCCATTTACTGTCCAACTTCAAACCCACAGAACCAACTTTTCATCTTCCTCATTTATTCATTCAACTGCCGTTTTCTGGAACAACCTTCCTTCATACGTATTTCCTGAAAATTACAATCTACAGAAGTTCAAGTCCAATATCAACAAATATCTTCTTTCATCTTCTCAACCTCCAACCCAAGCACGGTACTAAGTACTATAGGTTATAATACCTCTCGTGTTTGGGGTTCTCATAAAAAAAAAAAAAAAAAAACAAAACCATGCTGTGTATCCTACAGAATTCCATTTCCATCTAAATGATCCCGAATTCCTTGATCATTGCCTCCATGATTTTTCCTACTACTGAAGTTAGACTGGCATCAGTAATTTCCCATTACACTCCTAGAATCACCTTTATGTTCCAATTTACACCAATCCAATGGAATCTCTCCTGTCCAGTGATGCTCTCATAGCTAGCCTTAATGGTTCAATGCACTCACTTGCCACCTCCTTTAAAATTACAGGGTATATGTCATCAACCACAGGAGCCTTACTTGCCTGTAGGCGCAAAATTTCTCATTAAATAATCATTTGAAATTTCAACATCATTAATACATTTTTTTCAACTTCACTTCCATAATATCTCATTGACACAAAGGGTTTTTTTTTATGTAAATATCGATGCAAAGTAACTGTTGAGTTCATCTGCAACTTCAGCTATGTTATCTAATACTATCCCATGTCCATTACATAAGGGTCCAATCTGATTTGCCCTTCTGTTCTTTGCATTTATATATGTGAAGAATTCTTTAACAGCACTCTTTGCTCTCTTCTTTATTCCTTATCCCCACTCTTTGCTCTCTCCCAGACTCAGTAAAGCTACTATAGTGAAAATTACACTTCACTTAATAAAACATCTTTCTCCTTCAAAAAGTGATGAACATAATTCAACCATGGAAGACCAAGAAGGAACAGAACATCAGTGTTCCGCAAATTCTTTCCAAAATAGGAAATTGCCTGACTCTATGAGATTATAAAAGATGAACTTGAGTCGGAAATTAATGAAATACTTTTAACTATTTTTGCTAAAAAAGTTCAAAGCCTAGAAAATATGGACTGAGATCATCTATGATTATCTCAGTACAATAGTACCAGAATAGAATCCGAAAGGGCGTTTTCTGCTGCTAATCAAATATGTACCAAAATTAGATCCATTTTAAACGATCATACTATTGATTGCTTATGTTTCTTAGGAGCTCACTTTATTCGGATAGGTAGTGTGGATGCTTAAACATAACTAAACTTTTCAGTAACAATATGTTTTTTTTTGTTTTTAGAATAACTGTATTTTAATGATTTTTTTCAGAATATTTATTATTGCAATAAAAATTTATTTAAAACATGAATTCAAGTAATTACAGTACTTGTTTTTTTCCTTACTTTATTGCACTTAATGGTCATCAAAATTTATTGAGAAAAACGTTTGTTTTTGGAATACCGGTATTAAGATTTTGACCGGTATTGTAAGCCCTAATTGTAGCAACTTACCCTTAATGCCATACCTCTCCAATTTGTACAGCAGTCTTCCATGTGCAACAGTATCAAAAGCTTTCCTGAAATCCAAGTTTATATCAAAATTATTTTTGGCATTCAGTTCCTTTATGACCACATCATAGTATAATGGTCAGACAAGGCCTCCCTTTAACAAATCCAAGCTGTGTCTTAACTATTACTGCAGTCTTATCTAGATGATCCTGTAATGCTTCTTTAACCAGTGATTCCATTATTTTCCCGGGAACACAAGTTAAACTAACAGGTCTGTAGTTACTTGTGTCACCTTTTGAACCCCCTTTGTGAATTGGTGATACATTTGAACACCTCCAGTCCATGGGGACCTCCTCTGAGTCCAAGGAAGCACTCATAATTATGGCTAAGGGTTTGCATACTTCCTTAGCTGCCTCCTTTAATATAACTGGATAGATCCCATCCACCCCAGGTGCCTTCCTTATGTTTAACTTCAACAATTTCTCCTCCAATTTGCTCTCAGTTATTACAAAATCACTTAGCTCCATGTTAGCATTTGATAACTTCTGGTACTCCCCCTCATTGAATAACTCCTCATGTGTGAATGTAGATGCAAAATACTCATTCAGTTTATCAGCTATCTGAGCATAATCATCAATAATCAACCCATCTATGTGAAGTGGTCCAACCTGATTCATCCCTTTCCTTCTAGAGTTTACATAAGTAAAGAACTCTTTGCTGTTTTTCTTTGCATCCTTAGCCAAAGATTTCTCATAATCTGCCTTCGCCTACCTAACCTCCTTTGTGACTTGATTACAGACTAGTTTATACTTGTCATAGGCTTCTGTGTCACCTGATACTTTATATGTATCCCGTACATTCTTCTTCTCTGCCACGAGCCTGATTAATTCATCTGACATCCATTTAGGCCTAAACCTTGAACAGTATTTCTTAGTTGGAATGAAAAGCCTAGTAGCCTCCAAAATTAAGTCCCTGAAGGCTTCCCATTAGAATTCAACATTGGTAACATCATCAGTTAATCCCACTGTACAGAATTTAAAAACGATCTGAGATCTCTGTAGTCACCCGAAAGCAAAAGCCCTTCCCTTTAGCCTTGATGGTAGTTACATCTTTAAGTAAATTCCACATGAGCACACTGTGATCACTGCCACCTAGTGGTTCCTTTATCTGCAAATTCTTAATGAATGAATAATCACTGCTGATAATCAAATCAAGAGTTGATTTGCTTATCAGCTCCCTCTTGTTACCTAACATGCTGCTGTAGAAAACAATCATCCAATAAATCAACAAAAGTCTTGCTAGTGTGCAAGTGACCAATCCACAAGTTCCAGTCAATATCTGGAAAGTTAAAATTCCCCATCATAAGACATTCTGATTTACTGGCCCACTCTTATTTCTTTACACAATTGCTCATTATACTCATCAGATTCATTAGGCCTATAACACACCTACTCTCATATTTTCTTTCCCAGTGCTTATTTCACACCAAACAGACTCAACACTGCATTGTCCACCAACATCAATTGGGTTCACTTCCTTAGATTTTATGTGTTTCTTAACTAACAGCATAACCCCTCCTCCCTTCCTGTCTTGTCTATCCTTCCTGTACACATTGTACTCCCCAAATTCAATTTTGCACTGCTTATACCTTTCCAAAGTAATGGAATGGAACTTGATGGACAAAAGAATTTGTCTATTAAGCTCCAACCCTTATAGTATTTTAAAACTCTTAATCAGATTAGCAATCACCAACATTGATTCAGTCAATGTTGATCTACTGGTAACAACTTGGCTTATGTTACTTATTATTATTATTATTATTAGCTATATGGTGCAAGGAAGCCTAAGGCTTATGCTGCACCATCCAAAATAAAAATTCCCGAGTTAACCTGAGAGAGAGAAAAGTAGAAGGAAATCACCAAGAAAGAGAAGAATGATGATATCCAACTGAGGACCCTTGGGTGTGGCAAGCCCATACTCACTAGATGTGAGCATCTTTGGACAAATTTCATGGAAAAGCAACTGAAATTGCTCTTGAAATTTGTAAAGTTTTTCTAAATGAGCTTCCATCTTGTGGTCTGCCTTATTTTTTTTTTTTTTTGCAATTGGATAGTTAGTTTTCTCTCTGACATCTCACTACATATGATTATAGATGGTTCTCTGTCTTCTAATGCCTGTGTCCACTTCCCCAACATTTTATTCTTTCACCTTCCCTTTTCCTCCTATATATTAATGACCTTCTACTAACTGAAAATGCTGTCCATAGTTTTGCTGATGAGAGTATACTACATTTCACCTTGAAGTCTGACAAATCTGGTCCTGCAAACATCTACAACTTATTGAACACCCATCACCAGTTCCTTAAATGATGATCTGCAAATAATTCTCCATTAGGAAGAAAATTTAACTTCAATCCTTTTAAAACCATTTTGCATTAGCATTAGTAGAGGCATATGATGCAAGAAAGCAAGCAAGCTTATTACAACATCAGCCAAAAAAAGAAAAAAAAAAACCTTTTCATTTCACCCATCCATTCACTAACCACCCTCTGGCTAATGGCAAATTTCTGCACATCAATTCTACAATTGTCTTTCCTCAATTTGAATTTAGTGCCCCCCCC
This sequence comes from Mastigoproctus giganteus, assembly GCF_048544385.1. Taxonomy (NCBI): domain Eukaryota; kingdom Metazoa; phylum Arthropoda; class Arachnida; order Uropygi; family Thelyphonidae; genus Mastigoproctus; species Mastigoproctus giganteus. The sequence goes on from NC_143587.1 coordinate 27,223,483, forward strand.
CCCTCAGGTGCGTAATCTGAGCAAGAAGAATCCCATCAACATTGAGCTTGCTCAAGCCCTTCAAGACTTTATATACTTCAATCAGATTATCTCACAGGTGCCTAGTCTCCAGGCACTGCAATTTTTCATCCACGGGAACAAAGAGCAATCCTTTGTTCCACTCACCAACTTCATTGCCCTTCTCTGTATTTGTTCCAGCAGCTCTACATCCTTCCTAAAATGAGGCTTCCAGATCTGTAAGCAGTACTCAAGGAGTGGCCTGACCATTGCCTTATACAAAGGGATAATCACCTGCTAGCAAAATTCCTGTATATCGTTGACAAGACCCTATGAGCTGCTCTGGCAGCCTGTCTGCACTGCTCAGAAAACTTCATATCTGACTGCACAATTACCCCCAGGTCTTTTTCATTCTCTATTTCCCTGAATGTAGTACCACAGTGGATATGTTACCCTGGGGTTACTGCTACCCATATACAGTACTTTGCATTTGTCAATATTAAACTTCAGTTGCCACATCTCAGTCCATCTGCCCAACTTTTCTAGATCCTGTTGCAGTAGCATACTATCATTAACAACACTGGCAATTTTTTCTTTCTAGATTTCTTGTAAGAAAAGAGACTTCTGCTCTATACTTATCTTTGATAATATTGAGATTTATAAACAAGATCTGTCTTTTTTAGGGCCTGACTTCTAGCCTTTCTTAATATATCAAAAATATTGCTTCCTATCCTTTACTTTAATGTCATCTTCACAACTTATCTTAAATGCCTGGGCTGTATTCAAAAGAAGGCAATGAGATTAACTGACTTTTCATCCCTATTGTGAAATACTGTTCCTACATCTGGGATAGTGGCTCCACAACATCTCTAACCTGTATTCAGAAGAGGACAACTAGATTAACTGATTCTTCATTTACAAACTCCCTCCACTCCTTAACACACAGATGTTTATATTCTGTTTCTTTTCATTTCTCTATAGCAGCGGTTCCCAACCGGTGGTTTGCAAACCCTTGGGGGATTCAGATATAGGTGCTGGGCTGGAAATGGAAAACTCATCATCTTATTCTTCTCAAACCACTGTTGTACTAACAGTTAATATAACAGTGGTTACATGCTACATCACATGTTGTCATGCAGATACAATTATGGTCTCCATCCAAAGAACTGCCACAATGCAGGTAAGGCAGAACTGTTCAAATTATAACAGAGCAGCATTGATGATCTAACTCAGGGGGTGGGCAACCTTTATAAATGGTGGGCCACATAAAAATGCCTGTGAAGTACATGCAAGCCAAATTTTTTTTAGCTTTCCATGATTTTTAGAATTATTAAAATGGTGTATAATGAAAAATTCATCATAAACAGTTCTGTTATTTATTGTAATATTTATACATAAAGGTAAAGTGCAGCCATTATCAACCCACTGCAGGATGGAAGCCTCCTCAACAATTCATGCTGAGAGGGAAATGGACCATAATTTGCCACGCTGGTCCAGTGTGGGTTGGCAGATCGACCGTATTCAGCAGTCAGGGGCTTGAACCCCAGTCTACTCAAGGAGCGTGTGCTACTGCACTCCTGCTCCTGACCACTCGGCTACGGAGGCTCCTATATTTATACATACATGTACATAAAATTAATTTTAACAGTTTTGTTATTTATTGTAATATTTATACATGTACATAAAATTAATTTTATTAAGAAGAAACACAAAATACAAATTCAAGATAAAATTATAAAAATACAATTATAGTGACAAATTACAAAAATTTAATTATAGTGACAAATTACAAAAATACAATTATAGTGAAAAATTACAAAAATACAATTATTGTGACAAAATACAAACACAATTCCTGTAACAAAAATTGCAATGTACTGTTTATTATATATATTTTGAAAATGATCGTGAGCTGGATTGTGCACGTTCGCGGCCAGAGGTTGCCCACCCCTGATTTAAATGATAACTGGTGGACCAAGTTATCATTGAAATCATGCCTGTCCTGGTGCAGAGACAATTTTGATTTCAGAGCAGCTGCACAACTATAATAACACATTCTGTGAAGTGTTTTTCTGATGTTTTGTTTGTCCAATACTTAACCCAGTTCTCTTAAGTTGGCTCATTAAGGGTGTGCTGCTGTGATTTCCTCTCACTATTCATTCAACTGTTGACATGTTTTGGAGGTGATTAATGATGGCCTACCTGGCTTGTGATGAATGGTCATATTACCATTTGTTTTCCACCTGTGCATGATTGAAAATGGACATGCCTGCTAAGTGACAACCCACTATCAGTGAAGAGATCCAAGTCCTTTTCTCATCCCATTTTCTGTTCCATCTACCTGTTACTGACTGTGCGTACCTTTTATATCCTATTTATAACTGTTACTACTATTTACATATCGTGTAACCTCTGAAATTATACAGGCTGATGTATTTTATGCTAACCTTGCAAAAGTATTACTGACAATGTCTTTTGAAAACTAGAATCAATATCTATAGAGTAACAGATCTGCCACAAAGATGGATCATCAGTTATATCACAAACTGGTGACACTAATTTTTCAGATTGCTTACTGACTTGAGTATACTTCACTTAGAGGAATGCCATAGTGTTCCTCAGTAAAACCCATCATGCCTTTTATTCATTAATAATCTTGTTTGTTTGTTTGTTTGTTATTTGGTTTTTAGGAGCATTAGCAACTAAGGCCATATTGCTCCGGGGATATGCGGTGGTCATTCCCTGACCTTTCCACATACTCCGTATTTGGTGGTGGCGGGCTCGAACCCCGGTCTAATCAAGAAGCATGTGCTACGCACTGCTGCTCCTTCCCACCTGGCTACGGAGGCGCCATTAATAATCTTAATTACTTCCCAAAAGATAGTGAAATCCAAATTCTCATCTTTGCTGATGATGTAAAACTCAATCAGCAAAGATGACAATCAGCTCCTTCTTTGATGTTTCTGCCCTTCAGGCTGCCATTAATTCTTTCACTGCCTGGCATAAAAAAAATGGACAAAGTCAATCTAGTTAGTTGCAATGCAGCTGGCTAGATCAACTTCATGTAGCATATTACACCTATTAAAATAAACAAATTTATAAATAAGATTTTTCTTACATTAATGGGCTAGCAACTTCTTAATGAGATTTATTTCTGAATAGCTACAAAAATACTTGTATAAAGGATAAACATGATGTGCTCAAAATATCTGAATGTGACCTGGTTAAAAATAGTATGGCCTTCATTGAACAAGAAGGAAGGAATGGTATATCAAATTAATCTATTTTAAATCAAACTTGAATTGGAAAGTGTTCATGTATGAAGATACTGATGTATATAGAATCTCATTTAATTTTTAGTTCTTTTGGAAGGAATGGAATTTTGGTGGGGGGGAGGGGGGGTAAACATCCATAAACGAGAAAAAAGTAAATTTCTCAAGAGGCGAGATAACAATAAAATTCTGACATAACTGTTCCAAGACATTATATAGGCACTTACTAAGCATTAATAGCATGGAAAAAATTTATGCTATTTTTTTCAAGAAAGTAATAATTTATTACCTCTGTTGGTTTCAAAAATAATTAAACATTTCTGTTCTTAGAGTGACTGGAGGATATTCATGGTTGTAACCTGCCTTTATATTATTACAATAATCAGTATAACATCACAATTCCACCCAAGAAAAACCATCCAAAATAATAAATTATTGCTTTCTTAATAGTCACTGTGTAATTTGTGTTCTTTACTATTAATGTTTATAAAATATCAATTACTGCATTCTCAACACATTTTAAGGGTTAAAGAGATCAGAAAATCAAAGTAGATATAAAAACTATTCATTGTCTTGTTCATCAGTAATTGCTACAGAATGAAAAATAAAAAAAAAGAGAAAGGATAAAGTGGCATAAAGCATGATGTTTTATTATCTGTTTATATATGTACTTGCCAAATGGCTATTATACAGTATAAACGGATTTTTTTTACATTATTAATGAATTGATTTATTTATTTTTACATTACTAATTTATAGGGTGACTGCCAAATCCCTTTTCATGGAATGTTTTGCTGAGGATATTCTGAGAAAAGTGAAATCTTCTATGACCTTTTATTAAAAGAATAGAACACCAGAAAGAGTGTCTCTTAACTTTATAATGTAACAGATACCAATATGGATATGAAAAAAATAGTTTATACATAATTTTTTAGTTTTAAGTTTGTCATTTCATGGCAGCAACAAAAAGTTTTTTTAATAAAATAATTTATCTCATTCATTACAAATAAATAATAACAAAAGCACGTGAGACTAGAAACTGAAGCCAATTTTACTGTAACTCAACTTTGTCAATGATTGGCAGACACAAAAGAGCTCCAAAATGCTTCTATGCACATGCATTGGTTATTTGCTGTATGGATGCAATGAAAGCCAGTTTTAAAGTGGCATGTCACTTTGAATTTGACTTATGAATACTAAATAACATTAATCATTTATAAAATCAGTTATAAATACAAAATAAATTGAAATCAGTAAGAAATAAAATAGATATAAATCAGTAATATATACAAAAAATAATCCCAGGGGCTCATGCTGGTGAGTATGGGCTTGGCACACCCAGGGTTCTGAGATGGATATCATCATTCTTCTCTTTCTTGGTGATCTCTCTCTGGATAACTCAGGAATTTTTTTTTTTTTGGCTGGTGCAGCAAAAGCCTCAGGCTTCCTTGCATCATATAACTAATGATAATATTAATAAAAAAGTATATAAAAGTATATATTTTTTTGGTGTTACTGTGGCAATACTAAAAAACCACCACTGCTTAGTAGGGTATCAAAAATCCACAAATTTCACACATCAAGCAAAACCAACATGACTTATACATGATCTAGCATATCCAAATAAACGCATAAAATTTGCTGAGCCAAAAGCAGCAGCAGTATGGCATTAAGGGCAAGTTGCTACAATGGGTAGAAGGATAGTTGAGTGGGAGAAGACAGAGAGTGGTTATTAATGGACACTGCTCTCATGAACTAATGTTATTAGTGGAGTCCCCCAGGGTTTGGTGTTGGGCCCATTGTTGTTTTCGGTATTTATCAATGATATTGATGAAGGTATATCAGGGTTAATGCCTAAGTTTGCAGATGATACGAAGGTTGACAAGGGTTGTTAATGACATCAATGATAGTACGCTACTGCAACAGGATCTGGAAAAGTTGAGCAGATGGGCTGAGTGGTGGCAACTGAAGTTTACCATTGACAAATGTAAAGTACTGCATATGGGTAGTAGTAACCCCAGAGTAACGTATCAATTGGGTGGTACTACACTCAGGGTAGTGGAAAATGAAAAGGACCTGGGGATAATTGTGCAGTCGGATATGAAGTTTTCTGAGCAGTGCAAAATGGCTGCAAGAGTAGCGCATGGTGTCTTGTCAATGATATACAGCAATGGTTTGGCAACACCTTGACTACTGCATACAGGTCTGGAGGCCTCATTTTAGGAAAGATGTAGAGCTGTTGGAACAAGTGCAGAGAAGGGAAACGAGATTGGTGAGTGGAACAAAGGGTTGGTGTTACCGAGGGCTTAAGTTCTGCAAATTGCAGCTTCTGGAGACTAGGCACCTGCAAGGTGATCTAATTGAGGTGTATAAGGCCTTGAAATGATTGAGCAAGCTCAATGTTAATGGGATTTTTGCTCAGATTACTCATTTCAGGGGACATAAATTCAAATCGAGGAAAGACAATTGTTGAATAGATGTGCGGAATTCGCCTTTAGCCAGCGGGTGGTTGATAGTTGGAACAAACTTCCATCTGTTGTAGTGGAGGTCAGCAACTTAAATAAGTTCACGGCGGAACTAGACAAACATTTGGAGTGAATGAATGGGTGAAATGGGAAGTTTTTTTTTTTTGACTGATGCTATATAAGCTTGCTTTCTTGCATCATATGCTTCTACTAATGCTATAATGCTAATGGATACTAGTTTGCAGCCATTTCTGCAACACTACATGTTTTAATACGATTCTTTATTTATTTGGTATAATGCATACATTATAGAAGTAATTACTAATTCAACTGTACGCAGAAGTGCTGTACATAGTAATAAAGAAGTACTGTACATACATAATAAAGAACAAAAAGAATAAATACAGTACCCAGAAGTACTGTACATAAATAATAAAGAAATTAACATAAATATACAATGATTAATGAATGTAACTGCCAGTAAAGACATGAAAAATTTGTACTGTATGCAGGTGTAATTATTTTGAGCTATTGCCATTTGATTTAGTATGAAAATATATTCCTTGCTATGCCTTACAAATGGTTAACTGTGGAAACTGGACAAGTTAAATCAGCAGTAGTTTTTATATATATTTAAAAATATTGTCTATAAAACTCTTGATATCATCAACTTTTTTTAAAGCACTTATTTCAAAATTGAATAGGTGTTTAAAATTTATTTCATCAAAAGTTTTTTTTTTTTTGTTGGGATGTATTATTGTAAATTTGAACATAAGAACCATGTCCAAATTCGGGTAGGGATATATATCAACATTAGTAATAATTAAATTTTATTTATAAGATACTGAAAACAGACATATAACACCAAATTGGAAAAAAGTATACATATCAAATACCTAAAAAATGCTTTATTATTTCAGTAGCATTTGAATGAATGTAATATTTTTATTCAGAAACCATAATTATTTGCAATATTTATTTGCATGCAGTACTGAATTAGTTCCGTGGTAGGGACTGAACAACCCAAATCATAATTTGGACGTCTTGTTCATGTTTTCCTTGATAGTGGGGATGTAGGTAAAAATCTAAGTGATATAGGTAAAAATAAGTGAAAGAAATCTTTAAAAATATACGAAACTATGTATATGGGAAACATCATTAGGAGAACATAAAAGATAGAAGATTCTGTAACTATTTGATGAAGTTTTAGTAATCTCTCAATGATAAGCATAATTACTTCTATTTAATTTGTGTATATGATCCAGTAGAAAAGTTAACACTGTAATTACTGTACTTTGAAATATCAAGAAATACACTATATCCCTTGTACAGAAATAAAAAGTTTTCAAAAAATTAATAGCTGTTCACAAGAAATATCACAGTGATATCTGTTATATACAAATGAAGTAATTAATATTTATGAAAAGTACATATTGATACAGCATACCACAATTATTGTTACATCAAAATCTGACACTATAGCATAATAACGACAATGAAGATAAACACAAACAAAATACCTGCACCAATAAATAACAAAAAAGTCTAAAAATATGTAATGCCTATGGACAAACAAATTATGGTAAGATATACTGATACGTTACGTGGTTCAGATATGTTTGATTTTTTGTGTATTGTATAAAATTTTGTCAGCAGTGCATAAAACAGTATATATAAATAGTAAAGTGCAAGCATCCCTCAATCCTTCACTGGAAAACGGCTATTCGAGTTTTTAATAAGCAGTGCTGAAAAGAAAAACTAGTCTAATGCACGTGCAAAAAGGGTTAAAAAACTACTAAACACAAGATTAAATACTTAAACTGTTTATTGAAAGGTTCACTTGGATATGAAAAACAGTGTCAACCGTAGCTATTAAAAATTAAAACAATAATTAGTTACCAAATAGTAACTAAATGTATTTCAAAAAGTGCATCATTACTTTTAAAGCAATTATATATACAAATTATCATTTAGACTAGGTAATTTCATAAACAGTATCTTGTAAAACAGAATTTAAAGTAAAAGATAGGTTGTTTGCTGCAAACCCTTAAATTACTCCACATTATGCAGACAAAAAAAAAAAAAGAAAAAGAAAAAAAGAAATAAAATAAAAGAAAAATAAAGTAAATTACTGGAAAAATATTCAAATGTACATTTGTTTTCAATAATTTTTTTTAATTTCTTGTAACTCCATTTAAAAAATTCAGTTGCCCATCATAATAAGTACATTTAAGGAAACAATATTTCAGTATCTTAAAAGAAAGATATTCTGCAAAATATAAAGTTCATCACATATATACAGTATATTGCATATATTATTATGTGCTCCAGAGTAACTTGTGTAAAAAAGAGTAACAAGGAGAAAACAGAAGACAATATTATATTAAACGTGTATTAAAAATATTATGTTCATTTACTGCTGGTATACAAAGTAAACCTTTAAATGGCAGTCATCTGATTAAATTCATATCAACATGGCCAGCTTTATTAACAGTAATACAACTCAATGTTAATATTGTGAGTAGCAAGAACTTATTAAACAAATTAAACTTAATGTTAAGATAATGCATGCAATGATCAATGCCAGTTCTGCATATGTTTCTTCACAGAAGATTTCCAGCTGAATTCTTTACCACATATCTTACATGGAAAAACATTTCCTGCATGACACTGCAAATGTTGTTGGAGAAACCGTTCAGCCTTGAACACCTTTTGGCATACAGGACAAGGAATTTTCCGCTTTGAGTGAACATCATAATGCCGCATCAATTCACTTTGTTTAGAAAACCATTTTCCACACTTAAGGCACAACTTTTTCGAAACTAAATCAAATGGGAAAAAAACTAAATTAAATATTACCCAAAATATAATAATATGAGTTTTCAGTGTATTCACAAGTACGGTATGATTCTTTCATATCTGGCAAACAGTGCTATCTATCTAATAATAAAATTTAGCTTAATTTATGTATAACATTTAAATAATCACCTTTAAATTACACATTTAAGTAATTACCAGAACCCAGTAGCACAGGTCAGAAATTCTGTTTGGGAGAGAGCTTATGCATTCCACATTAGTAGCTTTTATAATCAACATATAAAGTATAATTATATAATATAAAACAAAATGTTCTTGGGGGAATTTAGTCCACCATTAGTTCACCTTTGCCAGCATGTTTAAAATTTTTTCCTCCTTAAATTTCTAGAAATATTAGTGCTTGCATGTATGTACATGTACACAGACATATATACCGAGTTGGTTTTGCATTGACAGTCCGCCCCACTCCGTGTAGGAATGGACTGGTCTATGACACTGATGAATGCTCAAAGCCAGGAAAAACTGATACAAGATTATAGTTTGCACACATGGCAATCGGTTTCTGAGTGTTTATGAGGAAAATGGGTCGGTATTGAGATCTTTCCAAGTTCAAACATGAGATTCAGATGCCAGTATCTTGACAACAGCCAACGTGGTTAAGTACTCTCATTCTGTGGTGCCACGAGTCTACCGCAACTGGCTCAACAGTGGTCAAACAATCAAAGATCACACAGGGACAGCCATCTGTGGTTGATGTCTGTGGTAAGTGCCATGTGTAATTTCCCATAACACAGAAGTGATGTAGTACAATGACCCAGCTAACTACCCGGTACAATGTAGGAAAAACACGACCACATGGACTATATACATACTGGACATTAGCCTCATATAGGCTATGGCAATGGCTGTCACAGGTATGGATCTGCATTTCGAAAAAGTAATACGAGGCCAAGGCACTTGGATGCACAGTTGGTGTTTGGCAGGCCAGATGTGGTGGTATTAAATTGGTTTGGGAACTATTTTCGTGGCATTGGCATTAGCAAAGACATGATGCAAGAAAGCAAGCTTACATAGCATCAGCCAAAAAAAAAACCAAAAAAACCCCTTATTTCACCAATCCACTCGCTCCAAATGTTTGTCAAGTTCTGCCTTGAAGCTATTTAAGCTATCAACTTCTATGACAGATGGCAGTTTGTTCCAGCAATCAACCACCCACCCATTGGCTATAGGCAAACCGCACATCTATCCTAAAACCGTCTTTCCTCAATTTGAATTTATGCCCTCTCAGGCGATTATTCTGAGCAAGAGGAAAAATCCCATCAGCATTGAGCATGCTCAAACCATTCAAGGCTTTATACATCTCAATCAGATCACCTCGCAGGTGCCTAGTCTCCAGACACTGTAATTTGCAAAACTTAAGGCTTTCTTCGTAAGAGCAACCCTTTGTTCCACTCACTAATCTTGTTGTCCTTCTCTGTACTCGTTCCAACAGCTCTACATCCTTCTTAAAATGAGGCCTCCAGACCTGTATACAGTACTCAAGGTGTGGCCTGACCATTGCATTATACAAGGGGATAATCACCTCCTTATCCCTGCTAGAAAAATTCCTGTATATCACTGACAAGACACCATGAGCTACTCTTGCAGAACGTCTGCACTGCTCAGAAAACTTCATATCTGCTTGCACAATTACCCCCAGGTCCTTTTCATTCTCTACCACTGTCAGTGTGGTACCACAGAGTTGATACGTTACTCTGGGATTACTGCTTCCCATATGTAGTACTTTACATTTGTCAATGTTAAACTTCATTTACCGCCTCTCAGCCCATCTGCTCAACTTTTCTAGATCCTGTTGCAACAGTGTACTGTCATTAGTGTCATTAACAACCCTGCCAACCTTCGTATCGTCTGTAAACTTGGACATTAAGCCTGATGTACGATCATCAATATCGTTTATAAATACAGAAAACAACAATGGACCCAACACTGAACCCTGAGGAACTCCACTAATAACATTAGTCCACAAAGAGCAGTGTCCATTGATTACCACTCTCTGTCTTCTTCCACTCAACCATCCCTTTATCCATAGCAGCAATTTGCCTCCAATGCCACACTGCTCCAATTTGGGCAGCAGTCTTCCATGTGCAACAGTATCAAAGGCTTTTCTAAAATCAAAATATACGATATCAAAGTTATTCTTTGCATCCAGTTCATTTGTGACTATATCATAGTATCCACAAGACTTCCCCTTAAAAAACCAATGTTGTGTTTGAACTTTAACTGAAGTCTTGTCTAGATGATCCCGCAATGCTTCTTTAACCATTGCCTCCATTAATTTCCCTGGAACAGAAGTTAAACTAACAGGTCTGTAATTACCTGTGTCTCCCTTTGTCCTCCTTTGTGAATTTGGGTCACATTTGCACATCTCCAGTCCATGGGTACCTCCCCTGAGTCCAAGGAAATTCTCATAATTATGGCTAAGGGTTTGCTTACTTCCTTTGCTGCCTCCTTTAATATAACTGGATAGATTCCATCCACTCCAGGTGCCTTTCTTGTGTTTATCTTCAAAATTTCTCCTCCACTTTACTCTCAGTTATTACAACTTATCTAGCTTACTGCCAGAGTTGAATACACCTCTGGCATTCCCCTCCCTGAGTAACTCCTCGTGTGTGAATGTCAATGCAGAATATTCATTTAGTTTGTTAGCTACCTGAGCAGGATCATCAACAGTTGAACCATCGATATCAAGTGGACCAATCTAATTCATCCCCTTCCTTCTAGAGTTTACATAAGTAAAGAACGCTTTGCTGTTTTTCTTTGCATCCTTTGCCAAAGATTTCTCGTAATCTGCCTTTGCCTGCCTAACCTCCTTTGTAACTTGGTTACAGACCAGCTTATATCTATCATAGGTTTCTGTGTCACATGTAAATTTATAGTATCCCATGCATTTTTCTTCTCTGTCACATGTCTAATTAGTTCATCTGACATCCATCATCATCATCATCAGCCATTTTCAATCCACTGCAGGATGAAGGCCTCTCCAGCAACTTTCCAGTTCTTTCTGTTTTGAGCACTGGCCATCCATTTACTACTCAAAAACTCATGAATTTCATCTATCCATCTCCGCCTTTGTCTTCCAGGTTTTCTTCTAGCTCCTCTTGGGTACCATTCTGTTATTTTCTTAGTCCATCTGTCATCATGTCTTCGAGCTATGTGTCCTGCCCAAGACCATTTTAGTTCTTTAGTTTTGATAAGAATGTCCTTTACTTGAGTTTGCTGCCTAATCCATGTGTTTCTCTTCTTATCTAACAGTCTGATTCCCAATATAATTCGTTCCATTCTTCGCTGTGTAGTTCTTAGCTTCTCTTCCATTCTTTTGGTGAGTGCCCAAGTTTCACTTCCATAAGTCATGGTGGGGAGTATACATTGATTCATTATTTTACGTTTCAGACAAACTGGGATATTGCTCTTCAGTATGTGACTATATTTCCTGAATGCTATCCATCCAAAATTTATTCTTCTCTTGACTTCCAGCCATTTATCATTATTCCAGCTAATAACTTGTCCCAGATAAGTATATGACTCCACCTTTTCAATTACTGCTCCTTCAATCATTATTTCCCTTTCCGTGGCATACTTGTTCATCATTACTTTTGTTTTAGCCATATTCATCTTTAGTCCAAAATCCTTACTAACTGTGCATAACTGATTAAGATTTTCCTCTAATTCTTTGGGATCGTGGCTTATGACCACAATGTCATCTGCAAATCGTAAATGGTTTAGGTACTCTCCGTTCACATTGACTCCTTTCTGCGACCAGTCTAATCTTCTGAAAGCTTCCTCAAGGGCAGCAGTAAACAGCTTCGGAGATATTGTGTCTCCTTGTCGAACTCCTTTCTCGATTTTAAATTTGCTACTGTCTTTGTCTAGTCTAATAAAGGATGTAGCACTCTCATATATTTTCTTCAAAATCATAATATATGGAGTATCTATGCCTTGTCTTTCCAGTGCCTGAAACATTGCCTTATGCTGTATAGAGTCAAATGCCTTTTCATAATCCACAAATGCCAGGCATAATGGTGTTTTATATTCATTTGCTTTCTCCATTAGCTGTGATATTACGTGAAGGTGATCCATAGTTGAGAATCCTGTCCTAAAGCCAGCTTGCTCTTTCGGTTGATTCTCATCAAGTATTCTTTCTAATCTGTTAGTAATGACCCTTGTGAACAACTTGTAGATATGGGATAACAAGCTAATTGGTCTATAATTTCCAATTTCTGATTTATCTCCTTTCTTATGCAGCAAAACTATGATTGCATTATTCCACTGCTTAGGCATCACACCTTTTCTAATGCACTTTGTGAAGAGCCTTGCCAGTTTTTGTGTTATGTCTCTTCCTCCCAATTTTAACAACTCTACAGTAACTTCATCTTCCCCCGGGGCTTTCCGATTCTTCATTTTCTTCAATGCATGTTCTACCTCATCAGGAAGAATATCGGGTATGTCGTATGTGTTGCTACTTTGCAATCCATCTTCCCCACTGCTGGTATCATTCCCTCGCTCCTTGTATAATTCTCTATAGTAGTCTTCTGCTATTTGAATTATGCCTTCTCTGCTATTTATAAGTACACCATCGCTATTCTTCAGTTTCAGTATCATTTGTCTTTCTGTATTACTGCTCATGGCTGCTGATTTAAATCCTTTGTTTTCCCTTAATGCTTGTTCTACTTTTCTTGTGTTAAATCTTCTTATGTCCTCTCTGAGTCTCTTTCTAATGGCTTTGCATAACTCAGTATACTCAATTTTCTCCCTGTCAGTGTTTTTCTTGCTCTTCATTTGTCGTCTTTGGTTCATCATGACAAGTGTTTCTTGACTAATTTTTTCTTCTTTGGATTCTGTTTCCCTATAGGTTTCTTGGGCTTTATCACTTTCAGAAAGTTGTAATATTCCTCGTCGATATCTTGGTCCTGAGCAGTCTGCAGAAGCTCAAACTTGTTCTTAAGTTCCAGTACATACTGCTTTTTCTCCTCCTCTGTTATTTCAAAGACCTTTGTATTATTTACTCGAGTCAGTTTTTTCCTTTCCTTTCCTACATCTATATCAAGTGTACATCTTACCATTCTGTGATCACTTCCAACATTTACCTTATTCAGGACGGTAACATCATTCACAATATATCTTCTGTTAGTGAGGATGAAGTCGATTTCATTAGTTGTTAATCCATTTGGACTCTTCCATGTCCACTTTCTGTTCACCCTTTTCTTGAAAAAAGTGTTCATTACTGACATTCCTTGAGATTCTGCAAATTCCACAAGTCTTTCACCTCTTTTATTTCTTTCACCAATTCCAAAATTTCCTATAGTTCCTCTTTCTGCGCTGTTTTGCCTTTTTCCAACCTTAGCATTGAAGTCCCCCATAATAATAGTGTAGTGGGTTTTCTGCTCATCTAGAAGACTCTCAATTTCAGTGTACATTTCTTCAACCTCTTCATCATCATGGCTCGATGTTGGTGCATAAATCATTATAATCTTTAGCTTGTACCTCTTAGAAATCTTGAGTATTAGTCTTGACACCCTTGGTGATGTACTTTTGAATTCCAAAATGTTGTTTTTAAAATCTTTATGGACCAGAAACCCAACTCCACCTTCACTCCTTTCACTGTTTCCATTAGTGTACAGGAGATTTCCACTTGATAAACTTATAAGTGATTCATTTCTTCTTCTTGTTTCAGCCAAACCAATGATATTCCAATTCACATTTTCTAATTCCTTTTCCAGCTCTAATATCCTGTCTTCACCGATGAGTGATCGTACGTTATAACATGCCAGGTTCAATTTCCGTGCATGGCAGCCTGGTCGTACCCAGAGATTCTTAGCACCCTCTACTTCCACTCTGATCCTCTCGCTGCCGTAAGAGGGAGAGTGAAAGCTGCTGGGGACTGAGGGCCATTTGTATTGTTGTGCTCTCATTGCTGGAGGGTTTGGTCTTTTCCTCTTCACGCTGACCAGGCGTCTTGAAGAGAACCACTCTACACGTTCGTTGCCACCTAAGTGACGTAACAGGGCTTACCATCGAGAAGGTGTGCATGAGTGGATTTTAGGGAGGCAGGCCAACCGGACTTCTCCTAAATCTTCTGTAATAGAGAGATATTGGATCCATCAGTGTTTTAGGCTGAGTGTCTGATAACACACAGGATACCTGTTCCCCTCTAAGCCCCCATCTGACATCCATTTAGGCCTAAATCTTGAATAATATTTCTTTGTTGGTATGAAAAGCCTAGTAGCTTCCAAGATTAATTCTTTGAATGCTTCCCATTTTGAATTTGCTGTTGGTAACATCAGTTGGTTCCACCATATAGAATTTAAATACTGTCTCAGACCACCGTAGTCACCTTACAAAAGCAAAAACCCTTCCCTTTACTCCTTGATGATAGTTAAATAAAATAAATAAATTTTCTGTTTATACTCCGGGACGACCAAATGATCAGAGGAGTTCACAAGACACACAGAATACAAGAAACAGCACTGTATTCAGCAGTCACGGGCCTGAACCCTGGTCACTCAAGGCACGTGTACTTATGCACCCGCGCACCTGACCACTAGGCTACAGCGGCCTTCACTTCTCTGAGTAAATCCCACTTCAGCACACTGTTATCACTGCCACCTAGTGGTTCCTTTATCTGCAGATTCTTGATGCATGAAGAATCATTACTGATAATCAGATCAAGAGTATTACTCCATCCAGTTGCCTCCTGAACATGCTGCTGTAGAAAACAATCATCCAATAAATCCACAAAAGCCTTGCTAGTGTGTGAGTGACCAACCCTAAAATTCCAATCAATATCTGGGAAATTAAAATCCCCCATTATAAGACACTCTAATTTACTGGCCCACTCTATTTCTCTGCACAATTGCTCATTATACTCATCATATTCATCAGGCCTATAACACACACCTACTCTCATTCACAGGTATGGATCTGCATTTCGAAAAAGTAATATGAGGCCAAGGCACTTGGATGCACAGTTGGTGTTTGGCAGGCCAGATGTGGTTCTATTAAATTGGTTTGGTGACTGTTTTCGCGGTATGCCCTAGGTCCTCTGATCACTGTTAACCAATGGCTGGATGGAAAAGCCTACCTGTCTATTGTTGCTGACCAAGTACACTCCTTTATGATGGCAGTATATCCAGACAACTCTAGTGTCTATCAACAAGAGGATGTGCCATGCCACCATGCCTGGCAGGTTGCTAACTGGTTTCAGGAATATGACAATGAATTCTCTGTCCTCTTCATGGTGGTCCAACTCACCCAATCTTAACCTGAGTACATTTGAGATATAATGGAAAAGGACATTCAATATTATGACCATTCACCTGACAACGTGTAGGAGAGTAGCCTTGTGCAAGCGAAGTTTTTACAGCTCAGGAAAATAGAGAATTTTTTTCTGTTTTATTAACTTAAATTGGCATATTAACTTATTTTCTAGAGTAGCTTTATATTCCTAGTTACGATACTTAATTTAAAGTTTAACTTAGATAGAGATTTTGTAGGTTATTACTTAGTATCGGTAAGGGTATCCAATCCACATGTTTTACAAATTTTGCAGAGCCGGCGAACGGCAAGTTTTTTAGCTATATTTAGCCGCTTTATTGACTAATTGTTATATTAAATATTTTCTATAAGTAGCTTATAGATCTAGTCAAGATCCTTGGTTTATTTTGAATTGAAACCGAGATTTTGGAAGTTAATTAATACTTAAGTGTCTGTAGATTTACCGTTCGTAACTTGCAGCCATTGTTATACAATACAACGTTATATCCCGAACTAGATAGTGTTAGCTTAGTATAGTGTAGTATATATTATTATCAATTAATTAGTCAAATTTATTAATCTTGTTGAACTTCATTGTCAATTAAATTGTACTTTTTAACTAAATACATATAACGACTTAGATTTTACAAACGTAACATAATTAATTAATACATAACTTGATACGGAAGTTATATAAAGAAACTCGAAGATAATACTTGATACTGAAAAAAAGAAAAAAAAAATAGATATATAGTGTTACAACTGCAATTACAATTGAAATCATGACTCAGACCAGAGCAGCAAAGAAAGGCTCAAGCTAAATGGAATGCTGTGGCTCAGGGAAGAACTAAGGGAGAGGGGGGGGCAGTTCCCCTCTCAATCACAGCCGTTTAAAATGCACTGCTTGATATCTGTGGAGCAATCAAGTATGGGACATGATATTGCCAAGGGGACACGATATTGCCATGATATTGCAATCAAGTATGGGACATGATATTGCCAAGGGGACACGATACTGCCATGATATTGCAATCAAGTATGGGACATGATATTGATATTGTCTTTGTGTGTGCATGCAATGTAAGGAGTGTGAGGAAATGAGGCGATAACTCAGCATTGTTATGGGCCTATATGAGAGCTTGAAGGACAGGGTGGATGCCCTCGAAGGATTTAAATTAAGGGGCCCATCAAACTCTCAGCTGCCCACATCAATGCCAGAGCTTGCACTTCATCATCATGCAACACAGCAGCAACCCCCAGGGCAGAATGCACTGGTCCCACAGGAACTAGTAGTTGTTGCTGACGCTACTGTCAGGGAAACGGGGAACATGCTATGTAAAAAGGATAGGTGAAACAGGACTAGGGTATGTCTGCCAGGGGCAAAGGTTGATGACGTTGTAGAGTGGATATCATCTTTTAAGGGCACAAAAGGTGATATTGTTGTACACGTTGGTACTAATGATATTAAGAGTAGGAGACTGGCAGAATTACTTAACAAGTACAGGTCAATGTGGAAAAAACAGCTGTGAATTAAGGTTGAATTTGAAAGTGTCTGCAATTCTGTCCAGACATGATAGGAGAGAGTATATGATGAGAGCCTTGTCTATCAATTCAGCCCTGGAGGGATTGTGCAAGGCTCAAGGGGTAGAATTTTTCTCAGCCTGGTTGGTGCTTGTTAACAGGAGAGACTGCTTCTACAGGGATGGGATACACTTAAATAGAAAGGGTGCAAGAATATTTGCTGATGCTGAGGCAAAGTTAGGTGGGTAGGAAAAATACAAACTTGGGGAGAATACACAGACTAAAAGATTAACAGTAGCTGCTAGCAGAGGTGAAAGTGATTCTTGCACTGCTTCTATTAGAATGAGTAGCAGCCTGGAAAACAAGATGCAGAGTATTTCAGAGACTGCTGGGAGTCATTGTGGTACAAGTAAACACATAGGTTGTGTTAGGGTAGCTAAGAATAGGAACAGGTGCATGTATACTTGCATGTACACCAATGCTAGGAGTTTGGTAAATAAATTTGATGAATTTGAGGTATTGCTCAGAACATCAAAGGCAGATATTGTTGGGATATCAGAGATGTGGTGTCACACAGATATAAGGAATGCAGAACTGGAATTTCGTGAGTACAATGTGTACAGGAAGGATAGACAGGATAGGAAGGGGGGGGGAGAGGTTATGCTATTAGTTAAGAAACATATAAAATCCAAGGAAGTGAAGCCAGTTGACATCGCTGGACAGTGCAGTGTCGAGTCAGTTTGATGTGACATAAGCATTGGGAGATCAAAATTGAGAGAAGGAGTGTGTTATAGGTCTAATGACTCTGATGAGTATAATAAAAAACTGTACAGGGAAATAGGGTGGGCCAGTAAATCACAGAGTCTTATAATGGGGGATTTTAATTTCCCAGATATTGACTGGAATTTGTGAGTTGGTCGCTCACACACTAGCAAGGCTTTTGTGGATTTATTGGATGATTGTTTTCTACATCAGCATGTTTGAGTGGCAACTAGAGGGAGTAATACTCTTGATCTGATTATCAGTAATGATTCTTCATGCATTAAGAATCTGCAGATAAAAGAACCACTAGGTGGTAGTGATCACAGTGTGCTGAAGTGGGATTTACTCAAAGAGGTAACTACAATGTGACCCAATTCACAAAGGAGGATCAAAGGGCAACACAAGTAATTATAGACCTGTGAGTTTAACTTATATTCCAGGAAAATTAATGGAGGCATTCGTTAAAGAAGCACTGCAGGATCATCTAGACAATACTTCAGTTATAGCTTGGACACAGCATGGTTTTGTTAATACTATGATGTGGTCACAAAGGAACAGGATGCAGGGAATAACTTTGCTATCATATACAGTGAAACTTCTCCTAACGGACACCTCTCTTTAACGGACATTTTCAAATTCCCCAACTCACCTCTATTGGTTTTAACATGTTTTCAGCTTCTGTCTAGCGGACATTCTCTGTAACGGACGCGGACAGGCAATCTGCACTGTTTCGTTTAGATTAGCACTTAATTTGATTCCCTCATAATGGACAGCGGGCGAGCTCACTGCCCTTTTTCTAGGAACTTTTTTTCCACGTATTGCCTCAATCGTGTGTTTATTACTGCTCAACCTAGCTCTAAGAAACGTAGACAAGCAGCTCGCTGACGCTATGGATGACATCGATGTACTCACCAACAACATGATTAACTGTGTCCATTCAGTTATATCTGACATTGTTCCTCAATCCCATCTTACCGCACGCTCTACCTACCCGCACTGGTATAATAGTGAACTAATACGTAAAATTAAATCCAAAGAATTCTACAGAAACAAATATAAGCAAACAGGTGACAGTCAATACTATGAAATATTCAGCCAACTCCGCAAAGAAGTGAAAACTCTCATATTAAACTCCTACAACATGTATACAGAGTCAGTTCAGGATAGTCTGCTTACTCACAGAGATATCAAACCATTCTGGAATTTCATGAAGCATAAGAACATAACCAGTAGAAAGTTACAACTCCGAAACGCAGATGGAATTCTCTTATCTGACGAATTCAGTATTGCTCAAGAGTTTGCCAAACACTTTTCTAGAATTCAAACAAATGATACATTGAGACCTGCCTCATTTCCTGACTTCACACCTGTTAAAGATGATATCCTCATTAATCTCTTTATCACTGATGAAGATTTAAACTCGGCATTAAAAAGCATGAAAAATGACTATACTAGAGGCCCAGATGACATTCCAGGCCTATTTTGGAAAAGGACTGTCACTACATTGAAACCCCTCATACTGCGGATCTTCAACCTGTCTCTCAGGCTGGGGAAGTATCCTAATCACTTTAAGCAGGTCAATATAGTTCCTATTTTCAAAAAAGGTGATAAAAATGACGTATGCGATTACAGACCCATAACCTTGCAAAACAGCCTGGCTAAACTCTTCGACACAGCAGTGCACAAACATCTCTTCGAATTCTTCAAGCCTTTTATCGATCAGAATCAACATGGTTTCTGCAGTGGCAAGTCAGTAGTCACAAATTTACTTCCTTTCTGGCAATACACCTCTGAAGCTCTTGATAACCACCTACAAGTTGATGCAGTCTACACAGACATATCTAAGGCATTTGATAAAGTCCCGCACGAACAACTTCTGGAAAAACTTAAGCTGTATGGCATCCGTGACCCTTTGCTCTCATGGCTACGCAGCTATATTACGCATCGTTCCTTGAGCGTTATCATCGATCAAGTGAACTCAGACTGTTTTATACCACTAAGCGGAGTACCACAAGGCTCTCCCTTAGGTCCTCTTCTCTTCATTGTTTTCGTAAATGATCTTCCTTCTTTCATCTACACCTCCAATGTTCAAGTTGCTCTCTATGCAGATGATCTTAAGATCTACTCAGCAGTGAAGGAGACTACCGATTCTCAACAACTTCAATGTGCTCTCAATAAATTCTCTCTGTGGCTATCTCTGAATGGCTTGTCTGCTAACCCCTCGAAGTGCAAAGTTATCTCTTTCTCATCTTGCAGATCTCCACAACTAATGAATACGGAGTATAGTATTAACTCTGTGATCATCGAAAGGTGTGACCAAGTTAACGACTTAGGGATTCTCTTTTCCAGCAGTGCTAAATTCGATGCCCATGTCCTTAAAATCACCAGCAAAGCATTCAAAACACTGGGATTCATCAAACGGAACACATACAAGTTCAAAAACTACAGATATGCGGTTATCCTTTATAAAACTATTGTACTGCCAATCCTTGAATTCAGTTCACCCATCTGGAATCCTCACACAAAGACTTTAACTAACAAAATTGAAGCAGTCCAAAAAAACTTTATCCGTTACCTTACGTACCGCAATCCTCTATTCTATCACTCAGTGTATTATGAATCGCTGTGTGATTACTTTCATCTAAGGCCTCTGTGCACTAGAAGAGTTACTGCTGACATCGCCCTCCTAGCCAAAGTAATCACTGGAATTTATGAAGCATCTGATATCCTGAGTAAAATAAACTTCAATGCTCCCTGTAGACAAGTCAGGAACCTTACACCGTTTCGCCTTGACTCTGCCAACACGGACTTAATGAAGTTCAGTCCACTGAACAGAATCAGCAAATCAGCAAATGACTCTCGCATTGACTTCTTTGACAACTCCCAATCACTGATGAACTCCATCCACAAGTTTGCCTCTTCACTTAAACTGCAAAGTGACTAGCTCACATCTAATTATTGTAGCTTATTATTTGTTATATTATTTTTCTATTCTCTAACGGATTAATTATTACTTGTTTTACCGGTAACTTAACTTAATACAATCCTCTTTTGTACATATGCTTTATTGTTTGAATTTGTATCAATGTTTATCGTCCTGTAGGATTTCACATTATTGTTATTATGTTTATTGATCTGATCTCAGATACACTGTTAATGGTTACCTGTTGTGTATCTTTTTATTAATAAAATAAAATAAAATAAAAATAAAAATTTTCTATTTCCGATTGTCTGAATTTTATCAAGGTTTACGTCATGGTTCTAAACCCTTTTTCAAGAATTTTAAGGCACGTGTAATACTTCTGATGAATTTGGTGTGTGCAGGGTGGGGTGAATTTGGTCGGCATTTCGTTTTTTCAGTTTCAGTTTTGGTCAGTGTCGTGGGAAGTGCACAATGTCTTCTCGTAAACATTTAACTTTAAAAGATAAAGTCGAACTCATTAATGCGTATGATCGGCAAAAAAATAGTGTTCGCAATCTCGCTGCAAAATTCAAAATCGGGAAGACAAAGGTAAGCGACATCCTAAAGAAAAAAAATGAACTGCTCAAACAATTTTGGCAACACAGAAATGATCAGGTTCAAAAATCATTCCCGAAAACTGTTGGACTTCAAATTGACAATGTTATGTATGAGTGGTTTTGTTGGTGCAGGTGCTAAAAAAATTCCCATTAATGGGCCTATTATTAGGGAAAAGGCTTTGGAGGTTGCGAAATCTATGGGAGTAAATGAGTTCAAAGCTTCTGTAGGATGGCTAGACAAGTTCAAAACTCGGCATAAAATTTCTTGGAAAACCGTAAGTGGTGAAGGTGGATCTGTTGATACTGGGGTTGTAACAGAGTGGACCGTCAAATTGGAAGATTTATGTCGTGATTTTGAAGCTAAGGATATTTACAACTGTGACGAAACAGGGTTGTTTTTTAAAGCTCTTCCTGAAAAAACAATGAGTCTAAAAAACGAAAAGTGCCAGGGCGGAAAAATTTCTAAGGAACGCTTGACTGTACTATTGTGCACAAATATGCTGGGAGACTGAACAACCTCTTGTTATAGGAAAACCACAAAATCCTTGTTGTTTCAAGGGCATAAAGTTGAATCTTTTGAATGTTGACTGGAAGTCTAATAAAAAAGCGTGGATAACACGAGATATCATGAGCGAATGGATAAGTCACTAACCAAAACATCATTCGTCAAAACAGAAAAATTATTCTTTTCATGGATAATGCTGCATCTCACCCGCACATTGAATTGTCCAACATTCAAATCGTTTTTCTGCCACCAAACACATCTGCAGAGTGTCAGCCCTTGGATCAAGGGATAATAAAAAATTTTAAACTTCACTACAGAAAACGTGTTTTAAGACATCTCATTGCAAACATGAACGATGTAACATGTGCGAGTGACCTTGCAAAGAAAATCAGCATCCTAGATGCGATTCAATGGATTTCCTCTTCAGTAAACGCAATTAGAAAACAAACTGTCATGAACTTTTTTGTAAAGTCTGGCTTCTCAAACGCAAAAATTGAAGTTGTGAACAGCAATGTGGAGCACCAAGAAGAACAAGAACTTCAACATCTATTGATAATGTACGGTATTTCAGCTACAAGTGACCCTGGCTACAAAGATATAGACTCAAACCTCACTACAGAAGATGGTGCTCTAGACATCAATGACATTATCATCGATATTTTTCAAGAAGTTCCTCATGAGGATGAAGAAATGGAAGGAGGTCATTCTGTCGTAGAACATATTAACGATGAACCACCGATGAAAATAGAAGAAGCGCTCATACAAAGGGTACTAGGTAAGTTTTGCAATTCAGCTTTGTTTATTTAATTTTTTCAAAGTAATTTCCTCTACATTCAATACACCTCTCCATCCTCCGAAACCAATCTTTAAACCAGTTCTGTCAAGTTTCACTAGGGAGTAAAGCACACTCGTTGTCCCAAGCCAGTAGAAGGTCCTCATCACTGGAAAACCGCCTCCCTTTTAGCTTCATTTTCACATGCGGGAACAGTGCAAAGTCACAGGGAGCAAGGTCTGGACTGTAGGGAGGGTGCTCGAGAAGTTCCAGTCCTGTCGTGGTCAAATATTCGGTGCAGGCTTTGCCGCGGTGAGCTGCAGCATTATCGTGATGGAGGTACCAGGTGTCCATTCTTGACTTTGGCCGCAGGTTCTTCATAGATCCAATGACTTTAGGCAGGCATTGTTCAGTATACCACTTAGCTGTGACTGTCTTCTGCGTGTCCAAAACGACACGTTCCACAATTCCACTCGATTTGAAAAATACAGCTATCATTTTCTTCTTTACAGATCGGGATTTTCTGACAATTACGGGTGTGTCGTCATCATCAAAGACCCAAACTTTGTTTTGAGCCTTGGTCGGCAGATCGTAATAGTACAGCCAAGTCTCGTCACCTGTCACGATGTTGTTCACATACCGAGATTGTCCCTTATCAAACTTTTTTAACATCTCCCGGCACCAAGTCACACGTCGTGTCATCTGCTCTTCAGTCAGTTGATGCGGCACCCAGAGAGAACAAAGTTTCTTCACGTGCAAACGATCTTGCAGAATCGAATGAATTGCTGGTGCATTTAGGCCCAAAGTATCCTCTATCTGTTGGTAGGTCACTCGCCTGTTTTCGTCAAGCATTTTCCTCACAGCAGTAACGTTTTCCTCCGTAACTGACGTTCGTGGCCTTCCCGGCCTCTCAGAATCCTCCAGAGTGAAATTTCCCCTTTGGAATTCTCTATACCACCTGAATATCGTTGTACGATGTGGACAATCATCATCTAGTGGAAGAGTCATTTCTTCTATGCACTGGTCTATGGTTAAACCACGCACAAAATTATACCGCAAAACTGTCCTTATCTCATTTCGTGACCACGATGCCATCGCAAGCACTTTACACTCTCACTACTAATGAATAACTGAGCCCATTGACTTGGCGCGGCGGCTACTATGCACGTATGAACATGTCTCAACATGCAGCAACAAGCAGCTTCCTGTGATTCATTGTTGCGTCATATTGCAAAACTTTCCTAGTACCCTTGTACAAATCAATCGTTTAAAAATGTTTTTCGCCGCTGAAGAAGATACTGAAGGACTTTCAATGGTTTCTTCACTCCAAACAAATGTTGAAAACAAAATTATCAGCTGGAAGAAGGTGCAGAAGAAAATAAGTGATTACTGTATGTATTTTTCTTAAGATAAAGTCATAATATGCATAGCACAATTGTATGTATATTATTTACAAAAATATTGTGCAAAATCTGTATATAATTTAATTTAATTTTACATTAAATGTTTAACGATTTTTCTTTATCTCTTGTGTATGTAATTGTACATTATTTACAAATATATTGTTCAAAATCTGTATATATTTTAATTTAATTTTACATTAAACGTTTAATGATTTTTCTTTCTTTCTTTTTTTTTTTTCTCCCTCAGACTTCTTGTTAGCGGGCACTTCTCTCTAACAGACAAATTTTCGTTCCTCATGGCTGTCCGTTAAAGGGAAGTTTCACTGTATTTGGATCTTAGAAAGGCTTTTGACACTGTTGCACATGGAAGACTGCTGCCCAAATTGGAGCAGTGTGGCACTGTAGGCAAATTGCTGCTATGGATAAAGGGATGGTTGAGTGGAAGAAGACAGAGAGAGTGGTAATCAATGGACACTGCTCATCGTGGACTAATGTTATTAGTGGAGTCCCTCAAGGTTCAGTGTTGGGTTCATTGTTGTTTTCTATATTTATAAATGATATTGATGATGGTATATCAAGCTTAATGTCCAAGTTTGCAGACGATATGAAGGTTGGCAGGGTTGTTAAGGACACTAATGGCAGTACTCTGCTGCAACAGGAGCTAGAAAAGTTGAGCAGATGGGCTGAGAGGTGGCAAATGAAGTTTAACATTGAGAAATGTAAAGTACTACATATGGGAAGCAGTAACCCCAGAGTAACGTATCAACTCTGTGGTACTACACTGACAGTGGTAGAGAACGAAAAGGACTTGGGGGTAATTGTGCAGGCAGATATGAAGTTTTCTGAGCATTGTAGACAGTCTGCAAGAGTAGCTCATGGTGTCTTGTCAATAATATACAGGAATATTTCTAGAAGGGATAAGGAGGTGATTATCCCCTTGTATAAGGCAATGGTCAGGCCACACCTTGAGTACTGTATACAGGTCTGGAGGCCTCATTTTAAGAAGGATGTAGAGCTGTTGGAACGAGTACAGAGAAGACAACAAGATTTGTGAATGGAACAAAGGGTTGCTGTTACGAAGAAAGGCTTAATTTTGCAGATTACAGTGTCTGGAGACTAGGCATCTGCGAGGTGATCTTATCGAGGTGTATAAAGCCTTGAATGGTTTGAGCATGCTCAATGCTGATGGGATTTTAATATTTATTACTTGGAGCTAGATAATAGTGACCTGCCTCCCTGGGGTTAGGGGTGGTAACCTAATCACTGCATCTAAAGTATTTTTTAGCAGTGACTGAGGCCAAGAGGTTGCCAAGTATAGAGTTGTTTTTAATTGTTTTTTAAATTGCATGTTATTTTTAATCAAGTCCCAAATATGGATGCTCCAAAGGTACAGGTAATGTTGGCATGGAGGTGATTATTAGAAATGAAATGACCTTTTGTCTTAGGTCTGTGTACTTCCTGATCTTTTCCTCATAGGTTTTCTGGAGGATGTCAGTGTTGGGCACTGCTATATCAATCAAATAGGTAGCCTTTTCCTTCTTATATATGAGAGTTATGTCCAATCTGTTGTGTGGGATCGTCTTGTTCGTTATTATGGTGCAGTCCTGGTAAAGCTTTTGGGTTGAGGTTTCTAGTACGGCTTGGGGTTTGTACTTATAACACAGTACACGTTCTTTGATCAACTGATATTTCTTTGCTAGTTTCTCATGTATTATTCTGGCAACCTGGTCATGTCTATGAGTGTATTCTGTCTGGGGGGATCACATCATCGTGCAGTGATGTATCAGATTGTTTCTGTAGCCAGACGGCACTGTTGACATGTATCATCTGTCACTCCAGGTTCCTTGGCGATATATTTTCTATAGTTCAGGGTGTTGATTACCCAGTCTTGGATCGCAAGCATGACTCCTTCAGTCTCAGGGAAGAGTATCCTGCTTGTGAGGCATGCATCGGAAGCCATTTTATCCATGTGGTTTCGATGGAGGTCATTTTAGTGTTTGCACAGAAAGAGTGTCTTCTTTGCTTATATTTCTTCTGTCAAGGTAGGAGTGGGCCTCCTTGCTTAGGTTGAGTGGGGTATGCCACTTATCTATCTTCCTTATGGTCTGATAGAGTGGTGCTATTTTTTTGGAAGTAATCCTTCAGGTTTTCATTATTTGTTGTTATTTTAGTTTATAGGAGCATTAGCAACTAAGGCCATATTGCTCCGAGATATGCGGTGGTCATTCCCTGACCTTTCCGCATCCTCCGTATTTGGTGGTGACGGGCTCGAACCCCGGTCTAATCAAGAAGCGTGTGCTACGCACTGCTGCTCCTTCCCACCTGGCTACGGAGGCGCCGTTCAGGTTTTCAATCCAAGTCAGATATTGTTGGGACTTGGTGCCACTCAGATAAGAGGGATGCAGATTTGGAATTTGGGGAGTACAATGTGTACAGAAAGGATAGACAGGATAGGAAGAGAGGAGGAGTTATGCTGTTAGTTAAGAAACATAGAATCTAAGGAAGTGCATCCAATTGATGTTAGTGAATATGTAATGTTAAGTCTGTTTGGTGTGACATAAGCACTGGGAAAGCAAAAATGAGGGTAGAAGTTTGTTATAGGCCTAATGACTCTGATGAGTACAATGAACAATTAATTATACAGAGAAATAGAGTGGGCCAGTAAATCAGGGTGTCTTATAATGAGGGATTTTAACTTCTCAGATATAGACTGGAACTTGTGGGTTGATCACTCACACACTAGCAAGGCTTTTGTGGATTTACTGGATGATTGTTTTCTACAGCAGCATGTTAGAGAGGCAACAAGAGGGAGTAACACTCTTGATTTGATTATCAGCAGTGATTATTCATGCATTAAGAATTTACAGATAAAGGAACCATTAGGTAGCAGTGATCACAGTGATCACATACTGATGTGGGATTTACTTAAAGATGTAACTACCATCAGGGGTAAAGGGAAGGGTTTTTGCTTTCGTAAAGGTGACTACAGTGGTCTCAGAGATCTTTTAGGTTCTATATACAGTGGAACCAACTGATGATGTTACCAAAAACAAATTCTAAATGGTAAGCATTCAAGGAAGTAATCTTGGAAGCTACTAGGCTATTTGTTCCAACTAAGAAATACTGCTCTAGGTTCAGGCCCAAATGGATGTCAGATGAAGTAATGAGACTTGTGGCAGAGAAGAAAATTGCATGGGATGCACATAAATTGTCAGGTGACACAGAACCTTATGGTAGACACAAGCTAGTCTGTAATCAAGTAACAAAGGACGTTAGGCAAGTGAACGCAGAGTGTGAAAAATCTTTGGCAAGGGATGCAAAGAAAAACAGCAAAGACTTCTTTTCTTGGTTAAGATTTAGTTGATGGTGCACCCTTCAAAATGGCGGAGAGGAGAAGAGGGGGGGAAAGCAGTAATTGACGGATTGTGACTCCGCCCACTCACTGCGTTCCCGCTATTCTCCTCGGCAAACGGTAGTAGGTGACACGCGGGTGGCACAGCAACAAATACGGCGGCTGAAAACAGGTTAAATCCAATAATTTAAAAAGTTCAAGTTACAAAAATACGGTTTTCGTGGATCACAAAATATCACGTGACATTTAAATAAGTCGGACACATCCGAAAAGAAAAAAAAGGGGGGGGGAAGGTAATTTTCGCGAAAGAAAAGGAACGGCAAATGAACAATTATTAAAAATAAAACAAACAAAAATGCACGTTTTTCTAAGCTATATTTTACAAGCATTAACAATGAGATTGGCTGAAAAGGAAAAAAATAAAATAAAACAGTAATTTTTAAGGAAATTTAAATAGGGGATTTATTATTTTTAAGGCAATTATTTTTAGCGCAAATAGGGGGATCATTATTTATTTTTTTTTTTGGGGGGGCTCTGCCCCCAAACCCCCGATATATGTATTATTCAGCCTTTTCCAAAACCAAACAACTTTTCTTTCTGTTTTTTTTTTTTTTTTTGTTTGTTTAAAAAAAATTCGGCACCACGTGCAACCCTTGATTCTTCTCGCCCGTACATTACTAGACGGGGTTCCCGATCCCCTGCCTTTCTGCCCGAACATGAAAAAACAAGTAATTAGTATTATTTGTAACAAAAATTAACACCACGTGCAACACTGAAAATTGCTGATGCCCGTCAACAGAAATGCTAAAAGGACAGAAATCACGCACCTTATCATTCGAATTATGTTTTCTAAACGATCCAACACTTTCGCACTAATATTTTGCAGGAATAAATCATCAGTTGAAGAGCAAGAAGCAAAGCAAAAAATTAATCACAAGCAATCTAATAATCACTGATCTAAAATCTAAAAAAAAAAAAATTAACACCACGTGCAACACTGAAAAAAAAATTAACACCATGGGCAACACTAAAAATTGCTGATGCCCAACAGAAATGCTAAAACGACAGAAAACCACTCACCTCATCAATCGAATTATATTTTCAAAACAACCCAACATTTTCGAACTAATATTTCGCAAGGCAAAAAAAAAAAAATCACCCAATAAAACAGACACCCGTCTCAACCAACGGAAACCAAAGAGTAAGTCACTAACAATCGAATAAGCAAATAGGGGGATTTTTTTTTTTCCTGGGGGGTTCTGCCCCCCCCCCCCCAGACCCCCCGTTTCTGTGGGGCCCTCTGCCCCCACACCCCCGATATTCGTATTATTCAGCCTTTTCCAAAACCAAACAACTTTTCTTTTTTTGTTTTATAATTACGCATCGATAAAATTAAATAATATGCTAATCAAGTATTAACACCACGTGACATTTCTAACAGAGAAATTCATAACACGGGTGACACGCACGGCGTGGCACGCGTGCCAGATACTTCCGTATGTTCAGAAGAACACGTGACACTGGGCGGAGTCAGCACCCGTCAATCACTGCCGTGTTGAGAGGGTGCACCGAGTACTCTAAAAGGAAGGGGTGAATCAGATTGGTCCACTTTATATCAATGGTTTGATTGTAGATGATCATTCTTAGAACAGTACAACTAAATGACTATTTTGCATCTACATTCACACGTGAGGAGTTATTCAAGGAGGAAAGAGCCAGATGTTTATCAAACTCTAACAGGGAGTTAAATGATTTTATAATAACTGAGAGTAAAGTGGAGGAGAAATTGTTGAAGTTAAACATAAGAAAGGCACCTGGGGTGGATGCGATCTATTCAGTTATATTAGGCAGGAAAGGAAGTAAGCAAACCCTTAGCCATAATTATGAGAGCATCCTTGGACTCTGGGGAAGTCCCCATGGACTGGAGATGTGCAAATGTATCTCCAATTAACTAAGGGAGATCAAAGGGTGACACAAGTAATTACAGACCTGTTAGTTTGACTTCTGCTCCAGGAAAAATAATAGAGTCACTGATTAAAGAAGCATTACTGGATC
Organism: Mastigoproctus giganteus; assembly: GCF_048544385.1. NCBI lineage: Eukaryota > Metazoa > Arthropoda > Arachnida > Uropygi > Thelyphonidae > Mastigoproctus > Mastigoproctus giganteus. The sequence continues at coordinate 27,253,234 of NC_143587.1, forward strand.
ATTTATACAAAACAGCAGTAATAATTCAGATACAGCATGGGTTTGTCAAGGGGAAGTCTTGTATGACCAATTTGATTGGATATTATGATGTGGTCACAAAGGAACTGGATGCAAAAAATAATTTTGATATCATATACTTATTTTTCAGGAAAGCTTTCGATACTGTTGCACATGGAAGACAGAGAAATGTACCAACTATGTTGTGTTACACTTAGGGTAGCGGAGAAATAAAGAGACCTTGGGGCAATTTTGCAGTCAGATATGAAATTTTCTGAGTAGTGCAGACAGACTGCCAGAGTAGGTCATGGGATCTTGTCAGTGATATACATTAATTTTGCAAGCAGGGATAAGGAGGTGATTATTTCCTTGTATAAGGCTATTGTCAGCCTACATCTTCAGTACTGCATACAGCTCTGAAAGCCTCATTTTAGGAAGGATGTAGAGTTGCTAGAACGAGTACAGAGAAGGGCAACAAGACTGGTGAATGGAACAAAGAGGTGCTCTTATGAAGAAAGGTTTAAGTTCTGCAAACTGCAGCTTCTGGAGACTAGGCACCTGCGAAGTGATCTGATTGAGGTGTATAAGACCTTGAATGGATTGAGCAGGCTCAATGCTGATGGGATTCTTCCTCTTCCTCAGTTTACAAACCTGAAGGGGTATAGATTCAAACTGAGGAAAGACAGTTGTAGAATAGATGTGAGGGAGTTTACCTTTAGCCAGTGGATAGTTGATTGCTGGAACAAACTTTCATCTGTTATTGTGGAAGTTGATAGCTTAAATAAATTCAAGGCAGAACTAGACAAACATTTGGAATGAATGGATCAATGAAATGGGAAGGGGTTTTTTTTTTGCTGATGCTGTATAAGCTTGCTTTCTTGCATCATATGCCTCTGCTAATGCTAATTGCAGAATTCTGTGGTGGTTCAGAGTAGCTTATTATTATTATTATTAGTAGTAGTAGTGGCATTTGCCACTACTACTACCAGCGGGTAGTTGATTGGTAGAACAGGCTTTCATCTTTTGTTGTGAAAGCTAATAGCCTAAATAAATTTAAGGCTGAGCTGGACAGGCATTTGGAACGAATGGAGGGGTGAAATGGGAGGGTTTTTTTTTTTTTTTTTGGCTGATGCTGCATAAACTTGCTTTCTTGCATCATATGCCTCTACTAATGCTAATGATGCAAGGAAGCAAACTTTTACCAGCATCAGCCAAAAAATAAAAAAACTACCTGCATCATCTGTCCATCTCCTCTAATAAGGCCATGTATTTTGATTGAGGTTGCTTTTTTGTATGACAATGTCTACCCATACAGAGAGGCCTTTAACCAGTTTTGTTGGGAGAGATTGAAACAATGTCCCTGAAGTCCCTTCTAACGTTCATATTTTGAGATCCTTTAAAAAGGTAATGAAGGGATGTGATTCCAGTAGGATGATGATTATGTGAAGTAGATTGTTTTCTTTCAGTGCAGCTGTCATCATTCTGTGTTTGTGGAGCAATCAGAAATGGGACATGATATTGCCCAGGGGAATGTCTTCGTGTGTGTACGCGATGTAAGGAGTGTGAGGAAATTAGGTGCCAACTCAGCATTGTTATGGGCCTATATGAGAGCTTGAAGGACAGGGTAGATGCCCTTGAAGGATTTAAATTGAGGAGCCCATCAAGCTCTCAGCTGCCCACATCAATGCCAGAGCTTTCTGTTGTTATTTGGTTTTTAGGAGCATTAGCAACAAAGGTCGTGTTGCTCCGGGGATATGCGGTGGTCATTCCCTGACCTTTCTGCATCCTTTGTATTTGGTGGTCATGGGTTTGAACCCTGGCCTAATCAAGAAGTGTGTGCTCGCACTGCTGCTCCTGCCCACCTGGCTACGGAGGCACCTGCCACAGCTTGCACTTGAATATTACGCAACACAGCGGCAACCCCAAAGGCAGAATGTGCTGGTCTCAAAGGAACTAGTTATTGTTGGTGACTCTATTGTCAGGGAAATGGGGAAAATATTGTGCAAAAAGGATGATGGGTAGAACAGGACCAGGGTATGTCTGCCAAGGGCAAAGGTTGATGACACTGAAGAGCAGACAATCTTTTAAGGGCACAAAAGGTGATATTGTTGTACATTAACGATATTAAGAGTAGGAGACCGGCGGAATTAGTTAACAAGTATAGGTCAATGTTGAAAAAAAGCCTTGAGTTAGGGTTGAATTTGAAAGTCTTTGAAAGTCTGCAATTCTACCCAGACACGATAGGAGAGGGTATATGATGAGAGCCTTGTCAATCAATTCAGCCCTGGAGGGATTGTGCAAGGCTCAAGGGGTAGAATTTTTCTCAGCCTGGTTTGTGCTTGTTAACAGGAGAGACTACTTCTAAAGGGATGGGATACACTTAAATAGAAAGCATTAGCATTAGTAGAGGTATATGATGCAAGAAGGCAAGCTTATTCAGCATCAGCCAAAAAAAAACAAAAAAAAAAAAAAAAAAACACAACCACTACTCCCATTTCACCCCTCCGTTCGTTCGAAATACCTGTCCAGCTGAGCCTCAAATTTGTTTAGGCTATCAACTTCAACAACAAGTGATGGAAGTCTATACCACAAACCAATTGCCTGCTGGCTAAAGGCAAATTTCCGCACATCTATCTGACATCCGTCCTTCCTCAATTTGAATTTATGCCCTCTCAGGTGATTATTCTGAGCAAGAGGAAGAATCCCATCGGCACTGAGCATGCTCAAACCATTCAAAGCCTTATACACCTCTATCAGATCACCTTGCCGATGCCTAGTCTCCAGACTCTGTAATTTGCAAAACTTAAGCCTTTCTTCGTAAGAGCAACCCTTTGTTCCATTCACTAATCTTGTTGCCCTTCTCTGTACTCGTTCCAGCAGCTCTACATCCTTCTTGAAATGAGGCCTCCAGACCTGTATACAGTACTCAAGGTGTGGCCTGACCAATGCTTTATACAAGGGAATAATCACATCCCTATCCCTGCTAGAAAAATTCCTGTATATATCATTGACAAGACACCATGAGCTACTCTTGCAGCTCGTCTGCATGCTCAGAGAACTTCATATCTGCCTGTACAATTACCCCCAGGTCCTTTTCATTCTCTACCACTGTCAGCGTAGTACCACAGAGTTGATACGTTGATCTGGGGTTACTGTTACATTTGTCAATGTCAAACTTCATTTGCCACCTCTCAGCCCATCTGCTCAACCTTTCCAGATCCTGTTGCAGCAGCATAGCATCAGTAGTGTCCTTAACAACCCTGCCAACCTTTGTATTGTCTGCAAACTTGAACATTAAGCTTGATATACCATTATCAATATCATTTATAAATACAGAAAACAACAATGGACCCAACACTGAACCCTGAGAAACTCCACTAATAACATTAGTCCACATTGAGCAGTGTCCATTGTTTACCACTCTCTGTCTTCTGCCACTCAACCATCCCTTTATCCATAGCAGCAATTTGCCTCCAATGCTACACTGCTCCAATTTGTGCAGCAGCCTTCCATGCGCAACAGTATCAAAAGCCTTTCTAAGATCCAAATATATAATATCAAAGTTATTCCCTGCATCCAGTTCTTTTGTGACTACATCATAGTATCCAATCAAATTGGTCAGATAAGACCTGCCCTTAACAAAACCATGCTGTGTCTGAGCTATAACTGAAGTCTTGTCTAGATGATCCTGCAGTGCTTCTTTAACAGTGCCTCCATTAATTTTCCTGGAACCGAAGTTAAACTAATAGGTCTATAATTACTTGTGTCAGCCTTTGATCCTCCTTTGTGAATTGGGGTTACATTTTCACATCTCCAGTCTATGGATACCTCCCCTGAGTCCAAAGAAGCTCTCATAATTATGGCTAGGGGTTTGCTTACTTCCGTGCTGCCTCCTTTAATATAACTGGATAGATCCCATCCACCCTGGGTGCCTTTTTTATGGTTATCCTCAACAATTTCTCCTCCACTTTCCTCTCAGTTATTAGAAAATCATCTAGCTCACTGCCAATGTTTACTTCACCTACGACATTCCCCTTCCTGAATAACTCCTCATGTGTAAATGTAGATGCGAAATACTTGTTTAGATTGTTAGCCACCTGAGCAGGATCCTCAACTGCTGAACCATCAACATCCAGTGGACCAATTTGATTCATCCCTTTCCTTCTTGAGTTTAAATAGGTAAAGAACTCTTTTCTGTTTTTCTTTGCATCCTTTGCCAAGGATTTCTCATAAGCTGCCTCTGCCTGCCTAATCTCCTTTGTGACTGGTTTACAGACCAACTTATATCTATCATAGGCTTCCATGTCACCCATTAATTTGTATGTATCCCATGCATTTTTCTTCTCTGCCATATGTCTCATTAGTTCATCTTACAACCATTTAGGCCTGAACCTTGAACAATATTTCTTGGTTGGTATGTAAAGCCTGGTAGCTTCCAAGATTAGTTACTTGAATGCTTCCCATTTTGAATTTGCTGTTGGTAACATCATCAGTTGGTCCCACTGTATAGAATTTAAATACTGTCTCAGACCATCATAGTCGCCTTTACGAAAGCAAAAACCCTTCCCTTTACCTCTGATGGCAGTTACCTCCTTGAGTAAATCCCACTTCAGCACACTGTGATCACTGCCACCTTGTGGTTCTTTTATCTGCAGATTCTTAATGCATGAAGAATCACTACATAATCAGATCATGAGTATTACTCCCTCTAGTTGCCTCCCAAACATGCTGGTATAGAAAACAATCATCCAATAAATCCACAAAAGCCTTGCTAGTGTGTGAGTGACCAACCCACAAATTCCAGTCAATATCGGGGAAATTAAAATCCCCCATTATAAGACTCTCTGATTTACTGGCCCATTCTATTTCCCTGTACAGTATCTTATTATACTCATCAGAGTCATTAGGCCTATAGCACACTCCTACTCTCAATTTTGATTTACCTGTGCTTATGTCACACCAAACTGACTCGACACTGCCCTGTCCATCGATGTCGACTGGCTTCACTTCCTTGGATTTTATGTGTTTCTTAACTAATAGCATAACCCCTCCTCCCTTCCTATCCTTTCTGTAGACGTTGTACTCCCCAAATTCCAGTTCTGTGTGACACAACGTCTCTGATATCCCAACAATATCTGCCTTTGATGTTTTGAGCAATACCTCAAATTCATCAAATTTATTTACTAAACTCCTAGCATTGGTGTACACACAAGTATACATGCACCTGTTTCTATTCTTAGCTACCCTAACACAACCCATGTGTTTACTTGTACTGCAATGACTTCCAGCAGTCTCTGAAATATCCTGCATCTTGTTATTCAGGCTTCTGCTCATTCCAGTAGAAGCAGTGCAAGAATCTCTTTCACCTCTGCCAGTGGCTACTGTTAATCTATTCGTCTTTGTCTCCCCCCAAGCTAGCAGTTTTCCGACCCACCTAGCACTGCCTCAATAGCATCAGCAAATATTCTTGCACCCTTTCTAAATAGGATGGGATACACTTAAATAAGTGTATCCCATCCCTGTAGAAGCAATCTCTCCTGTTAACAAGTACAGTCCAGGCTGAAAAAAATTCTACCCCTTGAGCCTTGCACAATCTTTCCAGGGCCGAATTGATCAACAAGGCTCTCATCATATACTCCCTCCTATTGTCTCTGGGCAGAATTGCAGACACTTTCAAATTCAACCCTACTTCACGGCCTTTTTTCAATAGTGACATGTACTTGTTAAGTAATTCCGCTGGTCTCCTACTCTTAATATCATTAGTGCCAACGTGTACATCACCTTTTGTGCCCTTAAAAGATGATATCCGTCATCTCTACAACGTCATCAACCTTTGCCCCTGGCAGACATACCCTGGTCCTGTTCCAGGGTGCAAGAATATTTGCTGATGCTATCGAAGCAGAGTTAGGTGGGTAGGAAAAATACTAGCTTGGGGGATACACAGACTAAAAGATTAACAGTTGCCACTAGCAGAGGTGAAAGTGATTCTTGCACTGCTTCTATTGAAATGCAATTGATCCACAGCCTGGAAAGCAAAGCAATGTGGATTTCCAGGACTGCTGGGAGTCATACTGGAACAAGTAAATACATGGGCTGTGTTAGGGTAACTAAGAGTAGAAACAGGTGCATGTATACTTGCATGTACACCAATGTTAGGATTATAGTTAATGGCACCTCCGTAGCCAGGTGGGCAGGAGCAGCAAATGCGTAGCACACGCTTCTTGATTAGACCGGAGTTTGAGCCTGGGACCACCAAATACGGAAGATGTAGAAAGGTCAGGGAATAACCACTGCATATCCCCGGAGCAATATGGCCTTAGTTGCTAATGCTCCTAAAAACCAAATAACAACAGTATAGTTAATAAATTGATAAGCTTGAAGTGCTAGTTAAGACATCAAAGGCAGATTCTGTTGGGATATCAGAGACGTTGTGTCACACAGACATAAGCAGTGCAGAATTGGAATTTGGTGATTACAGTGTGTACAGAAAGGACAGACAGGGAGGAGGGGTTATGCTGTTAGTTAAGAAACATAAAATCTAAGGAAGTGCATCCAATTGATGTTGGGGGAAAATGCAATGTTGATTCTGTTTGGTGTGACATAAGCACTGGGAAAGCAAAAATGACAGTGGGTGTGTGTTATAGGACCAATGAATCTAATGATTATATTGAGCAATTTTGCAGAGAAATAGAGTGGGCTAGTAAATTAGAGTGTTTTATAATGGGGAATTTTAATTCCCCCGAGATTGACTGGAATTTGTGGGTTGGTCACTCACACATAAGCAAGGCTTTTGTGGATTTACTGGATGATTGTTTTCTACTGCATCAAGTTTGGGAGGCAACTAGAGGGAGTAATACCCTTGATCTGATTATCAGTTGCGATTCTTCATGCATTAGAAATCTGCAAATGAAGTAACCACAAGGTGGCAGTGATCATAGTGTGCCGAAGTAGGATTTACTCAAAGAGGTAACTACCATCAGGGGTAAAGGGAAGGGTTTTTGCTTTCCTAAAGGTGACTGCAGTGGTCTGAGACAGTATTTAAATTCTATACGGTGGGCCCAACTGATGATGTTACCAATAGCAAATTCAAAATGAGAAGCATTCAAAGAATTTATGTTGTAAGCTAGTAGGCTTTACATACCAACTAAGAAATATCGTTCAAGATTTGGCCCGAAATGGATGTCAGATTAACTAATTAGACATGTGGCAGAGAAGAAAAATGCATGGGATACGTATAAACTAACAGGTCACACAGAAGCCTATGACAGATATAAGCTAGTCTGTAATCAAGTCACAAAGGAGGTTAGGCAGGCAATGGCAGATTACAAGAAATGTTTGCAAAAGATGCAAAGAAAAACAGCAAAGAGTTCTTTACTTATGTAAACTTTAGAAGGAAGGGGATGAATTAGATTGGTCTACTTGATATCAAAGGTTCAACTGTTGATGATTCTGCTCAGGTAGCTAACAAAGTAAATGAATATTTTGCATCTACGTTCACACACGAGGAGTCATTCAGGTAGCAGAATGCTAGAGGCATATTAAATTCTGGCACTAAGCTAGATAATTTTGTAATAACTGAGAGTAAAGTGAAGGAGAAATTGTTGAAAATAAACATAAGAAAGGCACCTGGGGTGAATGGAATCTATCCAGTTATATTAAAGGAGGCAGCAAAGGAAGTAAGCATACCCTTAGCCATAATTATGAGAATTTCCTTGAACTCAGGAGAGGTACCCATGGACATGTGCAAACGTGACCCCAATCCACAAAGGAGGATCAAAGGGAGACACAGGTAATTACAGACCTGTTAGTTTAATTTCTCTTTAAGGGAAATTAATGGAGGCACTGGTTAAAGAAGCATTGCAGGATCATCTAGACCAAACTTCAGTTTGGTCTAGATCAACCTCCAACCCAAGCACGGTACTAAGTACTATAGGTTATAATACCTCTCGTGTTTGGGGTTCTCATAAAAAAAAAAAAAAAAAACTTCAGTTATAGCTCGGACACAGTATGGGTTTGTTAAGGGGAAGTCTTGTCTGACTAATTTTTTTTAAGTCTTGTCAGAATAATTTTGATATATATTTGGATCTTAGAAAGGCTTTTGATACTGTTGCACATAGAAGACTGCTGAACAAATTGGAGCAGTGTGGCATTGGAGGCAAATTAGCATTAGCATTAGCATTAGCATTAGTAGAGGTATATGATGCAAGAAAGCAAGCTTATTCAGCATCAGCCAAAAAAAAAAAAAAACAACCACTACTCCCATTTCACCCCTCAACTCGTTCGAAATACCTGTCCAGCTGAGCCTTAAATTTGTTTAGGCTATCAACTTCAACAACTAGCGATGGAAGTCTATTCCACAAACCAACTGCCCGCTGGCTAAAGGTGAATTTCCGCACATCTATCCGACATCCGTCCTTCCTCAATTTGAATTTATGCCCTCTCAGGTGATTATTCTGAGCAAGAGGAAGAATCCCATCGGCATTGAGCATGCTCAAGCCATTCAAAGCCTTGTACACCTCTATCAGATCACCTCGGCGATGCCTAGTCTCCAGGCTCTGTAATTTGCAAAACTTAAGCCTTTCTTCGTAAGAGCAACCCTTTGTTCCATTCACTAATCTTGTTGCCCTTCTCTGTACTCGTTCCAGTAGCTCTACATCCTTCTTGAAATGAGGCCTCCAGACCTGTATACAGTACTCAAGGTGTGGCCTGACCAATGCCTTATACAAGGGAATAATCACATCCCTGTCCCTGCTAGAAAAATTCCTGTATATCATTGACAAGACACCATGAGCTACTCTTGCAGCTCGTCTGCACTGCTCAGAGAACTTCATATCTGCCTGCACAATTACCCCCAGGTCCTTTTCATTCTCTACCACTGTCAGCGTAGTACCACAGAGTTGATACGTTGATCTGGGGTTACTGTTTCCCATATGTAGTACTTTACATTTGTCAATGTTAAACTTCATTTGCCACCTCTCAGCCCATCTGCTCAACCTTTCCAGATCCTGTCGCAGCAGCATAGTATCAGTAGTGTCCTTAACAACCCTGCCAACCTTTGTATCGTCTGCAAACTTGGACATTAAGCCTGATACACCATCATCAATATCATTTATAAATACAGAAAACAACAATGGACCCAACACTGAACCCTGAGGAACTCCACTAATAACATTAGTCCACGTCGAGCAGTGTCCATTGATTACCACTCTCTGTCTTCTGCCACTCAACCATCCCTTTATCCATAGCAGCAATTTGCCTCGAATGCCACACTTCTCCAATTTGTGCAGCAGTCTTCCATGCGCAACAGTATCAAAAGCCTTTCTAAGATCCAAATATATAATATCAAAGTTATTCCCTGCATCCAGTTCTTTTGTGACTACATCATAGTATCCAATCAAATTGGTCAGACAAGACCTGCCCTTAACAAACCCATGCTGTGTCTGAGCTATAACTGAATTCTTGTCCAGATGATCCTGCAGTGCTTCTTTAACCAGTGCCTCCATTAATTTTCCTGGAACCAAAGTTAAACTAACAGGTCTATAATTACTTGTGTCAGCCTTTGATCCTCCTTTGTGAATTGGGGTTACATTTGCACATCTCCAGTCCATGGGTACCTCCCCTGAGTCCAATGAAGCTCTCATAATTATGGCTAGGGGTTTGCTTACTTCCTTTGCTGCCTCCTTTAATATAACTGGATAGATCCCATCCACCCCGGGTGCCTTTTTTATGTTTATCCTCAACAATTTCTCCTCCACTTTCCTCTCAGTTATTAGAAAATCATCTAGCTCACTGCCAATGTTTACTTCCCCTACGACATTCCCCTTCCTGAATAACTCCTCATGTGTGAATGTAGATGCAAAATACTCATTTAGATTGTTAGCCACCTGAGCTGGATCCTCAACTGTTGAACCATCAACATCCATTGCTGCTATGGATAAAGGGATGGTTGAGTGGGAGAAGATAGAGAGTGGTAATCAATGGACACTGCTCTTCGTGGACTAATGTTATTAGTGGAGTCCCCCAGTGTTCAGTGTTGGGTCCATTGTTGTTTTCTGTATTCATTAATGATATTGATGATGGTATATCAGGATTAATGTCCAAGATGATACGAAGGTTGGAAGGGTTGTTAATGACACTAATGACAGTACGCTGAAAGGTGGTAACTGAAGTTTAACATTGACAAATGTAAAGTACAGTCAGTCCTCATATAACATGTGTTTACACTACACGAATTCGATCACACGCGATTTATAAATAGGGGAACGATATCGTATATAACCTGAACCGAATTTGCTTATGCACAGTTCGCCTTTGTGCTTACAAGAAATGGCAGCCGAATGCAGAATCACCCCGACTGAACACAACACGATAGGAATGAAGAGAAGATTCTGAAAAAGTATTTATGTTTTTTATATCAGTGAAGGGGAAACACATTTCACCATAATAGCGTAAAAACCCACACAATTCCAGCTATCGGTATTATCGCAAATGCAATTAGATTGAGTTTACTACCAGGGTTAAACAGATTCCACTAGCAGAAACGCAACTGGAAATTGTTTTTATTGTTTTATGGTAGTAACCCCCAGAAATGTGCTTTAGTAAAATGTGGGCTAGTGAGGTGTTCATAGTGTGTCTCTCTGCCTTCAGTATTATTTATTCAGTTGCTACACGCGCACAGCTTTGTTTATGTGTATCAAGCGTGCCTCCTCATTTTGTAATTGCGCTTTATTTCCTAATAATGGGTAAAATACTTAAAAGGTGTGAATAGGAAGCATCCTAGTGAAGACACTACAGATTCAGAGAGAAAAAAAAAAGCAATATCGATAAACAGAGGCGAACTGGGTCAAAAATTCTTACCCAGGAAAATTTGTAGTGGCCTCATACTAGCATTTATGGCCAAAATCGCACCAGTCACTGGGGTTTTCCCTGTAAGCCTTACCGGGAAACGCCAAGAATTACAAAGAATGCAGAGAAAATAAAAACAATTTTCATAGCAGGAACAACTCAAAGGGTAATTAAAATCCATTAGATTAAGACACAAAGAATTGGAAGAGATGGAACGTTTGTCATCTGTTTGGAAAGAAAATCAAACAAAAAACAAGTTTGCTTACGATAGATGCAAAAGCAGCAGCAATATTTTATTATGTAATAGTCGTAATAAAATACTTATGTATTTTATTACAATTATTTATTGTGTTTGGTAATGTTTTCATTACAAATGTATGTTCAGTCTTGGGTGGTCAGCACCTAACCCCATTTTTCCCATAAGGCCTCTTGTTCATATTGCACGATTTTGCATTGCACAAGGGTTTCTAGGAACACAACTATCATGCTATACGAGCACTGCCTGTACTGCATATGGGAAACAGTAACCCTAGAGTAACCTATCAACTGTGTGGTACTCCACTGACAGTGGTAGAGAACAAAAAGGACCTGGGGTTATTTGTGCAGGCAGATATGAAGTTTTCTGAGCAGTGCAGATGGTCTGCAAGAGTAGCTCACGGTGTCTTGTCAATGATATACAGGAATTTTTCTAGCAGGGATAAGGAGGTGATTATCCCCTTGTATAAGGCAATGGTCAGGCCACACCTTGAGTACTGTATACAGGTCTGGAGGCCTCATTTTAAGAAGGATGTAGAGCTGCTGGAACGAGTACAGAGAAGGGCAACAAGATTAGTGAATGGAACAAAGGGTTGCTCTTACAAAAAAAGGCTTAAATTTTGCAAATTACAATGTCTGGTGACTAGGCACCTGCGAGGTGAACTTATTGAGATATATAAAGCCCTGAATGGTTTGAGCATGCTCAATGCTGATGGAATTCTTCCTCTTGCTCAGAATAATCACCTGAGAGGGCTATAATTCAAATTGAGGAAAGACAGTTTTAGGATAGATGTGCAAAAGTTTGCCTTTAGCCAGCGGGTGGTTGATTGCTGGAACAAAGTTCCATCTGTCATAGAAGTTGATAGCTTAAACAGATTCAAAGCAGAATTCTATAGACAAACATTTGGAGCAAGTGGATGGGTTAAATGAGAAGAGTGTCTTGTTATTTTTTATATTTTTTGGCTGATGCTATATAAGCTTGCCTTCTTGCATCATGTGCCCTTGCTACTACTAATGTTAATATCTTTAATCTTCTAGGACTTCACCTGTGTCACCCTGTCAAGCCCTTATATGTTATAATGATTGATTATAATAAATAGGGGTTTGGCAGTTTGTCCTGCTGCTTTCTTTAATATCACTGGATAAATCCCACCAGCTCCTTATACTTTTTTAAATTCTACCATGAATTAGGTGAAGTTTTTCTTTTTTTTTTTAGGTATTGCTATTTTTCTCAATGCAAAACATTTTTAGTGATCACACAATTACCCTAGTTCCCAATAACTTTTATCTGGATTATTATTAGTACTGTCCAGCCTAAAAGAATGCTCACATTCTTTTGAAGGAAAAAAATTTATAAACTGCCATTTAGAGTCATCAGTTAAGATATCAAAATAATTCTGCAGTGGAGGAAATATGGTTCAGACCCTTGTATTCAGCCCTCAGTAGCCAGGTGGGAAGGAGCAGCAGTGCGTAGCACACGCTTCTTGATTAGACCGGGGTTCGAGCCCGTCACCACCAAATACGGAGGATGCGGAAAGGTCAGGGAATGACCACCGCATATCGCGGAGCAATATGGCCTTAGTTGCTAATGCTCCTAAAAAAAAAACAAAAACAAAAAACAAAACCTTGTATTCAGATATACAGAAATTTCTTTATTATTGCCCTTTCTCAAAAAAATGCTAAGTCAATAAGTCAATTTCTTTTAAAAGTCATTGACAAAAAAAATTGAAAAACTTAGCATTTTTCATTCCCAGGGTAACTTTATTAAGTTTAATTTATAAATAAATTTTCTGTTTATACTCCGGCACGACAATCAAGTCAATCATCAATACAAATATTTATTGTATTTAGTAGTCACAGGCTTGAACCTCGGTTCACTCAAGGAATGCGTGCTATGCACTCTCGCTCCTGACCACTTGGCTAAGTCAGGCCTTTATACTTCTATACTTTATACTTTCCATAGTGTTCAGTGCCACTTAATAATTTATGTTCATCCCATGCTACTCTTTTTTTTTCTCCCTTTTTAAAAATTTCTTTTTATACTCCACCACAATCATTCAGGTCAGAGGAGTTTACAAATAATAATTTTTAAAATTTGAATATGATCATAACTATTTTTAGCTGACACGAGGCTCAAACTGTGGTCAATTCAAATATGTGTGCTACTCTGTACTTCCACTGGACCACTTGGCTATGCTATCAATTTGGGGGTTACCACTTTGGTCTAGGCCTGAAAAAATAATGCATTAAAGGAATAAAAAAAAGACAGTTTATATCTAGAATTATTTTTGATTCCCATTTAGCATCTGTATTTATTAGAATTACCAAGTGTTCCCACCAAACAAAATTCAAGTAATGCCTAAGGCCATAATAATTTCCTCCCACAAAAATTAAAATGCTTCCCTTTGCTCTTTGGCAAGAGTTATCTCTTTAATGTAGTAAGGTCATTGCCTGTTATTGGTTCTGTAATAGAAAAGTTCTCGATATCTGTTGAATCCTTTTTAAAATTAGTCAACAACATTGTTCTCCTGTGTGGCACCTCTAACATTTGATATAAAAGTATTTATTTAATCAGTTCATGAAATATACTACTTATATGAGAGTACATCACCTAAACTGTCATTGTATCAGACCCTAATTGCATTTTTGATTTCCCATCACTTATGTTACACCAGACTGATTCAATATCTTGGCAATTCTCATGTATAGATTATTATTGAATCAATGTACTGTGCAATTGGATATCAGACCAAAATGGAAGACAGCTGAACGGAGTTTGGTGGCAGAGAAAAAAATACATGAGATGATTATAAATTGTTGGAGATACAGAATCCCACAGAATATATAAATTAGTTTGAAATCATGTTACCCGGGGGAAGGGGTAGGCAAATTATGAGAAGTCTTTGGTTAAGAATGCAAAGAATTCTTTGCTTATGTTAAGATTGGAATTGGTCCATTATACAAAAGCATAACTATTGATAATCCTGTACAGGTTGCTGAAATCTGTCTAATACTGACTAGGAATTACATGATTTTTTTAATAATTGAAAGGAAATGTATGAGAATTTTAACAGATAAAAGTGAACAAGGCACTAGGGTTAATAGAATCTATCCAATTATATAAAAAGAAGCAGCAAGAGGCAATCAAACCTTCAACTATAATAGAGATCATTCTTGGATTCAGGGAAGTCCCTACAGTCTTGAAATGTTTAAAATTTCTCTCCTATCCACAAAAGAGGTTAAAGTGGTAACTATAGACCTACTATAGACCTCTAAGTTAGCATTAGTAGAGGCATACGATGCAAGAAAGCAAGCTTATGCAGCATCAGCCAAAGGAAAAAAAAAAACCTCCCATTTCACCCTGTTGTTTATATTGTTTATCGATTCATTTAAAATGCCTGTCCAGCTCAGCCTTAAATTTATTTAAGCTATCAACTTCCACAACAAAAGATGGAAGTCTGTTTCACCAATCAACTACCTGCTGGCTAAAGGTAAACTTCCGCATCCATTCTACAACTGTCTTTCTGAAATTTGAATCTATGCCCCCTAAGGTTCTTAATCTGAGCAAGAGGAAGAATCGCATTAGTATTCGGCTTGCTCAACCCATTCAAGGCCTTATACACCTCAATCAGATCACTTCACAGGTGCCTACTTTCCAGGTGCTGCAATTTGCAGACCTTAAGACTTTCTTGGTAAGAGCACCCCTTTGTTCCCCTCATCAACCTTGTTGCCTTTCTTTGTACTCATTTTAGCAACTCTACATCTTTCTGAAATGAGGCCTCCAGACCTGTACACAGTACTCTAGGTGTGGCCTGACCATTGCCTTGTATAACGGGATAATGTCCCTGCTAGCAAAACTCCTATATATCATTGACAAGACTTCACGACCTGCCCTGCCAGCCCGTCTGCACTGCTCAGCAAACTTCATATTTGACTGCACAATTACCCCCAGGTCTTTTTCACTTTCCACTAACCTGAGTGTAGAACCACACAGTTGGCACATTTCTCTTGGGTTATTGTTACCCATATGGAGTACTTTGCATTTGTCAATGTTAAACTTCAGTTTCCACTTTTCAGCCCATTTGCCCAACTTATCTAGATCCAGTTAGAGTAGCATACTGTCTAAGGGGCTTAGAGGGGAACAGGTATCCTGTGTGTTATCAGACACTCAGCCTAAAACACTGATGGATCCAATATCTCTCTAATACAGAAGATTTAGGAGAAGTCCGGTTGGCCTGCCTCCCTAAAATCCACTCATGCACATCTTCTCGATGGTAAGCCCTGTTACGTCACTTAGGTGGCAATGAACGTGTAGAGTAGTTCTCTTCAAGACGCCTGGTCAGCGTGAAGAGGAAAAGACCAAACCCTCCAGCATATGACAGCACGACAAAACAAATGGCCCTCAGTCCCCAGCAGCTTTCACTCCTCCCTCTTACGGCAGCGAGAGGATCAGAGTGGAAGCAGAGGGTGCTAAGAATCTCAGGGTACGACTAGGCTGCCATGCACTGAAACTGAACTTTTATAACGTAAGACCACTCATCGGTGAAGACAGGATATTAGAGCTGGAAAAGGAATTAGAAAATGTGAATTGGAATATCATCGGTTTGGCTGAAACAAGAAGAAGAAATGAATCACTTATAAGTTTATCAAGTGGAAATCTGCTGTACACCAATGGAAACAGTGAAAGGAGTGAAGGTGGAGTTGGGTTTCTGGTCCATAAAGATTTTAAAAACAACATTTTGGAATTCAAAAGTACATCACCAAGGGTGTCAAGACTAATACTCAAGATTTCTAAGAGGTACAAGCTAAAGGTTATAATGATTTATGCACCAACATCAAGCCATGATGATGAAGAGGTTGAAGAAATGTACACTGAAATTGAGAGTCTTCTAGATGAGCAGAAAACACACTACACTATTATTATGGGGGACTTCAATGCTAAGGTTGGAAAAAGACAAAACAGCGCAGAAAGGGGAACTATAGGAAATTTTGGAATTGGTGAAAGAAATGAAAGAGGTGAAAGACTTGTGGAATTTGCAGAATCTCAAGGACTGTCAGTAATGAACACTTTTTTCAAGAAAAGGGTGAACAAAAAGTGGACATAGAAGAGTCCAAATGGATTAACAACTAATGAAATCGACTTCTTCCTCACTAACAGAAGATATGTTGTGAATGATGTTACCGTCCTGAATAAGGTAAATGTTGGAAGTGATCACAGAATGGTAAGATGTACACTTGATATAGATGTAGGAAAGGAAAGGAAAAAACTGACTCGAGTAAATAATACAAAGGTCTTTGAGATAACAGAAGAGGAGAAAAAGCAGTATGTACTGGAACTTAAGAACAAGTATGAGCTTCTGCAGACTGCTCAGGACCAAGATATCGACACGGAATATTACAACTTTCTGGAAGTGATAAAGCCCAAGAAACCTATAGGGAAAAAGAAACCCAAAGAAGAAAAAATTAGTCAAGAAATACTTGTCATAATGAATCGAAGACGACAAATGAAGAGCAAGAAATCTTAATCAGTTATGCACAGTTAGTAAGGATTTTGGACTAAAGATGAATATGGCTAAAACAAAAGTAATGATGATTAAGTATGCCACAGAAAGAGAAATAATGATTGAAGGAGCAGTAATTGAAAAGGTGGAGGCATATACTTATCTAGGACAAGTTATTAGCTGTAATAATGATAAATGGCTGGAAGTCAAGAGAAGAATAAATTTTGGATGGATAGCATTCAGGAAATATAGTCACATACTGAAGAGCAATATCCCAGTTTGTCTGAAACGTAAAATAATGAACCAATGAATACTCCCCACCATGACTTATAGAAGTGAAACTTGGGCACTCACCAAAAGAATGGAAGAGAAGCTGAGAACTACAGAGTGAAGAATGGAATGAATTATATTGGGAATCAGACTGTTAGATAAGAAGAGAAACACATGGATTAGGCAGCAAACTCAAGTAAAGGACATTCTTATCAAAACTAAAGAACTAAAATGGTCTTGGGCAGGACACAGCTCGAAGACATGACGACAGATGGACTAAGAAAATAACAGAATGGTACCCAAGAGGAGCTAGAAGAAAACCCGGAAGACAAAGGCGGAGATGGATAGATGAAATTCATGAGTTTGTGGGTAGTAAATGGATGGCCAGTGCTCAAAACAGAAGGAACTGGAAAGTTGCTGGAGAGGCCTTCATCCTGTAGTGGATTGAAAATGGCTGATGATGATGACTGTCTTTACTGTCGTTAACAAACCTGCCAACCTTTGTATCATCTGTGAACTTGGATATTAAACCTGATATACCTTTATCAATATCATTGATAAATATAAAAAAAAAACAACAATGGGCCCAACACCGAACCCTGGGGAACTTCACTAATAACATTAGTCCCTGAAGAGTAGTGTCCACTGATTACTACTCTCTGTCATCTTCCACTCAACCATCCCTTTATCCATTGTAGCAACTTACTCTTAATGCCATACCTCTTCAATTTGTACAGCAGTCTTCCATGTGCAACAGTATCAAATGCTTTCCTGAAATCCAAGTATATGATATCAAAATTATTTTTGGCATTCAGTTCCTTTGTGACCACATCATAGTATCTAATCAAATTGGTCAGACAAGACCTCCCTTTAACAAACCCATGCTGTGTTTAACTATTACTGTAGACTTGTCTAGATGATCCTGCAAAGCTTCTTTAACCAGTGATTCCATTATTTTCTCCGGAACTTAAGCAGGTTGCCAACAGCTGATAGGGTTCTGTCAGTAATAATACAGGGACTTTGCCAGCAGGAAGGACAAAGAAGTAATTAATTCCATTTCATAAAGTTTTGAGTTTGGCCACAGCTGGAATACTTCATACAGGTTTGGAAATCTTATTTTAAGAAGGATATACATGTGTTGGAAAGGGTGCAAGTAGAGTAAAAAGACTAAATTAGTGCACAAAAGGATATACTTACTAAGAATGAACTGGGGTTCTGTTAAATTGCAGCATATAATTAATGACTCCTCTCTAACAGAGTCTCTCCACTCGCTGTCTCATAGATGTACTGTTTCTGCTGTATGCCTTTTCTATAGATACTTCCATGGACACTGTTCTTCTGAATTGGCTTCTATAATTCCCTCTCTCTCTTTCAAAACAGTCCGAACACATGCCGCCACTAGGCAACATCCATTTACTGTCCAACTTCAAACTCACAGAACCGACTTTTCATCTTCCTCGTTTATTAATTCAACTGCTGTTTTCTGGAACAACCTTCCTTCATACGTATTCCCTGAAAAATTAGTCTACAGAAGTTCAAGTCTAATGTCAATTAATATCTTCTTTCGTCTTCTCAACCTCCAACCCAAGCACGATGCTAAGTACCATAGGTTCCAATACCTCTGGTGTTTGGGGTTTTCATATAAAAAAAAAAAAAAAATGTAAATTCTGGAAATTGTTTTATAAATTTCTGGAAACTTGGCACTTACATAGTGAATAATCTGAAGTGTGTAAGGCTTTAAAAAGTTTAACCTTATAATACACTATCAATGAATGAATAAGCATTAATTATACAACATGACCACCACTTACGGTGATGGTTATCTTGTGGAATAATTAATGAATAACATTTGAATAAGATTTGCAAACTTGCATTTTAATAACACCAACCAGTAAGTGGTGATCATCCCCTGCAGTCTTAAAGGCACACATTGTATTAGAGAAAAAAAAAAAAAAAAGGTCTACATCTTTGTAAATATCATCAGAAGGAAATAACACCACTTCTGAAATATTATTATATGAACACCTTTTTATGTAAAATCAAGTTAGAAAATTTAAATTAATTGATCTTTGGTGGGAACCAAATTAGACTAACACAGTAATGAGGTTAACATCTGTTTGTAATCATTTATTTATTTAATTTCTGCATTAAATATACCCCACAATCTTATATATGAAAATATTCCATAGCATTAGTGCAACTCAGTTAGTGGGGGAATGCACAAATAATGGTTGTTATAGGTTGTTCTATATTTAAAGTAATGAAATGGGTTAAATTAAGTACAATTGTTTACATGTTCAGCATAAGTTTGTCAATAGAGGTCACCTGCTGGCCAGTAAGCTTCAAAACAGCTGTCCTGGTTGTGTCTCTGATTTTTAAATGCACAACAGATTAGTTTATTGGATGATGTTATGATTTAAAAATATATTGACAACTTAGGCTAAATCATGGATAACAGTATTTGCCTAACATGGACATAAGACTAAGCTTAATCAATGTCTGTGGGAACAAAATGACACTCCCTTTGATCAAACTAACACAATAATACACTTAAACATCTGCTTGTATTTATTTATTTAATTTTTGTGTTAAATACTTCTGCAATCCTATATATATATAACAATATGTTTGGAAATTTGCTTTCAGTCAGAAAGTAACTGCTTGTTAGAATAAACTTCCACCTAGTGTTGCACAATTAGTCAAAAAAAAAAATTGGAAAATAGTTCAACTCTAAAATGTACTTAAATCTCTCTTTCGCTCTTGACGATCATTTAAAGAACAAATAACCAGAGATATGAAACCAAATTCAGAAATAATAAATAAATAAATGAAAAAAAAAAAAAAAAATGTTTCACCTAGAGAACACTGTGCTGGATGTGAAGCATTGAAGATGGGAATAATTCTATTTATGTATGTTTTTGGATACACTGTTTTAAGTCAAAATTATGTAAAAATAACATATTATATAGAAACTGCAAAAAAATGAGAAATAGATATAATTATAATAATAATAATTATTATGATTTAAAACAGTTTCTATTTCCAGCATCAAGAAAATTGTCAGTTATCATTTATGCAAAGCCAAGAGGAGTTCACATCTGAAAATTGAAATGCTGTTAAGGAGACTGTACGCTAAACATTGAATAACTGTACGGTATTTGAAAATATTTCCAGAGATGTGCATGTGTACAGATGGTAGTTTGTCATGAGTTAATATGTACCGATTCAAATTTTTTTGAAGAATAAAAAATTATATTATAAAAATAGGAGCAAGGTTGGAAGATTATACTACACGTACAATTCATTTTATACTTGTGCATCTGCTTTAGTATGATAGTGACCTAAAAATAATTGGCAAAAAAAATAAAATAAATAAATGGCAGTCTCCCAGTTTTCAATCAAATTGCTTTATTTTCTGTTTAAAATATAGAAAATAAAATGTCATTCTTTCATAATTATAAGGATTAATTTAAAATTATTCAAAAAAGTAAAAAACAACAAATATCCTACTTATAATTTTCTCAACATGAAAAGATAAATTTTTTTGTTGTAATTCATATCACAAGATGTGGCATGTTTTGCCATCGCAGATATCACGAGGTGCAGGGTGGTTAACACTGGAGGCCAGTATATGGAAAACAACTAATTGTACAGAGCTGAAATTTATAATAGATAATAGTCAGGCAATATACAAAGGAATGACAAGAAACAAAAATAGTTATGTAAAGTTCACTGGGGGAGTGGAATAGCATTTCATTGTACAGAAGAGTTATGCAAATCTCTAAAGATTTGCAAAGTATGGGTACCAGTGAAGAGCTCACTCGCAGAAGAGCAATAAGTACACGTGGTAACAGACAGAAATTCATCATGAAACTTGAATTTAAGGAATATGCTTAATTGGTTAAATAAAGAATAGCAATTCCTTGGCTGTCCTTTGCAAATCACTAATGGAAAAGATTGATACATCAGATGCTGTGACAAAATGGGTTATTGCAACATTATACAGAAGTCTGAAGAAGGGTAGTTTGCTTGTATTGTATGCAGGATCAAAAATTCTTACCAGGGAAAACAAATAGAATGTATTGGAGCTCAGAGTGTAATAATGAAAATTACACCAGCCTCCATCCTCCGGCCCGCCAGGATTTCCCCAGTAAGTCTTATGGCCAGTCCGCCCCTGATTGTATGTCACTGGAGAGGAAGAAACCAGTTTCTGAAAGCATTGTTGATGAGATTATTGTTATGATGACTGAGAGCACAGCAAATAATTTGCATTCATCCACTAGTGGAAGAGTGGTTGCTACACAATTAAATCTTTTGTGATAAACTTTCCATAAGGTAATACACTGGTACCCATACATTGCACATGTACAGTAACTTAGTCCAAGTGATTCTGAATAACATTTGGATTTCTGCTCTTTAGGTTAGGATGAAGTGGACAGTTCCAGTAATTTGCCCTAGCATAGTCTGTGAATAGGTTCACTTCCATCTGAAGTAAACATTGATTTTAATGTTGTTCAATATTTATAGTAATTTCTTTAATATATATGCATTGTAGATGAAATTCCACTGCATTCTTCATGTATTATTACATGTGTGGTTTGTTTTTGCTGCTATGTTCATTATAGGATCATTGTTCCTTCAACCATATAGTCATATAATGTGTGACTGTTGCATGACACAATGAACTTGTAAACCAGTGTGTGATTCCAAACCTTTAATTTCTTAAAGGAATACAGACAATTCTCAGATGTTTTATTGCACTTCCCCTATTGCTCCTTCAGTGATGGAATTGCTGTTCTTATTCACATAATAATGATAAAATATGAAGTTTATGGTGTAATAAGATCAGTGCATGAAGTGGACAGCATAATAAAGAAGCAATTTAGTCACTGAAGAAGTGGTACAGGAAGTACCACAAAACATCTGAGATTTATCTGTTTCCTTTAAGAAATTAAAGACAGATTTCACTTTACAGTTGAAATGCTTAGATTTTCTCCATTTCTCTATTCTACCTGTGATGTACAAAGATCACAAAATTTACCATCTGTTCCCAACTGCCTGGCCATTTCATTCACCTAGTCTCAGTCCATGTGGTTTTTAGCTGTGAGGTTATTTGAAGAACACAATATACCAGGACAATACTGAAACCCTAACAAAGACGACATAACAAGGCATGTTGAGAACATTCTAAAGGAAATGTTATGAGCAACAACTGACAGTATACGGTTCTACAATTTCAGTATACTGTTGACAATGGGAGACATCACAAAGAACAGGCTGACGAACATTGCTGTTTGACATGGATATGATTTGCAATCTGAATATACCTCTTGCATAGCTGTTTACTCCTATGCATAATAGTGTCCCATCCACTGGCACTTTACAAGAATTCTTTAATTTTATTACAGAATTCTTTCCATTATAAATTTCAGTTCTGCGAATTAGCTGTTTTCCATCTACAAGTCTTCAAAAGTGATGCAGTTTAATTATAGCTACCCTGTGTATCTTTATATCTTAACTTTCAAGAATTCATAAAAGCTGTCCACTTCGCTTTAGTACATTAACTTTGGCACATACTTTTATTTAGGTTTTATGGATGTGGGTCTGGTAATCACAGAGGTTAAAAACTGCTGTTAAACAGTAACCATCCTTTAGTGGTTAGCTAGCATATGTTTCTTCAATGATGATTTCCACCTAAACTGTCTACCACAAATGTTACATGGAAAAATACTTCCGGTATGAATGTGCATATGTTGTTGTAAGAAACGTTCTGCTTTAAATGTCTTTTGGCATATAGGGCATGGAAATCTTTGTGCTGAGTGAACTTCAAAGTGCTGTTTAAGTTTTCCAAGCTTGAAAAATGATTTTCCACACTTAAAGCATGAATATCCTGGTTTGGAAACTAAGGAAAGAGAGAAAGAACAAATTAATTTCACATTAATAATACTGAAACAGTTTTTAAATTTTAATACTTAATAAAATGATATAGTGTGGCAAGTAATAAAAGACACTGCTTTGGGCTAACCCCCATCTCTTTCTCTCAGTAATGAACTAAAATCAGTAAAAAAAAAAAAAAAAAAACCTACAGGTCTCACCTGAGGTTAAAATTAACTAGATAAGACTCAGTTATAATGAAAAATATAATGATAGGTGATAGCAGAACAGACACAGAAATTCATCATGAGACCTGCACTGAAGGATCATACTTTGTTAATTAAGTTTTATTACCAAAAGAATAGCAGTTCCTTGGCTGGTTGCCCTTTGCAAACATCACCAGAATGTTTATATTTTTTCCCCCTCCAGAGAAGCCAGACCAGCAGGAATTTGAATGTTTTATTTCACTGTCAACAGATGGCATCCATCTGTTGACAGTGAAATGAAACATTCAAGTGAAACTGTTGAAGCCTGAAATAAACCTGAATGGTCAAAAAACGTTGATCACATGAAAGTGACTGATGATATGTTCTAAGAAAGGGAAAAAAATTTTTCCTTTAAGTCTGGGTTTCTTATTGTAATGAAGTAGTATGCATATAGTGATGACCTAGGATACCTCAGGATTATTTTTATACATTTGTAATTCTTCAGTTTTTCTATTTTTGCAATGTTATTTATATTGATAAGCATTAGCATTAGCATTAGCAGAGGCATATGATGCAAGAAAGCAAGCTTATTCAGCATCAGCCAAAAAAAAAAAAAAAAAAAACCCACTCCCATTTCACCCCTCCGTTCGTTCGAAATACCTGTCCAGTTGAGCTTTAAATTTGTTTAGGCTATCAACTTCAACAACAAGTGATGGAAGTCGGTTCCACCAACCAACCACCCGCTGGCCAAAGGCAAATTTCCGCACATCTATCCGACATCCGTCCTTCCTCAATTTGAATTTATGCCCTCTGAGGTGATTATTCTGAGAAAGATGAAGAATCCCATTGGCATTGAGCATGCTCAAACCATTCAAAGCCTTATACACCTCTATCAGATCACCTCGCCGGTGCCTATTCTCCAGACTCTGTAATTTGCAAAACTTAAGCCTTTCTTCGTAAGAGCAACCCTTTGTTCCATTTACTAATCTTGTTGCCCTTCTCTGTACCCGTTCCAGCAGCTCTACATCCTTCTTGAAATGAGGCCTCCAGACCTGTATACAGTACTCAAGATGTGGCCTTACCATTGCCTTATACAAGGGAATAATCACCTCCTTATCCCTGCTAGAAAAATTCCTGTATATCATTGACAAGACACCATGAGCTACTCTTGCAGCTCGTCTGCACTGCTCAGAGAACTTCATATCTGCCTGCACAATTACCCCCAGGTCCTTTTCATTCTCCACCACTGTCAGTGTAGTACCGCAGAGTTGATACGTTGCTCTGGGGTTAGTGTTTCCCATATGCAGCACTTTACATTTGTCGATGTTAAACCTCATTTGCCACCTCTCAGCCCATCTGTTCAACCTTTCCAGATCCTGTTGCAGCAGCATAGCGTCAGTATTGTCCTTAATGACCCTGCCAACCTTTGTATCATCTGCAAACTTGGACATTAAACTTGATATCCCATCATCAATATCATTCATAAACACCGAAAACAACAACGGACCCAACACTGAACCTTGAGGAACTCCACTAATAACATTAGTCCACGTTGAGCAGTGTCCATTGATTACCACTCTCTGTCTTCTGCCACTCAACCATCCCCTTATCCATAGCAGCAATTTGCCTCCAATGCCACACTGCTCCAATTTGTGCAGCAGTCTTCCATGTGCAACAGTATCAAAAGCCTTTCTAAGATCCAAATATATAATATCAAAGTTATTCCCTGCATCCAGTTCTTTTGTGACTACATCATAGTATCCAATCAAATTGGTCAGGCAAGACCTGCCCTTAACAAAACCATGCTGCATCTGAGCTATAACTGAATTCTTGTCTAGATGATCCTGCAGTGCTTCTTTAACCAGTGCCTCCATTAATTTACCTGGAACAGAAGTTAAACTAACAGGTCTATAATTACTTGTGTCAGCCTTTGAACCTCCTTTGTGAATTGGGGTCACATTTGCACATCTCCAGTCCATAGGTACCTCCCCTGAGTCCAAGGAAGCTCTCATAATTATGGCTAAGGGTTTGCTTACTTCCTTTGCTGCCTCCTTTAATATAACTGGATAGATCCCATCCACCCCAGGTGCCTTTTTTATGTTTATCCTCAACAATCTCTCCTCCACTTTCCTCTCAGTTATTACAAAATCATCCAGCTCACTGCCAATGTTTACTTTACCTACATCATTCTCCTTCCTGAATAACTCCTCATGCGTGAATGTAGATGCAAAATACTCGTTTAGATTGTTAACCACCTGAGCAGGATCCTCAACTGTTGAACCATCAATATCCAGTGGACCAATCTGATTCATCCCTTTCCTTTTCGAGTTCAAGTATGTAAAGAACTCTTTTCTGTTTTTCTTTGCATCCTTTGCCAAGGATTTTTCATAGTCTGCCTTTGCCTGCCTAATCTCCTTTGTGACTTGGTTACAGACCAACTTATATCTATCATAGGCTTCCATGTCACCCATTAATTTGTATGTATCCCATGCATTTTTCTTCTCTGCCACATGTCTCATTAGTTCATCTGACAACCATTTAGGCCTAAACCTTGAACAATATTTCTTAGTTGGTATGTAAAGCCTGGTAGCCTCCAAGATTAGTTCCTTGAATGCTTCCCATTTTGAGTTTGCTGTTGGTAACATCATCAGTTGGTCCCACTGTATAGAACTTAAATACTGTCTCAGACCATCATAGTCGCCTTTACGAAAACAAAAACCCTTCCCTTTACCTCTGATGGTAGTTACCTCCTTGAGTAAATCCCACTTCAACACACTGTGATCACTGCCACCTAGTGGTTCATTTATCTGCAGGTTCTTAATGCATGAAGAATCACTACTGATAATCAGATCAAGAGTATTGCTCCCTCTTGTTGCCTCACGAACATGCTGATGTAGCAAACAATCATCCAATAAATCCACAAAAGCCTTGCTAGTGTGCGAGTGACCAACCCACAAATTCCAGTCAATATCTGGGAAATTAAAGTCCCCCATTATAAGACTCTCTGATTTACTGGCCCACTCTATTTCCCTGTACAATATCTTATTATACTCATCAGAGTCATTAGGCCTATAGCACACTCCTACTCTCAATTTTGATTTCCCTATGCTTATGTCACACCAAACTGACTCGACGCTGCCCTGTCCATCGATGTCGACTGGCTTCACTTCCTTGGACTTTATGTGTTTCTTAATTAATAGCATAACCCCTCCTCCCCTCCTGTCCTGTCTATCCTTTCTATACACATTGTATTCCCCAAATTCCAGTTCCGCATTACTTATATCTGTGTGACACCACGTCTCTGATATCCCAACAATATCTGCCTTTGATGTTTTGAGCAATACCTCAAATTCATCAAATTTATTTACCAAACTCCTAGCATTGGTGTACACTGAAGTATACATGCACCTGTTCCTATTCTTAGCTACCCTAACACAACCCATGTGTTTACTTGTACCGCAATGACTACCAGCAGTCTCTGAAATATCGTTAATCTATTAGTCCTTGTATCCCCCCCCAACTAGCAGTTTTCCGACCCACCTAACACTGCCTCGACAGCATCAGCAAAAATTCTTGCACCCTTTCTATTTAAGTGTATCCCATCCCTGTAGAAGCAATCTCTCCTGTTAACAAGAACAGTCCAGGCTGAAAAAAATTCTACCCCTTGAGCCTTGCACAATCCCTCCAGGGCCGAATTGATCGACAAGGCTCTCATCATATACTCCCTCCTATCGTGTCTGGGCAGAATTGCAGACACTTTCAAGTTCAACCCTAATTCACGGCTTTTTTTCAACAGTGACCTGTACTTGCTAAGTAATTCCGCCGGTCTCCTACTCTTAATATCATTAGTGCCAACGTGTACAACTATATCACCTTTTGTGCCCTTAAAAGATGATATCCGCTCTACAACGTCATCAACCTTTGCCCCTGGCAGACATACCCTGGTCCTATTCCACCTATCCTTTTTACAAAGGATGTTCCCCGTTTCCCTGACAATAGAGTCACCAACAAGAAGACAAATATTTTCCAAAATTTTAAATTGAGACTCACTCAAATTAGGCTCACTCAAATATGAAGAGATAGAATGAGCTGAAAAAGAAATTCATATGCAGGAAACTGCTAAAATGGATATGCAAAACATACTTTTCCAAGACACTACAATTTAGTGACTTCAGCTTGATGTAAATAAAATGTATTTGCAAGTAAAGAAAACTGTAAGAGTGTTTTGTTTTTCTGCCTAGAGCAGCAACATGCTGTGAGTCATCCATGATCAGATTAACAGGCACAAGAAAATATAATAATTAGAAGTGGATAACTAAAAGGGATGTAAAAAGGTAGACAACTATAGATATTAAAATATAAAGTTCATTGTAATAGGAACTTTTTTCCTGTATGAGAATTAAGATGTTATTTTTTTGTTATTTTATTTTTTTTTTTAGGAGCATTAGCAACTAAGCCATATTGCTCCGGGGATATGCGGTGGTCATTCTCTGACCTTTCCGCATCCTCCGTATTTGGCGGTCACGGGCTTGAATTAAGAAGAGAATTAAGAAGAATCAATATGTAACTGTATTTTGGAATGAATTCTGAAATGCAGTTACATGAAACCATTACAATCTTATTTTTCAGAAAGAATGGCTTATATCTAATTCACATATATGAGGGTCACTCAAAAAGTTATCTACTTCGGTAATAAAGAAAAATATAGGCTTATTTTTAAAAATTATTTCTCAGTATATATTCTGCTTGAATTTGATGTATGTGTT
Organism: Mastigoproctus giganteus; assembly: GCF_048544385.1. Taxonomy (NCBI): domain Eukaryota; kingdom Metazoa; phylum Arthropoda; class Arachnida; order Uropygi; family Thelyphonidae; genus Mastigoproctus; species Mastigoproctus giganteus. Next base: position 27,280,948 of record NC_143587.1, read on the forward strand.
CCATTTTGAAGGCAAAAAGGAAATACTTGAAAAAAAAAAAAAATTAACTTTATTCTGGCCTCTGAAAAAGCCATTACAGCTTCTTTGAGATTATCATCATCGCTTAGAAATCAATGCCCATCAGGTGTTTCTTCAAATTTCTGAAGAGTCTGAACTGCTGAGCAGGTGATTTAACTCCTGGAATCCGCAATCTCTCAGAGCAGCAATTGCTTTATGGGACTTGGGGAGCATTGTCATGAAGAAGCAAGGCACCTTGTGTCAATTTCACTCCTCTCTGTTCCTTTATGGCCCCTCTTGAAATTTTGATTATAGCAACATAGGTATCTCCAGTGATTGTTTTCTTATATGGCATTTAGTTTATCACATAAATTCCTTCCATATCCCAAAAAAATGGTTTCCATGATGTTTCAAGTGAAGGTTTGAGTTCTGAAATTTCTGGGTGGTGTTGACCCATGGCTTTTTTATTGCTTGGAATCTCATTTTTTTTCCAGATCCCAGTAGTGAATCCATGTTTCATCATCAGTTACAATTCTTGAAAGATACTCTTGTGGATCTGCATCATGCATGTAAATTTTCCTAATAAATTTGGGCTCTACATTGTTTCTGAAGAAGTACAAATAGTCTTGGCACCCAGCAAGAACAAACTTTTGATATGGAATGTTTACAGAGGACGGTCAGTACTGACCACTCAGAAATATTACATTCTCTGACAGTCACACACACACACACTATTTATTAATTAATCTATCCTTCATAACCAAGTCTTCAATTTTTTGGCACATTTCTGGAATTGTCCCTTCCGATGTTTGCCCTCAATGGGTATCATTCTCTCAACCTCATTTAAACTGCTAAGACCAAAATTTTATCTGGTATTCAGAAAGGAAAACATCACCATATGCAGCTTTCATGTGTTCATGAATAACTTTTGGTCTATTTCCTTTTATTGTCAAAAATTTGATGAGGCTCCAATTTCATGACATCCATATTTTCCTTTGGTTTGGCTACTTTAAATTTCTTCTGTTCTTCTTACTTCACTGGATTTGTTGGACCTGAACAATAAGATACAAAAATTTATGACAGTTTGATAAAACTACAGTTTTTTTTTATACATCAAGCATATTTGTAGTCAAGGTAGATAACTTATTGAACACCCTCCTACCTATGATCATGACTATTTTATGTAGCAGAATTTAATGCATAGAACAGGCTCGCTATAATGCTTAATAGAAATTTAATGTGACTTACCATTGTTTTAAAGGATATACTTTTTGGAGTACTAAAACATCAAAAAATAAATAAGTAAAAAATAAGTAGCAGCAACAAAAGTGGAGGTTGGAGTGAAAATCACTGTTCTATTTTAAGGATACATTTATTTTTATTTTTCAGGTATAATTTAAAATGTATATCTTTTATTCTTAACATTTTTTTAAAAATCGAACAGCATCTCCAAATCCAAAATGCATTTAAAAATCAGAGACAGTGCCAGGCCAGCCATTTCAATGCTTACTGGCATCTCACACTATTTATTATATAATAATACTATAAGCCACCTACCAGCTGAGACTTCTATGTCTCAGCTGGTAGGTGGCTCCCATTGGTGAACCTATGCCAAATATGTGAATAATTGTACTTAATCTAAGTGAGCAGCCAAGTGGTTTCTAGAAGAAAAATTTCCATTTAAACACATAACCATTATGCGTGCATTGCCCCAATAACTGCGATGAGAACTGTGCTTAAGGGTTTTTAAAATCCACACTATCAGCTGGTGTGAGAAAAGAAAATATGCATTTGAGTATAAAACATGCATATGAAACTTCAAAACAGAAAGGTGGAAAAGAGCATTGAACAATGTATGAAACAATGCAGTGGTGGCAATAATTTTGAAACAAGGAAATTATTAAAACAGAAAGGTTAAAAATGGACTGCTTTTTTATTTCCCATAAATTTTTGATATCAGAAATGCATGTAAATGTGTAATATGTTGGTTAGCTACATAGTCTTGACAAACTGAACCAGTAGCAATGGATTCAGTTATCAAGTTTCTCTAAGGTTTTTTCTCTATCTGTGCTGGTACATATATTCCCAGTGTGTGCAGAGAAGCTAATTTGAGAAGAATCTCCTTTAAAACTTAATCTGGAGGTATGATACTCACATTGTGAAGGATGTAGTCCCAATTGGATGTCATTACATCCATTTTGGTACTGTTGTAAATTATATTATTATAATGATGGAAGGAAATACAATAGTTTAAAAGAAATAAGCCATGCATACTTTTTTAAGAAGTGCCATTTAAATTTAAAGATATCTGATGCTAGGTGTGTGGTTAAAGATCATAGTTTCTAAAAGTGGTTAAAGATCATAGTTTGTAGAAGAGTAATGGTAAATCAAAATGATTCAAATTTCTGGTAAATTTTAAAGAATATCAGTCATTATTTATGCTATTATAATTGCCAATACAGAGATAGAGAATATTACACTTACAAATTTAAACACAAATTTGTAAGTGTAATATTAAGTGTAAGTTTAATGGAATGTAAGTGTAAGTGGAATATGTAATTATTTTAAAGATATCATTTTAGAAATATCCACATAGCATTTACTTTTGTCTATTTTTGTTGTTGTTTTACATTTAGTCTCTGTTAATAAAAAAAAAAAAAAATCTAATTCATTTTGTGCAAAAAATGTCACTGACCAAATGCAATATCCTGGAACAGGACTGCTGTGAGACTTTTTTCTATAAATTCTATAAAGAAAATGATGTATGAATTGGATTAATGAATAATGATAACTTCAATGAAGAGTGCAGGCTGCCTTATATAAAATTGCTTTCTCCCATTTTTGAGAAATTGCTAGAGAAAAACAATTTCTCAAAAATGGGAAATGACATAACTGGTCAAAAATGACATAACTGGTATTAGTAGATTAATCCCATTAAAAAAAAAGATATCTATAAATGAAATAAAGTAAAAAAAAAAAAAAAAGAAAACTAAAGTAATTAAAAGCAGACAATTTCTAACACTAGCACTTACCTAAGAATAATTTGAGAGAGAGTTGTAATTAAATTTCTTCATTTTGGAAGCCTATAGATGAAAACAGTTAATTGTACAGAGGTGAAATTTAGAATGATCAAACATCCAAACCATTTATCCAATCCTTGTAAGCCTTTTCCAAACTATACGCTAACCCAGTGATTTTCAACCGGGGTGCCGCAACAACATTCCAGGGGTGCCACGTAATTTGGGTTTAAGTTACTTAAACTTATTATTATTTTTTAAATTTATATGTTAATTTCTTATAAAGAGGTGTACAGTATCTTTTTAATTTTGTGGTGATCTGTAATTTTTTTTTTTTTTTTTTATGAAAACCCCAAACATGAAAGGTATCAAAACCTATAGTACTTAGTACCGTGCACGGGTTGAAGGAGAAGTATGGGGGGAGGGGGATGCCGGAAACTTTGCTCTAGAGACTAAACATGGGTTTCACCACTTCAAGCCTCCAATAAGCAAAGTAGTGGTATTTCACCGGTTGATGAAAGTCATCTACCACCTACAATTGATGTTTACTTAGTACCTCTATATAAAGAATAAAATTATATACTGTATATATATAATTGTATTATGAAATGCAATTTTTATAATTATATTATTGTAATAAATATCATATAACATATATTTTTTAATATTATATATATATATTGAGAAAATTGAGTAGGGGTGCTGCAAAATAAAATAAATTACTTAGGGGTGCCGTTATTAAAAAAAGGTTGACAACTTCCCCTCAGGAATATTGGAGGGCTCAAGATTTTAGCATTAGCATTAGCATTAGCAGAGGCATATGATGCAAGAAAGCAAGCTTATTCAGCATCAGCCAAAAAAAAAAAAAAAACCCACTCCCATTTCACCCCTCCGTTCGTTCGAAATACCTGTCCAGTTGAGCTTTAAATTTGTTTAGGCTATCAACTTCAACAACAAGTGATGGAAGTCGGTTCCACCAACCAACCACCCGCTGGCCAAAGGCAAATTTCCGCACATCTATCCGACATCCGTCCTTCCTCAATTTGAATTTATGCCCTCTGAGATGATTATTCTGAGAAAGATGAAGAATCCCATTGGCATTGAGCATGCTCAAACCATTCAAAGCCTTATACACCTCTATCAGATCACCTCGCCGGTGCCTAGTCTCCAGACTCTGTAATTTGCAAAACTTAAGCCTTTCTTCGTAAGAGCAACCCTTTGTTCCATTTACTAATTCCATTTACTTTGTTCCATTTTAAGCCTTTTGCCAATAGAATCACACCTTTGATTAGGTTTCTCCCTTATCCCTCCTTCAAAGTGACTAACACTAAAAACATTGATATGTTTTATTCTCTTCTGTTTGCCAAAAAAGAAATTGCAGATACTGTTCTCTCTCTGGTACCATTAATTTCATTTCTTTATGTTTGTATCATTATCCCTGTAATCATTATAATAATAAATATAATTACTTTGTATTCATTTAATGTTAACTATTTAAGTTATATTTATTTTATTACCGTGCAGTGTTTGCTGTTTATTCTCCTACTGTACATCTTTTTGGCTACTGCTGTACAGAGCAGATATTTGGAATATTATTTATTGTAATAGTATCCATGATGATAAACTGATATTTATTTATTTATATGAAAATGACAAAAAAAAATAAAATAAATAATTCTAAAGGTTGAAATTGAAACCTGGATGAACTTGAACTATTTTGTATTATTATACGTTTTCAGGTTTATCCACTAAATTAATTATGATGAAAAACCTAATTTAAAACTTATCTTGAATTTGTATTTTTATCTAATGAATTAAAAGGATTACAAGAAAGCAATATTAAAAATCTCTAAATAAATAAGCACATAGCTCTAGTTCATCAATAGTATTAATATTTACCTACATTAAAATCTGCAAGACACTGGTAACTGTAATCAATTAGCCAGCCTTTGATGAGTGGTGACAGGTGATTTTGCCACTTGTCACCTGCACCTGTTCCAGCAGATTTACATCATTCCTAAAATGAGGTCTCCAGACCTGTATGCAGAACTCAAGATGCAACCTAACCATTGCCTTATACAATGGGATAATCACCTCCTTACCCCTGCTTGCAAAGTTCTTGTATATCATAGACAAAGCCCCATGAGCTGTCCTGGCAACTTGTCTGCATTGCTCAGAGAACTTCATATCTGACTGCACAATTATCCCCAGGTCTTTTTCATTTTCCACTATGCTAAGTGTAGTGCTACACAGTTGGTATGTTTTCATTAGCAATGGCCATAATAATTGCACTTACCCTCCTTTATTCAAATCTTCCTATTCAAGTGACATGATGTCACCATATGAGTTAAACTGCATACAAGTGAAATTGCAGACTGTGTAAGAGATGTGTCAATCTCCAGTTTCTATTTAGTAGTAGTATGATATACCACCAGTCAATTCTCAGTAAGGAAAGTGTAATTATTACTCTTTTATGCCCCTTTTAGAACAGTATATCAACTAAAAGAGCCTTTTTAGTTGATATACTGTACTTCCAAAAACGTTGGCTGTAATCAGTCTGAGGATGATTACAGCCAACCTTTATGTATCAAGGATTCTAAAAAAGCAATGCTCAAAATGTCAAAAGAAAATTTTGAATAGGGCTGAAGTGGATTAGTACTCCAGCACAGGACAGATTTTTAAAATGTTTAAGTCTCTGTAATTGTCATGCAAGCTCCACTCCTAAAAGCTATGTACAAAGAACGTATGGGTGTAATGGTAAGTGAAAGAACTATCCCACAAAAACTTGCCATGAGTGGTTCAAAATTCAGAAGAACAGTGCTCGTGGAAGTATCTATAGAAACAGCATGCATTTGAGATTTCATCAGAGTGAGTAGCTATTTGATTTGGAAGGAAAGTAACACTAAGGCAAAAGAGAAAACCCAATTTTTTTGATGCAGAGGAAGCAACATTTGTGATGACCTTATGCCCAAAGAGATTAGAAGCAAGGGTAATTCCTACAGAGATATATGATCTTATCTAGAAATTTGAGTATCATTGAAGATAAATTATCAGAAAACATAGATGGATATGGTAGATAGTCTGTAATCAAGTCACAAAGTATAGTAGGCAAGCCAAGGCAGATTACAAGAAATCTTTGGAAAACAATGTAAAGAAAAACAGTAGAGACTTCTTTACTTATGTAAACTCTAAAAGGAAGGGGATGAATCAGATTGGTCCACTTGACATCAGTGGTTTGATTGTCTATGAACCTGCTGAGGTAGCTGACAAACTGAATGAGTATTTTGCATGAAGAAGTCTGTAGGGGAAGTGGAGGCCAGAAACTTATCAAAAACTGTCAGGGAGCTAAATGATTTTGTAATAACTGAGAGCAAAGTGGAGGAGAAATTGTTTAAATTGAACATACGAAAGGCACCTGGGGTGGATGGCATCTATCCAGTTATATTAAAGGAGGCAGCAAAGGAAGTAAGCAAACCCTTAGCCATAATTATGAAAGCTTCCTTAGCAGGGCTGTGCTGAGCCATTTTAGTACCTGAGGCAAAAATAAAAAATTGCACCCTCCCCTAAAATATTAAAAAAAAAATTAATTAAAAGAAATATGACTTATTTAAAATATGTTTCTGGTACACATTTTAATAAAAATAAAGGATTGACAAAAAATAAAATAAAAACTGTTTAAATATGATTTTTATTCTCATCAGCAGTATTTATTATAAATATATAACAGATTTATAATAAATATAAATGCAACAAGGCATAATACTATAAGAGCTTAAAATTATCTATTAAATATTGGTACACCACAGATAGCTCTTAAATGAAAACTATGGTAGTGGTGTAAAGGCATCATTTCAACTGTATCTCATATTGTGCAATGTACAATGTACTGCACTACCTTGAATAAGTAATGCTTCTCTAATAGAGAAGACTGTTGTTACTTATTCTCGGTGAGCACCACCACCAGTTACAATGTACTGCACTACCTTGAATAAGTAATGCTTCTCTAATAGAGAAGACTGTTGTTACTTATTCTCAGTGAGCACCACCACCACCCAAACAGCACTGTTTCAAGGCCAGTTGGCCTTTCGTCGGTGGATGGGCAGGTACCCTGATATTGCAATCATGACAACCCAGTTGTGAAGTTAATCCCACAATATGTCATGTTCAATACCAAGGTACCTGCCCACCCAACGATGAAAGGCCAACTAGCCTTGAAACGGTGCTGTCTGGGTGGTGGTGCCACCGAGAACAATAACAATAGTCTTCTCTGTTAGAAAAAGGGTCACTTATTATTAGTGTGAAGGATGATCACAATATAAGATACAATTAAAATGATGCATTTTTTAGCATTAGCATTAGTAGAGGCATTTGATGCAAGAAAGCAAGCTTATGCAGCATCAGCCAAAAAAAAAAAAAAAAAAAAAAACCACTTCCACTTCACCCCTCTGTTCGTTCAAAATACCTGTCCAGCTGAGCCTTAAACTTATTTAGGCTATCAACCTCCACCACAAGGGATGGAAGTCTGTTCCACCAACCAACCACCCGCTGGCTAAAGGCAAATTTCCGCACGTCTATCCTACATCTGTCTTTCCTTAATTTGAATTTATGCCCTCTCAGGTGATTATTCTGAGCTAGAGGAAGAATCCCATCAGCATTGAGCATGCTTAAACCATTCAAGGCTTTATACACCTCTATCAGATCACCTCGCTGGTGCCTAGTCTCCAGACACTGTAATTTGCAAAACTTAAGCCTTTCTTCGTAAGAGCACCCCTTTGTTCCATTCACTAATCTTGTTGCCCTTCTCTGTACTCGTTCCAGCAGCTCTACATCCTTCTTGAAATGAGGCCTCCAGACCTGTATACAGTACTCTAGGTGTGGCCTGACCATCGCCTTATACAATGGAATAATCACCTCCTTATCCCTGCTGGAAAAATTCCTGTATATCATTGACAATACTCCATGAGCTACTCTTGCAGCCCGTCTGCACTGCTCGGAGAACTTCATATCTGCCTGCACAACCACCCCCAAGTCCCTTTCATTCTCTACCACTGTCAGTGTTGTACCACAGAGTTGATACGTTGCTCTGGGGTTGCTGTTTCCCATGTGTAGTACTTTACATTTGTCAATGTTAAACTTCATTTGCCACCTCTCAGCCCATCTGCTCAACCTTTCCAGATCCTGTTGCAGCAGCATAGTGTCAGTAGTGTCCTTGACAACCCTGCCAACCTTTGTATCGTCTGCAAACTTGGACATTAATCCCGATATACCATCATCAATATCATTTATAAATACAGAAAACAATAATGGACCCAACACTGAGCCCTGAGGGACTCCACTAATAACATCAGTCCACGATGAGCAGTGTCCATTGATTACCACTCTCTGTCTTCTCCCCCTCAACCACCCCTTTATCCATAGCAGCAATTTGCCTCCAATGTCACACTGCTCCAATTTGTGTAGCAGTCTTCCATGTGCAACAGTATCAAAAGCCTTTCTAAGATCCAAGTATATAATATCAAAGTTATTCCCTGCATCAAGTTCTTTTGTGACTGCATCATAGTATCCAATCAAGTTGGTCAGGCAAGACTTCCCCATAACAAAACCATGCTGTGTCTGAGCTATAACTGAAGTCTTGTCTAAATGATCCTGCAGTGCTTCTTTAACCAGTGCCTCCATTAATTTTCCTGGAACAGAAGTTAAGCTCACAGGTCTATAATTACTTGTGTCAGCCTTTGATCCTCCTTTGTGAATTGGGGTCACATTTGCACATTTCCAGTCTATGGGTACCTCCCCTGAGTCCAAGGAAGCTCTCATAATTATGGCTAAGGGTTTGCTTACATCCTTTGCTGCCTCCTTTAATATAACTGGATAGATCCCATCCACCCCGGGTGCCTTTCTTGTGTTTATCTTCAACAGTTTCTCCTCCACTTTACTCCCAGTTATTTCAAGATTCTGTAGCTTACTGCTAGAGTTGAATACACCTCTGGCATTCCCCTCGCTGAATAACTCCTCATGTGTGAATGTCAATGCAAAATATTCATTTAGTTTGTTAGCTACCTGAGCAGGATCATCAACACTTGACCCATCAATATCAAGTGGACCAATCTGATTCATCCCTTTCCTTCTAGAGTTTACATAAGTAAAGAACTCTTTGCTGTTTTTCTTTGCATCCCTTGCCAAGGATTTCTCGTAATCTGCCTTCGCCTGCCTAACCTCCTTTGTAACTTGGTTGCATATCAACTTGTATCTATCATAGGCTTCTGTGTCATGTGTTAATTTGTATGTATCCCATGCATTTTTCTTCTCTGCCATATGCCTCATTAGTTCATCTGACATCCATTTTGGCCTAAACCTTGAACAATATTTCTTAGTTGGTATGTAAAGCCTAGTAGCTTCCAAGATAAGTTCTTTGAATGCTTCCCATTTTGAATTTGCTGTTGGTAACATCATCAGTTGTCCCACTGTATAGAATTTAAATACTGTCTCAGTCCATCGTAGTCGCCTTTACGGAAGCAATAACCCTTCCCTTTACCCCTAATGGTAGTTACCTCTTTGAGTAAATCCCACTTCAGCACACTGTGATCACTGCCACCTAGTGGTTCATTTATCTGCAGATTCTTAATGCATGAAGAATCACTGCTGATAATCAAATCAAGAGTATTACTCCCTCTAGTTGCCTCCCGAACATGCTGATGTAGAAAACAATCATCCAATAAATCCACAAAAGCCCTGCTAGTGTGTGAGTATCCAGCCCCCAAATTCCAGTCAATATCTGGGAAATTAAAATCTCCCATTATAAGACACTCTGATTTACTGGCCCACTCTATTTCCCTGTATAGTTCCTTATTATACTCATCAGAGCCATCAGGCCTATAGCACACTCCTACTCTCAATTTTGATCTCCCAATGTTTATGTCACACCAAACTGACTCCACACTGCACTGTCCAGCGATGTCGACTGGCTTCACTTCCTTGGTTTTTATGTGTTTCTTAACTAATAGCATAACACCTCCCCCCTTCCTATCCTGTCTATCCTTTCTGTAGACGTTGTACTCCCCAAATTGCAGTTCCGCATCCCTTATATCTGTGTGACACCACGTCTCTGATATCCCAACAATATCTGCCTTCGATGTTTTGAGCAATACCTCAAATTGATCAAATTTATTTACTAAACTCCTAGCATTGGTGTACACGCAAGTATACCTGCACATGTTTCTATTCTTAGCTACCCTAACACAACCCATGTGTTTACTTGTACCGCAATGGCTCCCAGCAGTCTCTGAAATACCATGCATCTTGTTTTTCAGGCTTCTGCTCATTCTAATAGCAGCAGTGCAAGAATCTCTTTCACCTCTGCCAGTGGCTACTGTCAATCTATTGGTCTTTGTCTCCCCCCAAGCTAGCAGTTTTCCGACCCACCTAACACTGCCTCGATAGCATCAGCAATGCTTTTACACTACGAATGTAGTTTTCTTTTAAGATCTATCTATGGTGTATCTACACCAATATTTAATAGATAACAGATTTATTTATGCATCATTCATTTCAAAAATAGCAGTACCTCAGATAGCGCTGGTGCACAGAGCCCTGTATCTGTACACTGACATGACAAAAAGATTTTCATCTTGCAAAAGCAAGATGCTAAACGGATTGGAATAATCAAAACATAAAATCGAAAACAGTGGCAATTTAATCTTTCTTCTGGTGCCACTTTCAGCTTTTAACCTGAGGCAAGAGCCTTGTTTACCTCACACTCTGCATGGCCCTATTCCTTAGACTCAGAGGAGGTCCCCCTCCCCCTGGACTGGAGATGTGCAAATGTGTCCCCAATTCATAAAGGGAGGTCAAAGGGTGACACAAGTAATTACACACCTGTTAGTTTAACTTCTGTTCCAGGGAAAATAATGGAGTCACTGGTTAAGAAAGCAGTGCAGAATCATCTAGACAAGACTGCAGTTACAGTTCAGACACTGCATGGGTTTGTTAAGTTTTTTTCTGACAAATTTGATTGGATACTATGATGTGGTTACACAGAACTGTATGCAAAAAATAATTTTTATATCATATACTTGGATTTTAGGAAAGCTTTTGATACTGTTGCACATGGAAGACTACTGTACAAATTGGAGCAGTGTGGCATTAAAGGCAAGTTGCTACAATGGATAAATGGATGGTTGAGTGGGAGAAGACAGAGTGGTAATCAATGGACACTGCTCTTCGTGGACTAATGTTATTAGTGGAGTTCCCCAGGGTTTGGTGTTGGGCCCATTGTTGTTTTCTGTATTTATCAATGATATTGATGAAGGTATATCAGGGTTAATGTCTAAGTTTGCGGACAATACGAAGATTGGCAGGGTTGTTAATGACAGTAATGATAGTACACTACTGCAACAGGATCTGGAAAAGTTGAGCAGATGGGCAGAGAGGTACAACTAAAGTTTAACATTGACAAATTCAAAGTACTGGATATGGGTAGCAATAACCCTAGAGTAATGTTCAAACTGGGTGGTACTACACTGAGGATAGTGGAGAATGAAAAGGACCTGGGGGGTAATTGTGCAGTCAGATATGAAGTTTGCTGAGCAGTGCAGATAGGCTGCAAGAGTAGCTCATGGTATCATGTCAATGATACACAGGAATTTTTCTAGCAAGAATAAGGAGGTGATTGTCCACTTGTAAAAAGCAGTGGTCAGGCCACACCTTGAGTACTGTTTGTTTGTTTGTAAGCTTTACGGTGTAAGGGCAGCAAGGTCATAATGCGCCTACTTGAGTAATGCACACCGGTCTGGAGGCCTCATTTTAGGAAGGATATAGAGCTGCTGGAATGAATACAGAGAAGGGCAATGAGATTGGTGAGTGGAACAAATAGTTGCTGTTATCTAGAAAGGCTTAAGTTCTGCAAATTGCAACATCTGGAGACTAGGCACCTGCAAGGTGATCTAATTGAGGTATATAAGGCCTTGAATGGTAAGCTCAATGCTGATGGGATTCTTCCTCTTGCTCAGATTACTTACTTGAGAGGACATAAATTCAAATTGAGGAAAGACAATTGTAGAATAGATGTACGGAAATTTGCCTTTAGCCAGCAGGTGGTTGCTAGTTAGAACAAACTTCCATCTATCGTAGTGGAGGCCGAAAACTTAAATAAGTTGAAGGCAGAACTAGACAAACATTTAGACTGAATGGATGGGTGAAATGGGAAGGGTTTTTTTTTTTTTTTTTTTTGGCTGATGCTATATAAGCTTGCTATCTAGAATCATATGCCCCTACTAATGCTAATGCTAATAAGCATAGCAGGAGAAGGATCCTTACTTATATCTTGCAGTAAGTAAGGATCCTTACTGCAAGATATAACACAGGACTGAGTTTTAGAAGAATTGAAATCAACTAAGTTATCTTTGTCCCAATGAAGAATTACCTGGAAGTTAGCATTTAAGGGCACCATTGCTCACAGTGAGCAGTGAGAGAGCAAAACTGGAAACCCAATTACAGAAAAAAGTCGGTAATCCTTAAGATGGAAGCTTATTTAGAAGATCTTTATGCAAAACGTAATCAAAAGCCTCGAAATGTCAAGAGCAACCGCTTGAATTTCATCCAACTTTTCCATGGGTGGGTAACATAAGCATATATCACCAGCAGATCAACACTGACGGAATCTACACTAGCGATCATTTATCAGATGGAAGGTTTATAGATAGTTTAGGAATTGATGGTTAATGAATTTTTTCATTACTTTAGAAATAATAGAAGTAAGTGCAATGAGACAATAACTGGATGGGCGGGATGTGTCACCTTTTTAGGGACGGGCTAGATATGAGAAAATTTCCAAACAGAAAGAAAAACACTAGTTGAATAAGAAAGGGTAAAAAAGACAACATAGAAGTAAACTCAGTAAACTCAATTGCACAGGTTTTGAGAACAAGTGGAGAAATACCATCAGGATCTGGCAATTTCTTGGCATCAAGATTGTTCAGAATTCTTCTGACATCCTTTTGATGGAAGACCACAGGAGGTACTGAGTGGAGTGTACCTGAAATGGTAGGAGATGGTTTAACAAGATCATCAATACAAAGATTAGAAGAAAAGTATGATGGAAGCAGTTCAGCTTTATCTTTCACTGAGATGGCAATAGAACCATCAGGTTTAAAGTTTAAACAGAAGTGGGAATACAGATGGGAAAAAGTTGTGGAAGTTGTGGATGACTAAAAGCTTTGGCAGGAAACTAGAATGCTTGATTACTGTTTGGACAAGAAGCAAGTTTTCTATCCTGTTCAAAATCTAGTTTTGAACAAGAATAGAGTAGAGTCAATTGTTGTGAGCTTTGGTGTAGACAGAAAATTAACCTGGAGATTTGGATGCAAGCAATTGCAGTATGCAGCATTTTTTATCATGAATAGCCTTAGCACATTTATTGGAAAACCAAGGTTTATATAAAGGATGAGATTTTAAGGCAGAGTGTGGAATAAAGGATTCATCCCTACATGAATAATTTCACTGATGCGATCTGTGTAAACCTTGATATCAAAGATTTAAAACAGTAATCCAAACAAAGAAAAGAAGAATAGAAATCTTGCAGTTCAGCTCAGTTTGCATTCTCATAATAACAAACAATACAAGGCTGAGAAAGGTTCTGTTGGAGAAGAGACCACCACTATACTGTGATCTAAGAGGATTTGGTTATCAAAGAATAACCAGACTTTGCTAAAATTTGTTTCACTTGACTCAAGTGTCAACTGAATATCAGTTCCATCAGCTTTTTAGCTTGTTATACCTGAGAGAATTTCTGTGACAGCCTCAAGGACCAAACCATGGAGAATGGATTGGGTTCATTCCAATCCAAAAACCATGGATTGGATAGAACCCCAAGGTTTTGCTCAGACCCAGTGAACTAGATAGTTTTGGGATGCATAACAATGAAAGGAGTGAGCAGAAATACTTTTCAAATGGAATTGTTAATGATAACTACTACAAAAAATTTTAAAGGTGACGCTTCTGCCTGTTATCAGAGACCACTTTCAGGAAAAAGAAAACTATTTTTAAGCACGACACTGTCCCTTGCCAGATTGTAGACAAATGTGGTGAGAGGCAGAATCAAATGCAGTATTTGTAATATACAGTCAATAAATACCGTCAAATACAATATATGTACCAAAAATTGTATTTGTTAAATCTACAAAGTTTATACTGTAATTATTTCTACTCTTTCTAAAATAATGGGGAAATCAATTAACTCTTTTTTTTTTTTCTTTTTCGCTCTTGGTGTTACTTTTCTTCCAAACAGCTGCTCACTCTGTACAAATCACAAATGTGCCCTACCATGGAACACTGTTCCCACATCTGGGTGGTGCCCCCAAAACCTCTCTCTAGATTCTAGATTCCATTCAGGAGAGGGAAGTTACGTTAATTAATGACTCATCCCTAACAGAGTCTCTCCACTTGCTGTCTCATAGATATATTGTTTCTGCTGCATGCCTTTTCTACAGAAACTTCCATGGGCACTGTTCTTCTGAATTGGCTTCTATAATTCCCACTCTCTCTCTTTCAAAACAGTCCGAATATGTGCCACCAACATCGATTTACTGTCCAACTTCAAACTCACAGAACCAACTTTTCATCTTCCTCGTTTATTCATTCAACTGCTGTTTTCTGGAACAACCTTCCATCATATGTATTTTCTGAAAATTACAGTCTACAGAAGTTTAAGTCTAATGTCAACAAATATCTTCTTTCATCTTCTCAACCTCCAACTCAAGCATGGCACTAAGTACTATAGGTTCTAATAGAACTTTGTGAAAACCCCAAACACTCTTGTGTTTGGGGTTTTCATAAAAAAAAAAAAAAAAATTGTGCTTTTTTTATTTTTAGGTAAAGAAATTCATGTGAGAACCTCATACCAATGCATATCATGGCCAGGAAATTGCAGAGATTAAACTTCATAAAACTTCTGGCATGTTATGAGACAGAAAATGGTTGCAAAAAAACTGTAAAACAAAGAAAAAAAAACATTATGTCTGATACCATGAATTAGATAATGATACATCAAAAATCTGATACACTCTGTAGCAGACAGGTATAAGGGAGTAATTAAATCACAAGGTATCTGCCAATCTTTTATACAAGACCTACAGGCTATTATCACTACATTATGCTTAACGATATTATTATTATTTTTTTTAAATAATATTAACTAGGAACATCAGTCACAATGGAAAAGTATTTATGTTGAATGGCGTGCATTTCTATGACCTTTTCTAGATAAATATTTCTGAATACTTTGTTTATAATTTCTGATACAAATATGATACAGTATTTAATTGTGTTTGGTCAATATTATAAAAAAATTCAGTCTACAGGGGCAATTGTTCCAATTCTAATTGCTTTTTTGGTAAATAATTTATGGTAAAGGAAAGGCAACTGGATCAGTGATAAGTGCAAATGGGTGTACATAAAGAATAAATGCAGATTGCAAAGTCTAATGACTAGATATTGAAGGGAAGATATGATTGAGTTATATAAGGTGATAAAGGGGATTGAGTGAAATGAATGAGGAAAGTCTGTTCTCCCTCATAGGTAGGCCAAGAATCAGGGGAAACAAATAAAAACTCTCAGGGAATAACAGATTGGATCTCAGGAATTTGACCTGTGGGCAGTATATTGTCAAACACTGGAATAAGTTGCCTTCCAATGTGAAAGAGCATGAAATCTGGCTAAGTTCAGAGCAGACTTGGATAGTTACCTTCTGAGAATAGTATGAATATTCTATTTTATTTCATTTTTATTTTAATGTTTTTGGCTGATGAAGGAAAAAGTCTACTTCCTTGCATCATTTGGCTTTACTAATACTAACTATAGCCTGTTATATAAAAAATGGTCATAATCCTAATATAAACCAAGTTACTATCTATAAACAGGCTTAGACCTGTCAATAGTTCAAATATGAAAAATTAAAGCATATTTATGTCCAATATAGGATATTAAAACTAATTACCTGCTTGTAATAATGGATTGTCCTTGTAATTATTTCAGGAAGTAAAATCTTTGAAAAAATATGAAAGTGAATTAAAGAATGCCTTGAAAACTTCAAAACAAATTCTTAGAAATTTGACTATGGAAAGCAGATATACAATATAAACAATTCAGATTTGTAATACACATTTCTTTGATCAATACTGCTATATATTTCAAGAAATTAGGATGCTACTTCAATTACGCAAGCACCTGAAATGATCTTAACTTTTCTCCTCTGACATAACTATGTGGAAGTCATTTTGATCCCCCACTTTCCACTTTTTTCTTTAATTTGTTTATTCTCTAAAACCACCCTGTTCACCCAGCTGTAATGTGAAATAACTTTAACTTTGAAGTTTTTTTTTTTTGGTTTTCTTTTAAAAAAAATTAAAGAAATCTAATTGAATAGGATCAAAATGAAGCCACTGCCTGAATTTTTATAAGGGTACTGACAGGTTGAACTTGCAAAGTTGTTAATAACACATTTAGAAACTTTTTAAGAAGGTAAAGAACTACCTGTTTTTATTATGATAAGATGAATTTATTTCTTTGATCTTTATCTACAAATGAGTAAAGGTTAAAATAATATTTTGTTGTTTTGATTAAGAGTTTGTTTATAAATAGCAGAATGAGATATTGTTATTTCCTTTAAAAATTATTTTTTCTGATTAAGCCATCTTATACAATCCTAGAATTCTGTTTCTTTGTTGTGGTGTGGTCAATATAAATCTCAACTTACAACAAATTTCTTAAAATTAATATTTAAGCACTGTGCATATAGATAAATATGTGTTATAATCACCTAACTGGTTAGGTTATGTATTTAAGGAAGAACAAGGCTAAAACTTAGTCTGCCCTTTTATTATGTTACTGTAGTTATTAGTGTTACCAATGAAAGCACTGCTGCTGCTTTTACAAAAGATGATACATGAAATGGCTATGGTAGTCAAACATAAGAATTAGTTTACTGCTTTGTAATAGAAAAATGATCTCCAGGCATTACCCAAATGGAGCCAAGAATGGGTATTCGTTTATTAATGATTAGTTAATAAGTGTTTCTTCATATATGATTTCCACCTGAACTCTTTCCCACAGACAGTACAAGGAAAAATACTTCCAGTGTGGATTTTCACATGTTGTTGTAAACAGCGATCTGATTTAAAACCTTTCTGGCATACTGGACAGGGAAACCTTTGCTTTGAGTGAACTTCAAAATGCTGTTTTAATATGCCAAGCTTGCAGAATGACTTTCCACACTTAGGACATGTATAACTTGATTTTGAAGCTGTCAAAGAAAAAAAAAAATTACAGATATATTAATCCTTAACTTAAGTAAATGAATGAGGCTATGCCTTACTTCTGTAATAATGTCCTAAACTTAAGAAACTTTTAACAACCGTCAGCATTTATCCGAGTGGAATATCTTAATGAATAAACATTCTATTTTGTTAAAAAGACAAATGAATAATAATTATACTATCAGCATATCCACTTTATGGCCAGGGAATTATGTATAATAATCCAAATACAAAACTTGCAAATTTTGTTCGCTTTTCATTTTTTGCTGCTCTCTCTCTCTCTCTCTCTCTCTCTCTCTCTGTCATATTAAGAATCTATGGCATAACCTAATTGAAGTGTGCATAAGGCTTTAAAAGACTAAGTGAATTAAATGCTGATGGCATCTTTACTCTATCTGAGATGAAACACACAAGTGGGCATAAATTTTGAATTGGAAAAGAATGAGGGCAGAATAGATGCACAGAAATTTTTCATGAGTAATTAGTCATTGGAATAAACTTATACCTAGTGTTGTTTGAATAAATTTAAGGAAGATTTGAACAAATAATTGGAAGGAATGGACAAATGAAGGATTTTTTTTGATGGTGCTGTATAAGCATTGCTTTCTTGCATCATGTTGCTAATAATAATATATATGAATAGGGTTCAATAAGTCCTCTCCTTCACTAATTTTCCCCTTTCAAAATGTATAGTTCAATTGTATCGGAACAATCTCCATTATTAATTAGGAATGAAGAGAATATACATAAAAAATACAATTATGAAAAGTATGTGCCAAGTCGTTAAATCCATTAATGCATTCTATAACATTAATAGCTATTTATACATTAATAGAAAAGGCAAAAATCTTGTATCTCTTATTTGTAGTCAAGCTTGACTAATTTTGCATATCTTAAATAAAAGGTTTAACCATAAAGATTCTCATTCAAAATGATCCTCACATGCAAAAAGGTTTAATAAGAGAGGAGTGATAGTCATTATATAAACAATAAGAGAGTAATAGCAGTTTAGAATGGTTTTCTTGAACATGCCATGTGGCTCAGTAGGCATTGTGCGTGTGTGCATGTTTTTTTTTTTTTTGGATAGGATTAAAATCCAACCATGAACACTTTCTTTTACTTCTTTCTCAGCCAGAATAATTAAATAATACCTCAAAACCTGAGTGCTAAGGGACACTTGAGTTCTGCAAAGGAGTCTTTAAGGTTCCATAAATTTTAATGATTTATTTTATTATTATTAATGATTTTTAATTTTATTTTTACACACATGTATTATTGTTTTCAAAGATAATTGGGGTTCCACGGCCAGATTTGGCTGAAAAACACAGCATTAATATCCAGTAATAATACTAATGTTGATAAGCGACTGAGGAGTGGAGATGGTGACTAGTACTTTCAAACAGATCATGCACTCCAACTATCAAATATTTTCATGTAATTATAAGAATTCCTCTGTTTGAAAGAGTTACTAGATGATTTTGGTTGTTGGGATTTTGGATATAGGTGGTTAACTACTGGGTGTACCATTTACTTGGAACCATAGGGAAATATGTCATTTCACAAGGTATGTTCCACATCGCTGCCATTTCCTTAGATACTGTTTAGTAAGCAATTGACCCAATACATCCTCACTTTCAAGAACATATTGTCACTTTCCACATCCATGCAGGCCTCTGTGATCCATGTCACATATTTTCTCTGAGTATACCTTGCTTTTCAAATTGCACCACAGAAAAAAGCCCAAGGGTGGGGATCATGGTCACTTCCTCTGATCCCTTCAACCTATCCAGTGACCTGGAAACTGTTGATCTAACCTTTCACGAACAGCATAGCATAATGGGCAGACACACTGTCTTGCTGAAACCATTCTGGAATGTACTTTGTACATTCAAAATGCCAAACATGATTTTCTCTAGCATTGGCAGATAATTTTCACTGTTGACTGTCTCTTCAAAGAAGTGAGGTTCCACGACTGAATCATTCTATATTCCACTCCACACTATTACTTAAGGACATCCTTGTTCCTTGCAGGGGGTCAGTCCATTTGGGATTATTTGGTGACCAATAGCTGAAATTTTGTTTCTTTACTTCACTGGAGACATAAAAATTAGCCTCATTGGAAAACAAAATTTTTGTCAGAAAGTCCGGGTCTTTGTTAACCTCCTCAACGGTCCATTTGCAGAACTCAACCCACTTATTAGGATTGCCTTCATCCAATTTCTGCATAAAATGCATTTTACACCACTTGTTTTTATGCAGAATTCTGCTGATGCTTGTTGTTGAACCCCAGTCTCACATGACATGCGATGCAGTGACTTATTGGGACTCACCAAACTTTCCCAAAATGAAGGTATTCATCTCCTCATTAGTCACAGTGCACTTTCTCTCATGGGTTTTCTCCAACACAGACCCTTTCTCTTTGAATTTCTGTAGCAACTTTATTGCAAATATGGATTATGGATTCGTGACTAAGATGTCTAGCATTAAATTCCTCTGCAGTCCTTGCTGATCTTGAACCAACCAGTAATATGATCTTGAGTCTCTCTTCTTTTGTCAAATGCATGCATCTTCGGTTTATGTTACACCTGAAATATACAGAAATACACAATACCCTATAGTTCTATGTAAATGACACATCCTGATGTACTATGATGTCGTGTTCATTTACACTTTTGGAGAGTGATACAAACCACCCTTAATCTAATGTTTGGAGACAGCACTATCACAAGGATGTCCACAGCCATTCACCTCACATGTTAAATCTTTGGAATGTAGTGGCTACAAAATCATATCAGGTTGGCAGTGTACCACGAGCATCCAGTAACCCTAATCTGAAAGAACAGTAAATAGCAGAATTACAAAAACCAATTATGTACTTTTGTGTAATAAATAATTGGAATGTATCTTAGAAATGGGCAATGAATAGTTTGAAGAATTCCTCACTGATGTTAGGAGTTTTCTGCCTTAAGAACTGTCAGCTTTGCTTTTCAAGAGGTGAACACTTAAAGACTACATAACTTAATGAATTCTTTCCTTTATGTGATACTCATTTTCCAGCTATGTTCAGAAAATCAAGTAACTCCAGCAAGCCACTGGAGAGCCAGCAAATTTATTCTTTGGTTGGTTATGAGCTGAAGTGAATAGCCAGCTAGTAAACTAGAATTGGTTGTGAAGAGTGTATTTCACCTTAGAGGCATAAGTTTTCACCATACTCCAACAATATCAAAAAATTTATCATGGAATTGTGTAATTGCTACTTGTAAATAAGCAACTCGTAGATTGTTGTTTGTAACATTGACACAGCAACTTTCATCTGTTTGTATTTGCCCATTAAGCAGCTTAGAAGAAAACTGGGAAAGACAGAATAATGAACAATAATCTGCATAGACATATTATTATTCATTTTGGAAAAAGTTTGCATTACAACTATAAATATGTCACATTCTGATTGTGGTAATACAGAGATGCATTGCCACCATCAGAATGTGATGGTGATGGTGGTGGTAATGTGAAGATGCTTTGAAACGAGGACCACAGTGAAGCAATTGAGTAGAAGTTCACTTTTTTCTCCTTCCAAAAATATACACCACACAGCAGAGTATCTTTTGGAAAGGAAAGCAATACATTTTATTTTTACTGCACAGTATATAATTACTGTAGTGTGCAACATTTACTGTGTTACCTTTCTCTCTTTACAAAAAAAAAAAAGAAAAAAAAAAGTTACAATTCTACAGTATATTAGTTGGTTTGTATTTCATTGGTGCATCAGCAACAGAGGCTTTAATGCAGCATAATGTACAGACAGTAAGTACAATGGCAATACTCATTAAGTATTGCCATTGTACAATATCAGTGTACAATAAGTTTCAGTACAGAATTGCAATATTTTATTCAGCTTTTTATGGCAATATGATCATCGAAAGCCTGAAAAACTCCAAAATTTGGCAAGGTACAAACATGTACAAAATTTAACTGTACATGTAAAAATATAATTGCAAAAATGTAAAAACCTTCGGATGCTGCCTAAATATTGATTATTGAATTCAGTACACACGTATAACACACGCGTATACTGCACAGTTAAATGGAAACACAGTTGTACAATAGATGTGTGGACCTTTGCTTTTAGCTAGCGGGAGTAGACAGAGAGTAGTTGTCAATGGACACCACCCTTCTTGGACATGTTTTTAGTGTAGTCCCCCAGTATGCCTAATGTCTGAGTCTGCAGATGATATGAAGGTTGGCAAGGTGGTTAAAGGCAGTAATAGGGTATGGTACTGAAAAAAAATGTAGACAAATTAGGCAGATGGGCTGAGAAGTGGTAATTGAATTTTAACATTGACAAATGAAACTTACTTCATATAAGTAATCCCAAATTAATGTACCAATGTGTGGTATCACAATCAGGGTAGTGGGTAATGAAAAGGATGAAGGGGGAGTAATTGTGCAGTCAGAATCTCGCTGTATCTTGAGTACTGAATACAGGTCTGGAAATCTCATTTTAAGAAGAATGTGGATCTCTTGGAATGGGTGCAGAGAAGAACAACCAGATCAGTTAAAGACACAAAGAAATACTCAACTGAAAGACTTCTGTTCAGAACATGAAAGACTTCTGTTCAGCAAATTGCAGCAATTTGAAACTAGGGCACTTGTGAGGAGACCTGTCTGAATTGTTTAAGGCTTGGATTAAGTGGACTAAATATTTTTGATAACCTTACTCTTTCTCAGACAACATGTATAAGGGGACACATAAAAAATTATTACTGCAGGGCAGATGTGCAAAAATTTGCATTCAGCCAGAGAGTAATTGATTGTTGTAACAAGCTACCATGTGGTGCTGTGGAAGTGGATAGTTTGATTAAATTTAAGGAAGAATTGGACAGATTATTTTTCTTCTTTTTTTTTTTTTGGTTTATGTTGTATAAGCTTGCTTCCTTGCACCATTTGTCACTATTAATACTAATACTAAAAATGATTTTCTTTGGTATATTTTGTGAAATGTTGCGGCACAACATCCAGCAATAGTTTGGCAATATACATTCATTTCAAAAACCCTGGTAGCAATTTTACATTGACTTAATGTCTTGATAGAATTGGTACTCCTACTCATCACTTCTTTAATGTTTTCATTAAAGAAGTCTAAGTGCAAATGCAAGAAATAAAGTTTCAGTAACATATGATGTCCCAATTCTTTATATGCATTAAGCAGTTTCGTAACTCCACGTTTTTATACAGAGAACCCATGGTTATCCAAAAAAAAGTTTTTACAAAGCCATCTGAAAACCTGCCATACTTTTAGTTCTAATATAGTGTGGCAATTTTCATTTTATCCTGCTGAAGCACTCTGATTTGATGTCTAATAAAGATTCCCAATATCTTTTTTGCAGTAATGATCATTGGAAATATCTCACTTCAGTAATAAAATCAACTCAAATTCATCTTATCTTTTGCAAAACCCTTCATTAGGCCAAATTTAACGTCGAGGTAAAATGAAAATCTTCACTGGATACCCTAATGAAACACACTGCACACCATTTGTTCCTAGTTCATATGTTCTTCTTTGAGACCAGTCATGTTTGATATAATAGCATACTCTAGAATGGCTGTCCCATAGGCATAGGAAATAATATTTCTGTGATCCACCCTTGCATGTTCATTAACATACCAATAATTTAGAAGTCATCACAGATATTCCAATGATGAGTGCTATATTGAATTGCTTCAAGTAGCCTTCATGTTATAATATGTCTCCTTAAAATGAACAAAGTGGGCAATAGGGATGATTTTAAGTTTCTGTCATGCAAGAGAAAAGCTTTCAAACTTTGCTTAGGGGTTGAAGAGGCTCCATTCAGATGTAATGTGTACTTGTGACAATTTCCTAAAAACTCTATTGATATCATGGAGGCATCAGAGAGGACCATTTACTGCAAAGAACATTGCCAAACTTGGTTTCTTTTTTGTAACCAAGTTCTAGTTTTAGTATCGAGACAAGAATTTCAGCTTTATCTTTGGAGAGGGCTAGATCTCTAATTAGCATTAGCATTAGCATTAGTAGAGGCATATGATGCAAGAAAGCAAGCTTATGCAGCATCAGCCAAAAAAAAAAATTTCCACTTCACCCCTCCGTTCGTTCTAAATACCTGTCCAGCTGAGCCTTAAATTTATTTAGGCTATCAACTTCCACGACAAGGGATGGAAGAATGTTCCACCAACCAACTACCCGCTGGCTAAAGGCAAATTTCCGCACATCTATCCTACATCTGTCTTTCCTCAATTTGAATTTATGCCCTCTCAGGTGATTATTCTGGGCAAGAGGAAGAATCCCATCAGCACTGAGCATGTCCAAACCATTCAAGGCTTTATACATCTCTATCAGATCATCTCACTGGTGCCTAGTCTCCAGACACTGTAATTTGCAAAACTTAAGCCTTTCTTCGTAAGAGCAACCCTTTGTTTCATTCACTAATCTTGTTGCCCTTCTCTGTACTCGTTCCAGCAGTTCTACATCCTTCTTGAAATGAGGCCTCCAGACCTGTATACATTGATCATTGCCTTATATAAGGGGATAATCACCTCCTTATCCCTGCTAGAAAAATTCCTGTATATCATTGACAAGACACCATGAGCTACTCTTGCAATGAGCTCATTGAGATCAAAACAGCTGAATGAGCTCATTAGAGATCAAAACAACTTCAGCTTGGATGCATCTTTGCCTGGTATGCATTCAGGATCAGCTGAAGTTTTCAGGTCTCTTCCAAATGCAAACTAAAGCATGCCTCCATCCCATTCTCTGTTGTCTTCTAAAGAACTGTCATGCTGTGGAGGTACTGGAATTGGCATTCTGTTATCAAGAGGGACTGGTCTCATTGCTAAATCCAAGTTCAGATAGAAAATTTTGCGCTTTATCTTCACTGAGAATCCAGTTACATTCACATTAGATATATAACAATCACCCTTCAAACAAATGGTGCATATAACTTGTGGTGCCCATGCCTTATTCTGTTCACATAGTGGACCAACAGAATATAAATGGTAAACTTTCCAAATATCCATCACGATTGTATATTGTTCTGATTTAGTTAGAAAAAAGCCACAGCTACATACATAACAGGATTTGTTAGGTTGATTTTGGTGCTTTTGAGGCATGACAATGAATGTGTCAGTAATTCAGCAGATCTTAACTGAAATAATTTAAAATCAAATATAATTCAATTATAAAATAACAAAAATATACACATATTCAAACAATTACAAAAGCATTTATGAATTAAACAATAATAATAACTAAATAATAATTGAATATAATTTACAACTTTGAAATTCAAGCCCAACATCAAAAAAGCTTCTCAACCCATTAACAGTTCTGGAAGGGAGTGACACACACACACACACACACTCTCTCTCTCTCTCTCTCTCTCTCTCTCTCTCTCTCTCTCACACACACACACACACACACACACACACACACACACACACACACACACACACACACACACACACACACACACACACACACACACACACACACACAAAAAGAAAGAAACAAAGAAAACAAGAGAGGCTGAAGATTTGCATTATCATTATCTACAAATTCTAAAATTGACAAATGGCTGTACAAATTTTAAAATATAACAAATGAAGCAGTTACTTAAAATTTGCTACAGATGAATCACATATGAAGAATGTTATTGCAAAGAGGCAGCCATCCTTACAAAGTCTGTTTTAAAAATTAGTGCATTTCCGCAAATTGTCTGCCAAATTTGCTGGATATGGATCCATTAGAATATCTCTGGGATTACAGAGATCAACAGATCTGTTGTTTGAACCCTCCACCACAGAGTATTGCAGATCTCTACAGAATGCAATCCTGGCAACATGGTATAACATAATTCCTGAAACATTCAGAGGTCTTATAGAGTTCATGCCTCACCATGTGGTGGCTATACTGGTGAGAGGAGAACAAACTCACCATTTAGCAGGTGATCATAATTTTTTGACTGGACAGTATATTTTCCTTATTTTTTTTATATTTCTATCATTATTTTTTCTAGAGTAAGAAACACTGCAATTCAGGAGAATATGTGAGAAGAACATGAACATATATACTCAGACAGATTTTAAATTCTATACAGTGATAATACTACCAACAGCAATTCTAAATGGGAAGCATTCAAGGAATTAATCATGGAAGCTACTGGACTTTTCATACCGATTAAGAAATATTGTTCAAGGTTTAGGCCTAAATGGATGTCAGATGAACTAACGAGATATGTTGCAGAGAAGCAAAATGCATGGTAAGCATATAAATTATCATGCAACACAGAAGCCTATGGTAGATATAAGCTAGTCTGTAATCAGGTCACAAAGGAGGCTAGACAAGCGAAGGCAGATTATGAGAAATCTTTGGCGAAGGATGCTAAGAAAAACAGCAAGGACTTCTTTACTTATATAAACTCTAAAAGGAAGGGGATGAATCAGATTGGTCCAATTAATATCGATGGTTCAACTGCTGATGATCCTGCTCAGATAGCCGACAGACTGAATGAGTATTTAGCATCTACATTTACAAGAGGAATTCTGTAGGGAAGTGGAGGACAGAAGCTTATTAAACTCTAACAGGGAGCTTAATAATTTTGCAATAACTGAGAGCAAAGTGGAGGAGAAATTGTTGAAATTAACATAAGAAAGGCACCTGGGGTGGATGAGATCTATCCAGTTTTATTAAAGGAAGTAGCAAAGAAAGTAAGCAAACTGTTAGCCATAATTATGAGAGCATCCTTGGACTCAGGGGAAGTCTCCACATATTGGAGATGTGCAAATGTATCCCCAATTCACAAAGGGGGATCAAAGGCTAACACAAGTAATTACAGACCTGTTAGTTTAACTTCTGTTTGAGGGAAAATAATGGAGTCACTGGTTAAAGAAGCATTGCAGGATCATCTAGACAAGACTGCAGTAATAATTCAGACCCAGCATGTGTTTTTAACAGATAATCTTGTCTGAAAAATTTCATTGGATACAATGATGTGGTTATAAAGGAACTGAATGCCAAAAATAATTTTGATATCATGTACTTAGATTTCAGGAAAGCTTTTGATACTGTTGCACATGGAAGACTGCTGTACAAATTGGAGAGGTATGGCAATAAGGGTAAGTTGCTACAATGGATAAAGGGATGGTTGAGCGAGAGACGACAGAGAGTGGTAATCAATGGACGCTGCTCTTCATGGACTAATGTTATTAGTGGAGTTCCCCAGGGTTTGCTGTTGGGCCCATTGTCGTTTTGTATATTTATCAGTGATATTAATAAAGGTATATCAGGTTTAATGTCCAAGTTTGCAGATGATACAAAAGTTGGCAAGGTTGTTAACGACGGAGAAGCGACTGGCAGGTGAAGGCTGTGCAAGACTCTCCACCACCGCTGGCTCTCTGAGTATCTCTTTGCCGGGACAACTCCAGCTTTGCAAATTGTTAAAAAAATACTTCTTGTAGCAAAATTTATAAATGACCTTTATAGAATTATTAACTAACTATTTAGCAACCTTTCTGTCACCAAAAGGAGAGTTACTTAGTACAAAGAAGCGTACTATCGAAGTGCAATAAAAAATTGTTTTTTTTTAATTTTAACACAAAAAGTAAATGATAGCTTTCAATCGGAATAGTTTTCCCTTGATAAGCATTGAATAATGCATAGCTAATGTGATTTTAAAATTTTTAGCTCCATTAATGATGGAAATAGAGGGGGAGACACAAAAATTGCTCACATTTTCCTGTCTGGCGTCGCCATTTTTAATTTTATAAATATTTTTAAATTATATTTTACTTGTTTATAATATTTAAAATTATATTTTACACTGTTGGAAAGAGTAAAATTATATTTTACTCTTTCCAACAGTGTATAATAAGCTATAGGTTGTCGACAACATTTCCCCCCACATTTATTCCCCCATTTCTCAGACAAATTTTTGTCAACAACGAACAATATGGTGTTATGTTGGCCCACATGATGTACAAACCCATGCAAAATTTCAAGTCAATAGGTTGAGTGGTTGGTTCCAGAGATACAATGCTGTGACAGACGGACGGACAGAAAGACAGCCGAGTGACATTATAAAGGTCCTTCGTTAGACAATGGCCCCCTAAAAATAACAAGTAAAAATAATTTCATAATAAAGTTTTTGTAGAATATTACAAATTTTTATTAAGTTCTTATCCGACAACACCCTATGCTGACTTCTTTTCTTCCTCCTTGTGTGTCTCTTGCTCAATGACATTTCCAAAGCAGCCATGAATCGACATATTTTGCTGGATCGAAGCGGGGCAGCGGTGAGCCTACAATTTTAAGAAACAGTAGTGAAGAAACTGTTTTCGTTATCAACAAAACTCTGGTTTGGCTAACAATCAGATTCATTTGTGAAAATCCTCATTCACATTCACTCGATGAAATTGGTATCCTACTCAGAGCATCCATCAAATGCTTCAATTCTTCCGAAAACATCTTTTCAATTAGGTATTCCCAAAATCCACGAATTGTATCTCTTTCATTTAACTGTAACTTAATTGACAATTTTCTAACTTAATTTTCACCAAATGCCAACATTTCACATTTAGAAGTTTAATACCTTTGTTGTCCTCATTTTCCTTCTCTTGTCATCGGCATTGTTACTAGTTCTTAAATTTGAATTTTTTTTTTTTTCTTTTTGAAACTGTCCAAAATGTCACTGTCATTCGGATATTCATATACTGTGACCATGTAAAGAGAGATAGGGAAAATTTATGGAAAAATGTGGATAACGCACTTCCGCGAAACAACAGATGATTATTTTTCGGGGTTAAAGAAAATCACTCTCTCCTAATTCTTGAAGGGGACACTTAGTTGATTCACAGTGGTGTCCAACCTATGGCCTGCTGGAAAGTGAACTAAAAGAGTATTTTAAATTTTGTTGAATTATCAAAAAAAATTTCGCATTAAATGTTTTGTTCAGTAAATGTAATTGTGTATTGTACTTAATAAAATTTTCGAATATTTTCAATTTTACTTTTACATGCAACAAGATATGGAAAATGTAACACACTAAAAAAATCTAACTTTGAATTTTTTTTTTAATATGGCTCCCATACAGGAAAATTTTGGACACTACTGCAGTAGAAGATGGACCAGAGCCATTGGGAAAACCCCTTGACCTGCTCACTGCTGACCAGTGCAACTTCTCCATATGTGGGACAGGTGGTTGGATAGGTTTTACCAGGTACTACTAAGTTGAAGAATGGTAATCCCTTTAGCTCTCTTAATTCGCACAGCGGCACTAATTGCCTAAATTGCCTGAAGGCCAGAAATGCGAACAGTGCATACCAAGTTAATTCTCTTCTAATCCACTTGCTATATGAAAATTTTCTCGCTCAATGGAAAGTATTTTAAATGTAACTTCCAAGGGGAATTCAAAATAATTCGCTATAAAAGGACTTCGTTAAACAGAGGTCCAACTGAGTAATTTAGAATTATAAAAATGGTTATACGGTTTTATATAGAAAATATCTTAACAATAGATAGTGAAAAATGCAAATTTAGTTAAATAATTTTAAGCTTATTTGAATAGTAGGTAAACATGTGAAAAAATTTTACGGAACATTACAAATTTTGAGGTGCACTGCATCCAAATTTCACACGTCACTGTTAATAAAGGTGCCGGTATGGCGTACCGTCCCAAAAAAAGCACTGGGTAGAAGTAACCCCAGAGAAACATACCAACTGCATGCTACTACACTTAGGATGGTAGAAAATAAAAAAGACCTGGGAGTAATTTTGCAGTCAGATATGAAATTTTCTGAGCAGTGCAGACAGGCTACCAGAGCAGGTCATAGGGTATTGTCAATGATATACAGGAATTTTGGTGGTAAGGAAGAGGAGGTGATTATCCCTTTGTATAAGGTAATGGTCAGGTCACATCTTGAGTACTGTGTACAGGTCTGGAGGCCTCATTTTAGGAAGGATGTAGAGTTGCTTGAGCGAATACAGAGAAGGGCAACATTATTGGTGAGGGGAACGAAGGGGGGTCCTCTTATTAAGAAAGGCTTAAGTTCTGAAAATTTCAGCGTCTGGAGACTAGGTGATTTGATTGAGGTGTATAAGGCCTTGAATGGGTTGAACAGGATCAATTCTGATGGGATTCTTCCTCTTGTTCAGATGAAGAACCTGAGGGGGATAAATTCAAATGAAGGAAGGCCAGTTGTAGAACAAATGTGTGGAAATTTGCCTTTAGCCAGTAGGCAGTTGACTGCTGGAACAAACTTACATCTGTTGTTGTCGAAGTTGATAGCTTACACGAATTCAAGGAGGAACTGGGCAAACCTTTAGAGAGAATGGATGTGTGAAATGTTTTTTTTTTTTTTTTGACTGATGCTACATAAGCTCATATGCTTGCTTTCTTGAATCACATGCCTCTACTACTACTAGAACAATTACAAGAAAAGATTGGGGGGGGGAACAGACAGAAATGTTTGGACATGTAAAGAGAATGGAGGATAACTGACTGCCAAAGAGGGTGTTAGAAATGAAAATGGAGGGTAAAAGTCCAAGAAGATGGTAAAAAGAGATGAAGTGCGATGTAGAGAGAGAAGAGGCCTTTGCTGGGAGGAGCTGAAGAGAGAGAGAAAAAGTGGGAAGATAGAGCTAAATGGAGAAGACTCATTTCTTTATCAACCTACAAGAAGCTGGAACAACAATTGATAAGTAAAATATTTATTATCTACTTATTTTTTGCATTTTTTGTCTTCATATTTTTCTTTAATTTACATTCTTAAAATGAGCAGAAACACTTTTTTTACTTCCCTTTCCTACTATATCACCAATAGCAATGCTCTGTGCACTGAAAGTATACTTTACCCAGGGTGCCATTTTATCTTCAAGTTGAGACTGTCCATGTCCTTGTGCCGAAAACATTGTGATTTTCAATACACATCACTTATTTGGAAGTATTTTAGTTCAAATTCTGCCAGTGACTAGAGGAATTCCTTAGAGGTCTGTCAGCAGTATAAACACACACACGTATAAACATATATGTTCTTGTTTATACTAAGGCACAATCACCAGGTCAGTGGAGTTTACAATAAATCATCAATACAAATGTTAATCATATCTAGCAGTCATGGGCTTGAACCCCATTCCACTCAAAGTGTGCTGGCTACTACACTCATGCTCCTGACCATTCAGCTACATCAGGCTGTATTTATCTCTGGAGCACATATTCTGTTTGATGATGAAATAAAATGTAGTTTTAGAACAACTTGCCTATTTTTCGGGTTGTAAAACTAGCATTCCTATGCGGGGAATGTGCAATGCTCACTCAAGCTCAACTAACCCAAACCATTATATAAAAAATAAATAAATAAATAAAAATAAAATAATTTCCTCCTGTCTTAAAAGGATTTGAACTGAGGTCTTTTCACACATGGTGTAAAAGGGCAGTAATAATATTCATTGCAATAAACTGTAAGAACAATGAAATAAATAATGACATCAAAAAATTATTGTTTGGCCTTCATGCCTCCAAACAACACTTGATTTCCATATACTTTTACACTTCAGAATGCGATAGAGTTGGTAGAAAATAATTATAAATACTTTTAAAATAGCAACTTATATAGTAACCTCTCATGTGGGAATGAGTACAAAAAAAAAATTACAGCATTGAAATTATTTTCTATATTTAGCTCATGAGCGACTATCAAAACAGCTTAGCAGGTCAGCTAAACAATTTCCCTTTACTAAACCATGCTGTTTTTTCTTCAGCATTCCATTTCTATCCAAATGATCCTGTACTGCACTCTTGATAATTTATTCCATGATTTGCCCTACTACCGAAGTCAGACTATCTTTGTGCATTGGTTATAAATTGGCACTTCTCCAATCCAAGGGAATCTCTCCTGAGGCCAGAGATGCCCTCAAAATTAACCTCAATGGTTCAATACATGTTCTTATCTCCCTCAAAACTACTGGGTATATGCCATCAAATCTAAGAGCCTTATTTGCCTTTAAACTCAAAAGACTTTCTAATAAATAGCCTTCTGAAATTTAAATTTCAGTGTTGCTAATTTCATGCTTTTATTTTCATATATTCTTCTTTCACATGTTTGTTATTTGGAGCATTAGCAACTAAGGCCATTTTGCTCTGGGATATGCGGTGGTCATTCGCTGACCTTTCCGCATTCTCCGTATTTGGTGGTGACGGGCTCGAACCCCAGTCTAATCAAGAAGCATGTACTATGCACTGCTGCTCCTTCCCACCTGGCTACGGAGGCGCCTCTTCTTTCACATACATTCATGAGTCAAAACATTATGACCACCTACATAATAGCAAGTTGTCTGCCTTTCATCATGAAAACCACTTACTTACTAGTGTAGCACTGACTCACCAAGAAGTAATATGAAAGATAATACATAAAAAGAAATTTGTAAAAGAATAAGAGAAGTTTACCTCAATATGACACGTAGAACACTTCCGTATGATACTCTTCAGAAATTAAAAAGAAAACAATTAAAAAATTGAAAATCTTACATTACACTAAGAAATAATTAAAACTAATTAACAATAATTAAAAATCAAATGAATACAATTAAAAATCAATTTAACGCAATTAAAAATTAAGTAAAAAATTAATTTAACGAAAAAAATTGCAAAATGATTTCCCTTCCTGAAGCTGACAATGCTTTTCGACTGTATGTCGTGATCACAGGAATGAAAATTACCGAATAGGGGTGAGCACGGAACTTAAATAGGATTACTTGTCATCAGGCACGCACATAATGGCCCATGAGTTGGAGATTAGATATGATTAGTGAACATTAACAGAATTCTCATGTAATTTAATTTCTACGGTTTCTGCAATTAATAGTCTGCTATAATTACGTTGGACAATAAGTATTTTGGCGCTTCTGAATGAAAAGTATGAACTGAGGCCGCATGTTGATTAACACAAAAATTCAGAGGAAACCGCGTAGAACCTTGATAAGATGATTTGCAATCACCACAAGAAATGTTGTATACTAAGTCATTTATTTGTGTTGCAAACAAGGAAAGGACTGAGCGATTGTTCCGTATAGTGTGTAATTTCCGTATTGGCCTGGCTATAATTTTAAATTCGGTATATTTAAAGAATCTGTTAAGTTGTTTGTGCCACTGTTCAACATATGGGACAGAAATAAAGTATTTTTTTGATATTACTATTGTTGGTTGGTGTTTGTTTTTTGTATTCTATCCTTAGCTTGTACCCTAATTCTGTCTATTGTAGCAAGTGGGTAACCCCTGTTTAAGAATCTGCTGGTCAATGTTTGTATTTCTGAGCCAAAAGCATATTCCATTGTTGAATGTTTATAAGCATTGAGAAATTGATTAAAGATAATAGATCTTTTGTAGGGGAACGGGTGATAGCTGTTATAATGCAGAAGCATACCGGTGTTTGTAGGTTTGCGATAGATGTTAAATTGGATTTTATTCTCCTCCCGAGTAAGCGCAAAATTTAGAAAATTTAATGACTTAGTATCCATATTCTTCCTCTCCAATGTAAATTCGAGTCTAGAATGAATATTATTAAAAGAATGTAAAATGTCTTGGATAGTGCTGCTATCGGTAATGACTAGAACATAGTCTAAATACCTCCCATAGTAAGTGATACGGGATAGAAAAGGTGTCAAATGTATACATTCAATTGTTGAGGGATAGATCTCTGATATTAGGCCACTCAGGCTTAATCCCATTGGTAAACCAAAAATTTGTTTGTATACGTGTCTCAAAAAGTGACATAGTTGGCTTCAACTAAGAGTTTAATTAAGTGAAAAACGGTATCGAGTTATTATTTAACATATCCCAAAGAATATCTAATGTGTATTCAATGTTTACATTCGTATATAACAAGATAACATCTAGTGAGAATAAATTATCATTACCGCCAAGTCTACAGTCCTTAAGGTTATTAAATAGTGTATCGCAATTCTTAATCCCAAATGAGTTGGGATTATCACCTGTCTAAAGGGTTTTATAATGCTATATACATGTGTGGCCAAGGATGAAAATGCTGAGTTTCTGTAGGAAACAATAGGCCAAAAAATTTCGGTCAGGTAATTTTACCTGACCGAAAAGTGCAGGAATATTGTATGTTCTGGCCTTCAATTCCTTTAACTGAGCCATAGTAACGTAGTTGTTTTTTCGATACGTAGTTAACATTTTATTGTATCGATAGTACGAACCAGAGCATTATAGCTAGCTCTGGTTCATACTATCATAAACAGAAATTGTATCCATTTCACAGTACACCTGTACATTTTACATTTTATTTGTATCCTGGATTAGCTGGACAAAAGGAAGTTCCAGAGATTGGCAACAGAGCATGGTACTGATGTGGACTAGTGTCTCACCATGTCACATAAATGTTTGATGGGACCGATGTCAGGGGAATTTGATGGCCACAGGAGCACACAAAATGTGGATCATGCAACACAGGGCACAATCTTGTTGAAAGAGTCTTGTACCATCTGGATACACAGTCACCATGTAGAGCAAAACCTGGTCCAAAACAATGCCAGGGTAGGATCTGGTGGTGTGGGTATATTCAGTGAGGTTGAGGAAACTCAGTGATGTCCACAAAAACATCTCCCAAACAATGATATCAAACTCACTTGCCTGTTTTTGTCCAAATGTGCAGCCTTGTTGCAGCTGTTTGCCATTGAATATGCACTCATCCATTTGCATAATGGAGCTGAAACTTTGATTCATCAGACCAGGTGACTCTTTTCCAGTTGTCCAATGTTCAGGAATGGTGCTCCTGTGCCTACTGCAGGTGGTATTGATAACATCAGTTAACATGGGCACATAAACAGGAAACCATCTCTGCATTCTCTTTAATAGTTTGTCTAGTTCTTCCTTGAATTTCACTGACCTGCAAAGCATATATAGTGATTGCACAGGTAATGCCTGTCAGTTCATCAATATGAAGCCCATGCAATGGGGAAAGAGAAGGACCTGATAGAGTTTGAATGGAGAATTATGTCCAGCACTAGGAAGGTAGGGCCAGCATCTCAGCAACTGCAGGTATTGTTGGCTGTTCGAGGGATGCCATAGTGAAGGTGTGGTGAAAATGGTCTGAAGAACGACACAACCACCTAACAACCTAGCTGACAGTTGAGATGAACAGCAGTTGGCAAATGTTGTTGGAAAATGCTGTCAAAGGCAAACAGACAGATCATGATCCCTCAGTTAACAGGAAATTACAACCGCAGCGCAGAGAAACATTTCCAAGCACACCCATTCAGCAGATGCTCTTGTAGACAGGCCTGAGGAGTTGGTTTCTTGTTTATGTGCTCATGTTAAATGACATTATCAACATTGCTGAGATGCTGGTCCCACCTTCCTAATGCTGGAAATAATTCTCCATTCAAACTCTGCCAGATTCTTCCTTTTCCCCATTGCATGGGCTTCATACTGATGAACTGACAGGCATTATCTGTACAATCACTATATATGCGGCGCCTCCGTAGCCAGGTGGGAAGGAGCAGCAGTGTGTAGCACACGCTTCTTGATTAGACCGGGGTTCGAGCCCGTCACCACCAAATACGGAGGATGCGGACAGGTCAGGGAATGACCACCGCATATCCCGGAGCAATATGGCCTTAGTTGCTAATGCTCCTAAAAATCCAAATAACAAACAAACAAACAAACTATATATGCTTTGCAGGTAAGTGAAATTCAAGAACTACACAAACTATTAAAGGGAATGAATAGGTGAAATGTTTTTTTTTCTTTTTCTCTTTTTTTTTTGCTGATGCTGTATGAGCTTGATTTCTTGCATCATTTGCCACTACTAATCACTCCTAGGTGCTGTGGGATGCATCTACTCATGGAAATAGAGATGGCCCATGATCGTAGTGGCAAATGATACAAGAAAGCAAGCTTATACAGCATCAGCTGGATTTCTTTGCACCTAACCAGCTGCAAAGATGGAAGAGATTTGTCACCCTTTTTAGAAACTGGCTGGATATGATCAAATTTCCAAGCAAAAGCTAACTCACCTTTGGAATAAGTAAGTGAAACAAAACAACACAAAATCAGAGTAAGTTCAGGAGTACAGGTTTTGAGAACAAGTGGAGAAATACAATCAAGACCTGGAGATTTCTTAGCATCAGAGTCATCAAAAGCCTTCTGACATCCTTTTGACAGAAGACCACCGGAGGCACTGAATGGAGTGTACTATTGGGTATGATCTTTTCATAAAATGTAGTGCTCTTTCATTTTCTTACTATGTGATATAGTGTACAGTACTGGAAAAGGTTTGAGGTGATTTACCAAGACCATCAATACATGATTTGGAAGAAAAATAGGATGCTAGCAGGTTAGCTTTGTCTTTGGCTGATGTGGCAATGGAACCATCTTGTTTTGACACAGTTGGGCAAAAATCATGGCCAATAGCTTTGGCAAGAGACTAGAATTCTCCACTACCATTTGGACAAGAAGCAAGTTTTCTACTCTTAGCCTGTTCGAAATCTTGTTTGGACCGATTAAAAACTGCTTTATACAAAGTATAAATAATATATTTTAATTTAATTTAATTAAAATATAATTTTATTATATTTTTAATATAATAATTTTAAATTAAATTTAATACCATATTATTTTTTGTATTTAATTTATGTCATGGTTTAATTCTCATCTATTTCTCATACATGTTTTTATATTACCCCATAACCTTGGCAAGCCGCTGGCCAGGAGGCCAGGGGCTTGCCAAGAAATCTTTATTGTACAATAAAGATTTCTTCTTCTTAATACTTAATAATAATATTTCTTAATATGCAGTGTCGCTTATAGAAACATAGTACAGGAAATATTTCATAATAAAAATTCAGAAATATACGATTTCAGAGAATATAGTGATTTGCATTAAAAATATTGTGTTGAAAGGGGTTCACAATAAAAATATAACATTGGAAAGGGTTTGCAAATCAAAAAAGGTTGGGAACCGCTGTTTTAGTTTTACATAAGTAAGGAAGTTTTTGCTGTTTTTCTTTGTATCCTTTGCCATAGACTTCTCACAATCTGCCTAATCGCCTTTGTGACTTGACTGCAGAATAGTTTATATCTTCTGTAGGCTTCTGTATCACCTGATAATTTATATGCATCCCAAGCATTTTCTTCTCTGTCAAGTCTCATTAGTTCTTCTGGCGTTCATTTAGGTCTAAGCTTGAACAGCATTGGTATAAAAAGCCTAGTAATTTCTACAGTTACTTTCCTGAATGCTTCTCATTTTCTGTTGGTAACACATCAGTTGGTCCCACTGTATAGAAATTAAAAACTATCTGAGATCACTGTAGTCACCCTTATGAAAGCAAAATCAGATTTCCCTTAAGCAGATTTCACATCAATGCACTGTGGTCACTACCACCTGGTGGTTCCTTTATTTGGAGATTCACAATGCACAAAGAGTCACTGCGGATATTCAGATCAAGAGTATTACTTTCTCTCATTGCCGCTCTAACGTGCTGATGTAGAAAAATTTAGAAAAGTCTTGTTACTGTGTGAATGACCTACAAGTTCTTGTCAATATCTGTAAAGTTAAAATCCTCCATTAGAAGACTGTGCCACTCTTTGTCTGTACAGCTAGCCCACTATATTTGTCTGTACAGTTGTTCTTTATTGGAATAAGAGCAACACACAATTAATCCAAAACTTTTGTCTTATGTTGTAATGTTTTTTCTTCACGCATGTGCATAAGTGACCAATTGTTGGATAATAGGAATGGTCTACGGATATTGATTAAATTTTCACATAGTTTCATCTCTAGGATTTCCGTAATAAGTAATTTGTGGTAGTTATGTTGAATATTTATTATTTTTGTGTCATTAAGTTCTGATGCATCGGAACTTTCGTTTCATGCAATAAATGAACGTTGAACGAATAAATAAACGAAAAAGTTCCAATGCATCAGAACTTTTGTTTCATGCTAAATGAACTTCGTTTCATGTTAAATGAACGACATTCATTTGGCTTGAATGAAACAAAAATAATAAATATTCAACATTACCACAAATTACTTATTGCAGAAACCCTAGAGATGAAACTATGTGAAATTTCAATCAATATCCGTAGACCATTCCTATTATCAGACAATTGGTCACTTATGTGCATGCATGAAGTTATTCTTTATACGCATTAGTCATTTGGCCTATAACATACTCCTACTCTCATTTTTGTTTTCCCAATGATTATTTCACACAAAGCTTACTCAACATTTTGCTAGCCCCTGCTATGGGTGCATTGCCTTAGATTCTTAACCAAGAGTATAATCCCCTCCACTTTTATCTGTTCTTCCTGTACATACTGTATTCTTCATATTCAAATTCTGCATTTCTTATATCTGGTGGCACCAAGCTCTGTCTGTGATATTCCTACTATATCCACATTTCATGAAACTGTACTTCTCAAATTGATTTTATGAATTTCATACTCCTTGCAAACAAATTTGACATTTATGCATTAGTGTACAGACAAGTATACATGAACCTGTTTTTGCTCTTGGTAACTCTAACACAGCCAATAAGAAATCCAGCAGGCCATATAATCCCTACCATCTCATCATGAAACAAATAAATACATGGGCTTTGTTAGGGTAACTAAGAATAAGAATAGGTGTATGTATACTTGCATGTACACCAAAGCTAGAAGTATAGTAAATCAATTTGATGAATTTGAAGTGCTTTTTTTTTTTTTTTTTTTTTTTTATAGTTGTTGGCACATAGGCTTCTGTGGCCATGATGCACCTCCCAAGGTTTTTGCAATACTTTGATCCAAGCCTGAGGTGGGAATCGAACCCGCGACCTTTGGGTTGCCAGGCAGGCACTTTACCCACCCGGCTAGCCCGGTCGGCATTTGAAGTGCTGGTCAAGACATCAAAGGTGGACATTGTTGGGATATCAGAGACGTAGTGTCACACAGATATTAGGAATGCAGAATTGGAATCTGGGGAGTACAATGTGTACAGAAAGGACAAGAAGGTAGGAGGGGTTATGCTGTTAGTTAAGAAACACATAAAATTTAAGGAAGTGCATCCAATTGATGTTGTTGTTGTTGTTATTTGGTTTTTAGGAGCATTAGCAACTAAGGCCATATTGCTCCGGGAATATGCGGTGGTCATTTCCTGACATTTCCGCGTCCTCCGTATTTGGTGGTAACGGGCTAAAACCCCCGGTCTAATCAAGAAGCATGTGCTACGCACTGCTGCTCCTTTCCACCTGGCTACGGAGGCGCCAATTGATGTTGGTGGACAATGCAATGTTGAGTCTGTTTGGTGTGACGTAAGCATTGTGAAAGCAAAAATAAGAGTAGGAGTGTGTTATAGGCCTAATGACTCAAATGCGTACAATGATTGATTGTACAGAGAAATAGAGTGGGCTAGTAAATCAGAATGGGGGAGTTTAACTTTCCAGATATCGACTGGAATTTGTGGGTTGGTCACTCACACACTAGCAAGACTTTTGTGGATTTATTGGATGATTGTTTTCTGCAGCAGCATGTTCAAGAGGCAACTAGAGAGGGTAATACTCTTGATCTGGTTATCAGAAGTGAATATTCGTGTATTAAGAATTTGTAGATAAAGGAACCACTAGGTGGCAGTGATTACATTGTACTAATGTGGGATTTACTTAAAGATATAATTACCATCAGGGGTAAAGGAAAGGGTTTTGCTTCTGTAAAGGTGACTAGTGGTCTCAGACAGTTTTTAAATTCTGTAGAGTGGGACCAACTGATGTTACCAACAGTAAATTCTAAGTGAGAAGCATTCAAGGAATTAATCGTGGAAGCTACTAGACTTTTCATACCAATTAAGAAATACTGTTCAAGGTTTAGGCCTAAATGGTTGTCAAATGAATTAATGAGACTCGTGGCAGAGAAGAAAAATGCTTGGGATGCATATAAATTATCAAGCAACACAGAAGCCTATGGCAGATATAAGCTAGTCTGTAATCAAGTCACAAAGGAGATTAGGCAAGCGAAGGCAGATTTCGAGAAATCTTTGGCAAAGGATGCTAAGAAAAATAGCAAGGATTTCTTTACTTATGTAAACTCTAGAACAGTGGTTTTCAACCTTTTTTTAATAACGGCACCCAAAAATAATTTATTTTATTTTGCGGCACGCCCTACTCAATTTTCTGCCCGTTTGATCCAATTCTCTCTCTCTCTCTATATATATATATCCGTATATATATATATATATATATATATATATATATATATATATATATATGATGTTTATTACAATATAATTATAAAAATTACATTTCATAATACCAATTAAATATATACAGTATATAATTTTATTCTTAATATAGAGATACTAAGTAAACATCAATTATAGATCACCACAAAATTAAAAAGATACTGTACACCTCTTTATAATGAAATAAACATATAAATTAAAAAATAATAAGTTTAAGTAACTTAAACCCAAATTATGTGACACCCCTAGAATATTGTTGAGGCACCCTGGTTGAAAACCACTGCTCTAGAAGGAAGGGGATGAATCAGATTAGTCCACTTGATATCAATGGTTCAATTGTTGACGATCCTGCTCAGATAGCAAACAAAATGAATGAGTATTAGTATTAGCATTAGTAGAGGCATGTGATGTAAGAAAGCAAGTTATACAGCATCAGCAAAAAAAATCCTTCCCACTTCACTGATCCATTCATTCCAAATTTTTCTCTAGTTCTACCTTGAATTTATTTAAGCTATCAACTTCCACAACATCAACAGATGGAAGTTTGTTCCAGCAATTAACTACCCCCTGGCTAAAGGCAAACTTCTGCACATCCATTCTACAACTGTCTTTGCTCAGCTTGAATCTATGCCACTTCAGGTTTGTAATCTGAGCAAGAGAAAAAATCCCATCAGAATTACGCCTGCTCAAACCATTCAAGGCCTTATACACCTCAATCAGATCACCTCGCAGGTACTTAGTCTCCAGATGCTGCATTTTGCAGAACTTAAGCCTTTCTTCATAATAGGACCCCTTTGTTCCTTTCACCAGTCTTGTTGCCCTTCTCTGTACTCGTTCTAGCAAATCTAAAATGAGGCTTCCAGACCTGAACACAGTACTCAAGGTGTGGCCCGACCATTGCCTTATACAAGGGGATAATCACTTCCTTATTCCAATTACCCCAAAGTCTTTCATTCTCCACTACCCTGAGTGTAACACCACATAGTTGGTATATTTCTCTGGGGTTACTGCTACCCATATGCAGTACTTTGCATTTGTCAATGTTAAACTTCAGTTTCCACTTCTCAGCCCATCTACCCAACTTTTCCAGATCCTGTTGCAGCCGCATACTGTCATTACTGTTATTAACAATGATGCCAATCTTTGAATCATCTGCAAACTTTGACATTAAGCTTCATTTACCTTCATCGGTATCATTGATAAATATACACAACAATGGGCCCAACACCAAACCCTGAGGGACACCACTCTCTGTCTTCTCCCACTCAGCCATCCTTTTATCCATTGTAGCAACTTATCTCTAATGCCATACTGCTCCTGTTAGGTGGGTCGGAAAACTGCTAGCTTGGGGGGAGACAAAGACGAATAGATTAACAGTAGCCAGTGGCAGAGGTGAAAGAGATTCTTGCACTGCTTCTATTGGAATGAGCAGAAGCCTGAAAAACAAGATGCAGGATATTTCAGAGACTGCTGGGAGTCATTGCGGTACAAGTAAACACATGGGTTGTGTTAGGGTAGCTAAGAATAGAAATAGGTGCATGTATACTTGCGTGTACACCAATGCTAGGAGTTTAGTAAATAAATTTGATGAATTTGAGGTATTGCTCAAAACATCAAAGGCAGATATTGTTGGGATATCAGAGACGTGGTGTCACACAGATATAAGGAATACAGAACTGGAATTTGGGGAGTACAACGTCTACAGAAAGGATAGACTGGACAGGAAGGGAGGAGGGGTTATGCTATTAGTTAAGAAATACATAAAATCCAAGGAAGTGAAGCCAGTGGACATCGCTGGACAGCGCAGTGTCGAGTCAGTTTGGTGTGACATAATGGGAAGCATTCAAAGAATTTATCTTGGAAGCTACTAGGCTTTACATACCAACCAAGAAATATTGTTCAAGGTTTAGGCCTAAATGGATGTCAGATGAACTGATGAGGCATATGGCAGAGAAGAAACATGCATGGGATACATACAAATTAACACATGACACAGAAGCCTATGATAGATACAAGCATTGGGAGATCAAAATTGAGAGTAGGAGTGAGCTATAGGCCTAATGACTCTGATGAGTATAATAAGAAACTGTGCAGGGAAATAGAGTGGGCCAGTAAATCAGAGAGTCTTATAATGGGACATTTTAATTTCCCAGATATTGACTGGAATTTGGGGGCTGGTCACTCACACACTAGCAAGGCTTTTGTGGATTTATTGGATGATTGTTTTCTACACAGCATGTTCAGGAGGCAACTAGAGGGAGGAATACTCTTGATTTGATTATCAGCAGTGATTCTTCATGCATTAAGAATCTGCAGACAAATGAACCACTAGGTGGCAGTGATCACAGTGTGCTGAAGTGGGATTTACTCAAAGAGGTAACTACCATTAGGGGTAAAGGGAAGGGTTATTGCTTTCGTAAAGGCGACTACGACGGACTGGGACAGCATTTAAATTCTACACAGTGGGACCAACTGATGATGTTACCAACAGCAAATGCAAAATGGGAAGCATTCAAAGAATTTATCTTGGAATCTACTAGGCTTTACATACCAACCAAGAAATATTGTTCAAGGTTTAGGCCTAAATGGATGTCAGATGAACTGATGAGGCATATGGCAGAGAAGAAACATGCATGGGATACATACAAATTAACACATGACACAGAAGCCTATGATAGATACAAGTTGATCTGTAACCAAGTTACAAAGGAGGTTAGGCAGGCGAAGGCAGATTACGAGAAATCTTTGGCAAGGGATGCAAAGAAAAACAGCAAAGAGTTCTTTACTTATGTAAACTCTAGAAGGAAGGGGATGAATCAGATTGGACCACTTGATATCGATGGGTGAACTGTTGATGATCCTGCTCAGGTAGCTAACAAACTAAATGAATATTTTGCATCGACATTCACACATGAGGAGTTATTTAGCGAGGGGAAAGCCAGAGGTGTATTCAACTCTAGCAGTAAGCTAGGGAATCTTGTAATAACTGAGAGTAAAGTGGAGGAGAAATTGTTGAAGATAAACACAAGAAAGGCACCTGGGGTGGATGGGATCTATCCAGTTATATTAAAGGAGGCAGCAGAGGAAGTAAGCAAACCCTTAGCCATAATTATGAGAGCTTGCTTGGACTCAGGGGAGGTACCCACAGACTGGAGATGTGCAAATGTGAACCCAATTCACAAAGGAGGATCAAAGGCTGACACAAGTAATTATAGACCTGTGAGTTTAACTTCTGTTCCAGGAAAATTAATGGAGGCACTAGTTAAAGAAGCACTGCAGGAACATTTAGACAAGACGTCAGTTATAGCTAGGACACAGCATGGTTTTGTTAAGGGGAAGTCTTGCCTGACCAATTTGATTGGATACTATGATGCAGTCACAAAGGAACTTGATGCAGGGAATAACTTTGATATTATATACTTGGATCTTAGAAAGGCTTTTGATACTGTTGCACATGGAAGACTGCTGCACAAATTGGAGCAGTGTGACACTGGAGGCAAATTGCTGCTGTGGATAAAGGGGTGGCTGAGGGGGAGAAGACAGAGAGTGGTAATCAGTGGAAACTGCTCGTCGTGGACTAATGTTATTAGTGGAGTCCCTCAGGACTCAGTGTTGGGTCCATTATTGTTTTCTGTATTCATAAATGATATTGATGATGGTATATCAAGCTTAATGTCGAAGTTTGTAGACGATACAAAGGTAGGCAGGGTTGTCAAGGACACTACTGACACTATGCTGCTGCAACAGGATCTGGAAAGGTTGAGCAGATGGGCTGAGAGGTGGCAAATGAAGTTTAACATTGACAAATGTAAAGTACTACACATGGGAAACAGCAACCCAAGAGCAACGTATCAACTCTGTGGTACAACACTGACAGTGGTAGAGAATGAAAGGGACTTGGGGGTGGTTGTCAGGCAGATATGAAGTTCTCTGAGCAGTGCAGACGGGCCACAAGAGTAGCTCATGGTGTATTGTCAATGATATATAGGAATTTTTCTAGCAGGGATAAGGAAGTGATTATTCCCTTGTATAAGGCAATGGTCAGGCCACACCTAGAGTACTGTATACAGGTCTGGAGGCCTCATTTCAAGAAGGATGTAGAGCTGCTGGAACGAGTACAGAGAAGGGCAACAAGATTAGTGAATGGAACAAAGGGGTGCTCTTACGAAGAAAGGCTTAAGTATTGCAAATTACAGTGTCTAGGCACCAGTGAGGTGATCTGATAGAGGTGTATAAAGCCTTGAATGGTTTGAGCATGCTCAATGCTGATGGGATTCTTCCTCTCGCTCAGAATAATCACCTGAGAGGGCATAAATTCAAATTGAGGAAAGACAGATGTAGGATAGACGTGCGTAAATTTGCCTTTAGCCAGCGG
Organism: Mastigoproctus giganteus; assembly: GCF_048544385.1. Taxonomy (NCBI): domain Eukaryota; kingdom Metazoa; phylum Arthropoda; class Arachnida; order Uropygi; family Thelyphonidae; genus Mastigoproctus; species Mastigoproctus giganteus. The sequence continues at coordinate 27,324,903 of NC_143587.1, forward strand.
GTGGTTGGTTGGTGGAACAGACTTCCATCCCTTGTCGTGGAAGTTGATAGCCTAAATAAGTTTAAGGCTTAGCTGGACAGGTATTTTGAACGAACAGACGGGTGAAGTGGAAGTGGTTTTTTTTTTTTTTTTTTTTTTGCTGATGCTGCATAAGCTTGCTTTCTTGCATCAAATGCCTCTACTAATGCCAATTTGTATAATAGTCTTCCATGTGCAAGAGTATCAAAAGCTTTCCTGAAATACAAGTATATGATATCAAAATTATTTTTTGCATCCAGTTCCTTTGTGACCACATCATAGTATCTAATCAAATTGGTCAGACAAGGCCAATCCCCTTAACAATCCCATGCTGTGTCTGAATTATTGCTGCAGTCTTGTCTAAATGATCCTGCAATGCTTCTTTAACCAGTGACTCCATTATTTTCTCTGGAACAGAAGTCATCAATGGACGCTGCTCTTTATCATCATTATTATTATTAGCCATATGGTGCAAGGAAGCCTGAGGCTTATGCTACACCAGCCAAAAAAAAAAAAAAAATTGAAATACCCTGAGAGAGAGAAGAGAAGAGAAAGAGTCAGAAGTAGAAGGGAATCTCCAAGAAAAAGAAGAATGATGATATCCAGCTCAGGACCCTGGGTGTACCAAACATAATTCACCAGATGTGTGAGCCCCTCTTCGTGGACTAATGTTATTAGTAGAGTCCCACAAGGTTCGGTGCTGGTTCCACTGTTGTTTTGTATATTTATCAATACTGATGAAGGTATATCAGGCTCAGTGTCGATGTTTGCAGATGATACAAAGGTTGGCAGGGTTGTTAATGACAGTGTACTACTGAAACAGGATATAGAATATTTGGGCAGATGGGCTGAGAAGTGTCAACTGAAGTTTAACATTGACAAATGCAAAGTACTGCATATGAGTAGAAGTAACCCCAGAGGAACATACCAACTGTGTGGTACTACACTTGGGATGGTAGAAAATGAAAAAGACCTGTTGTTGTTTGTTATTTGGTTTTTAGGAGCATTAGCAATTACGGCCATATTGCTCGGGGATATGCGGCGGTCATTCCCTGTCCTTTCTGCATCCTCAGTATTTGGTGATCACGGGCTCGAACCCCGGTCTAATCAAGAAGTATGTGCTACACACTGCTGCTCCTGCCCACCTGGCTACAGAGGTGCTGAAAAAGACCTAGGAGTAATTGTGTAGTCAGATATGAAGTTTTCTGAGCAATGCAGATAGTCTGTCAGAGCAGGTCATGGGGTTTTGTCAATGATATATAGGAATTTTGCTAGCAGGGATAAGTAGGTGATTATTTCTTTATATAAGGCAATTGTGAGGCCATACCTTGAGTACTGCATACAAGTCTGGAGGCCTCATTTTAGGAAGGATGTAGTTTTGCTTTGCATTTACAGAGAAGATCAACAAGATTGGTGAGGGGAACAAAGGGATTCTCTTGCCAAGAGATGCTTAAAATTTGCAAATTTCAGCGACATGTCCAGTTGCTTACAAATTTTCTTGAAATTCTCCACTAAGTGCCACCATCTCTAATATGTGTTTTTAAGTAATTGTAGACAGTTTATGATAGTTGTAGCATGAAAACAAATTTTTAAATTGAAGGAGATTGCACCTGTCAGCCATTGTTGTCTGATTTTAGCTTACAATAGCTAAATATTACATTTACAAATAATGAATTTAAAAAATTTTTTTACAATTTTTACAAATTTTTCAATGATTCTTTAATAATTTGCTCTAATATTAATAATAGAGTAAAGTTAATATTTAAAATCATTTATGTACAAAGTTTTTATTTTTAAAAATTTTCAAAATTTCACAAAGAAACTCACTCAATCCCTAGTGGAAAATTCTGTACAGTGCTCAGACACATTCAGGAAAATGTTAAAGTGACATCGGATTCTAAACATGGGAGAACTATTTGAACCATCATACTACTAAAACAGTCAACTGCAGCAAAAATTCCCAATAAATTTAAGAATGAAAAGCTAGACATGTAAAGTTAAGCAAAATGCTGCACAATTCAAGCACCATTGATTTTGATTTTGTCTAAAGTCCATGACAGAAAAAATGAGAGACAAAATAAAGGGTTAAAAAAAAAGTACTAGAAATGACCTTTCAATAAGTTAAAGACAATGAATTTAAAAGTCAAGTAAACTTAGGTAAAAGTCTTGGCATACAAGGGCTTAAAATATCCTTTTACAGGTAAGGGCAACAGCATGCATTTCAAATAAAGAGCAACACACTTCTTTCATGGAGCAGTGTTTTTATTTAAAGTGCTAGTGTAATGTTGAGGCAATTTATGGTGACTTGCTTCACAATATGAGTTCAAACCATTTTAGAAAATTTAGTTTGCTCAGAGCTATGTACAAAATTGAGGCGCTAAAGCTATTGTCCTACTTTTATAATATTTTAAAACAGTAATGGTCAACCAGAAGCACGTAAAGAGTTCATAGAGACTTCATACAAAACACGAGAGAAAATTTCTGATTTAATGTTAACACCACTGTATTTAATTGTTGTTTTAATGTTAGCATCACTGTATTTAATTTTATCTAAAAAAGTATGCCGCTGGTTATCTTTTTGCTTTATGCCATATTTTAAAATTTAAATATCACATAACTGATCATATTAAAAAAAATTAAAAACAAAAAAATATGAGGTACACGGATGAAACTCTGAGACAGAAAGGGTACAGTCACTAAAGAGGTTGAAAATCCTAGAATTAAGTGAAAAAAAAAAACACTGTCCACATAGAACAAGACATCACAGGAACAAGTATAATGGAAAGAACATTTCCATCCCTTTATTTAATATTAACTTTTTACAGGTTAAATTCTAATCTGTAAAAAGGGACTTTTGATTTTGTCTTAGTTCTGTGTCCACCCACTTTCTGATAAGACAGCAGCAGATTTGCATTAAGAATGTGCAAGTGCATTTGCAACAGGCCTTGTAGAATTAAATTTATGCTTGGTATGAATTTTTACTGCAAATTTAGGCCTCATAAATTGTTTGCTTTTACATTCATCACGGAACTTATGATCTGCAAAAAATGCAATTTATTATTTGATGATTATTTTACTTATTGTTCTTGTGGAAATATAATCTATTTGAACTGCATCAATACCAATTCTTGGAAGCTTTCATGTGAAGCTTGTATATCTTTTAAATATGCCAACCACTGGCCTAGGAAACACTCTCTGCTAGCCTTACTAATGCCCCTTCAAGTTTACCATAAATATGCTTTATAGTAATAACAGCATTATAAAAAGTTTTAACAAAGGGAACAATTTAACAATATATTTAATATTCTGACAGTGGAATGTGATTTATAGACACTACCACATTCCCCATGGTTTCTAATGTAATTACTGACTGGATTTGTGCACGTCTAGTTTCATAAATTTTATTTAAAATGATGTCCAAAGGTATAAGCGCTAGTATGTTAATGCTGTCCATGACAGATATTGTTTTAACAAACTATAATTAAAATACAGTATATTCACCGTATATTCAAAATGTATCATGTTATGTAAAATTTATATCTTTAAATACTAAATTAATTATTGTCATGAAATATAATAATGTGGGTTGGTGATTTGGAATATAAAATAAATGAATGATAACTGTATAAAACAAGGCTTGCTGTGTTTATAAGAAAAAAAAAAAATATATATATATATGGAACCTGTACAGTTTTATAAAAGAAATGAGGAAAGTGAATATACATCATAATATTTTATTGGGATTATTTACATAAGAGTAGATTTTTTTATACAATAAAAATACAAATATCAACAAGTTTTAATAAAAAATTCTCATTAATTTACAGTGAGTATATAGTAAAACAGTATTTAAATTGAAAATTTTAAAAATGCAACAAATTATCAAAAATCCCTGACAACCATCAGTTCTTTCTTTCAATCTTCCCTTGTTTTGGAAAAGGAAGGTGTGTTTATGCTTTATAGTAATAACAGCATTATAAAAAGTTTTAACAAAGGGAACAATTTAACAATATATTTAATATTCTGACAGTGGAATATGATTTATAAACACTACCACATTCCCCATGGTTTCTGATAGTCAGAATTTAGAGTAGAGGTTGCCACATTCATAGAGTGAAGTTTATCACATTTGTGCTATCTGCAAACCGCAGACAATAAGGATACAATACATTCCCTGTAAATTTTCTAAAAGAACTATTTTCTGGAATTCAAATTAACAGTTAAAACCATGAACATTCCTCATGTGAACACGAAGGGTGTCAGATCTACTCCACACCTTGCCACAGATGGTGCACTGGTAAGGTGTCAACTTGCTATGTTGAACCTGGATGTGTCTTCGTAAGCTGTAGGATAAAGTATATGCCTTGGAACAGACATAACAGCGATATGGTGAACCTGAGACAAGGAATATTCATGTAGTTTGTTACAACATATCAATTTTAATTTTAAAAAAATATATAATAAACTGTGTCAGTAAAACCCAAATGTTATAATTTATTTAAAAGGTTATCTGAACTGATTCTGATGAAATGTGATTAGCATATAAATATGCTTTTGCAATAAACGAATTCTGCAGTAGTGCATATTTAAAATATGCACATATAAAAGAAGACTTAAAATGTTGCAGTCTTGCATTCTGATCAAACTACAAGGCAACTGTTCCCCCTGCCTGGCCTTGTTTCACACTTGATTTTGTGCCTGTAAGAGTGAAAAGTTCAGATATGTTCACATTTCTCTTTTGATCATTTCAACTAAAAAGACCTGTTCTTGATTTCTCAATTATGGAACTATTCTCAGCATCCAGTTTTGTTTCATTTTAGACTATTCAGTATTTCCATCTCAATTTGATGTTAGCAATTAACTTTATCATTCAATTTTTGTGATATTTGTATGACATTTAAGATTGCTACTCTAATTCTAGAATTCAGTTTAAAAAATTTTATATGTATTCAGAAGAATAATGAATGAAGTAAATAGAAGAAAACATTTTGGGCTAGTTTGTTTATAGTTCTTTTGTGTTTGCATGATAACATAAGTTAGAATGCGGTATAAAGAAAACAATTTGTTGCACTACGCTGAAAAAGAGATCAAAAGGTATTAACAAGTCTGTTGGATCCATAGATATGACCAGCATTAGATGGGTGGGGGATAATATAAACAATGCTATCTATGGCAAGGCTGTGTTCTAGTACTACTGGGCTACAGATAGTATCTCCCCAGTCCACTTACTACCTGGTGCTGTTCCAGTTTCAAGGCCTAACCATGCCTTTAATCTATCTTAATCTGACTGTTCTCCAACCAGTTCAACATAAATATTTATTAAAAATCTTTAAAAATTAATGTGATTTTGGCAAATGCATGAAGTTTAGTGAATAAACACTAAAGTACAGTATTAATAAATTAATGTGTGTATATAAAACATATACACACACACAAATAACATTCCTGTGTGTGTGTTTTAAATGTGACATTTTTGAAAACGTGTAAACTTTTTGTGCAGATTTGTCACAAATTAAAATGGTCTATGCCAGTGGTCAAAAACATGTAACATGCAAGCAAAACCTGGCACGCACACACACAAGAGAGATTTCCATTTGGCCCACCTAAGAAAAGCCTTATAATCCTTATATATATATATATATTGCTTTCTGTAACACTGAAAATGGCTGGAATAAAACATATTTCATTTATTTTTTATATACTCAATTGACCATACTGTTTTGAGCAGGTCAGCTTTCAGTGCCTGCATGTGCAATATATCAATAACCTTGAAATTGGTTGGCCCTTCTTGCTTCTATAAAACTTAATTTGGTTTACCATAAAAAGCACAAAGAGTATTTGAAAATAAAATAAATGTGATAATATGTTGAGTAAAGGCATCACATAGGAATTAAAATTAGATTAAATTAACAAAACTTAACTCCATGCGTGGTGGCAAAGAACATGATATGCTGAGTGAAGGCATAGCATAGGAATTAACAATTAAAATTAGATTAAATTAATGAAACTTAACTTCCACATCTGGTGGCAGAGAATGAAAGAGATCTACGGGTAATTGTAGAGTCCAGTAGCAGGCTACAGCAATACAGATTGGGTGCTGGGGTAGCTGATGGGGGTTCTGTCAATGATATACAAGAATTTTGCTAGCAGGGACAAGGACAGGGTGATAATCCCATTCTATAAAGATATGTTTAGGCTGCAATCTTGAGTAATGTCACTACATAAAAGTCTGGAAGCCTCATTTTAAGAAGGATGTGGATCTCTTGGGATGGGTATCGAGAAGAGCAACTAGATTAGTGAAGGACACAAAAGTGTATTCTTACCACAAAAGACTTCAGTTTTGCAAATTGCAGCACTTGGAAACTTGGCGCCTGTGAGACCTGACTGAAGTGTTTCAGGCTTTAAATGAATTCAGTAAACTAAATGCTGATAGCATTCTTACTCTTTCTGGGACAACACACATAACTGGGCATAAATTGAAAAAAGTATGGTTGTAGGACAGTTGTGAAAAATTGGCTTTCAGCTGGAGAATAATTGATTGTTGAACAAACTTCCATCTGGTGTTGTGGAAGTGAGTAGTTTGGATAAATTTAAGGAAGGATTAGATAAACTGTTAGAGAGAATGAGTAGATAGTTTTTTTTTGGCTAGTGCTCTATAATTAGTTAGTTAGTTATTTGGTTTTTAGGAGCATTAGCAACTAAGGCCATATTGCTCGGGGATATGCGGTGGTCATTCCCTGACCTTTCCGCATCTTCCGTATTTGGTGGTGATGGGCTCGAACCCCGGTCTAATCAAGAAGCATGTGCTACGCACTGCTGCTCCTTCCCACCTGGCTATGGAGATGCCCAGTGCTCTATAAGCTTGCTGCCTTACATCATCTGCTACTATTAATACTAATAACTCAGGTCTCAATGATGTGACTTAAAACACTGCTGCTGTTTCACCTGACTGAAAAATTATTGGCACAGTTAGGTCAGATTAGGTTAGGTTTGGATTTAATGTTATGTATTGAATCCAAACCTAAGAGACATAGACATTAAACATATCCTGTGAATGAGTCCATCATACTATCCACAAAGAATTGAGAAAGAAAAAAGAAAAAAAAAAAAAATTTCAGCAAAATGGATACCAAAAAATTTGAATGTAGACCAGAGGGGTGACTTTGAAAACACAATTCTTGGAAAATTTGTACAAGATTTCAAGAAGTTTGTAAGCCAATTGTTACCACAGCTGAAACATGAATAATATGACCTTGCCACAAGAAATTGAAAAGAATGCCATCAGCTGCCAAGGTAATAGCATCAGTTTTTTTTTTTTTTTTTTTTTGGGACAAAAGTGATATTTATTGATTAGCATAATTTGAATATTAATCTTCCTTATTCCTGAAATTTCACAACTCTCCTAGTCATGAGACTCAGGTAACCATGGAGATAACCAACTATTAAGGTTATAAATTGTTACCACACCCATCCTATTCTCCAAATATGGGCCATTCAGATTATTATCTGTTTCTTATACGACAAAACAAAAGGATGATACTTGGAGATAAATAATGATGTTACCTATCTGTATGGGAAGTGGTTATAGAACCAAGCATTGGATTCTGTGTAAGAGGGAAGGGTCAGAAGGAAATGAGGGAACGTTGTAGAAAGCATGTATCCCTTAGAAGTGACTATATTCAATAAAAGTTGATTCATTCCCAGACTGCCTTGCTCTTTCTTTAAGAGGGCAGAAACTTTCCAATTATAAGGGCTACATGCTTCCTACAACATTCCCTCATTTTCTTCTGACCCAAAAGTGCACAACTGTGCACAATTTATCAAACCAGGGAATAGTTTCGTTAATTAATTTTTAATTGCATACACCACATTTTAAAGTATTAGGAGACGAAACGCACAAGCCATAATTTCTTATGGGTTTAGGTAATTAACTATATAATATTGGTGTAGATACACCATAGTTTTATCCATAAATTTGAACTATGTATGTAGTGTAAAAGAAATTGTTTTAATTGTATCACATATTGTGAGTGCCTTCACGAGATAGCTGGTATTGCACTACTTCAAATAAATAATGCTTCTTTAGTAGAGAAGACTACTGTTATTTATTTTCAGTGAATACCACCACCACCCAGTTTTGCAGCTAGTTAGCTTCATCGTCAGTGAGTGGGCAGGTAATGCAACATGCCATCACAGTTGCGAAGTTATTTCCACAGTATGAGAAATGCCAAATGGTGTATAAATAATAATGTACATTAGTAGAAGACGAAATGCACAAGGCATAATTTCTTATGGGTTTAGATAATTAACTATATAATATTGGTGTAGATACACCATAGTTTACCTCTAAATTTGAACTATGTATGTAGTGTAAAAGGCACCCACAATATCAGATACAATTAAAATGATGCCTTTTACACTACATACATAGTTCAAATTTATGGGTAAACTATGGTGTATCTACACTGATATTATAGAGTTAATAACCACATTTTAAAACACACAAAAGTTTTAGAATTTTGTTATATTAAGAAATTGATAATTTATTAATATAACAAAATTCCTTCAATTTTTTAACTATTTAACATTTTTATATTATGCAAAACTACATACTAACATATTTGGTGGAAACTTCACCAAATCAATCTAACATATTTTACAACTAAATAGCTCAGAAATTGTAGGAATGGGATAGTTGCATCTTCTTCTTCTTCTTCTTCACTGTATGGCTATTTGAAAAACATTAGTAATCATTGCTCTGGACTGCAGGGCATTATGCCATTGCTGTTAAGGCATATTTCAAAATAATGACTGTATTTCTTATGTTTATTTATGTAGAGACCATTTTAATATTTATCATAACTGACCTACCCCATCTCACAATGCCAATGAGACCTTGGTTCAGAATGAACTGCTTCAGAAAAGAAAAACTTCCAGGAAATTGCTGTAGAACATTTTGCTAGCAAATACTGAGATAGTGGAAACAGCTTTGATCAAGTTTGTGGTGTTCTGTAGTCAAGAATGAAATGGCACTGAGCATACCCAATATGAGCGTGTCAGTAATTGTAAAAATATTTAAATTTTCAAAAACACAATATCCTGGCTATTCGAAAATTTGGCAATTGTCACACTTTGAATAATTTTTTGCTAGCAGTTCCTTCATCTCTTATATGTAAATGAAGACCTGATCAACAACTTGCTTACATCAGATAGCACTCACTTTCACCTTTCAAAGTATGTTAATTAACAAGCAGAACTCCCATTTCTATTTGAACATTTCTATATTCAAATAGAAATCCTCACCAGCTACATCAGTATCTGCCACACAGTGAAAAGGTAATGTAGTATGTAGTGACATCATTTGGGATTATTGGATATTATTCTTACACTACAGGTAACTGATACATCAAATAGTCAATATGCTACAAAATTTCTTAATGCTAGAACTGTGCAGTCTCCATTTGAACCATGAACAGATTATGATTCCAGCAAGATAGGGGCAGTGGCTCATACAGCTAGAGTTGAATGATATTTTTTGGTAGTTGTTTCTGACTATACCATCTCTTAGAATACATATATGTGTTAGGGCCTGCAAATTTCCAGGTTTCAGCATGTGACATTTTCCTGTGTGTTGGGGGGGGGGGGAAAGAGTCTCAAAAAAGAAAGTGTACATTAATCATCTTCGGAACACTACTGAACTATAGAAGAAGAAATTCAATCAAATACTGACAAACATGACAAAGAATACTGAAAAACCTACATTCAAGAATAGATGAATGCTTGCAAAGGGATGGAGGGCACCTTCAAGATAATGCACTCAAAAATTAAAATGTTTCCCTAAAAAATTCATAAGCGTGTACTTTTTATGGTCCATTTTTTGTAAATAAAGTATTTTCCATTGCCTTCTTGTAATTTAAAATGTGACATAAGGTAAAACTTATGACAGTCCATGTATATATTCTAATCCCATATTCTATTTCAGGTCAAAATTATGTATTTACTCAAAAGCAGCTTTAATTATTAATAAGAATAGACTAACTATAAAGGGGGTGGCCCTGACATGCTATTTCTGGATCGGTTACATTATCTTTTAATGTAATGTTGGTCTTGTAATGTTTAGTAATTATTTCACCCACTGTTAGAGTAATTACTAGTTTTATCTTATAAGCATAAAGTTAAAATACTTTCTTCATTAGCTAAACCAATGGTTTGGCTACGGCAAATGACTTTTTTTTTTGGCAGACTGACTTTCATAATAGTGAACAAGATTCAAATTATTTGAATCGCATGTTAAGTCTGTAGAAGTGCATGTTTTCTGTGAGTTATTCTGGGTTTTTCAGCTCACACAGCATGCAAACCAGTTCCCCCCCCCACACACACACTTCTACAGACAAAAGAAAATATGTGTGTATATGTGTTACTGTAAAAGCCCAAAATCCAGCAAATCAAGGATTTACCAATTAACTTTGGTAAAAGTCTGAAATTTCCATTATCTGACTGAAGTACTGTATATCAGGTGCTCCGAATATACTGAATGTGTTACCCAGGCAACTTTGTTGGGATAGGAGATATGTCCCCAATGCCCTTATTTAGTGAATGAACAAGGAAATAATCATTGCTTCCTTTTTTGCATGTTCAATTATCACTTTTACAATTTTTAAACAGAGGCATGGCATAAGGATATACTTGCTTCCTATCTCCTTATTTAAAAATGGGAAAAGTGAATGAACCATTGATGCAGAACATTCTTTGAATATATTGAAATGTTACCAAGACAACCTTGCAGGGATAGGAGATATGCTCCCTCGCACGCTCTTGTTTAAAAACTGAAAATGAGAATGAATCACTGATGTGGAGCATTATTTGATATTTCAAATTTTACCAAAGCAACTTGATAAATCCCAGTATTTATTGAATTTCAAGCTTTTATAATAACGTGCAGCACACACTTTTTTTTTTGTCTGCAGAAGTACATGTTTATGACCCAAGTTCCATATATACAGATATGAGTGACAACTTCAGTGCCATTAAATAATGATTTGATTTTGTAGAAAAGTGTGTGTCCTTTGTGGAAGTTTAGTAAGCATAATTACCATCTGACACATCTGGAGAGGTCCATGTTCAATTCCCATTAATGTCTGAGCAATTTCTAAAGTCATCTTCAGCCAAGGCTGCATTTAGCTGAATCTCAGGAAGACGAGTAGGCCCCTGCCCCTTTGCCTGAAAGTGAACTATTCTGAGTTTCTCACTCTGCACAATAAGTCAATCAGCCTGTGAATACCACTTGTACAAATACAATATACAGATATGGATATTAGTGACAAGGTCAAGTGCCATTAAAATAAAAACTGAAAATTTTTTGTAGAAGCGTGTTGATGAACCAATTTGCATGATGTGTGCACTGAAAAATTCATCTCAGGTGGGGGAAGCAACAGTACCTACCCCCTCTAAGTCTTGAGACTAGCTAAGTAGAGCTTTGATCAAAAAGGATTTTAAGAGTTCCTCTGGTTATCAATAGGATGGATTTGAAGTCTGACTTGGGAATTGGAAGTTGGTATAAAAGCCTAACTTTTCTAAACAAGAAGAAAATCCACTATATTATAATGGAGGATGATTTCTAAGGAGGAGGAGTAGTAGTGATGCCTATAGTGTATGAAGGAAAAGGACTTATTTCTACTTGATCATCACATTTCCAAGTATTATATTAGCATGTCCAAGAAAATGGAAAAAAAAAAAAAAATTAATTTCTAACAGCAAAGACAAATTGCTTTTAATTTGCAAATAAACTATTTTTACTATGTAAATATTGATGATCAAGACTGAATTTCAAAAAAAAAAACATGTTTTTCTGCAATACCTATAATTGTTATTATAGGAAATATTTTTAAATTTAAAACTAAACTATATTCATAAAGTTGTAATAAACACACAACCCAGCCAAACTGTAATGCTCTGATGACACTGCATGTCTGGACTCCTGAGCATACATGAAAATACCACTGTACACCATCTACACCTATAGCAACAAGACTTTGCATTACTGTGTGTGTTTGTGTGTTGTTAAATTAAAATAATTAAAATAATTTATAATTAAATACCAATTTCATTCCATTAAAAAAAAAAAAAAAACTGGTGATTTTGTGAATCTGACTGCAGGCCACCACTTCTCAGATATATAATATAGAGCAGAACTGGGCAGATTTTTGTGTAGCAAGATCTACCTATTTTTTTTGGAATTGCACAATGCATTTATTTTTCTTATATGAGAGAACTGTTGTTGTTGAGACTTTTGTCATTTGTGTAACTTTATACTATTCCAATGTGGTCCACCAAAAAACTGTTTCAAGATCCAGGGAACTGAAACTGACATTTTTTCCCTCCCTTATATAGGTCAGAACATACTGTAAAAGTGTTCATTTAAAAGTGATTGAGAACTGCATTAAAAAAAAAAAAAATTCCATCTGCTTATTTGGAAATGAAATATTTGGATTTTAATTTGGCCAGTATTTAAGAAATAGAGTACTAAGTTCATGTAACTGTGCATACATTTTGTTTAATTCTCTATTACTTTTTTTTTTAAATAAATTTTCACTTTTAGATAATGCATTTCAGTGGACTGCATTATAATTCAATTCAGAGCATAAAATTATCCGCTCACCTTGAAATTAAATATAAATTAATAATTTATATTTGATTCAGATTTTTTTCATGATATAGACAAGACAGAAAATAGATATAAACTTGTCATGTATTAGCTTGTTCAAGTAAAGCTAGAGATGAAAGACAATTAAAAGCAAAGAGCATTTCCCACCTCCTCTCCCTCCAAGGTCTTTTTTTGCTTTTAGGTATTTTTATGTATAGCTTGAAATATATAAATTAGCAAAAGATTTTTTTCTTTCTTTTTTTTTTTTTTGTTATTTTTTAAACTGAAAGGCGAGTTCATAAAGAAAATGAGTTTATGTTCATTTCTTATATCCCTTGTGTTTACAATATTCACAGTTTTAAATTATATGTTTATATTTAATGTGCCTGGAATTTCATTTATCTCAGATTACATAAAAAGACGAGTGCAGAATTTTATGCTCTGAAATGGACTGAATGACCTTCTTACTCATCTATTTCAGTACACACAAATAACTAATGAAATAGTTAATTAAAGGGCATAATTTTAATGAAAGTGTAAAATGTTTAAAAGAAGAATAATCCCTGCTGAATTAGAGATTGAATACTAGATTTAATTTTAAAAATTTACATCTAATTTGAAACCATTTTGGGCTCTACTTCAAGATCTGCCATGGCAAAAAGACGTTATACTTTAATCTAGTCTCCTAAGTCACTATAAAATAAACTACTGAAGTTAACTTCAAACTTGTAATAATTGGCTGGCTGCATTTGTTCTGAATCTGAAAGACAGTAACAATGTTTTCTCACAGGCAGGAACACCTGTCAGAAAACACTGCAGCTTGAAAAGACTGAATTTTTTAAAATTATCTATACAGGGTGCCCAATGACCATGTCATAGCTTCAGAAGGTGATACTTCAGGTCAATCTGGGTGAAAATGACATAAGATCATGTAATTTAAGATTATCAGCAGTTTGAAAATCATAAGATATATGAAATATAACATCTATGCCATCAACAGTAGCATGTGTGCTAACAAACAAGTCACACTGTGTCAAAACAAAACTGTAAACATGTTTAAGCCTTCATATGAAGCATACACCAATATGCACTTAATATACATGTTTTTTAATGGTTATGCCAATATAGTCATTGAGAAATAACTGCAATGATTCCCACAATGAAAAATCCCAGATCAGCAATTATTTATCATGGTCACCAAAACGTTTTATGAGAAAGTGGCAAACTGCTGAGTGTCTGTTGTAATTAAGTGTGAGTGAAAAGGAAAACATTGTTAAACTACATAAATTATACAGTGTAATCATTTTTCAATTTGATCAAAGTACTGTACAAAATGTATCTTCTCTATTAAAATGGTTATTCCAATACTACACTTCTTCTAGTCAAGCTACATTTAAAATATGCACTGGTGAAAATCAGACCCAATGTCAATATAACATTTTTCACTCAGAATGACCTCAGTATTCCCCCACCTTAAATTATGCCATTGTGGAATTGTATATATATATATATATATATATATATATATATATATATATATATATACAATTCAGCTCAGGGTCCTACTATAGGAACGGGTTTGCGATCCCGGGCATACCCGAGCCACAACTTATATCTTGTAATGCCTTTAAGCTGTCCTACACTCTTTATTTTTATTTCTCCGAAATTATTAGGGCAATCCGAGGATGTAGGAGAAACTATTTCTTATCTATACCACTATTTTTCGCCTTTGTGGAGTTCAGGTTCTATTTTTCCTACTCCTTTAGTTTTTCTTCTTACTATCTGCATGTTTCTCTTTGCGTTAATTTAATTTAATTATTTATTTATTTTTACCGTATCCATCACATAGGGGGCACCACATATTATTTTGACGACTATTACATTATGTCCTAGATACGGTCAAATGTAGTATGTATTATATATTTAATCTTGTTTTAATCCTTAAATTACGTTCTCTGTCGGGTCAACGATGATTAATATATGCTTACATTTATATTTTACTTATATTTCTTACCTTTGATTCTAATATTTCAAAAAAAAATTTTTCTTAATTAATTATCTTCATTCGATTTATTTACATTCGATTTATATTCGGCCTATACTGGTTTATATTTGGTTTAGATTTAAATTACTTAGCATATACTGATCATCACAGAAACAGAGAACTTCTTGTCGTTTTTTGCCTTCATTCTGGGTGGTTGGCCCCAGTTGAAGTCATCTAGATTGTCGGTAAAAAGCGATAATAATAATTTTTTTTTTTTTTTTTTTTTTTTTTGCGTTTTCTTAAGTCCTTGATGGTATTCTTATTATTGGATTGATTTACTTTTTCTAATGATATTCTATAGACATTGTGGGTGTATTGCATGATTGCTTGCAACTGCATTAACCCATAAATATTAGTTATTGTCTTTTAACTTTCTTGCTTTTCTTTATTTCTTGCTTTCCTTTTATCACTAATATAACTATTAATATATATATATATATATTGCAATGGAGGAAAGGTGGTTATTATTATGGGTCTGTGACTAGTAGTCTGAAGGAAAGTTGTATAAACTCAGAAAACTATGATACAACAGAACCTGGTGTTTTGCTGCAGCAGTATGAAAGGCAATACCATTTCTTGATGCTAGGATTTCTGCCAAGCCACAGACAGATAAACAACAGTTTTTTTCCTCCAGGAGTGATATTACACATAAAAATCCAGTCCATCTAGCTACAAGCAATTGTGAAGTAAATGACATCTCTCTTTTAAGTTCAGAACAAATGGCCATTCGGTTACTGCAAATCTTTGAAGAAAACTTCAGCAGTTTATCTTATAGTGATTTAAGTGAGACACATGATGGTTTAAGTATCATGTACTTTTAATTAGTATAATACATATGAAGGTTATTGCAAAAGTAATGCATATTGAGCACATGCTCCTTAACTCCATATACTTGCATAACTGACATTTATCAGGATAATAATTTGAAGCTTAAATTTAATGTTAGTGTGCTTGAAACAGATTTCTTGCACTGAATGTTTGTATAGAAGCTTTTAAAAATGAATGGTGATATTGCTTCAGGTCAGATTGCAGTTTAAGATCAAAGATCTTTTATAAAATGGAAACTTTATGTGGTTGAATGGCAACACAAATTTATGAACTGCTGCAAGAAGTGTGTGGTGACCCAACAGTAGATCATAGCACATTTCACAAGCTATGATCTACTGGTGAAACCTCCAACATGAAATCATGCTAAGATTTTAAGTTTTCCCAAAGACAAGCAATGCTCAGGCAGATCAAGAACATCTATGAACAACACATCAGCAGTCATTATTGCCACTATTTCGGAGGCAGACAGATGTAGAGGAGTAGACAGACCTGTGAAGGAATAGCCAATGAATCTGGAATACTGAAATCATCTACTCACCAAATTTTAATTGAGATGCTACAAAAACAAAAGGTTGCCAACTGATGGGCCCACATTTGTTGTCATATGACAATGAGCAGACTGTAAAGAAACTGAAACAGTTACATGTTTCAGTTTCATTCAATTACATCGACAAGAAAGTGAAAATCTTTAAAATGCATTGTTGTCACCGATGAGACATAGATATGTGATTTTGAACCTGAACTGAAGTCACTGTCAGCTTCAGCTTGATGAACAAATCCATCTTCGCCATGCCCCTCTAAATGTTGCCAGCAACAATAAAAGGTGAAACAAATGGTCATCATGGCCTATAATTATGAGGGCATTATTGCTACTTATCACATGCTATTTACAAGTTCAGTAACTGGAGACTACTATGAAACATTTCTTTGTCAAAAATCACACCCAAAAATTTGTCAGAAAGAGCCATAGATGTTGGAAGTTGGTGTGTCTGCACTCCATGACAACACAAGGTCTCATATCAGAGTCTGCAGTTTGTTTTCACCAATTACAAGTGGAAAGCACCCCCTCCACATAATCCTGATATGACTGCTGAGATCCCAAGCTCACACAACCATTGCATGGACAAAGATTTTTGTGTTTAGAAGCATTGAGTGCAGCTGAGACCCAATTTATCAAACAGCTTAACTTCAGCAGACAGTTAAACAACATTCAAAAATTACCGGAATATTGGAAAGCAGTCATTAGGCATGACAGAGACTACACTGAAGGTGTTTAAAAATTATATAAATTATCTTGTAAAATAATGTCATTTTAAATTAAGCTCTTTTTGAAGTAGACTCCAAAATACAAGCACATAGTTGCGAATTAAATCTAATATTCATCCTAGAATGCAGTGGAATATCCCTTTTTAAGTTTCAAATAAACAATGAAATTCTTAATATATCTTTAAACATCCACCCTGTCTCATTCAAAAGCACGAACCATTCATATATTTTTTTCTTTTTAATGATTTACTGTTAAAGACAGCAAAATATGTACTAATTTAAAGAGCCATATTATATAGCATAATGTGAAAATGTTTTCAGTGTTATAAGAACTTGGTGAAGAAGTCATGTCACCAAGGAAGAGAATTCTATGTTCTTGAAATCTCTGGAATATTCAAATAGTGTGTTTAAGCCATAAAGTTAACTTTTATTGTATTAAATATAATTTATTTAATCGTGATTTTAGCTATACAGCATATTTTTCATTTCGC
This sequence comes from Mastigoproctus giganteus, assembly GCF_048544385.1. Taxonomy (NCBI): domain Eukaryota; kingdom Metazoa; phylum Arthropoda; class Arachnida; order Uropygi; family Thelyphonidae; genus Mastigoproctus; species Mastigoproctus giganteus. The sequence goes on from NC_143587.1 coordinate 27,342,193, forward strand.
ACATTATTATCAACTGTCATCTATTAATTCAAGCAAAATTACTTCTGCTATATGGGAAACTGTAAATCTTCAGTACTTGGGAATCTAATATTATTTTCAACAGACTAAAATACCAAATAAACAACATTGAAATAAAATACTCCTGTTCCTGAGCAAGAAAAAATAATATGATACCCATAAATGAACAACTTAGTTATCAAGTTTTTTTAATTTTATAATGAATGTGCATTATAAAATAACACATAAACTGTTTTTTTTATTATTTTTTTAATATGTCACAACACTGTTATTCACTGAAGGTTTTAATCTTTTAACCATAAGACAACCAACACTAGCTAAAGGTGAAATCTACAGTCTTTTCTGTAATTAACTTTGCCTTTAGGATTCTGATAATTTACCTATATAATCATTGATAAAAGAAATTTATGAATTCAAAACACTTTTTATCATTTTCATACACCTGTGAAATGCGGCTGCTAAAAGAAGATGAAAAAACAAATTTTTCCGATGATATTGTACTACACTGTGCAAAAAATTCCCAGTGAATTTGCATCATCATGCTACCACTGGACCACTTCTTAGTGATCTTTATCTTATAATATATTTAATTAACCACATAAATGTCTGAATGTTTCTCCAGCAAATGTTTCTGTAATGCAGCATCATACATGAACTTTTTTTGACACATCTGACACTGATAGCGATAAACTCCTTCATGAGTTTTGCGATGATGATAAAGTCCTGTGATGTACTTATATGTTTGTGAGCACACATTACATCGGTATACTTTACGTTGTATTTTGTGCAAGTCCATATGCCTTTTAAGACCTTGTTTATTAAAAAATTTTTTTTTGCAAATACCACATTGTGGTCTATCTTCAAGAAATGGATCACTGATATTCTTCTGTGCAGCAACTGATGGATGATAACCAAGAAATGAAACTGAAAAGGAAACGAAATACCTTAGTACATTTTTCCATATAAGTTCCAAATTTTAAATTTTATATGGAAATTTCTTAATAGTCAGTTGTATTATTGGTAATATAGTCGTAAATATTTAAATATATGTTAAAAGCTAACTGGGGTAAAGATGTTTGGTAATATATTTTATATTTACCTTCTGACATCCTGGCTATTCCTCAGTAAATCAATATAAAAAACTTCCTTTCTCAAATGCAAACACCTGGTGAAAATTATGAAAAATCTAATATTTCTCTGTGTCACTTCACTCTATTGCTGAAGTAAACAGAATGCAACACATAACCCAAACTCTTTGTTTAAATATCAGTACATAAATTACAGTTTCATTTCAATTATTAAATAAATTTAATAATGAAAATTTAATATAAAATTTTTTCAGAGGCATGCTGTTTTCACTTATGTTTGTTTCAGACCCTTTTATGCCGTGAAATAATGATAATTCTATATTGGTTATAATTTGGGAATTGCATGCAAGCAAGTTATACTCTTTCAAAAACTTATGAAAGCTAAGAAAATTAAAAAATATCTTTATCAGCCTAAACCTTTCCAAGGTTGAAAATAGAGGAACAGGAAAGTTAAAATTAAACAAGCAGTTATAATCAGTTGTGAAGTTCAAATATGAGAAGAGGCACAACTGATTTTTTAAAAATATTTCTTCTGACTTCATATTTGCCTGATGAATCTAGATTTTTTTGAAGTTCCACAGAACACTGACTACATCTTTTGAAACTGTTGAATAACGTTTACCAAGAATTTTGCTGCAAACAAGAAAAGAACAATTATTCTATAGTAACAAACAAATTAATTTTAATTTCAGAATCTTAGCAAAAAAGTGATGAAGGACTACTTACTTCTCTGTCAGAACCCTTCTCAGAGAAAAACAAAAAAAAAATAAATAAATAAAAAATAAAAGTAGTGAAGAAGCACACATTGCTTTAACATTGATCTACACGTTAAATCTGGGTTATATAAAAGATCAAATAATCATTATATTTTTCATATGTACTGTACATTATTCATACTTGTAAACAAAATTTTTTATACATTCATCAATCATACTAATGTTTCTATGCATGTACTGTGTTAACACATTGTTTTAAAACACTGCATATTAGAGTAGACCACAGAAGAAGTTAATTTGTAAATGAGCACTTTCTGGTGTTAATGAAACAATTAACAGCTGTAATGCTTAGTGATTAGTTAAAATCAATTTTGCACTTTAATTTTTATAAAAGTATCATTAGCTGCAACTTATACCTTTCAGAATACTATTTTTATTGGTTTCTCTATTAAAAATTCAAGAAATCTCCATTAAACACACACACACACACACACACACACACACACACAAAAAAAGAAAGAAAAAGGCATATGGAGGTAAAAAATTAGACAGTTGAATGATTATCTCTGGAGCGTAGGCCTAATAAATTGAGTGGATAGTGCAGTAGTACGTTTGATCATGGTTCAAGTTCATGCGACTGCTAAATGAGGTTAATGATTATATTTTTGTCAAAAGGATTAGCTGTAAACTCCTCTGATCTATGTAGTCATGCTGTAGCACAAACAGCAGTATCCGATGCAATGCAACTGAGGTATCAGATACCATTATAGCACGTTTGTTTGTTTGTTTGTGGTAGAAAATGTCAGTCACTATTTGTTAGCAATGATACTAACAAATTCATGGCATGAATCTGTTCATGCCATTTTTTTCTGAATTACCTACTGATCCACTGATAGTGTACAAGCAATGTTATTGTAATCTGCAATCACAGCTTGAAAAATGTCTATGCTTCTTGTTCATTTGATAATTGTATCAACTGCATTCAAAATGTTTAGTATGTGGAAATTTTAAATTACATTTGACTTGTTCTGTATTTTATTTTGCAAAACTGTTTGAAAAGATTAAATCATAGAATAGCAAATGTTTTAAAAATTAAAATACTAAAAACTATCTTTTCACTTGGAAAATAACTCTCAAGATTTCCTTTGAATTCTTATTTTAATTTTCTTTTGAAATAATAGCATGCCAAAGTATGACTTTGGCATGCTATTATTTCCAAAATATTTAAAACTTATTAACACATTTTATACATGTCTGTATGTATGTATGTTATCTTGAAGCTGACTTTCAAAAATCATCAAACTTTTCAAAATGAAGTACAGTTTTCAAAAATTGCAAAACAATTTTAAAATAAGAATTCTGAAAATAATCAAATATATATTCTGGCAAAAGTCTCTTCAGATGAAATTATATTACTATTTACGACATCTCTTGAGGACATGAAGGCTGTAGTGTCTTCAAGGGATGGGGTCTTCTGGTTCTCCAAAGAGATGGTGCCTTGATAAATGAAATTCAGTTATTCTGAAGAATTTATGGTTTGAAAAAACTGTTATTTTGAAGAATTTATGGTTTGTGCCAAAATCTGCGATGCTCTCAACAGATGGTGCACCGGTATGAAATTTTGTTATATTTGGTATTTATGTTTGGTCTATGTTTTGTGTTTGGCATTTAATACATTCTTAAGTAACTGGAAAGAGAAAAAAGGTCTCCTTTGCCACAATACAATGCTTAATGCACTAATCAAAGTTTATAATCTTTATTTACAGTCCGAATTTTTGGAAAATTATACAGATGGTGAGCACCATAATGAAAACGAGGTTGGATGGTGGCAGAAGTCTCTGTCATAGGCACTGTGTCCACAAATTCTTGCAAGCATCCTATAAAATCAATGCCAAGTGATTTGAAGAGCCGTAGCAGATAGGCAACTTCATTTTTCTGATTCTTTAACTGCTGTTTGACAATACAGGCACTGTAAGGTGCCTGTACGGTCATGTAAGTTTTTCTATTATTTTGACAATTCACGGCGTATTCAGAAGTAAAAAAAGATGGCGAGGACATGCTGTATGAAGTAATGATATTTTTGGAAATGGCATACACATGGTAAGAATATACCAAGCTCCTTGACATAACATAGACTCAACAACCCCCTCCCCTCCCCCCCCACATACACACTACTCGGACTCCTTGTGGTCACTATCTGGGAAAGTAGATGCAGCAAGATTATGCACTAGCTGATCTGGAAGCTTCCTAGAGAGTTACCAATAGGTTCGGCTCAGTGGACTATCCAGTGGCTGGCCTGCACCGTTTTAGAGCTGTATATGCACATATAGCTCCTCGAAAATAAGGAAGATTGGATCTTGCCATGATGTTCACCATAACCTCAAAAGCCATCAATCATCTTGATGAAATTCATATACCACGTAGTATTGCCTGATAAAACACAGAGGGGGCAGAATTCCTTCATGTGGTTTGGGTACCATACCTCGACCCCTGCTTATGTTGGTTCATATCTGGGTCGTCACCTCCAGTATGTTAGGTGCTGTATTTCAGGATTTCTAGGGATGGAATCCTTTATTCCACATTCCACCTTAAACCTTGGTTTTCCAATAAATGTGCTAGGGCTGTTCAAGAGAAGAATGTTGCATATCGTAATTGGTTTGTATCTAAATCTCCAGGTTCATTTTCTGCTACACCAAAGTGCACAACAATTGTAAAGCAGTTATTAAACAGACCAAACTAAATTTTTAACAGATGAAAAGTGGAAATCTTGCTTCTTGTCCAAATGGTAGTTGAGCATTCTGGTCTTTGACAAAGCTATTGGCTCAAAGTTTTGCCCATCTCTGTTCTCACTTTTATCAAAACCAGATGGTTCTGTTGTTGTTGTTATTTGGTTTTTAGGAGCATTAGCAACTAAGGCCATATTGCTCCGGGGATATGCGGTGGTCATTCCCTGACCTTTCCGCATCCTCCAGATGGTTCTATTGCCACTTCAGAATATAAAGCTGACCTGATAGCATCCTTTTCTTCCAACTCGTGTACTGATGATCTAGGTAAGCCACCTCCCATCATTCAATGCCTCCTGTGGTTTTCCATCAAAAATTTTCAGAAGGATTTTGAACAATCTTAATGCTAAGAATGTTCCAGGTCCTGATGGTATTTCTCGACTTATTCACAAATTCTGTGCTCCTGAACTTACTCCTGTTCTGTGACGCCTTTTTTTCACTTTCTTATTCCAAATGTGTTTTCCTTTCTGCTTGGAAATTTGCTCACATCAGCCTGTCCCTAAAGAGGGTGACAAATCCCTCCCATCCAATTATTGTCCCATTACTTTTACTTCTACTCTATCTAAATTAATGGAGAAATCAATTAACCGCCAACTCTTAAAACTATCTAGAAACCTTCCACCTGATCAATGATCGCCAGTATGGATTCCGCCAGAGTTAGTCCACTGGTGATATTCTGGCTTGGTCACCCATCTATGGTCAAATTCAATGGAAAAGTTCAATGGTGAAACTCAAGCAGTTGCTCTTGACATTCCAAAGGTTTCTGATTGTGTTTGGCATAAAGGTCTTCTAAATAAGCTTTCACTTTATGGTTTGCCAACAATTTTTTTGTAATTACATATCCAGTTTTCTCCCTGACTGCTCACTGTGGGTGATGGTAGATGGCTCTCCGTCTTCTAACTTCTCCACTAATGCTGGTGTTCCCCAAGGTTCAGTTCTTTCACCCACTTAGCTTGTTCAAGTAAAGCTAGAGAAGAAAGACCATTAAAAGTTAAAAATTTATTAATGACCTTCTTCCACTGACCAGAAATCCTATCCATAGTTTTGCTGATGATAGCACTTTGCATTTCACCTTCCAGTCTGAGAAATCCTGTCCTGCACATATAGCTTCAATTCTAGAATATCCACTGCCAATACCTTAAATGCTGATCTCCAGGTAATTCTCCACTGGGGCAAACATAACTTAGTTGATAAGCATGCTCCTATAACTTAGATAATAAGTATGCTCCTATGCTTATCTTTGACAACACTCTGATTTCTAGGCATGATCATATATCTCTATTGTGGAATATCCTGACCATCTAATCTTTCTTGGCATAGGCACATTACAAATATTGCTTCCTCTGCATCTAAAAAAACTGGGTTTTCTTTGGCGCCTCCGTAGCCAGGTGGGAAGGAGCTGCAGTGCGTAGCACACGCTTCTTGATTAGACCGGGGTTTGAGCCCGTCACCACCAAATACGGAGGATGTGGAAAGGTCAGGGAATGACCAACGCATATCCCGGAGCAATATGGCCTTAGTTGCTAATGCTCCTAAAAACCAAATAACTAACTAACTAACTAACAACCAGTCAACATCCTTTTACTGTCCAACTTCAAACTCACAGAATCAACTTTTCTTTTTCTTCGTTTATTCATTCAACTTCCATTTTCTGGAACAACCTTCTTTTGTACTTATTTCCAGCTAATTAGTCTACAGAAGTTTTCAAGTCTAATATCAACAAGTATTTTCTTTCTTCTTCTCAACCCGTGCATGATACTAAGAACTATAAGTTTTAATGCCTCTTGTGTTTGGTGATTTCATAAAAAAAAAAAAAAAATTGCCCATGGGGGGTTATACCCAGGATTACTAACAGTCCTACCATCGTGAAGGTGCAAGAAGGGGATCTGGCTAACACAGACCGACCAGTTTTTGCTGAAATTTGGTCCACTTGACGCGAGTGTCACCAGAATATCAGTTCCATCAGTTCATTGCCAAGCTGTGCTTGCTACCATCCGAAGTAGCCAGCACAGCTTGGCATACCTGAGAGAATGTCTGTGACAACCTCTATGTTTGGGCCATTTAGAAAGATTTGTGGAGCCATCCCAATTTCATTAAAATTGACCAGTAGAAATCTGGCAATTATTATTTCTTTGTCCTATTCACATATAATAACTTGATTCTTGGTAGATGGATAGTCATGAAATTTTATAATTTGTCCTGTTTTATATTGCACTCAAACAATTTGCTGACCCTTCCAAAATTTTATTAAAATCAGAACAACAGAAATCCAGAAATTATATATTTTTTTCATACATATCACATAGGCTATCCCATAATGGAGCTGCAGCACTGAACATTATGCTTGTCGCATGTGCTGGCTGGAGGAATGAATGAGCTGAAATTGCTTCTTTACAAAAGGTTATTTTAAAATGTGACTATGTTTATTTTTTAGATGAGATAGTAACTTTTTTTTTAAATGAAATATATACCTATGGCAATCCTAATAAAACATAATTTGAATTAACTGTGTTTGTCAATTACCCAGGCTGTAGCATCCCCCCCCAAAAAAAACAGAAAAGAAAAGAAAGAAATCCTTCAAGCAACTATTGCATAGCTTAATTCATTAAATTTTTTTATTGTTGCTAAGTTTGACTTGAAGAAATTTAATTACTGGAAAATGCATTTTTACTGCGATAAAGATTACATTACACTGTACAATTTACAGAGTTTAAACATGTTTTAGCATTAGCAGAGGCAATGATGCAAGAAAGCAAGCTTAGACAGCATCAGCTAAAAAAAAAAAAAAAAAAAAATTCCCATTTCACCCATCCATTCACTCCAAAAATTTGTTCACTTCTTCCCTGAATTTATTTAAGCTATCAACTTCCACAATGACTGATGAAAGTTTGTTCCAGCAATCAACTGCCTGTTGGCTAAAGGCAAATTTCCACATATCTATTCTACAACTGTCTTTCCTCAATTTGAATTTATGCCCCTCAAGTGCATAATCAAAGTGAGAGGAAGAATACCATTAACATTGAGCTTGCTGAAACCATTCAAGGCCTTATACATCTCAATCAGATCACCATGCAGGTGCCTAGTCTCCAGATGCTGCAATTTGCAGAACTGAAGCCTTTCTTGGTAAGCGCAACCCTTTGTTCCCCTCACCAATCTAGTTGCCCTTCTCTGTACTCATTCCAGCAGCTCTACATCCTTTCTAAAATGAGGGTTCCTAATCACCTCCTTATCCCTGCTAGCAAAATTCCTGTATATCATTCACAAGACACCATGAGCTGCTCTGGCGGCCTGTCTGCACTGCTCAGAAAGCTTCATATCTGGCTGCACAATTACCGTAGGTCTTTTTCATTTTCTACTACCCTGAGTGTAATACCACACAGTTTGTAACTTACTCTAGGGCAGTGGTTCCCAAAGTGTGGTCTGCAGACCCCCTGGGGGTCGCTGAGACCCTTTCGGGGGGGGGGGGGTCTGAGAGGTCAAAACTATTTTCATAATAATATTAAGATGTTATTTGCCTTTTTCATTCTCATTCTCTCACGAATGTACAGTGGACATGTGATGATGTCATCGCTGTGATAGCTAATGGAATGTGTGCTTGTGTATTCTTGTGTTTTCTAGAATTTTCTAAGGTAGGTTTAGGTCCATATTTATACCCTAAACTTTAGGCCCTAAAGTTTAGGGTATAAATATTTGTGTTTTTAAAAGATTAACTCAGTTTGTTCTCAGGATTTCTACTGTGTCCTTACTAGCTATATTGAGTTATACCTGCTATAATCTCGGTAACCTCGTTACAGGCAACTCTCGGTTTACAAACATGATCCTTTCTGAGATGTTATTCATTATGTGTACCTTGCATTCATGAGCCTTTACGATACATGTCGTATACGTTAGCAGCCATTTTAAAGCATTAAAACCATGTACTAAACATCGAATGGTCTATACAATATATTTTATTATAACATATATATGCATTATGGTTTATCTTATATGATATGTAACGTAAAATAAAATAAGAAAAGAATAAAAAAAACAAGATATTGTACTTGTTAATTTTAATTAAAAACATAAAGAGTTACAAAATAGAAATAAAGAAAATAAGTACTAACATAATATATGTATTCAACTTTTACTCATCAATATCTTCATCAGAGTTCAATATTTTCTGCATAAGTGACACTAGGTGCAGATGAGGTAGATGGAAGGGCATCTGATAATGAAGAAACAGCTGGGTTTTCCACTTTTTTAAAATATGTTTTTATAGAAGATTGCACAGTTAGTTTCTTTTTTGTTTCAAAAATCTCACTGTAGCATGCTAGACAGTCATAAATGCCTCTTTTCACTTTTGCAATTCTTTCCATATTGGTGTCTTCTTCTTCAAAGATTGCCAATCCATCAGAAATTGATTTAAAAGCTGCAGCCATTTTCTGCCTTGTAAACGTTCTGGGAGGCTACGGAATATCAGGTTCTTCTGTTACTTCAGAATTTAGATGAGAATCTAACGGTGTCTATAAAACAACTGACCACGTTTGTTGTTGTGACATGAAAGATCGGGCGGACGCATTTTTTGCTGTGTGTTCACAGTGTTGCAATTATACGTTTCAGGTATCTTTGCGACTGGAAGTGAAAGGGATGGGGAAGGTTCTCTTTCCCAGACCCTAAGTGAACCAATGGATGAACGTCTAAGACAGGCAAAGCAAGTGATGATATCCTATTATATTATAATAGGGGGAATCACAAATTTCTTTCCCACGAGAAAATATTCTATGTGGCGTGGCATGTTTTTTTACTGGCTAGATTAGTTTTATTAACCAAGAACAGTTCAGTATAATTACAGTACAGTTTGATAATTATTGTAATAAATATATTTTTTAAAAGTTTATTTATTTAAATCTAACAATTATGTTCATTATATGTTTGGCATTTCACTTTATAAGGAACTCTATCTATTGGCAACTTTGATTCATGGAAGGAAGGAATTTACTCCAAAGAAACTGTAAATAAGAAACAAAAATATGATGAAAGCTATCTTTCACTCAGCTTTATAGATGCTAAAAATTTACCTTATTATGTCTTATGCATCAGAACATTTTCAAATAGTATTATGGTGCCAGTTAAGTTGGTGCATCATTTTGAGACCAATCATTCAGATTTAAAGAAAAAGGAATTGAATATTTTAAACATAGATGTGATGAGCTCTTTAAAAGCCAGGAATTGTTTGTTACAGCTTTTCAAACTAGAAATGAAAAAGTCACTGAAGCACCTTATAGGGCAAGTTATCATATTGCACCGGCTGGAGAAGCGCACACAATAGCTGAGAGACTAATAAAGCCTTGTACAGTTATTGCTGAATGCCTGATTCAGTAAAAGAAATCATGGCAGTACCACTTTCCAATGATACAGTAACTCATTGAATTAAAGATTTAGCTGAAAACATGAAGACTCAGTTAATATCTCGTCTACAAAGGGACAAATTTACAGACGTGGCTGGGCTGTCTGTTTTGTTTGTATTCGTCGGGTATAAGCACCAACTAATCATTGAAGAAGATTTTTTATGTGAATGCTTGGCAACAAACACGAATGGTGCTGAAATATTCAGTGCTGAATAACATTTTTGAATCTTGTGGTTTATCCTGGAACAACTGTGTTGACATTTGCATTCATGGTGCAAAAGCAACAATGGATAAAACTCCTGATGCCTTAGCACAAATCAAGGCAGTGGTAACCAAACTGTACTATTAGTTATTGTATTCTTCACTGCCATGCACTCACAGTAAGGAAAAAAAAAAAAAAAAAAAAAGCCAGTTTCACTTAAGAATGTCCTTGATTAAGCAGTAAAAATTATTAATTTTTTAAAATCTCGACCCTAAGTACACTTCTTTTTCATATGCTGTGTGAAGAAATGGGAAGTACACATAAAGCACTTCTACTGCATACCGAAGTACGATGGTTGTCTCGAGGAAAGCACTTATGCAATTGTTTGAATTGTGAGCTGAACTAGCTGCTTTTTTCATGGAACACCATTTTTACTTGAAAGAACAACTGACAGACAAACTGTGGTTATTCAGACTTCGGTATTTGGCAGACTTTTCTCGAATATGAACGAAGTGAGCTTGTCACTTAAATAACTGAGAGTATTTGTCGCCAATGATAAAATTTGAGCTTTCAAGCGAAAATTAGAATTTTGGAAAACTTGTATCCGCCACCGTGAGCTCGACAGCTTCCCAATACTTAGAGACTTTTCTGATGAGATCAGTGGTGATATTAACAAATGTGATTTTTTGATATTGTATAATGAAATGTGTCAACTTTTGGAAGATCTGCATAACTCAATGAATCAATATTTTCCAAATGACCAATGCATGATGTTACAAAATCATGCACGGATAAAGATCTATTCAAAGTGCAAGATAGACCATGGATTTTAATGTAATAGAGTACGAAGTGTTCACTGATATGGTTTCAGATTCCACATTGCAACTAACCTTTAAGAAACTATCACTTGTCGAGTTTTCATGTAGTCTCAAAGAAGAATATCCACAATTATCTGAAAAAGCTATTAAAATAATCCACCCTTTTCCAACTACATATCGGTGTGAAGCCAGATTTTCTTTGTATACGTCAACCAAAACAACACATCACAGATTGAATGCAGAAGCAGATATAAGAATCCAGCTGTCTTCTATTAAACCAGACATTAAAGAGATTTGCAAAAATGTTGAAGAATGCCACTCTTCTCACAAAAATTTTTTTTGGTTTGGAAAATACAGTTATAATTCAACAAATGAATTATTAAATATATATTTTAACAATTTCTTAGTTTTAATTTCTAATGAGGTAAATATTGATAGATATAACCCACATAAAAAAAGCTCTTTGGGGTCCTCAATAATTTTTAAGAGTGTAAAGGGGTCCTGAGACCAAAAAGTTTGACAACCGCTGCCCTAGGATTACTGCTACCCACATGCAGTACTTTGCATTTATCAATGTTAAACTTCAATTGACACCTCTCAGCCCATCTGCACAACTTTTCTAGATCCTGTTGCAATAGCGTACAGTCATTAACAACCCTGCCAACTGCTTGCGAACTTGGACATTAAGCCTGATAAATACAGAAAACAACAATGGGCCCAACACTGAACCGTGGGGGGTCCACTAATAACATTAGTCCACGAAGAGCAGTTACCACTCTCTGTCTTCCCCCACTCAACCATCCCTTTATTCATAGCAGCAACTTTCCCTTAATGCCATACTGTTCCAATTTGTACAGCAGTCGTTCATGTGCAACAGTATCAAGCTTTCCTGAAATCCAAGTATATGATATCAAAATTATTTTCTGCATCCAGTTCCTTTGTGCCAACTTGGTCAGAAAACACTTCCCCCTAACAAACCCATGCCGTTTGACCTATAACTTCAGTCTTTTCTATATGATCCTGCAATGCTTCTTTAACCAGTGACCCCCCCATTATTTTCCCAGGAACAAAAGTTAAACTAACAGGTCTGTAATTACTCGTGTCAGCCTTTGATCCCTCTTTGTGAATTGGGAATACATTTGCACATCTCCAGTCTGCAGGTATTACCGTATTTTCCGGTTTATAAGACGCATCCTAGTTTTGGCCACATATTTTGGAAAAAATAATAACCCTTTTATTATCCTACGATACTGTTTACGGTGAAACTAAGAAGCGATCTTTTACCGAATGATGTAAACAAATATGGCGACATGGCGTGATACGGGACGTAATCAGGGGGTAGGTATTAAAAATAAATTAAATGGAGTTACATTTATTTTTAAAAAATTTTTTTATTAAATGGACTTACAACATGGAATTTTTATTCAATTCATAAAACACAAGAAATTTTTAAAAATATTTATTTGTTCTAAAGATTATGAAATGTCTGACATTTTCATTTATCCTTAAACCATAAAAAGCCATTACTGAAATCATCATAATATTAAAGATATTCAATGTCACCATTGTCCAAGTTATGAGCGATCTCTGAGTCAGATGAATCTGTTTCCTCATACAAAAGGTCGTCTTCCGTGCCGTCAAGAGCATTGGTTATGCCACACTTCTTATACGATCGTACTATTGTCTACATTTTAATTTCATTCCAAGCATTTTTGACCCACTGGCAAACCTATACAATGGTAGTTCTTTTGATGTGTGCTGTTGATGTTAGTTCATGCTGTGGGAGCATCATCCATTTATTCCATTCTTCACGCATGTAGTCCTTGAAAGGCTTATTTATTGATACATCCAGGGGTTGCAAATGACCCATTAACCCTCCAGGAATTACAGCCATTTGCGCGTTTAAACTTTTCAATCTTATCTTAGTACAATTAGTTAGGTGAGACCGAAACTAATCCCACACGAGAAGCGACGGCTTCTTGCGAAGTCCACCAGGATGGCGTGACCACACCTTTTCCAGCCAAAACCTCACGCCATGCTCATCCATCCATCCATCCATCCTTTGGGGTGAACTTGAATAAAAACTCCTGCTGGAATAATTTCTTTCAGCATTGTTTTCCTTTTAAATATTAGTAATGGTGGTAACTTGGTACCATCAACACAACATGCCAGCACTGCTGTAAAATGGGATTTCTAATTGCCGGAAGTTTTAATGGTCACAGATTTAGCACCCTTAAAATCAACTGTCTTATTAGAGGGAACGTCAAATGTCAATGGAACTTCATCCATATTTGAAATTTGACTAAGTTCAAAGTCATTTTCTTTTCTGACTTTGATAACATATTGGTGAAAATCAATAATTTTGTTTTCGTACTCCTCAGGTGCATTTTCTGTGCTATTTTTGTTCTTGTTCGCATCGCTAATCCGTGTCTCTTCCTAAATCTATAGAACCAGCCTATAGCACCTGTAAAGTCATCATGCCCTCTTGCAGATGCCCTCAATTTAGCTTCAGAAATGATATTTTTAGTCATTACCACAATACCTTGGCTCCTCTGATCTGTAATCCACGTCTTCATCTCATTCTCAAGTTCCTCCCATCTCGCTTTTTGCTTGCAAAGGTTGTGTTTTGACTTTATTGATTGTCGAAGTTTCTCCTCTTGCTTTCGCCAGGCACGTACCATTTTCTCGGTAGGAGGTGGTCCAAAATGTCTTCCAGCAGCACGGTTCCCATATTGCTTTGCAAATTCTATTACTTGTAATTTAAAGGCAATTGGGTAGCAATGCCTTCTCAACAACTCCATCATAACAGGATGTCCTGAAATTTATAAAAAAATTATTGATAAAGAAAATAATAATAATAATAAAATTAAATACGGTAATATATTTTTCTCAAAATAATGGCATACGCTTGGGTAAACGTTCAACCAATAATGAAATGTTTGTTTCTGAAAAAAGCTGACAGAAGTAACGTAACAGAAATTCTTACTCACCCTAAGACAAATACGGGCGTCACTTTCTCTTTGTAAAAGACGGTTGGAATTGAAAAATCCCGATCCAGTCTAATTAACCCGCCATACCATAAAAGCGAGAGATCATATTATAGAGGAAGCAAACACATGGGAAAATGAAACAAGTTTTTACTTACATCTGATTGTGAGATTCATATCACACAGATTTAAACAAATTTTCCACAAAAAAAAAGATTACTGGTATGTATTGTTGCCATAGATTGTAACCACTGATAATTGTTAAAAATATATTTCAACATATAAATCTTAAGTAAAATTGGTTTAATTTCAAAGGGAAGTTTTCAGAACTCAGTTTACCGGCATTGCGTCATCAAAAATGCATTGCTGGTAGTCTTTAGGCCTAATCTGACATTGACCATATAAGACGCAGGGTAATTTTCCGAGTATTTCTTCACGAAAAAAACCACGTCTTATAAGTTGGAAAATAAAATACGGTACATCTGTATCCAGGGATGCTCTCATGATAATGGCTAAGGGTTTGCTGACTTCCTCTGCTGTCTTCTTTAATATAACTGGATAGATCCTATCCACCACGGGTGCCTTTCTAACATTTAACTTCAACAATTTCTTGTTCACTTTGCTCAGAGTTATTATAAAATCATTTAGCACCCAGTAAGCATTTGATAAACGGATGGCATTTCCCTCCCTAAAGTCTGCTACTTGAGAGGGATCATCAAAAGTTGAACCATCGATATAAAATGGACCAATTTGACTCATCCCCTTCCTTCTAGCATTTACAAAAGTAAAGAAGTCGTTGCTATTTTTCTTTGCATCCTTTGCCAAAGATTTCTCATAATCTGCCTTCGCTTGCCCAATCTCCTTTGTGATTTGATTACAGACTAGTTTATAATCTACCACAGGTTTCTCTGTCATCTGATAATTTATATGCATCCCACGCATTTTCTTCTTTGCCACGAGTCTCATTAGTTCATCTGACATCCATTTAGGCACAAACCTTGAACAGTATTTCTTATTTAGTATGAAAAGCCTAGTAGCTTCCAAGCTTCTGTTAGAATGAGAAGTGGCCTGGAGGGTGGGGTGCTGGGGGTTTCAGGGACTGATGGGAGCCATCATGAAAAAAATAAATACATGAGCTGGTTGGGGTAACTAACAATAAGAATAGGTGCATGTATACTATACAAATTGGAGCAGAATGGTATTAAGGGTAAGTTGCTACAATGGATAAAAGGATGGTTGAGTGGGAGAAGACAGAGGGTGGTAATATGAGCATTGCTCTTCGTGGACTAATGTTATTAGTGGAGTCCCACAGGGTTTGGTGTTGGGTCCACTGTTTTGTATATTTATCAATGATATTGATGAAGGTATATCAGGCTTAGTGTCGCAGTTTGCAGATAATATAAAGGTTGGCAGGGTTGTTAATGACAGTAATGGCAGTGTGCTACACAACAGGATCTAGAAAATTTGGGAAGATGGGCTGAGAAGTGGCAACTGAAATTTAACATTGACAAATGCAAAGTACTGCATATGGGTAGAAGTAACTCCCGAGGAACGTACCAACTGTGTGTACTACACTTAAGGTGGTAGAAAATGAAAAAGACCTGGGAGTAATTGTGCAGTCAGATATGAAGTTTTCTGAGCAATGCAGACAGGCTGCTAGAGCAGGTCATGGGGTTTTGTCAATGATATACAGGAATTTTGCTAGCAGGGAAAAGGAGGTGATTGTCCCTCTGTATAAGGCAATGCCTTGAGTACTGCATACAGGTCTGGAGGCCTCCTTTTAGGAAGGATGTAGATTTGCTTGAGCGTGTACAGAGAAGGGCAACAAGATTGGTGAGGGGAATGAAGGGATCCTCTTACCAAGAGAGGCTTAAGTTCTGCAAACTGCAGCGGCTGGAGACTAGGCACTTGCGAGGTGATCTGATTGAGGTGTACAGGCCTTGAATGGGTTGAGCACACTGAATTCTGATGGGATTTTTCGACTTCTTCAGATTACGAACCTAAGGGGGCATAAATTCAAATTGAGGAAAGACAGATGTAGAATAGATGTGCGGAAATTTGCCTTTAGCCAGCGGGTAGTTAATTGCTGGAACAAACTTCCATCTGTTGTTGTGGAAGTTGATAGGTTAAATAAATTTAAGGAGGAACTGGACAAACATTTAGAGGGAATGGTTGTGTGAATTTTTTTTTTTGGATGATGCTGCATAAGCTCATATGTTTCCTTTCTTGCGTCACATGCCGCTGCTACTACTACTTATATGTATACCAATGCTAGAAGTATAGTAAATAAATTTGATGAATATGAAGTGCTTGACACCATGATATCAGAGACACATGGTGTCACACAAATATTAGGAATGCAGAATTGGAATTTTAGGAGAACAATGTGTAGAGAAAGAATAGGCAGGATAGGAAGAGAGGAGGGATTATGCTGTTAATTAAGACAAACATAAAATCTAAGGAAGTGCATCCAGCTGACATGATGGACAATGCAATATTATTATTATTATTAGCCATATGGTGCAAGGAAGCCTAAGGCTTATGTTGCACCAGCCAAAAAAAAAAAAAAAAAATTCCCGAGTTATCCTGAGAGAGAGAGAGAGGAATCACCAAGAAAGAGAAGAATGATGATATCGTGTTGAATCAGTTTGGTGTGACATAAGCACTGGGAAAGCAAAAATGAGAGTAGGAGTGTGTCATAGACCTGATGACTCTAAAGAGTACAACAAACATTTGTACAGAGAAATAGAACGGGTCTGTAAATCAGATTGTGTTATTACAGGGGATTTTAACTTCCCAGATATTGATTGGAACTTGTGGGTTGGTCACTCGAATACTAGGAAGATTCTTGTGGATTTATTGCATGATTGTTTTCTGCAGCAGTGGCAACAGCATGTTCGAGAGGCAACCATAGAGGGTAATACTCCTGACCTGGTTATCAGCAGTGATTATTCGTGCATTAAGAATTTGCAGATAAAGGAACCACTAGGTGACAGTGATCACAATGTACTGATGTGGGATTTCTTAAAGATATAATTACCATCAGGGGTAAAGGAAAGGGTTTTTACTTCCGTAAAGGTGACTACAGTGGGAACCATTCAAGGAATTAATCGTGGAAGCTACTAGACTTTTCATACCAGTAAAGAAATATTGTTCAAGGTTTAGGAATAAATGGTTGTCAAATGAGACTCTTGGCAGAGAAGAAAACTGCATGGGATGCATATAAATTATCAGGCAACACAGAACCCTATGGCAGACATATAATCTAGTCTGTAATCAAATCACAAAGGACATTAGGCAAGCGAAGGCAGATTATGAGAAATCTTTGGAAAAGGACACTAAGAAAAACAGCAAGGACTTCTTTACTTATATAAACCCTAGAAGGAAGGGGATGATTCAGCTTGTTCCACTTGATATCAATGGTTCGACTGTTGATGATCCTGCTCAGATAGCTGATAATCTGAACAAGTATTTTGCATCTACATTCACACATGAGTAGTTATTAAGGGAGGAAAATGCAGGAAGTTTATCAAACTGTAACAGGGTGCTAAATGATTTTGTAATAACTGAGAGCAAAGTGGAGGAAAAATTGTTGAAATTAAACGTAAGAAAGGTACTAAAGGTATTAAAGGAGGTGGCAAAAGGAAGTAAGCAAACACTTAGCTATAATTATGAGAGCCTACTTGGACTTAGGGGAAGTCCCTAAGGACTGGAGATGCACAAATTTATCCCCGATTCACAAAGGGGAATCTAAGGGTGACATGAGTAATTACAGACCTGTTAGTTTAACTTCTGTTCTGGGGAAAATAATGGAGTCACTGGTTAAAGATGCATTGCAGGATAATCTCGATAAGTCTGCAGTAATAATTCAGACACAGCATGGTGTTTGTTAACAGCAAGTCTTGTCCGACAAATTTGTTGGGATACTATGATGTGGCTACAAAGGAACTGGATGCAAAAAATAATTCTGATATCATATACTTGGATTTCAAGAAGGCTTTTGACACTGTATGGAAGACTACTGTACAAGGAGCAGTATGGTATTAAAGGTAAGTTACTACAATGGATAAAAGGGTGGTTGAGTGAGCTAAGACAGAAAGGGGTAATCAATGGATGCTGCTCTTCATGGACTAATGTTATTAGTGGAGTCCCCCAGGGTTCGGTGTTGGGCCCACTGTTGTTTTGTATATTTATCAATGATATTGATATATTAGGCTTAATGTCCAAGTCTGCAGATGATACAAAGATTGGCTTGGTTTGGTAGTTGTTGGCGCATCAGCTTCTGTGGCCATAGTGCACCTCCCAAGGTTTTTGCAGTACTTTGATCCATGCCCAAGGCGGGATTCGAACCCGCGACCTTTGGGTTGCCAGGCAGGCACTTGATCCACCTGGCTAGCCCGGTCGGCAAAAGATTGGCAGATTTGTTAATGATAGTAATGGTAGTGTGCTAATGCAACAGGATCTAGAAAATTTGGGCTTATGGTCTGAGAAGTGGCAATTGAATTTTAACACTGACATAGGCAATTTACTGCATATGGGTAGAAGTAATCCCAGAAAATGACAGGGGTACTACCCCAGGTGTAGTACCCCTGTGTGGTACTACACTTAGGGTGGTAGAAAATGAAAAAGATCTGGGAGTAATTGTGCAGACAGATATGAAGTTTTCTGAGCAATGCAGATAGTATCCCATGACCTGCACTGGCAGCCTATCAATGATGTGCAGGAATTTTTCAAGTAGGGAAAAGGAGATGATCATCCCTTTGTATAAGGCAATAGTCAGGCCACGCCTTGAGTATTGCATGCAGGTCTGGAGGCCTCATTTTAGGAAGGATGTTGAGTTGCTTGAGTATGTACAGAGAAGGCCAACAATATTGGTGAGAGGAATGTAGGGGTCTGCTTCCTAAGAAAGGCTTAAGTTCTGTAAATTGCAGCAGCTAGAGACTAAGTACCTGCGAGGTGATCTGATTGAGGTGTACAAGGCCTTGAATGGGTTGAGCATGCTGAATTCTGATGGAATTCTTCCTCTTGCCGAGATTACGAACCTGAGGGGGCATAAATTCAAATTGAGGAAAGACAGTTGTAGAATAGATGTGCATAAATTTTCCTTTAGCCAGAGGGTGGTTAATTGCTGGAACAAACCGTCATCCGTCGTTGTGGAAGTTGATAACTTAAATAAATTCAAGGAGGAACTGGACAAACTTTTAGATGGAGTGGATGTGTGAAATTGTGTTTTTTTGTTTGTTTTTTGACTGATGCTACATAATCTCATGAGCTTGCTTTCTTGCATCATATGCCTTCATTAATATTACTATTAATTCATTGAATGCTTCCCATTTACAATGAGCTGTTTGTAACATCATCAGTTATTGTCCTCATCCGTGCCTGTTGTACTGAATGTTCAACTGTTAGCATTAACATGAGTAGAGGCATATGATGCGAGAAAGTAAGCTTATATAGCATCAGCCAAAAAAAAAAAAAAAAAAACCCTTCCCATTTCAACCATCCATTCACTCCAAATGTGTGCCTAGTTTTGCCTGGAACTTATTTAAGTTGCTGACCTCCACTGCAACAGATTGAAGTTTGTTCCCACTATCACCCACCTGCTGGCTAAAAGCAAATTTCCGCACATCTATTCTACAATTGTCTTTCCTCAATTTGAATTAATGTCCTCTTGGGTGTGTAATCTGAGCAAGAAGAAGAATCCCATCATCATTGACCTTGCTCAAACCATTCAAGAAATATACAACTCAATTAGATCAACTAGCAGGTTCCTAATCTTCAGTGCTGCAATTTGCAGCACTTAAGTCTTTCTTGGTAAAAGCAACCCTTTGTTCCACTCTCCAATCTTGTTGCCCTTCTCTGTACTCGTTCCAGCAGCTCTACATCCTTCCCAAAATGAGGCCTCCAGACCTGTATGCAGTACTCAAGGTGTGGTCTGACCATTGCCTTATACTAGGGGACAATCACATCCTTATCCCTGCTAGCAAAAGTTCTGTATATCATTGACAAGACACCGTGAGCTACTCTTGCAGCCTGTCTGCACTGCTCAAAAAACTTAATATCTGACTGCACAATTATCCCCAAGTCCTTTTCATTCTCTACTTCCCTGACTGTAGTGCCACACAATTGGCATTACTCTGGGGTCACATCTAGCCATATCAAGTTCTTTACATTTGTCAACGTTAAACTTCAGTTGCCACCTCTCAGCTTATCTGCTCAACTCTTCTAGACCTTGTTGCCGTAGTATTCTATCATTAATGTCAATAACAACCCTGCCAACCTTCGTATCGTCTGCAACCTCAGACATTAACCCTGATATACTTTCATCAATATCATTGATAAATACAGAAAACAACACTGGGCCCTGGGGGACTCCACTAATAACATTAGTTCATGAAGAGCAGTGTCCATTGATTACCACTTTGTCTTCTCCCATTGATCCATCCTTTTATTCATCACAGTCACTTGTTCTTAATGCCATACTGCTCCAATTTGTACAGTAGCCTTCCATGTGCAATAGTATCAAAGCTTTCCTAAAACCCAAGTACATGTTATTGAAATTTATTTTTTATTTCCAGTTCCTTTGTGACCACATCATAGTATCCAATCAAATTCGTCAGATAAGACTTACCCTTAACAAATCCATGCTGTGTCTGAACTATACCTGAAGTCTTGTCTATATGATCCTGCAGTGCTTCATTAACCAGTGCCTTCATTATTTTCCCTGGAACAGAAGTTAAACTAACAGGTCTGTAATTACTCGTGTCACCCTTTTGAATTGGGGACACATTTGCAAATCTCCCGTCCTTGGGGATTTCTCCTGAGTCCAGGGAAGCTTTCATAATTGTTGTTAAGGGTTTATTTCCTTACCTCCTTTGCTGCCTCCTTTAATATAATTGGATAGATCCCATCTACCCCAGGTGCCTTTTTTTTATGTTCAATTTCAACAATTTCTTCTTCACTTTGCTCTCAGTTATTACAAAATCATTTAGCTCACTGCTAGAGTTTGATAAGTTTCTGTCATCCACTTCCCTAGACTTCCTCATGTGTGAATGTATATGCAAAATGCTCATTCAGTTTGTCATCTACCTCAGAAGGTTCATCAACAATCGAACCATCTTAATCAAGTGGACCAATCTGATTCATCCCTTTCCTTCTAGAGTTTACATAAGTAAAGAAGTCTGCTGATTTTTTTTGCATCCTTTGGCACAGATTTCTCATAATCTGCATTCGCTTACCTAACCTCCTTTGTGACTTGATTACTGATAATTTATATGCATCCCATGCATTTTTCTTCTCTTCCACAAGTCTCATTAGTTCATCTGCCATCCATTTAGGCCTAATCCTTGAACAGTATTTCTTAGTTGGGACAAAAAGCCTAGTAGCTTCCAAGATTATTTCCTTGAATGCTTCCCATTTAGAATTTAATGGTAATGATACAATGGACAATGAGTCACTTTTTCAAAAAAAATTGAAAATTTCACAAAGGTAAAAATTAACACGCACTCATAATCTGGGATTCTTGATTGCGGGAGTCAATGCTTGTATTCCTCAATAACAGCACTGGCATTAACAATGAAAATCCATAAAAAAATTCATATCCACATACTCTTCATTGGAAAAATTAAATTGCATGTTATGATACAGCATGACCTGTCTACTAGTTTATGTGCTGCTGGTTTGCTGGCTTGCACAAGCAACCTGCAGCATACATTTATTTGCACAGATGCTATACAGCCACTCCCTGACTTACATAGCATGAATCAAAGCTGTAATGCTCAATACGCTCTACGTTGATGTTAATATTCATAAAATAATAAGAGGAGTTTACCTCAATATAGTACGTAGAACACTTCCATATGATACTCTTCAGAAATTAAACAAAAAAAATCGAAAAACTTACATTAGAATAAAAAATAATTAAAAACGAATTTAACACAATTAAAAATATTAAAAAGAATCTACTGAAAATATTCAAAGCGATTTTCCTCCCTGACTTACGTAAGGGTTGTGTTCCGCAGAACTCTACGTAAGTCGGAATTTCCCTAAATGCTTGTGCAGCACTTGCAAATTTGATTGAAGCAAAAAAGAAATGTTCAACGAACATGTAAATAGAATTATTTATTCAATTTTTTTATCTCATGCACAGGAAAAATTACAAAAGTGTCAAAATTTCAAAAAGAGAGAGGAGACAGGCAGAACGTCAGCAAGTTTTACCTTTCGAGCATCGTTGCCAGAATTAACTCTCCAGCTGACAAGCACACCACTGCGGAGGTTGAGGGCTGTGGAGATTTAGAAGGGGTGGTTTTTACCAACACATCACAAAATTTCTCTGCAGCAGCAGAATTGGCACTGGTGACTTCACTGCATACTTTAATGTTTTGGTAACCAGCGTGATGCTTGAACCTATTAAAACCACCCATTGCTTGCCACAAACTTGACTTGTGTTCACCGTACTTATTCCTAATATCTTCATAAATGCTTTTGCTTGAATGGCCATTGGACTCGGGGCACTTGCTTCTGAATCTGATTTTCCACCCATATTATTAATAGCTTTTCCATCTTTGATACAGCACCTGAATGCTGTTTTTGTTTGTTGTTTGTTATTTGGTTTTTAGGAGCATTAGCAACTAAGGCCATATTGCTCCGAGGATATGTGGTGGTCATTCCCTGACCTTTCCGCATCCTCCGTATTTGGTGGTCGTGGGGGGGTCGAACCCGGTCTAATCAAGAAGCGTGTGCTACTCACTGCTGCTCCTGCCCACAGAGGCACCACGCTGTTTTGTGATCACTGTTGATCTTAAATGCATTGATCCTTTAACATGTTCTTTGACACGTGCACTGTCCCTTAAAATAGTATTCATTGTTGAAGCAGTGAGATCTAATTCCATGCAATAGATGACAAACTTTGTCATGCTTCATATTTCTTAATTAATCATCTTCATTAATAAATCAATTTTATTTTGTTTCCTAGCACTGTCAGCACTTGCTTTTTCCATTGGTCCCTTTCCCTTCACCATTATAATAAGTAAATAGGAATGAAGAGAAGATTCTGAAAATTTATTTTCAGAATTACCGCAAATCAGTATTATTGCAAATGCAATAAGATCGAGTTTACTACCTGTTTATAATAGATTGCACTAACAGAAAAGCCCAATAAACTAGAAAGTGAAAATTGTTTTGATTGTTTTATGGTAGTGGTCTCCAGAAATGTGTTTTAGAAAAATATCATAAAGGCATTCAAAATTGATTCTTATAATGGATCGTATGATAATGATGAAAGTGTAGTGCAGTTTCCATTATAAAAATGACCTTTTAGAGAGAGATAAATAACTTAGTTATATAGTAAAAATTTCAACTTCCAAGGTCTTGGAATGAATCATCAAAAAACAATGTGTTATTGGGCTCACACTGCGACATTCCTATGGGATGTAAAATACGTTTCCATGGTTTTTTTAAGTTTGCACCGGTTGGCAAAAACTTACATAAAGTTGAATTTCCATAAGTCGAGTATTGCGTAAGCCGGGAAGCGGCTGTATTTCAAAATTTAAAATACTTATAGTTCCATAACTGTTCAGAATTGAAACCATCAGAATGCAACATTTGTCACTCAGAATGATCCCAGGAATCACATCCTGAAGTTTTGACACAAAGTCACATGACTCTTTGTTGTTTGTTTGTTATTTGGTTTTTAGGAGCATTAGCAACTAAGGCCATATTGCTCCGGGATATGCGGTGGTCATTCCCCGACCTTTCCGCATCTCCGTATTTGGTGGTGACGGGCTCGAACCCCAGTCTAATCAAGAAGCGTGTGCTACGCGCTGCTGCTGGTGGGAGCAGTGTCTTTTAACAAAAACCAGCTGTCTTGCTATCTTTCTCTTGAAATTGTGGCCTCACCTGGGAAATGCACTTCAATAATCTTTGAAACACCTGTGTATATTTTGTAGCATTGACGCTCTCCCCTTAAGGTACAAATTCCTTGCAAATCGAGGAAATTAGGATTGTCTTGAAAGTTTGGAAGAAGTCTTCTCATGTGACACTCTTCATTGCTTCTGCTCACCCGAGGCTGTGCAGCACAAATTTTGCACAGACTTCCCTTTCCCTAAATCTTTACGCAGAATTTAATGAATCATCTCCTTATTCACTCCCAACTCTTCAACCATCATTCTGATAGTCAAACAATAATCTCTTGCTATGATTTCCTGAACTTTGGCATTTTGAGAGATTGATGGATGCCTACTTCTTGGGCCATTGCAAACATCCACACATCCATCTTTGAACCACTTATATCATTCAAAAACACACTGGTACAGCTTAACATCTCCTCATCATAAGCAGTTTTTAACATTTCATATGTTTCTGTGGCATATATTTCCATTTTAAGACAAAATTTGATACTCATTCATTACTCCACTGCATAATTCTGACATGGAACATTAATGCTACTAACAAAACTGGTTATTATTTGCAACCTGCCAGCCTACTAGACAATCTCTTTACGACCATCTGTTGGCAGAAATCTGAACTACAACAAACCACTTCTGTTTATTTTCAAACTCAGTGAACATTACTGCAACAGTACCAGTCCAAGAACTTTATTGCCACATCTCATATATGTGTACCTTTGTGTTGTTTCTTCCTTTAATTTTTCAAGGTCTATTGTTATTTATTTCTCTAATATATACCAGAAGAATTACAAAGGATCCAAGCAATTATTCTGGTACTGTATATGAATGTGTTAAGAATTTGGGATGAAAGCAATTGTACCACAAATATTAATTATTGTTCACTTTTTCTCTTTGCCATAGGCCATTTTGTTGTTGTAATCATTAATATAGCAGAGAAGTTAGTCCATGATTACAATTTTTGTGTGTGCTTTCTGTTTATGAATTGTATTTATTGATAATGAAAGTACAGAGGAGCACTACACAATGAAAAGGAAAAAATATGTACTGCAAACAAAGCACTGAAAAACCAGACTAGATGTCTTTGTCCTTATATGGAAATATAGCAGAGGAGGGGGGGATGGGCTTCACCCAAATAGTGCTAATGTTTCTCAACTGGCAGTTCCCAAGAAAAATTTAGTACAGTAAATCCTCAATTTTAGGGATCTCACCTCAATTTAATAGCCTTCAGATTTAACAGGAAAAAAAAAAAAATCATTGGCACCAGATCATATCTTAAGTGCTTGTCTGTGCCCTGTTTCTTTATTATAACATCACTTACAATGTTTCATTGTGGTGAAAAGAGAAAGTGTGTGCATATGTGTTGCTCAGAAATAAAACCGTTAAAGAAGTCAGACTTTAGTGAGTCTGTTTGAATATGGCAAAAAAAAAAGGAAAACTGTTATATATTATAAAAAGTGGCTAAGCTTAGGGAGTTTTAAAGACTCTGAAGATTCAGCCATGTTTCAATTTCAGCTTTTCTCCAACTCTGAATAAAGTTTTTCCAGGCACCACTATACAATCACCGTAGCCAGGCACCACTATACAATCACCGTTTATGGTAAATTATCTTCTGCTATGTACTATTGTTAACCAATTAAAGTCAAGGTAGATAAAAGCTTGTTTTATACTGTTTAATTTTATTTAAGTGTTTTCTAAAACATATATATTTATATATATATGTTTTAGAAAACATTGAAATGAAATTAAACAATATAAAACAACTTTTTAAAATTTTAATTATGCAAGCAGTGAAAATGGTCTTGAAAAAAAAAATTTTTTTTTTTTTTGATTTAACAGTCAATTTTGATTCAGTATAAGGATCCCTCCATCCCCCTATCAATCCATAAAAATGAGGGTTTACCTAATGAGCTTATTCTGGCTGAACTTAGCAAGATTATCCATTGCATTATGAAAAGCAATGGATAACCTTGTTAAATTTTCTTCTTCCCCTTTCAACCATAATACATGTGAAGGAATATTTTCAAATTTATGCCATAAGGTCAAAATATCTCAACAAACTTTATGTAGAGTCATATTTAACCCTCTGTCACTTGCACCCTAAGTGGAACAAATATTATGTGGAGTCTGTGAGACACCTTTATTATTTTAATTATAAAAAAATTAATTTTTAGCTTTTTACTTGAATTGAAAAAGGTGTTATATTAATTATAATTTTCTAAGCTCAACTGCAAAATATTGAGAAACCAATAATAATAAAAATGTTTTTAGAACTGTGTTTGCTAGTTTGCATTTTGCTGGAATAAAAGCCATATGGTAAAATTAGACAGGTCTTGTTGGCATCTCAGAGATGCCATATGAGAATGGGTGCTGAGTAGAAGAAAGATGGATGCTTTTGCTTGCCTGACATCTGTTCAATGGCAAACAAAAAACTGATTTCTCATAATTCATTATTATCAAAATGAAAACAAAAAATACTGTATAATCATTTAGAGAATACTGAAGAAAGATACATGGGAGGATTTTATTTCCAAATAAAAAAAAAAAAGTGGTATCTGAAAAACTCCACATTAGCAGTGATCGTTTAAGACTCGCTCTCTTAGCTCTCTTTAGTAAAGCTAAAATTTAAAGCACCAGTTGTTTCTTCAAAACAAGCTCAGAAAGTCTCATTACTTTTGCATAAATGGTTTCGTTTTTTTACCCCAACTTTTTATTATATTCCGATAATTATATATTTTATTATTACTATACATCTAATTACAAGCTGATGACAATATAAAAATTCAGATTTTATTGTAAATTTGTTGCTATATATTAAAGAGGTAGCTATGTCTTTCAAAAAATTCTACAATCTAAAAGTTAATTTATATTTCATGTTTATTAGCAAGAGTTAATAAATTTTATTAAAAACGTATTGACCATTAAAAGGGAACCAACTACCAAATATCAATTAGTTACTGAACAGCAATGAATACAGCAAGACGTGCGGTATTCATTGCTGTGTTGGAGCTTTGTCGAGAGAATGTTGATGATTTTTTTTTTGACTGAATTGTAATTATGGATGAATGCTAGGTACATCACTAAGACCAAGAAACAGAATAGATGAGCAAACAGTGTAAACAGTAATCTTTATTAACTCCCAAAAATGCCAACAAAAATGTGTAGCTCTAGAAGGCAGCCACATAGAAAAGAATGAATGAAATTGCCAGCCAAGTTCCAAAGATATTTCTAGGCGAGGGTAAACTTATTGACTGCCCTTCATAACTAACCAGCTGACAAACCCTTAAAACCAGCTCTGAATGGACCAGAACTCTGTGTCCTACTGAGTTACAACAAAAGTCAAATCGGCACTAATTTATGACAGAAAACATGACAATGGAATTTAAAAAAAAAAAAAAAACCCATAAAAACCATTTCACTAGAGGTTTTGCCATCTAATTAATTTATGCCAGTGCATAAATTAATTAGATGGCAAAATCAATTTTTTATTTAAAAAAGTTGAGGGTTGTATAAAATGTTGGTAATACCTCAAGTGGTGTCACCATTTGCTACTCAAGAGCCATCACATACAGGTGAAGCAAAGAAAGGGTTTATAATAAGGCATCACTAGCATATAAGGTGCATACTATAAGGATAGGATGACAGAAGGCAGCCTGGGCACATGCCACTGAGAGATTCATTTATGAAGAGAAGCCTTGACTTTCCCATATAAGAAGTCTCAAAAGGCCTGATTAAGAAAGGCAAACACCTCTGGACAACACAGTTTTTAACTAAGGGATTCTACTTGGGCAACAAAATCCTCCCACATGATTCCAAGTAACATATGAAGACCTGTCTTAATCTTGGTCAGCTAACTGTGAAGAATCCTGTAACTAATTCTTCTCTCCCCTCATGAAATATCACTTTCTCATCATATCAAAGTCTTAGTTAATCAAAATAAGTACAAGTTTCATTTATTATGTATTTAATATTACAAATTATTAAATAATATAAATTATCAGTAGTTAGTTTTAATAAAAGATAAGTAATGGCAAATGAAAGTGTGCACAGGGGATTAATATTGTATATATTGTGAGGCTGCTGCTATGAATTATTCCAGTGTATACCACAAATAAATGATACCCCTCAAAAGAAAAGCATAATGCTATTTATATATTTTATATTGGTACACTATTGGTGTCATATTATGCAGCTCTTTCTTCAGTTGACTATCACAGGTTTCCCCAGTGCTGTAGCCTTTTAAACAAACAGCACTATCATAAAAAAATATATATATTTTAAACCAACAGCTGCTTTGCTATTTGTTTAAAACATGACAACACACCATTATAAGATAGTTTGTTTCAAGACTGGCTTTCTCTCATGACGTAGTGGGTAGTGTCAATTTAGTGCTTCCAGTTTGGAAAAAATGAAGCAGTTCTACAGGATGAGTGAAAAATCATGTAAGCTATAGTGAAATATTTATTGGTTGTTGTAATTGAAGGCAATTCGACTGGTATCATAAACAAATGCACAGCTGTGACTATGCCAGCAAAGAAGAAACCGCACAGGTCACATTGTTTTGTTTTGTGACATTTTGAGTTTTATGATGCATTTCCTGGTTCTACTATGCTAAATAAATTGATGATATCTCATCTGGTGAAATGTTTCCATGACACAAGAAATGTGCAGGACAGAAAATGATCAGGTGGGACATTAACATTAACTGGCAATAGTGTCGGCAATACTTGTCAGACTTTATTATGCTCCCCATGAAAATCAGGAAACTTTCACAGCAGAGTGGATTATCTTACTTGTGTACATGTCATGCAGGAACTCAAGAAACCTGATAGGGTATTAATATTTTAGATAAAGTTTTCTATACTAATGAAGCGTGGTTCCAAGTGGATATGTTAATACTAACACAGCAGAATATGGAGTATGGGAAAATTCGCATGCCTTTCACAAAAGACCATTGCACTCCTTGCAAATCGGTGTATGGTGTGCTGTCTCTCAATGAAAAGTTATTGGTCCTATTTTCTTTAGTGATACTGTAACTGCTGAACGTTAACAGGATATAATAATGGATTTCATATCCTTATTGGAATGCAGTGAGCACTGCTGTTGGTTGGAGCGAGGCTACAGCTCACACAGCAAATTCAACAATGCAGATGTTGTGTGAATTCTATAGTGATCACAATTTCTTGAAATTTTTGCTCCCCCATCTCCATCTTTGGGGATTTTTGAAAGAGTGTGTACAACAATAACAGACACATGCTAGAAGAACTGAAACAAAATACTGAGCTGTGCATTTCAAGCAGCACTGAAGAAACTCTTCACTGGGTTGCCATAAACATGAACAAAAGAGTAAATGCATGCATTGATGAATGGGGTGAACATTTCCAGCACTTATTATAATATTGTTTTTTTTCCCCCCTTTGTCATTATCATGTATTTTTTACAAAAATAACATGTTTAAGGAATTGGGCTGTGTAACTTTTTGCTCATCCTGTGGATTACCATGCAGTATAAATAATTTAAAACTTCAAGTACTTAATACAGCTGAAAATATATATGTAGAAATTCTAAATATACTATACCAAGACATCATATGCATGAAGTCTATTGAACAGTCCATGTTCAATTTAGACATCATTTCTAGTTATTCACCAATCTCTCATATGATATTATTATTAGCCGTGTGCAAGGAAGCCTAAGGCTTATGCTGCACCAGCCAAAAAAAATTTCTGAGTTACTCTGAGTGAGTGAGTGAGAGAGTGAGAGAGAGAGAGAGAGAAGTAGAAGAAGGAAATCACCAGGAAAGAGAAGAATGATGATATCCAGCTCAGAACGCTGGGCGTACAAAGCAGATAAAGGAACCACTAGGTGGCGGTGATCACAGTGTACTGATGTGGGATTTATTTACAGTTGCAACTACCATCAGGGGTAAGGGGAAGGGTTTTTGTTTTCGTAAAGACGACTACAGTGGTCTCAGAGATTTTTTAAATTATATACAGTGAAACCAACTGATGATGTTACCAAAGCAAATTCTAAATGGGAAGAATTCAAGGAATTAATCTTGGAAGCTACTAGACTTTTCATAGAAATACTGTTCAAGGTTTAGGCCTAAATGGATGTCAGATGACCTAATAAGACTCATGGCAGGGAAGAAAAATGCATGGGATGCACATAAATTATCAGGAGACAAGATGCCTATGGTAGATATAAGATAGTTTGTAATCAAGTCACAAAGGACATTAGACAAGTAAAGGTGGATTACGAGAGATCTGTGGCAGAAAAAATATGCAAAGAAAAACAGTAAAGACTTCTTTACTTATGTAAACTCTAAAAGGAAGGGATGAATCAGATTAGTCCACTTGACACTGACAGTTCGATTGTTGATGAACCTGCTGAGGTAGCTGACAAATTGAATGAGCATTTTGCACCTACATTCACACATGAGGAATCTGTAGGGAAGGAGGCCAGAAGCTTATCAAACTCTGGCAGGGAACTAAATGATTTTGTAATAATCAAGAGCAATATGGAGGAGAAATTGTTGAAATTTAACATAAGAAAGGCACCTGAGGTGGATGGCATCTATCCAGTTATATCAAAGGCGTACAAAGCCTAACTCACCAGATGTGCAGAGGCTTGTGTGCAAATGCATAAAAATCACACTGAACACCTGCTGTAAAACAGGAATAAGAACATCTTGTTCAACTAATGACTATTATTGCTAGTCCTTTTACAGTTCCTGGTAATAATTTTAATATTGTTTAGCTCGGCTTAAAAGCACAATTAAACTATGTTTATAAAAAAGTTTGTTTTCAACTGTAGAACTCGTGCTGCAGTTTATGAAAAATATCTGCAATAATCCTATACATGCATGTAAATATATAAAAGATAAATGTACCTGAAATAATATATAACTATTTAAATATTAATATATCATATCATATCAAGGATTCATTCTTGTATCCCTGGTAAATTTGGCTTGAGCATTCTTAATCTAATTTCAAACCAGAGGCAGATATCAGAGATGTGGTGCCAAACAGATATAAGTAGTGCAGAATTGGAATTTGGGGAGTACAATGTGCACAGGATAGACAGGGTAGAAGGGGAGGAAGGGTGATGCTGTTAGTTAAGAAACAAATAAAATCTAAGGAAGTGCATTTGGTTGACATAGACAGACAGTGCAATGTTGAGTCGGTCTGGTGTGAAAACCAAGTGAAAATTGGGAAAACCAAGTTGAGAATAGGAGTTTGTTATATGAACAACTATACAAGGAAAAAGTGGGCCATTAAATCAGATTGGCTTATAATGGGGAATTTTAACTTCCTAGATATAGACTGGAACTTGTGGGTTGGTCACTCACACACCAGCAAGACTTTTGTGGATAATTGTTTTCTACAGCAACAATTTCGAGAGAAAAGAGAGAGTAATGTTCTTGATCTGATTATCAGCAGTGATACTTCATGTATTAAGAATCTGCAGATAAAGGAACCACTAGGTGGCGGTGATCACAGTGTACTGATGTGGGATTTATTTACAGTTGCAACTACCATCAGGGGTAAGGGGAAGGGTTTTTGTTTTCGTAAAGACGACTACAGTGGTCTCAGAGATTTTTTAAATTATATACAGTGAAACCAACTGATGATGTTACCAAAGCAAATTCTAAATGGGAAGAATTCAAGGAATTAATCTTGGAAGCTACTAGACTTTTCATAGAAATACTGTTCAAGGTTTAGGCCTAAATGGATGTCAGATGACCTAATAAGACTCATGGCAGGGAAGAAAAATGCATGGGATGCACATAAATTATCAGGAGACAAGATGCCTATGGTAGATATAAGATAGTTTGTAATCAAGTCACAAAGGACATTAGGCAAGTAAAGGTGGATTACGAGAGATCTGTGGCAGAAAAAATATGCAAAGAAAAACAGTAAAGACTTCTTTACTTATGTAAACTCTAAAAGGAAGGGATGAATCAGATTAGTCCACTTGACACTGACAGTTCGATTGTTGATGAACCTGCTGAGGTAGCTGACAAATTGAATGAGCATTTTGCACCTACATTCACACATGAGGAATCTGTAGGGAAGGAGGCCAGAAGCTTATCAAACTCTGGCAGGGAACTAAATGATTTTGTAATAATCGAGAGCAATATGGAGGAGAAATTGTTGAAATTTAACATAAGAAAGGCACCTGAGGTGGATGGCATCTATCCAGTTATATCAAAGGAAGCAAGCAGCAAAGGAAGTAAGCAAATCCTTAGCCATAATTATGAAAGCTTCCTTGGACTCAAGGGCAGGTCCCCATAGACTAAAGATGTGCAAATGTGTTCCCAATTCACAAAGGACGATCAAAGGGTGACATGGGTAATTACAGACCTGTTAGTCTAACTTCTGTTCCAAGGGAAAATAATGGAGTCACTGGTTAAGGAAGTGATGCAGGATCGTCTAGACAAGACTGCAGTTATAGTTCAGACACAGCATGGGTTTGTCTTGTCTGACTAAGTTGATTGGAAACTATGATGTAGTCAGAAAGGAACTGGATGCAAAAAATAATTCTGATATCATATACTTGGTTGTTGTTATTTGGTTTTTAGGTGCATTAGCAACTAAGGCCATATTGCTCTGGGGATATGCGGTGGTCATTCCCAGACCTTTCTGCATCCTCCGTATTTGGTGGTTGCGGGTTCGAACCCCGGTCTAATTAAGAAGTGTGTGCTATGCACTGCTGCTCCTGCCCACTTGGCTATGGAGGCGCCAGTCATATACTTGGATTTTAGGAAAGCTTTTGATACTGTAGCACATGGATGGATACTGTACAAATTGGAGTAGTATGGCATTAAGGACTCCACTAAATCTTAATATAGTGGAATGCCCCAGGGTTTGGTGTGGGCCTATTGTTGTTTTCAGTATTTATGATATTAATGAAAGTATATCAGGATTAATGTCTAAGTTTGCAGACGATACGAAGGTTTGCAGGGTTGTTAATGACAGTAATGATAGTACACTACTGCAACAGGATCTGGAAAACTTGAGCAGATGGGCTGAGAGGTGGCAACTGAAGTTTAACATTGACAAATGTAAAGTACTTCATATGGGTAGCAGTAACCTCAGAGTAAGTATGAAATGGGTGGTACTACACTCGGGGTAGTGGAGAATTAAAAGGACCTGGGGTAATTGCGCAGTCAGATATGAAGTTTTCTGCACAGTACAAAAAGGCTGCAAGAGTAGCTCATGGTATGTTGTCAATGATATACAGGAATTTTGCTAGTAGGGATAAGGGGGTGATATCCCCTAGTATAAGGCAATGGTCAGGCCAGACCTTGGGTACTGTATACAGGTCTGGAGGCCTCATTTTAGGAAAGATGTAGAGCTGCTGGAAAGAGTACAGAGTAGGGCAACGAGATTGGTGAGACCGAGAAAGACTTAAGTTCTGCAAACTGCAGCTTCTACAGGCTAGGCACTTGCGTGCTTCTAATTGAGGTGTACAAGGCCTTGAATGGATTGATCAAGTTCAATGCTAATGAGATTCTTCCTCTTGCTCAGATTATTCACCTGAGGGGACATAAATTCAAATCGAGGAAAGACAATTGTAGAATAGATGTGTGAAAATTTGCCTTTAGCCAGCAGGTGGTTGATAGTTCCATCTGTTATAGTGGAGGTCAGCAACTTAAATAGGTTCCAGGCAAAACTTGACAAACATTTGGAGTGAATGGATGGTTGAAATGGGAAGGGGTTTTTTTTTGGCTGATGCTATATAAACTTGATTTCTTGCATCATATGCCTCTACTAATGCAAAAACCCCAGGGGCTCACATCTGGCTTGGCCCACCCAGGGTCCTGAGCTGGATATCATCATTCTTCTTTTTCTTGATGATTCCCTTCTACTTCTCTACTTCTCTCTCTCTCTTTTGGGGTAATTCGGAAAAATTTTTTTTTTGGCTGGTGCAGCATAAGCCTCATGCTTCCTTCTACCCTATGGCTAATGATAATAAATGCTCATGCAAAGTTTAAAAAAGTAATAAAATAAAAGTACCTATGTTCTGCTCTCAGTTATAACACAGATTACTCTGGAGATAAGATATTGGGAAAAAATGAAGGGAATTGCTAAAGGTGATCTTCATCTTCTTTCAATTTGCAATTATGTGACTAGTAAATTTCCATTGATGTGACCCCTCCCCACTCACCCACATTGTATGATTATACAGGTATTTCAAAGTTATACACAAATAATTTTTGGATGTATTCTAGAGCCAGTAGCGGATTAAGATCGGCTGAGGCCCCGGGCACAGAAGAAAATATTGGGCTCCTTAAAAAAAAGAGAGAGACAGGGAAAATAAAAATACATGTTAACCATTTTTTAAAATAAATAAAAAATATTATGTACTACTGTTTTATTTCCAATAAAATTTGAATATAATATATGTATAATATAATTAATAATAATCACAAAGTTTTGAACTAATAGTTGAACATATTAGTTCAACTAATTTGTTGGGGTTTTGGGTGGGCCCTTCAGAAGTCGGGGCCCAGGGCGTGCGCCCGGTGCGCCCGCTGTTAAATCCGCCTCTGTCTAGAGCCCAAAATATGAAAATGTCATACAAATGTGTCTGCTTCTGAACTGTTAAAAAAGTTATGGCTGTTTAAACTTTAAAAAAATGACTATGGAGTTTTCAGTGGTAAAAATATAATTAAAATAGTAAAATAAATAACAATACATCAAGAATAAATATGGATAAGCATACCTAATGAGGCAAAACTAGTATAATAATTTTTACCATTCTAAATAACACAGCCATAGAATTTCTCCTATTGTTCAAAATCAGACATGTTTAATATAACTTTTTTTCTTCTTATTTTGGACCCTAGAATACACCTTCGAATTTTTTTCATATACAGTGCTTTTGAAATACTCTGTATACCACTAAACAACAAATACAACACCAACATAGGCAAAATGCCTATGTTAGTGTGGTTCTTTATAATAATAATAATAATAATAATAATAATAAAAAAAAAAAAAATATATATATATATATATTTATATATACTTGAAAAACCATTTTAAAAAATCAAATCATAATGTTCTTAATGAAGAAAAATAATTCTTAGAGTTTTCATTTTTTTTCTTTATTAAGAAAGAAATAAAAATAATTCTTAGAGAGTTTTTAAAAATACACTTACTTTAGTCTGACTCCCACTTATGGTATGATATTAATTCCAGTTCTGCTTCCAGTTTGGCATAAAAAAACATGTCACACAGTCTATCATCAGTCAGTCTGTTTCTTTCCATTGCCTAAACACCTATATACAGTATATTTTTTGTGATTTTTTTATCATTAAAAATGGCTGATTCAGTGCCCAAATGATGAATGTGTAAAAAGACATAATAGAAAGATATTTCTGCAAGAAGTGATAAAACTTAGTGAGAGTAAGTTATCAAAATAATTATAATAGTTATAATGAGTACTATTAGATACTTTATATTTTGGTGGTTGATTTTATTTTATTTGTATTCATATCAAACTGTAGATCAGGACAACAATTCTGTATTAAATTTTCAGATGATACAAAGGTTGGCAGGATGGTTAAAGACAGTAATCAGTGTAAGCTATTGTGACAAGATCTAAAAATATTAGGCAGCATCTTGAGTACTGCATAAAGTCTGGATGCCTCATTTTAGGGAGGATGTAGATCTCTGGAATGGGTAGAAAAGGGCAAACAGATTGGTGACGAGAATGAAATGGTTTTCTTACCAAGACAGGCTTTCAGTTCTGCAAATTGCAGCCTTTGGAGACTAGGTACCTGCATTTTGATCTGATTTAAGTGTTTAATCGTCACGCCACACCATAAGTACTGCGTACAGGTCTGGAGGCCTCATTTTAGGAAGGATGTGTAGCTGCTGGAATGGGTGCAGAGAAAGGCAATGAAATTGGTGAGGGGAACAAAAGGGTGCTCTTACTAAGAAAGGCTAAAGTTCTACAAATTGCAGTGCCTGGAAACTAGGCACCTGCAAAGGTGATCTGATTAAGGTGTATAAGACCTTGAATGGGTTGAGCAAGATCAATGCTGATGGGATTCTTCCTCTTGCTCAGATTATGAACCTGAGGGGGCATAAATTCAAATTGAAAAAAGACAGCTGCAGAATAGGTATGCAGAAATTTGCCTTTAGTCAGCGGGTGGTTGATTGCTGGAAGTTGACAGCTTAAACAAATTCAAGGCAGAACTAGACAAACTTTTGGAGTGAATGGGTGGGTGAAATTGGCTGATGCTGTATAAGCTTGCTTTCTTGCACCATATGCCTATACTAATGCACACATTGAGGGGCATAAATTCAAATTAAGAATGGATGGTTGCAGAATAGATGTGCAGAGGTTTGCTTTCAGCTTTGCTGGAACAAACTTCCACCTGTTGTTGTTGTGGAAATAGGCAATTTGAATAAATTCAAGGAAGAATTAGACAAATTATTGTAGGGGATGGGCAAGTGATGCCAGGAGTTTTTTTTTTGTTGTTGATGTGTTTATCAGCTTTCTTTTTTGCATCGTATGCCACTACTACTATTGTACTACTATTACTATTAATAATAATAATAAATTGTTTCTATGTGAATGCTTATTCTAAGTAACTGTGCCTTTGCTGAGGACATGACCTGCCATAAGTGAGAGAACCAGCTTTATATCTATTTAGTTTGTCATCTGTCATGTTTTAGCATAGTAAATTTCAGTCACATAAGGTTAAGCTGCATAAATTTTTCAGTATCAGAGCAGCTTAAGCACAACTATTTTAATATAGGGATATAATACAAGAATATAAAAATATTACAATAGGCAGCTTTCCACATAACCATATTTCTTCTGCAATTCTTAATTTACCTCAATGGAACATGTTATTCAAATATATATTAACATAACATACCTATATGTGATGTACACTTTATTTCATCCTGTAAACTGAATTAAAGCGTATATAATTTTCCATTTTATTAATTCTTTCAATAATAACAACACATTTGTTTCTATTACTTGTTTCAGATGGTGTGCAATACTGATGTTAGCACTGACCTCATAGCCTTTGCTAATATTTGAACAGAAACAAATGCAACATCGAAATAATTTTTTTTTTTTTTTTGTGATGTAGAATGATCTGTGTTCAAGTCATCATATGGGATTTTGATTCGAAAGTTTTAATGACCTAGAACACTCTAACCTCCAGCCCATTCACATCAGCGATGAGTGTAGATTTTACATGCTGTACTCTTCACTACAAGGTAACACTCAGAAGTTCCAGGAAATATATCTTAATAAATCTCCCAGAGATGACTAGTTCTAGGTTGGGAGATGGCACATTCTCTACAGTGAAAGCCCTCTTATCTAATGTGATTGGGACTACTAACTGAAATATTCGGTTAAACCGGAGACCCATAAAAAAGGTATACATCTTTATCTTAAGATAAAATTTTTATTTTCACTTAAAACATATACATCTACATTCATTTATATAATATCACTAATTTTTCATCTGTTTAGAAGATGAAATATGACTTTTGTGGCACAGTCCTTCCACTTTTTTCTTAAACAGCACATTGTTCACTGTTGAATCAGGCTGCTGTTCAATTTAATGTAAAACTGTATCATAGGGCATTTTTGGTAGATACATTAGAAATTTTTGGTCCCTCTATGAAGAAGAGATTTTATTCAATCTCTTCTTCATATTTTAATAGATAATAAAGAACATAGTTAATAAACTATGTTCTTCATTACCTTCTTGTACTTCAAACTTTTTGTTAGTGTTGTCCTCCTCAGGCAAAAGATTTCTCCAAGATTTAGTAAAAGTTGAACTTGGAATTTTGTTCCATATAAATGCAATACTGTAAACACGTTCTCTGATGCTGATGACTTTTCACAATTCTATAAGATACTATACTCATGTTTTCTATTTTTCCCCAAACTGAACTTTCACTATATTTTCTGTTTAGATATTCTAGAAACCCTTGATTCCATAGGTTGAATCAATGATATTACATTTGGGGTTAAAAATATGGCCTATTTATGTCCTTAAGTTTCTCACAATTGGGATGTGAAGGAACGTTATTCAGAAAAAGAATATCCTTTTTTGGTTAGTTTAGTTTTTTCAACTGTTTCTTTACAGAAGGTACAACTTGATGAAAAATCATTCTTGGAATAATCCAGAGTCCACCCATGCTTCTTTTGTCAATGGTAGTAAACAATGAACAATTTATTTTTAAAAGCTCTAGGATTAGTTGATTTGACAACAAAAAAAATTGGCAATTTATGAGTTTCAGTTGCATTGGTGCAGGTGGCTACCATAATTTTCTCTTTCCTGCTGCATTAGACCTTACATTTTTGCAGTTGTTTTTGTCAGTAACATCTTATAATTTAGACCAGTTTTGTCGATACTGTAGTTATTTTACAATCAGTTTTATTTCTGTTAATAAATTACCTTAAATCTTCTGTAAATTTTTGAGTGGCAGGCTAATAAACACTTTGAATACTTGGCTGGGCCATTTTTCTAATGTCCCAGCCATCCATTACTTGTTATAAAACTTTCTGCACCATCAATCTTTTGATGGAAGACAAAGGCCATTTCTTTGATGCTACTTTTATGAGTCCACTGATTGGAGTTCTGCATTGTCTTTCTTGAATAAACCACAGCATTGTGTATTGTCTACTATCTTTAATTTTGGTTTCTTTTAAGTTGAGCAAGAACTTAACAACTGGTAAAATAAATTGAATGCAAAATCCTATATTTTTAATTCCGTCCCCCCAATATTTTAGTTGTCCCAGTCATACCTAATTCAACAGATTTTTTTTTATATGTACTATACATACACTGATGAGCCAAAACATTATGACCAGCAAGTTGTTATGCAAGTTGAAGCAACTGCAGGTAAACTACGGCATGTGCGTGGGTCAGGACATGGTAATCAGTGTTACTCTTGTTCTTCAGATGGGAAAGGCAGCGGACTTAAGTGAGTTTGACAAAGGCCAAATTGTAACGGCCAGACGACTGGGTCAGAGCATATCTGAAATGGCACGGCCGGTTGGGTGCTCACAGCTGTGGTTAGTACCTACTGAAAGTGGTCTGAGGAGGGGGAGGACCCATGAACTACTGGCGAGATGTTGGATAAACACGGCTCATCAATGCTCGAGGTGAGCAAAGGCTCTCCCGAATGGTACATGGCAACAGAAGGGCGACTGTGGCACAACTCGCCGGTAACTGGAATGCTGGTGATGGGAGTAGTGTGTCACAACACACAGTACATCGAACCCTGCTGAAAATGGGGCTGCATAGCTGCAGGCTGCTCCGAGTGCCCATGCTAACCACGGTTCACCGGCGACAGTGCCTACAATGGGCATGCGAGCATCAAAACTGGACTTTGAGTGATTGGAAGAAGGTCGTCTGGTCCGACGAATCACGCTTCCTGCTGCACCATGTGGATGGACAGATATGTGTGCATCATTTACCCGGGGAAGTGATGACACTTAGATGCACTATGGGACGAAAACAGGCTAGTGGCTGCAGTGTCATGCTTTGGGCAATATTCTGCTGGGATACCCTGGGTCCAGTCATTCATGTGCCGGGCATTCTGATGTCTACCACCTACCTAAACATCATTGCTGACCAGGTACACAATTTCGTGGCAACAGTCTTTCAGCAGGGTAATGTGCCATGCCATACTGCCCGGATTGTTCAAGACTGGTTTGCGGAATGTGAGGAAGACTTCCAGGTATTGCCCTGTCCTCCAAATTCCCTAGACATCTGTGGTTTGTGTTGGAACGGCAACTCCGATCTGAGGCATCTCAACCACGGACCTTACAGGAATTAAAGGATCTGCTAGTTATGTGTTGGTACCAGATACCACAAGACACATTTAGAAATCCTGTAGCATCCATGCCTTGCCGGGTATGAGCTGTTTTGGCTGCATGTGGAGGACCAACATCATATTAGGTAGGAGGTCAATGTTTTGGCTCATCGGTGTATATACAGTGGTGTTCAAAGAAAGTGCATTAACCCTTAAAATTGTAATTGTTGTCCGAATAACGTAAGCATATGGCAATATTTCTTACAGATTGCATCAGATAAGATTGACACGTGCAGGTGATGATGTAATATTGCATCAGCTGTTAGCTATATAAGCACACTCTGCAAGGGTTGCAGAGTGTGCTTATATAGCTAACAGCTGATGAGTTATGTGCAGTTGACGCCATGAAGAATGAGTACTATTGGTGTTTTACGTGAGGAAGGACGTTCTTCCCGTCGTATTGCTTATAGAGTGTCTTGTAATCAGTCGACAGTGAGTAGATCTCCTTCCAAACTCAAGGATACTGGTTCTACTGATAGGACAAAAGGAACCAGATGCAAACGAGTCTCTATGCCAAAATAGGACCACGTTTTGAAGCACTTATGTCTTACAAACCTTAAAACTTCTTTGTCTGAGCTGAAAAGAGAATGGGAAGAACATACAGGAGTGGTAGCAAGTGGTACTATTTTTAACAGTCACAGTCAGAAGACTATGGTAAAGTGGTTACTGTTAAAGATAGTACCACTATATTAAAGTGGTACTATCTTTAACAGTAACAGTCAGAAGATGCCTCTTCAAAAATGGACTTGTAGCTCATCATCCTAAGAAGAAGCACCTCCTCACACACAAAATGAAAAAGGCCCAAATAATTTGGTGCAAGGAGCATGTCAAATGGATCCCCAAGCAATGGAAGTCAGTTATTTTCTTGGATGAGAAGAAATTCACCCTGCATGGCTCTGATGGGAGACAAATGATTCGTCACACACAGGGTGAAGAATACCATCCAGACTGTATGGTGTCTACAGTGAAATTCCCTACCAGCTAAATGATATGGGGGTGCATTTCATATTGCGGAGTAGGTCACCTGCAGTTTATAAAAGGTTCTGTAAATGCCAATTATCCATTGGCATTTAAGCCTGGCTATATTGGAAGGAAAATTGCTGCAAACCATTAGAGACCATTTCAACCTGCCAAGTAACTGCATCTTTCAGGATGACTCTGCTCCTTGTCATTGGGCGAAAAGTGTAAGTAGGCACTTCTGTAGTTACTTTAGCTTAATTTCTGCATTAGAGGTTCAACAGTAATGTGTTTACATTTGTTACAGGTGAAAAAATGGTTGGAAGAAAGATCCATTACAACTGTTAGCTGGCCAGGAAACAGTCCGATCCGAATCCTATAGAGAACTGTTGGCATCTAGTGGAATCTGCAGTTGCCAGAAAGAAACCAAAGACCCTTTGTGAACTTCAGGAAGCCATGATTCATGTTTGGAACCACAAACTATCAGTTGATTATCTTCAGAAATTCATCTTGTCAATGCCTCGACAGTGTGCTGCTGTCATCAGGGCCAAAGGCAGTTCAACTAAATATTAGTTTGCACCTGGTGAACTTTTCATTTTGTTTTCCATTTAGAATGATAACATTTCAGCCATAATTGTCGTGTTTACCAAAACTGTTGTATAAAGGTTGCAAATGCTCATTTTGGAATATTTTGAGTGCACCTATCAAATATTACTTAGCTTTGCCTTAACTAGTAATAAATATTTTTCGTTTATATTTCTATTTGTGAAGATAGTCATTAATGTAACATACCATCGCAAAAAAGGTTAGAAATGTGAAATTCCTAGGTGATGCACTTTCTTTGAACACCAGTGTATATATGTATAAAAAAAAGCGGGGGGAAGAAAGGGACTCGCATCTGGTTGGGCTTGGCACACCCAGGATCCCAAGCTGGCGGCATCATTCTTCTCTTTGCTGGTGCTTCCCTTCTACTTCTGACTCTTGTTCTCTCTGTCTCTCAGGGTAATTCAGAATTTTTTTTTGGCTGGTGCAGCATAAGCTTCAGGCTTTCGTGCACCATATAGCTTATAATAACATATATACACTATCCTTTATTGAGCCTTTCCTGAGCATCCACCTTACTTTTTATAGGAAAGTAACTAACTTTCTTTTTATATTTCATTTCAATATTTCATTGTATGTAAATTTAATTAAATTACGTACTGTAATTATAATGTTACTGGTGCAAGGTTTGGAACAAACACACAACTACCTTCTCCGGGAGCATACAACTAAAGAAACGGCATGTAGAATACACTAGTTGCAAGCATACTGAACCAGTACCCACAGAATCAGACAAAAATTTAAAGACGGAAGGGGGTATGTCAGTTAATGTGGAGAGGTCAGTCAAGAGAGCTTCTATTGTACTTTGGTTATTATGTGCAACTCCATATTATCTTAAAGTATGTACAAGTGTGTATTCATGGATTTATTTGCATATTGTGTGAGCTGAAAAGGCCATAATAATTAATGCAGAAAAAAACTTCTACTTCCTTGGCTGAGATTGGCTAATAAATTAATGTGAAGAGACCATTAAGAATGCCTCCAGTCTCTGATTGGATTTGAACTCATCAGAGACTGGAGGAATTACTATTAAAACCTTTGCAAAAGGAGTCTTGAAGA
The DNA here is from genome assembly GCF_048544385.1 of Mastigoproctus giganteus. NCBI lineage: Eukaryota > Metazoa > Arthropoda > Arachnida > Uropygi > Thelyphonidae > Mastigoproctus > Mastigoproctus giganteus. The sequence continues at coordinate 27,384,591 of NC_143587.1, forward strand.
TGGAAAGTTTTCAAAATATTTCATCTATGTTCAATACACATATCTTGAAATAGAGTATACAAATTCTGACATGTTAAGAAGTTGGCAGGTGGCCAGAAATTACAGTCCATGTTTAAGGGCACAAAAATTATGTGCAATCTGGCTTGTGCATGCAGTAAGGTGGCAGTGCATCAAAGTCACAATTTGTGTGCTATTAAAAAATCTCCATTTAAAATGCTGCTGCTTGCATTGTTACAGCAAGTATGTAGTCTCCTCACTACATACTTGTAGGATTCAAAGCGGCACTGACCAAGTTTCATATCCTCAAGGCTCATCCTATCTCCCTATTTTCTCCCCCTAAACTATATCCTCATTTTCCTACTCTTTCTCTTTTTTTTGGTCTCTGTCAGGAAGCTCAGGTGACCCTGGCAGAGACCAGCCAGAGATTTTGGGTCTGCCTGGCTACTTCCCAGAGGGTAGAGGTGAGCAATGTGGAGTCCCAATCAGGGCCCCGTGGCAAAAAGCCAGATGACAACACAGCACTTCATTTCATAAAACAACACACTATTCACACATCTGGCTTTCACAGAGTATACCTCACAGCTGTGGGAAACCACTGGAGGCACCCCCCAATCAAAACACTATGCCACTATATAAAGGAAGAAGCAAGAACAATTACTATGAAAATTAGAGAAATGTGGTATTAGGAGTAAGTTCCTATTATGGATAAAGGGATGATTAAGTGTAAGAGATACAGAACAGTAATAAATTGCCACATTTTTCCACAGAATTGTTATAAGTACGGTCCCAAAGAACCAGACCTCTTACTTTTTATATTATTTATTAATGATATTGATAATAGGTGTTTCACATGTGTTTTAGTTTGTCAAAATAGACAGATTGCTTAATGACCACAATCAAGGTATGCTACTTCAACAAAACCTACATGAATTATTTAAATGAGCGAGAAATGAAAAATGCATGGTCTTGCCTACAGTAGAAATGATCACAGGAAAATATTCCACTTGAGCAGCATCAGATAATTACACTAAAAGGGCTTGGGAATAACTATATGATCTGATATGAAGTTCTCTAAATGGATAGCTCATGGGGGTATCTTAATTCCTATATATGTCAAGGACAGATAGAGGAATTAAGAAATGATCTATTACAAAAATTTATACTTCAAGAAAGGCTTAAGTTCTGCAAATTGCAGTGTATGGAGACTAGACACGTGCAAGGTGATCTGATTGAGGTGTACAAGGCCTTGAATGATTTGAGCAAGCTGAACGCTGATGGGATTCTTCCTCTTGCTCAGATTATACACCCGAGAGGGCATAAATTCAAATTGAGGAAAGACAGTTGTTTGTTTATTTAGTTTTTAGGACCATTAGCAACTAAGGCCATATTGCTCCGGGATATGCGGTGGTCGTTCCCTGACCTTTCCGCATCCTCCGTATTTGGTGGTAACGGGCTCGAACCCCGGTCTAATCAAGAAGCATGTGCTATGCACTGCTGCTCCTTCCCACCTGGCTACGGAGGCAGCCAAGACAGTTGTAGAATAGATTTGCGGAAATTTGCCTTTAGCCAGCGGGCAGATTGCCGGAACAAACTTCCATCTGTCATTGTGGAAGTTGATAGCTTAAATAAATTCAAGGCGGAACTGGACAAATTTTTAGAGGGGAATGGATGTATGATTTTTTTTTTTTTGGCTGATGCTGTATAAGCTTGCTTTCTTGCATCATATGCCTCTACTAATGCTAATGAGTATCATGTTACAAACTCAATACTGTGTCTTTGTTCATATGCACAATGGACAAACTGCCACTCCCCCCCACCTCCATGCTCCATTTACTCCCTCCGTATAAAAAAGCCCATTCCATATTTCCACTTTATTACCATTTAATGCAGCATGGCTAAATTTCTCATATCCCACTTCAAATCCTACTGGAGAATGCAGGAATTTTTAAAGGCCTCTTTAGTCAGCTGATCTCAGGCAGAGGACATAGGATTTTTCACCATGAGTTATGAGTTATTTGGATTTTTCAATCCACACTATTTGCTCTTCAGTGCACATGTTTAGCTGTATGAGTGCAGTTGTTTGTAACATCTCTCTCATGCTTACAAGTGTTCTTCCCCCTCTCTTTTCTTCATATAAAATTAGTTTATTTTCATTTCAGAAGTATCAGAATCATTTCAGAAGAAGAAGTATTTTATGCTAAATCAGTGACAGGAAACAAATCAGTCAATAGCATATAAAGAGAAGGATGAACAGCCTGCATCTCAACATAACACAAATCAATTTTTCCAGCAAGATATAATACACGATTATATTTAAAATTTCATTCATAAATAAATTTCATTTATGAAATCTGTTACATACTATGTTTTTAATTTAGCTCTATGTGGGCATGCTTAGTATATTTTGTATACCAAAAATAGTAAATCTCATAAATTTAAATATCTATTAGAATTACATTAGGGTGAAATTTAGTATTCCACCAGCATAGCGTAAGAACTCAAACTTGATAGCGTAAGGTATAACGTAAAACTAGAAAACATAATATGCGGCACTGTATTAGGATCTGTTAACTTAGTATAGTATTGTCAATTAAATTTATAAATCTTACTAATTTTTATTGTTAATTAAATTGTATTTAAACAGAAATCATGCCCAAGACTAGTGCAGCAAAGCAACATGCACAAAGTAGTGGAAGTTTTGTGGTTGGGGGCACACCTCAGGAGGCGATTCTCCAATCAATCACACTCTATAAAAATGTGCAAAATGTGAAATGTTTGCAGACCTTTCTGGAACAGGATATGATCTAGCCATGGAGGATGTCTTTGTGTGTGTGTGTGTGTGTGTGTGTGTGTGTGCACACGCTAGGTGCAGAGAGTGTGAAGAAATTAGGTGCCAACTCAGCATTCTAATGAGAGTTAAGAGTCTGATAGACGCCCTCAAAGGAATTAAAATCAGGAGCCCATCAAGCTCTCAACTGTCCAACTCAATGCCATAGCTCACTCTTGCACACCAGTCAATACAGCAGCAATCTTCAGGGCAGAATGCAATGGTCCCACAGGAGCTAGTTATTGTCAGTGACTCAATTCTCAGGGAAATATATTGTGAAAAAAGGATATGTGAAATAGGACCAGGATATGTCTCCCAGTGGCAAAAGCTGATAATGTTTTAGAGCAGATATCTTTTAAGGGCAAAAAAAAAAAGGTGATATCATTGTACACATTGGCACTAATGACGTTAAGTGTAGGAGAGCTGCAGATTTACTTAACAAGTACAGGTCAATGTTGAAAAAAGTCACGAGTTAGGGTTAAATTTGAAAGTGTCTGCAATTCTGCTAAGACATGATAGGAGGGAGTATATGATGAGAGCCTTGTCAATCAATTCGGCCCTGGAGAGGTTGTGCAAGGTTCATGGGGTAGAATTTTTCTCAGTGACGTCTGTGCTTGTTAACAGGAGAGATTGCTTCTACAGGGATGGGATAGACTTAAAGAGAAAGAGTGCAAGAATATTTGCTGATGCTATTGAGGAACTGTTAGGTGGGTAGGAAAACTGCTAGCTTGGGAAGATTCACAGACTAATAGATTAACAGCAGCCGCAGGCAGAAGTGGAAATGATTCTTGCATTGCTTCTATTGTAATGAGCAGCAGCCTGGAAAGTAAGTTGCTATGGATTTCAGGAACTGCTGGGAGTCATGAAACAAGTAAATACATGGGCTGTGTTAGAGTAACTAAGAGTAAGAACAGGTGCAGGTATACTTACAAGTACACCAGTGCTAGGTGTATAGTAAATAAATTTGAAGTGCTGGTCAAGAAATCAAAGGCGGATATTGTCAGAGACGTGGTGTCAAACAGATATAAGGAATGCAGAATTGGAATTTGGGGAGTACAATGTGTACAGAAAGGACAGACGGGAAGGAGGGGTTATGCTGTTAGTCAAGAAACAGATAAAATCTAAGGAAGTACATCTAGTTGACATAGATGGACAGTGCAATGTTGAGTTAGTTTGTTGTGACATAAGCACTGTGAAACAAAAATGAGGGTAAGAGTTTGTTATGACTCTAAAGAGTACAACAAACAACTGTACAGAGAAATAGAATGGGTCTGTAAATCAGATTGTGTTATTACAGAGGATTTTAACTTACCAGTTATTGATTGGAACTTGTGGGTAAATTACTTGAATACTAGCAAGACTTTTGTGGATTTATTGGATGATTGTTTTCTACAGAAGCATGTTTGAGAAGCAATCAGAGGGAATAATATTCTAGATCCAATTATCAGCACTGATTATTCGGGCATTAAGAATTTATAGATAAAGGAACCACTAGGTGGCAGTGATCACAGTGTACTGATGTCAGATTTACTTAAAGATTTAACTACCATCAGGGGTAAATGGAAGGGTTTTTGCTTTTGTAAAGGTGACTACAGTGGTCTCAGAGATTTTTTAAATTGTATACAATGGGGGGACCAACTGATGATGTTACCAACAACAAATTCTAAATGGGAAGCATTCAAGGAATTAATATTGGAAGCTACTAGGCTTTTTGTTCAAACTAAGAAATACTGTTCTAGGTTTAGGCCCAAATGGATGTCAGATGAACTAATGAGACTCATGGCAGAGAAGAAAAATGAGTATAAATTATCAGGTGACAGAAGCCTATGGTAGATATAAGCTAGTCTGTAATCAAGTCACAAAAGAGGTTAGGCAAGCGAAGGCAGATTATGATACATCATTGGCTAAGGATGCAAAGAAAAACAGCAAAGACTTCTTTATTTAAAGAAACTTTAAAAGGAAGGGGATGAATCAGATTGGTTCAATTGATATCAATAGATTGATTGTAGATGATCATTCCCAGATAGCTGCCAAACTGAATGAGTATTTTTCATTTACATTCACACATGATGAGTTATTCAGGGATAGGAAGGCCAGAAGTTTATCAAATTCTAACAGGGAGTTAAATGATTTTGTAATAACAGAGAGCAAAGTGGAGGAGATATTATTGAAGTTAAACATAAGAAAGGCACCTGGGGTGGACGGGATCTATCCAGTTATGTTAAAGGAGCCAGCAAAAGAAAGTAAGAAAACCCTTAGCCATAATTATGAGAGTATCATTGGACTCAGAGGAGGTCCCCATGGACTGTAGATGTGCAAATGTATCTCCAATTCACAAAGGGTGACACGAATAATTACAGACCTGTTAGTTTAACTTCTGTTCCAGAGACAATAATGGAGTTACAGGTTAAAAAACATTGCAGGATCATCTAGAAAAGAGTGCAGCAATAATTCAGAACAGAATGGGTTTGTTGAGGGTAAGTCTTGTCTGACCAATTCGATTGGATAATACTCATTCATATAATATCCACGATAATACTCATGGATAATACTATTACGTGATCACAAAGGAACTGAATGCAAAAAATAATTCTGATATCATATAATTGGATTTCAGGAAAGCTTTTGATACTGTTGCACATGGAAGACTACTGTACAAATTGGATCAGTATGGCATTAAGGGCAAGTTGCTACAATGGATAAAAGGGTGGTTGAGTGGGAGAAGACAGTGGTAATCAATGGACACTGCTCGTCGTGGACTAATGTTATTAGTGGTGTCAACCATTGTTCAGTGTTGGGCCCACTACTGTTTTGTATATTTATCAATGATATTGATGAAGGTATATCAAGCTTGATGTCGAAGTTTGCAGATGATACAAAGGTTGGCAGGGTTGTTAATGACAGTATACTACTGCAACAGGATCTAGAAAAGTTTGGCTGAGAAGTGGCAACTGAAGTTTAACATTGAATTTGTCAAAGTACTGTATATGGGTAGCAATAACCCCAGAGAAATGTACCATCTGAGTGGTGTTACACTCAGGGAAGTGGAGACCTGGCAGTAATTGTGCAGTCAGATATAGACAGGCTGCCAGAGCAGGTAATGAAGTCTTGTCAATGATATACAGCAATTTTGCTAGCAGGGATAAGGAGGTGATTATCCACAGGTATAAGGCAATGGTGAGGCCACAACTTGAGTACTACATACAGGTCTGTAAGCCTCATTTTAGGAAGGATGTAGAGTTGCTAGAATAAGTACAGAGGACAACAAGACTGTTGAAGGGAACAAAGGAGTGTTCTTCCCAAGAAAAGCTAAGTTCTGCAAATTACAGTCTTGAGACTAGGCTGCAAGGTGATCTGATTGATGTGTATAAGGCCTGAGTAGGATTGAACAGGCTCAAGAGATTCTTCCTCTTGCTCAGATTACAAACGTGAGGAGGTATAAACTGAAATTGAGGAAAACATTTGTCAAATAGGTGTGTGGAAATTTGCCTTTAGCCAAAGGGCAGTTAATTGCTGGAACAAACTTCCATCTGTCGTGGAAATTGATAGCTTAAATAAATTCAAGGAAGAAGTGGACAAACTTTTGGAGCATATGGACGGGTGAAATGGGAAGTTTTTTTTTTTGGCTGATGTTGTAAAAGCTTGCTTTTTTGCATCATATGCCTCTAACTAATGCTAATGTCACAAGCAGATTGTAAAGTTTTAAAGAAAGGTACAGAGAGCATCATTATCCATGTGGGGAATAATGTTGTTAAATGCACACAAACCAATGATCTTTTGCATAAATACATTACCATGCTGAAAAAATGGCATGAATAAGGTCAGAATATGTCTGTGTTTGTAATTAGTGTGGTGTGATAGGATGGATTGTATGTTGAAAGACTTGTCAATTAGTTAAAGATTTTAGGGTCATCACCAGTAGCAGATTAATGTCGGTTGAGGCCACGGGTGCAGAAGAAAATATTGGGCTCCTTAAAAAAAAGAGAGAGACAGGGAAAATAAAAATACATGTTAACCATTTTTTTAAATAAATAAAAAATATTATGTACTATTAATGTTTTATTTCCAATAAAATTTGAATATAATATATGTATAATATAATTAATAATAGCATAATAATAATCACAAAGTTTTGAACTAATAGTTGAACATATTAGTTCAACTAATTTGTTGGGGTTTTGCTTGGGCCCTTCAGAAGTCGGGGCCCAGGGGATGCGTCCAGTGCGAACGCCGTTAAATCCGCCTCTGGTCATCACTGCATGGCTTCAGTGGGAAATTTTTATCAGCAAGGCCTGCACTCGTAGGCAGAAGGAATCTATTTTGTAGAGACAGAATACATTTGAACCAAGGCAGTGCAAAATTTCTTTTAGGGTTCAAGGATACTGCTAGTTGATGGGGGGGGGGGTAACAGATATATGCATTTATCTGATATCATGGGCCAAAGTAACATTTGCACATGTTAAAAGAGTTATCTGTTGCTGAAACAGCTGATGTTACCAAGATGTGCTGAGGATAGCAATGTTCCAAATGAATGGGAAGCTAATGCTAGGGGGAAAACAAGGTTAAATAACATCAAGAGCAGAACTCTCCAGATAACAAATTACACACAAAACTTAGTCTTAATTGTGTTTATAGTAATGTCAGACATGTATTCAATGCAATCACTGAATTCAAACGACAAGTCACTGACATAATAGGGCTAACTAATGGAAAGGTAATGTCAACAAGAAATAGCAAATGTGTTTCACTATGGTATGTATGATGTATTTAGGAAAGATGGACGAGATAGGAGTAGAAGGAGAAAGTCATGCTTATCAAAAGTAGTTTGAGTGCAACAAAAGCTTTCCAAGATTCAAAAGTATGCATACATACCAGTCCAGTAGGGAATCTTGCTTGCTTATATGTATGCATAGTGTGAAATAACTGGATTCTTAGGTAAAATGAGAGTAAGATTATGCTACAGACCAGAGAATTGTGAAGAGAATGATGAGCCTCTACATGCAGGTGAAATGGAGGAGCAAGTGTGAAGGTCTTAATGACTGATTCAGTCTGTCCCTCATTCACTGGATCAAGTGGGAGAGAAACTCACCAGGGAGGATACAAAATTTTTAAGCAAAATAGATGATTACTGTATCAATATATTATTATTATTATTAATAGCATATGGTGCAAGGAAGTCTAAGGCTTATGCTGCTGCACCAGCTAAAAAAAATTTCTGAATTACCCTGAGAGAGAGAGAACAAGAATCAGAAGGGAATCACCAAGAAAGAGAAGAATGGTGATATCCAGCTCAGGACCTTGGGTTATTATGCAGTCCTTAGTTGGAAAAGGAAGAAAGAAGTTGCAGTTGTTAAATGAAAAGACATGGTTTAACTGATGAATTCAACAGGTATCTCTCATTGATCTTTACAAACAAAAGACCCTTCATAGTGAGGAGAAGCTGTGCCAGTGAGGCTGAGCAGTATGAAATTAGTGATATTGACTGCTTATTAGAAAAACTTTCAAGCCCAAAGGCAAGTAAGACTCTGTTCACTCTGACTGTAACAGGAAAAATCAGATTGCAATATAGGGACATTTAGACAGAAATGGAATACTGATGGATATGCAAAGCGGCTTTGTTAGGGAGGAAAAGCATGTTTAACTAACCTGGTTATCTATTTGACAAAGTCAACCAGGACCCTTCACTTTTGTCTTATGTTAGAAGTAGGTTCCCCCAAAGGAAACAAATGTGGTTCTGGAACGACTGTTGTTTTTGATTTTGTTAAATGACATTGATGAAAGGATCATCATCAGCCATTTTCAATCCACTACAGGATGAAGAGCTCTCCAGCAACTTTTCAGTTCCTTCTGTTTTGTGCAACGGCCATCCATTTACTACCCACAAATTCATGAATTTCATCTATCCATCTCTGCCGTTGTCTTCCAGGTTTTCTCCTAGCTCCTATTGGGTACCATTCTGTTATTTTCTTAGTCCATCTGTCATCATGTCTTTGAACTGTGTGTCCTGCCCAAGACCGTTTTAGTTCTTTAGTTTTGATAAGAATATCCTTTACTTGAGTTTGCTGCCTAATCCATGTGATTCTCTTCTTATCTAACAGCCTGATTCCCAATATAATTCGTTCCATTCTTCGCTGTGTAGTTCTCAGCTTCTCTTCCATTCTTTTGGTGAGTGCCCAAGTTTCACTTCCATAAGCCATGGTGGGGATGGACCACCATGGCTTATGGAATTTTTTTATGAACCAGTACACACTGGTTCATTATTTTATGTTTCAGACAAACCGGGATATTGCTCCTCAGTATGTGACTATATTTCCTGAATGCTATCCATCCAAAATTTATTCTTCTCTTGACTTCCAGCTATTTATCATTATTACAGCTAATAACTTGTCCCAGATAAGTATATGACTCCACCTTTTCAATTACTGCTCCTTCAATCATTATGTCCCTTTCTGTGGCATACTTGTTCATCATTACTTTTGTTTTAGCCATATTCATCTTTAGTCCAAAATCCTTACTAACTGTGCATAACTGATTAAGATTGTCCTCTAATTCTTTGGGATCGTGGCTTATGACCACAATGTCATCTGCAAATCGTAAATGGTTTAGGTACTCTCCATCCACACTGACTCCTTTCTGCGACCAGTCTAATCTTCTGAAAGCTTCAAGGGCAGCAGTAAACAACTTCGGAGATATGTCTCCTTGTCGAACTCCTTTCTCAATTTTAAATTTGCTACTCTCTTTGTTTAGTCTAATAAAGGAGGTGGCATTCCCATATATTTTCTTCAAAATCATAATATATGGGGTATCTATGCCTTGTCTTTCCAGTGCCCGAAACATCGCCTTATGCTGTATGGATTCAAATACCTTTTGATGGATAGCATTCAGGAAATATACAGTCACATACTGAGGAGCAATATCCCGGTTTGTCTGAAACATTCATTTGCTTTCTCCATTAGCTGTGATATTACGTGAAGGTGATCCATAGTTGAGAATCCTGTCCTAAAGCCAGCTTGCTCTTTCGGTTGTTTCTCATCAGGTATTCTTTCTAATCAGTTAGTAATGACCCTTGTGAACAACTTGTAAATTTGGGATAACAAGCTAATTGGTCTATAATTTCCAATTTCTGATTTATCTCCTTTCTTATGCAGCAAAACTATGATTGCATTATTCCACTCCTCAGGCATCACACCTTTTCTAATGCATTTTGTAAAGAGTCTTGCCAGTTTTTGTATCAAGTCTCTTCTTCCCAATTTTAACAACTCTACAGTAACTTCATCTTTCCCCAGGGCTCTCTGATTCTTCATTTTCTTCAATGCATGTTCTACTTCATCAGGAAGAATATCGGGTATGTCATACATGTTACTAATTTGCAATCCATCTTCCCCACTGCTGGCATCATTCCCTCGCTCTTTGTATATAATTCTCTATAGTAGTCTTCTGCTATTTGAATTATGCCTTCTCTGCTGTTTATAAGTACACCATTGCTATTGTTCAGTGTCAGTATCATTTGTCTTTCTGTATTACTGCTCATCACTGCTGATTTAAGTCCTTTGTTTCCCTTTAATGCTCGTTCTACTTTTCGTGTTAAATCTTCTTATGTCCTCTCTGAGTCTCTTTCTCATGGCTTTGCATAGCTCAGTATACTCAATTTTCTCTTTGTCAGTGTTTATCTTGCTCTTCATTTGTTGCCTTTGGTTTATCATGACAAGTGTTTCTTGACTAATTTTTTCTTCTTTGGATTTCTTTTTACCTATAGGTTTCTTGGGCTTTATCACTTTCAGAAAGTGTAATATTCCTCGTCAATATCTTGGTCCTGAGCAGTCTGCAGAAGCTCAAACTTGTGCTCAAACTTAAGTTCCAGTACACACTGCTTTTTCTCCTCTTCTGTTATCTCAAAGACCTTCGTATTATTTACTTGAGTCAGTTTTTTCCTTTATTTTCTTATCTCTATATCAAGTGTGCATCTTACCATTCTGTGAAGAAGGCGCAATATCAAAATTTACAGATTATGTGAAGATTGGAGAGTGGTTAATAGCCAAACAGCACTCCTTCAGATGGGTCAGAAAAGTGGCAGCTACGTTTTAATGCAGCAAAACACTTGGGATATAACAATGCCAAAGTAACTTATACATTTGGTGGGAATGGACAGCAGAGAATAAAATGGATTTGGAAATTGTAATACAGGCAGACATGGAAGTTCTGTGAGCAGTGTAGACAGGCATCAAGGAAGGTCAAGGTGCCTTATTGATGATTTATCACATATTTGCTTGTAGAGATAGGGTTGTCATAATCTCACTATGTAAGGGATTATAAGTTATGATTATTAATGGAATCCCCCAGGGTTCAGTGCTGGGCTCACTGTTGTTGTTTTTTATATTTATCAATGATACTGATGAAAGTATATCAGGCTTAATGTCTCTAAGTTTGCAGATGACACAAAGGTTGGCAGTGTGGTTAATGACAGTAAATCAGGGTATGCTACTGCAACAAGATCTAGAAAAATTAGGCAGATGGGCTGAGAAAAGGCAGATGAAGTTTAAAGTTGACAAATACAAGATACTGCATATAGGTAACAGTAATCCCACATTACATACCAACTGTGTAGCACTACACTCATCATAGCGAAAAACAAAAAAGGCATGGGAGTAATTGTGCAGTCAGATATGAAGTTCTTTGAGCAATGCAGAGAGGATGCCAGGACAGCTCATGGGGGTTTTGTCAATGATATACAGAAAATTTTGCTAGCAAGGATAAGGAAGTGATTATGTTATCTTACAAGGATAGTTAGGCGTCACCTTGAGTATTGCATACAGATCCGGGGGGGGGGGGGTCTCATTTTAGGAAAGAAGTAGATCTGTTGCAATGGGTTAGAGAAGGGCAGTGAAATTAGTCGAAGAGAAGGGAACAAAATGGTAGTCTTACCAAGAAAGGCTTCAATTATGCAAATTCAGCATCTGGAGACTAGGCACCTGCAAGGAGATCTGATTGAGGTGTTTAAGGCCTTGAATGGATTGAGCAAGTACAATGTTGATGGCATTCTTCTTCTTGATCAGACTATACACATGATGACGCATAAATTCAAATTGTGGAAGGATGGTTGAAGGATGGACATATGGAAGTTTGCCCTCAAGCCAGCAGATAGTTTATTATTGAAGCAAATTTCCATAAGTTGTTGCTGTGGAGGTGGATAGTTTGAATAAATTCAAGGAAGAACTAGACAAATTATTGAAAGGGATGGACAGTGGAAGTTTTTTATTTTTGCTGATGCTTTATAAGCTTGCTTTTTTGCATCTTTGCCACTACTAATACTAATTATGGAGACCACACCTTAAAAAAGGCCCTAAAGTTCCTGATGGGTCCAAAGATGGGTTTGGACCCACCTGGTTACATCTGCACAAGATCAAAGACTTCAAATATATATGCTACAGAGTTTGGCATATAGGCACTTTAGAGGGGACTTGACTGAGGTCTATAAGGCTGTGAGAGAGTCAAGTAAAATGAATGCAGGATAAATTTACTGTTATAAATAATTCCAGAACTAGTGGCTATAAATTCAAATTATGGGGAAAGAGATTTAGACTAGATTTAGGAAGTTTTCTTTCAGCCAGTGAGTTGTAAATTACAGCAATAAACAACCTCTATGGGTAGTTGCAGCTGACAGCTTGGGAAAATTCAAAGATCATCTAGATAGTTAGATCAGCTAGATAGTTGTGTTTCCCTTCTCACACAGTTACCTATGTGAGAAGGGAAACACACAGGTTTATATATATTTTAAAATTTTTATTATTTATTTTATTTTTCAGATAATGCAGCAAACGCCTGTAGCTTCCTTGAACTGCATAACTAATCTTAATTTGCAATAATTTTTTTTAATAAATCTAATTTTAATAGCATCTGAACATTTTTCATTTAATTTTTTAGAAATATTTAATATATTTATAATATATACAATATAGTATACAACTAAGAAATACCATTCAAGGCTTAGACCTCAATGGATGCCAAATGAACTAATAAGACTTGATTTAGAGAAGAAAATTGCATGGGATGCATATAAATTTTCAGGTTATAAAGAAGCTTATGCTAGATTAAACTAGTCTGCAATCAAGTCACTAAAGGATGTTAGGCAAGCTAAGGCAGTTTATGGAAACCTGTGGCAAAGGATGCACAGAAAAATAGCTGTTGTTATTTGGTTTTTAGGAGCATTAGCAACTAAGGCCACATTGCTCCGGAATGTGCGGTGGTCATTCCCCTGACCTTTCAGCATCCTCCGTATTTGGTGGTCACAGGCTCAAACCCGGTCTAATCAAGAAGCATGTGCTACGCACTGCTGCTCCTGCCCACCTGGCTATGGAGGTGCCAGAAAAATAGCAAAGACTTCTTTTCTTATGTAAACAGTAGAAGGAAGGGGAATCACATAGGTCCATTTGATATTGATGGATCAACTGTTGATGATCCTACTCAGGTTGCAGACAAGCTGAATAAGTATTCTGCCTATACATTCACATATGAGGAATTCTTTAGGGGAGTGGATGCTAGAAGTTTATCAAACTCTACCACAGAGCTAAATGATTTTGTAATTCGAGACCTAACTGTTAGCTTAACTTTGTTCCAGGGAAAATAATGGAGTCACTGGTTAAAGAAGTAATGCAGGACCATCAAGATAGGAGTGCAATTATACTTCAGTCACAGCATGGGTTTGTCAAGAGGCAATCTGGTTTCACCAATTTCAATGGATACTATGATGAAGTAACAAAGGAACTGGGTGCAAAAAATAATTTTGATTTCAAATACTTGGATTTCAGGAAAACTTTTGATACTGTTACACATAAATGAATGCTATATAAATTGGAGCAGTGTGGCATTAAGGGAGTATTACTGCTATGGATAGGGGGTTGGTTGAGTGGGAGAAGACAGAGTTGATATGAATGGAGTGCCCCAAGGGTTTGGTGTTGGGCTCATCATTGTTTTCTGCATTTATTAATGATATTGATGAAGATATATCAGGCTTAATGTCTAGGTTTGCAGATGATACGAAGGTTGTCAGGGTAGTTAATGACTGTAATAATGGTATGTTAGTGCAAGATCTAGAATAATTGGGCTGAGAAATGGCAGTTGAGGTTTAACATTGACAAATGCAAAGTACTACATAAGGGTAGCAGTAATAGCAGATTAACATACTAACTGTATGGCACTACACTCAGAATAGTGGAAAATGAAAAAGACTTGGAGGTTAATTGTGCAGTCAGATATGAAATTTTCTGAGAAGTGCAGACAGCACATGGAGTTTTGTAATTGATATACAGGAAGTTTGCTAGCAAGGATAAGGAGGTAATTACTCCACTGTACAAAGCAATGATCAGGCCACATCTTGAGTACTGCATACAGGTCTGGAGGCCTCATTTTAAGGATTTAGAGATGCTGGAATGGGTACAGAGAAGGGCAATGAGATTGGTTAAGGGTACAAAGGGGTGCTGTTACTAAGAAAGCTTCAGTTCTGCAAATTACAGCATCTGGAGACTAGGTACCTGCGAGGTAATCTGACTGAAATGTTTAAGGCTTCGAATGGATTGAGCAAGCTCAATGCTAATAGGTTTGTTTGTTTGTTTGTTATTTGGTTTTTAGGAGCATTAGCAACTAAGGCCATATTGCTCCGGGAATATGCGGTGGTCATTCCCTGACCTTTCCGCATCCTCCGTATTTGGTGGTGACGGGATCGAACCCCGGTCTAATCAAGAAGCGTGTGCTACGCACTGCTGCTCCTTCCCACCTGGCTACGGAGGCGCCCAATGCTAATAGGATTCTTTCTCTTGCTCAGACTATAAACATGAGCATAAATTCAAATTGAGGAGGTATGGTTGCAGAATAGATGTGTGGAAGTTTGCCTTTATCCAACAGGTGGTTGATTGCTGGAATAAACTTCCATCTGATGTGGAAGTTTATAGATGACCTGTGTTTTTTTTTTTTTTTTTTACTGATGCCGTATAAGCTTGCTTTTTTGAATCATTTGTCACTACTAATACTATTATATGTAAGTTTTTCATTTTAGAAATGTGAAATTTGGAATAAACAAAAATAATCTCTTATGGTATTAATATACAAGATATGCAGTTTTCAAATTATTATTTCAGTTTATTTATACTGTTTTAGCTACTTCCACCTTTTCCTTTCTGTGCTTGTAAGAGGCTAATTTCATTAGCTTAAGTGCTTTGTCTTTTGTCTCTAGCATTCTACCCAAATAGCCTTGTTTTTCATCTCTAAACTTTATTCATTGGTTTCGCGATCCTTTAACACTGAATCATGTATTCTGTTACTTCAATTTTGTTACTGCAAATGTTAAATGTTTAGATATTGTAAATCATACTAAAACCTAGCAAGTTTTTTTTTTTTTTTTTTTACATTTTTCACTGGAGTCTGTTTTACAGAGAAATCACTTTGGCACACTCTAAAAACCAGTTCTACAATATGCCAAAGTTCAAAGAACTTAGTCATATTTTTAAGAACGCACACAAAAGAGGAGTCTAGGCTATCATTAATTGGAAATTTTCAAAATTTTCCCTGTTTTGTGTCGGTCTTTATATTATTATATGAAAAATATAAAGACTAGCAAGTAACTTTTTCTGCAAAAGAGTAACTCTTTTACTCTTCTCAAGTTTGGGATAATGCATGCTTCCACATGCTGACTGTGGCAAGCTAGAGTGTGAATAATTTGGTGTCCTACCCAGCAGGTAGAAGCTCTAACAAAATTGCACCTGAGGACACACTGAATCAACTTCTGCACTATTCAATGCCAAAGTTCAAATTCCCTGAAACTAGAAAATAAGACTTGTCTTCTTACAAATGGAATTCTTCACAAGATTTCATATACCACTATCTTCTAGAGAATTTTTACTGCCCATTCCGATATTAACTTTGGATATATGCAGATACCAGGTTGTCAGTATTTGTAATGTTAATCTGCATCACCCTGAAGCTACTCTATATTTCATCCTCAAGCTTTCTCTTGACAAATTTGCCCATTAAATCTCTCAATCGACAAAACAAAATAATAAATAAATAAAGACAGAGAGCAAGCACTTGATGTATTCTGATCACCAATAATATATATATATTTTTGGTGTATGTGTGTGGGGGGGGGAAGCAAGAAACAGTTTAAAATGGGACACTTTCAAATTTCATTCTTAATTCTGACAATATACTGCAACACATGACCAAATAATATCATTAGTAACATCAGTCTCATTTGGAAGGGCTAATAATTGCTCAGGGCCCCCCTTTTTTTTTTTTTGCAAACTTTACATTCTGCTTTGATGTAGTCACTCAGTTCTACTAACAACTTGGTTCATTCTTTACAGTTATTTGGTTTTTAGGAGCATTAGCAACTAAGGCCATATTGCTCCGGGATATGCGGTGGTCATTCCCTGACCTTTCCGCATTCTCCGTATTTGGTGGTGACGGGCTCGAACCCCAGGTCTAATCAAGAAGCGTGTGCTAGGCACTGCTGCTCCTTCCCGCCTGGCTACGGAGGCGCCTCATTCATCATTCTTTACATGTGCCTAGGTATGCTCAATAGGAAGTCATGGAATATAAGATTTTGGACAATGCTCAATGTCACCTCAAATTGTGTAAAGCGATGGGAAGATCCGGTGTTAGTTTTTCTCAAATTACATTAATGGCTTGGTTATAGTAGATATCAAAGGGACTTTATTAAATGAGACACCCTGAGAACATATGGCACTCATGGAGGGCAGAGAACAATGGTAAATATTAACACTTATGAATCCAATATTTAATTGTAATCATGTTTAGATAAAAAGTGAGTATAACAATACTGAAAAATGGCTGGAAAAAATTCTCAGATGACCAAGATGTAGAACTAATTTTTAAAGGACTTCGGTCTGAAGATTTTATACAAACACTTAGAAGGGCACATGAAAGAGATGGGAGTGGAGAAAACGTTTAACAGTGTCTGGAGGAGGAAAGAGATACATCATATCAACAAGGCAAAAGAGATAAATTACCAAAACCTTAATGTATGATGGACTGCATGGATCAAGTTTTAGATTTATAACAGATGGATAACTAATAACTCAGCTACCAAACTCTTTTATGAAAAACCTAAGTTATTTAGAGAATTAATTGTTCACAGGCTACATTAAAAGACAAACAATTTTTTAATCCTCCACCACCATCTAGATTAAATGTCACCCTCTACCTTTTCATCATAGGGCCTTCTACCTCCACAGTGCAAAAACTTCTGCCCTCACCTGCCATGGCTTCTTCCCTTGCCCATTCAGACTCATCCGCTTCTGGTTATGCATATGATGTAAATCACATCAGAAGTCTCATAATGTCATTCCAACTGATGAACTTAAATTCATACTCAGAATCATCTCTTCCTATTGCCCTTTTGGTGAATACGAAATAGTAATTTATTTTTCTCTAAACAACATGCATCACATATTAGTAGTATTAATATTGGTCATAATGCAGTGCAAGAAAGCCAGACTCTTGCTGTACTAGCTAACAAAAAAAAAAAAAAAAAAAGAAAGAAAAAGAACAAGCTACACAGGCATCTGTTTTTTTTTTTTTTTTTTTTTGACTGGTGCTCCTCCTACAATATGTATAAATACAGGTGGTCTTTTCCCACGTCACCAGTCTCAACCAACCATGGAAGGCATCTTATTCCTATGATTAATAATTCACTGACTAATGGAAAATTTCCTGCAATCTGGTCCATAAGTTTTCCCTCTTAGTTGAAATTTATGTTCCCTAGCCCTAGTGTCATTTAACACTGAAAATTTCACCTTTATTCAGTTTATTACTCCCCCCCCCCCTCCACAGCCTGATAAACCTTAATCACATCTCTTCTAAATTGCCAAGCTCTGTATCCTACAATTGTAAACTGTGGCCAAAGTGCTTGATGGTTCATAACAAGGTCCATCTTTGGCCTTTTAAAGAAGCTTGATGTCTTTTTTAAGTGTAGCCTCCAATAACTGAAAGTGTGGTCTCAATTATACAATGGAATTATAACCTTGTTATCTCTATAAGTAATTATTCAATAAATTAAGAGGCCACTATGGGCCCTCCTTGTAGTCTGAAAGTGTGGTATAATCCACATAATCTTTCTTCATTTACCACTTTAAATTCAATCTCTCTAACCATATAAGTTATTTTATGGTCATTATATTTCAAGTGTACAATCGTGCATTTTGAAGATTGGGAGGTGTCATTAACATCCTCCCAATCTTCATGTCATTTGTAAATTTTGACAACACACTTGTACTGTTTGTTACTGTCATTTAAGAACATTAGAAATAAAAGTGGGTCCAACAACAATCACTAAGGGATTCCTCTTGAAATTCCAGCCTATTCTGAAGAGTAACCCATTAATCAGAACCCTTATTTCCCCGTCTGTAATTCTATAATCATCTAAGGATTTCATCCATGATCACAGTACATTAGCATTAGTAGAGGCATTTGATGCAAGAATGCAAGCTTATGCAGCATCAGCCAAAAAAAAAAAAAAAAAAACCCACTTTCACTTCACACCTCTGTTCGTTCAAAATACCTGTCCAGCTGAGCCTTAAACTTATTTAGGCTATCCACTACAAGGGATGGAAGTCTGTTCCACCAACCAACCACCCGCTGGCTAAAGGCAAATTTCCGCACGTCTATCCTACATCTGTCCTTCCTCAATTTGAATTTATGCCCTCTCAGGTGATTATTCTGAGCTAGAGGAAGAATCCCATCAGCATTGAGCATGCTCAAACCATTCAAGGCTTTATACACCTCTATCAGATCACCTCGCTGGTGCCTAGTCTCCAGACACTGTAATTTGCAAAACTTAAGCCTTTCTTCGTAAGAGCACCCCTTTGTTCCATTCACTAATCTTGTTGCCCTTCTCTGTACTCGTTCCAGCAGCTCTACATCCTTCTTGAAATGAGGCCTCCAGACCTGTATACAGTACTCTAGGTGTGGCCTGACCATTGCCTTATACAAGGGAATAATCACCTCTTTATCCCTGCTGGAAAAATTCCTGTATATCATTGACAATACTCCATGAGCTACTCTTGCAGCCCGTCTGCACTGCTCAGAGAACTTCATATCTGCCTGCACAACCACCCCCAAGTCCCTTTCATTCTCTACCACTGTCAGTGTAGTACCACAGAGTTGATACGTTGCTCTGGGGTTGCTGTTTCCCATGTGTAGTACTTTACATTTGTCAATGTTAAACTTCATTTGCCACCTCTCAGCCCATCTGCTCAACCTTTCCAGATCCTGTTGCAGCAGCATAGTGTCAGTAGTGTCCTTGACAACCCTGCCAACCTTTGTATCGTCTGCAAACTTGGACATTAAGCTTGATATACCATCATCAATATCATTTATAAATACAGAAAACAATAATGGACCCAACACTGAGCCCTGAGGGACTCCACTAATAACATTAGTCCACGATGAGCAGTGTCCATTGATTACCACTCTCTGTCTTCTCCCCCTCAACCACCCCTTTATCCATAGCAGCAATTTGCCTCCAATGCCACACTGCTCCAATTTGTGTAGCAGTCTTCCATGTGCAACAGTATCAAAAGCCTTTCTAAGATCCAAGTATATAATATCAAAGCTATTCCCTGCATCCAGTTCTTTTGTGATTGCATCATAATATCCTATCAAATTGGTCAGGCAAGACTTCTCCTTAACAAAACCATGCTGTGTCCGAGCTATACTGAAGTCTTGTCTAAATGATCCTGCAGTGCTTCTTTAACCAGTGCCTCCATTAACTTTCCTGGAACAGAAGTTAAGCTCACAGGTCTATAATTACTTGGGTCAGCCTTTGATCCTCCTTTGTGAATTGGGGGTCACATTTGCACATTTGCAGTCTATGGGTACCTCCCCTGAGTCCAAGGAAGCTCTCATAATTATGGCTAAGGGTTTGCTTACTTCCTTTGCTGCCTCCTTTAATATAACTGGATAGATCCCATCCACCCCGGGTGCCTTTCTTGTGTTTATCTTCAACAGTTTCTCCTCCACTTTACTCCCAGTTATTTCAAGATTCTGTAGCTTACTGCTAGAGTTGAATACACCTCTGGCATTCCACTCGCTGAATAACTCCTCATGTGTGAATGTCGATGCAAAATATTCATTTAGTTTGTTAGCTACCTGAGCAGGGTCATCAACAGTTGACCCATCAATATCAAGTGGACCAATCTGATTCGTCCCCTTCCTTCTAGAGTTTACATAAGTAAAGAACTCTTTGCTGTTTTTCTTTGCATCCCTTGCCAAGGATTTCTCGTAATCTGCCTTCGCCTGCCTAACCTCTTTTGTAACTTGGTTGCATATCAACTTGTATCTATCATAGGCTTCTGTGTCATGTGTTAATTTGTAAGTATCCCATGCATTTTTCTTCTCTGCCATATGCCTCATTAGTTCATCTGACATCCATTTTGGCCTAAACCTTGAACAATATTTCTTAGTTGGTATGTAAAGCCTAGTAGCTTCCAAGATTAATTCTTTGAATGCTTCCCATTTTGAATTTGCTGTTGGTAACATCATCAGTTGGTCCCACTGTATAGAATTTAAATACTGTCTCAGTACATCGTAGTCGCCTTTACAGAAGCAATAACCCTTCCCTTTACCCCTAATGGTAGTTACCTCTTTGAGTAAATTCCACTTCAGCACACTGTGATCACTGCCACCTAGTGGTTCATTTATCTGCAGATTCTTAATGCATGAAGAATCACTGCTGATAATCAAATCAAGAGTATTACTGCCTCTAGTTGCCTCCCGAGCATGCTGATGTAGAAAACAATCATCCAATAAATCCACAAAAGCCCTGCTAGTGTGTGAGTGACCAGCCCCCAAATTCCAGTCAATATCTGAGAAATTAAAATCTCCCATTATAAGACTCTCTGATTTACTGGCCCACTCTATTTCCCTGTACAGTTCCTTATTATACTCATCAGAGTCATTAGGCCTATAGCACACTCCTACTCTCAATTTTGATCTCCCAATGCTTATGTCACACCAAACTGACTCAACACTGCACACTGTATAGGCACTCTTCGACTTATGTACTTAGTCAGTTTTTTTTCATGTACGCAAGTCCAACTTCGGCCTTGTAGATACAAAATACACTTATGTACTTAGTCAGTTTTTTTTCATGTACGCAAGTCCAACTTCGGCCTTGTAGATACAAAATACATGTATAGTACAGTATAACGCACCAAGATTATAAACCTCAACAACCTTCATGGCTCACAGCATTTTACGATTTTTAACCGAGTTAAATTGAAGCTGAAAAACATACATTGAATAATAATGTAGAGTACAGTATTTATCCAAATCAAATTTAATCTAAATACAATACATAATTTAATTTAATCTATGATCAAATCACTTTACAATGGCCTCTCCAAAATAAAATACCATTCACTATATGATATGTAGTAAGCACCGTTTACTATACGATATGTAGTAATGCCGATATCATTGTGATCACATTTGTGAACTGAATTTTTAATTGTATTAAACAGCTATTCTAATAAGCGAAAATAGGAGAAATATTATCCATATTATCCATCTTATCATTATCCATATTATCCGGGCTAGAAAAGTAAAGATATAGAGCACAAATTAGACTTTGCTTTCTCCAATTAGCAAAATTAAATGATGCGCAAAAATCAGAAGAATATTTCCCACAGGTTAGCAAAATAAAAATAAATTTACGCTTACACACATAGCTTAATTAATAGTGTACCTAATTGATATTTCAGTTCATTTTTTTTTTTTTTGGTCGTAAAATTTAAAACAGTAAGAAAATAAGCAATCAATAACAGTAAAGCCCAATAAACCAGGAACTGCAAATTGTTTTTTGGTAGTGACCTCCAGAAATCTGCTTTAGAAAAATATCACAAAGGTGTTCAAAATTGACTCTTATAACCAAACACAGCAACAGCTTTGTGATTTGTATGTACCTGCAAGTTGTACATAAGTCATTTGTATGTAAGTAGAGGAGTGCCTGTATTTCACATTTTGTTAATATTAGGCATTATATAACAAAAATATTATGCACAAAATGCATTCTATATAATTTGATTTCAAAATATGTACATTATATGACCTGTGGTAGAGAGGCTGAATTCATTACACTTTACAGAAAGTAACAAAGTTTAGAGGTTAAAAAACTTGAGCAATGAGAATAAGACTTATGCAACAGTAAATCATACTGAAAGACAGAGTAATGGAAAATAAAATGAACAAAAATAAAGATTAGGAAACTAATATATATATTATTAATGATAAAAGTGCTTCAAAATCCATGAGAAAGAGAAATCAAAAATGATATTTTGCACCTGAAATTGATCCAGAATGTAAAATTTGATGAAATGCTAAATTTCACTGAGGGTACTTTTCAAGTTCTAAATTCCATACATAATGAAACAAGAATTTTATTTCATAGTGACTTATGAGGTGAATTATTTGTTTTGCAGTATTAATAAATAAACTGGTTTAAATAGTCTTAGTTTAAATAGTCGTTCCAATAAAATATATGTTTATTACAATCTGTTGTGCTCTAAACCTCTTAAGTATAAGTTTTATAGCATCAATATTTACAAGTGTTTTTAATTTTGTATTCATTTTGTCTGACTGAACAGTTTTAGTTCATAAATTTTGGCTAGCAGAGACTATTTGTCATACTGTTTATGACGCTTTTTATTTCTGAATTTTTTGTCTTTGTAAGAGGTTAACAATTTTAACAAATAACAATCCTTGAAACTAAATACATTACAATATGGAAGAAATTTAATAGTAAGCAATAGCAGGGCTAAAACATGAACAATGAAAGAAATTTTATTTTGATTTTAAACCTTTATTATAAAATAAAACTTATAACAACTGATTAACATCAATTAATCACTTCATTGCAATTGTGAACACTTTTAAACTTCTGAGAACTCTTTATACATGGTGTCCACGCTAAAGCACAATATATTTATCTATAGGCTTTTAATTTATAAAAATACTACCAACTCATAATGAAGCCTCTTTTAGCACAAAAGCAACCCTCTAAAACAAGACTCATTTCAATGTTTACAGATATGTCTATTTTAGCATGGACATCCTGTATTAGTCTGAGCACTGAAATCAGGAACAATATGAATGTTTTAAAACTTTTTCATTTTGGTGGCATTTAAGAAATTGTATTTTATCAACTATATTTAAAAATGGAAGAATTCTGAGGATATAATCTAGGTTAGTTATTTAAATACAGGGTGGTTAAAGTCCTTTTCCACTTTTAAAAATTAACAACTGAAAAACAATAGGTCATATTTAAATTTTTTTTTTTTTTTTTGTAATATATGGGATATGTGGGATATCAGCATATATGGGATTTTTTAAACAAAAAAAATGTTTGAAATTTGACCTGAGGGTTGAGCAATTTATTCATTCCAATAAACAAATTACAAACAAACAAAATTACATTTGTTACAAAAAGGAATGAATCTGCAAAATGTCTAAAGATAAAGTATTTTAAACTTTATTACAAGAATAGTGAAAGTATTATTACAGCCTTCAGAGCTATCAAAGAGAAAAATTTCCCAAAGCTCAGTATTCCCCAGAGCATGGTATATAAAGCCTTAGAGGACTATCAAAGCTGTCAAGATTTTGCTCAGTAGATGACTGACAAGGCTGTGCAGGATCTAGAATGATTATTTAACAACCTATGGAAGAATGAAGTGTACCTTCACCTTGATAGATCTCTGAGAGGTACAAATTGTTAAAATTGGCTACAGAAAACTCTCACATACACTCCCATTAAAGTTAAAGTATAGTGTGGATTTATGGCATATGCTATTACTGGTTCCTTTCTTCTTTGAAACCATTAAGATGCATAAAAAATATCACAATATATTTGCCTAATGTGGACCAAAATTATATGGCAGAACAATTTTTATACAGTATGATACTATATCCTGTACTGACAAATGACAATTTTTTGCATCCCTGGCTTGCAAGATTGCTTGATCTAACTCCATCAGACTTTTGGTTGTGGTGGGGGGGAATATTCTCTCCCCCCCACAACCAAAGATTTCAGATTTGAAAGATGCAATCAGTCAGGAGGCAAATGTTTCATCAGAAATTTTGAAGCAACTGTGAACACAATGCCTCATTTTAATTGCTTATTATTAGAAAATAATGGTGGACATCTAGAGATTTAATCATCAATAAGGATTAGTTAAAACCTTTGTGCTATTTTTTAAAAATTAATCACTGTGTCCCCTAGTGATCAAATTTTGAACTTATTGTTATTGTTTAAAAAAAATCTCCATACGTACTGAATACAGTGCAAATATACATTTTTTGATATGGCCTACAGTTTGAGTTATTAATTTTTAAAAACAGAAAATGACTTTTAACTATTCTGTATATACAAAACAACAAGGTATAATGACAACAGAGTTATTAATTACAGTATATGCTCTGATTTCAATCAAAAATTAAAATTTATTTTATGAGGATCAATCACCAAAATACAGAATATATATATACATACATGCAATCATATCACTGCATAAATTCAACATATAAACTAAAGATGAAATTTACAAAGATACCTTAAAGGAAAAAATTATAATAAAAAGGATCCTTGTTTATATTTATAGGAAAATGCCGAAAATTTTCATGAAATGTAGATTCCATTTAGAATAAATAATTAATATAAATCTTATAATATCTTAAAATACAGTACAGTGAAGTCATGATTTCTCATTTTACAGAAACAGGTAAACAATAAATGCAAGGGATTTATATTTGGGCCAAAAAAACAAAAAAAAAAAAAAAAAAAATTGCAACATGAATACAAATCAATGAAAAAAGCTACAAAATCTTATGAAACATACATTGCAATATCATATAAAAATGTCTGTCATCTTTGGTAGTAGTATACCTGGTATGTTATAAAACAATTTCCTATGCATATAAGTAAACAATCTATGTTATACTGGCATGAATTTTTCTAGTAGGACACACTTAACTGCAGTGAAAAAACAAACACTCTGAAAATCTGCTGGCCAATTACTCTTTGTATCCATCATAAACCATTTAAAGTACATGGTGATGATTCCAATTATTCAACTATTATCTGATTCTCCAATATAAAATATGATTTTCCTGACTGTTTCTAATTCACATACAGCTGGGTTGGTCATACAAAACAATATTTTTATTGCACCACTTTAAAAATGTGTATGACCAAAATTTGACCCTTTTCAATGGAGACCTGAAGTTTTAAAAGAAAAGTTAAGGAAAAAACTTAACTTTTCTTTTTCTTGTATGGTATTATTAGTTACAGCTGACTAAAGAATGGTTTAAGGCAAAAAAATTAAATAAATAAATAAATAAAACAAAATAAAAGCTTTAAATAAAGGACAGGGGGCTAAATCACCTTTTCATCCTAATTAATGCACACTTGCTGTAGATTTGAATTTAGCCTGTAAGTAGGTCATTGGCTGCTCATGGAGTCTCAGATTATAAAACAATTTCCTCATGCAAATACAGGGTCAAATAATATCACTGTGTACTTTTTTAAGGATATTGCCAGGATATCATTGTGTACTTTTTTTAAGGATATTGCTCAGAAGCAATAATTTTTTAGTCTGATGAGAGGTCTGATACACAAGTGTGCACAAGCCGTCTGGGTGGTGGTACCTATCTGAGAATAAGTAACATTAGCCTTCTCCTTAGGTGAAGCGTTACTTATTTGAAGTAGTGCAATATCATGGCAACTTGTGAAGGTATTCACAATATGAGATATAACTTAAAACGATGTGGCCTTATAAATATTCTGTTTATTCAGAAATGGCTGTGTATTAATGATGCTATTGCACTTAATATATACATAGCGTGCACAAGCTTAACATGAGTGATCAAGTGTTAAACCTAGGAAAACTACTGTGATAATTTTCATGGCTTCTGGCATAAAAACTAGAATACAAAATCTGGGTATTTGCTGTGTAAATAAAACAAAAGCAAAAGTATGCTGTATCTGGAATTTTGCAAACTTCTAACTTCAGGAGAAAAAGCAAGACACTGGCTGAAATATAAAGACAAAATGGAACCAGATCTTCCATTCCTAAACACAATGTAAAATAAAAAAAATAAAAAAATCTGGCCAAAGCATCAACTTTACAAAAAATTAAGTTTGCCATCATGAAAATGATATTATCTTTACAGTAAGTATGTCATTGTTAAAAATACATTGGCTAACAATGACATAATTACTGTAATGATAAAATATCACTGGCTACTGAGAATATATTCACATATGCCTGTGTGTAAGCTTCTATCATGTCTGAACATGAACACTGAATCAGAGAAGGGGGAGGGGGAAAAGAAGAGACAGGAGAAAACTGCAGGGAAAAAACACTGAAAAGTACATGTAAATCTATACAATACCACAAATAAGAAAATACTTTTCATTTTCAAAATGTTGTACATTGATAGGTCATTCATGTTTCCCAATATTCAACCTTTTTAGGAGAGTTTGCCAAATGTGTGCGTGTTAGTTTTCTGCTAGTGGCTGGTCACTGGAGCAGAATTTTGAAAATTTGTAAAAACGAAAGCTTTGTAAACAAATGCCTTTAAATATTAATTTATTCTTATTTTGGCATGACTGCCAAAAAGTAAAGCGAAATTATTGATTAACAAAAATCAAATCAAAATGTTTTTATGCATCACTTTATTTAATATCATCAGCTTCTGGATCTGAATTCTAAAGAGAAAATTTCAGCTTTTGTAAGAACAAATTGGACAACAATGGCTGTTGGGTGGGGCACTTCCAACTTTTAAAGCTATTTTTTTTGTGATTATAAACTGCCTACAATTATTTGAAAACACAGATACAGATAACAGATGGCAGCACTTACAGGAAGATCAAAACAATTTGTACATAAAAAAGATACATTATTTCAATTACTTGAAAAAACCTTGAAAACTATATATTTATGTGTACTCCTTTGGGTCCACACATAAAAAATGTGTGTTTGGGCCATAAGTAAGGCCCAAATTTTTTTTTTTGGGCCATATTTTTAATAATTGATGATGTAAATAGGTATAACTTAATTGAAAAATAGTTTATATATTTTTTTATTGTTTCAGAATAATTTGAATATAGGAAAACTACCTTGAGCTTTACGGTGGAGAGAATTGAAATTGTAAGTGGCATGCAAAATTGGTAAACACTGCAGAAGCTGCATTCCAGTTCAAGAAGCTCTTAGACATAATCCATCCAATAAAGACTATAATGCATATTGCAAAGAAGTTTGAAGCGGAAATAGTGCACAATCTACCAAAACCTGGTAGACCTTGTATTTCAAAGACAACTGCTAATTTCGAACTTGCATGAGAGGATATCAAAAGAAGTCTGAAAAATTCCAAAGAAAATGAAGTTTGTACTTAAAATACCTAACACAAGATTAACTCGGCAGCAGTGCTGGATTAAGGCTTTAGGGGCTACAGCCCAGGGGCCTCCAGAGATTAATTGAAAAGTTATTTCATTTGTGAATGCTGAATCAAAGTATAAGCATACAGTATGCTTCGGCAAACTGTATTCTTATTTGTGCCCCTGGCTGGTTCCGCTGTCAATGTCAGCCAGAAAGTTGAATAAATATAATTCAATTAAATCAATATTTACCAATTGTTTCACCCTTTCAGATTAATCATGTCGGAGAAGAAGAGGTTTGAGAATGGAGCAAGCAAAAGAAAAAGACAACAAGAAAAGATGCAGAAGCATGAAGAACTGCTGTCAATCTCCAAACTTATCTGATCTTGGGTTCAAACGCAAGGCAGCAGCAGAACACCAAACAAAAAATGCATCCAATGATGGCAAAGTGACTGAGGCACCAGAAGTTCAAGTTGTTTCTGATGATGCCAATGCCACAGGAGTTGATGCTGAGCTTGTCCACCAGAAGAAAGATGACCTGGGATCTGAGTATCAAGATGACATTGGTTTGTGGACAAACTCAAATATAACAAAGGAGGTACATGACTTTTGGTGTAAACAAGGTCCTGTGGAATGCCAGCACCATGATGATGACTTTTCTTTATCTGAAAGACAATACTTTGATTGGAAAAGAAAATTTTCATGTTCAACGATATTCCGAAAACATATAACTGGTGATAAAATTAAAAGGGAATGGCTAATGTATTCTCCCTCAACAGGAAATGTATATTGCTTTGCTTGCATTTTCTTTGATGGTATACGTGGATCAAAAACCCAATTTGCCGATGGTGGATTTTCAGACTGGAAGTATGCCTCTACACAGATTACAGAACATGAAAACAGTTCTGGACATTGGACCTCTATGATGACATGGATTTCTAGATGTAAAGCACTTGGATGAATTGATTCAATATTGAAAATCTAATTCACAAAAGAAAAACAATACTGGGCAAAAGTACTGCAAAGAGTAGTTTCAACTATAAAGTTCCTCTCATCTCGTGGATTAGCATTTCGTGGTGATACAGAAGTACTTAATTCTCAACAGAATGGCAACTACCTTGGGATACTTGAATTACTTGCTGAGTATGATCCTTTTCTTAGTTCTCATATAGCAAAATATGGTAATCAAAGACGAGGAAAAGCTTCATATCTATCTTCAACAATATGTGAGGAAGTCACAAAGATAATGGGAAATAAAGTATTGAAAACCATTGTAGAAGAATTCAAGGAAGCCAAATACTTTTCTCTAAGTGTTGATTCAACACCAGACAATTCTCACACTGATCAGCTGACTGTAGTTCTTTGTTATGTTGGAATATCAGATAATAAGGTTGTTGAACATTTTCTCATTTTCATTCCCCCTGCAAGTCACATTGGAGAAGCACTTGTCAACATTGTCTTGAAATTCTTTGAACAAATTGGAATTGGTGTTTGGAATTGGCGTAGCTCATCAAAGAGGATAGTCTTATGACAACACATCAAACATGTCAGGATGCTACAAAGGGCTTCAAGCACATATTATGAATATCGATCATCTTGTACATTATATTCCATGTGCTGCACACTCCCTTAATTTGGTAGGTGTATGTGCTGTGGAAAGCTGCATTGGAGCAGTTTCATTCTTTGGTCTTATACAAAAACTTTAAAATTTCTTTTCTGGTTCAACTCAATGTTGGTCAGTAATACTTCAGTGCCTTAAAGCTGAAAGTGGAAGTGAATCTACATTGGTAGTTAAAAGAGTATTAGGTTCAGATACTAGATGGTCTGCAAGGGCCGATACCAAAAAAGCCTTGTCTAAAGGCTACAAGCTGTTTTCAAGAAGCTTTGAAGGTTAATCTCAGAAGACAGAAATCAGAAGGCTGACACACGTTATGAAGCAAACACTATACTCAAACCGCTATCAACAGTTGGAAACAGTTCTCTTGGCAGACTTCTGGACTGTCATACTAGAGAGGTTCAATCAAGTCAGCAAATCACTTCAAGTTGAAACACTAGAGCTTAAATCAGCTATTAAACTTTTTAAATCTCTACTGGATTTTTTGATGTCGCAGCAGGATCAGTTTGAAGTGTTTAAAAATAAAGCAAAAGACAAAGTAGAAAATGTGGAATACTGTGACGAACAAAAATGAGAGCATTGGAAAAAAAAAAAGAGTCAATGATGGTAATGCTGAAGATGTTGCTTTGCAAGGAGGACAAAAGTCTAAGGTGGAAACATATCTACCCATCATAGACAAGTTATGCTCAGCTCTTTCTCATCACATTGAAGCATATAAAAATGTTCATTTTCGTCAAATTTCCAACAATGAATGACGAAGACATTTCAACAGCAGCAGTCAAGTTTCGGAAGATTTACTCAGATGACATCGAGCCTAGATTTGTGCCAGAAATTCTTTACTTCAGGAACTTTGTTGGGCAATTTGATGAATTCAGGCACAAGTATAAAACACTACAAGCTTCTGATATCTACACCCTTGTAGTAAACAACGGATTAACTTCTTCATTCCCTAATGCTGAAAGAGCACTACGGATTTACTTGTGTTTAATGATAACTAATGCGACTGGAGAGAGTTTCTCCAAGATGAACCATCTAAAGAATGTACACAGATCGACAATGGCACAAGAACGACTAAACAGACTTGCTCTCATGGCAATTGAAAATGATGTTCTTGAGAACTTACAATTTACTGATGTTTTGGAGAAATTTATTTCCAAGAAATTATACAAAGCAAATGTTTGAATTTTAATTGTTGTTAGCCTTGTAAAAATAAATTTAATTTTTCTTTAACTTTTTTTTTTCTTTTGAAAATATTACTGGGGGGCCTCACAGTACCTGTAGTGCAGAGGCCTACAAAATCTTAATCCGGTGCTGCTCAGCAGTAGTAGCATCACCTACCCTTTATAACATGAGTGATATTACTTGGGCTGAAGTCCTAGATTTTAAATTTAATATTTGAAAAAAAAGTATCAAGTTTTTTGAATTGTGCTTGATGCTGGATGTTTTACCAGTATATTGCAATGCTTATTAATTTTATTTCTTCTTTTTTTAATAATAATTGAAAATTTTGCAAATGTTATGTTTTTTGGCCATTAAAATACTTATTAGTTTTAATGAAAAAAAAAAAAAAAAGGTTAATTAATTTTACTTAAATTTTCAGAAAAATGTTCATATCATAAAATATAAAACAATCTCTGCCAAATTTAAGCTTGAGTTTGTCTGAGACATTAAAGTTTGGCACATTACTCAAACATAACAAATTAAGCCAATATTTATGAAAATAACACTGAAATTAACATAATTAAATGAAAAAAAAAAAAAAAAAAAAAATAATAAATTTCTAATATTGTCTATGTATATTTCAATGAATATTATAAGCATGAAATAGTAACACAAAATCATTCACATCCTTCCCCCCCCCCCCAAAGTTTTCAGTACATGAAAATTCTCTGGAGTTAGCAGATTTACTGTTCATGCCACAAACTCAATTGAAATTTCTCTTTTTGCCATTAGAATACCACGTAAGCAAGTGACAAACTCTGAGAAGCTTTTGGATAGTGGAGAACATGCCATTGTGAAAATCAGTGATTCAGGACATGATGAAATCTACTTAGATGGATACAATGGAGTAACATAAAAGATATCATGTAGCCTCACAAGCCTACACCAAGTGAATAACAATATACATGGACAAAAAAAAGCAACACATACATGACCATGGACACTACCACTAAGAAGGTACGAAAAAGAAACAATTGCTAATCCCCAACTAGTACATCACCAGGATTAAATATTTTCATGCTGGCCCCTGTCAGGTAATGTTATACAACTGCTGGGTTAAATAACATCACAAAGGAACTTAAATACAAGGTTTATCAAACCAAATTGCTATTAAGTTTGAATGGGGATGACTCAGGCAGACTGGAATTTGCTGAACAGTTTTTGGCAACAAGTGTTACAAACCATTAAAAGTGTTAGATATCACTGACAATGTTCTGTGGACTGATGATTTAAACTAAATTTAAACTAAATATAACTGGTAATTACCATAACTGTGTCTATTACTCTCTTAATAACCCATGTATACTTTAAGAATGATTTAAATGCACCTGGCATGCAAAACTTGTCTGTGAATTCTTATATGAAAAGTTTCCAGGTCAACTGATCAGATGGCAGGGTTCCATTGAATGGCCATCATGCTCCTCAGATTTAAAATCCTGATTACTTTTTTGTGGGGATTGTTAAAGGATAAGTATTTAGTAATAAGCGTGGACTTTGCTGGAGCTTCATCAGCCAAATAGTTACAGAATTTCAGAACATATATGAGGAACTGTGCCTTAATTTGTGTTGCTCTGTACACAAAATATTACAGTTTTGTAAAGAAGAGAAAGGTGGACATATTGGACAGTTGCTGTAAATTTTTTTTTTTTTTTAAGTTTATGTAAGTTCCCCCGTGGTTGTAGAATTTAATTAAATATACATTTAAAATAGTATTATTATTTACAGTCAAACATGTTTCCTTTCATATGAATCGCTGTGCATATGTATTCTGGGAAGGGTTAAACAAGGAAATATGGGGCATATACCTTGACTTCCCCCCCCCAAAAGTTCTTTGGTTAAAAAAAAAGGAAGAATTCTTATTCCCAAAAGTACCCCATCTGACAATCTATTCACATTTCTTGATTTTAACACATTTGCTGCCCAAATGCAAGCTTGCATCCAAACAAAGTGCAATTTTTGTGCCTCAGCACAGATATGCAGCCATTCAAATGTGGTCAACAAATGAAATGAACAAGTTAAGTGGAACCTCGGGCTGTTGCATTATGGCTAGGATTTTGCTTAGTGTCAATCACTGTCTAGACAGCACTATAAAAGCTGCATATTTGGTTCGGTTCAGTTTAATATGTTCCTTGCTTATGTTAAAGTAATTTTATCAGTTTAATACTTTTTCTTTGCTTATTTTGAAGTTATTTTATCTAGTTTAGTATTTGTAAAATAATAAGAGAAGTTTACCTCAATATAGTACGTAGAACACTTCCGTATGATACTTCAAGGATACTGAATTTAAAATTTGGCTAGGCCAATACAGAAATTACGCACTATACTGAACAACTGCTCAGTCCTTTCCTTGTTCGCAACACAAATTAATGACCCTGTATACAACATTTCTTGCAGTGATTGAAACTCGTCTTACTAAGGTTCAACGCGTTTTCCTTTGAATATTCGTGTTAATCAACATGTGGCCTCAGTTCGTGCTTCTCGTTCAGCAGCGTCAGAATTAGCCTTTCATGCCGTTAACAAAAAGCATACTTTTTTATTTAACGAGGCCAAAATACTTAGTGTCCAATGTAATTATAGCAAACTATTAATTGCAGAAACCGTCGAAATTAAATTACATGAGAATTCTGTTAATGTTCGCCGATCATCATATCTAATCTCTGACTCATGGGCCATTATGTGCATGCGTGATGACAAATAATCCCAAGTCCCGTGCTCACCCCTATTTGGTAATTTTCATTCCTGTGATCATGACATATGGTCGAAAAACTTCAGCTTCAGGAATGAAAATCGTTTTGCATTTTTTCGTTAAATTCTTTTAATTTTCTTATTTTTAATTGCTGCTAAATTGATTTTTAATTGTGTTAAATTGAGTTTTAATTGTGTTAAATTGAGTTTTAATTATTTTTTTTAATTACTTGTTACTCTAATGTAAGTTTTTCAATTTTTTCGTTTTAATTTCTGGAGAGTATCATACGGAAGTGTTCTACATACTATATTGAGGTAAACTTCTCTTATTATTTTACAAATATTGATATCAACGTAGAACGCATCGAGCATTATAGCTCTGGTTCATACTATCTAGTTTAGTATTTTCCACAAGAAAAGGTAAAATTTTTGGAAGATTATACTTGCTGAATTTTAATTCTTTAGTTTGTGAAAAACAAAACATCATCCTTAGTGTGTGTATCTACTGATAAAATTTTGTGTAAAAATTGTTTTCCTATAAAATTTTACCCTAAAATAATGGATTATAATGGATCCACAGCCTGGGACATCAGAAGTGAAAAGGGACAGGGATGGGCAGTATGTTGAAGCTGATGATATTGAATCTTTATATGTCATCTGATACTGAAACAGAATTCTATTCAAGTGATGCAGATTCTGAATCTCATTCAAATGCATCTGTTGATGTTAGAATGCTAAAAACAAAGATGCTGGCATTACTTGGTGTGATGACTCTTCATGGGTGAAATCCATTTACTAAAAAGCCCTGTCTACTTGTTCCAGCACCTCAAGAGAAATGTCCCATGGTACATATGGTTGACCCTTGCAAATATAAAAGGCAGCAAATGTGTTAAACAGTCATGCTTTGTTTAAAAATGTAAAATTTGAAAGAATAAAATTTCATATCCAAAAGTATTCCACAGTTATGAATTTTCTTAAAAGTATCTATTAGCATTATGAGGATAATATTTCATAATACTTACTAAAATTAATTCATCAACTTAGGTAAATTTACAGCATAGCTTAATTTTGTAGGTAGATGAGTAAACAAAGTGTGCTACTTAGCATTAGTAGAGGCATATAATGCAAGAAAGCAAGCTTATGCATCAGCCAAAAAAAAAAAACCCCTTCCACTTCACCCCTCCATTCATTCAAAATACCTGTCCAGCTGAGCCTTAAATTTATTTAGGCTATCAACTTCCACAACAAGGGATGGAAGTCTGTTCCACCAACCAACTACCAGCTGGCTAAAGGCAAATTTCCGCACATCTATCCTACATCTGTCTTTCCTCAATTTGAATTTATGCCCTCTCGGGTGATTATTCTGAGCAAGAGGCAATATCCCATCAGCACTGAGCATGCTCAAACCATTCAAGGCTTTGTACACCTCTATCAGATCACCTCGCCGGTGCCTAGTCTCCAGACACTGTAATTTGCAAATACTAATTTGTAATAAGTGCATTAATCTCATATTTTGGAGGATCTTAACAAGTTTCCTTGGTATTGCACTATCTAAATAAAAAGTAATGCTCCAATGGAAAGTATACTCCTATTTATTTAAATGTTTATGCCAATCTGGTTGCCATCTGGGTAATGTTGGGACTGAGTTTATTTAGAGTGGTGCAATATCAAGGCAACTTGTGGCAAAGAGCCTCTACACATAATATGGGATCAATGCATTATATAGCAAACCTAGTTAGCTCATTACTATATACAAATAAAGCTATGCTTGCCTTTTAGAATTACATTATAGTCTTACTGGTCAGGATCAAATTTAAATGAGAAGTATTAATTTGCAGTAATGTAACAAATTTCTAAAGGTTATGATATGAAAATTGCCTTGGGCAACCACTTGGCTTGCAAATCTTATTTCAAATAGTGGTCATTGCAAATATATTTTGTTTTTACATGCTTATTAGTGTCTAAGAAAAAAATATATTTTTGGGAAATATTCATATTCCCCCACCACCCCTGCAATACAAATTTTTAAATTACTGTTTTTTCAACAAGTATTCCATAAAATATTTCAAAAAATTAGCACTTTTCTACATTTCAATGTTTTGAAACTTTTATCTATACTTTACCACAAATTCTGATAATTCACAACAAAGATTTACACAAAAACTGCCCAATTCAACCAGCTGAAGTCTAAAAACTGAACATTTTTAAAAATATATATCTTGAAGATGAGATGAATATGATATTTTTATTTTATAGTTAATTTATGATTATAACGCACACCAAAAACAAAAACTCAAAGAGAAATACTTCTTTACAGTTGTATTATAGAATTCTAAATGTTGTGGTGGAAACTTGATTTATGTCATCATTCAGGAAATATCATTTGACATTATGCAGATGATATTTCGTGATTAGGGAAAAAATTTTTTGACTATATTGGAAGGAAAAATAACTTTCAATTTTAATGAACCAAATGTTTTGAACTTAGTGTTACTGAAATTTTTGGCTCATTAAAATTAAGTTTTTCTTTCCTTTTATACATGGTGAACGTGCCTTTCTTTTATACAACATAATGTCCCATGTCTTGCTCTAAAAACTAATTCTTAATAATAATACACAGTTGCATTATAAAATATTTAAAAAAAAAAAAATTGGAGCCACTTTATAAGCTTTTAATGGTTGTGACATGAAAAGGGCTGTTATGAATGAAGTTTTTTTTACAGTGCTTATAGTACTGCTGGCAAAGAAAAAAAAAGTCATAAATACTTATCTCATGACAGTGATATAAACATTTTAAAATGGGAGTTTGTCAGAACGTACATAACATTTTATGCAACTTTATATGCTTGATCAAATGTTTCACTGATAACTTTTTTTGTCATAATTTAATTATTATTTTTTGTAATTTAATATTAGACAGTATATTGAGATAAACTTCTCTTATTATTTTACAAATAGTAATTTCATATTGAATTTGTTATATCATACATTTACTTTCTTTGAGGCCTGCAAACCATTAATCACCAGAAGTAATAAAAAATAATAAATTGAAGAGAAATGTAGTCAGAGTTCCTAAATATTGTGACCATAAACAGTTATTATTCAAATAAGAACTAAACGAAGGTGCTAATCAAACAACTGTTTTAATAACAAGAGAGGAAAAAATCGTAGTATCAATGGATACTACGATTGTAATATCAGACAAATAGACAAGTATCTTCATAATCAATAGTTAGGCTTATTATACATACAACATATCAATGAATCATACTCAATAATTTACGTATATCAATAATTTATCAATAAAAAAGCTGATAAATTACTAAATATGGCTGAAAGAGATAAAACAAGGTTAACAATAAACTAAATTTTTTTATCCACGATTTCTCATCAGAAATGTATATCTATGATAACTGCCAATCTTAAAATAAAAAGGAGTTAATGCCATAAAGCCGAATTTAAAGAATCTTTTATTTTTATTTCTTTGTTTGTCTTGTAATTTTGCAGGGAATTCAACTAAAAAAGATTGTAGATTTTTACCCAAAGATAAATGCCCTCTTCCTCAGCTACAAATTTGTACTTGTTTTTTTTTTTTTTTTTTGATTTGGTAGTTGTTGGCGCATCGGCTTCTGTGGCCATA
This sequence comes from Mastigoproctus giganteus, assembly GCF_048544385.1. Classification (NCBI taxonomy): domain Eukaryota; kingdom Metazoa; phylum Arthropoda; class Arachnida; order Uropygi; family Thelyphonidae; genus Mastigoproctus; species Mastigoproctus giganteus. The sequence goes on from NC_143587.1 coordinate 27,421,021, forward strand.
TTGCACCTCCCAAGGTTTTTGCAGTACTTTGATCCAAGCCCGAGGCGGGAATCGAACCCGCGACCTTTGGGTTGCCGGGCAGGTACTTTACCCACTCGGCTAGCCCGGTCGGCTTTGTACTTGGTTTTTTAAATAGAATGATCTGCCTTTACTGAAATAAAGGACTAACTATTTAATTACTAGAGAAATTGTAGGAAAAAGTGACACAATAAAGATGAAAAAATATAGATGCAAAAAATATAAATTAGTAGAAACTATGGGCAATTCACAATAGTTGGCGACTTTGAATAAATAATAAAGGTTGAAAAATCTAACTGGGAGGAGCCTATTTTATAAATGATGATCACGTAAAAACACTGGGTTGAGAACAATAAATCTGGGATTTGAAATCAACAGAACTTGAAAAAAGAATTTTGTTGAAATTATAAAAATTAACAATAAACTGTAAGTACAAAAAAAAAAAAAAAAAAAAAAAGAAGCAATGATAAAACAGGGTTTCATTGCATTTTAATTATGCATAAAAGCTATTAAATTTCACATACAGCATTTAATAAAAAATGCAGTCAACAGTTTAAAATAAAAATTAATGAAAAAATTTAAGACCTACTTGACAAAACACCATAAAATTCGAGATGCATAATTTAAATGTCTTCATGAGCAAAACACAAATGCCTAAGGAAGCTCTGTATATGTGATATGATCCATGTCTTTATAATAAATAACTCAACTGACTCTTATCTTACAATGCAGTGCAATACTGAAAATAGTACACATGGTTGTATGGTTTTAAAACCCTAAAGTTATCAGAATTATACATGTTTTCAGAAAATATATCCTTTCTACAGATTTTCATATTACTTTTATATATATATATAAATATATACATGCACACAATACACAGATGTAAAAATGTTACAAAACAGAAGTTTCCCTCACTCTTTTACTCTTTATCAAATCTTAGTTTTTAACCAATAAATTGGTATAAAAGGTAATCATCAGAACTTTATTCACCACTTCATAAAAATGTATAAAATGGGCCATTTAATTAAACCAATAATATATTAAAGCAGGTTATTAGAAAGGATATATTTTTATCATGAGGAAGTTGCAGCATGATGAAAATGTCTAGATAAGAAACTTTTTTAAAATCCAACATAAATACTGTGTATATATATATATATATATACACACACACACACACACACACATATATATATATGGAAACCTCACATGGTCATAATTAGTAAACCACATATCATTACCATATTTGTAAACAAAGTTTATTTTACTGTAACCATTATTATATACAAAATGTCATTTTCTCTGACAACAACTGAGAATTCTCTTTTGAGAACAGGTATGAAATAACTTTCGAACTATTGCATAGCCAATACAAAAACATTTATAACCTGAGACTATCCTAATTTTTTTTTTTCAAACATGCTGCAACATTTTATAAGATAAAAACCAATCCTTACCATTAATAAAGTTCATTAATTTATTAATCACATGCTTTTTACTTTTTAACTTTAAAATTTCTAATCTGGAAACCAAATACTTGTGAATATCACAAAATACCTGACTGACTGATTAAATGAAGGATATAGACATATCCTTCAAAGGTTTTTAGATATATCCATACAGGAAAATCTGATTAATCCAATGTTGTATAATATTACATGTTAGCCATTTTGAAACAGCAGCATTTTCAACTGCAAGAAGCACACCTGACATGCATTATAACGATGTTAATTAAAAATTTGGATAACCTGAAATCAGTTATTCAGTCTGGAGAATTAAAACTCCATTCCATTACAATTTGTTCATATAACTGCAAGTTCAATTTAAAGAGAGAGAGAAGATACTATAATGTCTTTCACTGATTTACCTGCCTCATTTTTAAGAATTTTTCCCATCTGACTTGAGTCACATATAGGTGACTCATATGATGTGTTCACACAGGCAAGCACGAGTGCAAACAAGACTCATGTAGCCTTAATTCAGGAAACAGCATGTTAATATGAAAGCTATTATTTTCTCAAATCAAAAAATGGGTCCAAACCAGGAAGCAGAGTGAATCTGCAGAAAGTCCTGCATATTTCCATTTTAAGAAAAGGAAATATGTCTGTAATATTATTTTTGTTACTTAAGAAGCCTCTAAGAATGGAATAGTGTTGCAACCTAGGGATAGTCACGAAGGCTTGTCAATGTTCCATTATACACCACACAAATTCTGTGAGTATATATTAGACTATTAGGACAGTATCATACATCTCACATCATGAACATTCCAGAAGCAACATGGGAAGAAAATAACAAAGGAAAGACTTTCCTCACTCTCTTCCCCTTCCCTCCCTTCATTGCTAAGAAATTTGAAACCATCTCATTGGTATTCAAAAGTAATCTTTTGCACCATTCCATACTGAACAATCAGTCATACTTACACTAAATTACAGAAGAATGACTGATTGTTCAGTATGGATGCAATTTACTGAATACTATAAATTAAAATACATTAGCTAAAGTTTCAGAACCCTTATTGCTATTAACATTTATGATTCTTTTTCTTCTTTAGTGAAAAGAATATTTGCGGTGGTTGTGTTTCATGCTTTTTCAACTCTGCTCATATAACTTATATGTAAATTTTTGCTGTTCTACCCCCTTTTTTTAAAACCAATAAAGACCCCCATGAATGTTAGTATCAAATGAAATGGATTTTTTTGAAAATAACTATGGTACTAACTCCTAACATTTACCAGCACGTGTATTAAAATATTTTATTTTCAAATTAAAAATATGAGTAATTACTGTTAATCATAAAACAAAACAATAAGTTATTCAAAATAAGACTTGGCAATACCTTTATTAGTGTTAGTAGTGGCAAATGATGCAAGGAAGCAAATGTATACAGCATCAGCCAAAAATTAAATAAAAAAGAAATGATCCACAATTATCAGTCACATTCCTTCTAATAATTCATCTACCCTTTCCTTAAGTTTATTCAAACTACCCACTTTTGCAACACTAGATGGAAATTTGTTCCAACAATCACTCTCTGACTGAATGCAAATTTTCACACATCTATCCTTTTTCATGTCCCCTTATGTGTACCATCTGAGAAAGAGCAAGGTGCCATATGGCATTTAGTTTGCACAATCCATTTAGAGCCTGAATCATTTTAATCAGGTCTTATCACAGGTGCCCAGTTTCCAAACACTGCAATTTGAGGACTGAAGTCTTGCTGAGTAAGACTTCAGGGCCCCCTGACTAATCTTGTTGCTCTTCTCTGCACTCATTCCAACAGATTTATATCCTTCTTATAATGAGGCTTACAGTCCTGTGTGCAGTACTCTAGATGAGCCCTAATTGGCAACAGTTAGTCATTTGAGTACTGCATAAAGAATGGGATAATCACCTCCTTGTCTCTGTTGGCAAAAATTCCTATATATCACTGATGATAGAACCTCATGAGCTGTAACTAGGAACTACTTACAGCTCATAAGCAGTAACTACAGTCCACAGTAGTAACTAGTTCCTAATGCCATACTCCAATATGTATAACACCTGTTCACTTGGAACAGCATCAAAAGCTTTACTGAAATTCAAGTACATGGTGGGTCAGCCATAAGTAATGCCTCTTAGACAACAAAATTTTTCTATAACTGAGTTAGCAACATTAAGTTTTATATATTGCTAGTATAGATATTAAGACAAACATGCTAAACTAAGAATTTGTGTATTACAGATCTTTTTGGATATCAGTTTGAAGAAAAAAGCTCTGTTTCTTTCTACCAATTGTCAGTGACAGAATTCCTTTTCAAGTAAGGAGAAAATCAGCTGTCTAGATTCATGAAAAATTGAGGAAAATATACCAATAAGACATTATTGATATAAACAATGTTTTTTTTAGACTTCTTGCATATTTTAAAGGAAGAGTCACTGACATTCATGAACCAGTCAAGAAGCAAGAGACCAAAGTCTGTGTGCATTAAAGAAAACACTAAAATTTTGTATGAAATTATTTAAAGTCAGAAAAAATAATGTACCAGGTACATAATCAGTTGCTGCCCCTCTACTCTGATACTGATAGTGTCACTAATAATGTTACAGCGGCACCCGTTAAAAATGTCTTTGCACAAGCACATACTAAAGGAAATTGTGTATGTCTACATGTTAATTTCCTATTGTCCTTGATCGTAGTTGATCGTTTTATAATAGGTATGGATTGACTAGGTAAATGTTTATCTTTCACATACTGTTTATAAAATGTTCAATCTCGTTATAAAACGAGATTGAAGGTTATGTCCTATTTTTGACTCAGGAAATTCCATCCATACTTGTTTAACTGTTTCATCATCCTCAAATTCAAAATATACTAAAGTAACAATTGCACCATTTACCAATCCATCGACCACATCTATATTTGTAGTAATCATGTATGGTTTTCCTTTCAATAATGGTAGAATGTATGGAAGTCCTGCAGTTTCAGTCGCTGACATTTTATGAATTTTATTTCGCATACTTGCTAACTGTTCTTCAGAATGATATCCATGGTATAAATCTTGTGCAACCACTTAATGGGGTTCATCTGCAACTAAAGCATTTGTATTATAGGCATTTACGTAACTTTTTCATAAAAATAGCCGAATCCCTTGCGGACATAAATTAGTAGCATCTTCTTTGGTAACATATCTCGATTCTATAATTACGTTCATCTAGTAATAATGCTTCTCCATTGCCTATTTTTGTAAGAATTTTAGAAAATGTACTAATAATTTCATAAATTATTACAAAACTTGTAATAATTCATGAAATTGTAGTGAATGCCATAATTCTGGAGCAATCTCAAATGGCTTCTTTATAAATTCTTTTGATTCCAAAATAGAACGAGTAATGTTAGCTGTTATTCCTACTGATTTAAATGCAATTTGAAAATTTTCTGCGGTACGCATTCACATAATTTTCATTACCATATATAGCAAATGTTGGGGGTTATTTCACGACGATCAGATCTATGAATTTCACTCGATGCCATCATAAAGGGAGTAATCTCAATCCATTTTTAAATTTTCCCAAATATATAACTGGAAAAGAAAGTTCTGCTTTTATATCAAACATGAAACTTGTTGAGGATGATTTCTGACCCGGTGCTATACATAAATATTTATCTTCAGACCATAATAATGTTTGTTGTTGAATTAACAATAGTTCATCATCATTGTTGACAGGTTCCACAATGTCATCTGAATGTTCACTATCATCAATCGTCACTCACTTTTATGCCATAGAATTTATACAAAGGTGAATTTATCAAATACCGTAACCATATTTTCACTATTTGCTTCTGCACAGATCCTTGTAAATGTGATGATTTATGTATGAGTCTTCATTTTATATGTACATTAATGGCATAATCATCATCTAATTCTCTAGGTAATTGACGATCCCATATTGTCCACGTTCATAACATAACAATGAATTTGCATAAAGGGTAATCGTGGTGATATCAAACACTCAGTTACAACATCCAGTAGAGGTAAATGAGTAGGATATGTTGGATATATAAATCCATTTGACATTGCCATAGTTGGTACCCATCCCTTTTTTAATGAAGTATGATGTATTGCATGTCATGAAAGTACTCACTTCTTGTAAATGAAATTCATTTTGAAGTAATTCATATGAAGTTGTTGGAAATGGTTTCAAATCTAAGTGAAACCATAAACGATCACGAACATTACAACTAAATCCAAATGGGTTTTTGTACACTAGCTTTTCAAACTCACTGTCAGCTCGTGTAGACACTATAGGGATGTAATCAGGAATCTCATTATTAGCCATTTCTAATTTCGCTTTTTTTTGTGCACAATATTCCTTCATTCATTCTGCTGGAGTTTTAGATTCTTGATAAGTATCAGGCACAGTAGAACTTTGTGGTTGAATTTCATTATTATTCGGAACAGTTTGAATTTCTAATTTCCTTTTCTTCCATTCATGATATTCCTTCATTATTTCAGCTCGAGTTTTTTGGGTACAGTTTGGGAACTCCCAGGCATAATGAAACACTTGTTCAATTTCATCTGGATTCACATTGTTGTCCAACTTCCCTTTCTTTCTTTCACGATATTCCTTTGAACGCTGGGCTGTAGATTTTGGCATAGTCACTCGTGTATTAATCATTATGCTGATATAATGGTATAACGCAGCGCGTCACCGCAACTTGTTGCGTACAATTGAGTTTTCTTGGGTGCATGCATTGTACTTGTTGCATCACTGCAGCAAAAAGTGTGATTATAGAAGTGTCTTCTATAATCACATCACATCCAAGCAGATCATTCAAGAGGTGAGCGTTGAAAATTAAGCTACACTATCTTAAAACATTAGTCATTATACCACAGCACATAAGGAAGTTCCTAAAACTTGTGATTAGTCGATTTAGTAAATATCCGTTAACAACATATTTACACCTCTTCTGCACGTCTATCATTCCTTTCTTAATCCCTCAATGCATTCAGATATGCACGATAAGGAATTTCATTACTCTGGATTATTGGTTAAATATTTTTTCAGTAAGCTTCATATTTTATTCCTCAAAAAATGTCTTGCACAAGACATAGTTCCGAAGACATAGTTTGCTCGTATATGCGCCAAGAACACGATTAAGAAATACCCACATATCATTCACAGGACAGTTATGACAATAGTCAAAATAGAATTGGGGAAAAGATTTAGGGAGAAATATCACCTTTTACAAAAAATACACTACCTTAAATTTGAACTCAAAAAAGAGATGTTAGCACACAGCTTGATCTCAATTCATGAACCACAATAACACACGAATTAAATCAACAGTTAATTATATTACACAGAGACATTCCAAGAAATGGGATTCACTTTCTAAGAAGGAAATCGGAGCACAAAAAATATCTGTTGTAAACATCTCCACACAATTGTTTTCAACCACAGAACTACCCAGTTCAGAATATGGCTTTAATTTTGCTATAAGTTGTAATAACTATCCTATTAAAGATGCAATAATTGAGATACAAACCAAACTTGATAACCATCCAGACAGAAATCGGATTATTCATAAAACTAATGCCATTTTCAACTCTCAATTAACTAATAAGTCTAATATTAGTCAACAACTAGTCGATATACAGACATTAATGAGGAATCCCAACATCATAATACAGAAAGCAGATAAAGGGGACACCATTATAATTATTGATAAAAGCACATATATAGATAAAATGTTGCATATTCTTTCAGATGCAATGACATATAGAATAAATGACATGTTTAATATTAATAAACATAAGAATAAATTAGATGTGACATTAAGGAGACTTAGAAATGATAAGCAAATTTGTTTACGCACCCTTCAACAGATAAACATACGCAACAATGTCCTCCCTCACATTTTCGGTATTGTTAAATTGCATAAACAGGATTATCCTCTACGTCCCATCGAATCATTCAAACATTCCGCATATGCAAATTTATCAACATTTCTTATAAAAATTATCTCACCTCTTATGAGGTTTTCCAGGTTTCAGGTATATAACACCAAACAAGCACATGAACATATCACCTCCATTATCATTTCAGCTATCTGTAATGATAATGGAGGTGATATGGATATAGTGATATTCTCGCATCCTTTGATGTCGTTTCCTTATACACGAATGTACATATAGAAGCTACATTACAAGCCTTAAAAGAATTATTAACCACATTATCACCTTTTGAAATGATAAGCAAATCAAATGATAAGATAAAATGTACTAACCTAAGTATTAATAGTATTTTAGAACTTACGTCATTCTTACCTAAAACAAAGCAATTTCAGTTTCAAGACAAAGTTTACGAACAGATATATGGCCTCCCTATGGGTCTGGGTATATCAGCCCCGTTGTCCGAGATTTATTTAGCTTCTATCGAACAGAACGTATTTCAACCTTTTTCCTTCTAACATAAAATTATATATGAAATATGTGGACGACATACTTTTAATAGGTAATAAGAATTCCATCGACACGCTACTCAATACATTTAACACAATACACGAACAACTTAAATTCACCCTTGAAACGGAAATAGATAACACAATTTTTTAAACCATACTATTTATAAAGTTGGTACAAGGTTACCAAGATTTATAGGAAGAAAACACATACGGGTAAATTTTTACATTTTTATTCACATCATCCTTTATACATTAAAGAAGCAGTTCTTTTTAACTAAATTCACAATGCCATTAAATATAGCTATACACAAGATGATTTATCTATAGAACTAAAATACCTTACGGAAAAATTCATAGCTAAAAATATCCATTACAGTTAATAAAAGAGACCATTTCCAGAGTTGAAAACAGAATTAATAACCGCAATCATCGCAACAATTATTGTGGTAAAGAAACCCAAATTGTCCTCTCTTATCACAGACAATGCACAAAACAACTCCAACAGATTTTTACAAACACAAATATAACCATGATTATTTCATCATACAATAAATTAGGCTCCAAGTTTAATTCATATAGAACAACACACAAATACACCGCGCAGGATTACAATAATATCATATATTTAATTCAATGCCAATTGGACTGTAAGGCCTGTTACATTGGGAGCACTATGACAAAATTTGGTACTTCTAAAATCTCTAATACATGCGCATATTACCATTTTAATAGTTTTAAATCTAACCTACCCAATACAGAGTTAACACAATGTATCCGTTCCTACAATCATAACCCATTAATAAATTCAGTTATCACAATAATTAAATTAGAGTCTAATTACAAAATTCTCCAAAATGAAGCACTAGTTATTGAATGGTTTCAGCAACATACGTCATTTAACGTACTAAACATAAAACTCCCACTCAATCTTTCCCCTATTTGGAATTTAACACGCATAAAGTTTCCACATGTACTGAATTGCATGATTCAAGATGAAAACTGCAGACTGCTAAGGTAGAGAGTTTTGTCTCACCTCGCATATAGCCTGGTTTTGGCTCTGTTGGATTGTTTTATATTTGGACATATGAAGAGATCCTTCATGAAAAACATTTTTTGAGTGGTGAGGAGCTCAAAGAAAGCTTTCAAAGACCTGTGTTTATGTGATTTTTTTTTTTTTTTTTTTTCTTTCTGTTTTGGTGAGTATAACTTACTTCTCCACTTTGGCCAAAAATTTCAAAATTGCCCTGAATAGCTTTTATATGTTATATATTTTATATTTTATTAAAAAGTGGATAGCAAAGGAAGTAAGTGCACAAATATTACAACAAAGAAGTGGGAGGAGGGATATAAAAGCTATAAAATTTTTCCATTGCTAATTTTGCACACATATACCCAAAAGGTTACACATTTTTAGAAACATCTCATCATCATCACCACCACTATAACTGTGTGTAACTGTAACAAGACAGAATGGGTGTGCAATTATTAAGAAAGAATAATCATCAACTAATAAAAAAATAAAAAAAATATGAATTTCATAACATAAAATTCATATGTAAGAGCCACACAAAAAATTAATAGAATGCTGGAGGTGGGGGGGGGGGCCTTGTGCACTCTGACAACCGTAAGAGCTATGTCACCAGTAGGGGCTCCCAGGGTGAATAGGTCTTCATGGGGTAGGAGCTGTTGTTATTGGGTTTTTAGGAGCATTAGCAACTAAGGCCATATTGCTCCGGGATATGCGGTGGTCATTCCCTGACCTTTCCGCATCCTCCGTAATTGGTGGTGACAGACTCGAACCCCGGTCTAATCAAGAAGTGTGTGCTACGCACTGCTGCTGCTCCTTCCCACCTGACTATGGAGGCGCCCAGGGGGTAGGAGCAAGACTAAGACAGATACCCAGGGAAGGAAATCTGATCAAAATCCCTTGTGATGGACCACAGCACTACCAGTACTAGCTTGAGGCCAAAACCAAATGATGTCGGAAGGGCTCTTATGCAGGATGAAGAGACAACCCTGACACATTCAGGCAACTGGCTCTTCAACTGTGATGTGGAAAGCAAGGAGAAACTACTACATTAATCTTCCCTAGAAAAAGTAGCTGTTTGTTTGTTTGTTTGTTTTGTTTGGTTTTTAGGAGCATTAGCAACTAAGGCCATATTGCTCCGGGAAATGCGGTGGTCATTCCCTGACCTTTCCGCATCTTCTGTATTTGGTGGTGACGGGCTCGAACCCCGGTCTAATCAAGAAGCGTGTGCTACGCACTGCTGCTCCTTCCCACCTGGCTACGGAGGCGCCATGAGAAAAAGTAGCAATGAAAACCCAAAACAAAAGAATAAATCTTAGTGATGAAGGTTTCAATGAAAGAATCATGCCTGGCAGAAGAGACCAGACTTCTCAGGTTGTTATCATGCAAAATCCTGGTAATGGAAGAAAGGATCATAAAAAGAAAGAACATATTAACATTGGAAGATGGAATGTAAGTACACTACTTGAAGTGGGAAAACTGAAAAACATTGAGAGAAACAGATAGACTGGAAATCAGCATCCTGGGAATAAGTGAAACCAGATGAAAAGGGTATTGAGATTTCTGTAGTGGAGTCCACAGAGTCATTTATTCCAGTGAACGAGAAGGACAAGTAGGTGTTGCCCCTAATTTTAAATTAAAATATGGAAAATACAATAGTGCAACATAGTGACTTGCAAGAGAAATGAGAGAGAGAGAGAGAGAGAGAGAGAGAAACTAGTGTTATTCTGTAAAACAAAAAACAAAATATTACAAATGCCCTCTTCCAAACACCAAAAAGAAGAAACTACATATGGAAAGTTCCTGAGACACCAATAGCCAGTGCTTTTTTTGGGATGGTACGCAATGGTACGGTGTACCGGCACCTTTATTGACAGTGACGTGTGACATTTGGATGCAGTGCACTTCAAAATTTGTAATATTCCGTAAATTTTTTTCACATGTTTACCTACTATTTAAATAAGCTTAAAATTATTTAACCAAATTTGCATTTTTTACTGTCTATTGTTAAGATATTTACTATATAAAACTGTATAACCATTTTTATAATTCTAAATTACTCAGTTGGACCTCTGTTTAACGAAGTCCTTTTATAGCGAATTATTTTGACTTCCCCTTGGAAATTACATTTAAAATACTTTCCGTTGAGCGAAGAAAATTTTCATATAGCAAACAGCTTAGGAGAGAATTAACTCGGTACACACTGTTCGCATTTCTGGCCTTAAGGCAATTTAGGCAATTAGTGCTGCTGCACGAATTAAGAGAGCTAAAGAATTCTACAACTTAGTGGTACCTGGTAAAACTTATCCGACCACCTGTCCCACTTACGGAGGAGTCGCGCTAATCAAGAGTGAGCAGATCAAGGTGTATTCCAAATGGGCCCTGGCCCACCTACTACTGCAGCGGTGTCCACCTTTTCCCGTACAGTGACCACATTCAAAAAAATTCAAAGTTAGATTTCTTTAGTGTGTTACATTTTCCATATCTTGTTGCATGTAAAAGAAAAATTTAAAATATTCGAAAATTTTATTAAGTACAATACACAATTACATTTACTGAACAAAACATTTAATGAGAATTTTTTTGATAATTAACAAAATTTAAAATGCTGTTTCAGTTCACTTTCCTTGCAGGTCGTGGGTTGAACACCTTTGTGAATCAACCGTAAGTGCCCCGTTCGAGAATTAGAAAAGTGATTTTCTTTTACCCCAACAAATAATCATCTGTTGTTTCGCGGAAGTACATTATCCACATTTTTCCATAAATTTCCCCTACCTCTGTTTACATGGTCACAGTACCTGAATATCCAAATGACACAGACACTTTGGACAGTTTCAAAAAAAAAAAAAAAAAAGGAAAAAAAAATTCGAATAAGAAGTGACAATAAAAATAAGAAATTTAAATTTAGTGACAATACTGATGACGAGAGATGGAAAATGAGGACAACGAAGGTATTAATCCTTCTAAACATGAATTGTTGGCATTTGGTGAAAGCAAAGTTAGAAAATTGTCAATTAGGTTACAGTTAAATGAAAGAGATGCAATTCATGGATACCTAATTGATAAGAAGGTTTCGGAAGAATTTGATGAACACTCTGAGTACGATACCAATTTCATCGAGTGAATGCGAACGAGGATTTTCACAAATGAATCTGATTGCCAGCCCAACCAGTGCTTTGTTGATGACAAAAACAGTTTCTTCACTACTGTTTCTTAAAATCGTAGGCCCTCTGCTGATCCGCTTCGATCCAGCAAAATATGTTGATTCATGTTTACTTCAGAAATGTTATTCAACAACCGACACACAAAGAGGAAGAAAAGAAGTCAGCATAGGACAGGGGTCGCAATCTGCGACTCGCATGCAGCTCTTTTACCACGTAGCTGCGGTTCTTTAACTTTACAGCTCATGTGAAGCACAAGTTGAAATGGAGTTAAGAAGATTTAAAAATCAAGGACATGTGGAGTTGCAAGACTAAAATGCCTTAAAACTGAAATTGAGGATTTGGAGAGGCAAAACGCTGCCCTTGCAATTCTACACAAATGGACGGCAATAGATGAGTTTAAAATGCAGACAAAATTGTGTTCGATACCAGACCCATATATAAATTTGAAAATATTTGCGTTTGGACTTCTCTCAGTTTTTGATTCGATGTATTTCTGCGAGCAAATATTTTTGCTCGCAGAAAAAGCTCAGCATGTTTAATTATGACATACTCGGACGATGTTGAGAGACTCGCTCAAGAAGGTCATCAGCAAAAGTCACATTAATTTGTACCTAATTAGATGTTTGTTATGTTTTTTCAGTATTAATAAATAATATTTCAAAATATATATATTTTTAATAAACACCTTCCCACTCTTCCATTTCTTAAAAACTTTTGCCTCCTCCCTCTCTGCTTGAGCTGAGGTGCGGCTCTTCGGTTCTCTCTATTTTTTTTTTTTTTAATTAGATCAAAAAAAGTTCTTTACTCAAAAAAGGTTGCCGACCCCTGGCATAGAATGTCGGATGAGAACTTAATAAAAATTTGGAATATTCTACAAAATCTTTATTAGGAAATTATTTTTACTTATGTTATTATTTTTTACTTATTTTACTCATTTTTTATATACTTAAATTTGTTGTTTGTATTATAAAAACATTATTAAAGTAACAATATCAGAAAAAAAAATTTTTTATAGTACTACATATCCTTTTAATTTTAAATTTTTCCTGATAGCAAAGAATGAGTACCGGCACCTGTTTTTTTACAAAAAAAAACACTGCCAATAGCTATCGAACAGACTATATATTGATTAAAAGAAGATACAGAAACTAAGTTAAAAACAGCAAAAGTAATCAGGGAGCTGATGAGAACAGTGACCATTTAATGAAGATCTAGCTCAAATTCAAAAGAATAAAAAAATCACAAAAGATTAAGAAATAAACACTGAAAAGTCAAAAGATCAAGAAAAATTAATAGCATAAAGAAGATGTAGATAGATGTACATTGGAAGAGATGACCAATCAAACTAATATTGAAGTGAAATGGAATAAAATAAAAACAAGTGCAAATTCTGTAGCTGAAAAAGCACTGGGCAAGAAGGAACTAGAGTCAAAAAAACCATAGATAACCCAAGAAATATTATAGCTACTGGAATAGAGAAGAAAACTAAACAATTCAAATGACACTGTAGGAAAAGTGGAATTCAAAAAATTAAGAAACCAAATTACTAATATGTGTAAGAGGGCTACGGAAAATTATTTTGAAGAGGAATGCAAACAGAAGAACTATTGTTGAAAGGGAATTTGGAGAAAGCTTACAAAAGAATAAATAATGAAATCAAAAAAAAATCACAAAAACAGTAAAAACATGTCGATAAAAGACAAGAATGATACTTACTCATGAACACAGAAGAAATCCTAGAAAGATAGAAATGACATCTGAAGAGTCTATATAGAAGGGAAGAACTTAATCAGTTTGATCACACAGAGCATTAGTAGAGGCATATGATGCAATAAAGCAAGCTTATACAGCATCAGCCAAAAAAAAAAAAAAAACTTCCCACTTCACCCTCATTCATGCCAAAAGTCTGTTCAATTCTTCTTTAAATTTATTTAGGCTATCAACTTCCACAATGACAGATGGAAGTTTATTCCAGCAATCAACTACCTGCTGACTAAAGGCAAACATCTGTTGTACAACTTCTTTCCTCAATTTGAATTTATGTTCCTCAGGTGCATAATCTGAGCAAGAAGAAGAATCTCATCAACACTGAGCTTGCTCATACCATTCAAGGTTACTCCTCAATCAGATCACCTCGCAGGTACCTAGTTTCCAGATGCTGCAACTTGCAGAACATAAGCCTTTCTTGGTAAGAGCAACCTTTTGTGTCCCTCACCAATCTCGTTGCCCTTCTCTGTACTCATTCCAGCAGCTCTACATCCTTCCTAAAATGAGGCCTCCAGACCTGTATGCAATACTCAAGGTGTGGCCTGACCACTGCCTTATACAATATTACAGGGCCCACTATAAACAGAGATGAATTTGAAAAAGCATTAAATGAATTAAAGAATAATAAAAGTCTGGGAGCATAATGGTATTCCAGGACTGCTAAAGCACATGGGAGATGAAACAAAAACTGTGCTATATGAATTAATCACACAAATATATGAAACAGGAATAATACTGGAAGATTTTACAAAATCAATTATCACTCCAATAATGATATTGAAATGAAATGCTGAAAAACACTCCAATAAATGAAAATAAAAACAAAATGTGAATAAATGTGAACAGTTCAGAACAAATAAGTCTGGTCTCACATTGCAGCATAATACTGGCAGAAATAATACAAAATAGAATATACCCTAAAATAGACTCTAATCTCCATGAAGACCAATTTGGTTTTAGGAAAAAAAGGGGCACAAGAGAGGCAATATTACGCTTAAAGCCTATTGAAAAAAAGATTAGAAATTGGCAAAGAACTTACATATTTGCTTTATAGACCTAGAGAAAATGCATTCAATAAAGTTGACTGAAATATAATGTTCGACTGTTTAGAAAAAATTGGCATTGACCTGTAAGATATAA